>NC_051322.1:26433042-27683042 GCF_015220235.1 Choloepus didactylus | reverse complement strand
CTCTTTTGGCTCAGTGGAGAAAGCCTCAGCCATTTTCAGTTTCCCAGTGCTCTGACCCAGACAAGGGTGGAGATAGCACAAGCAGAGACAGTCCATTCAAATGCTAGTGACCTCTCCCTAGGAGGTCTATCTTCCCCAAGAGGAAAGAGGTGGGGCCCAGCTCTACTACCTGCCTTCCATTCAGAGCCAGACCCCAGAACCTGGGGGAAAACAACCATGGGCCACACCTCTTTACACCAGTCTGGAGTTACAGGCTGACAGGAGCCACCTGCTGGGCAGAAAAGCACAGTGACATGAAGCTTCACAGGGTGTACCAATTTTCTAAGACACACCCTCAGGGAAAACAGATACTGAATAGTTCTTCCTTCTGGGACTGGAGCCCATTTTGGTCTGGGAAAACCTGATTGGGTTAACCAAGGAAACCATGCCTAGACAACAGAAAACTGCAAACTACACACAAAAAAATGAACTTATGGCCCAGTCAAAGGAACAAACTTACACTTCAACCAAGATACAGGAATTTAAACAACTAATACTAAGTCAATTCAAAAAGTTTAGGGGAGATATGGCAAAAGAGATGAACTATATAATGAAAACACTAGGCATACATAAGGTAGAAATCGAAAGTCGAAAAACCAACTGGAAGAATCTATGGAAATGAAAGGCACGACACAAGAGATGAAAGACACAATGGAAACATACAACAGCAGATCTCAAGAGGCAGAAAAAAACACTCAGGAACTGGAGGACAAGGCACCTGAAAGCCTACTCACAAAAGAACAGATAGAGAAAAGAATGGAAAAATATGAGCAATGTCTCCAGGAACTTAAGGACAAAACAAAAAGCAAGAATGTATGTGTTATTGGTGTCCCAGAAGAAGAAGAGAAGGGAAAAGGGGCAGAAGCAACAATAGAGGAAATAATCAATGAAAATTTCCTAACTCTTATGAAAGACATAAAATTACAGATCCAAGAAGCGCAGCATACCCCAAACGGAATAGATCTGAATAGGCCTACGCCAAGACACTTAATAATCAGATTATCAAACGTCAAAGATAAAGAGAGAATCCTGAAGCAGCAAGAGAAAAGCAATCCGTCACATACAAAGGAAGCTTGATAAGACTATGTGCAGATTTCTCAATACAAACCATGGAGGCAAGAAGGAAGTGGGGTGATATATTTAAGATACTGAAAGAGAAAAACCACCAACCAAGAATCCTGTATCTGGCAAAACTATCCTTCAAATATGAGGGAGAGCTTAAAATATTCTTGACAAACAGACAATGAGAGAGTTTGTGAACAAGATACCTGCTCTACAGGAAACACTAAAGGAAGCGCTGCAGACAGAAAGGAAAAGACAGGAGTGAGAGGTTTGAAAAACGAATTTGGGAGATATTAGCACAGCAATGTAAGTACACTAAATAAAGATGACTGTGAGTGTGGTTGAAAGAGGAAGGTTGGGACCATGTGGGACACCAGAACAAAAGATGAAGGATAAAGACTGGGACTGTGTAACTCAGGGAAACCTAGGGTGCTCAATGATTGTAATAAAAGGTACAAATATGTTTTCACATGAGGTAGAACAAATGAATGTCAACACTGTAAGGTGTTAAAAATATGGTGGGATGGGGGGATAAAATTAATGCAAACTAGAGACTCTAATTAACAGAAATATTGTATTATGCTTCCTTTAATATAACAAAGGCAATATACCAAAACTAAATGCATATGGGGGGGTGGGGAATAGGGGAAGGGTGTGGGACTCCTGGCATTGGTGATGTTGTCTGACTCTTTATTCTACTTTAGGTTAATGCCATCTTTCCTTTTGTTGCTTTCTAGCTGTACAATTAATTTGCTTGAAAATGCTTTTCTTGATAGCTGTTTTAAAGATAAGCCAACTCTTTAGGGTCTAAATTATTGCAAGTTGTAAATTTAAATTACAATAATGTGGCATTACCATAAGTCGAGGCTACCACCAAAATATTCTACAATGAAAATAACCAGTCATCAGAACTTTAGATGCCATGAATCTACTGAAGCAGACTATTTTAGAGTCCCTTTTTCAAATGGTCCTTTACCTAAATGTGCAAAACAAAAATAATCTCTTCTCAATGCTATTGAACTTAAACAAGGGTGTTACTGGATGTTGTCACCATGCAGGACACCCTGCACAGTCACAGAAATATAGAGCAACATATCTACTCTTGGGAAATCCGAAACTTAGTTGGATATAAGGGACACGTAAAAATATGGTAACTGTACTGATGAATATTTGTGGACTGCCTGAGTGCCAACTCAATAAGTGTGAGATATCAGAGAAGTAAAGGGGAAAGTAGATTTGGTTTGGATCTAGAAAGATGAGTTGGGTTCAGATATTTTACCTGTGCATTCAGCAAATATTCACTCAGCACTACTATGTACCAGGCACCGAGGATACAACCGTGAACAAAACTGATTAAGGCTCTGCCCTCCTGAGGCAGGAAAGAGCAAAACGTGAAGAACAGAGTGTGGCAAAGCTGGGACGATAGATGGGAATGTACAAGGGCATGTTCAGGAGCTCAGTGAGAAGACCCTTTGTTAAAGCAGAGCATACAGTTATTAAAAATTAAAAGATAAGGATGGAGCGTAAATGATCCCATAAACCCAAGAAAAAGTTCGTCCACTTATGGTACATATCTGAAAATAAATTTGGAGGATAACATTGTGTTCTGAGATTCCCAAAATTTTTGTTAAAACCAGGTTAGCCCTTTGTAACTTTACTGGGGAGAAATTACTTTAAAGTTGTACCTAACATATCACTCATAAGAAGCTACAGATTAATGGGCTCCATTGTAATCTCAAAGACAGTTCTAAATCCAAGACTCAGTTTAATAACAGGTGTCCTGAAAGGACAAACCAAGATTACAAGATGTCAATATGCGTCTCAAAAACCGTTCTGATTTAGAAGTATCTGTAAATCTGTCTAAAGACTCTCTCAAATCTTCAAATACTGAGGGCAAGGAAATAATAAAATGTATGAAAACAGTTTGCTTCAAAGAAAGCAAACTTTAATTCAAGTGAATCCAAAGAACTTAAAATTTGGGATAAATCTGACTGTTTTCAACTTAAGCCCCTGGTCTTCTCTTTGTCAAAAAGCTATGACTTTAAAGTAATATTTTAGATCGACTTCCAGAACTACAGTTCTATCTACAGAGCCACAGTAAGTGAGATTTTGTGGCTCTATATTAATGAGAAGGCTCAACAAATCACAATGTAGCTTACCTGTGATTATAAACAAAGGAAAGAAGAGCTAAAATTAACTCGAGTTGATCTGGTCACTTTTTGCAATTTGGGGATTTTACTGACTCTTACCAAAATCTCTAAGCCTGGTTTGAAGTCCCTCTGTTTTGAACTGTCATGATGAACATTGTCTGGTGAGCTCTGTATTTTCTGCCAGACTGGCAGCTACATTAGGGCAGTGATGGGCCATGTTTTATTTGCCTCTGTATCTGCAGCGATTAACAGTGTCTGGTGAGCCTATTACACCAAATGCACTTTTGTTGAATGTTGGTGGTTAAATGTAAGGTCTGGCAGCTCATTAGGTGGTTTAAATATAGAATTGCAGTATTATGTGATTTTTATAAATGAAGGGGATATTGTAGGCTGCCTTCTTTAGTTCTTTCATTTTTTAAATTCAGAGATGGAGATACAGTAATTTACTTGATCTCTTTCTCCTGTAAAATTTCCAATACCACATCTCAAGTGCTTGCTTTCTTGCTGCTTCCCCACTCCATGCCAACCCATGTAACAAACAAAATCCCTTATCTCATGACCTACATATTATATCTGGAGACCCGGGATTCATTCTTGATGCATCCCTTTTCCCAAAAACCACAATCAGTCTTTAATAAGTACTATTACACCTCAAAATGTTATAGAATCTCTGCCTTACTCCCTTCCCTCTGCTACCCACTTATCTAACCTATATATCCTTTCATGTAGACTACTGTTAAGTTTCTATCTGAGAATGTAAATAGACCATGCCATTCCCCTTCTTAAACCCCCCCCCCCCCATGCTACTTGAAATAAAATCCAAACTCACTAAAATGGTAGGAAGAGTCTGGATTGTCTACCCTGCCTACATCTCCACACTCTGCCCTTCTCCTCTTTGCCCACTGCTCTTCAAAGCCCATGTTCTCTCATGGAACTGTTCCTAACACTTCGTTTTAAATTTGTGGACAATACAATCAGGAAAGATTATAAACAAGCTTGGAAGCAATATTGTTGGTGATTCTATAAGAACTATGTTAGTACTAAGATATGTGATGTTTAACACTTTTCTGTAGGAATAGTTTACTTCCCACCATCCACATCTGCACCCCACTGCTGGCTGCCTTAGAAGCAGGGCAGACGTATCTCTGACTGTGAAAGAGTGCCCCTTTTCTGTCTTTTGCTTCAGTTCAGGTATCATGTGATACAACTGAGCCCAAGAGAAAGATTCACAATTGAAATATTTTTGTGAAGAATGGTTTACCATTCCCCAACTTACTGACATTCTTCTATAATTGAATGATTTCTGGGGAGTATGTCCACAAAAATATGAGTTGGGATAAATTATCATGTCAGACTCTTGTGGTGGACTTTGTCTTAGGTGAACTTGAGACATACCCCAAACTATGATCTTTGAAGCCAATTTTTTCTTTCCCTTTTGAATCTTTCATTACATCAGGAACATTTGGTTACTCTGATCAAGCTACCAAAAATTTTGTTAACTATCACAGATGGTTTTATTTTCTCAGGGTCTCAATAAAGAAGGTAGAAAATCATACAAATATAGAAGTTAGGCAGAAATATTTTGTTTTTTCCATTTTCACTGTACAGATGCATAGCACACAAATGCATTTTAGTAGTTCTAATTTTCTCCCAGTAGGTACTTCCAAAACAAAATTAAAATTATGTAGGTGTTCCAGAAGGCTTTAATCTAAATTATTATCTCTGCTGAGGATTCTTGCTTCTCATTTAACAAAATGGATTTTGTAGTGAGGAAAAAAAGACTAAAATTATGAGAAAAAAATTGACTCCCTTGGAAATATTTGATGTGAATCATATGTGTTATCAAATTAACATTAATCTGTTATATACTAAAAAAAGGGCTTTGAGCTGACACCATTCTTTACTGCCTCCTTGTATTAAAAACTTTTTTTCTATTTAGGGTTTTCCTTTCTTTGGTCTCTATCGGTTCTGAATATAGAACTCAACCAAATGTTTTTGACAGGAAAACAATCATTTGAATTGAGAGGAGGGTGGCCATAGCAAACAAAGTGAGGGTAAAAACATTGCCAGGGAATTTTAGTTGTGCCATTTATAACCATGGGCTATACCTTATGTAGTTCCTAGTATATACTCGACCGATGCTAATAGATTGACAGGTAGAAAATAATCTTTTGGATATAATGCTCAATTAAAAGTATGAAACAATCATAACTCAGATTCTTCTCCAATGACCTTTGAAAATAACAGGATAATCCCTTACAAAATTTTCTGCTTATGGGCATCCTTGTTAATGGGACTTTTTAATTGTATCACTTAGGAAATATGCTAGAGATGACTGACACTCCTTCTCTCAAATTCCCAAATCCAGAAGTTTGAATCATTTCCACAGCATAACATAACAGAACTATAAAATAATAAAACTTCTTGCATAACTGTTTTGGTATGCTAAAGCTGCCAGAATGCAATACACCAGAAATGAGTTTGCTTTTACAATGGGGATTTATTAACTTACAATTTACAGTTCTTTGGCCATGAAAATGGCCAGCTCATGGCATCAATAGGATGATACCTGGATTCTGAAGACAGGCTGCTGGCATCTGGGACATCTCTGTCCCATGGGAAGGCATATGGCCAGCATCTGCTGGTCCTTTGCTCCTGGGTTTCGTTGCTTTTAACTTTTGGTTGCAATGGCTTCCTCTCTGAGCTTCTGTTTGTCCTCTCTTAGCTACTCAGAGGGCTTTTCTCTATGAGCCTTTCTTAATTTTATCTCTTATAAAGGACTCCAGCAAAAGGATTAAGACCCACCATGGGGCAACCCCTCAACTGAAATAACCTAATCAAAAGGTCCCACCCACAATATGTCTGTACCCACAGGGATGCACCAAAAGAACATGACATTTTCTGGGTTACATACAGCCTCCAAACTACTACAATAACATACCGTGTTAACATAACATGATTAACACAACCTTATGTTACTAATTATTTGTTCCATATGTTACTAATTACTTGTTCATTAATATGGAGATTAGTGAATACCTCTTGAGGGATACTGTACCTGGGGAGTAATACAAAGACATAGGAGCCATAGATTTGCTGTCATGGAACTTACAATACCTGTGTAGCTAAAACTAACACATATGACCTATAATAAAATTAAAGAACAATACAAAGATTTGTTGAATCACAGGCTCTCTTATGAGATAGAAACAGCAGTTTTGGAGATCTGTCAGTGTCTGGCCATCACTTATTGAATTATTTGCTGTCTTCAAAAAATGTTTTGTTCTTCTATTTTACTGTTTTTGCACATGCTATTCCTTGGTCTAGAATGTTCTTTGGATCTAGTATGTATGGTGAATGCCCATTCATTATTCAAGACCCAGCTCCCATTCCACCATTTCTGGAAACCTTTCCTGATCATTCCCTTCCCAACAGGCATCATTAAGATTATTCCTTCTTTGCTCTCACAATATGTTGCATATATCCTATTGCATTGTTCTTATGTATTTGTTTTTCCTACTGGAGTATAAACTCTGAGGGAAGTAGTATTGCTCATCATTGTATTCTACAAGCAACTAGAATGATGCCCAGCACATATTAGATGCCCAATAAATGGTGACTGACTTAATGAATGAATGATGTGGAAATTCCCTTGAGGTGACATAATCGGTGTGGGTAGATGTGTGTGACAGGGTTATTAGGAGAATCTAGATAAGTAGGGATGGATGGTCACTATGACATGGTACAAAGTTGGAATTTCTTACAAATTTAAGGGTTACTTTTCCCCCTATTTCGATGATTTGGCTGGTTAGAGTTGAGCACAATTTTCCAGTAGGCCCAGCAAGTATCAGCAACATTCATAATTACCTTTCATGAGTGTAATGACCATTCATTTAGACATGCATATTGAGATTTAAACTTGACAAAGCCTGAGCCTGAATCTGTACAATTATTCATTACCTATTGGTTATGAACCAATTTCAGATTTTTTTAATGAGAATTTTATGTGCAGAGTAGTGAATGAAAATAAAATTATTGTCAAAACCTGTGGCGATAAATGTCTCTTTCGTGAAATCAAGGTGCTCATTACTTGGAATTTGCAGTGAACAAGTGTTAAAATCATTGGAAAAGTTTGTTTTGTGTTTTTAAAAGATGTTTGTTTTAGAAAAAATGACAAAAATCATTTTCCTTAACTTTTAAAACTGTTCATTAGTATAATTTTCTGTGGTGGTACAATATTATGAACAGCGGATATACCATAATTTGTTTAACCAATCACCAATTTTTTGAAATTAACCTTTTTGCTATTTTTCATTATATTAAATAGTACTAATGATTTTGAATACATAACTTTTCTCTTCATGTATTTATGGATAGGATTACTAGAAGTGGAATTGGTGGGTGAAAGTATTATTATGCATATTGCCAAATCACTCTTCAAAATTGTACTAATTTATACTTGTTAATTATTATTGAAAAATCTTTCCTACTTTGATAGCCTGAAGTGCTATATCATTTTGTATAAATTTTCAGTTTTGATTACTAATCCACATTTTTCTATGTTAGAAATTTGTCATTTAAAGAATTCCTATGGCAAATCTTTTGGTAAATTAAAACAAGCAGACAAATGATTCCTAACTGATTTGTTTAATAAATGTGAGTTTCCATTTGTTTTATGCATGGGTAAGGGACTGGTTTCAGCATCAAATATATGACAGATCAGCAAAGATGAAAAGTAGTTGTCACTAGATGCGGGTTGCTGTCAACTTCTGTAAGGATTCCATTCTAATTGTCACATAGAATAATGGTATTGATAGTCAGCATAACTTAATTAGATTTTATGAAGTTTCTACACTCAGGAAGAAAATACCATGTGAGTTTTAGGAAGTGATGGTAAAGATTTCCTGATTATTTAAACTTGTGCCAGAAAATATTTATTACATAATAGCTAAAATAGATGACAGAAAAGCTATTAAAGCACTACCTAGAAAAATGCTTCCAAAATCCATCTTTACTGACTCCGAAGTTAACAGAAGACATGGATGAGCTAAGCTAACTCATACTGTTTCTCTTGTCTCTTCCAATTGATGACCCAGGAGGACTTAATATAATGATTGCTAATAATGAAATCAAGAGGAGCAGGGTCCTTAGGTTCATTGTTGTAGTTTATGTCTGACAAGTGCCTCTTGCAGAGGGTTGGGTGGGGCCTGTAGTCCAGCTCTGGATTTGCTGGGCAATCCTGTGGAGTGCCTTTTTTAAAATTTATAATTGTTATAAAGACACCATATAGGTTACTAGAGGCCCAGGGAATAATCCTGAATTACCTTGGATCTGAAGGCCAGCTAAGAAAGGATCCAGTGAGACTACTAGGTTAGATTATGATAGACCAGCATTCAAACAGGTTCTTAGTTACCCAGAGACTATAGGACTCCCCAAATGATCAATTGGTTCAAGGTTCTGATGTATCACTGCAAGATTCTTGGACAGTTCCAGCCCTTCAGAGCATGTTGTATTGCACAACTCCCAAGGATGATTCCAAGAAAGGCTTATTAGATGACATTTCTCCTTGACTATTTTTGGCCTAAGTGCTAAGTTCATTACATGTTGCTAAACTTGCAGAGCTGGAGAGACAAGCTGACTGTGTACCTGGGTATCTGCCTACACTGTTCTCCTTTCCCTTTTACATTTCTTCTCCTAGTTCATCCTTCTGAGATTCAATCAGTTAGCCACATGGATTTATTTTTATAAAATCACATCCTGGGCGATTGTGGCTAACACCCACCAGGCACAACTTGTAGACTTACTTTGCAATGTCTACATTTGATCCAACCACCTAGGAGTCTTTAATTTTTCCAATGAAAATTAGGAAGCCAAAAAATGACTGGAACAAAGTAAATTAAGGAAGGAAAATGATAACTGGCAAAGGGACATGCAGGCAGAAATATGTTTTTAACAAATTCCATGAATCCTTTATTGGTTGGTTATTTGGACTAAATCTGGAGAATGTTTCTTTGGACTGCCTCTATGCTCTGCTCTTCAGCTAATTTGAGAATTACAAAGGGACAAACAAGGTCTGGCTTTGCAGAGAGGTAGACTTCAGGCTTTAATTTGGAATAAACAAAGCATTTACAGCAGCTCTCTTCTGGCCATGGCAAATAGTACCACATTGCTGCACATTTACAAGCAAGGCAGGTTTTCAACCCCAAGGTCTGTCCCCCAAATGATAAGTCCCTTTTTGTTAAATGCACTTTAATTGCTTAATAATTAGACTTTCCATAAGAGGAGATGGGAATCCTGATATTCTGCCAACAGGGCTAGAGGGCAAATCAGAAGAATGTGTCATTTTCAGATTAGAATTTAAAAGAAAGACTAGGCCCATTCTGGGGATGTGTGGGTGGAGAAGAGGACTTCCAGAGGCGGAGAGTCTTGGCGTAAACCTGGACTGTGAAATGCTTTATTTCTACTTTGGCTTAAAAACCAAAATAGTTTAGAATAAATGATTAGGGTACATGTCTAAGATATTTCAAATGTTCAGGCTGTCTCAATCTGACGGAAAGATTTCTCTTGGCCTGTGAGGTGTGGATATGCCTGGGTGGAAGGGTAGGGAGAGTATTGAGCCCATTGTTCTCATTTTAATTCCAAGAGCCTAACACTTTTGATGTCCCTGCAGATTTAGCAGATTTCATTCATTGCCATGGTGATTTTTTACCCCATTTTTTAGCATCACAATGGAAAAGCCCAAATGAAAAATGTTTGCTGCTTTTGCTATTAACATTTCTACTGCCCTGGTGACAGAAAATAGTTTGGTTATGCCTGGGTGCTGGGGAAACATGTATTGGCCTGGATGGGATTGATGGCTGCGGCACTGCCCAGACTGTCCCAGCTGGGAGGGGGTCAGCCCTAAGCCCTCTGACACCTTTGTTCCTGGGGACAGTGATTTGAAGAGAGGGAGGATAGGAGAAATCCATTCAAAAATGCGTATCACTGGGCTACTATTTAAACTTATGGGGCTTGGAGAAAATACTCATGGATGCATTAGGCATAACCTCTTTTTACCATCACACAGTCTCTTTTCAAATAAAAGTCTTTGTTGACTTCTTGCATGTCAATTAACCATAGTTTTTATTTCTTCCCTCTTTCCCAAAGAATTCACCTTGTTCTCCCTCTAACCCTTTAAATCTCCCTAGTCATTGCTATGCTTCTTAGACATCCCAAGGCTTATTGCTTAGGATGTTTGCCTAAACTGACTAAGAATGATAGATATTTTTTCATTCACATCTATCTGATAGCTGAGCATATATCATGCACTGTGCTAAAGTGCTTTTAGCACAAAATAAAATAGACCTCATGTCCTGCCTTTGTGAGACTTACAGTTTAGCAGGGAAGATGGTTATTAAATAAATTCCACAGTTATTTAATTTCAGTTCAAGTGTGTGCTGCGAAGAAGACATATCTGAGTTTGGGGGGGGCCTCTATGAGGAAGTGAGAACTCTGATACTGCCTTGACACTATCAAATCTCAGCTATTCAAGCACTGTATTATTGGAAAGCTGAAAACAATAAAACCTTCACTCCTTATTGATGGGTAGTTAGTAAATGTTCTGGAAAAGAGTTGGGGTTACGGCTTTTTAACAGGCTTGAACAACATTTAACAAAGTAACTTATATATCAATAGATACTTAATGAGTCCTTTTAGTATTAAAATTTGGCATTAGAGAATAACAGAAGGATCCTTTACAGAAATCAAAATAAACACGGGGAGAACCATTTCTCCATGGCACTCTCATAATGGCTTGCTCTTGCTAACAGCGTGTAATGCTTATTATACTACTATAATTAAGATTGTTGACATCCATAACATTTCTGATGCTGAAGCCCAGGCACTTTCACTATGTCTTGGTCACTTATAAAATTTGTCTTAAAAGTGTCTGAGTTTATTATTTCTAGGACAGCAGATAAAACAGAGCTGCTGTTTTATATGATGTTTCCATACAGAAATCAAAATGTACTTTTCCTTTTATAGTTCCTGAAATGATCCCTCACTAATAGGATGGGGCTTTGCTGATGCATGAGGCACAGATAATGTCTAAACCTATAGATTGGCAGGTGTGAGACACTTCAACTAATTCTAGGAGTTCCTAAACTAAACGCTGTCATTGCATTCTGAGCCAGGGTAGGTGCAAAGTTAGGAACTTTGTCTTCAGTTAATTTTTGGAAAAAGGATGGGTCAGCCTCTCCCCAACGCTAACAGTGAAAGCACACCACAAAGGCAGCAGAAATAGATTTTGGTGCTATTTTTAATAGTGCAGTGCTTCAAGATGACGTTTGCCTGTAAGAATTCCATTTAGGGCAAACTGTACTTATTAAACAATGAAGTGTACCCAGCACTGTGCTGCTACTTGGGGATTGGGGAATGGGAGGGTATTAGCAGATAAAAGAAACTCATCTTGAGGCATTTGCACTTAGGTTGGGGAAATAAAGTATTTTAAGAAGTATAATAATTCAGTACTAATTATTTAAGCAATCATATAATAATGTAAACATTTGAATGTTTCTCTCATACCAGATTCATCTGTAAAACGGAGAAATAATGATACTTAAGGGGACGTTTTATAGATGAAATCAGTTAATTTATAGAAGTGCTTAGAAGAGTATAAATGATAAAGCTGAGATCTGGCCCAAAGTCATTCAGCGGGAAAATGGGGAGGTGGAGAGTTTACCTGGTACTCCGGTACGATAGTATGTTCTTAATCACCAACCCAAACTGCCACAGAGTATGTTAGAAAGTGACACAGGCAAAACTCAAACCCAGTTATCAAAATACAGATGTTTGCCATACTCTGTTTAAACCTTTAGAGTTACGTAGAACCTCAGCAAATATTTGTACATTTTTCTGTCAGCCGATATTTGATATACTCTGTGGACATAAAATACAGAACAAACAGATCGACATACACACATGCAAACACTCTTCAGGCTTTTGTTTACACAATTAACTATGCTATGAATCTATAAGTTATGAATCTACACATATTTTGAAAGGCTGAGAGATAATTTCTAGCAAGTAAGTCCAGGAAAAAGGGGCATTTTGACTCAGTACCTTAAGAGTGACTATGGTTTTGATCAGTAGATGGTAGGGGAGAGAGTATTTCTTTCTGAGAGGAAATTCCATGAAAAATACAATCAAGAGAAAGCCAAGCTCAGGACATATACAAATTCAATAGGTCAAAGAATTTGTTTGCAGGAGCCTGGAAAGTGCATTGAGCTCCATTCCTGTGTATTTTCAGATAAAAACTCTTCGACCAGCACGTTGGGTATAAGATAATACTGTGAGGGGAACAGGAGTAAAAACAAAATCTCCTGCCAACCCAGAAAACCTCCCCACAAAACTGGAAGAGAAAGAAAACTGTTTCATAACTGAATAGACATTAAACCAGAATGGGATGCACACCACAGCAACCTGCTAAGGTGATTGCAAAGACAGAAAGAAGTCTCACCCTTTTATATAGCCAAGCAGACATCCCATTATGTACGTGCCCTAAGACAGATGATACCTAGTCCTCAAGTAAGAGGAGTTGACAGCATTTGTTACACAATATTCATCTTAAATTCTTTGAGAAAAATTTCCCTGGTTTTAGAGCTGGTAAAAGGCTTATTTAGCTTTTAGATGATTTAGGTACTTCTCAAAGAAAAAGAGAAAGAGAAAGAAAATTTTCTAAAGAAAGTGCTCAGGAAAAGAGTGGTAGGGTCCCTTTCCCTTTTTGCACCAGGGGAAACATATTTTTAACTTTTCTGGTTTGTATTTCCTTTTCAATTTGTATTTACCCTTATAATACCAGCTTTTTTTTTTTTTCTTTTTTTTTTTTTTTTAAGCTCCACATTTCCTGAGTGAAGCAAAAACTTTTGGTGATGTAGGGACACTGATCTCCTGACTATGTTTGGGATTGATTGGGGCAAGAAAAGAGTAGAGATAGGGAGACCATTTCTGATATGATTGCAATTGATCAGATGTGATGTAATGAGTCTGAACCAAGCTGTTGCATGAATAGTTTCTTGCTGAGCAGGTAACTATTTTTCATCTGGATCTAGTTAAAATTATACTTGTATCGCTCTATGAATGAAGCACAGGAATCATTTGTATTGCATTAAAGCATTAAATGACTCTTGTGAAATACTATATTTCATTGTTATGAGTTACAGTGAGTTTAATGTTCATTACAAGGTGCTCACACTCATGCCTTGAAAATATAGCACTAAGTTGATAGCCTATAACTTCTTCGTCTTTTAAGACTGTTGCTGGTTGGTCACACCACCATGAAGTGTAAAAGCTAAAATTCAGCACAATGATGGCTGAGAGCATTAACTCAAGCCATATAGAACTTTGTAAATGTAGAATTGCTATTTGATGTGTAGGGTTTCCTTTTTAGAGACAAAAAGAAAAGCTACAAATCATGTTTACAATTTTCCCATGATGCCAAAAAATCAAGTATTTGAAATTTCCAAGCATCACATTGTTAAATTTTAAATAGGATGCAGTTCTTACCCTTTCTGTGTCAAGAATTCTAAGGTAAAGAAATGTTTTATTAAGATCTGAGATCACCATAGAGTGCAGGCTAAATGAACATATAAAATAGTAGACAATTTCAGTACATCTAATTGTATTAATATACAATCTCACGGTTCATTAGATTCTTCCAGTTAGATGAAGTTTATATAAGGGAACCTATGGTTAAGTATCAATTTAAATCATTCTTTTATTTTATACTTTATTTGATGCTCTAGAACATATTTGCAAATGATTTTTTAAATATGACAGGCATTCAGATATAAAATAAATGAATTGGTCGTCCCCAGTGCTTGTGAGAATATCAGGAATTCCCAGGTGGGGAAGTTTAATATTTTCACATTTTCCCCCAGTCCCTCAATGGAGCTTTTCAAATGCTTTTTTATTCTCTGCCCAAGTAACTGTGGGATGTATTGGGGCTTCACATTAACCTATACAAACCAACAAGATCACACTCCCTATTCAGGGTTCCATGTAACTATGGTGTTCGAATAAACTGGCCATACAAATTAAATTGGATAGTGTGCTACAGAAGATATAAATTTAGCACAACATAAACATCTCTTCCTTTGGTCTCACACAGAAGCTGAAGTTTTAAAACATAGTCAATATCATCCTTTACCCTTTAGTCTGATTTGCCTTAGTTCTAACCAGATCACCTTCAATGATATCTTTAATTGAAGTCTGATCTCTTTTTTCAGCTTAACAGTTGCTGTATAGGGTAGTACTCACTTCATAGCTGCAAAACTCTAGCTCTGAGTCTCAGGTGTCACACAGCTACCCAAATTCCAGGGAATGACCTGGTTGTACACAAAGAGCCCAGCATCTCAGAATTTAGAAATAACCATAACAACTCAGAAATAGTTGTGACTGCTGTAAGAGCTTACAATCAAGGAACCTTTATAATAAGCCTTCCCCTGATAACCTAGGCTCTCAAATTCAGTTCTCAGAGTTTGTACTTACATATAGTCCACATTAGTGAGGAGTTATAATATTAGTCTTTTTTTCTGACTTCACTCAACATAGTTTCCTCAAGGTTCATTCCTCTAGCTGCATGTCTCACAACTTCATTCCTTCTTGCAGCTGATGAATATTCCATTGCATGCATACACCACAGTTCGCCCTTCTGTTCTTCAGTCAGTTACCCTTAGACCACCTCCATACATTGTGAATTGTGAATACTGCCACCACAGACACCAGTGTGCAAACATCCACTCGTGTCCCCACTCTCAGTTCTTCCAAGTATACACCCAATAACAGGGTTGCAGGACCTTATGGCAACCCCATACTTAGCTTCCTGTGGAACCACCACACTGCCCTCCAGATGGGCTGCACCATTCTACTTCCCCACCAACAGTGATTAGGTACATCCTTCTCTCCACATTTTCTCAGTACTTGTATCTTTCTGTTTATTTTTCAGTTTTATTTACACACCATATAATCCATCCTAAGTAAACAATCAGTGATTCCTTTATAAACACATAGATATATATTCTCCTCCACAATCTATATGAGGACATTTCTATTTCTTCCACAAAGAAAGAAGAAGAGTGGAAAAAATGAAGATTAAAAAATAAAATATAATACTATAAAAAGGAGAAACAACACCACCACCAAGAATCCCATACCCCTCCCTTATATCCCCCTTTTATTGACATTTAGTTCTTGTATATTGCCTTCATTACATTTCATAGAACTATATTACAATGTTACTGTTAACTGTAGACTCTAATTTGCGTTGATTGTATTTGTCCATGTACCATCCCATTTTTAACACCTTGCAATGTTAACATTCATTTGTTCTCCTTCATGTAAAAACATTAGTATATCTGTATATTTAATCACCATCATTGTCCACTCTAGGTTTCACTAAATTATACAGTCTCAGTCCAGTCTTTATCTTCTGTCTTTCCTTCTAGTGTCATACATGCCCCTAGCCTTCCTCTTTCAAGCCTAATGTAGGTTCTTTTGAATAGACTCAAAATATACACTACAAACAGACTACAAATTGGACTTTGAACAATGAGTCAGGGTCTAAGTTAACTGGTTCCTTTTGATGAGCCCAGTGGTAGGCCTGGCACCATTACATTTTAATTCTTCTGGCTGATAAATAAATGAGAAGAATGGAATTAGGCAAGATACATGTGTAGTGTTGAGATCAACAGGTAGCTCCATGGATCTCAATTCTAGAACCTTTATGTAGAAACTAGATGAGTAATTTTATTACCTTTTTGTGCAGGATTCAGTTCAATCAATAAATTAATATTCACATCAATATTAAGGTTTCTGCATGTTCTAACGTTAATCATTCTTACTAAACAACAACAATCAAAATATAATCTCCAGGATTGTGGGTCTGTTTATGTGGGCATGACTATAATGAGTGGTAGCCTTTGGCAGCTTATGAATCTTCCGTATGTGACCTTGTTGTAATTTCCTATGTTTCATGGATTCAGTTATCTTATGGTCCACTCAGACTCTAATCCCTGAAAGGGACCTGAAATGTCAACTTTCTCCTGAGAAAGTAGTCTTCTCTACAACATTTCTGGTTGTCTCCCTTATTAAAGTATCCTTTGGCACCAGCCATTTTACTTTTGACCTTTTGACCTAGTAAAATTTTGATCAGATCATAGGGAAAATTAGGTTTGTGAGAATTAATAGAGCCCAAATAAAGCTAATGATAGTTAAAACTAAACACAATAGTATTTGTTATTGACTAAGCATTGATGGAAAAATCAAAACTTCTTGACAGAATTTAAACCCAGACCTAGGAAATTTTAACTTAGCAAAAAAAAAAATCTATAAAATAAAAGTCACAGTAATATGAACTATGATCAGTAAAATTTGATGTGAAACACAAATTGATGAATCAATCAAACTTTATTGTAAAATTTCCATGCAATGAAAACATTAAATGTAATGTTAAACTACATGTTAAATGTTAAATGTAAAATTAAAAAAAAAGAATATAGAAATATTGAAATATAACTGATAATTAGAACATGAATCAAGGAATTAAAATTATTTGATTAACTCTAGAAAATAAAGGTGCCAATAATCTATCAATGGTAATACATTACCTAAAAATATTTTTTATTTATTATCATAAACAAAAAGATTGTCATGAAGCGTTAGTATCACACATGCCTTCCTGTTCAAAAGAAGGGGTTCAAAAGGCAAAGATCAAACTTCTCATGTACATTATAATGATGGAGGAAGCTTTTTTCTTACTGTGCTTATTATGTTCAATGATGGCCAGTTCTTTCTTTTCTTTTTTCCCTACATTTATTTAGCAATACATATGAACATCCAGTATCACATAAGTTATTCCATTTAAACATCATAGTGATTTTGTGAGTTAGCCATCAACCCACTTTATGGATCAAAGAGATGAAAGAAGTTCCCAAAGGAATCATACCTAGTGGGTGGCACAGCCAGGGTGGAAGCACAGGTTATTCTAATTTCAATATGCTATCTCATAATCATATCTGGCAAACACTAATTCACATTTACTTTAAGCAGTCAACCCATAAAAGATTGTTCTCTGTTACTATCATTGGTGGTTGACATAACCCATGTTTCTGGAAATCACTCTAGGTTATACCATATGGTGAGTCCTTCATGAATGCCTATGGCCTCATATTTGTTTGTCCAAAGTCAGGTAATGGAAGGAGAATAAGATCAGGATTCAAAAGAACCAGGTCCCATTTGCAGGACTGCCACATAACAACTGTGCAACCATGTATAAGGAATTTGACTTCTCTGAGTTTCATTTTCCTCATCTATAGAATGAGAATGATCTTGTCTGTTCTGTTTATTTTACAGGATTGTTTTATAACAGATGATTACAAATAAGTAAGCATCTAGAGATGAATAGCACCATTGTTATCATATTTTATCTACAGAATCTATCTTATTATCAAACTCAAATGTGGAAAAATGTGAAGAGCAAATGAGATGAGATTTGAGAAAATACTTTATAAAATACAATGTGCTATAAAAATAGAAGTTGTGGTTGATTTTATTGGTGATTACTGTGCCTATTTGAAAGTTTTACCTTCTCATCTTTGTTTTCCCTCCAGGACCCCTGAGGTTCCTTTCCCAGACAGAATCTGTCACAGCCTTCATGGGTGATACAGTGCTACTCAAGTGTGAAGTCATCGGGGAGCCCATGCCAACAATACACTGGCAGAAGAACCAGCAGGACATGACTCCGAGTCCAGGTGACTCCCGGGTGGTAGTCTTGCCCTCTGGAGCATTACAGATCAGCAGACTTCAACCCGGAGATATCGGAATCTATCGCTGCTTAGCCCGGAATCCAGCCAGCTCAAGAACCGGAAACGAAGCAGAAGTCAGAATTTTGTCAGGTATTACAGTGCTTTTCATTCCCTTTGGAATGAAATTGTCTGGCATAGTTCAAACCATAATTTACCTTTCACAATTTGTAATTGTTTTGTGTTCTGTATTGTTTATTGGGTTTTGTTTTATATTATTTTTTCTTTCTCACTGAAGCATTAGATGAAGGTATGCCAAAAGCTTCTCTTAGTTTTCCATCTCTTGTAGTTGAATTTTCTAGAAAAAAGATACCGCTGTTTCCATTTGGTCTCATTCATTCATTCACTCTTTCTTTTGGTATGCAAAGCCCATTGCTAAGCACTTTTTATGCATTATTTAATTTTCCTCTGATAATAAGTATAAGAGATAATTATTATCATTTCTGCTTTAAAGGATAAAAGTGAGCCTTAGAGAGGTTAAGAACTTTCCCCAGGTTAATATTGAATTTTCATTTATTCATTCATTTGCTCAATCATTTCTATGAAGAATTGAGCTATGTACTAGGGATATGGCATGGCCAAGACTGACACAGAGCCTGACCTCATATTAGTCTGGGTGAACTACATAATTACTAAAGTGTCTTGATATCATTAGTAAGGAAATTACTTTTTCTCCATCTCTCATTCCCTTTCTCTTCTCTGACAAAATCACTAGGACTCTGAGTTCACTTTCCTCTCCTAATTATGGAGACGTAGAATTGGATGTTCTCTAAGATCTCTTCTCTTCCAAAAACTGCTTTCTTGTATCTTATTTCTGTCTAATATCTACTTTATTATTTAGTCTCACTTGTGGGACTTAAATTCACTTGTGGAAACTGCAAAAATGTATCCACACTTACTTGAGTAATTGTGACAGACTCCCTTTCAAAGTATTGATGTCTCCTGTCTCTGTCCTCCAACTACATGAAATTATCACAATTGCTTCTGTTCTGTAGAGCGAAATATTCCTAAGTCATTCCAAAAGCAAACTGGCAATTTGATTGGAAGTTTCCAGGTACTCTATAAGGAGATCTCTATGACCTCTCCTAACTACTTTTATATTTTGTCTTCCGTTAGGCACCAGAATACTGACTTAAATGTGTCAATTGCTGCAATCTGTCCACCATGCAGTGAAATATGTATATGTCGTATTTGTTCCCAACACATAGGTGCATTTATTTAGGCATCCATTACATATGCAGCAAATTGAAATATTTTATTCACATTTCCTTAATAATGTATCTCTTAAGTCAACCGAAGTTTAGGTAAGCCACTTAGAAAATTGGCAAGAACATGTTTGACTACCTGAATAAGACTGAGGGGTCTGTTTTTCAGTAGTATTAAGGAATAAAGTTGGATTCATTAAATATTAAATCTGAAATGGAAAGTTTTGAAAGACACAGAGACATAATCATCAAATCACCATTTACCTTTATTTTTACCATTGTAAAAATGTTTGCATTGTAACCCATGGAGAATTATTTAAAGATAATTTTCATACTGTTAATTTGGCTAAAACTAAGAATGTGATGATATACTTTGGAGGTATGTGGATATTTCTTACCTTAATAGAAACTGAAGTTTTTTGAAAATAATATGTCCAATGAGAATTTTTATCTAAGTTCTATGAATTTCAGTAAAAACTTCTAAGAGGAATTATAAGTTTAGGTAATGAAGGGGATTGAATGATGTCCCCCACAAAAGTCATGTTTAGGTCTTAACCCCTGATCCTTGGGTTTGAACCATATGTATACAGAACTTTTGAAGATGTTATTATTAGTGCAGCTGTGCCCAAACTGAATGAGAGTGGGCCTCAATCCAATGTATGGCTGAAGTCCTTGTGAACAAAGGAAACTGAACCAAGAAATAAAAATCCAGAGAGAAACCAGAAGTCTGAAGCAACCCAGATGAGAAAGGAGAGCACATCACCATATGATGGGAAAGTCAAACAACCCAAGGATCCCAGGGGCAAGAAGCCTTCTAGCCTCTGAAGCCATGAGCCAATAAATTCCTGTGGTTAAGCCAACTCATTGTGTGGTATTTATCACAACATCCTGGAAACTGATAGGTAGTAAGAACTTTCACACACACATACACAAACACACACAGAAATAATTGTCACTCTTGATCAAACATGTTTCGTATGCTATTTCCCACATAAAGAACTTCCTAAAGGAGTACATTTGTAAGTTTGAAAGTTGATTTAGAGGTCAAATATACAACTCCACAACAAGTTACAAGATTGCATGAGTGAGAGAATGAATGAGAGAATGAATGACTGAATGGTCAATCACTGCTTCTCTTAGTTTCTACTTACATTTCTGGTTCTCTCTTTTTAAAAACCTTGTTAATTCTTTAAGAATCAATTGCCACTTCCTATAAGTACCAACTGGGGGAGCAATAAATGTATATGCCTTATGTAATATGCATTTGTCCATGCTTTATTCTAATGTTTCATTAATTGAGGGGAAGATATAATCAATTAAAATAGAAACCCGTCATATTATTTACATGATGTGGGAACATTATAAGTAGTATCAGAATGGCTAACACTCTTCCGAAAATTCCTTCATGATCATTCAAGTACCATGCTGACTAGTAAATATATTTATTTTTTGCTTTAGCTTGAAATATAATTTGAGGTTTTGGAATTTGGCCAGACACTTGTCTTTTTAATTAAAAAAAAATTGTGTTTGTGTTTCCATGTTTATAATCACCTAGTTCTACCTAATCTTTGGTTTAATATACTTAGTCAAGTCTGTGTGAAATAAATTTCAAGCTTTCCATTTTATATATTAGGCATCTAATAGCATAAAGTAACAGATCTATTAGTTTCACGTGTTTATCATTCAAATAGTTTTAAAATGTTGTGTTCAAAAAAGTTTATTCAATAAACTTTTAAGTGAATCATGTATAACTGCCATTGCACTGCTTGCTAGGAATACAGAGTTGCAGCTCTGGGCCCTAAACACCTTCATATTCTAATAGAAGAAACAGATAAAGCAACTGGTTGTGCTGTGAAAGAAAACACAGAGGGCAATTACAGTGCGCAAAAGAGAAATACCAATGTGGCAATCTTGAAGGGAAAGTAGTAGTTAGGCAAATAGAAGTATACACCAGGAAAAAAGGGAGCATAAGCAAAGGAGAGAGGAGAGAGAGAAGGAGAGAAGGAGAGAAGCCTTCCTTTCAGGGGAATTGCACACACTTCTGTCTGACTGAATCATAGGGGCATGGAGAGTTGGACAGGGACAAACTAGAAAGAAGGAAGATTAACTAGAGGGACAGAAGATTAGGTCGAATGCTGCTGCACTAATCTGGAGAGAATTGACCAAAAGCTGCTACTAAGGCAGCATCAGAGGGGATTCAGAAATGAAGATGGGATGGGAAGATACTCAGGACACGTTGTAGAAACAGATCAGATATGGCTTATGAGTGAAGGGATGGAGTCCTGGCTTAGTCAAAGCCAGGTCATGGCCCTTTTCACTGAGATGGGGAATGGGATGGGAGTGTAATTGTGTTAAAAATAAAGTATAGCCTTTTTAAAGATATTTTTATTTATGTTTTATATTTTCCACATTAAAAGAATTATTTATTTCATCAGAGGTAGGAAAATTGATAAATAATTTGTTGATTGCTTTAAGACAAAAATTAATTCTTGCTTATGAGGAATTATACATTTTTAACAGAATAACTTATCAGTTAACTGTTGTGAAATATCAATACCTAAACACTAAGGGAGAGTTGAGATTTTAAGAATTTCTTACTTTATATTTTGGAGAATATAAGATGAATTGATGTGCCTGTTGTGGTTGTTAAGTCCACTTTATTTAGCTCTCATGAAGTCTGAGTGCCAAGCAGTAGATTGAATTGCTAAATTATAAATCTGCTTTAGGCATTAGGTTGAATGAAATAACTGGCCCATACATTACACATCTTATTTCAGTTTTCTTAATGGCCTCATCGAATTGATCAATTGGTAATTCAATCTATTGTTCATTCTTTTAACTACAATTAGATGACTCTGGGCTTAGCATAGACCTGATCTAAATCTGTACAACTCAAGACATTGGCTTTTAATATAATAAATTGAAAAAAATATATTTTGAATAATTTTACTCTATAATATTTATTTTACTGGAATACATTTAACAGAACCCTTTCCAACATTCACAATTATTTAAAAAGTAAATGTGTTTTTCATTTTTAAACAAATAGTTTCAGGATTTTATTCATCACTAAGAATTTATTGTTAACTCAATGGATGCAGTAAACTTTTTAGTTTGACTAAATAGTATTTACATTTCAAAATGAGATTAAGTTTTCCCACCATTTCTACAGAGTAATTATCTGTAGGGGATAACAAATGAGATACTTTCCTTTCTTTTTAATTTACCATCAAGCCAGACAGTTGATCTGACTAACATAGGGCAGTTAAGAATAACGTCAGGTAAACAAATTTAGTTCTAAAAGAACACAGACAAGGAATGAATCGATTCTAGTGGAGATTTTTTTTAAAGTCTTCACAGAGATGATTACTTTTCTAGATCATCAGGGGAGAACCATTTGTGGAGTGATAGCAGCAAATGGGGAGCTTGGAAGAAGTTGGACCCACCTTAAGGAGAATCTCATGTTTAGGAATTTACAATTGATTCTATTAACTTTATTGATTATTGAGAATCCATAAAGGATTTTGAGCAATGGATACACAGAGAAATACAAATGAGAAAGTAAGAGCAGAACAGATAAATGTATTACCTGGTATTATTGTCTAATACTTAATGCCTTTTTGCATTGAAGAATCCTTTCATAGTTTGTTTCTCTTTTTAGGCTAATTTAGAATAAAATTATATCCTATTTCATACTATAAGCAGGACACTTATTTTTAGCCTTTCATGGATTTAAGTTGGATAAAATGGTTTCTCATGTCTATCTTATGTGTAATTTTAAAAGTATGAGGTATGAGATAATATTATATTGAAACATGTGAAGTCTACATTTACTAGATATAATATCAAATTCAATCCAGATTGCATGAAAGGATCTATATATAGATATCACAAGCTATTTCTATGGATTCTTCTCATTTAGAGTTATTATCTATCAATTAATATATATTTAAACTTCTCAATTTGAACTAGCCTTTTAATAAGTAGCTAAGAGCATGATACCAGACTGACAAAGTGGAAACCATTTACTAGCTTTGAAACTTTGGGCAAATGACCTAATCTCTTTTAAATCTTAATTTCCTAATCTTGAAAAATGCAAAGGATAATAGCATAAATGCCATGGGGTAGGTGTAAGACAAATTTAGCTGGCCACGTACAAGTCCTCAATAGCTATTATTTTTGGCATTTTAGAGATTCTTGTCTTAATCTGATTCTCATCTCAAGATTATTCATTTGATAATGAATTAGCTGATTTTTTTCTGAATTATCTAAATATTCATTTGTCTACTGTTTGTTAATTGCTCATATTTTATGCTGTTTATTAATAGTACTGTCTCATTTCTGCATTTCCTTTTCACCTTGATAGACACCAGCGTCTCCTGCAACTGTATCCTCTCTGGTAACTCAATCGCTCCATGATTTTCACTCTTAACTTTTAAGTCAACATAGTTTCTTTTGCTGTAGGAAACTGTACAAGAGGCACTGAGTTAGAAATAGGAGTAAGAGGATAAATAAAGATTCTAGTATTTGATCTTTGTTAGCTATTAGCAATTTATTTAATCCTCTATAATCCTTAGTTTTCTTATCTGTTAAGAGGTTGGACTAGATCAGCCTTTCCCAATCTTATACTACCCAAGGATCTTGTTTATTATTTCACTCCACATTCAGTGCTGCTCTGACTTTATAATCCCAGTGATTTAAGAGTTCAATTTTGCCAGGCAAACTCTATCTATCAAAAATCACAAGGCCCTGCTGTAACATACTTGGGTGTCAGAAATCAAAGTCATAATATATTGGATTCTTCTATTTTTAGATTAAAATTTAGAAAGTAGTTTTAAGTTGGTCCATGGTTTCACAACAAGCACACCAAAAGAAGATAGTTCACCTTTTATTGTATACAACTGACCAAGTGACACATCACTGTGTGCCTAATTTCCACCCCAGACCAGATGATAACTTATGCCTGCTTTGTTTGGGAACCAGCGCTGGGCAGAACATAGGAATCAATGGACAAAATTGTTACATTGGAATTAGTGTTATTGTAGATCATGGTATCATGGGATTTTACCATAAATCCATTACTGTTTTCCCTTTTTATTAAAGTCTTTTGTAACTGCTAGTCAGGTCTTTTAACCAACACAAGAGAACTGAGATAGCCAGTGTTTCATATGGAATTTAAAAAATTCCATTCAGAAGCAAAGAGCCCTAGTATGTTAGTAAGCCTAAGCTGACTTACTGTAGGTAAACAGAAATTTTCTGTTTGGTTTTTGAACTTGTTAAAAAAATAATTCTTAATCTCTGTGTGAAGTTTTTGAGGATATTAACAAGACCCAGGGTTCCAAGTCTAGAACTAAAATACTAGGGGACCAGATATATTTTTTTTCCCGTATCTTTCATTCTAACGTCACCAGTGATCTCCCTCGCAGGAAATCTACTTGTTTTCTATTTTCATTCTTGATCTTGAGTGATTTAGAAATTGATTATGCTATCTCCTCAGCTCCCATTCTTGGAAAGATTACTATTTCAAATAACGTTAACAGCAAAATCAATATACTCTGGACTGCCCTTCACTTAGAAGAACAAGGATTTCTTGAAAAGGACAGAACCTGTCTTTTCCCAAGAGTCTGCTGGGACCAACATATGGCCAGTTCTGCATTCACGAGGAATAAGGCATTTAGGAGCCTTGGGTAGGTAGACTGCAGGGTCGGGCAGTCTCCTGGCTCACACACAAATTAAAAGCTTCTCATGAGGGTGTGTGGAAACCAAACCTATAACCCAGGAGTGTAAAGGTCATAAGAAGTAGGAAAAGACCATTACATTTTCCTTCTCTGTTCCTGTTTGACATAAATTTATTCCTGGAAAATAAAAAACAGACATACTTAGTTACGAGTTTTGGCGACACCTCTATTGATTCAACATTGGCCAAGTAGGAAATAATCAAAATATACATTTTTAAATAATAAATCCCATTACTTTGGGGGGGAAGTTTTAGCTGGTGCTCTATGCATGTATATAAATTATGAAGATTTCTGGATTCCCTAAACTAATTTTGACACATTATAATGGCAACATTTGTTTTCTGGGATTTGACTGTCAGCTGCAAAATAAAAAGTTAATCATCCTATAAATGAAACATCGCTTCCTTCAGACCTGCTACAAAATGAAACTGATAGACTCAAAATGTGCCTGTGAGACAGAAGGGATACGGGCATATGCCAGTGATAAGAATAGACACTCCTCTTTCTTCCTCCAAACTATAACCACAAATAGCAGTATGTGTGTGTACATGGAGAAGGAAAGAGGAAATATGAACAGATGTAGGAATATTTACAGGAAAGGAATGTCATTTTTAGTAACAAATTGGTATAAATGAGGAAGAAAAGTAATAGAATCATGAAGAGATAATAATAGGTACTGAGAAATGGTTCCCTTCTCTTTTTCTGTTAAAGCTAATTGGCTTATGGCCAGAATGGAGCTTTTCATTTTTTATAAACTAAATTCTGATTCCTGAAACAAGTCTGGAATATTCTGTTTTTTCAATAAATGACATTATAAACACAGAGTTAAGGGGCATTTCATGGAATTGTCCTCTTAGAACACATTACTGTACCTACTGGTATTGGAAGACACGTAGAGCCTGCTGAATTTCCTAAAACAGAACTAGGTGGGGAATGGCAAAAGAACCAGCAGGTGAACAGTAGGTTAGCTTGAAATTGAGGATTCAGAAAGAAGAAACTAGCTCTGAAGTTAAATTAATTTGTAACTCTTATACCTGGGAAGAAATCAAAGAGAACACCCCTTGGGAGCCTGCAGTGCCCTTTCATTTCCAATTGGAAAAATGTTTGCTATTCTATTGAACCAGGAATTTAATAAAGAAAACCAAGGGTTACACAATGAGAGAAACCAATTTTGCATTTAGAAAGCATAAAAATTAAAAGCAACTAGTAGTAATTTTGAGGAAGACAATTATTAAGTTGCAAAACCCGGTATTTTTTCCTTATTGACATAGATGCCAGCATCTGTAATTTAATCATCCATGCCTCAGTTGCTCTTTAGACTCAGCCATGTAAGTTTAGCTTTCAGGCTCCTGAATCACACTTTATAAAAATTGTCCTATTACAGGAAAGCCTTTGCCTTTGCAGTGTGAGCATGCTTTCCAGTTTGCCCAGGGTAGTCCTAATCACACTCGTCCAATAATAATAGTAAGCAGAGTTCCTTTTCACTCTAAAATTTGTCCCAGTTTAGATAATTAATATCTTCACTGTCATCATACCATGAAGGAAGGCACACTTACGTGGCTTCTGAGGCATTTGGGGAAAACTGTGAAAATGAAAGTCAAATCTAGTTCCCAGATGGCCTTACAGTCTCAGTTAACTTGGCCAGAGTCACATCTAGTAAAGTCTTTTTGGGAAATACTGCTAGGTAGAAAATACTCTATTGTCGCTAGTACCCCTTCTTCACTCCCCTTTATGGCCCCTGAAGACAGACGACTTTTTATTTTTGAATATGTCAAATGTAGGTAAATGTCAGGTTACATGATCTGAGATGCTCCTTGAGTTTTAATACTTTATTACTGATAGAAAAACAATTGGAAATATTAAAGTTTCACACAGCCTTCCCAAATGCAAAGAATAATAACCACAATAATGAAAATTAAAAATAGGAAGAATAAAAAGAAAGGAAAAGAAGAAGAAGAAAGAAAAGGAGAAGAAGCAAAAGATGAGGAGGAAGAAGTAGAGGAGGAAGAAGGGATTTAACAATTTTTATATGAAAAATGCTAAACTGTTCCCATGATGAGAGCAATTGGGCTTCCTGGGTATTTTAGAAGAATGACTGATTGGTTGAGACTGTTTACATCGTTTCTCAAAGTATGGTCCATGGACCTTTGAGTTTCTTGAAATGATTTCAATGAATCTGT
The DNA here is from genome assembly GCF_015220235.1 of Choloepus didactylus. Taxonomy (NCBI): domain Eukaryota; kingdom Metazoa; phylum Chordata; class Mammalia; order Pilosa; family Megalonychidae; genus Choloepus; species Choloepus didactylus. Next base: position 27,655,831 of record NC_051322.1, on the reverse strand, counting down.
GAGGTCAAAACTCTTACCATACTATGTCATTTGTATTTTTCACTGGGTTGATGTAAGAATGTCAATGAGGCAGGAAAATAAAAAAAATATATTATTTTTAATATGACATGGCACAAATGTTCATTGATATGTCTGATTCCATATTCCCACTAACTTTTAAGAAATTATTTATTGTTTTGGTGTATTATTAAAGAATATATCTACAATTATCTGAAAATGCTATTAAAATACTACTTTTTCCAAATACGTATTTGTGTGAAGTCATATTTTTTTCATATACTTCTAACACAGCAATGTATCAGAACAAAGCAAATGTAGAAAGGGGTGTAAGAAACCAATCATCTTCTATTAAACAGCTCATTAAATATGTTTACAAAAATCTAAAGCATTACCACTGTTCTCACTATATATTTTTGGAAAATATAGTAATTTTTAAAATATATTATTTTTGGTAACATGTCAATAAATATTTAATAAATAAATAAAAAGTCCAATTACGATCTATCAGCTTTGATTGCTAACATGGTAAATATCTAGAGATATTATCTACATAAACACAAGCTCTTTGGGATACTCAATCATTTTTGAAAATGGATAGAATTCCTGAAAGTGTATAATTTGAGATCCACTGGTCTACTGTCATTATTCTTTTTCTTAATGATTGTGTATCGGTCCTCCTAATTAAGCTAAAATTTCTCATAAAAAATTAAAAAGGAAAGGAGGAGAGGAATTAAAGGATAAGGAAAGTCAAGGTGTTGCCATATGGTGGTTCTTTAATGCAGTCTGTGTAGTCAGGGATCATTATCACTGTAATGTCTATTTTCCTTTTCCTTTTGTTTACATATTACCCTCTTGCTCTTTGAGGAAACTTTGCTGTGCCACCACCAGGATGACCAGAAGATCAAGTCAAACAATCAGGCTAACATGTTCTCACCAACAAGAAAGAGTTAAACTGGATTTTTGTCCATGCAAATCATGGTGGCTTATAATCAGTTTAGAAAAATGGTTGTGTAGTTTTGTGCATTTGCTTCCGTAAGTGTCAGATTAAAGAGGTCTGCATTTTGTGGTTTCTAATATAAAAATTAGCCATTAGAAAAAAATATCAGTTTTTGCTGATTTTATTGTAAGATTTGTTAAATATGTTTTCTAGAATCCACACTTTCATTTTCCTCCAATATATTTTATTGTGAAATATACATAAAATTATGTGAAACATATGTCCGGTTTAAATAGTAAAAATAAAATGATTATTTGTGTACCTATCAACCAACTGATGACATAGATCATTACAAGCTTGCATTTTTATGCCATTTCTTGTGATTAAAATATGTTCATTAATTCACTGGAAAAAATTGTTATGTGCTATTAACTAAATAACTCCATTTGGGTCTGAATAATCAGTGCTTATATATGAAAATGTAAATGATTTCTATCAGTAATTAATGATTTCTGTATAGTTTCATTAAAATCAATTTAGTCAACAAGGGTCATGACCTAGAATTTCAAATGCATACCTCCCAGAGCTATTATGGACCCTAGAGGAAAATTTAATTTGCTTTTAAATATTTGCTTTGAGCTATAGTTATCTACTTTCATGATTTCTTTGCTTCTACTGTACAGTTTCTATGTACTTTGCAACAGTAGAGTTTAAAATAACTTCATTCTAAAAATATCTACTCTTTCTAAAACCTTAAGAAAATACAGACAAATCCAAAGATGAAAATAAAAATCATCATAATTCCAAAGTTAACCTTGGTATTTGTATCTACATCCAACCCTTTTTTAAAATATATAGAAATATATTTTCCTAATCTTCCTCTAAGAATCACATTTTAAAGGAGAAATGTAAGGTGGGTATCATGTTTAGTAATGCCTCCACAAATAGCTAAATTCACCCTAGCAGTCCAAAAACTGAAATTAGAGATCAAACCAACAAAAAGGTTACATGGTATTTTAAGTTGATTGGATATTTTATTAGTTTTCTTTCCTTCATGTGTATATTTCAGTTATCTATTGCTGTGTAACTGAGAACTCCAAAATTTAATGACTTAAAACAGTAGTAATTTATTCTCTCTTAAAATTCTGTGCTTTAGCTCAGTAGTTTCTCTGCTCCTTTTACTTGGGCTCACTCATGTGCATTTGGCTGATAGCTTTCCTCACCTGACTGGCAGCTGGTGCTGGCTGGTGGCTGGGGGCCTCAGTTCCGCTCTGTGTGTCTTCTCATTTTCCAGTCTTCTAGTCTCAAATGGTGGTCTCAGGAAGAGCAAAGGCCTTGGCTCCAGACAACTCCCACCACAATCTATTGGTCAAAGCAAGATATACTGCCAGGCCAGATTTCAAGTGTAAGGAAACAGAACTCCACCTCTGAACTGGAGGAGCGTCATACAATTTGTGATCATAGTTAATTTACCACAGTGATGTAGAAATATATGAGCAATTTACTATTAAAGAAATTTTCTATTAGCTTTCTTTGGAATTTCTATGATAATAAAATTTATTGGATTAGGTACAGAGAAATATCCTGGGGGGAGGGAGGGATGAAACCAACTTCTTTGCCAAAAGCTGACATTTTTCACAGACATGATTGAGGATGCAAACTCAAATGCCTAGAGGGCCACAACGGTGATATTCATAACTAAAAGGGGCCAGGTACAGACGGAGGTAATCTAGGAAAGATAGGATCTATCTAAAAATGTGGTTGCAGATGGCATTTTTGTGGCAATATGAGTCCACTCGTACTGCTCTTTCAAGAGATAACAGAAATCATGATTTTTACCTGAAATCTTCCAATTTTAAGAATGGCCAAACAAAATATGCCTACAATCAAGATTCAGCCCAAAGACCACTATCTATTTCAACCTCTGTTTTATATGAATTTGAAAATTCCTCAAATGATATAGATTTGTTAAATATACACAAGATGTTAAATTTGTGGCTATTATGAATCAAATTATCTTGTTTTCTATTCATGGCTGAGACCCAGGATTATCATGGCACTGCAGAAAATTGTTTTATTAAGTTTTTAAGGATATGTTTCTTTCTTTCCAGAAGAGCATGAAGCAACTTAAAAACTAAAACAAAATTTTAAAAGAGGGCATTTGTGCCAGTTTGAATGTATTATGTCCCCCCAAACGCCATTATCTTTGATGTAATCTTGTGTGGGCAGACCTATCAGTGTTAATTAGATTGTAATTCTTTGAGTGTTTCCATGGAAATGTGCCCCACCCAACTATGGGTGATGACCCTGATTGGATAATTTCCATGGAGGTGTTAGCCCACCCATTGAGGGTGGGTCTAAATTAAATCACTGGAGCCATATAAATGAGCTGACAAACAGAAGGAACTCAGTGCAGCTGAGAGTGACATTTTGAAGAGGAGCTACAGCCAAGAGGGATACTTTGAAGAGTGCACAGAAGCTGAGAGAGTAGCTGCAGATGAGAGACAGTTTGAAGACGGACGTTGAAAGCAGACTCTTGCTCCGGAGAAGCTAGGAGAGGACAAATACCCCAAGTGCAACTAAGAGTGACATTTTTGAGGAACTGCAGCCTAGAGAGGAACATCCTGGGAGAAAGCGATTTTGAAACCAGAACTTTGGAACAGACGCCAGCCACGTGCCTTCCCAGCTAACAGAGGTTTTCTGGACACCACTGACCATCCTCTAGTGAAGGGACCCGATTGCTGATGTGTTACTTTGTTCACTTTATGGCCTTAAGACTGTAACTGTGTAACCAAATAAACCCCCTTTATAAAAGTCAATCCATTTCTGGTGTTTTGCATTCCAGCAGCATTAGCAAACTAGAACAGTATTTTAAAATCAAACAAAACAGATGACTAAAGAAACTACAAGAGCAGTTTTTACCAGACAGTTGAGAAAAATTGATAAGTGCTTTCCAAATTTATCAATTAAGAGGATTCCTTGTTAATGTGTATACTTACACATACATATATAGTTAAACATGCATATATAAGTATATACAAATATATATCTATATCCTTAGATGATTATAATTTGCTCTTTTAAAATATGCATGTCCATATAGATAAACAACAGCAGTAGGTGTGCAAATGGATTCTCAGTTCCCTTGCTATAGCTCCCCACTCCCCAAGAGGACCATGACATGGATTCTTTCTCAACTTTCTTGACAATTAATATTAAAAGAAATTTCCAATTTTAATTCAGATGTGTAAGAGCTTGGAAGTCATTGCTCTCATCCTCATAACAGAAAAAAAGCTGAGCAAAGTGAAAAATCAAAGACTTTTCTTGGATCCATCATAGAATTGAGGTCATAGGGCAAACAACAACTCCAGAAACTGGAGAGACAGGCAAATATTGAGAACTACAGCTGATATCAGAGCAAAAGTCGCTGGAGTCAATAATTGATAGGGACACTTAAACTAACATTGATGAAATGCTGGAGACCAAGTATGAACTATCTTGAGTGCGAGAAACTCCTAGGGGGCACAGTCTTAGGAAGCCCCCAAACACACATGTCTTTTACCTCCAGGATTCCTGCCAAATCTCACAGTGAAGACTGGAGAAAAATCCCCTTGTGCTTCTGGAGATGGTGGCGGTGGGGGGACAGTAATCATTTTGCAATACTCTCAGAACAGTCCTCCATAAAAAGCCCTGCCCTCAAAAGAAACTACTTTATCCTGTCTGATCTGGAAGAAGGGCAACTCTGGCCTGATCCAGACTTCCTATCTCACATAAGAGGAGGATAAGAAAGGGCTGGGAAAATCTTCTGAAGGTCACCAGGAACTCAGGCCTACTGAAAGAGCTGAGGTTTAATATTTAGACTGTAGAATGTTTTTCCTCTCTGATATCTTAGCACCACATCACTGAAGCTTCAGTATTACTATAATGGCTTAAAACTGGGAGAGCTGCAAGACACAGATTCTATTGAAGAAGATGTTCCTAGGGAAACATAAAAATCACAGGGAAGAAAACAGAGAAAGGATAAAACAAACGAACAAGAAAACTTGGGGAAGCTTCTGGCATCTAGAGGTTCAGCAAATCATTCAAGACAGACCAGCTCCCAGTCAGATTAACATAAAACCTCACACTACAAGCCTAATTATCTCAATTCCTATTACCATATAAGTCTTTCCACAAAATATTATAAGGCATGCCAAAAAGCAAGAAAATAATAATCTAAGGGACAAAGCAAGCATCACAACCAGACTCAGATATGGCACAGATTTGGGAATTACCAAATAGGAAATGAAAGTAACTATGATTGATATTTTAAGGGTTCTAATGGAAAAATTAAACAACATTCAAGAATGGACAAATATTGTGACCAAGGAGATGGAAACTTTAAGAAAGGATTAAAAGGAAATAAAAAAGCCACATTGTAACAGAAATGAAGACTGCCTTTGATGGACTCAGTAGTAAATTGGAACTTTAGATGTGAGTGTTATTTTTAGATGTGATTCATTTTAGATGTAAAGGTTCAATGTTCATATCACTTTAGATGTGAATGTTCTAAATAAACGAATTGAAAGGCAGAGACTGTCATACTGGATAAAAACAAAAACAAGATACAACCAACTATATGTTGTCTACTAGAAATGCACTTTAAATATAAAGAAACAGGTAAAAAGTAAATGGGTAGAGAAAGATATACCATGCTCACACAGATCAAAAGAAAGCTGGATTAGCTATAGTAAGTTCAGACAAAGCAGAGTTCATACAAGGAAAATTATCAGGATAAAGAGGAGCATTACATAATGACAAACAGGTCACTTTTCAAAGAAGACAATTGTTAACGTGTACACCTAACAATAAAGCATCAAAATAGTTGAGGCAAAGACTGATAGAGTTTCAAGGAGAGCTAGACAAATCCACTGCTATAGTTGAAGACTTTAATATCCATCTCATAGTTACATATCCAATAGGCAGAAAATGTGTAATGTTATAGTTCAATGGAACAGCACTGTCAGTCAGCTGGATCTAATTGAATACGTCATCCAACAACAGCAGAATACGCATTCTTCTCGAGATCACATGGGACATTTACCAAGATGGACCACATCCTGGGCTATAAAACACACCTTAACAAATGTAAAAGAAGAAAAATCATGCAATGTATGCTCTCAGGCCACAGTGGAATTAAATTAGAATTCAGTTACAAAAGACACTTTTCAAATCCCCATATATTTAGAGATTAAGCAACACATTTCTAAATAACATATGAGTCAAAGGAGAAGTCTCAAGAGAAATAAAAAAAAATTTTGAATTAAACAGAAATAAAAACAAATACCGACATTTATGAGATGCAGCCAAAGCAGTGCTTAGAGGAAAATTTATAGAATTGAATATGTATATTAGAAAAGATGTAAGAATTAAAATCAATCATCTACTAGGTAGTTAGATAAAGAAGAGCATATAAACCCAAGGCAAACAGAAGGGAAAAAAATAATAAAAATCATAGACATAAATATTAAATGCAAAACCATACAACTTCTGGAGCATAGGAAAAAATCTAGGTGACCTTGGATTTGGCAATGAATTTTTAGATACAACACCAAAATTGTGATCCATGAAAGAAAAAATTAGAAGTTGAACTTTATTAAATTTAAAACTTCATCTATGCATTATTATGACTGTTAAGAGAATGAAAAGACAAGCCATCAACTGTGAGAAAATATTTTCAAAACATGTATCTGAAAAAAAGATTTGTGTCCAAAATACACAAAGGCCTCTTAAATCTCAACAATAAGAAAACAACCCATTATAAAAATGGGCAAAAGTTCTAAACAGGCACCTCACCAGAAAAGGTATGCAGATATCAGATAAGCACATGAAAAGATGCTGAAGATATTACATCATTAGGGAATTGCAAATTAAAACAACCATGATATAGCACTATACACCTATAAGAATTGCAAGAATCCAAAAACTGACAATACCAAATGCTGAAGAGGCTGCAGAGCAGAAGGAAATGCTGATTGATCGCTGGCAGGAATGCAAAAAGTTGTAGCCACTTAGGAAAACATTTGCCAGTTTCTTACAAAGCTAAACAGTTTTACCCTATGATCCAGCAATTACGCTCCTAGGTATTTACTCATTTGAGTAGAAAACTTGTGTCCATAAAAATTCTGCCCATGGATGTTTACAGCAGCTTTATTCATAATCACCAAAATCTAGAAGCAAGGAAAATGTCCTTCAATAGGTGAATGGATAAACAAACTGGCACATCCATACAATGATTATTCAGCAATAAAAGGAGATGAGTCACAGCAACAAAAAGATGGAAGAACCTTAAAGGCATACTGCTAAGTAAAAGAAGCCAGTCTGAAAAGGCTAAATACTGTATAATTCCAACTCTATGATGTTCTAGAAACGGCAAAACTATAGAGACAGTGTAGAGGTCAGTGGTTGTCAGGCATTTGGGGTGGGGCAGAAGGGGAGGGATCAATAGGTGAAGCACAAGGAATTTGGGGGGCAGTGGAAAGATTCTGTGTGATACTGTAATGGTGGATGAATAACATGTTTTTGTCAAAAAACATAGAACTGTACAACATGAAGAGTGAATGTTAATGTAAACTATGGACTTTGGTTAATAATAATGTATTGATATTGGTTCTTTAATTGTAACAAATGTACAACACTAATGCAAGCTGGTAAAAACAGGGGAACTGTTTTGGGGAGGTGGGGGAGCTGGTATGTGAGCACTCTCTTTTGTAAATGAAAATTTTAAAATTAATAATTAATAAAAAGATAACCACCTTGTGTTGCATGGTTTTGTTTTCTGATGAAAAGAAAGTATATTAGTTTGAAGTGGATTTTGGCTCTCCCGTAAGTAATAAGTATTATTGTACATTGATCCCAAGTAAAATTTTTTAAAATAGGGGACATTAATTAAATCTTACTTGTTTTCCATGGATAGTACTATAGATGAATATGTAGCTGAAATAGTCCTGCTGAACAGCAGGTGGGGAATGTAAAGCATTCAGATAGATAGGCCTCCAAAATAAAGGAAACTATTTGTAAAGGAACATTTTGAGAACTTGCCTATTTCGGGAATTTAATTTTAAGCAATATTATCTTTCAAACCCTTCTTGTTTGATTTGAAAGTCACTTTCAAGAAGGGAAAGGAACCGTCACCAGCATTTGTTGAAAGTTTTGAAATATTTTTCTGCAATATTGGTTTAATAAGGATTAACACATTTGGAAAATTCATTCAATATTTTCATTGTCAAGAATATTTATGCTACTGTAACAACCAGAAACAGATGTGGGAAGACTGAGAAAGTGTGAATTTTTCTTTTTCCTCACAAAGAGTATTTTAGATTAGAGTTACTATCTCAAATATTAACTTGAGAATTAGTGTTCTTACACTGATCTGTGATCAGCCTTGTGGAATCAGGTCAGGCCAAAGAAGATCAACAGCAAAGTGAAAATCTGTCTCAGATTCCCTCCCACCTTGATCACCAGCGGCCCACACCATGATTAAATTGGATCTAACCTTCCTGAGCAATTTTCCATACACCCCACTCCTAGTTTATAAGATTTTGTTGCCTCATTTTCTTTGCTTCAAGACTTTGCTTTGAGTTTGAAAAATAGCAAATTTCATTCTTATTCCATCTAATGCTTTAGGTTGATCCTTTGTAGAGGGATGTGGGTTTTAAGGCGTACACAGAAACACAGCATCTTATCTTAAATAAATAAACTTTGGATTATGTATCTTAAATAAAAAAATAAATTTTGAATTATGGAAATGTAGTCACCAGATCAGGTCAGAGATTATATTCATGGGTGGGAGGATTTTCTTTAAGTCCACCTAACCATGGTTTAGTGTGTCCTTGGACATTATGAGTGGTTTTATGTAATAAATGGAAGAAAAGCTCTTTTTCCCCAGAGAGCTTTCTTGACAGTGTTGAAACCTATTCTTAAAACTGTGTTTATTTTGGCTTATTCCATCTGATATATTCTCAATGGCTTTGAATCCAATGTTCTAGGTTAAGAATTCTTTATCTAGCAGTATGGATTATTCTTTATCAGTATGGACTCTTTCAGTGACCTCATAGTAAAAATAAATGATACTATATTAGATAGATTCTCTTTCTATTGTAATAGAATTGGTAAATACATCAGGTGGAGTGTAATGAACACTTCATTTATCCGAAGTTTTGGCTCTAGGGGCAAACTCACTCTAGAAGATGTAGTTATGAATTTAAAAAAAAAAAAAAAGATTTAGAAATAGCAAGGCTTCTTGTTCATAAAACAAAACAAAACACTTTAATTATTTAAGTATAACTTCCTTTTTGGAAGAAAGCAGATATTTTCTCAGTACCTGTTTATTATATAACACATTTTCACATTTGTTTATTTAAATTTCCAAGCTGAAGAAACAATAAACAAAGTAGAATAGATACAAGTGACAGGCAAACTGAAAATATAAAAAAAGTTTCAGCTAATAACAAGGGTAGACAGAGAATATAAAACCCGAAAACTTAAATACCTCAGAAAGTTTAAGAAACACTTCTATGTGCTTAATTTCTGAGAATTTCTAATTGCAGTATAGCCTAATTTAATAATTAATATTCTTACGGACCTCCTTGTTTCCTTAAGAATGTATTTAATTATATTAAGTACTCTCTTTTTAAAAATGCTGGCTAGGCTGTACATTTTAGAAGGAATTACATCAGAAATGATTAAAATAAAAATAAATCATGGTGCTTATTGGTTAAAAATGTTACTGATACAGAACATTTACTGACAATGTAGTCTTGTTCTCCAGCTATGACACGTAAACAAGGCCTGTGGCCAACCAGAGTGACCTGTAGCCTCAAGCTTATGCCCCTTGTCTTATGTTATGAGGTTATCAACAGCTCAGAATATTCCAGTATCATAATGCTAGAAACTGAGATGGAAAATATTTCAGGCATTTATTTCACAAGTTTTATTGTCATTTCTCTGTTTTTCTGTTTTTTTCTCCATCCTCTATATCACAGTATCTTCATAAAAAAAAAAAAATTCAAGCTACAGACTTTATTGTTGCAATGTTTTTCACAAGGGGTATGATTCTTTGCTTTCTTTTCGTAGATCCAGGACTGCATAGGCAGCTGTATTTTCTGCAAAGACCATCCAGTGTAGTAGCCATAGAAGGAAAAGATGCTGTCCTGGAGTGTTGTGTTTCTGGCTATCCTCCACCAGGTTTTACCTGGCTAAGAGGAAAAGAAGTCATCCAAATCAGGTATAAATTTACGACTTTCATGAAGCATATGGTATTGTATATAATTTTCTAATTTGATGTTAATACCCAGAAATATTAGGTATTTTCATGATATTTGTATACTTTTCACATTTTTTGGCATTATACAGGATATGAAATACATTTAGCAACTTGGTTGAGTGGAGGAAATAGTCAAAATACGTGAGAACAATTCTAAAAGGGAGTTTTGAAAGCCAGCATTGCTATGGAAATGGTTCTGCCCAAAATTGTCTTCAGCAAAGGTGCTTTGGGGGATTTCATCTCAAGGGTGTGGAATAGATAGTGAAAATTAAAAACAAACAAACAAACAAACAAACCCACAAACAAAAAAACAAGATACTCTGACTTCAAATAGGTAGCATATAATTATGGGCTCTGTGCATTTTTTAGCCTGAATTGTACCTCTTACCATTCTAACTATAACAAATATATATGATCAGGCAGGAGGCCTTATTCACACAGCTGGCTATGAATCACAAGGACAGGCACAGTGAGAAAGCAGACCCTTTAGAGAATGGAATACTTAGTTGGAAACATTTTTATAAAATAGATCACATCCTAAGAAATTAACTTCATTAATTTAGGGCACTGGTTTGCACCTTCTGAACACATGTATTTTCTTTGATGACATAGGCCTGTGATCATAATTTAATCTTTATATTTCATCCAACTTAAATATTATGTATATATAATAACAATACATGTTATGGCATGACAATACCTCTGAAAATATGAAAGCATACAAGAAACTGGGTGCAGCAGTAGCACGCCAAAATGTTGTCTCTGGATATAGCTAGGTATTCTTGGTTTAGTATGAAATGTGACTTTGTACTAAGACCAATAAATTGGATGTCAAGACACAGGACATTGACTTCCCCTGTGAGCAACCCCTTCTCTGGAACTAGAGGTCCTCAAATACAAAATGAAAGGACTGGACTAGAATGTCTATAAATTTCTCTTTTGCATCAAGTTCCAAGTTTAATCTATTTAATTTCTTTGATCACTGCACAGATTCTTCCAATAGGAAGTTTATGCTAAATGAATTTTTGATCAATAAATGCAATATTATCAAAGCCCTATGGCATAAGGTTTGTTTCCAATTTTATACTTTGAGCTATACGTTTAAGATTCCTTTGTGGAGTTCATTTAAATCTCTGAGTACTTTGGTTGGTATATACATATGTTAATCAACTGTCTAATTTCAAATTTCATGAAATGCCTTATGCCTCACAGGTCCAAAAAGTATACTTTGTTGGGTGGAAGCAACTTGCTGATCTCCAATGTAACAGATGATGACAGTGGAACTTACACCTGTGTTGTCACATATAAAAACGAGAATATTAGTGCCTCCGCAGAGCTCACAGTCTTGGGTAAGTTCATGGTTCAAGACATGCTTACTTTTATACCCTTCAAAATATAACACAATGATACTTTAAATGCTTATCATTGAATTGCTTACTATTTTTATTAGTATGATATCATAAAGTTCCAGTATTCCACACATGTTCTTGCCTTTCTTTAGTTCATTTCACAGGGGTTAAATGCAACATTTGAATGCTTGCTCATTGAATTAAAGTCCAGATACATCCCTCTTTAGTCTAATTATTCCAATGATACAACTGGACCGTACCAAAAACTATTATTTGACAGATGTGTTGAATACCAAATGAGGGTCTACAAAATATCATATCCAGGGAAAATCAGTGCATAAAAAATTGATATTTGTGTAAAAATTATGCACTTGAGTGGAAAAGGCAGATGACATTTGAGATGACAGGGACTCTGACATAAATCTGAGTGTGTTGGTAAGATTGTTTTGTTAATATGGAAATACTGTTGGTGGTTTGTTGGAAGGAAACCATTAAAACCAAATACATCTGAGGAAAAATTTCATAGCAAGACTGTAATGTAAAGGAATCTAAGGAGCACGTATAGGTTCATATACTTCAAGAAAGCCAGGGTCACCAGATATTGATGCAAATTAATGATTTTATATGTGCTGGATACTCAAACAAGCATGTATTTTATCAGATAATCCAGACTTCTTTTAGCTAGTTGCATTTGAGTAATGTAGTTTGGATAAAGTACCTTAACATTTAAATTTCAATTGCTTTTTCCCATAACAACAGCAAAACAGTGTTTACCAGTAATTGGATTTTTCCTCTGGAATAAATCTTTTTGCCTTTTAATGAATCCAGGAAAAATCTCAGACTGTTTAAAAGTTATTCAGTAAAAATGAAAAGTTATGGTATGCTGATTATATCTGCCAAGCTATAGCAAAATATTATTATGCTCTCCATTTTGCTTATTGGCTTTACAGTTTATTCAGAAAACACTTTCATCTGAAGACAGAGTAATTACATACATGATGGGTTAGGCAATGGAGTTGTTTTTTGATCAAACCATAAACTTTAAACTAAGAATAGGTAAAAGACTAATTCTTTGGTTTTAGGGGTAGCTTTATTCTAACTAAAATATTAGCTGCTCTTAAAATGGCAACAGTTTAAATTTACTCATATTTTACACAGACGCTTTTTGAAAACAAAAGAAAATAGAGAACTTTCACATTTGTAATATGCAAGTAGTATAGTAACAGACTGGCTATCATAGAAATTATTTTATAATTTGTATTACTGATCATAAGGCAAATGTGATTATAGAATAAGCTGGAATTTATACTCATCATAGGTAAACTTTTACTTGCAAATAGAGGAGGTCAAATTTTATATCAAATTAGTGCACAATATTTTGACATGCAATGCTTCATTGATATCCTAATCAAATGTGTAAAAATACTGATTTCTTGTGATAAACTAAGTATATTAGCTAAGATATATGTGCAGACATACAAATATGCACACATATTGATATTCTTTTTTCTTTATAAGTTGTTTAAATTGTTACAAAGTAATCATCTGTATAATACATGTAAAACTATCCAAAGACACATAAGAAAAAATTTATAATTTCCACCACAGCAAGACTTGATTCCTTTCCCAAGGTAAATAAATGTATTAGTTTGCTCTCCCTGAAGCATTATATACCCATGTATAGTTTTGTGGTTTTGTAACAATGGGATGCTGCCTTGATTCTCCTTTATGAAGGTGATAGGCCTATATTCTGTTATTTCTATTAGAACTTTGCCAGTTTTTAATGTTTTAATTGCAAAAGAAATAGTATCAATATAATAATATTGATATATATTAACATAATGTAGCATAGTGTAATTTAATTGATAGGTAAAATAATTCCAATTGTGTATATGTTTCTGTGTGTGTAAACATTTACTGAGTACAATATGTGACATTCATTCATCAAAATATCCTTAGTTGGGGGGATCTGTAGTCGGGGCCCATTTAATAGTGGTGCTTTTGCCTTTCTAGTTCTGTACAAATTGAGAAATAAGGAAAAGAGGTGGCATAGGATGACTCAGAGGTCACCTTTATTAAAAATGAAGCTGCCATTGAGGATGCGGTGCATACCTGCATGAGACAGGTGCGGCACCTGTCACTGGCAGCAAGAATCTTAGCAGAACATCGATCCAAGGGTGGGGATTCTCCCACTGCCCGATGGCTGACAGTGATTGGCAGTATGCACTCTCTTTGGTCAGATGTGATCCCAACAGAAAAGAAGGAGAAAGGGACCCCTTTATACTTGCAATCTGATTAAGTCATTTGTGTTATTTATCTACCCTTCCCCCAGAGAGCTGTCTTGGGGGGGAGGGGGCAGTAAGGCCAGGAGTCTTACGCTGGAGGAGTCCCTGCCCACGGAAGGAAACATCAGTACCCAGGAAGAAGCATTCACCAGAACCACCCCCAACATCAGATATTACCATTATCCTCATTTTACAAATGAGGATATTTCGGTACAGAAAGATAACTAACTTTCCCAAGAAAATGCAGCTTCCAAAGGCAGGATCCAGGATTCTAATCCAGAACAGTCTGATTAAAGAGCTCCAAGCCTATGCTCTGCCACCTGCCTGATTATCTTCTGTTTTCTGAAAAAGAATAACAAATGGGGTAGGTTTATGTGATACAGATGAGATGTCCTGAAATTTCAGTTCGGTTGATAACTGGTTCTGTCATCATTTACAGCAAATAAAATATGTGGAAATACTGTAGTGATCTTGACCTGGCAAAAGTTTGGGAAGGGACATGGAAGAAAGGAAAAAACAAAAACAAAAACACCCAAACCGTTCTTTGAGTAAGATGATAAAGCAACCGGTCATACTGATATCCCATGGGAGAGGGGGCAGGTGAAAGCACACTTATTGAATATTGCTTATTCTTTAACTGTAGCTTATTGTATTTTTCAAAGTATGCTATTTATATAATCAGAAAAACAAACATGAATCTATGAAAGTTAAACATGTTTATGGCTATAAAACGAGAAGAAAAATATTGAGAAAATAAAGCTCACATGTAACCCAATGAAGTGGACCTTACAGAAACATACACACATTCAGTTTCTCCATATAAATGGTATATATGCTATATTGTAACTTTTTTCACTTAAAGATGAATCATCTGTGTGTTCTGTGCACATGTATGTGTTCTCCAGTTGCTGATTGTTGCACCATAGGGTGTTTCCAAGTTTTATTAAAACAGACACTGAGCTGATTATCCTTATATATCTTTGTCATTTATTTGCTTGTATTTAAAGGAAAAATATCTCAGAGGTACTTGTACCCTGATCAGCAGTGCAAAGTGCAACAATTTGTTCTTCCCCAAAATAATGTGTTCTACCCCTTAATTTGCCCATCTAGCAAGTTTGTAAAATAGAGAATTCCTGTTCCAATTAGAATCCCTGGGAAATTTCATTTTCTATTATAGTTTTACTGGCCATTTTCATTATCTGTTTTTGAGTTGACTATCCATCTTCTATGATCTTTATACTTTTATTGAAATATTCATCTTTATTTTATTAACTAGCAGGAACTCTTTACATAGGAAGAATAGTAACTATAACTATCTTGTGTACACTATGCATTGTTTCCTTTGTTTTTTCTTTTCCTTTTTCTTTTTTTTACATTTTGTATTTGGAATCAAGTCTTACTTTAGGGGTACTGGCTTTGTTTCCATTAGACTTATATTTTTGTTCTAAATGAGCCACACTATTTCCAAAAATATGGATATATTAAAAGCATTACTTATTTTTTAAAACTATGGGTTTTTTTTTTTTAAGTGATATTCTTGGTAAATAGGTATACATCTTAAAGGTCTCCATACTGGTTGAATAATTTATAACTATTGTAGAAGGCATGATTTAATTCAGGAGGTATTTGGAATATTGTTTTAATTATTCTATGCAAGTTTTAAAATTAAATGTTGATATTATAAAGTTATTGATACAGTATTTGATTCTGATATAAACTTAAACTCATCTTGCAGGGTTGAATTTATATGGGAAATAGAATTCATTGCTTTTTTAAAATGAAAGTATATCAAATGAAAGGAAAGAACCTCATTATCAGTGTTACCTGTATTTACTTTTCATCATTTTTGAAATACTAAGCATATTTAAATTCTTTATAAGATAAAATCTCACAAGAAATCCAAGATTGAGCTTATAAAACTTTAATAATGCATTTTATCAGACTCTTGTTTTACCTTTCAACTCCCAGCCCCTTCCTGTACTTACACTGGCTTTGAATGAAACCATGCATGAACTAACACACTTCTAAGTAGGATGTCATTTTATATACACCAGGATAAAGAGAAATGTTGTTGCTTTCCTTGACAATTTCAGAGTTAATATATATTAAATAACATTTGAAGGCCAGCATTTTACTTTGCCTTGTACTAAAATGAAGATTGAAACTTCTATAATCATTTAAAACTCTTGATTTGGCTTAGTTTGGTTTGCTAATTTGGTTTATTATTTAATAATAACCATCTATGATTTGCATTTCCCTAAAAGCTAGTGAAGATGAACATTTTTTCATGTGTTTTGTTAGGGGTGGGGAGAGTTGGTGAGCATTTGTATTTGTACTTCCTCTTCAGAAAAATACCTTTTCATATCTTTTGCCCATTTTATAATTGGGCTGTTTGTACAATTGTTGAGTTGCAGGATTTCTTTATATGTTCAGGATGTCAGTCTCTTATCAGATATATGGTTTCCAAATATTTTCCCTATTGAGTTGGCTGCGTCTTCACCTTTTTGGCAAAGTTTTTTGAGGCTTTTGATTTTGAGAAGTTCCCATTTATTTATTTTTTTCTTTTGTTCCTTGTGCTTTGGGTGTAGGGTCTAAGAAGCTACTTGCTATTACTAGGTCCTGATGATGTTTCCCTATATTATTTTCTAAGAGTTTTATTGTGCTGTCTCTTAAGTGACTGATATCCTGCATATATACAGAAATCCTACAACTCAACGACAGTAGTACAAACAGCCCAATTATAAAATGGCAAAAGATATGAAAAGACATTTTTCTGAAAAGGAAATACAAATGGCTAAGAAGCACATGAAGAAATATTCATCGTCACTAGCTATTAGGGAAATGCGAATCAAAATCACAATAAGATACCATCTCATATGGTAAGAATGGCTGCCATTAAGCAAACGGGAAACAAATGCTGGAGAGGATTTGGAGAAATTGGAACTCTTATTCATTGATTCATTGCTGGTGAGAATGAATAATGGTATATCCACTGTGGAATTCAGTTTAGCAGTTTCTCAGAAAATTAGATATCAAATTACTCTATGATCTGGCAATTCCACTTCTTGGTATATACCCAGAAGATTTGAAAGCAGTGACACAAACAGACATTTGTATACCAGTGTCATAGCAGCATTGCTCACGTTGCCAAGAGATGGAAACAATCCAAGTGTCCTTCAACAGACGGGCAGATAAACAAAATGTGATATATACATACAATGGAATACCATGCAGCAGTAAGAAGGAACACGGTCCTGAAACATATGACAACATGGATGAACCTTGAAGACATAATGCCGAGTGAAATAAATCAGACACAAAAGGAGAGATATTGTATGTTACCACTTCTGTGAACTCCCTGAACAATGTAAAATCAGTGTCTTATAAGGTAGAATATTGGGGACCTAGTAATAGATAGAAGCTAGTTGGGGGAGGTGGTGGCAGAATGATAATCTATTATGAACAGATATGTTAATGATGGTGAATAAACAGGTATGGGAATGGATATGGGGTGATCATTGTTTGTTAATGGGATTATAAGTATCAGAGCTGTATTGAAGGTAAATAGGATTTAAAGGGTTGTTTAAAAGTTTGTATCCCTCAGATCAGCACTACAAATATAGAAAGGTGCTTGCATGATATACTTCTAAGGTATGACACTAGTACAGAGAGTTCACAACAGAATGGTATATGGGAAAAATCTACCTATTGCATACCTGAGACTATAATAGGAATACCATAGTAGTACCACACAAAAACTAGGGACAAATGTTTAAGGACTGAAGAGAGCTACGAGGTGTTTTGGGTCATAAGAATTGTTTAAAATGGAGAGTGATGAGGATTGTACACTAAGTGGTGATAATTTGAGATATGGATGGATTATTGTGGACAGAACATATGCTGTGGACTTAGGAACCCCTTACTTTATAAATCAAACCCTCAATCTTGAGGCTTGCTCTTCTGAAACTTATGGTTGTAAAGGGGAAGCTAAGCCCACCTGCAATTATGCCTAGGAATCACCTCCAGGGAACCTCTTTTGTTGCTCAAACATGGACTATCTCTCTCTAAGCCCGACACTGCAAATAAATTCATCACCCTTCCCCCAATGTGGGACAGGGCCCCCCACAATGACTGTGTGTTTCTGGCAACATGGAACACAGATTCCAGGAATGAGCCTGAACCTGGCATCGAGGGGTTGTGAATGCCTTTTTGACTAAAAGGGGGAAAATAAGGCAACAAAATAAGGTTTCAGTGGCTAAGAGAATTCAAATAGAATCAAGAAGCTGTCCTGGGGGTTACTCTTATGCAAGTTTCAGTTAGAATACCAAATGGCCACAGTATTATAAGCCCAAGTCAATGACAGTCCCCAAAATGCTAAAAACAAACAACGAAAAAAAAACCTCAACACATATATGATGACATTTTGAACTAGAATAGCTATCAGTACAGTATTGGGGGTATCTTTTGGGCTCATGTGCTATACTAAGCTCTGTGAAGGGAAAAAATGGGAGTGTAATTATAAACTCACACAGTCAATTGCCCTAATGCCTTCGAAGTCAGATTTTTTACACATTGCATGTAAACATGGAATCTTTGAAGATATGAAGAGTTGAGTCTCTGCTGTCACAGAAGAAAGGGTCTAAAATGGGGGTGGGGGGCCACAAAGGTCTTCAAGAATAGGATGCATTGGAATACTCTGAATACTGTTGCCCAGCTTATATTTTGTTTAAATCATTAGTGTCATAATTATTTTTTACAGAACGAATTTTTTTAAAAAAAGAACTAAAGAATGGCATTCTATCCATTCTTATATTTAAAATGTCCATTGAAATAATGTTATCCAGCTTTCTGGATCAAGAATTAAAATCACTATTTCTGAACATATATCTGCTTTTTCTTCCCTCCACCCATTCCCACCCTCCATGCTCTACCTCTCCATATGCACAGTGAGACAACCCTCACTAAATGTGGTGATTTACCACTACCTGAGGTCTAGATTGATTCAGTATCTGCATCAAAGCAGAAATGCATACTTTAAAAAGTATTTGATCTTTAACCAATAAAGTGCCTGACCTTGGACAAGTTCTGTGCACTGTCTATGCAAAGGAAAGGAAGGGAGATGGAAAGTTCACTTGGGAAGAGCTATGCAGTCGAAGCCATTAGATCTAACATCAGTGAGAACATTAAAATACTTTTGAATTTTCCAGAAAGGATTCTGGAAATCCATTTAAAATATTCTGTCCCTATATAAGCAATACAGTATTAAAAGCTTATTTTTTCTGGATATATTTTCTTATTCATCTGCCTTATCAAAATTGCCTTATCAAAATGTGGGCAAATACTGGCTTTGAAGAATACAAATATGTCTGCTAGGTCAGCCCTTTGCACAAAATTGAAAACTTGAAATCCAAGAAAAAAACTCTGAGAAGTAGCCCACTAAAGAAGGTATTGCACATGCCGGAGTCTTCTCTCTAAGTAACAGAGACCCATGGTCATTCTCTAGGAACCTGTTAAGTAAGGCTGTCTCTACACACCTGAACTTGCCCACCTTACACAGAAATGTCCCTAAAGCCTGATGGCAATGGATCCAAGATATTAAATTGTGTTATCTTCCAAACCCCTTCCCATGTTCTTTCAAATGCATGTGGTTATCTAAACCGTTAAGTAATGCACTGATCCTGGAAATAGTTTGATAATAGACCAAGATATTCAGAAAAGTTTAGAAAAAGGATCTTAAAAGAACAGGTTAAGATACATAGGGGAAGTAAAAACCATTGTTAAAAACTGTCATTTTGTAATGTAGTGGGATGGAAATGTCCACATTAATGGCTGTTTTTTTGCTGGACATGCTTTTGAATAATAAAAAACTATGGCTGGATATATAGTGAGATGACTAATCACAATTTCTAGTCCCAGATGTACAATGGGAGCACAGCCTTAGTAGTTAGTAAACCAAAAACCAACTGTTGAGTGCCTCATGTGTACCAAGCACCCTGCCTCATAGTCTTTGAGTATAGAAAGGAAAGTATGGTGTAGAGCTGAGCCTTGAGGACTCGGGTAAACAGACAAGAAGCAGGCAGTTATTAAAATGCCAAAGTACTGCTGAAAAGAGGAGACGAGGGACCCTGAATAAAGAGTGTAGCAAAGATGAGAGAATGGGAGATGAGAGGTGGTGGGGGGCAAGGGGATAACATTCTAGGTGGAGGGAAGTGAAGGTCTGGAGACAAGCAGGGATGGGGAAAGGGAAGAGGTTTGATGTGCCTGAAGAATGTGGGTACCGAGGGCATCTGAAGCTGGACTGGGAAATAGGCTGAGTCCTGATTGTTTTGCTAATGTGGTTAGATTTTATCTTGAGGGCACTGGGAAACATGGAAAGGTTTTTGAATTGTGGCTTGCTAGCTG
Organism: Choloepus didactylus; assembly: GCF_015220235.1. Taxonomy (NCBI): domain Eukaryota; kingdom Metazoa; phylum Chordata; class Mammalia; order Pilosa; family Megalonychidae; genus Choloepus; species Choloepus didactylus. The sequence goes on along the minus strand of NC_051322.1, from coordinate 27,635,554 downwards.
TTTAATCTTAGGCAGTTATGTAACCCTCTAATCCTCCATCTGTTTCTTCATTTGTAAAAGAATGATAGTTACTTCCTCACAGGATTTGGTGGCTGCTTGGGAATGAGAATTGGGAGAAAAGGATTCTAGAATACCATGTTCAAGTCACAGCTTTAGGAGCTCTAGGAAATAAGGAAATATAAAATACTCCACCAGTCCTTGTGTGAAGCCTAAAGCCTAGTTGCAAAGATTAAACAAAGATTAAAACAAAATAAAACAAAAATGTGGTAAATGTTAAAACATCTCATGTACTCTCTCCATATTTAATTTTCTTCATTTATAAAATCCATAGCAACAACTTCATTTATAAAATGCATAGCAACAACACAGCTCTCATGAATTGTGGAGGAATCAATATAATGATGTTCTAATGATACACAAAAAATTTCCTTAGCAATTATCTCTAGAAACATAGAGAAAAATTAGCTTGGTTTGTGGAATACGGATGGCATCCAAATTTATGAAGCATTTTGTTTGCTCTACAGCCTGCTGTTCATGCTTTCTTCCCAACTAGGTTGTGAGAAGTTTAAAAACAGAAGCCATGTCTTCTGCATCATGGTCAGTCAAAATCTTGGACCATTTTTTTGCTTAATATAAGAAATAAAATTAAATATTCATACTAAATAAGTTGTCTAACTTTCTATCAAAATATTTTATAAGATCTCGAGGGAGAGTCATATTTTTCTCCTGGGCCACAGAAAGACTAGTTGTTCTATGTAAGTTACTGTTAAAAAGATTCTTTGATCAGTTTTATAGAGAAATGAGCTACAATGGAGAAGTGTATCTTCTACATTACTTATATATTTACATGAATAGCCATCTGAAATTCCCAGGAATGCTGCTGGAATGCAATACACCAGAAATGGATTGGCTTTTATAAAGGGGGTTTATTTGGTTACAAAGTTACAGTCTTAAGGCCATAAAGTGTCCAAGGTAAGTCATCAACAATTGGTTACCTTCACTGGAGGATGGCCAATGGTGTCCAGAAAACCTCTGTTAGCTGGGAAGGTACGTTTTGGTGACTGCTCCAGAGTTCTGGTTTCAAAATGGCTTTCTCCCAGGATGTTCTTCTCTAGGCTGCAGTTCCTCAAAAATCTCACTCTTAGTTGCTCTTGGGGTGTTTGTCCTCTCTTAGCTTCTCCAGAACAAGAGTCTACTTTAAATGGCCATCTTCTTCAAACTATCTCTCATCTGCAGCTACTCTCTCAGCTTCTGTGCATTCTCAAAGTGTTCCTCTTGGCTGTAGCAAGCTCACTCCTTCTGCCTGAGCTTATATAGGGCTCTAGTAAACTAATCAAGGCCCATGCCAAATGGGCAGGGCCACACCTCCATGGAAATTATCCAATGAAAGATCTCCCCCACAGTTGAGTGATCACATTTCCACAGAAACATCCAATTGAAAGCCTCCAACCCAATCAACACCAATACATTTCCTGCCCACACAAGACTGCATCAAAGATAATGGTGTTTTGGGGGATGTAATACATCCAAACCAGCACAAATAGTAATGGATCAAAATCAATTCTTTATTTACATAGTAGATTAATTGTAGGTTCTGTGATCCTTATAAATTTCATGTTCCTTTGTCTTGTTTTTTTTTCTTCCATATCATCATCATATCTTTATTTAATAATTACTAAGCACTGTTTGTATTTTTAGGTCCAGTAATTATAAAAATATTCCCCAATTTCAATAGTAAAACTAACATGAAATATGAAAATTTTTTTTCTTTTTAAAATAAATTCTAAGATAAGCTCTATAAATTCAATTTACTATACAGAAGGAAGTTAACTGTCACAAAGCATCAACTCTCAGATGTATCTAGTTATGGAAGGGAACATGATGATTCCAAATTGAAATGGCTTTGTAGACTTTTATTTTTTCCATTTGCTTTAATTTTATTTTTTTTTTTTATTGATGTATATGTGATATTACTTGCTATTTTCTGAGCAACTACAATTTGTCAAGTTGAGAACTGGCCCTTCCATTTTTTTGGATAGTAAGTGGCACATCCCTCTAAAATTCAGTTGCCTCCTTTATAAGCTTGCTGATGGATCATCCATATTTGATTTTACGGCTAGGCTCTTTGCCATAAATGGGGAATTGTTATCATAAAATATATTAAGATAATATTAATCCTTCCATTAAAATGTATAACTCTTTGGTTGAATGGAGTTCTGAATTTACAACTTCACTATCTCTGCTTAAGTAGCAGAACTTAACTTTCATGAGTATCTATAATTGGCCTTTATTAGCAGTGATCCCCTCACCCATATGCATTTAATGATCCTAGCCATAAAAATAGTGCCTTAGGTAGGTTTATATTGATTGTCCTTCTTAATGTAATTACCAGAAGGATCATATTGAAATTAGTTATGATCCCAATTGTAGAACAGAAGTTCATAATGTCAGAATTAAGAAAAATATTTCAGAATCATCTATTAGCTGCTTCTCCCCATCTCTGTGTAGTTTTTTTATCTTAGTTATTTTCCTCAACTGAGATCATGGCTATCATAAGAGTGTGCAAAAGTTCTGTCCAGAAGAATGTTTATAAGATTCCATTCAGTATATTTTTGTATTAGCTGTGAGATCAGGCTATTGGGAATAAAATGATTTGGGAATAAACTGCGGTAAATGTTAAAACGTTTAAGAAACAGTTGCCAGTTATGCCTGGCTGTAGAAATAATAGTTGGATTGGTGGGAGGGTTTGTTTATTTGTTACACAAATATTTATTGAGGGCATACCATATACTGTGGACTGGATTTCTGCTCCTTTCTCCTTCCATTGGAGAAAACAATTTGGACAGTGTTTTTGCATTTATCCTTGAGACGGTTATGAATCTAATTGTTTCTTTCTCAGATAGATGAGGGAGGAAGCAGAGGCCCCAGAGGGAAAGGCAAAGGCTAGGTACCAATTCAGAGCATTAAAAAGGCAATCGAAGGCTATGATTTTAATTAGCCCTAACAGTCTAAGCAAGGTGAATTGACCATCTGTGGCTTAGAAGGAGGAAAACTGCTGACAGTGGTAGAAAGCTACCCAAAAGGGCATTTCATGCCAAAGTTATCCTGAAGTTCCAGAACTACACGTTAGCCCAGAAAAGTTTGACTCCATGATAGGACACAAACTAAATTAGGCAGAAGTGTTTTAATCAAAGTCAGCAGGAGTCAGAGTAAGCTGTGCTTGCCAATTTCTAAGGATTAGGAAAAAAACATGACATTTCTTCATATACTTTCTTTCAAGGATTGCTTTCCTCATTTATAATTCAATATTGCTAGGTATAATCATGTAAGGAATTTAAAATTGTTAGATGTAGTCTCATCTTTATTATAAATCTGGTATATTTAAGGAGGGAATCACCAGAGTATGCTGTGTATCCTGAAATTCATACCCTAAGTCCAAGTTTCCTACCACCACTTGGTGGCAGTGTACCTAATGGCAAGCAATACCAACTTGGAAACATAAGATTTAAAATGGTGGACATTAAAACAGTTTGAGTTTCTATCCATGCAATAGTTGATGCATTTATTTATTTATTTATCCAATAAATGAGTATTGAAAATGCAATAATTTTCTTGGCCTAATTTTTTAACAGCTTTATTGAGATGTAATTTACATAGCGTACAATTCACACAATTAAAAAAGTATAGAGTGGTTTAAAGTGTACAATGGTTTTCAGTATAATCACAGATACGGGTGACTATCATCACAGTCAATTTTAGAATACATTTATCAACTAAAAAAGAAATACTGCACCTTTTAACTATCACCCCCTGAATTCCACCCCCACCCACCAGCCCTAAGAAACCACCAATCTACTTTCTGCCTCTATTCTACCCCTATTCTGGACATTTCATTTGAAATGGAATCATGTAATATGTGGTCTTTGTGACTGACTTCTTTGACTTATCATAATATTTTTGAAGGCTCATCCGTGTTGTAGCATGTATCTGTACTTCATTCTTTTTTATGCTTGAATATTATTCCATTATATGGGTATACTACTTTTGTTTATCCATCATGAGTTGATGGACATTTGTTTCCACCTTTTCACTATTATGAATAATGCTGCTATAAAAATAAACATACAAGTTTTTCATGGGCATATGAGTATATACCCAAGAGCTGGGCCTATGTTTAATCATTTGAGGAGCTGCCAAACTAATTTCCTAAGCAGTGACACAAGTTTGCATTCTCACCAGCAGTGTATAATGGTTCTGATTTCTCCATATGCCTGCCAACATTTGTTATTATCTGTTTGTTTGATTTTCCCCCATCATAGCCATCCTAGTAGATGTGAGATGGTATCTCATTATAGTTTTGATTTTCATTTCCCCAATGATAATGATGTTGAGCATCTTTTTCATGTGTCTATTGGCCATTTGTATATCTTCCTTGAAAAGATGTCTACTCAATTCTTTTGCCTGTTTTCATGTTGTTGCTGATGACCCCCATTAGCTTTTTTAAAGTATGCAATCCATGGCTCACAGCATCATCATATAGTTGTGCATTCATCACCACAATCAATTTTCAAACATTTTCATTACTCCAAAATAAAGAAAAAAATATTTAAAAAATTAAAAAAGGAATAAAAAAGAACACCCAAACCATCCCATACTCCTTGTCCCCCTCTATTATTTATATATTTTTGTCATTATTTTATTACTCATCTACCACACACTGGATAAAGGGAGTGTCAGTCACCAGGCTTTTACTATCACACAGTCACACAATAAAAGCTACACAGTTATACAGATATCCTCAAGAATGAAGTCTTCTGGATTATCATTCAACAGATTCATGTATTTCCTTCTGGCTATCTAATACACTAGAAACTAAAAAGGAATATCTATATAATATATAAGAATAGCCTCCAGATTGACCTTGTGACTCTATTTGAGATCTCTCAGCCATGATGCTTTATTTTGTTTCACTTCTTTCCCCCCTTTTGGTCAAGATGGCACTCTCAATCCCATGATGCCAGAGCCAGGCTCATTTCTGGGAGTCCTGTCCCTCATTGCCAGGGAGACTTATACCCCTGGGAGTCATGTCCCATGTAGTGGGGAGGGTAGTGAGTTTATTTGCAGATTGGCTGAGAGAAAGAGGCACATTTGAGCAACAAAACTTCTCTGGTGGTGACTCTTAGCATAATTATTAGTAGGCTTACTTCTTTTTTGCAAAAGTAAGTTTCACAAGGGTAAGTCCCAAAATCGGGGGGCTTGACTTATTAAAATGGATTCCCTGATGTTGGCAGAATATCAGAAATTCCCCAGGTGAGGAAGTTTAATATTTGTACATTTTTCCCTTGTCCCTCAAGGGGACTTATATTTGCCCATTTTTTTAAATTGGTTTATTATTGAGTTCTAATGGCCTCATTCTTTAATAGGTATATGTGTGTCGAGTGAGGTATACCACTTTCACAGGAACTGGTTAGATGGGATGCTGCATGGAGGTAGCATGGGGTCATTGGATCCCTGAGTGAAGATGAATTAGGTCACAAATGATGTTTTTTGTGCTTTGTTCTCTTGAGTTGGCCCTGTGTCATGCATGTACTCTGCTCCTTGATTGTTAGATCTAATACTACATTCCCTTCTGTAATTCACTCTTAATTCGTTTATTAACACTTAAAGCATGGTTAAGCATTTTCCATAGAAATTCCTACAAGTTGTAATAACACATGACCCCAACTGGTTTCTCAAGGGGAAGAGTTGTAGCTAAGTCATGTTCATGTCCCCAGAATCATGCATACTATTTAGCATGAATTAAGCATTTAAGAAATGAATATTTTTCTCTCTCAGAATTGAATTTGAGTTTCATCCTGCATGTTGAATTACAGTGTATGGAAAAAAAAAGTTGCATTTCATTCCTGTGGTCCTTCTGGGGACAAAACATAATCTTTGCACACAATCCTCAAACTACCAGTCTCCTTTCTCATTTCATCCATAGTCTAAGTACAGAAATGCTGTTATTATGCATCAAGTTTTAACTGCACTGCAATTAAGACATGATAAAATATTGTAAATTACAATAAAAATAGTTGGGTAGTTCTTATGAAGTGCATTTGGGACAAAATTTTTGTATGAGCAGAATTGGGAAAGTTACAGATTCTGAATTGTTCCTTTTGTCAACTATACAATCAAGAGAGACGTCCAGTAGAAATAAGGGCTAAAAATTCTTGTTCACCCACATTGTCAGAACTGTATTCTTTGTTAGGTATTCTAACAAAAATGTGAAAAGAAAAGGCAAAATAAAGAAAAACAAAAAAACCGTCTATGATTACCTGAGTTTGGGAAATACTGAGTTAACATTAAGTTAAACAGGATGCATACTACTCAGATAGGCTAATGTTTGGGAAATGCTGTTGTGTGTAATTTGCAAGGACTGTAGAGTTAAAACCTATTTTTTTCTATGGGTGGAGACTAAAGGAGTGATATAGGTGAAAAATTCCCTAATATCAACAGTAAAGCTACACCATTTTGGGTTATACATGATTGCAACTTACTTATAAACATTTCTATGAGACTTCCTAACCAATCAACAGGGGATTTTTACCACTTTTAATGACTATAACAGATTTTATATTCTTGCAGTTCAGACCCATAACACATTCTGTAAGAAGCAACATGATGTCATTTTAATCACAGCACAGTGCTTCCCTCCTGCTAAGAAAAATAAATGTGATACTTGTGCGTTTGCATCCACTGCTTTTTTTAAAGGACCAGCAAAGAAAATAATTAGCCTGAGTGATTAAATTATATAATTCAGTTTTCCCTTGGTATGTTCTTGCTGACATTCAAAAAGTAGTTAGTGAATCCAACTGCCGAATGTTCGGTAATAACACTTTATCACCAATTTACAATGTATGAAAACAAAGGAAGTTTTAAATGGGCTGGTGTGTGCACACACTCATGATTTTAAAGGATGATTAGCGAGATAGAAGTGGGGATTGTACAAGTAATACTGTGTTCCTCCTTTAGAATTAAGACTACACTGGGTATTGTGTAGATATATGCAGGAAGGTAGAGTGAAAGGAGAGACATTTCCCATTTTTATTTTAAAAATAAGAATAAAACACTAATAAATAAAATTCTGGCCGCAGAAAGATGATGTCAGTGGGTGAGTCTGTCTCATTCCTCTTTGCTGAGGTCGTGTTAACAGAAGAACAAGTCAGCGCTCATTTTTCCATTTCCGTGGCAAGACCCTGTTTCTCTTCTTTATAGTTGAACACTTCATAGACACTTTTTGGTTATCAGTATCTCCCCTGAAAGCCTGGAGCATATGCATGATTCTGATTCTTGTTTTTCATTTTTCCACACCTCGTCTTTCCGCCACCTTATTCAGCTCTCCCTCTCTCCAACCCGCTCCAGCTTACACTTGAGCATGTTTCTGGATGAGGAGCCATGAACACATCACTGTCTCTCTAAACATCATTTGTACAATGGGCCAATGACACCTAACTGTTATAAAGATTAGGCTAAGCAAAATCAAATTTATTCAGTGCAGCACTGTGCCTGGAATAGAGCAGATATATAAGAAGTATCATCATTTTCATTATTAATACAAGGTATCCCTGAGCCCACATTCTTCCAATACGTTTAATGGAACAGTGGGTAGGGCTATAAAACAAATGATGTTAGAAATAAAAGGCAGTGTTCATAGAAATAATGTAGAATTAGAAAACTAAATTATTTTCATGAATGTAACAGAACTAAAATGCTAAAACAAGATTAAAATAATGCAAAAAGTCTATAGAATAAACCTGTTTTTAATAAAGAAGCAAAAATCATAATTACTGGTAAACTGAAAGTCAAAGTATGTTAATACGTTCATATTGTTATGGTTTTTTGAATGCCTATCTTGAACAAAAAGTCAACCTAATTGATTGGCTATTATGAAGGATATTAGGAAGTCTGTAGGATTTTTGACACTTCATAGGAAATGGCACCTAGGAAATGATATGTCAAGGTCCAGTGTTTAGTAAGTCAGACAGTTAAAGGCAGGTTCATTAAATGACAAGGAACTTGAAATCCATTTCTGCTTCTTAAGGCTTGGCTATGTGATTCCTCTGAATCAAGTTGAAGCCTAGAGGCACAGTCTTCACCTTCCAGTTGATCCACCCATGCCAGGGAGCATTGGCTTGGAGAGCTGACCTGAAGGTTGGATTTCAGCACTGCTTGCCTGTGGGCAGGGATCTCTGTGCTATGCACAAGCTGACAGGGCCTCCCCCCAGCTGCTCACCTACTTGTCAGCCATAGGTCACATTGTTCACTTGTTTTGTCAGTAGAGTAGGCCACTTTAATTAGTGGCCAGTGTTTTTTAATTAGGAGATTTTGAAAGTGAATAATCTGGATTTCTCTTAAAAACTGGAAGACCTGAAAATATCACACATCCATTTCTGTCTAATAAAAATTAGCTGAAGCTAAAGAACAGTTTTCCCTCAGATGAGCATGTACTATGCAATGCCAAGTTCCTACCTAGCCTTCTTTAGTATTTACCTAGCCTCTGAGGACGTCTAGGCTTACAATTTTGGATAATTCAATATCGTAATCACCTCTGCCATAAAACATTTTCCCTACAGGTAGGTTTAGGAACTTCTTTGTCTCTGTACCTATTGTATCAAATGCAGCTTTACTTCTTAGCATCTGTAGTAACTAATTTCACTTATTTCTGTTTAGCCTTTCTCCTACTAGATAGTAAACTTCTGAAGAGCAAAGATCTCCATTTTAATATATCTCTGTATTCCAATTGCCTAGCACATCATAGTTGCATAAAAAACTATTGATAAATAAAATGAACTATTGAACTATTGTTTCTGAAATATGTAAGAGGTACATCTTTCCTATCTCTCCTCTGTACTAGTCAGCTATTGCTTAAATAATGCTGTGTAACAAAACACCCTAAAACTCAGTGGTGTAAAATAACTTATTTATTCTTAAGATTATGGGTCTGTAGGTTGATGGCAACTCATCTGTTCTACAGGATTAAGACTGAAGGCTGAGATCCAGTCTCTTTAATGTGCCTTTTTTGTGGGGTGAAGGCAGTAGGGGTTGTGGATACCTAGGCACTTCCGTCTCATGTAAATTGCTTTGCCATAGGCCAAAGCAAATCACATGGCCAAACCTCAGTCCAGGTGTGGGAAAGTATCCTAAACCCACCTTGAAGACAGAGTAGGGAAGTGAATACAGGTATATGAAGAATTGAGAGCAATAATCCAATCCAGGGCTAAAATTAAGGAGAGGCAAATCAGGCACTACCTCAGGTGCAAAATTTAAGGGGGTATCAAAAAACTCAGTAATAAAGATAAGTAATATTTTAATAGTATATTTTCAGGACTCAAAATTAATGTGAAAAATCTGTGATCAATAAAATAACAACATTTTCTAAAAAAGATAGGACCAGACTGTGCACTTCCATGACTCACTTCACTCATCTCACCCTAATCCTGGCCCTGCGGCATCTTATCCTGGCCCTGATCCCATCTAACAAACTCCCCTTTGCAACGGTTATTCAACTGCTCTTGCTAGTACTTTGACTCTCTGTGTTGGCATAAATATTAATATTGAAACATATTAGAAATTCAAGTCTCCAAAGGACTTTACTAATATATAATTTAAGATATTACCAGAAAAAGAGGTTTTAAGGCAGTTAGCTTTTAACATAAAACATCTTTAATTTGTAAAAAAGTAAATTATGTAAAATATAACATAACCCACTGGCAGACTTTTATAATAGTTTAGTGGAAAAATATGGTTGCTCTTAAATAATGCAAAATGTCTGCATGTTTATGATAAACAACTCCTTTCATTGGCGAAATCCTGAATGTCATCATCTAAGCAAGAGCATCTTGACATCAGACTCCAGAATGGTATAAGTGACTATAAAATTCCCTGTAGTCGGGGTTGAGGGGAGTAGTAGGAGGACTACTACAGCAATAACTTTCTGGTCCACTTAGGGATTTCTCTACAAAGTTTTTCAGAGTGCTACTGAGTTCAGTAGCTGGAGACTTAACCACAGATGTTTACGTCTCCAAGATCAGGTTAGCAAACACAAGTAATCATCTTATTATATCAGTCTTCATTTTTATTTACTTTTTTTTATTACTTTTCAACCTAGAGGTAAAAAACGGGGCTCAGGCAGGCTCATAGGAGGAAACTAGTGACTACATTTGATGGAAAGGACCATCCGTGTCATGCTGCCATCTGGCTGCCTGGGACAGTCTTCTGGCAACACATATGGTACTTGTCTGTTGAAGAATCTATAAGGATTCCTACTGACATAGGATCAAGTCCAAATTATTCAGACTGATATGGAAAGCCTTATATTCTCTTTTCATATACTGCAAATGATCTCATGTTCCACATGCCCAAATCCAGGCATCACCCAGGCCTCATTGCCTGCCAGGCACACGGGATGAATTTCTTCATTTTTATCTTGGTGGGAAAATCCTCCCCTTTCCACCTAACCTAACGCTGTTCATCCTTTTGGGCCCAGTTTAATTTCCATTTCCTCCATGTCTCCACTTGATCACTGTGGTCTGCATTTGTCTCTACAAGTGGAAGCTCTGAATTATTCATGTCTAGAACTAAGTATTATAGCACTTAAGTATATAATGTTGCAGCTAGAGAGTCTCAACTATATCAACTACTATTAGCAGCACTGCTGGCTAAAGACTTATTGAATTTGTGTGATGTGCAAAACCTTTTGTGAAGTGCTTTGCTCCTATCCCTTTGTGGTATGCAGAATGGTCCCCTAAGAATATGCACATCCTAATCTCTGGAACCTATGAATATGTTATGCCACATGGTGAAGCAGAATTAAGGTTTTATATGGATTTAAGTTGGCCAATCAGCTGACCTTAAAGCAGGGATATTATCCTGCATTATCACAGTGTAATCACAGGGATCCTTAAAAGTGAAAGAGGAAGGCAGAACAGCCAGTGTCACTGTGATGCAATGTAAGACTCAATCCTAGCTTTGACAATGGAGGAAGGGGTCAGGAGCCAAGGAACATGGGTGCTCTCTAGAAGCTGGAAAAGACAAGGAATGGATTTGCCCCTGGAGCCGTCAGAGAAGAACACAGCCATCTTAGCATTAGCTCTGTAATACTCAAGTAGGATTTCTAACCTACAGAACTATGGGATAATAAACCTGTGTTGGTTTTTCAGCTGCTAAATTGTGGGAATTTGTTATAGCAGCAGTAGAAAACCAATGTGCCCTTGGTTTTATTCTCATAACAATATGAAGAAGGTATTATTATCCCTCTTTTATAGTTGATAATACTGAAGCAGTGGAGTTGAGATTTGAACCCCAGTCCAACCAAGTCCAGAATATGCAGTGATCGTGAAGTAATTACAGATTACCATTAAACTGAAACAACACACATGTGTCTTCTCAGGAGGGATGTAAATATTAAGAAGACACATGTTGTTTGTCTTATTAAGGAACTGCATAAAAATTAGGTATAAAATAACTTATATTAGACTCACCTATCTTTGGTTATATCATTTCCTTAGAGATTATCCTGCTCTTACAAACCACCTAGTCCCAAACCCTGATTTTGTAGATGAGGATACGGAAACTCTGAAATGCTGAAACATGTAAACAACTCTGACTCATTCCATCTTGCATGATTTCAATAGAAATTAATTTATTTCTTTATGCCTTTTTGACAACCATGAAAATACTGATTTCAGAGTTCAGGAACTGTGATTTTTGTAATATTATTAGCAAAAGGGAAAATAGCGGTTTGGGATAGAAAAGGAAAGTAGACAAATGATGAAGTAGAAATGTTTGAAATGAAAGTTTGAACCACAAAGGAATTTGAAACTTAGAACCTTGAACTGTAGTAGTGTTTATGAGAAAAATTGGGACATATTTAAGAGGGACTGATAAAGGTAAGTCCCATAAGACAAGAGTCAATAACTCCTACCTTATGAAGCCAGAAGTTATGTAACTCCCCCCCCCCCTTTTTTTGGCAATTGAGGAGCAAAGACACACACAAAAATATATATTGAAATACATTCTGGCTACATAGAGTAAAATAAAGTCACTAGCATGAGATTCATTAAAACTGAGAGAGTAACTGGGAAATTCTAAAAGAATATTATTATTGATCCAGGACATATAAAATATCTTTGGTGTGCTGTTATTTTGTGTACTGTCATGAGTTTCATTTAAGTAAATAATAATTTTATAAGGACTCCCTTGACACATCTTTCATCAAAACCCTTCTATTTAATGAAATCTTTAGTTTCTCACTCATTAATTCTTCTGCCAGTGTGTGCGTGTGTGTGTGTGTGTGTGTGTGTGTGGTTGTGTGTAACATATTTCTAGTAGTTGGGCAGTGGACAGGAATGACAGTGGAACTTCTAACGGTGTTGTCATTTATCGAGCACTTTCTCTATACCAGACCCTGAGCTATATATATATATATATGTTCCATGTGTGTTCATGCTTCTGATTCTCTTCATTACAACCCCATAATGTATACATTCTCATTTTTACTTTACAAATTAGAATATTGAGATTAAGAAAGGTTAAATGGCTTGCCGGAACATAATATAATAAATGTCCGATGTTCGTGGCCACGTTCTTCCCCCTCCCCCGCTCTGAATCCCTGTGACGCAGGCTGACCGCTGCGGCTCAGCCTCCAGCCTGCTTCAGCCACCCCGCGGCTTCCATTCTTACCATTACCCTAATAAACAGTGCGTTCATTGGGGGCTAACATGCAAGACCCCGTGCTAACCATTTGCAGATATTAGCCCCTTTAATCCTCACATGACACTGCTTATTACCACTGTCCCAGTTGTGCAGATAGGGAAACTAGGGTTCTGAGAGCTTTAGTAACTTGCTTGGGAAATGGCAGAATTGAGATTCAAACCCAGATCTTTCCAACTCCAGAGTCAAGCTCTTCTCCATAACGCAAAACTATCTCACGGCAGGCCGTGCTCCCGCTGCGGATCAGGTTTCTATTCCATATGATGTGGCTACTGCCAAGTCCTGTTCCTTCATCTGTGAAAATATGAGTAATAGTCTCTGCCCTGCCTAAGTCTTTTCATTGCCGTGAGACTTCAACCAGAAACAGGAAGGGGAGAGCTCTATCCATCTGCGAGTTCTTGTTAAAATACTGTCAGCAACTTGAGAGACTGCGACTGCTGCAATGATTTGTTTTGTATCTCACAGGAGCCTAGAAGAGTTCTTGGCTTGGAAGCTTTTCAGGATCCAGCCAAAAAGCAAAAAAGCATAAGCTGCATATTGGCGAGAGAGAAGTCAAGGATGTTGCTTGAAAGCTGGCAAAGGCTCCTCTTTCCTTTTCTGCTTAGGGACAGAACCAACCCAAAACACAAACAAGAGCATTCTGAGGAAGCCAGGTGCACACTCAGGAAATCATTCCTCTCTAACATATTGCCTATTGTTTCAGTTCTGTTTTTACTCCTGATTTGCTGCCTCTTAGCATGAATAGGGAGCTAGAAACACCAATAGCTGATAGTTTCTGATAATAGCCCTTTTGACTCACGTCTGAAGTTGATGATAACATGAGTATATGTGGTGATGAGATGACTACTTTCCTCTTGTCCTCAGAGCGGTTTTCAGCAGTCTGGTTCCAGGGTTCTTGACGCTCCCCAGAGGGCAGTTATTGGCCAAGCACTTGATGGGGAGGCAGGAGTGTGAGCTCCTCACATCTTGGCAGTAATCAAGTTTGCTTTCCTTATTCCAAAACATTTCATTCAATGATTTGGGTGCTTTTCAAACAAAAATAGGTGATTTTGGCTTTCCCTTTTTAAGCTCCTTCTCCTCCCATCTATTTAGTCCTAATTTGGGTTTATTTCCAAAATATAAACAAGAACTCGAAAGCCAATGCCCATCCATAATAGTCAGTGGAATTTCTTCTATTTGATGAATATTTCTTGAGGACTTATGTACAGAACTGGAGGCACCAGTTTGCTCATTTCTGCCCTTAAAAAGATTAAATTCTCCATGCCATCCTATACTGTTTGGAGGTTAATATTATTTTCATCTTAGTCCACATATTTTTATAATTCTATCAGTATTATTATATGTCAGTGCTCACCATCTTCTTCCATCAAATTATCTCCTGAATGCAGGCTTTAATGGAAATTTCACAGGAACTTGAATTCTCACATTTCCAGATTTAGTCTCTCTGGCTATCCACAAAATGGTGAATGGTCATTTTTCTGTTCTGCCCTGGGTCATGAAGCTGGGCTGACTGATTTTTCCTTTTAATAACTCAACTCTTAGACACCATCACCAAATTATTACACCTGAGTATCAGCTCTCTGACAGCTGACTATAATTTGATTGTAGAAGGCTCTAAATGAGCTCCTTTTGGACAAGAGAAGTTTTGATTATATAACTCACTCAAAGATGTTTAAGCAAATCCATATAGCCATGTGACTTAACTTGCAAAGAAGAGGAGGGTTACAATCAGTTACTTAAAAACCACCACGTATGTTTCACTTTATGGAGCTTGCCACATCAAGATATACTCTACTTAAATAAGGCTACCTTGAAATAGATAACCAGATTTTTTTTCCTAAAATTCAGATAAAATTCCTAATTTTTATAACATTTTCTAATTTACAAAGCACTCCCTTGCTTGTTTATGACAACATTGCAAGTGAGCTAGCAGCTGCTATACTGTAACTGCAGTTGAGGGTGTATGGGCCTTGAAGGGTTGAATAGTTTGCCCTCAATCATACAGCAAAGTGGTCACATTAAGATGAGAACCTCTGTTTTCAGAGTTCTAGTCCAGGGCTTGCTATTACGCTAAGGTGCCTCCATAAAACATACTAATTTGACAAGTCATTTTAAAATAAATTTATATTTGCACAGCAGTATGTAGACTCCTAAGGGAAAAGTGTTATTTCAAATAGAAGACAAGTAATCTGACCATGGGAATTAATGTTTTATTACTCTCCAAATATGTACTTAGATCTCCAATTAGTGCTATATTCAATGCTATGTCAATGTTGTTTAAAATTGTAAGATTCTATCAAAATTAGTGTTATTATTCCTAATAATGAGGCAGGAAGGCATATATGCTCATTCCAATTATTAAGAGAAGATATCCAAGACTAGAAATTTTCTGTGAATTGTTCAGGTGTGCCCAACTAGTGCATATGATATAGAGTGGAATTTTCAATTGGGAGGCATAATTTTTCATGGACCATAGACGTAGACAAAATTATTTGGGGCAGACTTATTTGATCCTGCATTGAGGCTGACCCAGCCTTGAAGTAGATCAAACAAAGTTATTATGATCAGCCTTTTCTTCCCACTTCTCTCTGAACTGAAATCCTTGTTCATACAATGTAGACTTTGCATTTTCCAGATGGGATCTATCTTATGCCTTTCCTGTATCTTAAATGGTCTATTTTCTTATTTTGTATTTGATTTTTTAAAGTGAATATTTTTTCTTAAGTTTTTTATTAGAAAAGGAGGACTGCTCACTAAAAAAAGCCTCAAACACTTCAGAACATTTAAAATGAAATGTAAATAACCCCATTAACGATGTCCTACTCCTATTCACTAGAGGCAAAGATCCTTACAAGTTTCTCACATCTTTAACAATTTTCATTAGAAATTACATGATCAGGAAAAAGCCCATGACGTGTGTAGAGGGAGAAGACCTCAGTTCAAAATTTAATATTCCAACTGCGACCTTAAGACAGTAATTAAACAACTCAGGAGAGGTAGGATCTAAGATGGTGGCATAGAGAGGAGTGTAAGCTAAGTAGTCCCCCTGGAACAACTAAAAAAAAACAGAAACAACTAGTAAATAATCCGGAATAACTGCAGGGGGACAAACATGACCATCCACTCATCATACACCAACCTGAATTGGGAGGAATGCCTGAGATCACAGCATAAAATCTGTAAGTAAAAACTACGGATCCAAATAGGGAGACCCCTCCCCCACAGCCCGAGCTGCAAAGCCTCGTGGTGCCAGAGAGAAGCTCTCTCCCAGCAAACAAATAGAGCTCAGCTGACTCCAACTGGGGTTTTAATTAGCAAGTGTGAACTGCTCACTACGAGGTACGAATCCCCAACAAGCAGACAGGGGCTTTCGGTAACGACTGACCTTGGAGATCCAGTGGGTCGCCTCGGACTAGCTCTGAAGGGGACTATCTGTTCCTTTTTTGGACTCAAGAAAGCCTCAGCCGTTTTCAGTTCCCAGTTCTGTGGCCCAGACAAGGGTATAGCACAGGCAGAGAGACCATTGAAATGCTAGTGACCTCCCCCTAGGGTGTCTATCTTCTCTAAGAGGAAAGGGGTGGGGCCCAGCTCTACTACCTGCCTTTCATTCAGAACTTGGGGAAAAAGAGCCACACCTCCTTACACCAGTCAAGAATTATAGGCTAACAGGCGCCACCTGCTGGGCAGAAAAGCACAGTGACCGGAGGCATCACAAGGTGTACCAATTTTCTAAGACACACCCTCAGGGAAACCAGATACTGAATATTTCTTCCTTCTGGGACCTTAGCCTATTCTGGTCTGGGAAGGCCTGACTGGCGTAACCATGGAAACCATGCCTAGACAACAGAAAACTACAACCTGCACCAAGAAAAATGAGGTTATGGCCCGGTCAGGGGAACAAACTTGCACTTCAACTGTGATGCAGGAATTGAAACAACTAATAATAAGTCAATTCAAAAAGTTTAGGGAAGACATGGCAAAAGAGATGAACTGTATAATGAAAACACAGGACGTACATAAGGTAGAAATTGAAAGTTCAAAAAACCAACTGGCAGAATCTATGGAAATGAAAGGCACAACACAAGAGATGAAACATACAACAGCAGATCTCAAGAGACAGAGGAAAACACTCAGGAACTGGAGAATAAGGCACCTGAAAGCCTACGCACAAAAGAACAGATAGAGAAAAGAATGGAAAAATATGAGCAACGTCTCCGGGAACTTAAAGACAAAACGAAAAGTAAGAATTTACGTTTCATTGGTGTCCCAGAAGGAGAAGAGAAGGAAGAGGGGCAGTAGCAATAACAAAGGAAATAATCAATGAAAATTTCCCATCTCTTATGAAAGACATAAAATTATGGATCCAAGAAGTGCAGCGTACCCCAAACAGAATAGATCTGAATAGGCCTACGCCAAGACACTTAATAATCAGATTATCAAACATCAAAGATAAAGAGAGAATCCTGAAAGCAGCAAGAGTGAAATGATCTATCACATACAAAGAAAGCTTGATAAGACTATATGTGGATTTCTCAATAGAAACCGTGGAGGCAAGAAGGAAGTGGGGTGATATATTTAAGATACTGAAAGAGAAAAACCACCAACAAAGAATCCTATAACCGATGAAACTGTCCTTCAGATATGAGGGAAAGCTTAAAATATTCTCTGACAAACAGACAATGACAGAGTTTGTGAACAAGGAACCTGCTCTACAGGAAACACTAAAGGAAGCACTGCAGACAGAAAGGAAAAGACAGGAGTGAGAGGTTTGGAACACAATTCTGGGAGATAGTAGCACAGCAATGTAAGTACACTGAACAAAGATGACTGTGAATACGGTTGAAAGTGGAAGGCTGGGATCATGTGGGACACCAGAACAAAAGATGAACGATAAAGACTGGGACTGTGTAACTCAGGGAAACCTAGGGTGCTCAATGATTGTAATAAAAGGTACAAATATGTTTTTACATGAGGTATAACAAATGAATGTCAACATTGTAAGGTGTTAAAAATAGGGTGGGATTGAGGAGGAAATATAATCAGTGCAAACTAGAGGCTAGAATTAACAGAAACGTTGTATTATGCTTCCTTTAATGTAACAAAAGCAATATACCAAAGCTAAGTGCATGTGGGGGGGGGGGGGGGAATAGGGGAAGGGTATGGGACTCCAGGCATTGGTGATGCTGTCTGACTCTTTATTCTACTTTAGGTTAATGCTATCTTTTCCTTTGGTCACCTTCTAGCTATCAAGTTTTTTTGTTTGTTTGTTTGTTTGTTTTTCTCTCTTTCTCTTGCCTTTCTCTTTTGCCTCTCTGCCTTCTTTGACTCTTTCTCCATCTTTGTGGAAGAAATGTCCTTATATGGAGAGTGGCGATGGTGCTCAATACATAAATACATGACTATATGGGGAACCAATGATTGTTTACTTAGGATGGAATGTATAGTGTTTGAACAAAACCATCTTAGAAGAAATGGGTTAATGAAGAAACCTTGAGGGCACTATATTGAGTGAAATAAGATAGACACATAAAGGCAAATATTGCAGGGTCTCACTGATATGAACTAATTATAATATGTAAACTCATAGACATGAAATATAAGTTACCAGGATATTGAACGAGGAGGCTAAAGAATGGGGAGCAGTTGCTTATTATGAGCAGAATGTTCAACCAGGGTGAACTTAAATATTTGGAAATGGACACGGATGATGGTAGCATGTAATGAGAATAACTAACAGTGCTAAAAGGTGTGTGAAGGTGGTGGAAAGGGTAAGCTCAGAGTCATACATGTTACCAGAAGGAAAGTTGGAGGTTAAAAGATGGGAATGTATAAAACAGTGAATCTTGTGGTGGACAATGTCTGTGATTAACTATATAAATATTAGAAATCTCTCTCACAAACTAGAACAAATGTATGTCACTATAACTAGAGATTAATAATAGAGAGGCATATAGGGAAACAATATATACCTATTGCAAACTATATACTACAGTTAGTAGTATTTTAACATTCTTTCATCAACAGTAACAAATGTACTATACCAAAACTGAATCAATAGTGGGGGGAGCATGGTTAGGGGTATGGGAGGATCTGACTTTCCTTTTTTTTTTTTTTTGTCTTTATTTCTTTTCTGGAGTAGTGAAAATGTTCTAAAAATTGGAAAAAAAAATAATTGTGTTGATGGATGCTCAGCTATATGCTGGTGCCGTGGGCAATTGATTGTACACTTTGGATCTTTAGATAGTTGTATGGTATCTGAACAATCTCAATTATATATGTATATGTATATGAAAAAAAAAAATATATATATATATATGAAAAAAATACCTGGAAAAAAGAATAACTCAGGAAACTAATCTTTAATTGTGAAATTGGTTCATAATTTATCCCCTACCTACACCCCAGGACTGTTGTGATAATCATATAAAATAGGGTATGTAAAAGTAATGGGGAAATTTTAATATACTATATTCATAATCAGCTCAAATCACCTCAGATTTCCTATATAGCTTCAGCCTTTGTCAATGATTTTATTCTCTTGAACTGCATCAATTTATTTGTTTGTATATTAACAAATAATCACTTTTAATCAAGTAAAAATAATTTCTGACTTACTTAAAATCCCATGGCATTGCCTTTGTACCCTGCCGGATTTCTGACATCATCTCTCTATTCTTATTTCATCTGCTTAGGGGTCCCAAAGAGGTTTCCAGCTGAACATCCCCTCAACAGCATGCAACTTTCCTTTTCAAAGAAGAAGCTCTCATCAAATATTTGTTAAGTTTAGAACAGATTGAATAAATAGATGGATGGGTGAGCTTTGTGAATAGTTTAGAGTCATTGTAGACATTCGTCTCACCACTTAGAGAACAAGCCCTATTGACAGGTGTCTGTGCACCTTCTTGACCCTCCCCACTGGTCACTGTCTCTCTTATTAGAGTAGTGTCCAACTGGGACATCAGTGCACAGAATCAGCTGCCCACTTTTTGTCGGTGTGGTGCCTCTTTGACCTGGGCTAAATTATCACAGTTATTGAGGGAGTCCTTCTTTCAAACTGTATCTGCCAATACCATTTACCAGTGGAGTCCTTTGGATCTTCCAGAGCAGTGGCCTGTCCGTATCCACTGAGTCTTTCAAATACAGCCCTAATGAGAGAACATATAGTTTATTCATCTGTATCACTGACTTTCAAAGCTGCCTGAACAAGCAGGTCTGACTGGATTTATTTCAAAGAATTGACTAAAGCAGACAGAAAGCTTCCTGCCAGGCAGTTCTATTTACTACACAAATTTGTCAGCTTAACCAAATATTTCAGTGTGTTAGGAGCGCAGATATCTGAGCTGACTGATCTATAGGGCTCAAACACTATGAAAAGATGAAGGTGTATCAAAATGCATAACAGTGTCTGCATGACTCCAAAATGATCAGTAAATAAATATTTTTCAGAGGCCCTGTGTTGTTGCCTCACACCCACCTCCACCCCATACCGGGTACAGGAAAGCAATCAGGAGCTTCAGTGAGTGTTGGCATGTTTGGGCTAAAACATAATGCTGGTGTTAACAGCAATGTTGGGGGTGCTTTGATGTGCTTAAATTATAGTGTCTAGCTGAAATGATACAATGAACTTGAGCAAAATCATGGATATAATGATCCTTGAATTTGTATTCTCGCTTTAGCATCATCTCTGTCTTGTTTATCCATCTGTGCTCAGATTCCCTTTCTGTAAAGAGGGAATTATTCATTCTCATCATATTGCTGTCACACTCTTTTCATAATTCAACATTAGGCTGGTAACAAAAATCTTCAAACCCTAATGCTATGGGAATCACCTACACCGCAGTGTAGCCTAGAATATGTGGCATAAACTGATCATTCAAGAAGATATAGCACTTTTGATACGCTGGGAAAATGTAATATCATTAGTTATTTTTTTGAGTACTTTTTGGAAATGAGATAGTCATATTGGTTATAATTGTGATAACTATTATCAGCTTTATGTAATTTATCATTAAGCCATTTCCTACACATATAATTTAATTTAGTCTGACATCTTTTATTTTGTCAAAAGTCTGTTGGGGAAAATTAAATGAGTAAAACTGAATTTTCCAAACATTTTTAAAACTGCAATAAGGCAATAAGGAAGACTCTTTTGTAGGTGGGTCTGGGGAACACTTTCAAAGAAGGGTGGGGACATATTTGAGGGAAGATCTGATGTATCCCCAAGGACCTTGCAATCTACAAAGCAGATTAATAGTCCGGTTCTTTCCAGTGGACTGTTGCCAAATTGCCTAACTCTGATCACTTAAGAGGCAATTTTTTAAGCTACATTATTTATATTAATTTATTAACAATCTAAATGAAACAAATGGAGTTGTTTTCTTCTGTTCTCGGTTTGCTAGAAGTTTATTTTAGTTTAGTCATTATGTACAGGGAAGAGGAGATATATAAAATATTTTAATTTAAATTTATCCTAAAGAAGCCATCTACTGACCAGTTGAAGTTAAGCCTGTATGTTTTAACTACCTTTTTCATACATAAAAGATTGATTTGTAAAGTTGTATTTTAATTAAGAGGAAATTTTTTTTTTATAAAACTTCAATTTTGTTTAAAAATCATCAAAATTAGAATGGATTTCTAACTTCAGTGGAGGAAGCAGGTAGCAGTGAACTGTGGTATGCATAATTTAGCCCATCTTTAGCAAAGCAGAAACTAGCCATATCCCTTTGAATCTCCTGCAAGTTCAATGCCCAAGCAGATCAGAAATCTGATCATTTCTTGGTGTAGATAAGTTTCTTAACAGCAAAGTAGACTTTTTACCTGAGATTTCTTTTACGAAACTGTTACAAGAAGAGAAAAAAATTGAACAAATGGTGAAAATATGTAAACTATTGAAATCAGAAGCACTGAAACTGAAAAAATAACAATGGTTTTTATGATATTCTTTATGGACTCCTTAGTAAGGACTGAATATCTGTTTATTTGGTTGTTTTCTGGCTATTACTTCATATATTCACTTATCAAATGTGTGTTGAGGAGCCATCACATACCACCAATAGAGTAGATTATAGTTTATCTGGAGAGATAGACATTTATATAATTATAATATGAGAACACTGGAGGTGGAGCAACTGATTTATCCAAAGGAAATGATATTTGAGTTGGCCCTTGAAATACGAGTAGGGCTTTTATCAGCAGATTGGAGAAGCTAAAAAGATACAAGAGAATAGTCTAGTGTTTGCAACAACTATTTATGTAACATGTGCTGAATACCATCCTAAGACTGGCAGGTTCATTCATTCCTGGTCTTTACAGAGGCATTATCTAGTGAGACCAGACCTCACAAATTATGGCAAAGGTGATTAAGAGAAGAGCACGAAGCATGCATGCACAGAGTAAGGCTAGCTAGTTCCAATGTGGGCTTTTGGGAAGGACCCTTTGGCAATTGTTGTCCAGGTCAAGATCTGCGGGAACAGCAAAAGCAAAGGCCTGGAGGTGTGAAAAGCATTCTGTGCTCTAGTAGCTAAAGTCTCATGTGCAAGGAATGTACAAGGAATAAATGACAGTGAATGAGGTTGAAGAGACAAGTAGAAACACATCATGCAGAGCCTTGCAGACTACACTAATTGTGGCATGCCATGGGATAGTTTGAAGCAGTGAAGCAACATCAGATGTGCATTTATACAAGAGTACCCTGATTTCATTCTGAAGCACAGCTTAGGAGGGGAGGCAAGCTTAGAGGAGGGATGCCAATCAGGCTGTTACATTGATTCAAGATATCACAATATTCTGAATTGGAGTCTTGATGTGGGAAATGGAATGCAGTAGAAAAGCAAGCAGAGAAGTGTGATTATTGGAGTGACCGGTTCTGGAGTCAGAAGACTTGGTTTAATTCTTTGTTAAATCAGTCTGTTTTCTTTTGTTTTTTTCTCAAATTTCCCTGTTTTCCTTTTTTTTTTTTTTCTTTTTTTAATTATAGTCCTTGTTTTTTCCATTCTTTATTTTGAACATATTTATTTGATACCCTCCTACAGGTAAAAAAGAATAATGAGTAGTTTTAGTAATTATAACCATAGTTTCCATATTTTCAAAAGAAAACATTGAAGAATGGTAGTGACCCAAGTTGATATTAGGATGCAGGAGGCAGGAATAGCAATTAGAAAATATTTCTAAAGTTTAGGAAACTAGTTGATAATCTAAAGTGGGACATGACAATGAAAATGGAAAAGTGGATACACCTCAGAGACAGAATCAACAGGACCACTGAATTAGGACAAAGCTGACTCAATTGAGTGACAAATGAGAGGGCACTATACTCAGAGAACATAGAAGCAGGAGAGATGTGTGGGCATGAGTGTAGATTAATGAATTTATTTGTCAGTACTTTCAGTCTGAAGAGCTACAGTCTTTATTTCATGGGCTAAAAAAAGAGGTTGGTGCTAGAAAGAAGGTTTTAGAGGTCATCAGTTTAATTGAAGGGTATAAATAACGTTTTCCAGAGAGAGCTATTTACAGAAAGAATTAAGAAAGGAATAGTGAGAAGTAAATTGAGTAAAAACATAATTTTAAAGGAGTTTGGGGCAGCATATGTTTGGTGGCTAGGGAATGTTTGTAGCTAAAATTAATAAAAAATTTGAAAGGAGTTTGTTTGGCTGTTGGTTTTGGTCTGATAAAATAGAGGAATGTAACTGGATAGAAGCTGGTTTGGTTTTCAAAGCACCCATGATTAGGCCACCTCCAGAAAAATGCCTCATGTTAACTGAAATTCACAAGAGGTGGAAAGTTACCTAAACCAAGTAATTCACTAGTAGTGTGCTCTTGAGGAGTTATTAAACCCTCTAAACTTAAATGTTTCCCCCTCTTAAATGTGGAAAGTAAGATTTTATTTATAATTTATTTTGAAGGCACTAGGCATACATCTACCTTCCTACCTACTTACCTGTCTTTATCACACTGCCTAGCACTTGGGAGACACAAAATAAACAGTGCTTATTAAGAATAGGACTAATGATAAAAATAACTGCTGAGCAGACTATTGGCTTCTCCAACAGAAATTCAATATACTATTAGAAGGTTTACATGGGACACCAGTATACTCCCAGAAGGCTGTTGGTGAATGCTGAATGATGGAGAGTCAGGGAGTGAGTCTCAATACTGGCTGCAGCCATGAAACTTCCTTCAAACTTGTTTGTATATATATACAGAGAGAGAGAGATATAGATACATACACACACACACACACACACACACACACACACACACACACACACAGAATCTTGAGCCCTACCCAGTCTCTACTGACTTTATTCTGAACACTGAAGCAATTACCAAAGAAAGCAATAAAATGAAAGGCATAGCTGCTGCTATCAGGACTTTAATTAGGCTTATGATATATACATAAAAGTCTAATAATTGATGAGAGGACATCACTCATTCAAGACAGTTCCCTGAGGGAATTTGATGATTCAAGGCCCAATCAGTGGCATAAACAATGCATATTGTTGGAGACTAATTGTGTCTGTCTAACTCTCTCCCACCCCTTCTGCACCTTCATCCCAGTCTTCCTTTGTCATATGCTTATAGATAATATAGGTGCTCAAAATTTCCTGTCTCCACATGCATAGATCTTATCAAGTGACTATCCCTGAAGCCTTTTCCCATAATTAAAAACTTCTACCATTTGTAATAAATTACATAAAATCATCACACTTTATATTGGAAGCAGAAACAGGTTTAGTGTTCTAAAGCTTCCAGCTTCTAGGTTTTCACTTACTTCTTTTAACTTCTACATTTTTAATGTTACTTTAGGCATTCTGTCTCTTCTTTACTAGTTGGCAAACTTCCTTTGTCTTTCTATTTTACTCATCTGAGAAGCTCATGTGTTTTTCTTTAATTATCTTTTAAAAAATCACCATAGTTCATCATCCAGTGACTCCTAAATCAAAAAAGCATAATAAATTTGAATGCTATCACGTTTCAGCCACCCTTGGAAAATGTTC
Organism: Choloepus didactylus; assembly: GCF_015220235.1. NCBI lineage: Eukaryota > Metazoa > Chordata > Mammalia > Pilosa > Megalonychidae > Choloepus > Choloepus didactylus. Next base: position 27,610,805 of record NC_051322.1, on the reverse strand, counting down.
ATACAGGATCTGAATGGTACCCAACTTTATAATATTATCTCATACTCTTAACTGGCTTCATTGACAAACTGAACTTTACAATTTGGCTTTCTTTGCTTCTCCCCTTTTCTCCCTCCAACAGTTTCTCCCCTAAGACCGGTCAAACTCAATTACTATGGACCTCAAAGAATTGTTAAAACCAAGAATTTATTGATGAAATGATGTATGGATTAAATGAATGATAGGCTTCTAAGTATTTTTGCCTTACAGTGATATTATTTGAGTATAATCACATTTCTGTGGTAGAAATAAATTAGGCCAAATGCTGAATTTTGATGGCTCTAAAGAGAGGTCCTTAAAATTTTGTGGATTCCTGTCATTGGAGTCAATGCTACCCATAAACAAATGCTTGTGTTAATTGAGGGAACTTAAATGAGCTACTAAAATAAAGGCTATAATAAAGCACTATCACAAATATCTGGAATTTTGTCATGTTGTATGCTAAGAAGTTATTTCTAAACAAGGTCCCAGTGTGAAATATGCTTTCTAGGAGAATGGCATTAAGTTGATGCATATGTTAATAAGTGAGCACAGATTTTTTTAATAAGTGATCTCTCAAATGCAGAAAGCCAGACTATGGAGTAAAGGTCTGAAAATCAAGCATAATCTTATGAATGCGAGTTTGACAGAACTGGACAAACAGGTAGAGTCTGAAGAAGGCAGGCCCAGGTGGGGCATATCAGAACTGTACCATGGGAAATAATGGAGCAGGATGTGGGCAAAGGGTGTCTGCCAAGTAGGAGGGTGTTGTGAAGGTCAGGTCCCACAGGAAGTGTGGGAATGCAGAGGGAAAAATGCACTCAACTCTTAAACCACTTGACCCAGGGTAAGCAATGGCTGAAAAGAGAATTCCAGCATATCCACGACTATTTTAAGCTGTGATCTGTTTGCTCTGAAGAAATTACTTATATTATCCAGTGTATACTGGCCAATATTGACAGCTAGTTCTGATTCTTTTTAAGAGTTTTCGTTTTGTTTTGTTCTGTTTCTTTTGTGTGTGTGTTTTGATTTTTAATCCAGGTTCCTTGAGCACTATAAAGTATCTGAGTTATAATCTTAGTCTAGGTAAGACTCCTACATTTCACAAACATTTATTTAGTCCCTACCAGGCACAAGGTTGGAGAAATAAAAGAGATGCATAAAATAGTTCCTAACCTTAAAAAACTCATCTTATCGTTAGAATATAATAGACAAATACTACACAATTGTAAATAATTATTGGTATGATAGTATATGATACCATGTATCAGTCATATGATATGGTAACGTATGGCCATAATTATCACATTAATATGATAAGTGCAAATAGAAAGTAAATTCAGGGGCTAAGCATAAAGTAAATAAATAATAATTTTCATCAATCGTAAATTCCATGTAACCCTTCGTAGGAACTCCATTGTCGGAGGCTTATGGAGACATGGAAAGAGGTTACAGATTAACTTCTAACCTATCATGAGAGTACTTCCATGCAGAAAGGATGCCCCAAGAAAGCTGGAATACAGAAATAGTTTACCAACACAATAGGCAACAAAGAAGATATTTAAAGGTGTTGAATCTAAAAATTCATTTTTGGCTTACCCACTGTCATTCATTAATAAAATAATGAAATTGTTTAAAATCCAACAGGCAAGATAAGGTGTTCTTAAAAATACATGAGGAAACCTTCAAATGGTAATAGAAAAACCCTTTGTACTCCTATCCATATGCCTCTGTGATTTTGTTTTTTTAATCTCATTATTTTTAATTTTTACTTTTTTACTTAGAATCATGGTTGAGGACTATGGTCAGAGTTTGCTTTCAAAGATAATAGAACATGTAGCTGACTTAGTATTGTTTGAGGGGCGATGCATAGAGTGTGCTATAGCCAAAAACTTCTCCACAACTTTCTATCATTGGGTATAAAATATCATCATTAGGTATTTATTACTTTGGTTAATGGAGATATATAGGTCTTCCAGAGGACCCTATTAAAAATATTCTTAGAATTTGTATTAGTTTTCTTATGACTGTTGCAACAAATTACCACAAACAGTGACTTAGCACAAATTTATTATCTGACAGTTTTGGAGATCAGAAGTCTAAAATCAGTTTCATTGTGAAAATCACACAGCTAGCAGGGTTGCATGCCCCTGCAGGCTCTTAGGGAGCACCCTTTTCTTGTTTTTCCCAGATTCTAGAGGCAGCCCACATTCTTTGGGCAGTGGCCCTTTCCTGCATCTTCAAAGCTAACAGTGTAGCATCTTCTCTCCTCTCTGACCTCTGCTGCATTCCTCTTTTCTTTAGCTGATGCTGTCTCTAGACATTTTTATGGATTTTATATTCATTGCCTTGGAACTGGGAATTTCAAAGTCAGATTAAAAATATAGCCAGAGAAAGACTTTTCCCCCCCTTTCTGCATTGCTTATTCTTCAAAAGGGTATTTGGTTGTTCTGAGTAATACTTTTAGAATTTAGATCTTAGTGTTTTTTGTTTGTTTGTTTTTGTGAATTATTTTGAAAAGGACATTGGAAATAAACTAGCCCAGACCATTCCAGAGAAAGCCCAAGATGTTACAAAGAATTTACATTTCTGGTCTAAGATTTTATTACTACTAAGTGAAAGCCGCAAGCCTTGAACCCAGGTTTTCTGTCTCCCAATTTAGTTCTCTGTCCATTTAACTGACTAGCTCAAGGATTTGCATCAGAGATACGATCGACCTGTGGAAACTACCCATGAACGTCTTCTTTTCATAAACCAGTTAATCTGTGAGCCAGGAGCATTTTCTAAGTACATTCAATAAGCTGCAATGATATACTCAGATCTGTGGGGAGTCATAAAGGAAGATCATGCTCGTCTACCAGAATTGCTTCTTTCCACTGCTAAAGAACTTGAAAATACCTGAGATAGACAAGAAGGAATTCTTTCCAAAAAATCCATACATCATTTCCCATAGTCAACAAGCAGGCCTCTCTAACCCTGTTCCCTTGCTCTGATGAAGCCAGGATTTGCCCTGAAGCAAAAAGTTGTCTGAGTAGGGGGTGGAATTCCAGTCATGAATAAAGAGACATTGCTTACACACTCTGACAACTTGAAACATTCACTTTCCAAAACTGAGTAGCAGAAAGAGAGCACTTATTTATTTATGCTTTTTAAAACACCCAAGGGAGAAACAATAGTTTTCAGACTGCTTTTGAATTGCTCGTGCTTTCCATACATTTTTTAGAACTGGCTAGTGTCCTGAACATCACAGTTTACGCTCTGTTTATCCCCACTCCAGATCCATTCTTTCTCTGCCCATGTCTGCTCTGCTTTGTATTCCGGGAGGCTGACACCTTGGAACCGCGTCACACGGCTCTCCTGGCTGCCTTCCCGTTGATGCCCAGCGGGAAGCACCAGCAGGAGGCGACAGAGAGGTGGGGTGGGGGTGGGGGGGTGGTTGGGGCTTTTCTTTCCACGTGGTGCCCTCCATGATGAGGACTGTATCGGGGCCCCTGCTCACGGCTCCTGCTGTCCGTGGTCTCAGGATGGGAGCCCCCCAGGCCTGCTGGTGGTCACAGCTCCCCCTTGTGGCAAACCTCTGGGTGCTTCTCTTCAGCCAGACCCCCTCTTCTCTTACTGTCTCTTTATTAAGTGTGTGCATTTGAACATCTGAGTTGAATTCTGTTTCCTAACAAGCCTACATCATTGACAGACATCTTCCTCCCTGTGTAAGAAGGTCAGCGGTCTTTGAATGGGTTTGCAGCCTCCCTGCGCATCCGCCTCCTCCCTCTGGGCCTCAGAAGCAGGATGTCCAAGTCGCTCTGAAGGTGACAGATCCAAGATGCCACATTTCTACACTTTTCTTTCAGGCCACCAACCCCATAAATATGGCAGACTAATATGGGTAGGAAACTACCTAATTTATTACTTAGGCTGTTGTGCACAGAGCCACCACGAAAGATACAGGTTGGCAGCCCCAGCTGTTTTTTTCTTGTGGAATTTCCAAATGAGTGTGTACATAGCTAAGTATCTGTATGCATATAAACTTATTAAATGCACCTAAGAAGGGGTATATGTATATAAATAAATACATTGAACTTGCTTTTGCTGTTTGGCATAGTAAAAAAAATAATGTTGACATTCTGATTGTTTGGATCTTCTGAGTAATGAATCACCAGTTTTCTAACATTGAAAACAGATTAAAATATGCCACACTAAAATTGTATGGGCTGTAATTAAATCATTGACTTGTCGAGAGATAATTGAGAGGATTGTTGCATTTTATTTATGAATGATATACAAGTAGTAAAAAACATTTTTACTTATGAAAAAGCTGAGACCTGTTTTTAGAAAAAAAGATATTTATCCAGTGCCGCCAAATTCAAAAATACCACACAAGATATATAAAATGATCCCCACAGTACAGGTATCAGTATAATTGTCCAGTGGTTTTAATTTTTCCCCTGTGAAAACCTGAAAACACATTGTTTAGAATATGGTGGCAATAAATGCTTTTTTTAAAATGTAAGGACTGTTCAAAGCGTTGTTATCTACTGGCAAATTTAATTTAACTTCTGGATAATGTGTATGAATGAAAAGAAATTATAAATGGAGTAGGGGGATTGCTTGTCTTCAATAAAGAGATTGTTTTTGGCATGCTGTAGCCTAGGCATTGGGAGAATTCACATTGGGCAGCACGATTTCATCTGATGCCTCTATAGAATTATTTCTACTTAGTTAGTAACAAGTGGAGCTTGGGGTATTATTAGGCAAAATTACGACAGCAGTGTGCCACTGTGCAGAGGAAGAGCAAGGCATTTCCTCTAAGAATCATCTTTAAAAGCCTGGCTCCTAAAACTAATGTTGTGAAGCTTCAGTTCTTTTGAATTGAGACTTCAGGGAATAAGAAAGGGTCGTAATTATTAGCCAGGAATTGATGCTAAATGTGTTTATTTGCTGATTTTCCACTACTTTCTATAGTATGTAAATGAGATTTTTACTTAGAAGGAACATTCCTACTCTAAGACAGATGACAGCTGTTCAAGCCCAAGGGGGGTAGAAATCCAGCTTTATCCTCAGCCTTTTCTTTTCCTTTAGAAGAGCTTCCAAAGCCTCATTGAATTTTCCCAGAATTCTCTGTGCAAGAGCTTTCAAATTCTGATTGATTAGTCATCATATCAGAGCTTACCGCTTTGTTGCTCCCTTCCTACCAGTTGAACATTATAGACTGGCCCAGAAAGTTAGCTTACTCAAGCACCATTGGGATTGTGGCCTTGTTTAGCAATGGATGTCTAATTTCTGTGATTCTAGTTAGTAGAACCAATCTTCAGAGTGATATGAATAGAACATCTTCAGAAAGGCAACCGAACACCTCTCCAAAGTGTGCAGTGCTACCATGAGATATGGGGAGAGGCAGATACACCCACTGCCCTCCCCTGCTCGGCCCCCCCGTGTCACCCCCCCCCCCCCCCCCCTCATTTGTTCCAGACTTCCCACCAGAGATGCATGTAGGACTGGGTCTGGGAATGGGAAAAAGAGGGGGAAAGAGCAAGACTCACTCTGATGGGAGACAGGGGAGAGGTCATTTTCATTTTTTAATTCCTCTGTCTCTATCTCCTTATCCTACTGCCCTTTGTAATAACCCCTTAAGAATGACTCAGCAGTCACATCCTCAAAAGATGGATGGCATTCTTAAGAAAACCTCCTTAGGTAAAGAGAAGTCAGGGCCTCAGTCAACACTTGGCAGTGGTGATAAATTGTGGATGGTAACATTTTGTTCCCTCCTTTTCTCTTATCCCTGGGGGCTTTTTTCCAGGGATGCAGTCACAGAGCCAACAAAACTTAGCATCCCACTTAGGAATGACTTCCTCAATACCCTGTGCTCCAAAAAAGATACCTGTGTCTCCCCCACAGTGTCAGAATCCCACTGCTCTGTGTATCCTGAAGGGAGTGAGTTCAGAAATGAATTCACACTAAGGTACTAATGACTAATCTGAAGTTGATATGGCACCTCTCTCAGGATGATGTGGATTTAATGCAGGGCTGTGAGGAGAGACATGTTTTCCTTTATAAACATAAAGGAAAAAATAGTGTCTATTGATCAAATATTATCAGCCTGACAGATGTTTGGGACAGAAACTATGGGGTGATATTTCCTTTTCCTTCAAATTCTAAACTATAGACTTGTGTTTTATCATATTTATAAAATTATTGTTAAAGTGAGCCTTTCACAAATAAGCTGACATCAGGTAGATTTGTGTAACATGGCACTAATTAAAACACCGTTAAATAAACATAAATCAACTAAAACTTTTGCTAGTCTTAAATACAGGGAGATATGCTCCAAGATCCCCAATTCATGAAGTGGATGTTTTATCTGCTGTTTTTAAAATATTTCTATATTAAGGGACATATATCTGTATACATGATAATTTCTCCCATGTTTCTTTTAAAAGTAGTCCTACTATAGTTTCCATGTCATGTTCATATCAAAATGGATATGTCTATATAATAAAAAGGTACATTAACCTATATGCCAAATTAAATAGTGGGCAAAATAGTGAAATCCAGCACTAAGCAAATAAAATCTGCTTTGTTCATATTATCCTCTCATTTTGGTACACTGTAAGCACTAACTTGCTTCCCCTTGTCTAAAGGCACGTGATAGAGCAGCTGCCTTCACCTTCTTGAAGGTAGTTGATGGTGCTGGTGAAGAGGAAACATACTCTCTATCCCATGCTCAGTGTTAAGCCTGCTTGGCTTTACATTACCCCAGACACATCACTGAATTCAATTTGGAATGATTCTTTGCTACATTTATTTTTCATGTGGGTGCACTGGGCTGAATGTATGTGGCTGCTGCATTCCAAATGGAAAGAGATAATAATCCAGCCATAGAGAAGTGGGTTCTGTGCCAATGCAGAACAGAGCACATTCAACACTTGTGTTCTGGTTAGCCACTTCACCAATTTTCTCACAGTGCAGGAACCTAGTAGATGCTCAATAAAATGTTTGTTGAATGGAAAAATAAGCTACAAATGGATGCATTGCATGCTTTCAATTGGATATTTCTTTACTTGGAATTTCAACACAATAAAGTCTAGAGAGGATGGGGTTTTAGCAACAGATGTTTTTAATTTAAAATTTTGCTTGATAAATTTAAAGAAAATATAAAATATTCAATTTAATGCAAATAGGTTTTTTTAAACTTTACATACATTAGTGTGAATTTTAAATCACTATTGAAGCCTATTAAGTTTGTACTAAATAATTCTATCTACAGTTTATAGATTCTCAAATTGTGGCAAATAAGTTACAGTTGGTGCTTGACCCAATCAAATGTGGCCTAGCAAATTAGGTGTATGCTTTCCTCTCCCATCTTTCTCCTCCTTAGGTAAAATGAGACATTCCTACACTTTTCCTTTCCAGAACTGTAACACTCTGCCTTCTCACTTCCCATTAGACTAGCCTCGACTACCATTGGACTCCTTTTCTTCACACATGGCAGGAGTTTCACATGGTTCACACAGATTTTAGCATCTGAAGAAACCTTACATGATCTGTGGATGGACTTGTTGACTATGGTCAAGATAGTACTGACTTCACCATTTTATAGAAGAAACCTCTTTAAAGCCTAGAAATTAAGTATATTGGATTCAAAAGCTGGTGCAGGTAGAAGGGGAGAGAAGGCTAGAATTTCAGTTCTCTTCATTTATTATTTTTTTACTATGCATGTTCATTCTGTAAGTGAAAAGAAAAAAAAAACCAAATGTTTTAAAAATTGTGTCAGGGGATCAAAGGAGACTCACTGAATGTCTTTTCCTGGGCTTAATGTTGACCCATTCATGTGCTGTTATGTGTGTGTGTGTGCTTGAGTAACAGATGATCGTTTATAATAGATACAAAAGGTAGATGAAAACCAAGTTTACTGCATTACTACTTTCATGCCAATGTCTAAAATGAAAAGTATCTTACATACTGAAGAATAAATTATATATGTATATGGCAATGTTTTAACTTCTGTCTTCATTATAAGACAAATATTTGGGATACTAAAATGTGTTCAGTTAAGGACAAGCCTGATACAAATAGTACAGCAGTTTGAGATTCTGGCCTGCAAATTCTTAGTGGAATTTGGCAGAGTGCAAAGATGAAGATAAATTATTTAAAAAAAAAAAAGTGTTCTTCTTGTATGTAACGACATGACCTGAAAGTCGAGACACTTGGTCTTTTATGTCACTAATATTGCTGGGTGGGAGGGTGGGTTCTGGGTGGTGAAAAAGGTCCTCATTAAAGTCCATTCCAGCTTTAACATGCTATTAATGAAATGTTGATTGCCAAAGAGAAAGTGTGCATTTTGTTGGTTGAAGAAGACACATTTGCATGAGATTGCCCTGAACCACTTTGAATGTTAATAAGTGCTAGAGAACTTGCAGCAAATCGAAACATAAGTGCTGCTAAAATGAATTTATAAGAAAAAGAATGATTATTTTGCTTGAAAAGCCACAGACTGGTCTGTAGTATCTAATGCTAGGAAGCTTGAAGAATATATGAGAGTAAATACTAATGGTGTTATCTGAACATACATTGTAAGGAGGAGCCCAAATAATCCAATATGTTCCCCTGTCATTTTCCACTTCCAATGTAGACAGTTAATTTTTATTTTTCAGTTTTCCTTTTAAAACAAAACCCTGAAGTGATGACTGTGGTGGAAGACCCACAGCTGCAGGGAGGAAATCATTGTGTTGCATCTTGTCTTTAACCTTTAAATTGATTTTATGTTAAATTATATTTCACTGTGAGTTAGGTCACAGACAAAATACTTCAGACATTCACCATGGATATTTGAAAAGTTCACTGTGTTTTATTTCCAGATAATTTCCTTTAACATATTTCTACCCAATTTCACACTCTATTCTCCGAACAATCTCTATTGGAAGCAAGGAGTCTAGGAACATCAGAATTCTATGCTTCCTTCATGCTATCTCATTTCCAATCCTAAAAAAGTCTAAGTTTTCAAATTATTTTCAACTGTAATTCCCCCCAAGTCTCTTAATTCAGTGACTGTAGATATTTTCACATTTTCTTTTCCGATCTGACTCCAGTTGAAAGATAAAACACAAGCCCAATGGGATTTAGTTGTATTTCTTGAAGAAATTCTAATCTGGTATCCAACTTTTAAATGTAAGTCCACCTCCCAAAGGAGAAAAAATAATGGTCACCGTCTGCTCGCCCTGTCTTAGGGATGCAAGCGCACGGAGCTTACTTCTGAATCTGTATGTGAAGGGTACACAATTATTCAAATGAAGGCTGTAGAAAGTGATACAATACTTCACATTATTTGGGGCTGTCCTTTTGAGGGTTAGTGAATTTTCACTCATTAATTCATTCCTATAAATTTTAAACAAACGCCTACTATGTGCCAATAACTATTCTAGGCCCTGGCATGAGAATGGTCAGCTCAAAGTGTCCCAGGAGCTCAAAGTGTCCCAGCTTGGAGAGTAAATTACATGGTCACATTTTCTCATGCAGAATAAACTAATTTTCTGTTTGCGTTTTGATTATTGTTTCATGCCATCTTTTTGCTTAGCACTCATTTAGATACCCAGTCATTTTTGCTGGTATAAATATACCTTGAGGAAAATGAAATCAAGTGCTTATGTTTTCATCTGTAAAGTGATGTGCTTAGATTGGCTCAGTAGTTCTCAACCCTGGCTATCTCTTAGAATAACCTGAGGTACTTTTAAAAAAAATGCTTTGCCTGGACCTCCAAGTTTCCGACTTTTTTGGTCTGTTATGGGCCCCAGTCATTGGTAGGTTCAAACAGATCCTCAGGTGATTCTAATGTGCAGCCAGTGTTGCGAGCACCTTGACTACATCAGCTCTGAGTCTCCTCACTGATCTAAAATGTGTATCTCCATGGATTCCCAGATCTTCTCCTCAAACCTGAAACCGTGTTCCGGAACAAGTTGTGAAAGTTACTTATGTTCCTCAGTGTGCATTGAAGGTGGTATTTGTGATGCTTCTAAGAAAAAATCCATGCTTTTCCCTAATTTGGGATAATCTCCTTCACCCCTATGATTTGAATAAAAATCAGGGAGAGCTAATTAAATTAATTTTATACAAAAATCAAGTAGTTTAAATGTAGCATACGGTTTGGGGGAGCAGAGAAAGTGACACGATGTTAAACTGGATAGGCAGGGAGGACTACGTAGTCATGGCAAGTGCTTCTCTCTCCTACCCCTTGGAGTATGGGGTCCATAACACTCTCCTGAAATCTGCTCTCACCCAAGTCCCAGCCCAGTTTCGAAATGCAGTGGTACTTTTAGTCCTCATTCTTTGTCCTACTGAAGTTCAGCAGTATCACTAAGAACATGGTTTCAGAGGCAGACCCCAAGTTCACAATTTCGTTATGCCATTTATTAACACTGATGTTTTGGGCAAGATCCAATCTGCACTTTGTTTTCTCATCTATAAAGTGAGGTGATAATAATACCTACCTCCCATGCTATTATGAAAATTCAGTGAACGAGCATGCATAAAGCAATTAGAAACTAGTCTGGTACTCAGTACATACAGCAATTATAACTCAGTCTCTCCATATAATTTTAACAGTGCTGACCACCTCCTGCTCACTGTCAAGAAATAGCCAAGAGAAATGCAAAAGATGCAGATATGGGCAATAAGTCATTAAGGTTATTTCCCAGACAGGTGAAGGGGGCGGGAGGACCAGAATATAGGTGAAGAATCAGTACTGGCTACTGCTTTTTTTTTTTTTTTTTTTGTCCCCCCTGGGGCTACCATAGCGAAACCACAACCTGAGCAGCCGAAAACAACAGAAATTTATTCTCTCACAGTTCTGGAGGCTAGAAGTCTCCTCAGTTCTGGAAGCTAAGCTATGCTCCTTTTCTAGGTGCTAGGAAAGGATTCTTCCTTGCCTCTTCCTAGCTTCTGGTGGCTTGTGGCAATCCTTGGCATTCCTTGAAGCTTATAGCTACATTACTCCAATCTCTGCCTCCATCATCACGTAGCTTGTTCTCTCTGTGTGTCCTCTCCTCTTCTTACAGGGATACCTCCCCAAGCCAGTATGATCCCATCTTGACTTGATTTTCTCTGCAAAAACCCAATTTCCAAATAAGGTCACATTCACAGGAACCAGGATTAAGACTTGAACCTACATTTATGGGGAACAGAATTCAACCCACTACAGCTGCCTCTTCCAGTGAGGAAATAACAGCATATAGGGGTCAGAAAGTTGTGAAAGAATATTTGCCCATGGACCTCTTTATTTATTTATTTATTTATTTATTTTAATCTCCTGTGACATAAGAGGCTCAGAGGGTGTGTTATCCTCTCAACCACACAGATTACAATCAACATTCCAACTTTCTGAGTAGGCATCATTATTGCTAACTCACTCCCTTGGTATACAGCTATCTTCCTCAGTCAGAACATTCTTCAAGTTTGTATGTATTGAATTCAGTTAGTATTTCCTCCTCTCAGTAAGGAAGAAGGCCAGAACCAAGCAAAAATACCTCAGTCAAAAAATAGCAAAGAAGAGCATAGTTTGTGTCTGGAGTTGTCCATGAGGTGTGTGAGATGGATTTGCAGTTCGCTGCTAACTCTCAGGGTACCACATCACTAGAGTACCAAAGGGGAACGCATTGAGGCAGATTGGCAGTGACTGGTCTGCCTGCAGAAAGGCTGTGAACTGAATCCAAACACGTCGAACTTGAGCAGGAAAAAACGGAGAAAAGATGTCTTCAAATAAAATCACAAATGCAGACTTTCTCCCTTTCTCACTCAGCAGCCAGGATGGTTGCAAAGGGCAACTCCAACAACTTTCCACAAGCAGGCCAGTCAATGCCAATCTAACTTGAAAAGGAAAGGGGTTGTCAGTTCTCCAGAAAGTACACATCCCCTGAGATGTATGCACAGACTTCGTGTTCAATCATTGTATTTAATTCAATTATCTGCCTCCGCCACCCCCACCGTCTTCCTTACAAGGAAAGTTGGGAGAGTGATGCATGATGCTTCTGCAAGTCCCCAAAGATGTACATTCTTTATCAGGGAATTCTAAAAAGGATGAGCTCTTACTCACCCAGCTGCTGGCTGCTTCCACTGGGAAATTGTAATGGGGGCTCCAGCTGCCTGCCACAAGAAAATGAGTGAGTATTTGCAATGAACTAATTTCTAGATTGGATTCAGCCAGCTGTATTTTTTTGAAAGAGGTTCTTTTTTCAGTTGTACTTTAAAATTTCATATTTGTGGATATGAAAGCCACCACAGAAGCCCATTCAACTCTAGAATTTTTAGGGTCCAGTTATCCAGATCAAGTGATATTCAAATCTAATGATTTTCCTGCCTTCTTAATTATCCTCTTGTTTGACCTTTCTAAGTGACCATTAAGATTAGCATCTCTATAAGAAGTTGAGGAAAAGGAAAGAAAAGAGTTGGAGTTCAACTAACTTGTGTATTTTATTTTTAGCAATGGTTCTAAGAAAATGTGATCAACCAACTTGTGAGATTAAGGTGCACAAATAGTTGTAAAGTAAAACAAATTAGGGGCTTTTGAAAATTAGAAACTCATGTATCTTCCTAGTTTAATGAAGGTATATCCTTTGTCAATAAAACACTCAAATGATGGTTGACCTTCTCTTAGGTAAAATAATCAAAGCTGGTTGGTTGGTGAAGATTAATGCCTCTCATGAATCAGGTAACTCATGAATGAATAGTACCATGAGTTGAAGAAAGGCTAATCTGATTTTAGCAAAAAGAAGCCACAAATCATCAAATTATGTCAGAGTAAAAATGTATTACAATTATTTTTCATTAAAGAAACCAATAATATTCATGAAGATTTATTATAAGCCACCATATTCCAAATTTGAGTCTGAACAGAACCTGTTTAAGAAAAGAAATTCTCAAATCCTCAGTAACATATGCTCTCTCAATGTTGAGAAATATTGGCAAAGGAACACAAGCTTCATTCCTCCTAAATATAATTTAATGCAAATTTTTACAACAAAATATAAAATTTGTTTTTATAACAGTAAAAAAAAAAATGGCTTGGAAACCCCAATTACAATAAAAGCTATAGAAAGCAAGACAACCAAAAATCTACAGAACTGTGGACCTGCAAGTTCATGCCCACATCCTCAGTTTAAAAACAGAACTTGAACCAGTACATACCCAAAACTTGAAGCTTTTCAACAGTTCTTTTCTTTTTCATGTATGTGTTGAAGTGCCAGTGTTCACCGAGTCTTATATTTGATTCACTCTCTGAATCCAGCTCCTGAATTCTCCACGTCTCTGGACGCTCTGAACATCGATGTGGGGATTGACAACAAGGATGAATATCTTATGAAGACTCTTTCTGTAATGGGTCAGCATGTCCGTTTCCTTTTCTCCCTTAATTTGGGCTGGAAACAAAAGTGTTTCAGTTGAAAGGTGCTCTCACCAGGAGCTTATTTAGTCACAATTATGCCTCCCTTAAGTGTTATCAACCACATATATTTATTGAGTCACAGAGGTGAGTGAGAGTGACACAATGAAAGTTCTAAATAATCAGTAAATAGTATTTCTTGAATGTCTTCATGGATAATTCACCATAAGTTTACTGAAGGAAACACATTTTTAAACGTAAATTAATATGTATCTTTAGGTATTTACTATCTTGATGGGAAGATTAGGATTATGCACATTAAAATATAATTATCAATACAAGTAAATGACTAATGAAGTAAACAGATATCATGGAAGTACAATGGAGAGACGAGTTGAAAGAAAGTGAAATTTAAGCAGGATCTTGGAAGAAAAGTAGGATTCTGACAAATTAAATGGAGGCAAGAAAGCAATCCAGGCAGGAACCATCAAAGGCAAGGAGATGGGAAATCAAAAGCTGTATTTTAAGGAAAGAAATTAGAACAATATGGCTGAAGCTGGATGCTCTCATAAAGGACCTTCCGAGGTAGCTTCAGAAAGACTAACAGCTAAGGATTCATGTGCTGGAGATGTTTGATTAAGGGAACGAAATGAAGAAAATAGTGCTTCTAGATGATTAATTTGGTAGTGGTGGGAAGAGGGAATTAAAAAAGAAAGAAGGTGAAACACTCAATTCTGTGTAGTTCCTTATATTTGCTTTCAGTCATGAAGTATTTAAAGGAAGGTCTAGACATAGAGTTCATCTTTCATTTGTAGCCATTTTCTCAATAATAAGACATGAGAAAGGGGAGAAAACCCAAGCAATGCACAAGCTGTCAAATCCAGGATGGCTGTGAAACTAAGTCTTCCTTCCAACTCTTTGCATGTAGCTGCGTCGTCAATGTGGTAAATCTAAATGTTGTATAGCTCCTTCTGCCTTTGTCCTTTGCCCTCCTTGCCTATTCAATATATTACTTGCTTAGAGCAGGTTTTCTCAGCTTTGGTGCTATTGACAATTGGGACCAGATGATTCTTCATTTATAGGACGTTTTGCAGCACTCCTGCTTAATAGCACCCCTCGCCAAGTTGTACCAGCCAAAAATGTCTATTGACATTATCAAATTCCCCTCTCCTTTCCCACACCCAGCAAAATCGCCCCAAAGTGAGAAGCACTGACTTAGAGAAATGTGGGCTGTACAATTCAATGTTAAACATTTGTGATTGGAGAAGAGAAATTATTTCCTTTATAGATGGTGGGATCATTACTAGGCTGTGGGCTTTGTGAAGACTGGAGGCAGGTCAGCCATGCAGTTTTCTGTGTCTTCTCCATTGACATATTCCAACTTTCACTCTCTTCTTCTACCATCCCACAATAACGTGAAACTGTTTGACTAGTGGGTCTATAAGTCCTGGTTTACCTAGGAGAGTCCTTGTTTATGCAGTCTTCTCTGATCAGCACCACCTTTCATTCACTAAGTGTCCTAGGTGGATGGTAAATAATATGGGCACTCTGATATGGGGAATTATTAGAACCATGAAAGAACAGCCAGGGAAATCTAGGGAAGGAAGAGGCAAAGAGGCTGCCCCAGGTAATGCTTCCTGGAGAAGAAGACATTGAAGTTAAGACTTGAGAGAAGCTAGGAGTTAACAAAGAAGGGAGCAAAGGGGTTTTCAAGACAGAGGGAGCAGTATGTTTTACAGTTGGAGACACTGAAAGGATTAAATCAAAGAGCCTGACCAGCAAGCTAATGTGGAAATCCCAAAGTCATTTTTGCAAACTTGACTTCAATTTTGAATTCACCTATTAAATTGTTATCCTATCTGACAAAATGGGCAGTGGCATTTTGAGGCTATAAATTCTGAATGTGACCAACATCTATCTTGTACAAAAGAAAAAGGATTGATTGCTATAAAATGTCCAAAAGGAGAGGTGGGTCATTGCCTTAACTAGGGGTTTGCGTACGTGGTGGTAATAAAATGCACGGCTCACCTTCTCTTGCTTTTATCTGAATGTTTGTAGCCAAGACGTAACTACAGAAGTTCCAGCACACCATTACACATACAGATTTCAAAGACTTTGAAAGAAATCTTATTTCAGCATCTGTACTTGGTTTTATTAAAAGCAGTTTAAATTCCCCTGCCTAGAGCAGTTTGGAATTATAGAGATGGGCTGCAGAAATTTACATTTTAATTGAGGCAGAAGACAAAATAGGGCATGGTGCAGCATTCACACATCACAAGGGAGAATAAATAAGATATGTATCAGCTTGGAGAAAAGAAATGACTGGACATTTTTCACTGCCTTCTGCACTTAATTTTTTCATGGCAGTGAGCTGAGTTAGACCTGCACTGCAAAGACAGTCTTTCTAGTCAAAATGTTTACAATCTTGGAAAGTCTTTACATTGAAAGACCCTCACACAATGGAGCACGTATGCAAAAACTCAGTCATGAGGATGTGGGGTGCCTGTGAATGTGGTGAATTCCATAAAATCCTCCTATCTCAATAAACTACTTAGGCAATAATTTTAAAGTATGCAATACAATTTAGAATTACTGACAAACAATATGTATCTCAAACACTACGATTGGAGTTACTGGTAATATGTTTTTTAGGAATAGGGTTTTTCTCTGTGGACAAATTCTTGCCTGTAATTAATGTGGAAGTCATTCTGAAGAATGAGGAGGACCATGTTTTCAAATTTAAAAATTTATGTGAGTTTGACAATTGCCTTAAGAAAACACCCAGTTGATTTTTTTTTTCCATATTCACTATATATTTGGATCAATAGTGGAAAATTAGTTTGAGAATGCACTTCCCATAAAGGAATATCTATGTGTATAGATATATGAAACGTTATAAAGAAGGCTTTTTAATGTACAGTTGTAGTGTCAAAAGTGATTTTTCAGAAAACTGCTTTAATTATGCATATTTATGCATTTTTTTAAACTTCAACTTTATATCTTCTATTAACTATTCATGTATTTTTACATTCTTACATGATCTTTGTCAACTGTAGTTATAGATTAATTGTAAAACTGAAAACCAGCAAACCAATAAACAATACATTGCTATTTCATGATTATCTAATTATTATTCTAGGTAGAGACAGTGCTATAATTGGACCTGTAGAAAGGAAATTTAATCCAGTGATACTCAAGCATGGAGGCCCAATAGATTCTCTGCTTGTCGCTACCAAAATTTATTTTAATTTTCTTTATTCTTTGACTGTGAATTTCCTTATTTCTTCTCCTGAAATTTTTAAATGACATTTTATAATCTTCTTTTAAAAAAAAGAATAGAGTAGCATGCCTTCACTTTATCACTAAGTTTGCACATTTTTTCATCATATACTTAAAGTGAAAAACTTTTTCTTAAAGGTTTTTTTTTTTAATTGGAGTTCTCTGACTCACTAATTTGTGTTGATAATTTTTTAGCTGTGCCATATAGCTGTCATCCAGGATATTTTCCCCCCTTAACTCCTCATTCATTATTGTTTTACTGTTTTTTATGTTTTAATCTACACCTCCCTCTTCCATTCCACATGCATTTCTTTTTCTCTTTCTCTTGCTCTCTTTTTTTACTTCCATAAGTAAGGTTTCATAAAAGTATTTGGAAATCAAAAGTTTTGAATACTTGGCTATATCAAAATGTCATTATTTTGCCATCATACTTATTTAATAGTGGGGCTGAAGTAGATTTTGAAGTTTAAGATTATTTCTTTCCTTCAGAACTTTGAAGATACTGCCTTATTGTCTGTGGTATTCAGCATTGTTGCTGAGAGATATAATGCCAATTTGGTTCTCATTCCATTGTAAATTGTCAGCTTTCCCTTTTTTCAAAGATGTAAGGATCTTCTCTGAATCTTTGGAGTCCTGAAATTAACCACTTTATTTTGAAGAATGCTGTGTTGTTTACAGTTCTAGGATATTTTTCCCTATTATTTCTTGGATATTTCCAATCCTTCTATTCTCTATGCCATCTCTTCTTAAAACTTGGCATCTGGAGTTAATTCTATATGTCTATTAACCTTTCCTTATAGTTTCCATTTCTTCATCTTTTTGATTAGTGTTAAAATAAGATTTTCTCCACTTCTCCCCTAGCTTCTTTCTGATTTTTAGGCTTCAAGACTTTCTTATTGATTTTCTCCTTATCATAACTGTTGGTCTGTTTTTATAGATGTAGCAGTTTTCTGAAATCGCTGATGAGAATTTTGTAAATTCTCTTCTGTTCTCTGAATTTTCTTAGCACCTCCTAGATTCACTAGGACTCATCTTGGTTCCTTTCCAGTGTGATGTTAGTTTTCTCCAGATGTTTAATTATTGATAGTTCATTCATATTTATGAAAGAAATAATACTTCGATTAGTGTAAATCTCTGTCACCATGTAAATCCTTTCTCCAAAAAGGTCTCTCTCCTCTAAAGTAAGGTTGATGGAATAGATTGGTGACATGTCCGATAAGGTGCTAGGATACAGGTAGCAAGAAGATATGTTAGAAAACTAACAAAAAGTAAAACAGCTCAAACTTCCCTCAGCCAAACCTATGAAAATTGTTATACTTCTTCAGAGCATAGTTTTCTAATTGTAGAAATTAGAGGACCCTCACTGACAGTGGGCCTTCAGGAGGTATCGGATGGTGTCTGGTAGTGAATGACACAGGTGCTCCTTCGCAGGCTCAGTTCATTTTGCTAACCCACTTTCTACATTTACTTTGCATTTCTGGGACTTTGTCATAAAGAATGGCTCTCATCTCTCCTTAGAGACTTTGTCCTGTGAGCTTTTTAAGTCTTGGTTACACCTGCTTTATTTAAAACATCAATATGATCATACTCATTTTCCCTCTTCCAGATAGGAATCCTTTGGGGCTACCATTCCAGCCCACCCAGTCTTTTTCAGAGCCATTTTGGTTTATTAAATTTTGGCTTATCACATCTTTTTTTTCTGTAGGATGTTTGGAAGGAGGTAAATGAAAATCCTATGTCTTATAGTTTACACCAGAAGCAAACATTTTAAACGTAAAAACAAAATCCAAGAACTGTTCATTCACATTTCTATCTGTTACTGGCCCTCTTGTTAAGAAGCAGGAAAAATAATCAAAGTTCTGACCAGGACAGTGGCTCTCTGGTTTTCAATGTTGTTGCATCATTCTACGCCAGTGTCTGCCAGGCTGACCCAAACAAGGCAAAATGACAAAACACTGTGGAGTTTCTATGAAATTCTTTAGTCTGCAGGTTTGATACCATCACCTTTTTTCTTTTCTTTTCTTTTTTTTACAACTCAGACTATCCACTTGTGACATCACCATTTGTTGACTACACAAATTCTGCCAGACTATACTGAGATATCCCCTATAGTAGAGCTTATGAAATCACTTGTCTCTTGGTCCTTGACTAGTCTTCATTCACTTCTGTGTTGGTTTTATCATCATAACACCTTCAATATCAAACCAAGTGGGTGTATACCTCAGGCCATGGGCAGTGGGACCCACATGGCTCCATCTATTTGAGTCGGTTTACTCCATCTGCGTACAGTGTATGTAGTTGACTTGATCTTGGGATCACAAGCATCTAAAAAAGTCTCATCTACTTTTCTCTTCTCTTCTTTCCACTGTCTCTCCTGAATTCCCACATCCTGTTTCTACTAACATGAATGAAAAATATCCCCAAAGCATCTGAACAAATGCCTTTCATATACTTATTACTAAACCTAATATATTTCCCTATACTGATATAGGAGTTTTCTCTTCTTATCAATATTGCCCAGAAAGGAGCTCCAGCTATTTAACCAGAAAAGATGCCAATATTTACAACCTTTTAAGTCAGTAGAGGAATTTAGGTCATTTGTTTTTTTAGTGTTTACTGGTTAGTAAATGAGCATTGTACTTGGGGTTTTATTTATTTATATACCAACTATACCAAAAATAATTTGAAGTATCTTGAATTTTATAGAATATAAAATGTAAAGAATTAGAATCTGAGCACTACGTAATAAGAGCAAATTTTTACCAAAATTAGTTACCAAATGGGAAAATTCCAGAGATTTATATGATGGATGGCATGTTTTAAATTAGGGTATTTCTGTAAAAAAAATTCAATCATTCCTCTTATTTATGCAGTTACTAAAGAAAGAAAACAGGAAGTTCATGTACTACAGGACTATGTATTTTATGCTGCGTTTGTTCAGATGATTGACAGATTTTTATTCTATTTTTAAAGAACCGCTTCTCTGTAGACATAATTAAAACCATATCAAAGAGAGATGTTCTGTGTGAAAAATTCACATATTTTAAAAATGAAAAACTCTCCATTATGCACCTTCATCTGGTTCTTAGTCAGTCCTCAATTATTGTTCTTCCAGTTGTAAAATCTATAACAAATTAAGGGTCCCTTATTTAAAACAATGTGTTGATATAAACATTGTAGATGATAAAGCATTTTGTATATAAATGTTTATGTTTCTATTAGCTTAAAAATTTTAGTCTCCTTTAAGTATTATACATACAATAGTTTAATCATTCTGTTAGGGAGAAGAAAGGCATGGATTGCATATGAAGAAATTTTCAATGAAGTTTTGTATGTTCTTAAAGCAGCCTTTGGTGAAAAAATTGCAGTCCCATTAGTGATGCTCGATCCTCACAGCAATGCAATATATACTGTTAGGTTTGAATTGACTTGTAAGTGGTAAAACACTACAGTTTTCTCTGCATGACTTTAAAAGAAAATTAAACAGGCATCCCTTTGTCACATATCAGGATAATACCACTTTGGCCACCAGGAAAATGAACATTTTTTCAGATACTGCCTAACAAAGAACATCCTTGTGTTCAGAATCTTTTAAAATGTTGTGATGATAAATCCTTATAAACATTTACCTTCAATTAGAGAGGGTGGAGGAATAGAGGGAGGAGTTTATTTCATTTGATTTACCCCTCAAATATATTCTCATTAAAATATGTATTATTTTATTCTTCAGAGAATTAACATATTGTCCTTCTCTAAAAAATACGTCTAACAGGAGTATTCCTCTGCTGTGATTTTTTGAAAAGTTAGTTGCTAAACACTGATTAGACTTCCTATATTTTGGCCACACTTCTTTTCTTGAGAAAATAGAACAAATAGAGTTAAGATATGATCTTTTGGAACACATACACACACACACCAACACACTGTCTCCTCTCCCCATTTCTGGTATAGTGGGTTGATAGTAACTCCCCATTTTAACCCCCCAAATTCAGATCCACTCAAAAATTGTGTCTTTGCAAATATAAATAAGTTAAGATGAGGTAACCAGATTAGGATGAGCCCTATATCTGATGACTAGTATCCTTGTAAGAAGAGGAAAGGACACAGAAGCACACAGAGAAGAAGACCAAGAGAAGGACAGAGGCAGAGATTAAGTGGTGCTGATACAAGCCAAGGAATGCCTGGGGCCACCAGAAGACTTCTTCACCAGAAGAAGAAGGAGTTCCTGGGGTCACCAAGGAAGAAGCAAGGAAAGATTCTTCCTGAGTGCCTTCAAAGGAGCATGGCACTGGTGCACCTTGATTTTGGACTTCTAGCCTCATAAGAGTGAGAGAATAAATTTATGTTGTTTTATTTAAGACTCCTAATTTGCAGTAATTTTGTTATGGCAGCCCTAGGAAACTAATCCATCTGTCAAGTCTAGTTTCTTTAAAATCATAGGAATAGTAATAAAAGTTAACAGAAGATGTTTGGAATTCTTCATAAATTAATAAATTAGATGATGAGACCAACAAGGCTGTATCTCTGAGGACTATTAGTACTGGAATGACAGAAAAGGATTTCAGATTATTAAATCCACATGGGGACCAGAGGGGTATCATCCAGCTCCATGTACCCACTCATCATGCAGGTAGAGGCAGAAGTCTGCAGCAATTGTCTATGATCACACAGCACCTGACAGGTAGAAAGATACCACCTAAAATTTTCCTAGTAGTTACCACTTTAGATGATATGTATCAGATGATCATTGGATCCACAATTCAAGTCTTCTAGGTAAGAAGAAAGGACTCTACAGCCCCTCATTTTACAGGTAGGCAGTTAACGCTGAGAAGTTCATTCATTTGTCCAAGGTCTCACAAAAAGGTAGTGGTAGAGACCAGAGTAGAACCCAGAGACCTTAGTTCCTAGTGCAATTTCTTTCCTCCACACTAGCAATGTGCTAAATAAAAGTTTAAAAATAAATAAAAATAAAAGAACAAAGTGGTGTCTTCAAATGCAAAAAGCTTCTCTAATGCCCTCAATTGCACAAACAATAAAATGAGATTGTAATAACACACATTGGTCTTTTTATTCTCCTACCTACATGCAATATGCCATCCCTATCCTAAGTTACCTATGCACCTATTGATATGTGCCAAATTCTGTATAAGAAAGAATTGCTGTAGAACTTTTTTGCGCATATCGCAATTCAAGAGCCTGTGGCATATAGCAACAGTTTAAGCACCCAAGCATCTTGGCTACCTGTTCCCTATTATCTTTATTTCTTCTTACCTAGTTAACTAGGTGTTATTGATTCAGGAGACTGCAAACTTCTTAAAGGTAAAATTATTTAATTTATCAGTCATATATCATAAAATCCTAGGTTATGTTGGACAGAGAACAGATGTTAATCACATACTTATGATAGACTGAAGTGCAATTTAGGAGAGTAAATAAAGTGTGACTAATAAGGAATTCAGTCAATAAAGTTGTACTTGCTCTGGTTCTCTTGGTGGTTTCTTCTTCGTACCCTAACCCCTAGTATTGTCCCTCGAGTTTCTGCACTTTCCTCTCTGAAGTGGCACCTCTTTAAGCTTCTCTCCCTACATAATTTCACCCATACCCTTTTTGTGAAAACTCTCAAAACTGCACATCCAGCCCTGTCCTCTCATTTATCCTTTTTGCTCAGCACTGCAGAATACTTAATACTTACTATATCAAAAGTGAATTCATTATTTCATCTCTATAGTGAAACATTCCCACTTCTAAACTGTCTGGGTCATTCGATAGTATCTCCATTTATGAGGATTCTTATAGTAGTGTTTATTTAGATTAAATGAACAGAATTTTACCAAGCCAGGAACTGATGTAAGTTCTTGTTACACAGAGGACAGTATATTACAATTTCTCCTACAGGTAGCCACTCAATGAGTCAATTATTATAACCCAAAGTGATATGTTTTACCAGAGAAGTCTGCATGAGATGCTATGGAAACCAGCATTTGCACTTATAGCTCGCACAACTTATGAAATTGTTTAATTTCATTTGCAAATTTAATTTGCAAAACAACCCCTTTAAGTGGGCTTGTTACTGCCTGTAGTTCTGAAAGGCCGAGTGAGTTGACTAACAGCCCCTTCCCTCCTACTCCATAAATGAAATGGTGGAACCATGGACACTGTTACCTCTCAATCATTCTGTTTCCCGTGTGTTTTTTGCTTCCCCATCACATGGAAAAGGGTGAACACGTGTTTCACATGTCCTTGAATAGCACCCCAATACTGAGGTCAGGGCACAAAGCATAGGATTCCAAATTGTTTGTTGTTTGGTAAACAAAAGTGGATGCTGTATGTTGAAACTGCAAACAGATTACAGCTCAAATTAAGTGAGAAATTCCAACCAGCTTATCTAAAAATGGAACGAGTTGTCTTGTCCCTAGAAGTGTGCAAGCAGGTCTGGATGAACCTTTTTTTGTAGAGGTAGACAGGATTTGTGCATATGATAGGATGTTTGAAAAAGAGATCTCTACGTTTCATTTCAACAAGTGATCTCTCCGTTTCGTTTCAACTCTGCATTTCTCTTATTTCTTTCTCTAGTACTTCTGTCTCTGTAGACTGAGATTGATTTTGTCTTTTTTTAAGATGCCCAATACCACTTCCCCAAGCTACTAATTCTCGAGAGACAAAGAGTTGTTGTTAAATCGGTTATACAGACTCGTCATAAATCGATATAACTCTTGGATCTTTTCAGCATGTAACATTATCTTGTTAGAAGATTGAACTAAGGAATTACCATCTTTTTTTCCCCAATGATTTTTCCAGTTTCCATGAATGTAAGTTAAATACAGCTAAAAGTGGAAACTATCCCTGACAGTAAAAGAAAATTATTTTATGACATCTACGGAGACCCATAAAACTTTGAAGGATTGCTGTGAAGCTTGATGGTGAAGTTGAAGGCAGGAAGGATATGATTTAACTTTGTATAGGGATTTATAAGTGAATTCTGACTTCAGCTTACAAGGGCATTTGGCAAGGTTCAAGAATCTACTTAGCAGCAGAAGAAAGTATACAAGAAGCACACAATAATTCTAGAGTGTTCTAACACTTGTATACAATAGAGTGTGAATATTTTCTCTTGTGACAACACTGACAACCTTTAATGTTGATAAAATGTCTCAACATCCAAGTTTAAATGGGTATTTGGGGTTCTTTCATTGTCGCTTCTGGTTCTGAGTCTTCACACAAGTGCCTGAATTGTCAAAGAGATTTGGGAAGGAAAAGAATGTAGAGTTAAAATCTGGCATTTTTTGAGTTGTATTTGGCCAAAAATTAAAATATGGATTAGATGAGCTCTTCAGATTCTCAGGAAATAGTATTAGTTGAGGGCTTACGGTGGTGTTGTTCTGAGGGCATATTTCTGGTGTTTCACTGATAAGAATTAAAAGCTCTATCTTGCAGAAATAAGCAATTGCTAGCTCCCATTCTCCTAAGTTCTGAGAATTTCCTATGACTTGTTGTGCTATCTATCTGAGGGCTATTTGTCCTACTCTTTCAGTGTCATGCTTGAATTAGAATAAACAAGGAGTTTTCCCTGAATCAGGCCAAGTCATTAAAGAGCTTTGTTTATTTTGATTTGAATGATATCAAGCATTGCAACATGAAAACAGTGTTATCACACAGATGGCTGATTTTATATTTTCCCACACTGGCAAAACTAATTTGGCTTACTTATAGTAACAAAAGAGAAATCTATACCTAGGTAAGTGTAGCCAGTCTGTGTCAGGAACAGTCATACTGCTTAAGTTTTTTACAAAATGCTGAAATTAATGTCACCCATCAGAAATTCTATAAAAAGCAACCATCTAGATCTTGAGTTTCATTGCTTTCTACTCTTACAACTTGCATTTATTGATAGAAATTCTTTTTTAAGACCATCTTTGAGAGAAGTGAATAAAAAAGCAGATTCTTGGCAAATTTCTCTCAAAATTTCCACTGATTTTTGAATGTGAGGAAGTGGGATAGGAAAATGCAGTTTTGATTCCAATCACTTGCTTCCCCTGAGAGTAAGCTGTCCTCTTACTTTTTAAAACTAGGGAGGAAAAATATCCATACATCAAGAAAATTGAAGTATCTGGAGCATATTATGTTGTGTTTTGTGCTTAGCTTTCTAGTGGGACATCAACTCCTGATACTCAAACTTGAATTTATAATTGTATTGTGTATGACCTTAGTAGCAAGTAGAATTATCAAATCGATAGTAGCTATAGCTTTTGCTTTGCAGAATGGAGATTAAATTTAATTATAAAAATAATTCTAGATAAATGTCTTAACCTTTTTGGCTATTTTGTAATTTAACAACGAAAACACTTTTGGTAGCCTAGTGTACCAAATTTATTTTAAGAGAATTTTTAGTGGATCCGATTCCTATTACAAATGAATCTGACAAACCCTATTGCAACATGAAGTTTTGATTTTTTTGACATTCATAGATAATTAGGTTCCTTCTATGAGAATAGGAACAAGCTTGAAGGATGTTCTGAGATTCTTTTATCTCACAATTTGTCATTTATTTGATAATTGTCACACTAACAACAAATAATAGTACACATTCCCATAGAAAATACTTATTTTCCACTAAATGTGTCTCTTAATCATATTTTAAAGGGAAAAGTTGCCGTGTGAAATATTAAACTCCTCTATGCCTATGCAAGGTGGCTTTTATGTAGCAACTCAATTAATATGAATCTATTAGCTATTTAAAAGATGTTATTTAAGAAAACAAAAACCTGTATTTTCAACTGAAGTTTGCTCAGTGTCTAACATGGACCCAGAACTGCATAAATTGAATATACAGTAGAGAATTATTCAGTGTTTTGCACCACATAATAAAGCTGCTTGCTAACTAAAGATCAAAACAAAGCATTTAAAGTCAGAAATTTCTCTCTGTCTCTCTCTCTTCTCCAATCTTAAATCTAATTTGGCCCATGGTATTCCAAGTAGTGAAGATTAGGGTAGATAACTATTTTTGGTGGAGATACCCAGCTTTCAGCTATTAATTATGCTATCAATTTGTCCATTTATACCAGTCTTTTAGGCTCTACACAAGATAGTATTTGTTGTGCTAAACTAAAATAAATGCACGATGTGTACATGGAGTAAAATCTGTTTTCCCTGAGAAGGGGAGCACAGCTATCTCTTAGCCTTGATGACTCACCTTGACTGTCACCTGGGAGATTTGGGTCTGATAGCTCTTGGCATTGTCCTTCCCTGTCCTATCCTAATTAGAGTTTTGTTCTTCAACACTGATGTAGATAGAATTTTTTGGACTTCTAGATATGCTAATTACCCAAAACTGGGTGGAAGAGTTTAACCGAAGAACGCTTATTCAACATTTGAAAAGATCTTAGAAGACTAAAATATGGTTTTATAGTATCTAGATGAAATGCAATAGGCACATAGAATCCTACATCTCAGTTCAGAGACCCACATTTATCAGTGCATGATAGGAGAGACCTGAATTTTTGCAGTTAGTATGGGAATATATAGAATTGTTTTAATTAAATGTAAACTTAAATTGAGCCATTTTGTTCATTTCTTAAATTGAGCCATGCATGTCAGTTTGAATTTAAGATGCACATTTTGAAATATGGTATTCAAATAGGGAAAGAGAGTCTCACATTTTTTTCTATAGGTCAAAAAATTTTGTGAACATAGCATTCCTTGAAAACTAATGTTATGAAGACCATGAGTAAAATGGAGTTTGTACTCAAGTCCCACAACCAGATTATGTGCCCAAACCATGATTCACAATTCTCTATTTTTAATAGGCTCATTTGTGCCTGTGTGTGTTTATGATGTTCTTTCTGAAACTCTTCCCACCTTCATCACCTGACTAATTCCAGTATTAGTTCAGGCATCTCTTAACTCTAAACTATTACCTTGTCTCTCAGAGCCCCTTTGTGGTCCTATTTTACACTGGGAGCTACATATTTGTTGTTATATTTATTTGAACATGGGCCTATCTATTCTGCCAGACCTGTGCTGTCTGATACAGTAGCCATTACCACATATGAAAATTTAAATTCAGTTTTTCGGTTGCTGTAGCCACATTTCATGTGGCTAGTGGCTACCATATTGCATCATGCATATATAGGATATTTCCATCATTGCAGAAAGTTCTACTAGCCAAGGCTGCACCAGACTGAGATCCTTGAAGGACACTCCCACTCACTGATCTCTAAGTCCTTGTTATCTCTAAGTTACATGGAGATAGCCAGGAGTTAACTACTGAAGGCAATCAAACTGAAAAATAGTTGGGTGTGCTTCTTTGGAAAATAGAATCAGATTCATTTTGCATTGCTCTAGACATGATGATAGAATTTATAATTCATGAAGATAACGTGGAGGCAGGTTTGAGAACATAGTAAAAAGCAGCTTTCTCTCAAAAGACATACTGGGAAACGAAATGGGTTTCCTTGTTAGATATTGAGTTCAGGCCCCCAAATCACTCCACTGAAGCAAGGTGATCATCTGTCAGGACCCCAGTAAAAATATCTCTGCTTTGGGGTAGAAATTGTAGCCAGAGGAGAATAATTGAGGTTCATGAGCAACGTTTTTGAAAGTTTTGTGAAACTCTTGGAAAACTTTGACTACCTGTCATATTTCAGTCTCTGACTCTGTCAGCAATGATCCCTGCTTCCCTCGAGAATATCTGAAATGTGTATGCTGTCTTTTCTTAAGATAGCTTTTACTGTAACTAATGTAGCTCTAAAATTTTCTATTAGTTTATATATATATATATTTTTAAAGGAAAGCTGTGTGGAGCTAGAAAACTGAATTTTCTTAAGGAATAAATGGTTGTCTGAAAACAAATACTAACCATAATAGAATAATTGAGGCAACAATATCATATAATATTTCAGCGTCTTTGACTGAAAGGGGAGGAAAATCATGCCTTTTGTTCAGAGATCTGCATTTCAAATAATTGTATTCAACTCTACTTTCAGGCTTTGCACATAGTGGGCATTTGATAGCTATTGAATGTGCAAAGACTGAATGCAAATAGAGCTGATTTTTTAAGTCCTATCTGATTTGTTCAGTGAAAGACCTACAGATCAATTGAACCATTTCAAAAGGCCATTTTCTCTTTTTGGAGCAACACAGTGTTTTTTGTGTATCTAGCTCTATATTGTAAAACAACTCCATTCTAACTATAAAACAACAGCACAGGCTAAAAAAATATTAAAACATTCAAAAGTAGCTGAGAAACAGTGAACGATTTATAGATTAAAGCTATTTGTGTCACTGAAGCAACAAGCAAAACATGCTGTTTTATACAAAAGGTTAAAAGACCTTTGAGTGACAATGTGTCCCTTCACTTGCTGGGGGGGTTGTGAGCTTTCTCAGGTTCAGAAGGGACTGCTGTGCTGCTGGAGGCCTGCAGAGAGTAGGCTGAGAGCAAAGCCAGGGAAATGCCTTGTGTGAGGAGGAGAACTCATCTGGGCTTCAAAAGGAAACCTGGCCTTCAATCCAACATTCTGTGCTCTTCCATTGACTCACTGGATGACTTGGTGCAATATTTTACATCTTTTAGTGAGTCCGCTTCTCTCTCTTCTACATGAGAACATGACCACTCTCCCTTTTCAAACAATAAGAGAAACATTGACATTTACCAAAGAACTTGTTTTGAGAGAAAGGTTTCAAATATAGACCCAATCATTATCATCTATAATTTATTAAATTAAATTATTCACCCAGCACCCAAACAAGTTAACCAGTTCAGTTTTCCCATTTCTAAGTAAGATGTTTGAAAATTCCATTGAGTGGAAATAAATTTTTAAGATTAAGCAGCAGTGCCTCTTGATGAAGTTTCCCCAGTGCCCTGCACTTTCTCCTCCAATAACTGTCAGCTATCTCCTTGTTCCGTGCCTGCTAACTCAAAAATGGGCAGGCATTGCCCTCCCCCCTACGTGGGATCAGACACCCAGGGGAGTGAATCTCCCTGGCAACATGGAATATGACTCCTGGGGAGGAATGTAGACCCAGCATCGTGGGACGGAGAACATCTTCTTGACCAAAAGGGGGATGTGAAAGGAAATGGAATAAGCTTCAGTGGCAGAGAGAATCCAAAAGGAGCCGAGAGGTCACTCTGATGGGCACTCTTACGCACAATTTAGACAACCCTTTTTAGGTTCTAAAGAATTCGGGTAGTTGGTGGTAGATACCTGAAACTATCAAACTACAACCCAGAACCCATGAATCTCGAAGACAATTGTATAAAAATGTAGCTTATGAGGGGTGACAATGGGATTGGGAAAGCCATAAGGACCACACTCCCCTTTGTCTAGTTAATGGATGGATGAGTAGAAAATTAGGGGAAGGAAACAAACAAACAAACAGATAAAGGTACCCAGTGTTCTTTTTTACTTCAATTGCTCTTTTTCACTTTAATTATTATTCTTGTTATTTTTGTGTGTGTGTGCTAATGAAGGTGTCAGGGATTGATTTAGGTGATGAATGTACAACTATGTAATGGTACTGTGAACAATCGAATGTACGATTTGTTTTGTATGACTGCGTGGTATGTGAATGTATCTCAATAAAATGAAGATAAAAAAAAAAAGAAAGAAAAGGGAACTCTCTTGAAACAGAACAATTATAGCTAGAATATGCAGTCAATTTGGAGTACAATAGCAGATAAGAGAAAGCCTGTGGTTTGTAATGGACTGGATTAGTCAAATTACGGAGGTGGGGGGATTTAAATTGGGCTTTTAAAGGGTGGGTAGTAGGATCAATGAAGCATAGATAAGGAAAGGCAGTTGAGGGAAACAACATAAAACCATTGAACAGAGCCAGATTTCAAACAAAAAGAGCAGCAGCAAGAATAAGAGTAGCAAAAGTAAAAAAAAAAAAAAAAGGGCCGGGGTGGGGTGGGGTAGGGAAACAACTTCCTGAAAGAATTTGTAATATATTTATTTATTTGCATATATGTAATTTTCTGAGGGGAAGTTCCATGTTTTTACCAGATTTCCCAAGGAAAGTCTAAGAACTAGGGATGGGCATCTCTTTTAACACTGACAACCCAGAGCACCCAGAGTGTGGGATAAGTCACCTGAATTCATTTTAACCTCTAGAGTCCACCAGGCCAATAGCTGGAGGCAGGAGCTCAGTCAGAACCAGAACTGTGTTGAGCAAACTGATAACATTTTCAGGATTTTTGAAAGGCAATAGTTATGCACAGCAATTGTTAAAAATTAAATTATTATAAACTTACCAATAAATGCATTATATTAAAAACAAGATAACGAATACTTGTAACTCATCACTTCCTAATTATTTTTGGTAGTTATTTTGCTATTATCTATGTGCTTGAGGTTATTTGGATCTATTGATTCTGCATGATAGAAATACTATAGAAAGATGTACTGCTGTGCATCTCTTCCCAACTCCATGTTAAGTGACATGAAGTTAGTAGCTTGAACTCCATTATGGTGGGAGTATTTATACCAAGGAAATCAGCAAATGTTACAAAGCAGGGATTTTGTCTCTCTAGCCCCCAAACAAGACAATTAACAAATATTTACCAACATGCTGCTCATTCAAACTTCCCGTGATTATCCATTCTTGTACCCCTTGAGTTTGCATGACTTTGGATATATTATAGGAAAAGTTGGGATAGACTATAAGGAGGATCCTTGAACAAGGTTAAATAGGGACTTTTCTTAAAGAAAACATAACAGAAGATTTGGCATAATAGTGCGTCAAGTCTAGATTTGACCTTTATGAATATAAAGGAGTTGTCAGTCCTCCAATTACAAATTTTTCAGGGAGCAAGATGCTACCATCTTTCTAATGACATATCATGACCAACTGTTCTTCTAAGACAGTTAAGAGTAAAAAAGTTCATAACCTTCTAAAGACTTCCCTTTCTGGATCCCAGAATATACATGATTGAGTAGCAATTTCTGAGAACAATGAATCACATTTTGCATTTGAAATATAACCCTTTCCTCTTGAGTGACCTTTCTGAAAAGTTTCAATACTATATCTAACCTATAACAGACTGCTTCTTGTTTGATTATCTTAAACTGACATATTTCTCTGGGTTATATGAAATAAATCATACATGCTTTCCTTGTTGCTGGCTTTTATTTTCATTAGTCAAAAGCAATGAGGGGAATATACTATAACTCAGACAATAGATTTTATTTGGGCAAGATCTAGGAAGTGTCCTTCTTTATTCTTAATTTTTCTTTAATTCTTTTCTTTGGTATTTTCCATGTGAGTATAGTGACAGGATGTGAAACTCATGATGGTCATCTTACACAGCTGTTTCTGAATTTTTCCTGGTATTTCATTAGCCTTATTGTCTTACAACTGTGGACCACAATTTGAGCAAATTACTAGAGTCATAAAAAAATATTGCTGGCCTTTACCCCATGAGAAATATAATTTAAAAAAAATTACCTTTATTTGCATGGTGCTGTAATCCACCCCACAAAAAAAAAAAAAAAAAAAAAAAGAGTAGATTTTTCTGAGATGCAATTATTTTATCATCAATATTTCATGTCTAGAGGTGGCAGAATGAACTAATGACAGCTAATATAGCTCCTCTGGCCATGCATAAATATCCTTCAGTTCTCCAGCTCATACACATTTTGGGGCTATTCTCATGTTTAAACCTTCTGCATTGTGTAATACAGCAAATTTCAGGACAGCTTGAAAGAAAACTACTATATGATAGATTGAACCAAGTGACACTGTCTTCTCTGTGGGAAAAAAAAGAAGCATCCTCATCACTATCAAAAGTTGCATTTTAAAATAAAAATACCTTTGCTACACATTCAGTTGCCAATGCTAGAATTGTGCTTTTCCTATTTAGATAATCCAGCTTGCCTCTTTTTTGTGGTTCAGATGGCAGTGCTATCATAGGCAAAGTGATCAGAAGCATCAGTGGTGAGCTAATAATTCACTATAGACCAATGATTACTTTTGACCTTTGTTGAGATTCAAAATCAACTCATTTCTGATTAAACTCCACAGCCCTGTTTATTATTCCCTTAATTTTATCTCTTTTCCCCAGAACTTTAATAATAAGAAGTACATGACAGATGATTAAAAAGTTTTGTTGTTTGTTTGTTTGTTCGTTTTGAAGTGGTGTTAGCCTTAGAAAGACAAATTGGAGAGATTGGGAGGACAGACGGAAAGATTTGCACCTTGCATATTCAAAGGCAGGACTGAATAACTACAGTGAGAAACTGTGTCATCATATGGTCTATATAAAAGCTAAGATGGAAACGGCCAAGTTTCCTTTGTGTTTATGTCTTTTTATCCTGTCAAGGTATAGGGAGGTTGCCTGCCAAGACCTCCCGAAAGAGAAGGAGAACTCAGCCCTCAGGACAAACAAAAAACAAAATAGAAAAAAAACATTGGTAATACGCTGTAAACAAAGCCCTGTAACCTGATTCTGGTTGGACTAAGAATGAGTAATGCTGTCAAGGACTCAGGTGCTTGAGGTGACATGATGGGCTTCCCACTGCATCTTCCTCTCCTGTTTCCTCAGCAACTTCTCAGTGATCAGACATTTTATAACTAATTAAAACACTGGAAGAAATCATTATTCCTTAATTAAATAATGGATTATTGAAGACAAACCATTCAATATGTGCTAGAAAATGCTTTAACTAAGGAGTCCCTTCCTGTTGGATCTATAATTCATGATGAGCCCATTATGACCCTTTGGAGTTGGGGCAGAATTCGTGTGGATCTAAAGAGAGAAAGATTTTGGTGGAATTATGCAGACATAGAGAAATCGGTCAAATGTTACCTCTCAGTCATCACTTGCATCCACCTTTTTTGATCCCTCAGCAGAGTTCAGAGGTTCTAGATGTTATTAATCATGTGAGCTATAAGGTGTTTGGAGATGACACACACTCCTATTTGTTTTACCAAAAAGAGAAAGAAGAGAGTAACCATCCCTAAGTCTTTCTATACCTATATCTATGCCAAATATGATATTACATACTAATATTTGGAAATGTCACTAATTCTCATTGACCCCCATTTTCCTCATACATAAAATAGGACCAATCACTCATCGTATTGTTTACATTTTAAATGAATTGACATGAAGTATTTAGAAAAATGTTTGGCTCCTTTTAAGTGTTAGGAAGTACTTTGGTTTTAGGGTGCCTGTGAAGCCCCCCCAAAAATATATGGACATTTTCTGCATATGTCCCAAAGTACATTTTTTTTATTTTAAATCTTCATTTTATTGAGATATATTCACATACCACGCAGTCATACAAAACAAATCGTACATTCGCTTGTTCACAGTACCATTACATAGTTGTACATTCATCAACTAAACCAATCCCTGACATCTTCATTAGCACACACACACAAATAACAAGAATAATAATTAAAGTGAAAAAGAGCAATTAAAGTAAAAAAGAACACTGGGTGCCTTGTCTGTTTGTTTGTTTCCTTCCCCTATTTTTCTACTCATCCATCCATAAACTAGACAAAAGGGAGTGTGGTCCTTATGGCTTTCCCAATCCCATTGTCACCCCTCATAAGCTACATTTTTATACAATTGTCTTTGAGATTTATGGGTTCTGGGTTGTAGTTTGATAGTTTCAGGTATCCACCACCAGCTACCCCAATTCATTAGAACCTAAAAAGGGTTGTCTAAATTTTGCGTAAGAGTGCCCACCAGAGTGACCTCTCGGCTCCTTTTGGAATCTCTCTGCCACTGAAGCTTATTTCATTTCCTTTCACATCCCCCTTTTGGTCAAGAAGATGTTCTCCATCCCACGATGCCGGGTCTACATTCCTCCCCGGGAGTCATATTCCACGTTGCCAGGGAGATTCACTCCCCTGGGTGTCTGATCCCATGTAGGGGGGAGGGCAGTGATTTCACCTTTCAAGTTGGCTTAGGTAGAGAGAGAGGGCCACATCTGAGCAACAAAGAGGCATTCAGGAGGAGGCTCTTAGGTACAATTATAGGGAGGCCTAGCCTATAATATATATAATGTTATATATATAAGCTGTCCTGAAATTTGCTGTATTGCACAATGCAGAAGGT
The DNA here is from genome assembly GCF_015220235.1 of Choloepus didactylus. NCBI lineage: Eukaryota > Metazoa > Chordata > Mammalia > Pilosa > Megalonychidae > Choloepus > Choloepus didactylus. The sequence goes on along the minus strand of NC_051322.1, from coordinate 27,577,083 downwards.
TTAAACATGAGAATATATATAATATATATATTATGTAATAGAATATATATAATATAAAATATAATAAAGCTTTCATCAGATTCTCAAAGATGCTTGGCCTGCTGTGTTTTCATATACAGCTACCATTGGAAAAGACTACATTTTCAGGGAGGAAATTGCTATCAATTTTTCTTAATAAATTAATCTATCAAGAAATCTGGCTTGGGTAGCATTTTTGAGGTAGCTAGGAATTATTTATTTAGTTTGTCATGGAAAATCTGCGTAAGCCACTTCTTTGGGTGGCAGAATAGTTTCTTAAGCATATATTGCTTTTGTGATTTTGAAAGATTTCAAAAATTCCACAGATCGTAGAGAATGTTATAGCAGACCCCTATGTCCTCTCCACCCAACACTAGCACCTTCTAGTTTAGACATTTGTAAGGTAAAATAGTCTGGATTCCAGAAGTGCTTTTATAGTCTGTCTTCTCAAAGTTGTTCTTCGACGTCTATTTTTTTTCCTTCCATTAATTGTAGTTCTCTGTCCTACTGTTGGATGCCTGGGTGTGCATGATCTGATTGTTCTTCCTTATTTTAAATTAGAGGAAATGACCATTAGAAAAGTTTCCATTTTATACAATGTCCGCTAACAGATAATTGAAGCAATTATTTTTTAAATTAAGGAACACAATTCCATTGACCCTGGAGTTTTGGTTTTGTTTGTTTGTTTGTTTCAGAAATGATCCATTCCCTTTTCTCAAATTTTAATTTTAATTATATTGTAAGCAAGTGACTGTTGTCTCCGAGTTTTCCTATATGGATTCTACCTCTGTTGAACTTAAAATTATGATTGAGGAGGTGGGGCAAGATGGCGGACTGGTGAGCTGTATGTTTTAGTTACTCCTCCAGGAAAGTAGGTAGAAAGCCAGGAACTGCGTGGACTGGACACCACAGAGCAACCTGACTTTGGGCATACTTCATACAACACTCATGAAAATGGGGAACTGCTGAGATCAGCGAAATCTGTAAGTTTTTGTGGCCAGGGGACCTGCACCCCTCCCTGCCAGGCTCAGTCCCGTGGGAGGAGGGGCTGTCAGCTCCGGGAAGGAGAAGGGAGAACTGCAGTGGCAGCCCTTATCGGAAACTCATTCTACTGATTCAAACTCCAACCATAGATAGACTGAGACCAGACACCAGAGAATCTGAGAGCAGCCAGCCCTGCAGAGAGGAGACAGGCATAGAAAAAAACAGCACGAAAAACTCCAAAATAAAAGCGGAGGATTTTTGGAGTTCTGGTGAACATAGAAAGGGGAAGGACAGAGCTCAGGCCCTGAGGCTCATATGCAAATCCTGAATAAAAGCTGATCTCTCTGCCCTGTGGACCTTTCCTTAATGGCCCTAATTGATTTGTCTCTTAGCATTTCAATAACCCATTAGATCTGAAAGGAGGGCCCCCCCTTTTTTTTTTAAATACTTTTTTCTTTTTCTAAAACAATTACTCTAAGAAGCCCAATACAGAAAGCTTCAAAGACTTGCAATTTGGGCAGGTCAAGACAAGAGCAGAACTAAGAGAGCTCTGAGACAAAAGGCAATAATCCAGTGGCTGAGAAAATTCACTAAACACCACAACTTCCCAAGAAAAGGGGGGTGTCCGCTCACAGCCATCATCCTGGTGGACAGGAAACACTCCTGCCCATCGCCAGCCCCATAGCCCAGAGCTGCCCCAGACAACCCAGTGTGACGGAAGTGCTTCAAATAACAGGCACACACCACAAAACTGGGCATGGAAATTAGCTTTCCCTGCAACCTCAGCTAATTGTCCCAGAGTTGGGAAGGTGAAGCAGTGTGAATTAACAAAGCCCCATTCAGCCATCATTTCAGAGACTGGGAGCCTCCCTACACAGCCCAGCAGCCCAGAACTACCCTGGGGGGACGGCACTCACTTGTGACATAGCATAGTCATCCCTCAACGGAGGACGAGGGGGTGCACGGCCTGCAAGAGGGACCCACTTTCAAGTCTCAGGAGCCATACGCCAATACCAAGGAATTGTGGGTCAGTGGCAGAGAAAAACTGTGGCAGGACGGAACTGAAGGATTAGACTATTGCAGCAGCTTTAAAACTCCAGGATCACCAGGGAGATTTGATTGTTAGAGCCACTCCCCTTCCCTGACTGCCCAGAAACATGCCCCATATACAGGACGGGCAACACCAACTACACACGCAAGCTTGGTACACCAATTGGACCCCACAAGACTCACTCCCCCACTCACCACAAAGGCAAAGCAGGGGAGAACTGGCTTGTGGAGAACAGGTGGCTTGTGGACGCCACCTGCTGGTTAGTTAGAGAAACTGTACTCCACGAAGCTGTAGATCTGATAAATTAGAGATAAGGACTTCAATTGGTCTACAAATCCTAAAAGAACCCTATCAAGTTCAGCAAATGCCAAGAGGCCAAAAACAACAGAAAATTATAAAGCATATGAAAAAACAAGATGATATGGATAACCCAAGCCCAAGCACCCAAATCAAAAGAACAGAAGAGACACAGCACCTAGAGCAGCTACTGAAAGAACTAAAGATGAACAATGAGACCATAGTATGGGATACAAAGGATATCAAGAAGACCCTAGAAGAGCATAAGGAAGACATTGCAAGACTAAATAAAAAAATAGATGATCTTATGGAAATTAAAGAAATTGTTGACCAAATTAAAAAGATTCTGGACACTCATAGTACAAGACTAGAGGAAGTTGAACAATGAATCAGTGACCTGGAAGATGACAGAATGGAAAATGAAAGCATAAAACAAAGAATGGGGAAAAAAATTAAAAAAATCGAAACGGACCTCAGGGATATGATAGATAACATAAAACGTCCGAATATAAGACTCATTGGTGTTCCAGAAGGGGAAGAAAAGGGTAAAGGTCTAGGAAGAGTATTCAAAGAAATTGTTGGGGAAAACTTCCCAAATCTTCTAAACAACATAAATACACAAATCGTAAATGCTCAGCGAACTCCAAATAAAATAAATCCAAATAAACCCACTCCGAGACATATTCTGATCACACTGTCAAACACGGAAGAGAAGGAGCAAGTTCTGAAAGCAGCAAGAGAAAAGCAATTCACCACATACAAAGGAAACAGCATAAGACTAAGTAGTGACTACTCAGCAGCCACCATGGAGGCAAGAAGGCAGTGGCACGATATATTTAAAATTCTGAGTGAGAAAAATTTCCAACTAAGAATACTTTATCCAGCAAAGCTCTCCTTCAAATTTGAGGGAGAGCTTAAATTTTTCACAGACAAACAAATGCTGAGAGAATTTGCTAACAAGAGACCTGCCCTACTGGAGATACTAAAGGGAGCCCTACAGACAGAGAAACAAAGAAAGGACAGAGAGACTTGGAGAAAGGTTCAGTAGTAAAGAGATTTGGTATGGGTACAATAAAGGATATTAATAGAGAGAGGGGAAAAATATATATGACAAACATAAACCAAAGGATAAGATGGCTGATTCAAGAAATGCCTTCACGGTTATAACGTTGAATGTAAATGGATTAAACTCCCCAATTAAAAGATATAGATTCGCAGAATGGATAAAAAAAAAAATGAACCATCAATTTGTTGCATACAAGAGACTCATCTTAGACACAGGGACACAAAGAAACTGAAAGTGAAAGGACGGAAAAAAATATTTCATGCAAGCTATAGCCAAAAGAAAGCAGGTGTAGCAATATTAATCTCAGATAAAATAGACTTTAAATGCAGGGATGTTTGGAGAGACAAAGAAGGCCACCACATACTGATAAAAGGGGCAATTCAACAAGAAGACATAACAATCATAAATGTCTATGCACCCAATCAAGGTGCCACAAAATACATGAGAGAAACACTGGCAAAACTAAAGGAAGCAATTGATGTTTCCACAAAAATTGTGGGAGACTTCAACACTTCACTCTCTCCTATAGATAGATCAACCAGACAGAAGACCAATCAGGAAATTGAAAACCTAAACAATCTGATAAATGAATTAGATTTAACAGACATATACAGATCATTACATCCTAAATCACCAGGATACACATACTTCTCTAGTGCTCACGGAACTTTCTCCAGAATAGATCATATGCTGGGATATAAAACAAGCCTCAATAAATTTAAAAAGAACGAAATTATTCAAAGCATATTCTCTGATCACAGTGGAATACAAGTAGAAGTCAATAACCATCAGAGACTTATAAAATTCACAAACACCTGGAGGTTAAACAACACACTCCTAAACAATCAGTGGGTTAAAGAAGAAATAGCAAGAGAAATTGCTAAATATATAGAGACGAATGAAAATGAGAACACAACATACCAAAACCTATGGGATGCATCAAAAGCAGTGCTGAGGGGGAAATTTATAGCACTAAATGCATATATTAAAAAGGAAGAAAGAGCCAAAATCAAAGAACTAATGGATCAACTGAAGAAGCTAGAAAATGAACAGCAAACCAATCCTAAACCAAGTAGAAGAAAAGAAATAACAAGGATTAAAGCAGAAATAAATGACATAGAGAACAAAAAAACGATAGAGAGGATACATATCACCAAAAGTTGGTTCTTTGAGAAGATCAACAGGACTGACAAGCCCCTAGCTAGACTGACAAAATCAAAAAGAGAGAAGACCCATATAAGCAAAATAATGAATGAAAAAGGTGACATAACTGCAGATCCTGAAGAAATTAAAAAAATTATAAGAGGATACTATGAACAACTGTGTAGCAACAAACTGGATAATGTAGAGGAAATGGACAATTTCCTGGAAACATATGAACAACCTAGACTGACCAGAGAAGAAACAGAAGACCTCAACCAACCCATCACAAGCAAAGAGGTCCAATCAGTCATTAAAAATCTTCCCACAAATAAATGCCCAGGGCCAGATGGCTTCACAGGGGAATTCTACCAAACTTTCCAGAAAGAACTGACACCAATCTTACTCAAAGTCTTTCAAAACATTGAAGAAAATGGAACACTACCTAACTCATTTTATGAAGCTAACATCAATCTAATACCAAAACCAGGCAAAGATGCTACAATAAAGGAAAACTACCAGCCAATCTCCTTAATGAATATAGATGCAAAACTCCTCAACAAAATACTTGCAAATCGAATCCAAAGACACATTAAAAAAATCATACACCATGACCAAGTGGGGTTCATTCCAGGCATGCAAGGATGGTTCAACATAAGAAAATCAATCAATGTATTACAACACATTAACAAGTCAAAAGGGAAAAATCAAATGATCATCTCAATAGATGCTGAAAAAGCATTTGACAAAATCCAACATCCGTTTTTTGATAGAAACACTTCAAAAGGTAGGAAGTGAAGGAAACTTCCTCAATATGATAAAGAGCATATATGAAAAACCCACAGCCAGCATAGTACTCAATGGTGAGCGACTGAAAGCCTTCCTTCTAAGATCACGAACAAGACAAGGATGCCCGCTGTCACCACTGTTATTCAACATTGTGCTGAAAGTGCTAGCCAGGGCAATCCGGCAAGACAAAGAAATAAAAGGCATCCAAATTGGAAAAGAAGAAGTAAAACTGTCATTGTTTGCAGATGATATGATCTTATATCTGGAAAACCCCGAGAAATCAATGATATAGCTACTAGAGCTAATAAACAAATTTAGCAAAGTAGCGGGATACAAGATTAATGCACATAAGTCAGTAATGTTTCTATATGCTAGAAATGAACAAACTGAAGAGACACTCAAGAAAAAGATACCATTTTCAATAGCAACTAAAAAATTCAAGTACCTAGGAATCAACTTAACCAAAGATTTATAAGACCTATACAAAGAAAACTACATAACTCTACTAAAAGAACTAGAAGGGGAACTTAAAAGATGGAAAAATATTCCATGTTCATGGATAGGAAGGCTAAATGTCATTAAGATGTCAGTTCTACTCAAACTCATCTACAGATTCAATGCAATCCCAATCAAAATTCTAACAACCTACTTTGCAGACTTGGAAGAGCTAGTAATCAAATTTATTTGGAAAGGGAAAATGCCTCGAATTGCTAAAGACACTCTAAAAAGGAAAAACGAAGTGGGAGGACTTACACTCCCTGACTTTGAAGCTTATTATAAAGCCACAGTTATCAAAACAGCATGGTACTGGCACAAAGATAGACATATAGATCAATGGAATCGAATTGAGAATTCAGAGATAGACCCTCAGATCTATGGCCGACTGATCTTTGATAAGGCCCCCAAAGTCACTGAACTGGGTCATAATGGTCTTTCCAACAAATGGGGCTGGGAGAGTTGGATATCCATATCCAAAAGAATGAAAGAGGACCTCTACCTCACACTCTACACAAAAATTAACTCAAAATGGACTAAAGATCTCAATATAAAAGAAAGTACCATAAAACTCTTAGAAGATAATGTAGGAAAACATCTTCAAGACCTTGTATTAGGCGGCCACTTCCTAGAATTTACACCCAAAGCACAAGCAACAAAAGAGAAAATAGATAAATGGGAACTCCTCAAGCTTAGAAGTTTCTGTACCTCAAAGGAATTTCTCAAAAAGGTAAAGAGGCAGCCAACTCAATGGGAAAAAATTTTTGGAAACCATGTATCTGACAAAAGAGTGATATCTTGCATATATAAAGAAATCCTACAACTCAATGACAATAGTACAGACAGCCCAATTAATAAATGGGCAAAAGATATGAAAAGACAGTTCTCTGAAGAGGAAACACAAATGGCCAAGAAACACATGAAAAAATGTTCAGCTTCACTAGCTATTAGAGAGATGCAAGTTAAGACCACAATGAGATGCCATCTAACACGGATTAGAGTGGCTGCCATTAAACAAACAGGAAACTACAAATGCTGGAGGGGATGTGGAGAAATTGGAACTCTTATTCATTGTTGGTGGGACTGTATAATGGCTCAGCCACTTTGGAAGTCAGTCTGGCAGTTCCTTAGAAAACTAGATATAGAGCTACCATTCGATCCAGTGATTGCACTTCTCGGTATATACCCGGAAGATCTGAAAGCAGTGACACGAACAGATATCTGCACGCCAATGTTCATAGCAGCATTATTCACAATTGCCAAGAGATGGAAACAACCCAAATGTCCTTCAACAGATGTGTCAATAAATAAAATTTGTTATATACACACGTTGGAATACTACACGGCAGTAAGAAGGAACGATCTCGTGAAACATATGACAACATGGATGAACCTTGAAGACATAATGATGAGCGAAATAAGCCAGGCACAAAAAGAGAAATATTATATGCTACCACTAATGTGAACTTTGAAAAATGTAAAACAAATGGTTTATAATGTAGAATATAGGGGAACTAGCAATAGAGAGCAATTAAGGAAGGGGGAACAATAATCCAAGAAGAACAGATAAGCTATTTAACGTTCTGGGGATGCCCAGGAATGACTATGGTCTGTTAATTTCTGATGGATATAGTAGGAACAAGTTCACAGAAATGTTGCTGTATTATGTAACTTTCTTGGGGTAAAGTAGGAACAGGTTGGAAGTAAAGCAGTTATCTTAGGTTAGTTGTCTTTTTCTTACTCCCTTGTTATGGTCTCTTTGAAATGTTCTTTTATTGTATGTTTTTTTTTTTCATACAGTTGATTTAAAAAAGAAAAAAAAGTTAAAAAAAAAAAAACAGAAAAAAAACAACAAAAAAAATATGTAGTGCCCCCTTGAGGAGCCTGTGGAGAATGCAGGGGTATTGGCCTACCCCACCTCGGTGGTTGCTAACATGACCACAGACATAGGGGACTGGTGGTTTGATGGGTTGAGCCCTTTACCATAGGTTTTACCCTTGGGAAGACAGTTGCTGTAAAGGAGAGGCTAGGCCTCCCTAAAATTGTGCCTAAGAGCCTCCTCTCAAATGCCTCTTTGTTGCTCAGATGTGGCCCTCTCTCTCTAGCTAAGCCAACTTGAAAGGTGAAATCACTGCCCTCCCCCCTACATGGGATCAGACACCCAGGGGAGTGAATCTCCCTGGCAACATGGAATATGACTCCCGGGGAGGAATGTAGACCCGGCATCATGGGATGGAGAACATCTTCTTGACCAAAAGGGGGAAGTGAAAGGAAATGAAATAAGCTTCAGTGGCAGAGAGTTTCCAAAAGGAGCCGAGAGGTCACTCTGGTGGGCACTCTTATGCACAATTTAGACAACCCTTTTTAGGTTCTAAAGAATTGGGGTAGCTGGTGGTAGATACCTGAAACTATCAAACTACATCCCAGAACCCATGAATCTCGAAGACAATTGTATAAAAATGTAGCTTATGAGGGGTGACAATGGGATTGGGAAAGCCATAAGGACCACACTCCCCTTTGTCTAGTTAATGGATGGATGAGTAGAAAAATAGGGGAAGGAAACAAACAAACAGACAAAGGTACCCAGTGTTCTTTTTCACTTCAATTGCTCTTTTTCACTTTAATTATTATTCTTGTTATTTTTGTGTGTGTGCTAATGAAGGTGTCAGGGATTGATTTAGGTGATGAATGTACAACTGTGTAATGGTACTGTGAACAATCGAATGTACGATTTGTTTTGTATGACTGCGTGGTATGTGAATATATCTCAATAAAATGAAGATTAAAAAAAAAATTATGAATGACCAAATCTGTGTTTGAAACCTGTTTACTTATAAAGAATCTTCACTTACTGTGAATTGTAACTGAGAATTGATTCCTTTTTTGGTTTATTTCCTACCTGAACTGTTATTTGAATATGGTATATATTAACATGTACATAATATGTCATACCTTCATTTCATTCACTATTTCTCTTTATTCTACCCTCATTAACAAAGCCCAGTGTAACTTGAGTGCCAGAATTTGAAAAGGGATCAGTGCAATTCCCGTGGCAATTTCCAAGGCAGTGGCATTTTATAAGGAACAGGCAGGCATACTAGATGAGACAGTGACAAATTCATGGAAGGACACTCAGGCACGCTTGTCTCTGTAGTGGTTATTTTGGCATTTTTTTGAGCCAACATATATGTGACTTCAGTCATTATGTAATTTAACAATTGTAGCATTTTTTATATCACACTTTCTTTGTGTTCCTGTGTGAACATCCAAATACTTTTGCTGATGCAAGGAGCATAGTATATCCAAGCACTGGGTCTCTAGATAAGCAGGTAGAGCTCATCTCCTCAACCTGCTAAAGTGAGATTTGTAAACGATATGAACCAGATTTAAAATTTCCAGTCAGGTGTCTCCAATATAAATGGACTAATTAGAGTATTTATTCTTAGGCATGACAAAGCTCATCTCAAATCTATCCCTGTCTTCTGGGTTGATGATTAGTATAAGGCAAGAGTGCATATTCTTAACCAGTTAAAATACAATCTAGGAAATTTTTTTTAATTGATGGTAAAAATGAGAGTACTAGCAAAAGAGAAATGACGTTGGAGATGCACTTTTATGATAAAAAATATTTCATAAGAAAGCATAAACTTGGAGTTAATATGCATAGCTACATGAAACATAAATATGCGGAACTCAAGAATTCAGGATGAATGTTAAATGGTATAAGATGTTGATAACAGTTTGATAAAATGAAGCTATGCCATGTCACATTTTTAGTGTTGACTTATATAAAGATTGATCATTAATATAGTCCAGATGGGATGGGAAGCAAAGATAGATGACAAACAATCATGTAAGCACAGCTGTTTGAATTGTTATTACCTATGAGCTGCTCTGACCTTGTCAGTTCTGGTAAGTAGAACACTTAAGTCTTGAGTCCTGTCAATAAATATTTGGCCACTGATCCAGTTCCAATGGGGCATGACAAGGTCATGATGTTTTGCAGCATCCCCTTACAAATGATAATGACCATGGAGGCCAAAGAAATTGCTTTACTGTGTGATGTGCTATCAGAAATGGTGTGTTCGACTGAAACTTATTAATCACTGTAGTTGATTTGTAGAAGATAACTGACCAGGTCTGTTAGAATGGCAAGAAGATTAAAACAAACAAACAAACAAATAAACAAAAAACAACCAACTGAAATGCGAAGCATCTTATTAAGTTGTTTGTGTATGCTCCAAGATTTGTTCATAGAACAAAATTAATTGCATCTGGCATTTGGGGTCTTAAATATCTCAGCTTTGTTGGAAAGCACTGGGCTTGAATTATGATGGCTATGATAATTTAGGAAGATATGGTTACTTGTATAAAAACCCAAGTTGACAATGATAAATTTCATCATAAATTTACGAAAAGTTTGGATGTGGGTGTCAGCCAATTAAATGAGCAATCAAAATCGAAGTGTAATTAGAGTTTCCCTTGAACATCCACCTCCATGGAGAGCACTATTACTTGACAAAAAAAAGATGGTTTAAGAAAATAGCCCATTAAAATATATTGTCTGGAACTAAATAAGAGCTGAGGTTGCAACTGTGTTTATAAAGGAGAGGAACCTAATTTGGAATCAAAATCAACCATTAAGTTTTAAGTAAAATACGCTGAGAATAAGAGGCAACTTAGAAGCTTGAGAAGAGAAACTAAACTCTGTTATTTTTCCTGAATATCTCAATATATGTGTGTTTGTGTGTGTGTGTGTACAAATGCATGCACATATATATTATATATAGAGAGAAAGTGCAATAATTATTTGTCCCTTGTATGGAAAAAATTCCATCCACAGTTGCAAACTCAAATGCCTACAGGGTACAGAAAATTAATATGAATATTAACATGAAATGCCAAGTGTTATATGATAGTGAATGTTGGGGACTGTAGTCAGGTAAAGAGTTCATGCCTTGCTTAAAGGCATTTACACCCAATTTTCTTATTTTAAAACATTCTTTTGGTCAATCCAAATGCTGCTGATTTTGATCAACAGACCTCTAGATCTGAGAACTCAGACAGAGGCAGTTAAATAATTGCTTGAAACAAATTCACCAAAAGACCATAGCTAACATCATACTCAATGGTGAAAGACTGAAAGCGTTTCTTCTAAGATCGGGAACAAGACAAAGATGCCCACTATCATCACTGTTGCTCAACATTGCACTGAAAATTCTAGCCTGAGCAAATAGGAAAGTAGAAGAAATAAAAAGCATTCAAATTGGAAAGGCAGAAGTAAAACTTTCCCTATTTGCATGTGACATGATCCTATATATAGAAAATGCAGAAAAATCTACAACAAAGTTTTAGAGCCTAATAAACAAATTTAGCAAAGTGGAAGGAAAGCAGATCAACATGCAAAAACTCAGTAGTGTTTCTATACACTACTAATGGACAATATGAAAAGGAAGTCAAGGAAAAAATCCATTTGCAATAGCAACTAAAAGTATCAAATATCTAGGAATAAATTTAATCAAAGATGTAAAGGACTTAAACATGGAAAACTATACAACAGGGATAAAAGAAATCAAAGAAAACTTAAATAAATGGAAAGACATTGTGTGTTCCTGGATTGAAAGGCTAAATATCATTAAGATGTCAGTCCTACTCAAAGCTATTTACAGATTCAATACAATCCCATTCAAAATTCCAACAGCCTTCTTTGAAGAAGTGAAAAAGCCAACCATCAAATTTATATGGAAGGTAAGGGGTCCCAAGTAGCCAAAACCATCTTTAAAAAGAAGACCGCTGTTGGAGGACTCACACTTCCTAATTTTAAAACTTAATGAAAAGGTACAGTAATAAAAAGATCATGATACTGGTACAAAGACAGATATATAGACCATTGGGATTGAATTGAGAGTTCAGATATAAACTCTCACATCTATAGCCAATTCACTTTTAACAAGGGTATCAAGTCCACTCAATTGGGACAGAATAGTCTCTTCAACAAATATTGCTAGGAAAGCTGGATGTCCATGTGCAAAAGAATGAAGGTGGACCCCTACTTCACATCATATACAAAAAAGAACTCAAAATGGATGAGACATAAATATAATAACCCAAACTGTAAAACACCTAGAAGAAAATATAAGGCAGCTTCTTCAGGACCTTATGTTAGGCAATGGTTTCTTAGACTTTACACCCAAAGCACAAGCAACAAAAGAAAAAGTAGATAAATGGGACCTCATCAGAATTAAGCACATTTGTGCAACAGAAGACTTCACCATGAAAGGAAAAAGACAACCTACAAAATGAGAGAAAATATTTGGAAACCACATATGAAGGTTTAATAAACAGAATATATAAAGAAATGCTGCAACACAACAACAAAAAGACAAACAACCCAATTTAAAAATGTGCAAAAGACTTGAACAGACATCTCTCCAAAGAAGGTATAGAAATGGCCAAAAGCACAGAAAAGATGCTTAAGATCATTAGTCATCGGGAAAGTAAATCAAAACCATAGTGAAACACCAATCCACACCCACTAGGATGGCTACTACTAATTAATAAAAGAAAAGGAAAATAGCAGTATGTTATTTAGGAGGATGTGGAGAAACGGGCACTCATTCATTATCAGTTTAAAAGTAAAATCCTACAGACACTGTGGAAAACAGTTTGATGGTTCCTCAGAAATTTAGGTATAGAATTATATGACCTGGAAATCCCACTTCTAGGTAATACCCAAAAGAATAGAAAACAGGGTCTTGGCCAGATATTTGCTCACCAATGTTTGTGGCATCATTATTCCCACCGTGCCAAAAGATGAAAGCAACCCAAGCATCCATCAGCTAATGAATGGATAAACACAATGTGGTATATACATAAAATGGAATATTCAGCTTTAAAAAGGGCTGCAACTGCATGAATGAACCTTGAAGACATCATGTCGAGTGAAATAAGCCAGACAAAAAGGACAAATACTGTATAATCTCACTGATATAAAATAATTAGAATAAGCAAATTTGCAGTCAGAAACTAGAATTCAGGCTGTCAGGGGCCTAAGAAGAAGTAGGGAGTGGGAAGTTAATGCTTAATTGGTACAGAATTTCTGTTTCAGGTGATGGAAAAGTTTGGGTAATGAATGGTGGTGATGGTAGCATAATTTTATGGATGTAATTAAACAGTTGAATTATATATTCGAATGGGGTTAAAGGGGGAATTTTTAGGTTGTATATATATTATTAGAACAAAATTTTTTAAAAAGCATAGGTGAGTACAACACATACAGGGAACCCTAAGGTAAATGATGGACTATAATTAATAGTACAATTATAAATAATATTTTTCATCAGTTGTAAAAAAGACACCACACTAATGCAAATTGTTGATAATAGGGAAAATGGGGGGGGTGGTCTATGGGAACTCTGTATTTTCTGTATGATTTTTCTGTAAACCTACAATTTCTCTAATAATAAATAAATAGATAAATAAAATAAAAATCCACCTCAAGTTGTATTACAAAAAGATGAAAGAGATTTTACTCTTCTACATTTGAAATATGGGTAGCACCAGAATCTGTGTGTGGTATTATAATTAAGAATACCTCTGAATCACATTTGTAGAAATGTTTTTAGGTCTCTCACCTAAAAGTCAGGCTATAGTAAAGAAATATTACATTTCTAGCAATGTGTTTTGAATCACTTGGTTAAAGTTGCTCTGCTAATGCATTTCACTCAATAGAGTTACATCACACTTACATGTTTATTGATAGTTCGGACTTACTTTGCTTAGTTATTTTGCTGACTCTTGGAACACTATTACCATTGATCATTTAGTAGCTATTCTGCTTAATTACACTTCTGTTGATACCTCGGTAATTTCTACTTAATTTGTTTCCAAGGATGTGTTTGGAAACTCAAACCTTTAACCATTTTTTATTGCTCCAGGATATGTTTCTTGTCTTGTAGAATTTACCTAATCACGAAAGGGAATATGCAGAGTTGGTTTGGAGAGAGGCCACAGCTGAGCAACCAAAGAAGTTCTCTGGGGGTGACCCTTAGGCATAATTATAAGTAAGCTGAACTGCACCATTGCAGAAATAAGTTTCATAAGGGCAAGTCTCAAGATTGACAGTTTGGCTTATTGGCACTCCCTAATGCTTGAGAGAATATCAGGAATTCCCCTGGTGGGGATGTCTAACAGTTCCACATTTTTTTCCTCCAATCCCTCAAAGGGACTTTGCAAATACTTTTTTTTTAAATTTTCTGCCCCAAATACTAAGGAATGTATCAAGGTATTACATTAACCTGTAAAGAATAACAAGGTCTCATTCTCTATTTTAGGTTCCATGTAATTAGCTTCTTTAAATACACCGACCAGAGAGGTTAAATTAGATAGTGTGCTACAGAAAATTTAAATTTTGGACACAATTAACATCTCTTCCTTTGGTCTCACACAGAAGTTGGAGTTTTAAAATACAGTCAATATCATCTTTACCCTGCATTCTGATTTACCTTAGTCCTAACCAGATCCACTTCATTCTGATCTCTAATTGAGGTCTGATCTTTCCTTCAGCTCTTTCTTAACAGTTGCTGTGTGGAGTAATGCTGACTTTCAGAGCTGCAGAACTCTAACTCTGAGACTCAGGTGTCACACAGATACCTGAAATTCCAGGGAACTACCAGGCTATACTTAAAGAACACAGCATCTCAGAATTTAAAAATAACAGTTAAAATTCAGAAATAAATGTGACTGCTGTAAAAGCTTACAATCTAGAAACCTATAAAATGAGCCTTATACAACAGTCTGTACTCCTTGATCATTGATTGCCCAATCCCTGCCCACTTTCTCTCTCCTGATAACCTATACTCTTGAATTTAATTCCCAGAGTTTGCTCATTATAATTAGTTTATATTAGTGAGACCATATAATATTTGTCCTTTTGCTTTTGGCTTATTTCACTCAACCTAATATTCTCAAGGTTGCATGCCTCATAACTTTAGTCCTTTCTGCAGCCACACACTATTCCATTGAGCATCCAGTATAAGGGTAGATAAGTAATAAAATGACATGTATGAAAAAAAATAATAGGTTGGGAATATGGGGAAAAAATACCCCTACATAAACTATGTACAATAGTTATAGTATTACTTTAATAATCTTTCATCAATTATAACAAATGTAACTACTGTTAAGAAAATAGAATTACAATAAAAGTGTTATCACCAGTTGTAACAAATTTTCCACACCAATGCAAGTGTTGGTGGTGGGATGGTGTATGAGAATCCTGTATTTTACGCATGATTGTTGTGTAAATCCACAACTTCTCTAATAAAAATGTTTTTTAAGTTATTGGGGAAACAAAGGGGATATTCTATATGAAGAGAAAAACTAGATGTCTTTCCTGTTCTACCTAATGGGTACCTACAATGTAAACTTAAGTTTTAAGTGAAATCTCAAGATTTCAAGCATATTCATTTTAATTAAATTAGCAGTAAACTTGTTGCTTAAGCATAAAATATTTTAAGTTATTTAGCATTTTCATTAATTAGCCAGTTCACATTTGGGGGATATGTTATTATTAATCAATAAATATTTATAAAAAATGAATGAATAAATATACTTATAGATATTGATAAAAAATTGTAAAACATAAATGAAATTTTTAATAAATTTTCTATTATTATTACTGAAAAAATGGTACCAATTCTGATACAGACATAAAGTGAAAGCAATTCTAAATAACACTTGTGATGCTTCAGTGAGCAGGTTATAAATGAGCCTCTACTTGCATAAACAATGCCAGAAGTCTAATAACTGGAATATGTTTTAAACACTCTCACCCCATGTCCCTAACCTCCAAGTTTATACCTATATAAAAGGTGAAGCATTAGTAGACCTGGAAAGAGCACATCGTAACACTTAGGTTGAGATCATAGGAGTAGAATACTATACTCCTCCTCAATGATAATCCCTTGCCACTCTGGGCATTCCTATGGCCTCACAATATTTGTGAGTACCCAGAGGCATTATCCATATCTGAATTGACCATATTTTTGAGCCCATATACCTGAGCATGTAGTATCTTTCTTATTTGTTGAGAATTAGGCCTGAAAAACATAAAAGAAGCTCAATGATATTCTAAAAATATATTCTAAAAATGAAATATTTATCATTTACTCTGATGCTTGAAACTGATTGTTTCAAATAAAAGATGGATTATGATGTAATAAAAATCAGAGATGTTCCTCAGAGTCCGGAATCCTTGGTGACCACATTAAATTGCCCCTAGCAATACCCTGGGTGGGGTGGGAGGGCTTGGAATTGTCCATGTATATGATGCCATCCATAAGACATCAACACAGTATATCTATTATCTTGATTTTGTAGTTAAGGAAGAAGGGACTGGTGGTACCTTTTAGCATGAAAGCCAAAAAGACTGAAAGTGTAGACAAGAAATCTTAAAGTGCTATGAACTCAAGTTTGGCAATTAGGTGTCACTTTTTTTAGGTCTATTATATGAGAGCTTTTACCTATGACCATTTCTTCTTCTGCATAACACAAGGATGATGTAATCTGTTCTTAGAATATCTTAGTAACATGATAAAATGAAAAATTTGGCATTAATTGATTTAAAAAAAATTCCTGGTTGGATAATTTGGATTTTTTGTTTTAATAATGCTATTTATTGATACTCTGGACCAAATGTCCAGATAAAAAGTAACAACATCCCTCTGTGCTTTACCTATAGACTAACTCAGTTGAAAACATCTGTCCTTTTAACAATATCATTGTCACTTGTCCGACCATGTCTTGAACTTC
This sequence comes from Choloepus didactylus, assembly GCF_015220235.1. Classification (NCBI taxonomy): domain Eukaryota; kingdom Metazoa; phylum Chordata; class Mammalia; order Pilosa; family Megalonychidae; genus Choloepus; species Choloepus didactylus. The sequence goes on along the minus strand of NC_051322.1, from coordinate 27,560,431 downwards.
ATTGGTGAACCCCTAGAGTGACTTCTCTAGGTAGACCCAGTGAAGCAGCAGGAGTGACTACAGGGATTACATGTGACTGACGTTTTTAAACTCAAGTCCATCAAATATTACTACCTTAAATTCATTCAAAATTGATTAGATCCTCTCATGTGATCTTGCCTCATACTGATTTTGTTTAGTTTAGTTAATGTTGCAATTAATCTTCACAAAAATCTAATTCATGCCCAGGCTTCTTTCATGCCATGATCTGTTTGTATAAATCTGAAACAAAATACCCTGTCTATTTTGATCTGTTGTCCTGATTGAAAATAGTAAGTTGATATTACTTTGTTTCTACAGTGATATAATTAAGATGCCAATGCTTTTCTAATTAATCTAATCTAAAATTGCTTTGGCTATTATATATCCTAATAGAATATAATGCATTGTTTTTCTTTCTTATCTCTGTCATTAGTCAAGAGAATTAATTTTGCCTAGTTTGAAACAAGCACTATGTTTATTTGCATGTTCAGATTGCAGTCTAAGCCAGTCCCGTTAATTAAATATTATCCATCATTTGTTAAATAAAATGATTCTCTATTTAAACTATTTAAACAATGTTTAAAATATAATATATTATTTATGGCAGTACTAATATAAATATTTATAATATATTCTCTATTATTTTCAAGACAAGCAAATTACATGCCCTTTACATTGTACATTGTGAGGGGGGAAGAGATAAACATTTTAAAAAGAGAAATTAAGTAAATTATCATTCATTTTGAATATTTCATCATAGTTCAGAGTTAGTTTTCAGTCATAGGTAAGGAATACTAATACTTTATCTAAATTCTTTTAGGGCATAAGACTTAAAACTGAAAAAATGAAGGTCAATATTAATTCTTTTTTGTAATGACATGTAAATCACACATAAAGTTTGTCATAAATTAGCAATGAAATATTTATTATAAATTTCTCTAAAAACAAATGTCAGATACAGTATCCTTAGAGAGAAAAGTATATTCATAGACAGACATATACATAGAAATCTTAAACTTCAAGTTGACTCTTATATTAAAAGAAAGAGTAAAAAGCATTCAGAAAATTTCAATAATTTTCTCTGACTTTCTCTGATATATCACAGTATAATCCTCATTTTCTGTCTTATGGTATATGGCAAACATAGATTTCAGAAATAGATTGCACAGGGATTAGAATTAAATTTTTTTTTCCCTTTTGAATGGATAATCCATGTTTGATTTGTTAATGGAATGATTTAGTAATTAAAGTAAAAGGGAAAGTCCATTAAGCAACATAAGAATACAGCTCTGCCATCTGGAAAGAAAACTCACCTATAAATCACTCAGGGTATGTTCTAATTTGATATTAAATAATAGTACTTATATTAAAATGTAAATTTAATTAAATAGCATAGTAATGTTAATTCACACTGCATAGTAAATGTGCTGATGAAACTACTCTTTTAAAAATATTCATAAAGTCATTTTAAAAATACATTGACTAAAGCATCTATAAGAGTATGGAAACAGTTTATCTGATGTTCAGTTGTTGGTTGTAAGAATCAAATAAGTTATTTTGATACTTTGCATATAATCAAAAGAAGCTGCTATTATGATAGTCAATGATGCTTGCATGCCATGGAAACTTTTAATCAACATTCTATGTTGTAACAATTCTATTTTCAATTAGTTACACTTAATTTTGAACTACTTTTGTCTTGTATTTTATTATATAAAATATTCCATTTGTGAAAACATAACTACACTCCGTATTTTTCAACTTTGTCTATTTTTTCCACCTCTTATATCAAAATTCAGTATCTCGGTTTTATTTTCTAGGTGCATGTCTCTTCTGATTTTGCAAAGAGAGTTACAGCATCAGCTCAAAAATAGCACTGCATAACTAAATAATTAAAAATTCATTTCCTTAAACAAAAACTTGTCTGTGATGAAAATTTATTGATAATAAAATATATGAATTGAAAGGCTTAAATATTGAGATAAAATTTCTATTTAAAAGCATTTTTGATAGAAAAATGAAAATCCTAATTGCACATATCTAGGGCAAATTTTCAATTATCTTGAAGTCATAGGCATTCTGTAAAGCTAATCCATGTCTAAGTAGGAATTGGATTAAAACACCCCTTCCTACTTATCAAGCCCAAGGGCCCTGCTTTAGTTATTTATTATCAAGATATTCAACCCCTCCACATAATTTTCATTCTATTCTATATAAAACAGGTTTGCAAAGCTGCTTAATATCATCAGTCATCATGGAAATGCAGATTAAGTGATGAAATACCTGTATATACACACCAGAATGGTTAAATTAAAAAGTCTGACAATACCAAACATTGACAAGGATGTTGATTGGAATATTCATATATTGTTGGTGGGGATGTAAAAATGAAACAACCACCTTGGAAAACTGAAGTTTGTAATGACATTAACCATATGCATCCCCCTATGGCCTGGCAGTTCCACTGTATGCATATACCAATGGGAAGCAAGTGCATATGTGTATAAAATGATTCATCGAATAGTCATAGAAGCTTTATTCGTAGTAGCCCCAAACTAGAAACAACCCAAATGTGGGTCAACAGGAAATTAAACACATTGCATTATAGGCAAACAATAGAATACTGAACAACATTAAAAAAAAAAAAAAAAAAGAATGCACAATGGCACACACAACGATAGGATAAATCTCAAAAATATTATTTTGATGAAAAAACACAAAAAGGTATATACTATATTATTCCATTTATATAAATAGTATATCATATTATACTATTGATGACGATAGAAATCAAAATAGAGCTTGCCTCTGGGACAGGTTTTAACTAAAAAGGGGGTGCAATGAAAGCTTTGGAGGTTGTGAATGTCTCATATCTTCATATCGATAAAGGTGATATATATATATATATATATATCTCAAGCCATACAGTTAAGATTTGTGCATTTTACCAAATATAAATTATATGTTAATAAATAAAAGATGGTAAAATTGTTACGTTAAAAAATTAGGGTGCCTTTGTGAGCCTGATTACACTAAAACCTAAAAATCACAAAGACCTTAAAATCTGAGTCTCACTCCTTTTTAGCCTGACTTCCCTTGCTTTATACAAAACTCATATCCATTGCTTTCTTAAGAATTGTTTCTGGCACATATTAAACTTGTATTCAAAACCCAAAAACTCTGTTGAGACCATAGAGGATAAAAGAGACACTTTGCACATCAGAAGTTGTGTGCAGTGCCTACAGATACAGAACTGAATTACTACTCTATTTGAAGAATAGTAAAAACTTTAAAAACCACAGTAGTAAAAACAGTCATAAACACTTGTACTTGCCAAGACTGTATCAAGCACCATTATGTGGACCATCTCACTGCGGCTCTTAACATTAATGAAGAGGGCCTTATTATTTAACCATATAACCTGCACCTCAGGCCCTAGCACACTGACTTCTGAGGGCCTGTCCGTCACCAATATGTGACCTTGTTCTTTTATTCTGAGTGTAATGATCACATGACCAAATCAGCTGGCCCGCTGTGAGTTGATCTATCCTTTGGGCCATTGTGATGAATGAGATGAGTTGCTTGCTTGTTAGCAGGCCGATTCCTGCAATTTCTTAGGCATATATTTTCAGCTAAGCAATTCTTCGAAAAATATGGGCAATTATTTATGCTCCTCCGATGTAGCTACCTAAAGTACAATGTCACTGTACTTAATAAAGTAGATTGGCATCATGGAATATAAACAGAAGATTCAGTAAGGGAAGAAAAGAAGACTAATGTGTTCTCAGATTCTGGAGAAATGATACTTGGATTTGAGTTTGGAATCACCAAAGGAGATATTATAAAGAATGGCTGTGGTGCTGTGTAAGCATATGAAGTTTGAAAGAGTGAATACTTGGAAGATCAAAGTGAGTGTCACCCAGAAACTACTTTATGGTGAAATCTGTATGAAGCAGTATTATGGAAGATTTGAGTTTTCTATTTAATTAAATTCCCTAGGGAATCGAAAAAATTACTACATACATCTTATTTTAAATGGTTGTTTCCAAAGAATTAAAATCGGAATGCAACTAATACCCTTAAAGGTTTGATAAATGAGAGAAGAAATGTCAGCAATTATGTTCAGATTCTAGAGTACCACTGGATTTTTCCTCTTTAATTTTCCTGTTTTCCACAAATACTGGGAGCCAAGCATGCTGATAAAGACTTGAACAAAGTTAATTCATAACTGATTTTAATTTATTCATAAATTTATATATAGGGAACCCCAAATATGGAAGGAAATGGAATCTTTCTAATTGGACCAGCTGGCTAAACCTTGGAACACAGAGACTTTTAGAATGAACTTAAACTTCGTTCATTTAGCTGAATTAAACAACATTCAACTGGCATGAACGTAATTAGCCCTAGGTTGTCTAAAATATAAATGCAATTTCATATCTTCTCTAATTCAATTATCCTGATGTTTTTTCTTATGTATATCAACCTTAACATAGTGGTTTTTTTTAATTTGATAATCAAAGTAATTTTAAAATAAAAAAAGAAACAATGGAGATGCACAGAACCTACTCTATCATGACACACATAATCTAAAATTATTACTTGTGAAGTTAAACACTTTTAAAACAAACCATGCATACTCATAGATGAAACTTCCATTACATTGTGTAGATGAAACTATATCAACAGATAGCATATTTCCTAAAAACTTATACATTACTAAGGTCATGTCTCTTTCACCAAAACACTTGAAGTATATGGTAAATAATTTCCAAAAACTAGTGGAATAAATTGAGTATGAGGACCCACAGAGTCAAATTTATCAGTATAATTTCAGTCCATGCCTGAATAGTGGAAGTTAATCAGTTGGCGCTAAAATGTACATTATTTTTTTTTTTAGCACTTCCAAGCTAACATTTCTGCTTTTAATCATATTCAGATATATATTTCAGTGCTGTTAATTACATTCAAAATGTTGTGCTACCATCACCACCATCCATTACCAAAACATTTCCATCATTCCAAATAGGAATCTTGATCATTTTTAACCTTAACTTCCCATTCCCTATTCCCACCCCATCCCCTGGTAAGCTTTATCCTAGATTCTGGTTCTATGACTTTGCTTATGCTAATTATTTCAAATCAGTGAGATCATACAATATTTGTCCTTATGTGTCTGGCTTATTTCACCAACCTGACGTCATCAAGGTTCGTCTGTGTTGTCACTTGATCAGGACTTCATTCCTTTTTATAGCTGAATAATATTCCAGCATATGTATTTCATTTATCTATTAATTGGTTGATGAAAACATGTGAGTTGCTTGCGTCTTTTGGCAATTGTGAACAATAATACCATGAACATCCATATGCAGTATCTGTTCAAGTCCCTGCTTTCAATTCTTTTGGGTAATACCTAGCAGTGCAATTGCTAGGTCATAGGGGTTGTTCTGTACTTAGCTTTCTGAGGAACTACCAAACTACCTTCCACAGTAGTTGCACCATTTTATATTGCCACCAGCAATGAATGAGTGTTCCTGTTTCTCCACATCCTCACCAACACTTGTTATTTTCTGTTTCTTTAAATAGCAGCCATTCTAATGGCTGTGAAATGGTATCTCATTGTTTTGATATTCATTTCCTTGATGGCTAATGATGGTAAGCCTTTGGCCATTTCTATAGCTTCTTTGGAGAGATGTCTCTTCGAGTTTTTGGCCCATTTTTTTTTTTCCATCACTAGTTATTTTATTGCAGCAAACATCAAGGTAACATAAGCTAGTGTTCAGATATAGTGTATCACAAAACTGTTTTATACCAAATTTTTTTATATTGTGCTTGCACATGTGTAGCTCAACAAGGCAGTGATTTTCTTTTTTTTTCTCAATTAAAGTCAGTTTTATTGAGAGATATTCACATACCATACAATCATCCATGGTGTACAATCAGCTGTTCATAGTACCAACAGATAGTTATGCATTCATCACCCCAGTCTATTTTTGAACATTTTCCTTACACCAGAAAGAATAAGAATAAAAAATCTAAGTAAAAAGGGGCACCAAAATCACCCCCCTCATCCCACCCTATTTTTCATTTAGTTTTTGTCTCCAGTTTTCTACTCATCCGTCCATACACTGGATAAAGGGAGTGTGATCCACAAGGTTTTCACAATCACGCTGTCACCCTTTGTAAGCTATACTGTTATACAATCGTCTTCAAGAGTCAAGGCTACTGGGTTGGAGTTTGATAGTTTCAGGTATTTACTTCTAGCTATTGCAATACATTATAACCTAAAATGGTTATCTATATAGTGCATAAGAATGTCCACCAGAGTGACTGCTTGACTATTTGAAATCTCTCAGCCAATGAAATTTTATTTCATTTCATTTTGCATCCCCCTTTTTGGTCAAGATGTTCTCAATCTTTGGCCCATTTTTTAATTGGGTTGTTTGTCTTTTTGTTGTTGAGTTGTAGTGTTTGTTTATATGTAGTCTAGATATTAAACCTTTATTGGATATATGGTTTCCAAATATTTTCTCTCATTATGTCGGTTTTCATTTTACTTTTATGATGTAGTCCTTTGAGGAACAAAAGAGTTCATTTTGATGAAGTTCCGTTTATCTACATTTTCTTTTATTGCTTGTGCTTTGGGTGTAATGTTTAAGAAACCATTGCTTAGCACAAGGTCCTGAAGATGCTTCCCTACATTTTCTTCCAGGAGCTTGATAGTTCTGGTCTTTGATCCATTTTTAGTTGTTGATTTTTGTATAAGGTGTAATCTAGGGTCCTCCTTTTTGTTGCAAATGGAGATCCAGTTTCCCAGCACCATTCCCAATTGAATGTTCTTCATACACTTGTCAGAAAACAGTTGCCATAAATGTGAGGGTTCATTTCTGAGCTCTCAAGTCTACTCCATTAGTCTATATGTCTGTCTTTGTGCCAGTACCATGCTGTTTTGATTACTGTGGCTTTGTAAAAAGTTTAAAATTGGGAAGTGTCAGTCCTCCAACTTCATTCTTATTTTTTAAGATGGCTTTAGCTATTGAGGGCCACTTATTCTTCCATATAAATTTGATGGTTGACTTTTCCATTTCTACAAAAAAAGTTTTTAGAATTTTGACTGGAATTGTGTTGAATCTATAAATTGCTCTGGATAGGATAAACATCTTAATAATATTTAGTCTTCCAATCCATGAACATAGAATTCCTTTCCATTTGTTTAGGCTTCTTTGATTTCTTTTAGCAGTGTTTTTTAGTTTTCTTTATATAAATCCTTTACATCCTTGGTTAGATTTATTCCTACATAGTTGATTCTTTTCATTGCTATTGTAAATGAATTATTTTTCTTGATTTCTTCTGATTATTCATTGCTTATATATATAAACACTACTGATTTTGGAGTGTTGATTTTGTACCCTACCACTTTGCTGAATTCATTTATTAGCTCTAGGAGCTTTATTGTGGGATATTTTGGGATTTTTTGTATAGAGGATCATGCCATCTGCAAATAGAGAAAGTTTTACTTCTGCCTTTCCAATTTGATTGCCTTTTATTTTTTTTTCTTGCCTAATTGCTCAGGCAAGGACTTCTAGTATACAATATTGAATAACAGTGGATAGTGGGCATTCTTTTCTTGTTCCTGATCATAGCATTCAGTCTTTCACCATTAAGTAGGATGTAGGCTGTGGACTTTTCATATATGCTCTTTATCATGTTGAGGAAGTTTCCTTCTATTCACAGTGTTCTAAGTATTTTATCAAGAAGGGGTGCTGGATTGAGTCAAATGCTTTTTCTGCATCAATTGAGATAATCATGTGTTTTTCTCTTCATTCTGTTAATGTGTTGTATTACATTAATTGATTTTCTTATGTTCAACCAACCTTGCATACCAAGGATAAATCCAAGTTGATCATGGTGTATGATTCTTTTAATATGCTGTTGGATACAGTTTGCTAGTATTTTGCTGAGGATTTTTGTATTTATATTCATGAGAGATATTGGTCTATGGTTTTCTTTTCTTGTGGTATCTTTATCTGACTTTTTTAAAATTCAATTTTATTGAGATATATTTATTCACATACCATACAGTCATCCACAGTGTACAATCAGTTGTTCACAGTACCATCATATAGGTGTGCATTCATCACCACAATCAATTTTTGAACATTTTCATTACCAAACACAAAAACGAATAAGAACAAAAGTTAAAGAAAAAAAGAACACCCAAATATCCCATACTCCCCATCCCTCCCTATTATTCATTTACTTTTTGTCCTCATTTTTCTATTCATCAGTCCATACACTGTTAAAGGGAGTGGGAGCCACAAAATTTTCACAATCACATGGTTACACAGTGTAAGCTTATATAGCTTATATGTTATACAATCTATATATAGATTATATAGCTTTATATATTATACAATCTATAGATTATATAGCTTTATATATATAGTTATATAACTATATGTTATACAATTGTCCTCAAGAATCAAGGCTACTAGGTTGCAGTTCAACAGTTTCAGGTATTTCCTTCTATCTGTTCCAATACACTAAAAACTACAAAGGGATATCTATATAATGCATAAAAATAGCCTCCAGAATGACCTCTCAACTCTGTTTGAGATCTCTCAGCCACTGAAACTTTATTTGGTTTCCCTTCTCTTCCCCCTTTTGGGCCAAGAAGGCTTTCTCAATCCCGTGATGCCAAGGCCAAACTCATCCCCGTGAGTCGTGTCCCATGTGGCCAGGGATATTTACCTCCCAGGGAGTCATGTCCCATGTAGAGGGGAGGGCAGTGAATTTACCTGTAGAGTTGGCTTAGAGAGAGAGGCCACATCTGAGCACCAAAAGAGGTTCTCTGGGGGAGACTCTTAAGCACAATCGTAAGTAGGCTTAACCTCTCCTTTGCAGTAACAAACTTCATAACGGCAAGCCCCAAGATTGAGGTTTATCTGACTTTGGTATGGGGGTGATGTTGGCCTCATACAGTGAGTTAGGAATATTCCCATTTCTTAACTCATATAGTGTTTCACTATCTCTTCCTCATTTATCCTCTATTCCAGGTTTCCTTAAAAGTAGTTTAAACTTCAAAAACATGGAGAGTTACAAGTGGCTTTGAACCACTGAAACTGCATTTAGATTTTCCTATAAGAAAATTAGTAACATTTATTAATCACAGAATATGAAGCACTGTGCTTGATAGTGTGGCCTATATTAACTAGCATAATTATTTCAACAAACCTCATTTTTACAAATGTGGTAGCTGAGAGCTTTCAGTAACCCAAAACTAGACTCCAAAATTCAGGTTGTTCTTCTGCAACTTACCTATGCAACATCCCTTTGAATCTAAGACTCATAGTTGATATAAAGACTAACATTCTGTATTTCGGTTGTATGGCTCTTCTGCATTTAAAACCTTGATGCATCCTAATTTTACAGAAGGCTTTGGAATGCAAATAAACCTTGTGCTTTAGGAATAAGTTCTGAGATAAGCAACTGTCTATCTTGAAAATGAAAAAAAGCTAGAGACTCTTCCATAAGCTTTCTTCCCAGGGATTTTAATCTCTGGGATACTCACAGAGACATGTATCTGTATTTCTAATTTAGGTCACCTCCTTCATCTGGGGATCTGTCTGCAAACATTGAAGGGCTACTCCCAACCAGCCTCATCCTGGGCTCTCTACCCATCCTTATCCTTAAACAAATCTTCCCCCCCTCCTGTTTATAAAAGAACAAATCTATATGTAAAAATCCCAGGATGTATTATACTGTTTGTAAGTGATATTTTGCAAATTCTCTGATTGTTCAGACCACGTGTTGTCATACTGTGGCCTATGGGCCAAATTCAACTCATGATTCATTTTTTTGTCAATAAAGTTTTATTGGAACACAGCCACACCCATTTGTTTATAATGTCTGTTTTGGTATGCTAAAACTGCGGAAATGCAACATACCAGAAATGGATTGGCTTTTACAATAGGGGTTTATTAGAGCAAAAATTTACATTTCTAAGGCCATGAAAATGTCCCAGTTAAGGCATCAGTAGGACGAAACCTTCTCTGAAGAAAGTCTGATGGCATCCATGGTTCCTCTGTCACATGGGAAGGCACATGACCAGAGTCTTCTGGTTCTCTCCTGGGTTTAGCATCTGGTTTCCATGGCTTTCTCCAAAATGTCTCTGGGCTTCTCTCTTAGCTTCTCTCTTAGATTCTCCTGGGGGCAAATTCTGGATTACATATCTTAGCTTCTCTCGATTCTCTACTTGTTTCTTCTGGGGAGTTTCTGCCTAAGCACTCTAAGCTGTCTTCAAAATGTCTCTGCCTTTTATTCTCTCATCTTACACCAGTAAAGATGATTAAGACTCACCTTGAATGGGGGGAGTCACATCCCCATGGAAACAATCTAATCAAAAGGTCCCACCCCCAATAAATCTACCCCCACAAGACTGGGTTAAAAGAACATGGTTTTTCTCAGGTACACAATAGATTCATGGCTTAGAAAACATAAAACATTTACTACATGGTCCTTAACAGAAAGTTTATACAAAAATAATTGTGTGGTTTTAAATGATATATTAGAGAGTCAAGTTTCCTGGATACAAAGAATCAAAAACTAAAATAATCATGACCACAGGCAGATAAGCTAAAAGTGAATCAGACTTGGTAAAAGAAATGGGAAAGGCAGAAACTGTGGAGATTTGGAAACTACATACTTGTCTTAAAAAATACAACTACTGCTCAGTCCCGGATCAATTTGCCTTAATGGAATATGGACTGTGTAGTGCCAAACCTTCCAATTTTTCAAGAGAAGCCAAAAATTTACATTCTATACAAGACTTTCATATTTTAAAGTATTGACTCGAATGTTTTAGGACAATTTGTACCAAAAAGACAAAAATAAAAACAAAAACAAAACCCACAACATACCTTTGGCTTGGGTTTTTGTCCACAGACTATCTGGCTGTATGCCCAACTTTAAAAAAAAAGTCTTTTTCCATAACTCAGATAGAACTATATTGTAGCATCAAGGAGACATTTCTAAATTTTAAGTGCTTTTGTGGGGCAGTCTTAAATAGACATATTTACCATAAAATTGCCACTACCTTTATAAACCTATTCAGAGAATAATAGAGGCATTATTGATCAAGTCTATGGTATTTTCTTCAAAATTGACCCCGTATCAAAAGTTATTCAGAAGCAGTGATTAATAAAGGTCAGATACCATTTCTAATCAATGTGGCATGTTCCACACACTTATTAGTTCTTAACCCTCAATGTACATGTTAAAACAATTTAATTAGCCTTGAGTGAACACCTGCCAATATCTACTAAGGCAAAGTGAAAACTGTAACACCTTAATTGCATCTTCTTACATTTTGTTTTAAAAACTCCTTGAGGACAACATATTTTCTAATTACAAAGGTAAGAGATCTGTAGGGTAGGCTGGGTAAGCCAGGTGGGCAATTGAGTAGAATTTAATAAAGGCAATATTTTAAAGTGTGTGTGTGTGTTGGGGGGGGAAGTTTAGGTAACAGATGAGAGTGCAGAGCCCTGAGGGATAATAACAGATCTAACAGTTCATTACGACTGCTAGGCCAGCAGCAGCAAAGGGAGGACCAGGTTATGAAATCTGAGTGAGAGTTCCATGGTCATCTGACAGCACAGCCGATCAACCATGACTGAGAAGCCAGGGAGCAGTGATAAAAACATCCTCACCCTCCTCTCCTCCCCTTTTCCCTCCTTCCACTCTTTCCTCCCACTGATGAACCCACTGGAAGCCAGGGGAAGAAGTAGCCTGTTGAGTTGGTCCATAAAAGTCAGCCTCCTAGGGACCGATCAGGATGTGAAGGTGGAGATTGGCTCTGGAGGGTCAAAGAAGGGATACACAGCAGAGTGATCTTTCTCTTTTGTTGCCTAAAGTGTTCTCTTTAACCTTTGGAAATTATATGATCTTCTAAAGCTGAAAACACAGTAATGTAGAACATGAATTGGAAGGTTTTTCTATAAAGCAATTGAAGTGAATGAGCTGTGAGTGAATACTTGTGCAGAGAGCATCAAAAGTGTGTGCTAATGACTATTATTATATCTTGTTCTATTATGTGTCTGGCGAGCAGAGGAGTCAGGAGAGGGTGACAGACGTGGTGGAAACTGAAATACTATAGCCCTTCTGGCATCCTCCAAGAAGTATCAAGCAGACAATTGGTATTCTAAATAAATTTGTATGTATATGATTTAAAGGAAGGATTTCTAAGGAGATAATGATGAGGAATTGTTTATTTATGTATTGGAGCATTCTCTAGTATCGAACTCCACTGACTAATTTTGATGTTCAGCTGATTGTTCTGATCAAAGCATACTCTTCCAGGTGTTACTGCAAGGTGGGGAAATAAAGAACTTCACTGTTAATCTCATTGTGGGTTGGTCCTGATAAGGAAAATAAACTTGAATGACTCAATGGATGTTATACAATTCTGAAAAATTTTAATTAGTGTTTTTGGAAAAGCAAGCAGTTGGATAGTGGCTACATTTGGCTTTATCTGGACTTTGTTCAAAAGTCCTGGTTTCATTACAAATTACCTCATCAAATATGACCTTTTGTGCTGGAATTTCTAATTTGGATTTTGGTAATAAAAGTGTAATTGGAATCTTGGAAAAGCTGTTTTGTTTCCGCAGTTTATAGATTATATTAGTGGGACTAATATTCTTTTTTAATATATGCATTGATGAATTTCAGCATATAAATTGATCTAAATACTTTCTTAGTTCAAAATCTTTTTTTCTTTATTGTAAAGCATAAATGTGAAACAATCTTTTTTGGAACATTTATGCAATTAAATATAGAGGATTTAACATTTATATAAATGTGTAATCATATTTTAAACAAGGGTTAACATAAAATTGGAGATTTTTATTATAGGTGATTTAAAAACACAAGCTCTAGGGATCAAGATAGCAGAGGGAGAAGCTTCAGGGCTCCCCATCTCCCCCCCAAAACAAAAGCTTTGAACAATCAGCAAGAACCAGCAGAAACAACTTACTCAAAGCTCCAGGAAACAGTTAAAGTACTTCAGTAACTGTGCTAGCACTGAATCAAGAAAAAGGCTACTTAAAAGTGGTGGGACCTCATGGTGCCCTGACCGGCCCCTCCATTACCTCTCACCAACTCAGCACAGAGCTGATCCATGCTCCCACTGGGAATCTCTGGGCCTAGGTCCAGAGGGAGCAGAGTAACCCACATTCACATACTGGGACCATGTATGTCTGGCTCAGTCTGTCTCATGGTGGCCTGAGGGATTCTCCATCCCCAGACTTGCCCTGCATGTAAAAGGAAATTTACAGAGCTCTTCTAGAGAATGCTGTGGGAGAGCAGTCAAATGGTTGTCTGGAGCAAAGGATTGTTGACTGTGTGGCATACAGTGCAGAGTCCTGGACCATGAGGAAACTGTTTCCTAGGGAAGAGGGGACATTCACTTATTAATGGAGGATTTTCTAGAGCCAAAAGTACATCCCAGGACAAGATACATGCATAAAAAACACGAAGGAGGCTCTTGTGCTTTGGCCTGGAACTATTCTCTGATGACATCATATGGATAAGTTCTGAAGGACAGTACTTGCACAGGTCAATCTGCAATGACTTGGAAATGTGTTTTCTTATTTCCCTTCCTTTATTGTTCTGTTGTTGTTGTTGTTGTTAGCTCCTGGCATTAAAGAAAAGCTCTGTCATAACAATATAATACAAGCTTAAATAATAGGTGCCTTAGAGTCTAAATTCCAGCAATTATACCTTAAAATATCAAAATATCCAGGCTTCAATAAAAAGGTATAATATGTGCAAAGAAACAGAAAGCAACGGCCCAAACCGAGAAGATTATAATATTAGAAACTGTCAATGAGCAGTATCAGAACTGGTACATTCAGATGAAGACTTGTAAAAAAAAAATGATCCTAAATCTGCTTAAAGAGCTAAAGGAAAATATGTATAAAGAACTAAAGGAAATAAGGGAAATGAAAGATGAACACAAAGAGAATATCAATGGAGAGATGGAAATTATGAAAAAGAACCAAACAGAGCTAAAGACCACAGTAACAGAAATTAAAAGTTCTCTAGAGGGGTTCAACAACAGATTGTAGCTTGTAGAAGAAAGATTCAGTGAACTTGATGATAAGACTTTTGAAATCATCCAATGTGAGAAGCAGAAAGAAGAAAGAATGAAGAAAAGTGAACAAAGCTTGAGGAACCTGTGGGAGATCATCAGGGAGGCCAATATACATTTTGTGGGAGTCCCTGAAGAAGAACAAAAAAAGTGACAAAGTGAATATTTAATGAAACAATCGCTGAAAACATGATATATGTAACAAAAGCATGATTATATACATCCAAGAAGCTCAGCAAATTCCAAACAGGATAAACTCAAATAGAGCCAGGCTGAGATGTTATTATCAAACTGGTGAATATCAACAATAAAGAGAGAATTCTGAAAGTCATAAGAGAGAAACAACATGCCACCTAAGGGAGCTTCAATAAGATTGTTCCAGTTTCTCACTGGAAGCCATGGAAGACATATTTCAAGAGTGCTTAAAAACAGAAACTTGCCAAACAAGAATTTTATATCCACAAAACTGTTTTTAAGAATGAGGATTTAAGCCATTCCCAGAATAGCAAAAGCTGAGGGACTTAATCACCACTAGGCCAGCCCTACAAGAAATGATAGAGTTCTGCATGTTGAAAAGAAAGAACAATACACAATTAACTGAAGCCAAATGAAGAATTAAAGGTTTCCGGTAAAGATAATGACATGGATAAATATAAATACCTGTACTATTATATTTTTTATTTGTAGTTCAACTTTTTACTTCCTACAAGATCTAAATGGCAGAAGAATAAACTGTAAAGATTAGTGGTTTTGGAATCATAATTCCAAAGGTAATTTGTGACAAGTACTACATAAAGAAGGGGAATGGAGGAGTATAGGAACATAGTTTATGTACGCTATTGAAGTTGAGTTGGTATCAAGCTAATGGAGTTGTGGTAGATTTAGGACGTTAAATTTAAGCCCCATGGTAACCACAAAGAAAATGTCCAAGAATCTGCAAACTCATAGAGACAGAAAGTAGAGTACAGGTTACCAGCAGTGAGGGCCAGGGGCAATGGGGAATTAATGCAAAATAAGCACAGGGTTTCCGTTTTGGGTGAAGGAAAAGTTCTAGTAATGGAAGGTTATGAGAATACTGCAATATTGTGAATGTCATTTTTCAAAAGTTCTGCTTTTCTTTAAAAAGTTTGAGAATATGTAAATCAATGAAGCAAAGTAAAAAAGAATTTGTAACATTTTCTGTAAGCAAACATTTACTTTAATTATAAGAAAATTAAGAGATTTTTCTGCTATGAAAAGCACAATCAAGTTACAAGAATTTTTGTATTTATTACCTAAATGATATATTCTTCAAAATTTGCTATTAGCTTTTCAAAAAGAGCTCAACAATTCAAAATATGAAGGCTTACATAATAAGCTCAGTCCAATGGTATACCAGAACTGTCTTCCATGGGCTTGTGAGAGCTGACTGTACACATCTCTTCCTAACTCTGTGTTCAGCAACAGCAATTTGATGGCTTGAGACAGATATTGATGGGGGTATTTAAACTATGCAAATTGGCTTACACAATGAATCAGGTATATTGGGGGGTGGGAAGTAATTGTGGTTATTAAATATCTAGCAGCACACCACTACATGTTCCCCACACTTAAAGTGCCTGATTTAATTCCACTGTGCCTTAATTTTTTCTAGTTCTATAATAAGTATTGCACCATATTTATTTCTACTAAATAGCACAAAGTTTTCTATAACAAACCTGTTTACATAACCACAAAAAAGCCTTTGAGAAATAACGATTTCAAGGTTTACATATGAAGACTATACATTATTACAACTAGGTTGTTGATCTTTAATGCTAGGTCATATCCAAAGAAAAGTTTCTTCATAAGATTCTGGTAAGGCACTCCAGGTTTTGGCAGTTAAGAATCTAGACCTTGGAGCTAGGTAGAACTCAGAAGTATTTTGCCATTTATTAGCTGCATGACTTTTATCAATTTATTTGTCACTTCCATATTTTAATCTTTAAAACAAGTATTACAATAAGAGTATAGAGTTTATGAAACACTAAAGCAATAATGTGTGTAGAGAGTTTAACTCAGTGCCTGCCCATCAAAAGCCCTCACTTAGGTGTGAATTGATTTGACAATCACGTATAAGACATCCTCTCAGGGGTTGTGCATGGACAGATCAACACTTACTATCCTGGCTACAGACACCTGAATTCAAAATGTTCACCTAGTTTGTTGAATTATTTTATACCTGATAGCCTATGAATGCAGACGTGCATACATATGCATGTGTATGTTTTTAATATATAGTTTTATATGTTACTGGTTGATTACAGTTCATATAAATAAAATTTGAAGCATGTTTTCATTGCTTGGATAGATGGAAAAAGTAAAAATACTCCATAACTTGAGAGGGGAAGTGGTGGAGAATGAGGAGTAAAGGATTTAGAATGTAGAAGATAGCTAAGAAAAAATTCCAAGAACAAACTTTGTAATTTTTGCTTTGAACTTATATTTAACCTCTTCTTTTAAGAAAAAAAAAAAGGCTAAAATTTTACTTATAATAGGTTACTCTAAAGAATTTTTGTCTCAATATATAAAATATGAGAGTCAGCATAGTTAGAGGGAGGAAACTTTTGGGGATCAGGAGATATGGATATGTTATGCTTTTTGGGTACAACCTTGTGCAGGCCACTTCACCAACTTTGATGTTGATTTGATTCCTTTGTAATTTCTAAAGTCCTTTTCCATTCTAAAAGTCCAAAGTATCATCCTATGAGGATACTGGTAATACAGTTTATGGCTTACAAATGTAACTCTGAACAGTTTGCAAATGCTTTTTACATGCATTAACCAAGGCAAACTGCCCATGAGCCAAAGAGGTCATAAAAATAATGAGGAAGGAGAAAGATAAGGAAGGAGAGGTTCCATCTACTGAATCACAGAGAATGAGCAACGGAAATTTGGATCAGCAAAGGTAGTCCCTGGCTTAGTTGCCAGGGACTGAGTGTTCGATAATAATTGGTCTCTAGTGGGTTTCTAGTACTTCGATCAGCTTTTAAATAACAACCCTCTAATTACCAATCCAATTTAAAACCTCTAAACCCTGTGAAATATGTAAGTTTAAACAAGCTTTAAGAAGTTATCAGCAATGGAGAAAAGGCTCATAGTTGTTGTTTCTTAATAGGTATAAACTTTTATAGTTAATAATTTTCATAGTGAATAACTCTAAGACTTGCAGCTTAGCATGTAAAAAATAAGCCATCTATGTCCCGGCCCGCGGGACGTTCAACGGAGACTCCGAATCCTGTGAGGGAGGAATGGTATGGGACAAGAGACGCGAGGAACGACAGCAAGACAGGTTTCTGATCAAGCTGCAAAATTTTATTGAAGAGGCAGAGCATATATACTCTAGGAGAAGGGGAAGTGGCTAGCAAGGGCTCGTGGCGGTCTAGGATTGGTGGCTGCTGTTGCTAGGGTAGATGGCAGATGTAAGGTTAGCACTTTTGGCGCGAACTAGCACTTTTGGCGCAAACTACTTCCGTAAAGAAGGCTGAGGGTAACTTAAGCTGTTGTTGCATCAGCCCTGGCGGCCATGTTGCATATTTCTGGCATTGCTGAGGGTGGATTTTATACATGCTACCTTAATCGCCCTCTACACATCTATACTTACACCTCCTTTCTTTTACCCACAATCTTCATAGGAGATGTAGAAAAATTACCATTCCAGATTGTCCCCCTCTATAAAAGTACTTTTTGTTTATTTATGTAAATATATGAACACATTCAGCATGTGTTAAAAAAAAATAAAAATAACACAGAAGGCTGATCCTTAAAAATGTCTTGATTTCTCAGGCAGAAAAGAATAAGAACTTAAATGTATGACTTATGAACTTGGCCTTAAATCTGGTTAAAATTCTTGAAAAGGTGTAATCAAACAAATATTGTGTAAGCATTTTCTTAACAGTCACCAGGAGCCACTGAGGGTTCATGAAGAATAAGCTGTTTAAAACTAGCCTCATGCCATTTTTAAATGATATTGCTAGACTGTAAGATCCAGAGGATTCTGCAGAAATCCAAAAATGTTTTTGCTATCCTTGAGGACATTGGGCTAAATGGAGTGAATTTCTATTGATAAAAGATCATAACCTGAAAGGAAATCAAGATGAATCATTATCTATCTAGATGAGCACTTTCATCGGGGCTCTTGAGTTGGCCCTGGCTAATTTCAGCACATTTGTTAAAGTCTGTTGTGATGTGACTTGAGCTGCAGCCAGCTACTAAACGTTAGATTGAACTGTAGTGTGAAAGTTTTATTCCCAACAGTAGGAAATGCCAGTCCTTGTTATGGTATTACTATTCCAGAATAAGATTCTAAATTTTGACTGTTTCCAAATTTTAGGATGTTTTACCCAAAAATATTACCCAGGCTTGTAAATAGAACTTCGAATCATGCCATTGGAGGGAAAGTGAAAATAACTGCAGATGTATAGACTGGTGAATTGAAGATTAAATGGGTAAAACTATCTTATGATATTTGGAGAACAATTAAACCATAAAATATTTCTTTCTTGGTGGAAAACTTAAGATTGAGTACAAGATACAGACAACTAATTTTTTATTTATTATAAGAAAAATATTTATAATAGTTATAGGTTTCCATAGCTGGAATGACTTTCCTCATTTGGGAGTAATTTCCTCATGATATGAGATATTCTAGGTCAGCTTGGGGGATGACTTTACAGAATGACTGGTCATGGGATTCATGTAGGGTGCATTGAATGCTATTTAGGGACTTGAAAACACAGTCCTAAATAGGCCCGCCTTATCCTGCATCAAACAGAAACAAGTCTCTTTGCTTTGATGGGAAGGTGAGTTTATTGAAAATGCATCAACAAGGAACTGGAGGGGGGAAAAAAAAAAAAAAACACTTTCCAAGACCAGTTCAAAGCCAGAAGACTGGTTTGGGCTTTTATAACCCCAAACAGACAAAGGAATGGCTAGGATCCAGAAGAAAGCAGAAGGGGGAAAAAATAGAAGAGAAAAAGCTGTTTGGTTATTGCTCCTGTTATCTTGAGGTCCTCCCCTCACTCAGGCTTGTTTTTCATGAAAGCATTGGTTATCAGACTATAAGGTGATATTCCTTGAATTCTCCTGCAGGCAATGCTGGGAAAGTTCCTGGGAACAGAGAGTAAGTTTTTTTGTTTTGAGATCAGAGCAACAGCAAGTTGTTTTAGCAAGGGCTTTTTATGCTTAGAAGAATTCAACGCTGCTTGAGTGAAGTGATCTTAATAAATACTTTCTTTTTTGCTTTTGTTTTTTTGCTTCTGAAGACTACACTAAGCATTTTCCAGCTAAAGAATTATATTGAATATTTTTTTTTAATTATCTTGCTATCATATTTTTAAACACTGAAGTTATTTGTTTATTCCTCTGAGTGTAGGGAGGCTATTCCTTAAATTACTATAAAAAGTTGATGAAGTATTGATATTTAATTACTTTTATTTTAATGATACTCATTAAGCAGAACTAAAAAAAAAAAGGGAAGAAAAAAGAGGAAAAGTAACCCTGCCAAATAGATGCAACATTTTGTTTCTTTCATCATGTGTGTAGGCATTGCTTCCTCCTTTTTTTTTTCATATCTTATACTTGTTACCTCTAAGTTCACAGTTTTTTTAGCTATCATTGAAAGGCTGTGATACAAAGAAAGAAACATCATCAAATTTCTATTTCTTTGCTGAGGAGTGGTATGCTTTTTCCCAGTCCTACACATTCTGACTCTTGGTTTTACAGCATTAATACCCCCTATCTTACTTTAGAAAATGTAGCCTGCATTAAAATCTCACTCTTGGGTGATCTCATTCCATGCTACCCCGACCCACTCTTTCTTTTAAGACAAAATTTGAAGAAGCTTTACAAAAATTTGAAAGGGTATTTCTAATCTCTGTCTAATGATATCCCATCCTTGAAAGAATTTTTCTTATCTTTTCTAGTCACTGCAGATTGTCCAAAAGTTTGTTTGTGATTATCCGAACTCTTTATTATTCATTTAAAAATATTCAACATAACTGATAGTTTCCTAGGCATTCTTAAATGATAAGGTACTTTCTCTTATTCCTGACCATAACAATCTAGAAAAACATAACATCCTCCAGGATGGTTAGGTTCTCCCCTTTTTCTACCAGACTAAAGGAGCTAGCAAAGTTTAAGTGATCCTGAATCTTACCTTGGAGGAATAGAGACATCTAGTTCCTGTTTTATAGGGACAGCTGGAGTGAAATCCACTGTCTATGTTGAATGTGGAAAAGACCTTCATAGCTCAGTAAAAGAAAAGGCCTCAGAAAATCCACACTGATGAAAAATATTGTAAAGGTCAATCTAGTCCAATAACAACAACAGGATTAGCATCAGCAAACATTGATATAGCCTATTACAGTTGACAAAAAACTTTAAATGCATGAAGTAATGTTACATAATGTAATTGTGTGAATATTCTTTAGTGGGGGATCCTGGTTTTCAGAGAGTGTCAGTGTTCTGCCTAAAGTCACACAGCTGCAAAGCTGGGTCAGAAAGCCACACCCCTTGACCCAGATCACATTTTCTCTTTTAGTTCAGCCCCAATTCCCTGTCTGTTGCAGTTTTCCAATAACTCGACTCCCAGACTATGCTTGAACTTCTTCATTGGTGAGGAACTTCACTGCCTCCTAAGGATTCCCTGTCATTTTTTAAAAGGTTTTTGCTTTTATTTTTATTTTCTTCATGATGTTTATAACTGTAATGTATTTGTACATACACAAGTATCTATCTATCTATCTATCTATCTATATATATATATACACATATTCTTAATAGGCAGTCCTCCTGTTGCCTATAACTCCCACTTTTTAAATTATTTATTGATTTCCCTAAATCACCTCCTATGTGCCAAACTGTCATCCATCATAAAAGTGATGCTATGGTCCCCCTGCCTGCAATATGGTAATATTTGCTGATCAACACCGTCATTGGGAAATAGGCTAGTTCTTAGACAAAGTAGAAGGGGTAATTGTCTCCGTTCCAGCAACCAACCACCTTAGCTTTGGTTAATGTTTATAGTATTGATTAGGTTGGGACAATAAAAGTTAACCATCTGTGATCTTTTTCCTATACCTGAGTTTAATGGGAATGCTTCTAATATTTCTCCATTAAAGATTATTTGGCTATTGGTTTAAAAAAGTGCTGTTTTTAAACAGGACAAGGCATTTATTTGTTTATATAGTTTTACTAGTAATTATGTTAAATAATGCATTTTTATGTCTTCTGAAATGATTATACATACTTTTCTTAATATGAAATCATCCTCATATCTTTGTGATAAACTCTGCTTGATTATTTTTGCATCTATTTTCATACATTAATTGGTAGGCAGTTTTTTTCCTTTTAATTATTTTTAGTATTATCCTTATCATATTTTGGTTTCAAGTTTATCCCAGGTTCTCTAGGTAAATTGAGAAGATTTCCCTCTTTTTCTGTACTCTAAGACAGTTTAATTAGTATGAAAATTATCTATTTCTTAATAATTTGAAAAAAATCATCTGTAAGGATAGTTGGGCTAGAGGGCATATTTGGAGGTAAACTTCAATTTTGTCTCAATTCTTTAGGTTTTCTACTTCTTAAAATAGATTAGTGACATATTTTTGTTTCCAATCAAAAGTTCCATGAAATTAATATTATTAGCACAAAGTTGTATGGATGTTCTATAAGTTTTTTATTTCTTCCCTTCTCTTGTTTCATTTGCATTCTGTGCCTCTAATGTTGTACTTCCTATTAATTCAACTGTTGATTCTTCAGTTCTTTTTCTTTTTTTGTGGTCTAGTGAATTATTTTTCTGCCACCTTCATCTTTCTTCATTGTTTTCTTCAATCTTCTTTATCATTATTGTTTAAAGTTTTGAATTAAAATTTAATTTTAAGATAATTCATTTAACTTCATTTTTTTTCTTATTGAAAAATGTACTCATTTCAGACAGATTTTTTTCTTAATTGCAGCTTTGATTGATTTCAATGCATTTTAATCTCACTATATTTTAATTCTCTCTATATTTATACTCTAATATATAATTGTATTTTCATTATATATAACTTTATATATATAATTGTAGCTTTGATGTCTTCTTTTTGTTTGTTTTAATTCATTTTTATTGAGATATATTCACATACCATGCAGTCATACAAAACAAAGTGTACATTCAATTGTTTACAGTACCATTATATAATTGTGCATTCATCACCAAAATTAATTTTTGACGTTTTTATTACCACACACACAAAAATAATAAGAATGGTCTCTCCACCCTAGAGCTTGTGCAATGGAGATGGGCACTAGGGTAGAGCTGTACAGTGGAAATATGAGTCACGATGGTCATTCTAAACTTTCTAGCTGCAGCCACCTTAAAAAAGAATGGTGGTGGAGAGGATCTAAGATGGCAGCATAGAGAGGAGTGGAAGCTAAGTAGTCCCGCTGGAACAACTAAAAAAAACCAGAAACAACTAGTAAATAATCTGGAATAACTGCAGGGGACAAACATGACCGTCCACTCATCATACACCAACCTGAATTGGGAGGAATGCCCAAGATCACAGCATAAAATCTGTAAGTAAAAACTGTGGATCCAAATAGGGAGACCCCTCCCCCACAGCCAGAGCTACAAAGCCTCGTGGTGCCAGAGAGAAACTTTCTCCCAGCAAGCGAACATAGCTCAGCTGAGCTCCAACTGAGGTTTTAATTAGCGAGTGTGAACTGCTCACTACGAGGTACGAATCCCCAACAACTAGACAGAGGCTTTGGGTAACGACTGACCTTGGAGAGCTAGAGGGTCGCCTTGGACTAGCTCTGTTCCTTTTACGACTCAGTGAAGAAAGCCTCAGACATTTTCAGTTCCCAGTTCTGTGGCCCAGACAAGGGTATAGCACAGGCAGAGAGAGACCATTGAAATGCTAATGACCTCCCCCTAGGGTGTCTATCTTCTCTAAGAGGAAAGGGATGGAGCCCAGCTCTACTACCTGCCTTTCATTCAGAGCTTACACCTGTCAAGAATTATAGGCTAACAGGCACCACCAGCTGGGCATAAAAGCACAGTGACTGGAGGCATCAGAGGGTGTACCAATTTTCTAAGACATACCCCCAGGGAAACCGGGTACTGAATATTTCTTCCTTCTGGGACCTTAGCCCATTCTGGTCTGGGAAGGCCTGATTGGGGTAACCAAGGAAACCATGCCTAGACAACAGAAAACTACAACCTACACCAAGAAAAATGAGGTTATGGCCCGGTCAGGGAAACAAACTTGCACTTCAACTGTGATGCAGGAATTGAAACAACTACTAATAACTGAATTCAAAAAGTTAGGGAAGGTATGGCAAAAGAGATGAACCATATAATGAAAACACAGGACGTACATAAGGTAGAAATTGAAAGTTCAAAAAACCAATTGGCAGAATCTATGGAAATGAAAGGCACAACACATGAGATGAAAGACACAATGGAAACATACAACAGCAGATCTCAAGAGGCAGAAGAAAACACTCAGGAACTGGAGAACAAGGCACCTGAAAGCCTACGCACAAAAGAACAGATAGAGAAAAGAATGGAAAAATACGAGCATCATCTCTGGGAACTTAAAGGCAAAACGAAAAGCAAGAATTTACATGTCATTGGTGTCCCAGAAGGAGAAGAAAAGGGAAAAGGGGCAGAAGCAATAATAGAGGAAATAATCAATGAAAATTTCCCATCTCTTATGAAAGACATAAAATTACGAATCCAAGAAGCACACCGTACCCCAACAGAATAGATCTGAATAGGCCTGCACCAAGACATTTAATAATCAGATTATCAAACATCAAAGATAAAGAGAGAATCCTGAAGCATCAAGAGAGAAACGATCTATCACATACAAAGGAAGCTTGATAAGACTATGTGCGGATTTCTCAATAGAAACCATGGAGGCAAGAAGGAAGTAGGGTGATGTATTTAAGATACTGAAAGAGAAAAACCACCACCCAAGAATCCTATATCTGACAAAACTATCCTTCAGATATGAGGGAAAGCTTAAAATATTCTCTGACAAACACACAATGACAGAGTTTGTGAACAAGAAACCTGGTCTATAGAAAACACTAAAGGAAGCACTGCAGACAGAAAGGAAAAGGCAGGAGTGAGAGGTTGGGAACACAATTCTGGGAGATAGTAGCACAGCAATGTAAGTACACTGAACAAAGATGACTGTGAATACGGTTGAATGAGGAAGTCTAGGATCATGTGGGACACCAGAACAAAAAACGAACGATAAAGACTGGGACTGTGTAACTCAGGGAAACCTAGGGTGCTCAACGATTGTAATAAAAGGTACAAATATTTTTTTACGTGAGGTAGAACAAATGAATGTCAACATTGCAAGGTGTTAAAAATAGGGTGTTATTGGGGAGAAAATACAATCAATGCAAACTAGAGGCTAGAATTAACAGAAACATTGTATTATGCTTCTTCTAATGTAACAAAAGCTATATACCAAAGCTAAATGCATATGGAGGGGCGGGGAATAGGGGACTCCTGGCATTGGTGATGTTGTCTGACTCTTTATTCTACTTTAGGTTAATGCTATCTTTCCTTTGGTGGCCTTCTAGCTATCAAGTTTTTTTGTTTGTTTGTTTGTTTTTCTCTCTTTTTCTTGCCTTTTTCTTTTGCCTCTCTGCCTTCTTTGACTCTTCCTTCATCTTTGTGGAAGAAATACCCTTATATAGAGAGTGGCGATGGTGCTCAATACATAAATATATGACTATATGGGGAACCAACAATTGTCTACTTAGGACGGAATGTATAGTGTTTGAACAAAACCATCTTAAAGGAAATGGTTTGATGAAGAAACCTTGAGGGCACTATATTGAGTGAAATAAGACAGACACATAAAGGCAAACATTGCAGGGTCTCACTGATATGAACTAATTATAATATGTAAACTCATAGACATGAAATATAAGTTACCAGGATATAGAATGAGGCTAAAGAATGGGGAGTGGTTGCTTATTATGAGCAGAATATTCAACTAGGGTGAGCTTAAATATTTGGAAATGGACAGGGGTGATGGTAGCATGTAATGAGAATAACTAACAGTGCTAAAAGGTGTGTGAAGGTGGTGGAAAGGGTAAGCTCAGAGTCATGCATGTCACCAGAAGGAAAGTTGGAGGTTAAAAGATGGGAATGTATAAAACAGTGAATCTTGTGGTGGACAATGTCCGTGATTAACTATACAAATATTAGAAATCTCTCTCACAAACTAGAGCAAATGTATGTCACTATAACTAGAGGTTAATAATAGAGAGGCATATAGGGAAACAATATATACCTATTGCAAACTATATACTACAGTTAGTAGTATTTTAACATTCTTTCATCAACAGTTACAAATGTACTATACCAAAACTATAAATCAATAATGGAGGGGGGGCATGGTAAGGGGTAGGGGAGGATGTGAGTTTCCTTTTTCTTGTCTCTGTTTCTTTTCTGGAGTAGTGAAAATGTTCTAAAAATTGAAAAAAAAATAATTGTGTTGATGGATGCACAGCTGTATGGTGGTGCTGTGGGCAATTGATTGTTCACTTTGGATCTTTGGATAGTTGTATGGTATCTGAACAATCTCAATAAAAAAATAAAAAAAAAAGAATGGTGGTGATGGTAGCGCTATGTTGTAAATGTAATTAACAGCACTGAATTATATAGGCAAATATGGTTAACGGGAAATTTTAGATTGTATCTATGTTACTATAATAGAAAGTTTTTTAAAAACCAAAAGTAGAGGACTGTACAACGTCAAACAGTAAACCTTATAGTAGACAATGGACTGCAGTTAAGAGTACAATTATAAAAATGTTTTTCATGAATTGTAACAAATATGCCACACAAATGCAAGGTGTTCATAATAGGATGGTATAAGGAACTCTATTTTCTGTCTTTTATGCATGATTTGTCTGTAAACTTACAACTTCTCTAAAAAAAAATGAGGGAGTTAAAAACTTTTTAATATCATGGATTATATAAATAAAGGTTAAATTTTACTTAAAAAAATTACACCTAAGATATAGAATATGTTCATCTGTCAAGTCCAAAAACACCCAAGATAATCTCTTAGTTGTAATAGGGGACTTTTACAATGTTAAATATTTTATGTGAAAGACTGAAAAGACAAAAGGTAAAGGAATAAAGAATCAGGTGAAACAAACAAACAAAAATAATAAGAAGAATAAAAATTAAAGTGAAAAAGAACAATTAAAGTAAAAAATAACACTGGGTGCCCTTTTTTTTTTTTTCTTCCCCCATTTTTCCAGTCATCCATCCATAAACTAGACAAAGGGGAGTATGGTCCATATGGCTTTCCCACTACCATTGTCACCCCTCATAAGCTACATTTTTATACAATTGTCTTCGAGATTCATGGGTTCTGGGTTGTAGTTTGATAGCTTCAGGTATCTACCACCAGCTACCCCAATTCTTTAGAACCTAAAAAGGGTTGTCTATATTGTGCATAAGAGTGCCCAGCAGAGTGACCTCTCGGCTCCTTTTGGAATCTCTCTGCCACTGAAACTTATTTCATTTCCTTTCACATCCCGTTTTTGTAAAGAAGATGTTTTCCATCCCATGATGCTGGGTCTACATTCCTCTCCGGGAGTCATATTCCATGTTGCCAGCAGCGAGAAAAACTTTGATATCTTCTTAGATACAATGTTTATTTAGGAGAGTGACTTTTTATTTCAGAGTGGTTGGCTTTTTTTTCTTAATGCTTAAATTCTAGTTTTATTTTATTGTGTCCCAGAATTTATCACTACCTCTGACCTATTGAATGTTTTGAACTTTAGGAAGTTCTTAACTTCGAGAAAATAAAAATTGATTCCCTGTGTCTCCCAGGCATTGACTTTGTTCTCTATTTTGTGGTCAACCAGAAAAATTCTATCCTTTCTTCAGATATGTAGATGCCTCAGCATTTCCTCATTGTCTTCTCTTTTCCATGCAAATATATTTTTTTCTCACAGTCTTCTTTTATAATATTCATTGTGTCTTCTCTCTTTCCAAGTCACTATGAGAGGATTTATTTTCCTTGAAATGAAACTATTCAGCATTATGGAATTTATATATTTAGAAATCTAAATATAGCTACAAAATGTAATAGCCTTCATTAATGGTTCTAATCTTATTTAGAATCAGATTATCAGGGCCAGCAAGCAAGACAGCTAGCCAGTGAGAGAGAGAGTTGGGGGAGAGAAAGAGATAAGACAGGTATAGCATTGCCTCTGCCTTATTGGTTATTTTTCTTCTTCTTTCTTCTTAAATTAAAAGTTGTTTCTTATGTGCAATTAATTATTCTTTATGCCAAGAAAAGCATCTAGTGCCCTGGCATTTCACCAGTGAGCTTTAATATAATTATCACTTGCTGAATTCTAGAATATATAGTTGGTGCTATTTTTCTTCCTTGTTGTTTTCTTCCAAAGGTGGATTCTTTAATCAGAAGGATCTGTGTAACAGGATTTCCTCCCATTCTGGAATAGTAAGACAAATGAGGCAGTATGGCATAGGCTTATAAGCACTTGTTCTGGAGCCATGTTCACTGGGTTTGAATCTCGTCTCTACCAGCTGTTGGGTGACTGACCTTTGGCAAGTTACATAAACTCAGCTTTCTCATTTGTAAACCGGCCAGATTTTTGGTATCTTTTCCATAGCTTGTTGGTACAAATTAGAAAAAAAATGCATCAAAAGTATGTATCAGCACTTACCAACACATAATCAGCAATACAAAATTGTTAGTGAGCATTATTTGCAGTCCTGCCATTTTTTGTTCACAAAGTTTACATAAGCTGCACTTAACACTGATTTTAAATCTTTCTTGACTGCTTTGTGATGGAATTGACTTTAAATTAGTTAATCAAAAGTTGGCTGTTTTGATGATTTTGTTTTTTAATAGCAGCCATTCTAAAGGGTGTGAAGTAGTATCTTGTTGTGGCTTTGAGTTGCACTTCCCTGATGGCTAATAATGTTGAGCATCTTTTCATGTGACTCTTGGCCATTTATATATCTTCTTTGAAGAGATGTCTGTTCAATTCTTTTGCCCATTTTTAAATTGTCATTTTTAAATTTTTGTTCTTTCTTTATATATTCCGAATTTTAATCCTTTATCAGACATATGGTTTTCAAATATTTTCTACCACTGGGTACATTGTCATTTTGTCATTTTATTTTCATAATAAAGTCCTTTGTGGACCAAAAGTTTTTTTTTTTTGTTTTTTTTTGTTTTTTTTTATGGAGTCCCATTTATCTATTTTTTTTTTATCATGTTGCTTGTGCTTTGGGAGTAAAGTCTAAGAAACTAAGAAACCATTGCCCAGCGCAAGTTCCTGCAGATGTTTCCCTAAGTTCCTCACTTCCTTTAAATCCTACGTTTGTATATTTTTTTCTTTTTTGTGTTGTATTGTATAGAACACCTTCTCACTCTATTGGGATATATTTTTCATCTATTTTCCTTAAATTTACCATGGGGTTGAAAAGTTAACCTCCTAAATATATATTAGTCATTGTTGGTTTGATACCAACTTAACTTCAATAACTTATACATTTTCCTATACCCTTCTGTTCCCCACACCATTATTTTTGTACTTGTTACCATTTATATCTTTGTACGTTGTTCAAAAGCCTATACCTGATTCTCTCCTTAACCCATTGGTTGTTTAAGAGTATGTTTTTTAATTTCCACATATTTGTGACTTTTCCGTTTCTCCCTCTGCTATTGATTTCTACCTTCATTCTCGGTCAGAGAATATACATTGAATTATTTTCATATATTTTTTAATTTATTGAGACTTGTTTTGTGTCCTGACCTATGGTCTATCCTAGAGAATGATGCATATGCACTCAAGAAAAACGTATACTATCTTTTTGTTGAGTGAGGTGTTGTATATATACATGTAAGGTCTAGTTTTAGAATATCATTCAAGTCTTGTATTTACTTATTGATGTTCAACTAGATAGTCTATCCATTAGTGGAAGTGATGTGCTAAAGCATCCTACTATTAATGTAGAACCATCAATTTCTCCCTTCAAATCTGTCAGTACTTGCTTCATACATTTTTGAACTCGGAAGTTAGGTGCATTACATTTATAATTGCTACAATATAATCTTCTTATTGATTTGTCCCCATTATCAATATAATGACCAACTTTGTCCCTCATAACTGATTTTTACTTAAAATCTATTTTATCCAATATTAGTATAGATATCCTACCTCTCTTTTGATTATTACTTGCATGTACATTTTTTTTACATCCCTTTGCCCTCAACCTGCTAGTATATTTGTATAAAAGTGAGTGTCTTACAGACAGCATGTCACTGAGTCAAGCTTTTTTATCCTTTCTGCCAGTCTCTGCCTTTTGACTGGAGAGTTTAATCTGTTTACTCTTGAAGTCACTACTAACAATATAGGACTTTCTTCTGCCATTTTGCTATTTAGCCTTTCTAAGTATTATACCATTTTTGCCTCTCACTTCCTTTAAATCCTACTTTTATTTTTTTTTTTCTTTTTTGTGTTGTACTGTATTGGACACCTTCTTACTCTATTGGGATATATTTCTCATCTATTTTCCTTGTATTACCAGGGGATTAAAAGTTAACATCCTAAATATATATCAATCATGTTTGGTTTGATACCAACTTAACTTCAATAGCTTTCACATTTTCTGATACCACTTTGTTCCCCACACCATTATTTTTGTGCTTGTTACCGTTTATATCTTTGTACATTGTTTACAAAGGCATTTTGTAATTTTAGCACTTGTAGGTTGTAAGAAGTAGAGTTACATACCAAACAATACAATACAATAATACTGGTATTTATGGTTACTCAAATGGTTACCTTTACTTCAGGTCTTTATTTCCTTATGCTACTTTGAACTTCTGTCTAGGGTCCCTTCCTTTCAGTCTGAAGAACTTCCTTTAGTATTGCTTGTAGGGCAGGTTGAGGGGCAACGAACTCTCTCAGTCTTCTTTATTCAGGAATGTCTTAATCTCTCCTTCATTCATGAAAATGAGTCTTGCTAGATATAAAATTCTTGGTTGGCAATTGTTTTCCTTCAGCATTTTAAGTATTTCATCACTGCCTTCTTGCCTCCATGGTTTCTGATGAGAAATTGGCACTCAATCTTGTTGGGACTCCCTTGTACATTAAATATGTTGCTTTTCTCTTGCAGCTTTCAGAACTCTTTCCTTGTCCCTTGCATTCAATAGTGTAATCATTATATGAAGGGGTGCATTTTTCTTCATGTTTATCCTGTTTGGTGTTCTCTGAGCTTCTTGTATGTATTTATTCACATCTTTTGCCAAGTCCAGCAAGTTCTCTGTCATTATTTCTTTGAATATTCCTTATGCCCCTTTCTCTCTTTCTTCTACTTCTGGGTCTCCCGTAATGTATATATTGCTGCATCTGATGGTCTCCCATAGTTCTCTTAGGCTATTTTTGCTTTTAATATTTCTTTTTCCTTTCTGCTTCTCAGGCTAACTCATTTTAAGTGCCTTGTCTTCAACTTCACAGTTTCTTTCTTCTGCCAGATCCAATCTGCTCTTGAAACCCTCCTGGGCAATTTTCCTTTCAGTTATCGTGGTGTTCAACCCCATTAGTTCTCTTTGGTTCCTTTTTAAAATTTCTGTCTTTTAACTGAGCTCTCACATTGTTCATTCATTGCTTTCCTGATATCCTTTAGTGCTTTCTCTGTATTTTTCTTCATCTCATTAAGCATTTTTAAGATCCTTTTTTAAAGACATTGTTCAGTATGTCCACATTCTCTTCTTTTTCATTGGTGTTCCCTGGTCTTTATCCTCTTCCTTTGGATTGGCTATCATTTCCTCTTTCTTTGTATGTCTTGTACTCTTGTTGCACACTGTACATTTTAATGTTTTAAAATGATAACTTTGGCATTTACTCCCAGGGATATCTGTTTCTTGGCTTTGTGACCAGCTGGTGCTAAGATAGAGATTTTCTTGAACTTCAGTCCCCCTCTCAGGAAGATCTGCCCAAGGTGAATGCAATGTGCAGGGTTTTCCCTGTCTTGTCCTGGGCTTTGCTTGTTAGTTGTTTTGTAGTTCCCCTGTTTACAGAAGTTTGGATGTTCCTTTTATTCCCCAGTAGACAGACCTCCCTCCCTTAGGTATTTGACACAGGCAGTTCTTTGTCCTAGGCTGTCCACCTCTATAATTTTTGTTTTACATTCATTTTGTTGTATCAGGCAGCTTGTGCCTGGAGGGCAAATTCTGGATGGACACACAGCTGAGGACCTTCCCAAGTCAGGCTTTTTAGCCAAAGGAGGGCCAGAGACTCATGATAAGAGTTGAGACCAGCTCAAAAGTGCCTTAGGGAGGGGATCAGGGAGGGCTCCAGAAGCTTTTCCAATGACTCCCTGAAGCTGAAGTTTTCTGACCTGCCCAGCAAATGCAGCCCTTCAGCCAACTGTCCCAAGCAGCTCCGAGGAAGCTCTGCATCTTTTATCTCCACTGCCTCAGCCCCTGTCCTGGCTGCCACTGACTTTATCAGGGTGGGTTGAAACAGTAGCTGCCCTCAGAGCCAGGAACCAGTGATCCAAATTTGCTAATCAAAAGCCATGACCAGCGATCGATCGTGCCTACTCCTATTCTTGGGGAAGAAGATTTTTATGTCCCTTTCTGTCATCAGCTGCTCACTAGAGTCTGGACACCACAATGACCTGTCATGAGATTGGGACATGGGTACCAGTAGCTGCTGCATGGAGAGAACAACTTGTAGTTCTTTGCTGTAATTAATCTGCCCCTTCCTCCTGCTTTTCCCTTGATGCTGTACAGTGTTCTTCTGGCCTCTGGAGTTTCAAAATAGTCGTTTCAGACAGTTCCTGCCAGTTTAATAGTTGGTTTGGTGGGAGGCCTGAGTCCTGGAGCTCCTACTATGCCATCTTCCCCAGAAGTAACTGTCTTTATGATTCTCATTGTTTAAAGAATGCCAGTATGTCTCTAGATTCCTAGAAAGAAAAATTACAATGACTTTCTATCCTATAAACATTCACTGGGAAAATGATCCTGCACAAAAGTATTCACATCTACTTAGCAAAAGCTCAAAATGAATTGACACTGTTTTTTTTATTATTCATATTTCTTGAGATATATTCATATACCATGCAGTCATACAAAACAAAGCGTACATTCAGTTGTTTACAGTACCATTATATAGTTGTGCATTCATCACCAAAATTAATTTTGACATTTTCATTACCACACACACAAAAATAATAAGAATAAAAGTTAAAGTGAAAAAGAACAATTAAAGTAAAAAAGAACACTGGGTACCTTTTTTTTTCTTGCCCCATTTTTCTACTCATCCATCCATACACTGGACAAAGGAAAGTGTGGTCCATATGGCTTTCCCAATCACATTGTCACCCCTCATAAGCTATGTTTTTATAAAATTGTCTTCAAGATTCATGGGTTCTGGGTTGTAGTTTGATAGTTTCAGGTATTTACTGCTAGCTATTCCAATTCATTAGAACCTAAAAAGGGTTGTCTATATTGTGCGTAAGAGTGCCCACCAGAGTGACCTCTCAGCTTCCTTTGGAATCTCTCTGCCACTAAAGCTTACTTCATTTCCTTTCACATCCCCCTTTTGGTCAAGATGTTCTTCATCCCATGATGCTGGGTGCAGATTCCTCCCCAGGAGGCATATTCCACGTTGCCAGGGAGATTCACTCCCCTGGGTGTCAGATCCCATGTAGGGGGGAGGGCAGTGATTTCACCTGCCAAGTTGGCTTAGCTAGAGAGAGAGGGCCACATCTGAGCAACAAAGAGGCATTCAGGAGGAGGCTCTTAGGCACAATTATAGGGAGGTCTAGCCTCTCCTTTGCAGCAACAGTCTTCCCAAGTGCAAGTCCTGTTGTAGAGGGCTAGGCCATCAGTCCACCAGTCCTCTGTCTGTGAGCACATCAGCAGCCACCGAGGTGGGGAAGCCCAACACCCCTGCATTCTCCACCAGCTCCTTAAGGGGGCTCTACATATTTCTTCCATTGTTTTTTGTTTGTTTCTTTGTTTAATTAACTCTTTTTTTAAAATCAGTTATATAAAAGAAATTTTTTTTAAATACAATTTAAAAAACATTTCAAACAAACCATAACAAGGGAGTCCAACATGTTCCTAGTCTACCCCAAGAAAATAACCTAATAAATATAGCAACATTTCTGTGAACTTTTTCCTACCATACCCATCAGAAATTAACAAACCATAGTCATTCCTGGGCATTCCCAGAACGTCAAATTTACCCACGATAGCTTATCTGTTCTTATTGGGTTATCATTCCCCCTTCATTAATTGCTCTCTTTCGCTAGTTCCCCTACATTCTACTTTAGAAACCATTTATTTTAGGATGTGTTGTTTAACCTCCAGGAGTTTGTGAATTTTCTAAGTCTCTGATGGGTCATTGACTTATAATTGTATTCCATTGTGGTCAGAGGATGTGCTTTGAATAATTTCAATTTTTTTAAATTTATTGAGGCTTGTTTTATGTCCCAGCATATGGTCTATTCTGGAGAAAGTTCCATGATCACTAGAGAAGAATGTGTATCCTGGTGATTTGGGATGTAATGTTCTATATATGTCTGTTAAATCCAATTCATTTATCCGATTGTTTAGGTTTTCAATTTCCTTATTGGTCTTCTGTCTGGTTGATCTATCTATAGGAGAGAGTGACGTCTTGAAGTCTCCCACAATTATTGTGGAAACATCCATTGCTTCCTTTAGTTTTGCCAGTGTTTGTCTCATGTATTTTGTGGCACCATGATTGGGTGCATAAACATTTATGATTGTTATTTCTTCTTGTTGAATTGCCCTTTTATTAGTATGTAGTGGCCTTCTTTGTCTCTCATAACATCCTTTCATTTAAAGTCTATTTTATCTGAGATTAATATTGCTACTCCTGCTTTCTTTTGGCTGTAGCTTGCATGAAATATTTTTTCCATCCTTTCACTTTCAATTTCTTTGTGTCGCTGTGTCTAAGATGACTCTCTTGTAAGCAACAGATTTATGGCTCATATTTTTTGATCCATTCTGCCAATCTATATCTTTTAATTGGGGAGTTTAATCCATTTACATTCAACATTACTACTGTGAAGGCATCTCTTGAATCAGCCATACTATCGTTTGGTTTATGTTTGTCAGATATATTTTTTCCCTCTCTCTCTTGTTGTCTTTTTGTTTTTTTTTTTTTTTTATTAGTTATAGTCTCTAGTTTATGCTGATTGCATCCCTCCTCCAATGCCTCCCCATTTTTAACACCTTGCAAGGTTGATATTTGCTTGTTCTCCCTCATAAAAGAACATATTTGTACATTTTATCACAATTGTTGAATATTCTAGATTTCACCAAGTTACAGAGTCCCAGCCTTTATCTTTCCTCCTTTCTTGTGTTGTTTCACATGCTCCCCACCTTCCTCTCTCAACCATATTCATAGTTACCTTTGTTCAGTGTACTTACATTGTTGTGCTACCATCTCCCAAAATTGTGTTCCAAACCATGCACTCCTGTCTTCTATCACCCTGTAGTGCTCCCTTTAGTATTTCCTGTAGGGCAGGTGTCTTGTTCACAAAGTCTCTCATTGTCTGTTTGTCAGAAAATATTTTGAGCTCTCCCTCATATTTGAAGGACAGCTTTGCTGCATATAGGATTCTTGGTTGGCGGTTTTTCTCTTTCAGTGTCTTACATATATCACACCACTTCCTTCTTGCCTCCATGGTTTCTGCTGAGAGATCCGCACATAGTCTTATTAAGCTTCCTTTGTATGTAATGGATCACTTTTCTCTTGCTGCTTTCAGGATTCTCTCTTTGTCTTTCACATTTGATAATCTGATTATTAACTGTCTTGGCATAGGCCTATTCATATGTCTTCTGTTTGGAGTACGCTGCGCTTCTTGGATCTGTAATTTTATGTCTTTCATAAGAGATGGGAAATTTTCATTAATTATTTCCTCTATTATTGCTTCTGCCCCCTTTCCCTTCTCTTCTCCTTCTGGGACACCAGTGATACGTACATTATTGTATTTTGTTTCATCCTTGAGTTCCCGGAGACGTTGCTCATATTTTTTCATTCTTTTCTCCATCTACTCCTTTGCGTGTAGGCTTTCAGGTGTTTTGTTCTCCAGTTCCTGAGTGTTTTCTTCTGCCTCTTGAGATCTGCTGTTGTATGTTTCCATTGTGTCTTTCATCTCTTGTATTGTGCCTTTCATTTCCATAGATTCTACTAGTTGTTTTTTTGAACTTTTGATTTCTGCCGTATATATGCCCAGTGTTTCCTTTACAGCCTCTATCTCTTTTGCAATATCTTCTCTAAACTTTTTGATTTGATTTAGCATTAGTTGTTTAAATTCCTGTATCTCAGTTGAAGTGTACGTTTGTTCCTTTGACTGGGCCATAACTTTGTTTTTCTTGGTGTAGGTTGTAATTTTCTGTTGTCTAGGCATGGTTTCCTTGGTTATCCAAATCAGGTTTTCCCAGACCAGAACAGGCTCAGGTCCCAGAGGGAAGAAATATTCAGTATCTGGTTTCCCTGAGGGTGTGTCTTAGAAAATTGCTCCACCCTGTGATGCCTCGGGTCACTGTGCTTTTCTGCCCAGCAAGTGATGCCTGTTAGCCTATAATTCTTGACTGGTGTGAGGAGGTATGGCCGTGTTCCCCCAGGCTCTGGGGTCTGGTTCTGAATGGAAAGGGCCCCACCCCTTTCCTCTTAGAGAAGACAGACCCCCCAGGTGGAGGTCATTAGCATTTCAATGGTCTCTCTCTCTGCTTGTGCTGTCTCCACCCTTCCCCAAGTCACAGCCCTGGAAACTGACTATGACTGGGGCTTTCTCCACTGAGCCGAAAAAGAAACAGGTAGTCCCCTTCAGACCCAGTCCAAGACGACCCTCTGGCTCTCCAAGGTCAGTCGTCACCCAAAGCCTCTGTCTGTTTTTTGGGGATGCGTACCTGTAGTGAGCAGTTCACACTCTCTACTTAAAAGCCCAGTTGGAGCTCAGCTGAGCTATATTCACTTGCTGGGAGAGAGCTTCTCTCTGGCACCACGAGGCTTTGCAGCTCGGGCTATGGGGGAGGGGGTCTCATGACTTGGATCTGCAGGTTTTACTTACAGATTTTATGCTGTGTTCTCGGGCATTCCTCCCAATTCAGGTTGGTGTATGATGAGTGGATGGTCTCGTTTGTCCCCCCGCAGTTATTCTGGATTATTTACTAGTTGTTTCTGGTTTTTTGTAGTTGTTCCAGGGGGACTACTTAGCTTCCACTCCTCTCTATGCCGCCATCTTGCCCCTCCTATCCTCTTGTTGTCTTTTAATGAACCAATATTGAATCTCTTTAGTACTGAACCTCTCTCCATCTCTCTCTCTCCTTTCTTTGCTTCTCTGTCAGTAGGGCTCCTTTTAGTATCTGAAGTAGGGCAGGTCTTTTATTAGCAAAATCTCTCAGCATTTGTTTGTCTGTGAAAAATTTAAGCTCTCCCTCAAATTTGAAGGAGAGCTTTGCTGGATAAAGTAATCTTGGTTTGAAAGTTTTCTCTCTCAGAATTTTAAATACGTCATGCCACTGCCTTCTTGCCTCCATGGTGGCTGCTGAGTAGTCACACTTAGTCTTATGTTGTTTCCTTTGTATGTGGTGAATTGCTTTTCTCTTGCTGCTTTCAGAACTCACTCCTTCTCTTCAGTATTTGAGAGTCTGATCAGAATATGTCTTGGAGTGGGTTTATCTGGATTTATTCTATTTGGAGTTCGCTGGGCATTTATGCTTTGTGTATTTATATTGTGTAGACGTTTTGGGAAGTTTTCCCCAACAATTTCTTTGAATACTCTTTCTAGACCTTTACCCTTCTCTTCCCCTTCTGGGACACCAATGAATCTTATATTTGGACGTTTTATTTTATCTATCATATCTCTGAGGTCCATTTTGATTTTTTTCAATTTTTTTCCCCATTCTTTCTTTTGTTCTTTCATTTTCCTTTCTTTGGCCCTTAAGGTCACTGATTCTTTGTTCAGCTTCCACTAGTCTTATACTATGAGTATCCAGAATCTTTTTAATTTGGTCAACAGTTTCTTTTATTTCCATAAGGTCATCTATTTTTTTATTTTTCTTGCAATTTCTTCTTTATGCTCTTTTAGGGTCTTCTTCATGTCCTTTATATCCTGTGCCATGCTCTCATTGTTTGTCTTTTGTTCTTTGATTAATTGCTCCAAGTACTGTGTCTCCTCTGATCTTTTGATTTGGGTGTTTGGGTTTGGGTTATCCATATTGTCTGGTTTTTTCAAATGCTTTAAAATGTTCTGTTGTTTTTGGCCTCTTGGGATTTGCTTTACTTGATAGGGTTCTTTTAGAATATGTAGGATTATTCAAAGACTAATCTCTAATTTATAAAATCTACAGCTTGGTGGCATACACTTTCTCTAACCAGCAGATGGCACCCGTGAGTTACCTATTCCCCTCAAGTCAGTTCTCCCCAACTTTGTGGTATGGGGGGGTCTGATTCTGCTGGGGTCCAATTGGTGCACCAAGTTTGGGTGTGTGTTGGTGCTGTCCTCCGTGAATGTGGGGCATGTGTCTGAGTGGTTAGGGAGGGAGGGCAGCTTTAATAATCAAACCTCCCAGGTGTTCCTGAAGACTTAAGGCTGTTGCAAGAGTCTAAACCTTCATTTCAGTCTCACCACAGTTTGTCTCTGCCTCTGATCCACAAGTCCTTGGTATTGGCATAAGGTCCCTGGGATTTCCAAGTGGGTCCCTCTTCCAAGCCATGCCCTTCTAGGGCCTCTGCTGAGGGAAGGTTGTGCTATGTCACAAGTGCACACCATCCCTCATGGGAAGTTATGGGCCACCAGGCCGTGTAGGTACATTCCCAGCCTGCTGTAAGGATGGCTGAATGGGGCGTGTTAATTTCCCCCTTTTCACACAACCCTGCCTTCCCTGCTCTGGGACAATTAGCTGTGGGTGCATGAAAGGCTATTGTCCACACCTGATATTGTGGTATGTGCACGTGATGCTGGAAACAATTCCTGTCACACTGGGTTTTTTGGCGTGGCTCTGGGCTGTGGCTCCAGCACCGGACAGGAGTGTTCCCAGTCTGCCGGGAAGATGGCTGCTAGGGGCTTGGTTATGTTCCACTTTTGGTTTACCTCTGCCTTCCTTGCTCTGAGACAATTAGCAGCGGGTGCGCGAAAGGCTATCTTCCATGCCAGATATTGAGGCGTTCGCACCACCTGTTCCTGCCGCACTGCACTGTGCAGTTCTCGCTGCTGTATCTGCAGCCGCTTTTGGGTTTTTTAAAAAAGAACTAGTCTGCCTCCAAACACCAACCCATGATTTCCCCACACTGCAGCGCAGCTGCCAGATATTCAGCAGGCTTACTCACTCATTTCAGAACACTGACTCCCAGTTTCACCAAATGCATGGTCCCTGTGGATTTAGCAAACCTTGTCTGGCTGGTGCATCACTGGAACTAGTGTTCTGGGTCACTTTCTGGCTTTTATCTAGTATTTTTCATGGAGGTGTTTTTTTGTCCTGTCTCTCCTAGCTGCCATCTTAGGTTTTCCCTGACAGTGTTTTTGCATATTTTCTGTTACTGCTGTATCACTGCTGAGCTTTTAACATCCCACCTCCCTCACAGATCATAGTGATGATTGCAAAGGGAAAAATCAAGAGAAGGCT
Source organism: Choloepus didactylus (assembly GCF_015220235.1). Lineage (NCBI taxonomy): Eukaryota > Metazoa > Chordata > Mammalia > Pilosa > Megalonychidae > Choloepus > Choloepus didactylus. The sequence goes on along the minus strand of NC_051322.1, from coordinate 27,521,560 downwards.
GATTAGTCTGTTCTTCTAACAAAGAGAAAATGACAATGTGCTAAGCCCTCAGGACTTTTTAATTAGCCCCAAATAGGCAAATTATGTAGCCAGGATGAGTAAATATTGTCAAACAGAAAATGGAGCTATAATTATAATATAGTAATACTCTGACTGATAAAACACCTTATTTCTCAAATGCTTCTAAGTCTATAATTTAATTTTAACCTCACAACAGCTCTGCATTGTGTGGGGAGAGAGCTTGTCCACATTTTACACATTGAAGCAACTGAATAGTGAGTAATAACTGGACCAGCTAAACATCACCCAATGAATAGTGATAGGCCCAGGCTTTAAAACCATCTTTTCTGGAGAAAAGAAGCAGAGAGAAAAAAAACATAAGTATGGGGGAGATTTAATCATCCTATCCAGTTGTTAAGTACCTATGGAGTTATTATAGCTTACTATAGCCACTTCCAGTTTGGGAAAGAAGTGTTTGATTTCCGGCTTTGAGTGTTACTCATTGCCTTATCACTTTTTCATTGAACTGTACTCTATATAATGCATTATACATATTTTCATCAACTTGTGAGAGAGAATAGATTTTATGATTTTTGTTATGATTTTATGATTTTTTTTTCATTCTGTGACAGATTTTATGGTCTAACATAAAATGCTTCCATGGCCTCCAAAATATGAAAAACATTTGGAGTTTTCCTCTGTTTTCTGTTGAAATTATAATAGGGGAGCATGAAAATAAACCGTTTGGTTTTGTCATTGACATTGCAAGAACAAAGAACTGGGTCTGGGTAGTGTGTCATTTTCTGGCAAGCAACAGAAGGCTGTGGTAACCTTTGGACTCACTGCTTTGATCAAATAGAAGATGTATCAGAAGAGATCATTTTTACCAATTACCTAATTGATTAATAATAAATCACTAAGAACCTCTTAGATACTATGGGCTAAGTTCAATATAAACTTTATTATTATTGTTGTTATTTAGCTTAATGAACTGACATTTGGAATTGAATTCAGATGCCTTAATTATTGTTAATCCTTCCACGGAGATGCCACTGAGCACCCTAGTAATATAATAAGAAGCTTTAATTCCTTCTTATGTAGCAAAATGATATACCTGACTGATCCAAATTCAAGATTTTGCAGGTGATTTTCTCTTGGAACTTCAGAATTTTCTGTAGTTTTCCATTTCATCAAATGATATTTGAATTATTATAAATATTTTCTATCATCTACCTCATCTGAATTATTTACTAATGCATACTTCTATGTTTGAGGAGAGGTATAAATCGCTTTGTCCATTAAAGTTGAACCTAAAATGTTACATATAGATTAACTATTTTTTTAAATATTAGATTATTCACATTCACTAGACTATCATGCTATTTAACATATTTATACTATAAACATTTTTGCAAAATAAATAAATGCACATTTTATGGGTTTTTTTGGACAGAAGTGTTCATCCATAATGTTTGTTTTAAGCAAGGTGTAGCTATATAATCTCAATTAAATTTAGTCAAAACTTTGGAAGCCAGTGTTTGGACTGGGCTCTCAGAATTTTCAAAATGAATCTCTTCCTCCTCTCCTCTCCTCCTCTTTACTTCTTATTTCTAAAGACACTTATCATTTACCACAGGAACACAGAAATAGTTGCTATAAAACCCCCAATTTTCTCAACCATAATAAGAAAATAATAGTAGTTCTTATCTCAGAGGTACAATTATGCCTGACACATACATCCCCAAAAGTATTATTTTTAATTATTACTTTTGTAATATGTACAAACACAGGTTTACAAAAATGTAGCTTTCTTTCTTAAATGTGATCTTAATTACTCTTTTTTAGGCAGACTCCATTTCACTGAAGGTGAGAACTTAAATCTCTGTTATTCAGAGGAGGGGTGGGGTAGATGATGGGGAGGGGAGATAAAGAAGGTTTAAATACTTCAAGGCCAGGGGTGGAAAGCTGGCATTGTAATCTTCAGGTTGTCATGTCTGTATTCTGACATCTATAACACTTCATCATTTCCATCTGTTCTCTGACCCTGGTCTGTAGAGGTAGCTGCTGCATCATCCTTCTTTGGTATCCTAATCAATCCATAAGGTCCCATCAGCTTGATAATCACCTTTCTTAGAGGTGGGCAAGAATCTAAGATAACCTCACTTTCCCTCCAATTCCCAACTCCCCCCAACTCAACTGCTGAATCATCGTCTAGTAGTTGATCACAAAAAGGGCCCTGACTCATCATGTTTAATTTCATTTTAATTTCCTCTTCCAGTACCTTGAGTTTCTTCCTTGTTGCAACTCCAAAGCTTTTTCTTTGCTTTCAGCCACAACATCCCTTCTACAGGTGATAAATGTTTCACTCCCTAGATCGTAAAATGCAAAAAAGATCAAGGGATAACAGAAAAAAAAAGTTATTGTTCCAAAACATTATCCTTCTGCACTTCTATTATAACTCACTGGACGTCTGTGAGTGCTTCACAGTGACCTTTGCAAGAAATTGCTATTTGGATATTTTGGTGCTAGTGTTACCAGATTCGGAACCATAGGCCATGCCACGAGAAAGAATTTAAGGGCACAGCACAGCATAGGGTAAGCAGGCAGAAAAATTAATTAGTTACCATGTGAGAGTTTCCAGAGCTTCTTTGTTACAGGAGCCCTCGTTTCAGGCTCAACATTTTGTAGCAAGAAGGAATTTTAAGGATGAGACAAGCAGGTATAAGCAAGTGAGAAAAGTTCATTGAAGAGAAAGAGAGTACATGCCTAAGGGTAAGTGCGGGTGTGCTCAAGGGAGAGTTGTGCCAGGCTGTTTGGCACCTGGGTTGTATTAGCTTAAACAAAGTGAGGTGAGGTTAGAGACCTTGTCACATTAGGTCAGTGGTGACTTGGATTTTTGTGAGGAGGGCTTGAGCAATTTCTCATCCTGTGTTGTTTCAAGCATGTCCTGTTGTTGTAGTTTTTTTGATTAGATTTAGATATTGATATGCAACCTCTTCTTAAGTGCAGGGTCTTTTTGGCTTTTTCTTAGTTGATTCTCAGGAATGTCATCTTTTGTCTGTTGAGGAGGGAGTCACTGATTCACTGGGCCACATTCTGTTATCTTAATTTTGTAAGCAGAACTGAGAAGGTCTGGTTAATGTCCTTCAGGAACTAAGTAGAAAGAGTAGATTGCTAAACTCAGTTAGGGTAAGCCTATTTTTCAGCTATCTCTAGTATTTCCAAATTTTACATGACAACTTCCCTGAGAAAACATTTCAGGAATATGGTTTTAAAATGGTAAATGTTTGCAATCTGTGATTTAATCTTCTTAATATATAATGCTTACATTACCATATATAATATATGATAAATTATTCTGTTTATTTAGAATTCCGTCTTGCTTTTACTACTTAAACAGTTGCACAGCACACTCAAAAACCCCCAATTTCACTATATTGTTTCAGAAAAATGTGATGACACCTGAAATAATTATGTAAAACCTTGCAAGGAGCTGCTAAAGATATTCAACTACACTTAAAATGAGGGGGAAGAAAGGGAAAGCTGTGAGAAATATAATTGATTTTGCCTGAGGAGCAAGGTCTGTTGGAAGATGGTAATTTCCCTTTGAATTAGAAATTTTCCAGTAGGAAAGGAGCAGCATCCGGAAATGGAAGACCAGTGCTGAGCAGGCCAAACAACAGATGCCTGTCCACATGGGGATGGCTGGATTCTAAGAGGGCCTTAGAGGAAATGGAGGTTCTGGGTGTCTAGAAGAGAAAACAAAGGAAAAGAAAGATTTTGCAAAGTTTTGAGGTGCTGACATATTTGGGGCCATATGAGACACTTCCTCACTGTTCTGACTATTTTTGTGTTCTCTTTTTTCTCCCCTTTTTTTTCTGTCAACTTCTCTTCCTTCCCCTCAACTCCTTTCTTTCTCTTTCCTTCACTTCCAGTCTCCAGCATCTTTTCTCAGCTTGACTTCTTTTCCTACAGAGGTTACCATTAACCTGAATATCGCTTTGACTCCTGGTAAAGGCAGTGATTGTTTCTCCATTCTAACCTTCTCTGGGAATCTTGCCTGAGGAGACAGTGAGCATAGTAAAGTGAGGGAACATTGTCTTCACATGAAAGTAAGATGGTCTTAGAGTTAAGGTGAAGACACCTTACATTAGCAAAGGTAAACATGGAATTCTGGAGAGTAATATACGTAGAAGTACTGCTAGAGAAGAACTAGGGGACATTGAATCATCTCAAAATAGCAGCCAGGAAGGCAAATGCTCATTTTAATCAAAATCCAGGTAGCCAGTTTGAAATATAGCCAGTTTTCAAATTAACGGTGTCATGGAAAACACATTGCCGTGTTGCCTACACAGCAAGTTTAGCTTAGACAAATCCTGCTGTAATGGTCATTGGAAATGCTATTATCCAAATCAGAGGGTACTTCAGGTGCCATTAACAGCTGTACTCTTTCAGCTTTCTCAATTTTAGAATTTACGTTATTTTTATAAAAATGTTTATTGCTGTTTTGGACAATCAGCAAGAACTGGCAGAAACAATTCTCTCAAAGTTCCAGAAAACTGTTAAAGGACGGCAGTTACAGGGTGAGCACCAATCAAGAAAAAGCTACTTAGAAGCAATAAGATCTTGTAGCCCTTTCACTGGCCCCACCCTCACCCCTCACTAGTGTGGCATAGAGCCAGCCCTTGCTCCCATGGCCGGTTTGTGGGCCCAGGTCCAAAGGAAACAGAGTAAAGCTCATGCACATACTGGGAGCATGTGTATCTGGCCCAGTCTGTCTTGTGGTGGCCTGCGGGACTCACCAACCTAGAACTTGTCCTGAATGTAGAAGGCACTTCAAAGAGCTCTTCTAGAGAACATGGTGGGAGAGCAGTCAAGTGGCTGCCTAGAGCAAAGGATTGTTGTCTGTATGACATACGAGGCAGTGCCTTAGACCATGAGGAAACTGTTTCCTAAGGAAGAGGGGACATTCAGAACCATGTAAACAGGGGAATTCCCAAGGCCACACATGCATGCCCAAGACAAGATTCCTGTGCAAAAGGATTAGGGAGGGTCCTATGCTTTGGCCTGGAGCTATTCACAAATTTCCTATGGGTAAGCTCTGATGGAGGGCCCTTGCAAAGATCAATGTGCAAAGACTGAGAAAGGTGTTCTCTTTTTATCCTTTTGTTTTTTATTTGTTTGTTTGTTAGCCCCTGGCATTCAAGGAAAGCTCTGTCATAACACTTACTGGATACTAGCTTAAGGAGCAAATGCTTTGGAGTCTTAATTCTGGGGATAGCATATTAAAATATCAAAATGTCCATGTTTCAACAAAACATTGTAATCTTTGCAAAGAAACAGGAAGAGATGGCCTGGTAAAGGGGGAATTTAAAGCATTATAAACCATCAATAAGGAAGACAAGACCTGAGACACCAGACAAAGACCCTTAAAAAATGGTCCTAAATATACTCAAAGAGCCAAAGAAAAATAAGGACAAAGAATAAAGGAAATCAGGAAAACTATAGGTGAACATAACGAGCATATCAGTAGAGAGATGGAAATTATTAAAAGGAGACCAACAGATCTTAAGTCCCCAGGAACAGAAATTAAAAATTCCCTAGAGGGATTCAACAGCAGTTTGGAGGAGGAAAGAATCAGTGAACTTGACAAGACTATAGAAATGCTTCAGTCTGAGGTGCAAAAAGAGGAAAAAATAAAGAAAAGTGAACAAAGCCTGAAGAACCTGTGGAACACCATCAAGGATACAAATATATTTACTTTAGGAGTCCCAGAAGGAAAAGAGAAAGGGACAGCAAGAATATTCACAGATATAATGGCCAAAAATTTCCTAAATTTAATGAAAGACAAGGATATACACATTCAAGACACTCAATGAACTCCAAACAAGATAAACCCAAACAGACCCACACCAATCTGTGTTCTACTCTAACAGTCAAATGCCAAAGATAAAATGACATTCTGAAAGCCACAAGAGAAACAATGTATCATGTGCAAGGAAGCCTCAATAAGATTAAGTACCTATTTCTCATCCGAAACCATGGAGGCAAGAAGGCAGTGGGAGGACACATTTAATGTGCTGAAAGCAAAATATTGCCAATTTAGAATTCTATATCTGGCAAAACTGTCTTTCAGAAATGAGGGACAGGTTGAGATATTCTGAGATTAAACAAAATCTGACGGAGTTTATCATCTTTAGACCTGCCCTATAGGAGATGCTGAAGAGAGTCCTGCAATTTGAAAGGAAAGGTCAATAGGCAGTAAATTTAAGCCACATAAGGAAATAGTAGTGACATGGGTAAATATAAATCCCAGTACTACTGTATTTTTGGTTTGTAACTCCACTTTTTACTTCCTATAGAATCTAAAAGACAAATGCATAAAACGTAATGACAAATCAATGGATTAGAACTCATATAAACACATAATTTGTGACAACAACTACATAAATATGGGGGAAGAGTTATAGGAACATAGTTGTATATACATAGTTTGTATATACATAGTTTGTATATAGGAACATAGTTTGAAGTTAAGTTGGTATCAGAACAAATGAGATTGTTATAGATTTAGGATGTTAAATTCAAGCCCCATTGTAACTACAAAGAAAATATCAGGTAATATGCAAACTCATGGAGACAGAAATAATAATGTTTGAGTTGAGAAATTAAAAAAATGAAGGTTTAATGGAATAATAATTAAATGAAAAAAACAGATTTTCAGAGAAAAATAAGGCAAATAAAAATGCATGTAAATTTAAGATTTGCCAAAATTATATATTCTAGACCCCAAACTAAAGTTATTTTTAAAGAATTTAACTTTTTTATTAAGCTAAAGTTTGCTGAATATACATTCCTAGAAAGGGCTCCTAAAGGGTCTTGGTGACATATTCTCCATACCATGTGTTTTTATGTAATTGAAAATGTGTATGTAAGCTATAAGTGTGTGTATGGGTTAAACTGATTTCACTATTTATATCGAGCCATATTTTTAACAAAGGATAATTAGATATTCTTTGATGTTCTTTGTTGAGCTATTCTGGAGATTCATGAACGTGTTATTCAGCGAGGTGCCTGACAGATGGTATTATTTTGTGGAGTATGTATGTCCTGCTCTAGGGCTCAGCCACAGGCTTTCTAGTTGTTTGTGTACTAGAAGAAAATGTCATCCCAGAGAACTGATACAAAATACACTTTCATCTTTTTTGGATCAATTTACTTTTCATGCTACAAATATCTAGAACCCCTCAAATAATAATAATAATAATAATAATAATAAAGAGTAGCCAAAAAGAGAAAGAGAAAAAGACAGAATTGTTTCTGATTTTCTCCATATAAATTCCCCTTCAGGAGTTAAAAAAAGAAAAGAAAAGAAAAGAAAACAGAAAATATATTAAATCCCTTTCACTTGAGGTAAAGATAATTTCCTGGCAAATAGTTAGTCCGAGTGAATATTTTTCCCATTTGATTTCCCTGTTGTCAGTTCCTTGGATGGATACAAGCACTTATTGATCTGACCTTTCTCTCATGATATATGGGGTTATTTGTGTTTTGAGAAACATGTTTTCCATGCATGGCATTAATCCATTTTGAAGAAAAGTGTAATTTGTAAGTGCATTGTCTTTGATGTAAAAATCTTTGTAGGAGTTAGGAATCTGTGGTCCTACACATTTGTGTCTCTGGAGTTACTGTCTACCGGCATATTTCATGTTGGTGGAAATGAGGAAATCTACAGCTCCCACATTTAATAGTTTTGCACTCACGTGGAAAATGGGTCAGGAAAACGCACTCGTGTACCTCCGTGGAGATGAAGATCTAGTGTACCATGGGTCACTCTGAAAGCTTCAGGGGAAAGAGTACACAGAGCTTACAAGAATTCTTTTCAGAGCAAAATTTTGACCATTGAATTTGACTGCTGGGGAAAGAAGTTAATAATAAAAAGAAAAAGCTGCAGTTGGAGTCAGACTAGCAGTTGAGGTGGAATGAGTGACTCCTCAGAAAACTCCCTCTGGCTCTAAATCTGACTTTTCTCAGAAACCCACACAAAAGCTTTAAAAAAAAATATGTGTGTGTGTGTATATATATATATATATATATAATGGCATATGTGGTTCTTCACTTTAGGCCCTTAATGAGTTGAGGATTTTCTTCTTTAGTGTGCCTTACATGCCAGTTAAAAAGAGTTAGAGTCTCCGTGGAAGTTAGGACTCTCTGTGGCAAGTGACTGCAGACTCCCAAACTGCCTTAAGCCAAAAGGGAATATAGTGACATATAAATAAAAAGTTTATGGGTGATTCAGGCATTAGGTGCAGCATGATGAAGACACTCAACTGACAGAACCCCAACCTCAGGTAAATCCAGGGTTCACCCACTCTGCACTTGAACTCCTGAAGCTGAACATGAGTGGAGAAAAACACAGGACCTTGCTGACCAGTCTCTAATTCTTATGACCGCTGACCTCCAGTGCACCTGACTGCTGCTTGGCAGTCAGACAATTCCCCTACTCTATTCAGTCTCCAATGCACCTGTTTGACTGCTTCATGTTTCCTTTCTTCTCATTCTTCTACTACTTCTTCCCCACCTCCCTCTCCGCGGATGACTTTGATTTTTATTTCACTGAGAAAATAGAAGCAATCAGAGGAGAATGACCATGTAGGCGATATTTATCCAACCTGTGTTTGTGTCCCACATGCTTGTCCTCCCCTTCCGTGTGACCTCTACTAAAGCCAGCCCCTCCAGTCATGCTCCAGTTCCCATTCCTTCTTGGGTACTCCAGGGATTGCTCAGCAACTGCCTTCTTTCTCCCCTGCATCATCTATTTTTCTCCTCCTCTCCTAGATCATTCCCAATCCACATAATAATAATATTCTCCTATTTTTTAAAAAAGTGCACCTCTTCAACCCACATCTCCTTCAAGTCCTCTCCCGTTCTGCTCTCTTTTGCTACAAAAGTTCTCTAAAGTGTTATCTTATAGAGCCTGTCTCCAGTTTGTCTCCTACCAATCCACCAAAAATATTCTTGTCAAGGTCTCCAGGGACTTTTTAGTTATTTCTCAGACCTTAATAACTAAGCCTATTAGCAACATTTGACAGTTGATGAATACCCTTCTTGAACTGATGAATACCCTTCTTCATTTCTCTTTTGGGACACCTCCCTGACCACTCCTTTTTAGTCTCATTTACTAGTTTCATCTCATCTCCCTAATGTCAAATGTTGAATTTTCCTGGCTTTTAGTTCTCACTCCTCTCTTGCTCTCTGGTAAATGTCCTTCAGTCTCTTGACTTTAAATATTATCTATATATTTATAGTTACTCCCATCTTAGATCTCTCGCCTGAATGTCAGAATCATGCTCTCTTTAGATGTCCAACAGGAATCTTACACTTAACATATCAAGAAACCAATTTCTTATCCCCCCTCACATCCTCCCCAGCTAACATACCTCTCCAGAGACCTTCTGCATCTCAGTACATAGCAAATGCATCATTCCAGTTGTTCCAGTCAAAAAAAAAAAAAAAAAGAAAAAATCATTTGGAATTTCTCTTTCTTTCTCACAATTGACCTCCAGTCCATCTGAAACAATCCTTTTGACTCTAACTTCAAAATATATTCACAATCTAAGCTCTTCCACTGCCACTGCTGCCATCCTGGCCCAAATTTCCATATACCTTTCACCTGGCCTATTGCAGCAGCCTCCTAACTGAGCTCCTTATGTTTTCTCCTGTTCCTCTACTTTCTATTTTCAACCAGCAGCCAGAGTGATCCTGATAAATCTATGCCATATTAGGTTACTTCTCTGCTCACATCTCTTTAATGGTTTTCTTGCTCCATCAGAGTTGAAGCCAATAGTTTTAAAGCCAGGCCCAAGAAGGGCCTGGAAGACCTGGCCTCTGTGAACTCATCTCCTGCTTCTCTCCGTCTTACTCATGCTGCCCAAGCCACAGTGGCTGTCTTTGCTGTTCCTTGGGCTTTTCAGGCACTTTCCTACCTCAAGCTTTGCTGTTCCCTGTACCTCAAGTGGTTATACCCCTCACGTCATTCAGAAGATTCTCAAAAGTCCCATCTCAGTGAACTTTTTAACTAAACTAGAACTTTCTAACTAAACTAATCCAAAGTCCTCCCCAGTCCCCCCCACAGTCCTTCTACCTCCTACTCCTCCATTATATGCTTTATTTATTTTTTTCCATAGCACTTACTCTCATTCATCTAATTGTTTGTCTCACTGAAGTAGAATGTAAGCTCCCTGAGGCCAGGAAATTTGTCCTTTTTTTTTTTTCTGTTGTATACCCAGTGCCTAGAACAGTGCAGAGAGCAGTTTTAAGACTAAGATTTTATATCTGGTCTAAAGATTCTTGATTGCACTATCTGCAGTGTGCTACCTCATTAAAACTGATAGAATCTCCAATACTATGTGGAAAATGGAATGAAGTTTATTTTATAATTAAAAATTCAATATTATTGCAATTTAAGGGGATATAAAAAATTAAAAATTTATCCCTCAAATGTACACTTGCTCAAAGGGAGCATTATGGGAAAAACTGGAAACATCCTAAGTGGACATCAGTAGGGGCTGGCTCCATTCTTTGGTGTATTTGTATATTGGGATACTAGGCAGCTTTTATGGACCAGACTATCATTTTCATTGGCTTTGTATTCACCCAAAATCGATTTAATTAATCCAAACATTTGAATATTTTTATGTCATCACTTTTTCTCCTTTGTAAGCAACAGTAATGGATATCCATATACACATTTATGCATTTCCCTAATTTTTTCCATAGTTTTCCTTCCTAGGAGGGGTATATTTGTATATTTTTTGCAAAATTGGATCCATGCTTTTAAAAAATCATATCATTAACCTGAGCTTTTTTGCTGTGGCAATTTATTTTTTGTAGAAATTTAGCTGTTCTATACCTAGAACATTACTTTTCCATTGTTACAAATAATGCTTCACTGGACACCAGTATTTATAAATCATTGTCTCCAACTCTGCTTATTTCTACAGTAACACACCTAGATGTGGGAATACATGGTAAAAGGGAATAACCATTTTTAGGGCTCTTTATACAACCTACAAAATTGCCTTATGAAAAAAGAGTACCAATTTATCTTTCCATCAGAATTATATAAATGTGCCTATTTCATTTCAATCTTACAAACACTTGGGATTATCTTACCAAAAAAAAAAAAGTTTTTAAGAAGTTATTAAAGGTTCCAAAATTTATTTTTCCAAACAGGTTAGGATGTGTCCCTATATACTTTATGGTACAGCCAATCCTGATATAAGGATTGCTTGGAAAATGTGAACTTTTTCCAAAGTGGTTGGTATATTAGTAAAAAGTTTGAGTATAATGGATGTTCTGAATTTTATTATATGTAATTTTGTCTGCAAGAAGTACTGGGTGAATACGGAAAACTGCACCCTGTTGAACCAAATTGTGTAGGAACACAGAACTCAAAACTCTACTAGCTACCTTAGATCACCACATGTGTTACGAACCACACCCATCCACATGTGATTTTATAACTGCCCATCTGATTTCAGATCATCCTTCTACCACTTCACTATAGGGTTGAGGTTTTTAGGAACACATATATAACATTGTTACAAAACTGACTGCATATGCATTCAACATACATTAAAGGTTATATCTAGACTGGGTGTTTTACCATTTGTTAACAGCCTAGATAAGCAGCATTCCATTTTAGAAACTTTCTGAATCATTTATACAGCAGAAACTGGCGAATCTGTTATTCAATATGTCCCTGGCCCCCATCTGCTCCTTAATTGTGTATGGAGAAGGCAAAATATCAGGGGCACAAGTATTTTTCCAGCAGATAGTAGAGCAGTATCCAAGATCAATCCTTTGAAAACTTTGCAAACATTGAGTTATTTTCATCAGTTTCAAACAAGAGAGCTGACATTCTGTTTAGCCAGAGTAAACCATTCCAGGGGTGTTAGAAATGGCCCTTTGCTCAAAGAAGTTTGCCAACTCAATCAGTGGTGCCTAAATAGAGATTAAACTTCAAAGGCAGCCAGCCCTGGGTTTGATTTCACTGTGCTCTAATTTAGATTCAGGAGCAAATGATATCAAATCCACCTAGGAATAAGGATGAGGTTTTGAGGATAAGACAACTAGCAGCGAGTTGTTGGAGAAGAAAGCTGAGAAGGAATCAATTGGATGTAAACATGAGCACAAGAAAATACATTTTGTCTGCTTAGCCAGAAGATCACAGTCAGCCCTTTTAACTATGGTCCTATATCTTCATGTGAGGGTTCCAGAAAAGACTGAAACTGAGGTGGTTTTATTGTTTGTGGTCATGCAAAGTATTTGCACAGCCTTGCTCTGTTATCATTCTGCATCTTTACCCCAGTCTTCTAAGAGCTTTTCTCATAAACCCTGAGTAGAAGATTATAGAAAGGAGTTACTAAAGATGTGAAAATACTAAAATTTACCAGTTCTGAAGGAATGAGCCATGTTGACTTGAAAAAGCATAATGAAAGGTAGCAACAAAAATAACCACAGATAAGGTAAGAAAACTGGACCAAATGTTGCTGTGTGAAAGCACAGCCTTTGAAGTCGAGCCGAATTGGGTCCAATCCCAGCCCTCCACCTACTAGTTCCGCAATGTGGAGGAAATGACTTAGCCTTCATGAGCCTCACTTGCTTGTCTATAATCTTAGAACCAGAGAGAGCACTTGAAAGGATTTTTAAAAAGATTAAATGAGATAAAGTGTGTGAATATGTTCTTTAATGTTCAATATTGAAAGATTGAGGAAAGGACATTAACAAGATACTTAAAAAGAACAAAGGAATAACCGTCATGTCTGAGCCCCACCTTTGGAAATAGATCTAACTCTGGAAGTGGCCAGCCTATGCCACTCCAAAACAAAAACAAATAAACAAATTTGAGATCATTATCAGCATTTAGAGCTATTATCTTTTGATGCATGGATGTATTCATTTACTCCTCAACAAATATTTGAGTGACAATGTATAAGGCAAGAAGGGATTCTAAGGATAAAACAAAGTAACAACCCAATCCCTGTCTCCATTGTCTTACTTGTAAAGTTAGGAAATTGGAACAGGCAATCTTCCAGTTCTTTTTTTTTTTATATATATATATATTAGGGTTCTGATTATTTCTGTTAATATCTATGTAACAATGCTTACATACTGTCATCATGTTGGGAGTTAATAGCTGTGTTTTTTTGTTTTTTTGTTTTTTTCCTTATCCCAAGAATAGCATGTTATTAGCATGCCCATTTAGAGATGGCAACTTGGGCTCAGAAAGGTGAATTAATTGACTTAAAGTCCTGTAGCCACTGAGTGGCAGGTACAGAATTCAGCCCAAGGCTGCCTATGTGATTATTCAGCCTGGACTCTTTCAACCGTGTTACCCTGTGCCTTTTAATACCCTTAAAGTAAGAATTACAAAGCATCTTTCAGATATTATGTTGACAGAGGTTGGTCAATTGGTGAAGGCAGGACTGTTTTTGCATCAGTAGAAACATTTTTTGAAAAATCAAACATGTAAAGGAAGGACATTTTGTATTAGAAAAGCTGACATTTCTGAGGACACAATTGTTTGTCACCCAATCAGCTGTCAATTCTGGGGAAAAAAATATCTTGAAGAAATGCTGAGGTCACTAAAATGGATCTGTTCCAGCTTGCATATATCCCATTAGTCTCAGAAGCTTCTGGATAGATATATTGCAGAATGCCTATGTCTCTAGTTTCCAGCAGTGGAATTTTTTTTTTTTTAATCTCCCTCAGAGCCCATTGCACAAACCCTGCATTTGCACTTTAACAAGTATTTATTTGTTAAACATATTTTAACATCCACTTATTTGAACAATACACAAACTATGCAATTCTAGGGCATTAACTTGGGAATTTTGTTCTTGCACAGATTTTCTCTAATTCTTGATTTTCCTTGTAAATGGAAATATTTATACAATCTCTGTCACTTTTCATGGTCTTAAAAAAAAATGGAAATCACAAAACTCCATCTTTAGAATTTCCTATATTGCTCAAATTTCATCCTTTGCAAGGAGTATTGGCTGGAGGAAGGTCCACAATATGCTATTTTCTTAGGCAACAATATTCTTAAAGATATTGGAGAGGATTTTACTTCATATTTGTGATTTTTTAACTGGGCAGGGGGCTGAGGTCTCTAACTACCCATCCCAAGGCCACGTTGTGGTAGTGCTTGGAAGGAGGCTTCTTGACCCCACTTGTTGCTGAACCAGGATCAGGCATTCCCACATGTCCCCAAAGGTCTCACCTCCACATCTCTCCTGTCTCGGGCATGGATTGTCAGTCATTCTATCTTCTTTTTCTTGGAGGGACACACAGAGCATTTTGGATCCTAATCATTAGGGACAGCAAAGGGTTCTTATGGACACTTTTCATTTCTCCTTGGTGTTGCAATGTACTCATTGTTCTCCTGTTAAAGCAATGATCATACCATGTGAATTTAAAAATATATGCTCTTCCTCTTCCCCATTGGATTTTCCATTCCTTGAGGCATGTCTGTTGTCCTTGTATCCTCAGTAATCAGCACAAGACCTAGCTTGTAAGTTCTCAATGAATGTTTGCAAAATTAATTTAAATTTAATTGCCCATAGTAATGGCAATGAGAATAGAGACACATTCTGAGCTACTAGGATTAGGCACCTACTTATCTTTGGTGGGGGGAGGGGGACACAAGGAGGTGGTAGTCAAAATGCAGGTTCCTGGATTCTACCACAGACCTGCCACTGAATGAGAAACTCTGGATGAGGAACCAAGTATTCTATATGTTTAAAAGCACATTATGCAATTCTATGCCAGCTACAGTTTTAGAAATAGTGTATTTAATTAAATTTAGTTAACCTTTGTTAAGCTCCTATACTGTTGCAAAACTTGGCTCAAGCTCTGTAGATACAGAAATAAACAACATAATTCCTTCCCTCCAGGAGCTCCTAGGCTAACGGGAGAAATAAAGAATAAATAGGCCATGATAACAAAGTTTAATAAATGCTTGGGTAGCTTATGGGATCACCTAATAGGAGAACTGGTAATATCGACCAGTGGGAGGTTTGAAGTAACAGAGATAAGCACATGATTGGAAACAGTCACCAGTTAGTTACAAATGAGGAACTCATGAGACAGGTCAAGATCTGAGGTTTCACTATGGTGGTTACTGATTTAGAGATGAAAGTTGAAAGGTTTGAGGGAGTTTCTGAGAACGCCAAGGGAGAGAATGAAAAACAAGAAGATCAGGGACAAATCATTGGAGATCATGTCTCATTGGACATTTTTTCTTTCAAAGCATACTTCCCTGAATAAGTGAGCCAATCATTAGCATAACCAATTAGATTGCCCTTTTTGAATGGCCTAGAAGTTCAGATGATTTTATGAATTTTCTTTGCCAAAGGATAATTTTAAAAGTGATTTGCCTAATTTGTTAAGTTTCAAGCTAAGTTTCCTTAAGATAAACATGTTACATGACCCAAACAGCAAACTTGTGTTTTAGATAATTTATTTCCAAACTGTATGCCTTAATCAGTTTCATTATTCTAATTTAATTCTAAATTAGATGTTTTTGTACTACTAAAATCTAATAAAAAAATAGTTCTGTGGTAAATAAGAACCCACCCCTGCTGTTTCCCAACCCAACCCCATGTGCTCGCTAGGCTGTGGTGCTATTTGACAGCCCCATCAGAGTGCTGCTGCTATGCCTGTGACTGCCCAGGTAAAAGCAGGACAAACTTAGAATGGCCTAAAATGCTGACATTTCCGTGGACAGAATGGGTAAAGGCACTGACAGCTTCAAGCATGTTTCTAGAAGAGGTCAGTATTAATCCTACCTATTCATATCAGGACATATTGGAGAATTACTAAAAAGGAATTGACTTGGCCAACAAGAAACACTATATGGTCCTTTCAAAGCCACAGCAATAAGGAAGACTGCTGGGAAGAATCTTGAAAAGATGATGGGAGAATTTTGGAATTGATGCCACTTTACCCTCAAAGTTTTCTTATAAGAAAAATCTAAGATAATCTTTCTTAGCTTTGAAAAAAAAAAAGGTAGACATCTTCATTTTCTCTGTCCAGAAATAATGAAGTCATTTTATGGGCCATTAAAATACTTTTATAATTTACTTGATATGTGTTTGAAAATGTAGTTTCATAAAAGGGAAGGGTCATTGTCTGGAATTCAGAGAGCTGGGGTTCTGATTTTGACTTTGATATTTATGAGCTGTATGATGCCATAGAAATTAGTTATTTCCCATTTAAAAAATTTTTTTTAATTAGGGAAGTTGTAAGTTTAAGAAAAATCATACAGAAAATACAGTCTCTAAACTCAGTCCCCTGTTATTGACACTTTGCATTAGTGCAGTACATTGGTTATACTCAATGAAAGAATATTATAATTGTACTATTAACTATAGTCCATGGTTTACATTAGTGTTCACTATTTGTGATGTATAGTTTTCATTTTTTTTTTTAAATTCTAGTAACAGATATACAACCTAAAATTTCCATTACCTTCTTCATCTCTAAAATATAAGTGATGGGTTAGATCTCTACAATCTCTTACTGCTATCAATCAATCAATTAGTAAAATCAGTATTTATTCAGTACTGTGATATAAAAATTAAGAAAGCACAGTTCTATTCTCAGGGCACTCACAACCTATATTTCTGCTGTATCTTAAGTTCAGGTTTATTAAAAGGCAAAGCAAACAGGAAAAAATGCTTCTTATGTAACTTGTAACTTCATGGATCCCCCCCCCCCATGAAGAGACTTCATATGACCTTTAAAAAAATGAACATATAACAGGAAGAATGTTCAGATTTCAGGTTGCACTTTTGTTACAGGGATATTGATGAGTAGAAAGCCATTCAAGGGCATATATGGTTATAGAATATAGACATTTATTGCTGTATATATGCTATTGGCATAAATGACTGCTTATATTTGGCACATGTGCCAGCATTAAATGTATATACAGGAACAAACATGAGGTACGTGTGAATGACAATGAAAACATACCGAGAACTTTTTAGATGCTTCTGAAAATCACGTTTTTTAATCAGAATAAATGGATTATAAGCTTTTCAACCTGTTTGCTTTTCATTGTTGAATAACATGGCAAGTAAAATTATTCAAATGCTTCCAGGGATGAGATGGTATAGGAAAGAGTCTGTAAAATTTGAAGAATTACATAAAATATTTCCTTGAGTTTTCCTTTCGAACTACTTACAAAGGAGATTCTCTGCATAAGAGGATATTCCTACAAAAAGTAAGGATAAAATGTTGTATTACAGCAATTCTTAGTTAGTCTTGCTTATATTCTGCCCCTTTAATTTTATGTACATAGTGAAGGAGATGAGGAAGTATTTCCCTGAGGCCTGAGAGAGTTAGTCACAGGACAGGATGGTTAAGAGTGCATTTGTGCTGTGCCAACATTGAGTGCTGGATCCCAAGAGATAAAGGTGGCCAAATATTCCTTAATGCACATAAACAAATATATGCATACATACATGTATTTGTTTATGATATGTAGGGTTCTCTAAAATGCAAGACCTAGGGCAGGGGTTTAAGAGTGGTATTCTTAAAATCAACTAAAATCCTTAGGTCTCTTTTGATATGAACTGCTATTAAACTAGTATTCATTTTAATCTAATGCAGAACTTTATCATTTATCCTTAATACATTCTGTTTTAAAATTTGATACCCATCCTTCCAGACTAAAATGGACTTTATGATTTTTTAATCCACCTTATAATTATGAATTATAAACAAATTTTATATGCATACCTCCTTGGGCTTTAAATATTGGACAAAAATGCTCAAAAAGACTATTTTCATTTACTATGCAAGAAGCCATTCAAGTTTATAGTTGGGTTGTCTAAGGAGTAGGAATTTATAAATCTAAAAAAAGTAAATATATACATATACACACACATATCCTTTTTCCATGGTTCCTGAAATCTCTACTTGTAAAGGAGTGAAATCATGCTGGAGTTTGGTCTTACTACAAGGAGATAGCAAAGGTCTCTTGGGGCCAAAATGCAGAAATGAAAAAAGCAGACAGAGTCTCAAAGATTGGAATAAAATAAATGTGGAACAACCTCTTTCCATGAGTAATCTTAAAAGTAAGTATTTTGTAAGTGTCCAAATGGAAGGAATACTGTCATTCCATAACAAGGTTTTGAACTAATTACCCTTGACCTGCCTTTGAGTCACTTTCTGTGATTTTTTTAATGAGATTCTTAGGTTGGTAGAGATTCTTAGGTTGGTATTCATTGTTTTAAGCAACACACAAATACTAGTCAAATATTATTTTAATAGCAGAATAGAAATCAAGCCGACAGTTTTATTTTCCCTGGTCTTTTTTAAATCAACGCTATGTAACTGTTCATGCTGAACAACATTGGACTCACCATATTTGCTTACATGTTAGACTCGGAATTTTAAAGCTAGATAAAAAGCTTGGGGAATAATTTACTGTTTTTGTTTTAGGAGCAGAGAACATTCTCATGAAGCTTTTAATTGTTGTGTAAGCCCAGGATATACAATAGATTCATGGGGAGATGTTTTTCTTGAAGGTGTTAAAGGGTAGGGAGAGAGAATATCACACAACCATTCCCTCCCCAGCAACACTTGAAGTGGTTCCAAAGACATACTAATGTTATGAATTTAGAAACATGGTTCTGGAGAATGTAGCTGGAACATGGAGAAGTATAGATATGTGACAAGGAATGACATTGTTGAAAAGAAGCTGTTGGGTCCTTAAAGGATGCAGTAGAAGGAGAATTTAAGGCACTACTGGCAGAGAAGCTGTTGGAAGTGTTTGATGCTAGGTTTCCCTGAACGCCCGCTTTACTGTTTCCTTCCGGGCCAGGCTGAACTTCCTCAGCCCCCAATTTGGAAGTGAATCCCCCCAGACAGGAGCACCTCCTGGCCCTGAAGCTCAGAGAAACTCAGCTAAGAAATTTTCTCTTCATTAAAAGTAACTGGCTTACTGTAGAATGACCACAGAAGTAATATTACATTATCGACCATACAAGAGTGCCTCCCCAAACTGCCAAAAATTGAAGAGAAAGCAATTCAAGACTTTCCTACTTATCTACTATCAAGATTTATTCCTTGGTTTCCACATGATGGATCCAGACTTCCACTCAAACCTAAGAGATCACCACCTGTGATTTCTGAAGAGGCAGCTAAAGATGTGAAATGGTACTTAACCATTTCAGAACATGATGTTAAATCACAAAGTTATGGTTGTACAGTAGATGTATTGGAGTTTCAACCTAACATTCAACATTCAACATTGTGGAAAAATAATTGTGTGGTGTTATGTGCACAGTCTGTATCCCAAAAATGAATGTGCATCAGGAAATTCCTAGCCTTATCACTAACTCAAGAACTTTCTGGATTCTACTTATTAGTGACCTTCTTTTAAACTAATTGTGATAATTTGTTTAAAGTGAATTTGAAGGTAAAATATTTCTTTTCCTTTTGTTGTTACTTTTCTAGTGATTGAATTAAATATTCCTATGAAGTAAGATAACTAGGTTGAATTTTGGTGAATTCTACAAATCTAATTTTACTGTTTTTTTTTCTTTATTCATCTGAAGTGTTATAATTTTTTTCCAATAAAACTGAAAACAATTCTTATAACTTAAGGAAAAAAAAATAAACCATGGGTTCCAATTCACCCTTCCAAATTTACAAAATAGAAACAAGTCAAGGAAAATTCAGTTATTCTTCTGTGTGTATAATAGGCCCTACAGTCAAGCTGTAATAGTTCTGGTTGTCCTTCTGGCATACAGCTCCCTCCCCTTTCACCAAATTTGAGGTAGAAACACCTTATGTTGTTCTTTCCTCCACTTGATTTCCCTCAAGGGCTTATATGCCTATGTACCAATTTGAGACTGTTATGGACCCCAGAAGAGCCATGAACTTTTTAATCCAATCTTGTTGGGTGGAAACTTTTGATTGACTGTTTCCATGGTGATGTGACTCACCCAACTGTGGGTAAGACCTTTGATTAAATTATTTCCATGGAGATGTTACCCTACCCTTTCAGGGTGGGTCTTCATTAGATCACTGGAGTCCTTTGGAAAGGCTCATGGAGAGAAGAAGCTCAGAGAAGTTGAGAGAGACATTTTGGAAAGAAGCTAAGATATGTAATTTAGAATTTGCCCCTGGGAGAAGCTAAGAGCCAATACAGACTCAGATGCTTGAAGACACTGGGAGACGCAGATGGAATGATGTTGGAGATGCTAAGCGAAGAGAGGAAGCCCAGAGTTTGCCCCAGAGAAGCTAAGAGAGGACTTCCAGATGCTTAGAGAGAAATGCCCTGGGAGAACAAGCAAGGATGCCCAGAGGCTGAGAGAGAGGAGCTAAGGGAGACAGAAACCCAGAGACATTTTGGAGAAAGCCATTTTGAAGCCAGACCCTGGGAGCACAGGACCAGCAGATGCCAGCCATGTGCTTTCCCAGCTGACAGAGGTGTTCTGGAAACAATCGGCCTTTCTTCAGTGAAAGTATCCTCATGTTGATGCCTTCATTTGGAAACTTCTATGGCCTTAGAACTGTAAATTTGTAACCTAATTATTCCCCTTTATAAAAGCCAATCCATTTCTGGTATTTTGCGTAACGGCAGCTCTAGCAAACCAGAAGAGCTCATCATCAGCAACAAGAATTGCTCTGAAGTTCTCCCAAACTCCAGTGAAGTGGTATGATAAAAGAAAAAAGAAAAGAAGGTAAATTTGCATACCTCCTATTTAACTCTTATATACTATTTATGCAAACTCTCATCATGTCTAATGGGTTCCTCATCTATTTAAAGCTATAGTGGCCCATCCTGCCAGCAAGTAAATTCTTATTTATTTTTAATAATTGAAAATTTTTTAAATACAGAAAAAGAAAAGAGATATATCCATACTTATATAACCATTGTAATATCTCAGCATGTTTGCTTCCAGTCTTTCTGGATTCTATGCTCTCCACCCTTTACTACAGTGCCCAACTTTTTTTTTTTTTTTTTTTTTTTTGATGGCAAGTTTTATTTTTTGGCACTCATAACTGCCTGGATTTTGTTGTTAGACTTATTTTAGAAAGTACTGTATTTTTCTAAGCACTTTCATGTTTAAGGATGCAGATTTTGTATATAAAAGGTCATTCATAATATTCTTGGCTAACAAATTTTCTCTAGGAACTTTGTGGATATTCTTCCATTTTCTTCTAGCATTGAATAATTAATATATGGGAATCTAGTTCTCCCTCAACCCTTGTAGGTGTATATTGATTTTTATTTTTCTCTTGGGATGTTCTAGTAATTCTTTATCTTTCTATTTCAATAGCTTAAATAAGATATTTCTCACTGTTGAGAATCATGTATTCAATTTTCTGGAACATGGTATATTCTTTTCAATACAAAAATTCAGATTTCTTTTTTCAGGGGACATTTTCTATTATTTTATCTTTGAATATATCTGCTGTTTCATTTGTGGATTATCTTAACTTTGGAACATCTTGCCTTGTCCCCCTTCTGTACAAGTTTTGCCCTATTACTTTAGTCCTTTGTTATTTTCATCTACATTCACTATGATTATCTCAAATCTTTCCTCTATGTTGGTAATTTGATTTTCAGTGGTGTCTATTCCATTACTTGTGCTTTCTAATTTAGGTATTGGTTCTCTAATGATGTTGTTTGGTCCTTGATTTGTTTCTTTAAGTCGGCTACCTTCCTTTTCATTTCATTCTGTTGTTTTATCATCTAGTCTTTGACCTCTACTTTTATTGAATTCATTTTCAGATTAAGTGCATACATTGTGTGAAACAACTTGAAGAATTTCCTTCTGTCCCTTCTCTTATACTTTCTTGTAGGTTGAGTGCTTTGTTTCTTACATTTTGTCTGTCTGTCTGTCTCTCTCTCTCTCTCTCTCTCTCTCTCTCTCAATCTTGTTGGCTGTAGTATGTTTCTGTATTTATTATGTTTTGTGTTTTAATCTTGATCGTGTGTGGGCAGCTGTGTCCAAATCTTTTATTTGCTCTAATACAGTAGAGGTTACTTCTAGACTCATTTACCACTCTGTCTGAAATCCCTTTGGCTCCAGTTTGACAGCTGAATATTTCAGGTTTTATGTATTTTTTAACAACTGGTGGGAGTGTGGAGTTCAGCTGAAGCAGCATTCAACCTTTTCCAAACACCCAGCTTTACTATTTGGTGTTGCCTCCTATTCCTGTCCATGGGGAGGGGTTATCCTCAGGTTTGGGATCAATTATTCAGTTCATTGTTAACCCAAGAGTTTCACCTCAGCCAAAGTTAGGCCTATGTCTGCTCCCCAATAGCCATTATAGCTTTTCTTCAATTAGAAAAGGAAAAATATTAAGTTATCTGTTGAGTTTGCATTAAGTCAGGTTTGGAGTTGTTTTTGAAAATGTTTAGGCTTTTCCTCATACTCCAGGGAAGTTTCTGGGGTTTGAGGGCAGGCAAGAAACCAAACTGAAGTCTGCCTTTTCATTCTACTCCAAAAAATTCTGTTTGTATTTTTTTATTATTTCATTTTTTGGCATTTGAAATTTTCTTTCTCTTCCTTCTTTTCTCCCTCCCTCCCTCCCTTCCTTCCTTCCTTTCTTTCCTTTCTTTTCTTTCTTTGATTGCTGTTGTTGATTTTGTATGTGTGTGTGCTGGAACTTACTCTTCATTTCATTATGTATTGGAGGAGCGAATTTAAGTGTTAGAATCCATGATCTTCTCAGGTAAAGCTTTCTGCTGATTTACCTAAGAAGATTCCCTCATAGAATAGCTACAGCTAGCAAGAAACATTGAAAACAAAAAATGTGTTATTTACTCTTCAACATGCAGTTAAAATACACAGAATTAGCTCTTATGAATGACAGAAATATTTTTTCTAGACTTTTAGAAGATCCACATCTTTTATTTTCAAATTACCAAGAGGACCTTCTAGAAAATTATGTGACTGAGGGAAAGTAATTGCTGTCAAATTTCTGTCAGTATTCAATGTTAGGAACTGGATAATTTATTTTAGATACTTGTTATTTCTGTCATACAACATGTAAGAGTTAACATTTATATCACATTTTCCTTAACATGTTTATATTTCCTTCAGAGTGCTAACTGAAAATCTGACAAAGATGTCTATAGAGTGTATGCACATGAATATATATTTGTGTGTGGCTATGTGCCTACATAACATTGTAAGTATAAGTATTCTATGAGATTATATATTTTATATAGAAGAATATAGAGCCATTAATGCATATGTAAATACACAGAAATACATATGTAAATATGTAAGTATGTGTGTTTCTATATTTATAATCTATATCTATATCTATATCTATACACAAACTTAATTGTTGGATTGCCCATATCTGCTGAAAGTTACGGGTAGTGCATGAATCATTTGTAGCCTCCATGTTAACAAAAGCAAGCCAATAGCATCAGTTAGCATATAGAATCAGGACCTGAGGTGATCCTTCCATTATTTTTATCACTGGTTTGAGCCTTAGAAAATAATTCTCCTGATCTTGTCCTAGGCTCTACAATTAAAGAGGGAAATGGAAAACTCAGTCCAGATTTATAGAGAACAACCCTGATTACAGAAAGAGCTGAAACCTACGGATGGTAATGGGATTATTTGTCTGGATAAAGAAAATTGTCAGAAGAAATTGAAAATAGTTTCTAAGCATATATAGAGGACTCTAAAGTAAAGATTGAGGATCAGATGTTTTTCACTCCCAAAGAACACAGAGCAGAATTTTTAGATAGAGGGAAGAATATCTCAGCATAGTGTGTTCACAATAAGAAGTGCTAATAGAGTGCAGAAAATGAAATTTAGAAGGTCTAAATTTTCATTTTTTTAAGATGATTAAAACTTTGTCTTTGACAATGATAGCAGAATAGCTTATAGATTGTTGCTAAATAAGAGTCTATTTTTGTAATTGATATTAATTTTAGAAGAAAAGCATATCCTTATTTCTCATTGTTCCACACCCACCTTTTCCATAACAACTACCTTTCTGCAGTCAAAAAAATGATTGAATGCCCAAGGTTAGTCTATGAGGTCTGAACCACACTTTTGCCTTTTCATCTAATAAATATTTATTGAACACTTTTCTAATGCTTAGCCTTAAGAACACAGACAGATAAGGCAGTCCCTGTCCTTAAGAAGTTAATTGCTTAGTGAATTCACATCCAGATTGATGCCACAAAGGGATGAACTGATGCTGAATTGCCTGCTTTTCTGTCATGTAGTTTCCAGTAATGATATATTTATTTCTGCTTGAGAGAAATATATATATGCATAATTAAATATATATATGATATATATGCATCATTAAATATTTATGTGTATAATTAAATATCCCACTTAGGCTTACTTACATCAGGAAATAAGGTAATACACATTCCAACAGTTAAGAGCACCCAAGCACTTCGTCCTCTCTGTGGAAAGGATCACTGTGAGACTAGATTGAAAAACCTCTTTTAATAGAAAGTGCTAAGAATACAATCCATAATTTAAAGACTTTTTCAAGAACATTGGAGGTCCCACTCAATATTAATAGAACAAAGCTCTATTGTGCATATATTCCTAATGTGTATTACATTTTAAGGAAACTCGTGTACAGAAAACTGAAAACCCAGTCTAAAATTTTAAGAATACAGAAAGGTATGTGTGAGGGATACTTATGGAATGAAATGCAAGCTACATAACCAGTCCTACTGAGAGAACAGATGGGTAGGTAGGAGAGAGGAAAATAGAGAGCAATATTAAGCAGATTTAGAGTCACTTTGTCACATAGGAAAAGGTCAGAAAGAAGTGCTAGATTAGGCAGCAGATGAAGTACACAGAAGTTGGTTCAGGAAGAACTGAAACTCTGGGGAGGGAGTAATTTCTAATCTGTAAATTGAGTGGTCCATCAGAAATATTCCATAAAACCAGGATTTTGTTAGGTTTAACATGGAAGTCTGAATTTATACTGAATATTTTCTCTCCCATGATATGGTATCTCTAAACCTACATTCAATGCTGGATGGTTTCCTGTATAACAATCTGAATGTGATTACATATGAACAATAGCACTTTAAGGTGGAATCACTTGTGCTTGTAAGAATCCGTTTCTTTTAAATATAGACATGCCCGATTTGGCAGCAAACATATTCTAGGCATTTGATGGAGTCAGTCTCTTCAGATATTTGGATTTAAGGAAAGACTAATGGGGTTATATCTACTATATCAACAACAAATGAACTAAACGCAAAAACCTAATGAGATAGAGATGGAGTGCCATTCCAGGGAAACTAGCTGGCTTTGGTCCATTCTCAGTGTAGAATTGCATCCACTCAAAAATCATGCTTTGTTTCCTCCTAATAAAATCTGCTCACTAATCTGTGTTTTCCTTGATTCTTGTTGATCATTCACTAGCTTGATTTGTGCTGCCTATTGTTAATTTAAACCACTTGAATGGTTTTAAAAATGCATTCCTTGTAATTTCAAAGAACTGTGATAAATCTTTAACGTGTGTAGATTCTTCTCAAGATAAAATAGAGAACGTTTATTATGTGTATTAAAGCAAGTTTTATTTTAATTGAACTGTATTAATTATCTACTTCAGTAACTGGAAAATAATAGTTAAATAACGTAAGGAAAAGTGAAAAGACTAGAAGTCAAGTTTAGAGAAGATTGGAAAGAAAAGTAAGATATTACTAAAATACATGTAAGACACCTAATATGGGAAATAAAATCCACAATACTATTTAAAATGTTGGTAATGATTTTGTTTGGGGCTTGATTTACAGAAGAAATTTTGCTATAGAAAATTCAAATGATTGGTCATAGCACAGAACTTTCTTAAAAGAAAATCAGTTTAGATAAAAACATTTACTCAAATATAAGGTTATGTTGTACAACTCTAATGATTGCAATACAGAGGGATCCCTCATATATTAGGCTCTTCTAAGTATGAGAAATTCTCTCAAGAACAGAATTATATAAAAAAATATTTCAAATATAAAAAATATTTCTGGGCTTATTATTCATTTATGTCATTAGTCCTTCTCCCAGTACCAAATTAAAAATGAGTCTGTCTTTATGTGCTGCAAATAATTGAGGAGATCCTAAGAAACAAAAATCAACTGGAATTGTGGATAATTTATGTCTAGTCATAAATTTTATTCTGTTCAAAGAAGGAAAGTATAACTAAAATCAATACCTTGCCAGAAAATGTAGTAACATTGTACATGTATGTTAAGCAGTTCTCTGAAATGGACCAATACTATGTAAATGGAACAATTTGATAGACTTGAAAAAATCATGATACCTCATTTTTATTAGTGATTAAGAAATTTCTGCCCATCGAATAGTCTGTATAAAAATAGTGAAGTTATTTATGGTGAGTAGGGGAAGGAAATGGTAAAGAGGAGGGGAACTATGTAATGTGCAAGGGGAATTAAAATAAAAAGCATACACTTCAGGCCCCATCTTTAAGAAACTTAATATGTTTGGCATATAATGATAAATGTGAAAGATAATTTCCAATATTAAACAGTACATTATAAATGGTATAAAAACTGAGAACAGAGAGAGAGAGCTGTGAGAAGCAAGAAATGCTATCATCTTTGTGGAGGATGAAACTTCATGGAAAAAAGTGGATTTGAGTTGCATATTGGAGAATGAATGGAAATTGTACTGCCTAAAGAATATAATTCCAGGCAAGGATCCATGATCAGCAAAATGCTGAAGAAACATATCCATAGTCTTTGATAAGTCATATTCACTTTGTAGTTCCCAGTTTAACTATAAAAGAAAGCAATTATATTACATCATCCTACACATCCATTTTAACCATCAAATAGTTTATTTTTAGAACATAGATTAATATGAAGTAGAAATTTTCTGCAGAAAATCAGTGGGAAAGAAGATTGAGTCAATACATTTTTAAGCTGTCTGTAGTTATTAAATACAAAGCCATGAGCTTGGTCTTTATCCTGTGCTTAGTGAAGATTCATTGAGAATATTTTGAGATTAAAATTGATATAATGAAAGATTTCTCTTAAGAAAAAAATGCTATTTACCCTGCTTTCCATGCCCCTTTAACTGGAGATAGCTTTTTCAGTGAGAATTGAGAATATGGAACCCCAGAACTGTGAAAGGTATAGATAGCATGAGCGTACTTAGATCCTGGAATCTAGGAAGCAATCCTGAAAAGGGATGAATACATCCTAGTCTGTTCAACACAGAAGAGGACAAAAAGTTCAAATACGAAGAAAAAATTTAGATACACTTCATTTGTCCACTCCATCTCAGAATAGTGTAATAAATGTAAATATATCAAGCAATATATACTCCCAAGAAGTTACAAACTAGTGCCAAGGTAACACAATTGCAAAAGTAAATAAAATATAGAAGAAACCACACCAGGCGCCTTAAAATCAGTAAAAATAAATATTATGGGGCTTCAAAATGGAGAGAAAATATTCTGAGAAAAAATTCAGGACATCCTTCTTGGAGAAATGGGTTCATGAAGGATAGGCAGATTTTCTGTATTCTAAGAGGAAATGGAAATCATTTGAGCTTGAGAAAATAAAATGATCAAAGACTTGGAATTAAAACAGGGCCATGCACTACTATTTCAGCTGAATTTGACGTTATATGTAAGGAGTGCGTGGATAATAAATTTTGGAAAGCCTCAGCAATTTGGTTCTGACATTATTTAAAAATTAGGTAGAAGTGCTTGTACTGAATTTCTAATCCAATCCTCTTCCAAGTCATGCAAATATTTTAATTCGCTTTACTCAAACAGAATAAGAGTTATATATCAGTGTAGTAGATTGAGTTACGTACTCCAGAAAACAAAAACAAAAACAAAAACAAAAAAACATGTTCTTGATCTTAAACCCATTCCTGTGGGTATGAACCCATTGTAAATAGGAACTTTGAAGATGTTATTTTGGTTCAGGTGTGGCCAACTTGTAAATAGGAACTTTGAAGATGTTATTTTGGTTCAGATGTGGCCAACTGAATCAGCTTGGGTTTTAATCCTGTTACTGGAGGCCTTTTAAAGAAAAAGCAACAGGGGGGAGCCAGAAGCTGAAGTTAGTAGGAACCTGAAGTTAGTAGGAACCTGGAAGAAAAAGCAGAGGACATTGCCAAGTGACTGGAAAGCGAAGTGTGCCAGTTTGAATGTATTGTTTCCCCCAAATGCCATTGTCTTTGATGTAATCTTGTGTGGGCAGATGTTATCAGTGTTGATTGGATTGTAATTCTTTGAGTGTTTCCATGGAATGTGCCCCACCTAACTGTGGGCAGTTAAGTCTGATGAGATAATTTCCGTGGAGGTGTGGCCCCACCCATTCAGGGTGGGCCTTGATCAGTGGAGCCTTGTAAATGGGCTGACAAACAGAGGGAACTCAGTGCAGCTGAGAGTGACATTTTGAAGAGGAGCTACAGCCAAGAGGGACACTTTGAAAAAAGCACAGGAGCTGCAGATGAGAGAGAATTTGAAGACGGCTGTTGAAAGCAGACTCTTGCTCTGGAGAAGCTAAGAGAGGACAAATACCCCAAGTGCAGCTGAGAATGACATTTTTGAGAAACTGCAGCCTAGAGAGGAACATCCTGGGAGAAAGCCATTTTGAAGCCAGAGCTTTGGAGCAGACACCGGCAACATGCCTTCCCAGCTGGCAGAGGTTTTCCGGACGCCATTGGCCATCCTCCTAGTGAAGGTGCCTGGTTGCTGATGTGTTACCTTGGACACTTTGTGGCCTTGGGACTGTGGCTGTGTGGCCAGGTGGACCCCCTTTTGTGGCAGCCAGTCCATCTCTGGTGTTTTGCATTTGGCGGCATTAGCAAACTAGAACAGATTTTGGTACCAGAGAAGTGGGGTGCTTTTGCTACTGAGTTTGCAAATACCAAACATGTTCGGCGGCATTAGCAAACTAGAACACCAAGGAACCCAATGTTTGCCACCCAGCCAGAATACTACTAACCCTTGTAGGAAGCAAACCTTCTAGACTCTGAAACCATGAGATAATAAATTCCCATTGTTTAAGCCATTACCCATTGTGAGGTATTTGTCATAGCAGCCAGGAAACTAAGACAGTTTTTGGTGCTGGAGAGTGGAGTGCTATTCTTTTTTGCTAATGTTTCCATTATGCAAAATACAAGGAATGGATTGGCTTTTATAAAGGGGATTTATTAAATTACAAATTTACAGTCCTAAGGTTATAAAAGTGTCCAAACTAAGGCGTCAACAAGAGGATACCTTCACTGAGAATAGGCTGACGGTGTCTGGAACACCTCTGCCAGCTAGGAAGGCGTGTGGCTGGAGTCTGCTGATCCTTTGCTCCTGGGTTGCATTTCAAAATGTCTCTGGGTATCTGTCTTCACTCCTCTCTCTCTCAGCTCCTTTGCTTCGCTGCTTCTTTCTCACAGGATGTTTCTCTCGAAGCACCTGGAGGTCCTCTCTTAGCTTCTCCGGTGCAAACTCTGGGCTTCATCTCTTAACTTAGCATCTCCAAACATCCAGCCATCTCTAAGCATCAGCTAGAATCTGGGTCTGTGTCGGCTCTTAGCTTCTCTCTTAAATACTCCAGTGAACTAATCAAGACCTACCCTGAATGGGCAGGGCCACACCTCCATGGAAATAATTCAATCAGAGTCTCCACCCTAATCAAAAGACTAATCAGTCTGCCCCCACAAGATTGCATTAAAGACTATGGCTTCTCTGGGGGACAAAATATATCCAAACCAGCACAGGTGCTATAATAAATATCTAAAAATGTAGAAATAGCTTTGGAATATGGTAATGGTTAAAGGCTGGAAGAATTCTTGAGGCACTTGAATTAAAAAGCCTAGATTTCCTTGAAGAGTCTTTTTGGTAGACTCTTGGACTTTAAAGTTATGTTTGATGAGGCTTTAGAAAAAATTGATGAAATGTTTCTTATTGGAAACTAGTAGGAAGGCAATCCTTGTTATAAAATGACAAAGAACTTGACAAAATTGTGTTCTGATGGCAGGTGGAGGTCAGAATTTATCATTGATGACCTTGGATATTTAGCTGAGTTGATTCCCAAGCTAAATGTGGAAGTTGTGGCCTGATTTCTCTGTAGCTTATAGTGAAGTAAGAGAGAAAAGAGATAAATTGATGATTGCACTGTCAAGCACAACAAAATCAGCAACTGATGATTTGGAAGGCGCTCATCTGTCCAGATAGAGTGCTTTGAGACTAGAAGCAGCTCTATCAGGGACTTCCCTGAGCTTCCAGGAAGCAAGTCCTCAGAGGATAGGGCTCCACATGAGGGTTTAACTAAAGAACCCTTGCTAACGAGAGTGTGGCTCAATATGGATCCACTCAGCCATTTCAGAAGCAGTCAGGATTGGAAATGCAGTTATCCGGGAAGGATTTGTGGAAAGTCCTTTTGCCTGATGATTTGGACTCCTTTAAACTATACACAAAGGTGACAAGGTTTTTTTTTGAAATTTGTATGAACAGAAGCACTGCAAGCTTGGACCGAAAGGGACAGAGAAGGGATGAATTGAAAGAAGAATTAATTAAAGAGCAGAAACATGGAAGCAAAGGTCTGGACCAAAAAGACCTCCTTGGGCCATGACAAATGGCCCACCTATGCATGTGAAAGAGCAGGTCCTCACCTGTGACTGGAATGGGGGGTGGGGTGGGGGGCCTCTTGACCTGATTGGAAGAATTCAGTCACCATCCCAAAACCTGAAAGTGAGGAGATGCCAAGGTATTCAGGGAGAGTTCAACCAGCCACCAATACTTGGAGAAGGTGGGGCCTACACCCCAGTTTTCATGTAATGCAAAAGTACCACTCCAGTGCTCAGAGAGGATGGAACATAAGCTCCAGCATTTGGGGAGAGCATGGCTGCTAAAGAAGCACTTGAAAGGGTGGGGCTGCCACTACAGCGGGTCCAGAGGACAGAGAATCAATCTACAGTTTACTTTCAGACCTTGAAATCTAAGGGAGTTTGCCCTTCTGGGTTTTGGACTTGCTTGGGACCCATGACCCCTATTTTCCCTCCAATTTCTCTTTTCTGGAATGGGAATATCTAACCTATGTATGCCTGTCCTACCATTGTATTTTGGAAGCAGGTAACTCATTTTCTAAGTTTTACAGGTCTCTTGGATGGAGAGGAATTTTGCCCTAGGGCAGTCAACACCCATAGCCAATTTTAATGAGACTTTAGATTTAGAGTTGTTTTAAAATGGCTTCTGATTTATGGGATGTGGTAAAATAAATGCATTTTGCCTGTGAGAAGAACGTATCTTTTTTGGGATCCAGAGGGAGGATTATAGTAGATTGAGTTACTTACCCTAGTGGGTGGGGTGGGGAACCAAACATGTTTTTAATCTTAATCCCATTCTTGTACATGTGAACCCATTGCAAATAGGAACTCTGAGATCCAGCAGAGTTTCTGGGCCCTGCGTATTTCCATCCCATTGAAGCAGGCAGAGAAAATTCTACACAGCATGAACTGTGATGGCACGATGACCATTGACTGGCAGGAATGGTGAGACCACTTCCTGTTGCACTTGCTGGAGAACGTGAAGGATGTGCTCTATTTCTGGAAGCATTCCATGGTCCTAGATATTGGCAAGTGCCTGACTGTGCCGGATGAGTTCTCGGAACAGGAAAAGCTGATGGGCATGTGATGGAAGCAGCTGGTAGCAGGGGCCTTAGCAGGGGCCATGCCATGGATGGGCACAACCCCCCTGGACCACTTCAAGGTCTTCATGCAGGTTCATGCCTCCGAGTCCAACCAGCTGAATATCCTGAGGGGCCTGCGGAGCATGATCCCCAAGGGGGGCCTCCTATTACTGGAGGCCTTAAAAAGAGAAAGCCATGGGAAGGAGCACGAAGCTGGAAGTCAGCAGGGCCATGGAAGAGAAAGGAGGAGACATCACCATGTGATAGGAAAGCCAGGGAATGCAAGGATTGCCAGACCACCAGAACCCAAATAACCCTGGGAGGAAACAAGCTTTCCAGCTACCAAAACTATGAGACAATAAATGCTTATTGTGTAAGACAGTCTACTCTGGGGCATTTGTCTTAGCAGCTGGGAAATTGAGACAATGAACTTTAAGAATGTTTCTAAAAGTTGTCCTAAAATGACAATGAACACCCTATCTTCTCTCCAAATAATGCTACATCAGTTTTGCTCTTCATTTTTTCTCATCATTCATAGATATTTTATTTTCAATGATAGGATAATATTATTTTGTAGATACATGTCTTCCATTGAAATTGTCCAGACTCCTCCTCCTCAACTTATACCAACATTTTCAAAGCAAAGGACGAAATTGGGCATTTTATTGCTTGTGTTCTTGTTAACAACAACAGCAATTTTTTATTGACCATGTGCTGAGGATGAGGCACTGTACTAGGCATTGAGACATAAAGAGAAACGTTTGACCCTTGTCCTTAGCACAAAGTACACTGATGACTGATAACACTTCCCAAGAAGGACAGTGCCTTTGCAGAAAATGTGACATTTAGACACACTTATGCTGCATGATATTGTTGTTTGGTGCTTCGATTTCCCCATCGAAGTAAGAGAAGCTATTATTTCCTCCTTTTCTACAGTGTGATGTATTGTGAGGATTGGAGAACCTGGTATAGAAACAAGGATATTAAGACAAAGAGGGAAGGCAAGATGTCTGGTATAATGCTGATAGCCCAAGGAATATGAGAAAATGGCAAGAATATAAATCAGAATTCACTTCCACATTTGTTATTGAGAAATCCATGAATCTTACAATTTTACAACTATAATTAATGACGAGCCTAAATCTAATATTCATCTCATTTGTAATAAGTTATTTTTATCAATCGATGAAAAAGAAGGTATTGAGGATTCACTGTGTGATGAGCTTTGATTTATTTATTTCCCTCAAGAGAACAAACAAGATGATTCCTACACCTGAAGTTGAGGAAACAGAACAAATCTAGATAAAACTATAAGCACCTAGTCATCATTTAAACTCAGTAACTTATTTTAAAAAATCCTACTTATGCACCACACTATTTTTGATATAGAAAATACAAAAAGACAATTCTGATTAAAAAAGCAAGAAATAACAACAGCAACAAAACAACAATAAGAGGTAGTATGCATATATATATGTATTTACATATTTACATATGTATTTCTATATACTTACATAAAATACAATATGTTTGTTACAGGTAATGCATGCTGATATGTTTTTCTATTTATTGTTTATCATTTTTAAAAAATTATTCATTGCCTATAACATGCCAGATATTTTATCAGCACTTTACAAATGTTAACTGTCATCATCCTAAATTTTTATCTCCAGGTTATAGATGGGGACAGTAACAGGCACTTGCTGTGAGTGGCAGGACTGGGATTTAATCCTCAGCAATCTCTATCATTTCAGCTCTTAATTTTTTTCTTCTCTTCTCTTTCTTTGCTTCAACATAGTTTTAAGTGTTCTCTTC
This sequence comes from Choloepus didactylus, assembly GCF_015220235.1. Taxonomy (NCBI): domain Eukaryota; kingdom Metazoa; phylum Chordata; class Mammalia; order Pilosa; family Megalonychidae; genus Choloepus; species Choloepus didactylus. The sequence continues at coordinate 27,488,049 of NC_051322.1, read as the reverse complement.
TCTAACTTTTTGCTTCTCCTTCTATAGTCTTATTTTTTTCTATTCCTATTCCTATTATACTCTTTTTTCTCTCACCCTTACACATATATATCTTCATATATATAGATCTATTTATTTATTTATATATATATATATATATAAATATATATATAAAGTATTTGTCTCAACTCAGTAAATTAATCTCAAGATCCACTAATGGGTGTGACCCCAAAATTTGAAAAACTGGTCCAGACATAAATGATCCCAGAATTCTGAATTCTTTATCTATAGAAGACTTAAAATGAGAGAAAAAGAAAAGTTGTGTTTTTGTTTTTTGTTTTATTTTTTTAAATAGCTTTAATTGCTTATCTGCATTATCTGAGAGTCTTGGAAAGTTCTGAGTTATCCTTCCCTCTGAATTTTCAAGTGGCAAAAGAGACAACTGTAACAATATAGCTCAGAATTAACACAGGGAATCAGACTGTCTGGCTCCACAACTTACAAGCTGTATGATTTCGAAAAAGTATTTAAAAACCCTGTATCTCAGTCTCCACATTTGTAAAATGGGGATAACAGTGCCTGTCTCAGAGAGTTGTGCTGAAAATAATAACATATAAAGCAGTTAGACTAAATTGTGCATAGTCAGTTCTCAACAAATACTGACTATTTGCTAGTAAATAGAAGCTTAACAAAATCTATGATGACACTGTGAACGGAATCCAGAAAAGAAAAATATTTTATCTGATCAGAGGCATTCAATAAATATTTATGATTTCTTACAGTTCATTGTCATGAATTTGGCTAAGGAGTAAAAAAAAAAAAATTATTATATTAATAGTAGTAACAACAATAAATAATTTTAGTCTTTTATACAAAGGGAGCATTCTCTTTAGAATGGTTCTCAGACTTGTTTGTGAATATTAACATATCACAGTTGAACTATCTAAATCAATTTGCCTCTGTGAAAGATTTTAGAATTTAAAAGTTGTTTAATACCAAATGTTCAAAGCTTTAGTTACAAATAAGGAAAATGAGATCGGGGTGGGGGGGAGTTGTCCAAGAATATTCTGTAGGGAAAATTAGGATTTGAATCCTCTGCTTCCAACTGATTCTCCCATTGTTCTAGATGAGAGTGACAATAAAGGATTACAAATTCACTTTTTGGAATTTTGCTAATGGTGGTTGGAAAGAGCAAAATATGGTGATTACTGAAAGGAGCAAAAGTTACGACTTGTTATTCATTGAACATAGGCACAGCAACAATAACAATAAAAACACAGTCTAACTTTTAAAATGGCTACTAAAAATGCGTATCCATTTCCTATGCGGAAAATAGATAATGGTTGCTACTTCCCTGTGAATTTAATCTGGCTTCTCAGGCAATATCAATATTCAAATGTGACATCACTCTAAGGTTCCCCATGGAAGAGAATAAACACAACCTCTTCTTCTTGGCAGGATTTTGAGGGACAGAGTCTGAGAGGATTCATTAGTAAAACTGTGTTATATTTGTAATTTTCTTTCAATTGCAAATTTCCGTCACGGAGTAACTAGGATTATGGTAATTAAGAAATTAAATTAAATTAGCATATCACGTACCATACGGAGCAAATTATAATACCGTATAGTAATACCCTACAATAGAGAATTGCCAGGACAATAGGAATGTGTCCACAGTGGAGATGACTGTCTTTTTTTAGCTCCCTATCGCCACTGCCAGTTTCAACAGGGAATAAGTCCATCCATATTATCTAAATCCTAACGAGACTCTAGAATTACAGGGAAAATAAGGTTTCTTCTCTTGTATTCTGGGTTGTCTCAGGCCTATTAGCTTCATTTTATTTACTCTATCAGCTTCATTTTATTTACTCTATCAGCATAGCATCCGTAACTTTATGCACTTTTCAGTATGTAGGCCCATACATACTGGACATTCAAAATGTTTATTATTATATATTATAATTTCCAAAATTGGGTTTTAATTCTTTCCTTGTGGAAAAACGTCATTAATGAAACTGTTTAACTGCACTTGGCCGAAAAATAAAAAAATAAAAAGGTTTGTTCCACAGTGGTTCCTGTATAATGAGCTAAAGGTTTGGGGAATGATTTGAATTAGATACTTTAATCTCAGAGCAGTGTTTCTAACTCAGTAAAAACCTTAGCATTCAAATTCATACCCTACCCACTCACTTTTATTTTTCTGTCTTTGCAGTTCCACCATGGTTTTTAAATCACCCTTCCAACCTCTATGCCTATGAAAGCATGGACATTGAGTTTGAATGTGCAGTCTCTGGAAAGCCTGTGCCCACTGTGAATTGGGTGAAGAATGGAGATGTGGTCATTCCTAGTGATTATTTTCAGATAGTGGTAATTATCTTTTTCATATTGGCTTTCCAATCCCACTCATTGTTTACTAATTCTTCAGTCACTTTTCTTTCCTGGTAGAATAATGATGTTAAGAAAATTGTCCTAATAAAACAACTGATTTTCTAGACTTAGAATTTTGGAGCTGAAAATGAGCCTTTGTGATCACACAGTCCTGCCTCCTTGTTTTACAGTCAAGGCCTTACTGAAAGAAAGAGACATCGATATAACATAGAGCCAAGTTCTATGTTCCAAGTGTTCTCACTGCAGGTTCTTGGGAGAACAGAGTTCAGAATCGGGTTTTAGACTGTATAAAGCCTGGAGTCTCTTCTTTGACTTTACTCATTAAAATAGAGCTTCCACAAGATGTGCTAGTTATGATTATGGTAATCTTACTTTGGTAATAAATACAGCTTTTTGTTGCTGCTCTTGCAGAGAGCACCAGCTGATGCTGCCTGGGCAGTTGAGAGGGGCAGTGGTGATGGTGATGATGGGGGGGCTGCAGTGGTCCAGTGGCCGCAAAAACCCAGACTTCACGTTGCTTTCTCATTTTGAACATTGGAAGGATCTGAGGCTAAGGGCCATAGCTGAGGATAAAACTCAGAGCTTCCTCTGAGTCTTCATGCACTGTCCATCCCTATCCTTCTGGGTGATAAAAGGAAAATGGCACTATATTCATGGAGTTTTTGTCCTGATACATAGTGGATGCTCAATAAATGGTAGCTACTATTGTTTTTGCTGTTATTGACAGCAGAATGCTTTGCTCATTTAAAACTTCTCTCTGAAAATTCTCCTTTTGATGTAGGTTAACATTGGAGGCTCTGTTTTCAGGTACGAGAAATATAAAAAGCATTTTCCAAATATCAAAGAACTTTGCAGTTAAAGAAAGGGGTTTAGGTCTACTTTCTTTATGTTTGAGATGCAGGCATGTCCCTGTCAAAGAAGACAGTCGTCCCTATCAAAGAAGGCATCCTGAGAGAATGAGACTAGAACATAGGGGGCCCAGGAGTTCTCCGTGGCATTATTCTGCCTCTCATTAGTGAACACCTCTTCCATGATCTGTCAACTTTTGGAAAACTTTCATAATCTCTTTGTGCATGTATTTTGACATACTACAAGGGTTTTTCAGGAATAAATTCATAAAGCATATCTTTATCCTTTTATTGTCACTTACCATTTTTCACTTTTATTTGCATTTGTTTAATTGGTTGGGAAGAGTAAGAAAAGTGGGGGAAAAAACACAAACTTTTGAATGCCACACCGATCCATTTGTTCCTTTAAATGCAATACTATCTCTACTAGGATTGAATTAAACATGACCTGCCATTTGGACAAATTGAAATATGTTGTATATGCCTAAAATATATGCTACTTGCATAGAAAGGAAATTGTTGAGTACCCTTAAGGACACATGATAAAAGATAACATTTATTTTTTCTACAGTTTGAATAATCTTTCTCCCAGCATGACTCATTACAGCCAAACTATTTAAATGCTTTTTTCCTTGAGGCGAAAATAAAATGTATGGTATGTGCTGTATTCACATAAAATTGTGCTTAAAAAGTATTTCCCCAGTGCTCCAGAATTTGGAGAGCTATTGTCTGTTACACATGTAATATTTAGCACAAATGGTAACTTATATGAAAATTGTTAATTAGAAGTTACCCAGCTTTATCTAAGAATTTTACGTCAGCTGAGAATTGACTGCAAGACACTAAAAACAATTAAGATTCCCCATGAGGTAATATTTATCTCTTAATGACTTCAGGGGAAGTGGTTTAACACATCTCAGTTACTGAACTAATTCTTACACTAATATCAAAGATAAACTGAGTTAGTATAATGAAATGCTATCTCCAGATCATTTTATCATCCATCCTTGAAAAAGATGGTAGCTCAATTTATATAAAATAGGAGTTAACATTGCTATATTTGATTTATGGATTACTGAAGGTGAAACATTTTGGATGTAAAACAAGAACAATGTGGGTATAAATTATCCATCATATCTCTACTCTCCAAATCCCCAAGAAGATACATGTAAAAGCAATTACAATCTTAAAATAATTTTCGCACATATTTCTGGGTAAAATTTTCCAGAAAATATCCAATCTAGATTTCCTATCTTTTTAGAAGCTGCAGAAGTCAGTGTTTTTATTTCATTTTGCTTTCTTTCTTCCCCCCAGTATTTGCTGAACTTGAATATCTTCCAATAACCAGTAAAGGAATGAGGCTGTCTTTGGTGCTAACCTTAGTTTCTTCCAGACCTAATAAAAGAGATTTCTGTTTATTGCGCTATTAAACATTAAAGATGGTGTGTATATTTGGGGGCATATTTTTCATTGCAAAAATAAGTTAAATTTATGCACACGAACACAGGAAAGAGCATGGGGGATGTATGACATTTCTCTGGTGACACAGAATATCTCATTGAAGCTGAGAACCTTCAGAGCCTCACTTCTTATTTCTCCTATGCAATTTTATTAAAGTTTTGCCTATATTCATTTTGCCACAATGATTTTTGGCTTTTAAAAATGTCTTCTGTTTTTTTTTCTTCTCCCCAGGGAGAAAGCAACTTACGCATCCTTGGAGTGGTAAAGTCAGATGAAGGTTTTTACCAATGTGTGGCTGAAAATGAGGCTGGAAATGCCCAGACAAGTGCACAGCTTATTGTCCCTAAGCCTGGTAAGATGATGGGAACTTTGCTCTGGTAATTGTCACTGCAATTATGCATGGTCCATTTGGAGAATCCATATTGTTTCCCTATATCTTAAGTCACACTGAAATTATTTTGTTAATCAAAGTGTACATTTGTGAGTTGATGATATATTTCTTCTAGAAATGAGACAGCATATACATATATATATATATATATATATATATATCCTCCTACAGACCTTCCATTCCCAGCTTCCTATAGCTGGAGCAGAGAGTGGTGGTCTACCCATGAGGTAAAGTTGCCATGAACAATAGGGCCTCTGGTTGTCTTGACAACTACTAAATTGCTGCCTTCTTCACTCCTTTGTATCCTGCCTTTCTTTCTTCCCAGGGTTCTAAATACACACACACACACACACACACACACACACACACACACACACACACACACACAATTTTGAATCTGGAAGTTGGCATAAAAATAACAGAAATAATCACTTGCAAACAAATATCACTTTTCTCTTCTTCTAAAACTTGATTTTGACAAATTGTCCTTTATTAATATAATTGATGGAACATTTGTTTTGTTTTTATAGTCTTTTGGAGGTTTAATATGGTGGTGCTTTCAAAACTAGCATAAGCCTATATTAGACATATTTGTAGAATCCCGGTAACAACACAATGCCAGCCAGGAAAAAAAAAAAGAGAGAGAGAGAAAAAAAGAAAAAGCAAGCTGGTCAGCTGCTCTGAAATGTTCTAATGCTAAAAAAGGTAAAAACAAAACAAAACAAAAAAAAACATTTATTTTGAAGGTGGTGCTGAAGAGTTGTTTATGTAGATTCAAATAGTTTAAAAGATTAATATGTCATGTAAAAGTTTTTGTATCATTTATTATGTAAATTTAAACTCATTTATATCTCTTTTCTTCCTTTTAACATAGCTCACTCTTCTCCTAATCTTTTTCTGCAATAAGTTTAATACAAAGTAACTTAATTATATGTGGCATAGTCTTTCTTTGGCTTTTATCATTTAAGATGTGCCTTTTAAGTCCTTATGATTTGTGTGCCCCTAGCCAGTTACCTGAAAAATCTCATAATAATGCTCAAAAAAATGACTTTCCCTTGTTTTATTAAAAGTTTTGAAAAGCAACCATAGCATAGCAGTCCCAGATGTGTAAAGGAACTGTGAGTAAAAGAGGGGAGGAATTAAAAGGAGGAACGAAACTAAAAGGAACAATTTAGTCTCATTCAAGATCACTAATTTCTCTGATGGACAACTTTTTTCCAACCATTTAATGTACTTTAAGTGTTGGTGCAACTTCACTTGTGTGACTAAGTACATTTTCTTCTGCTGAAACAGTAATGAATGAGCAGAAGAAAAGGAATCTCTAAAATCAAGGCCTCTAATGTGAGACATGCTTTAAAAACTGTGCCATTTCATGTATAATAACAATACGATCACATTTACCCTGATGTTAACTGCTACTTAATAACAGAATGAGAGAATTCTTCTTACCCCTGATTTCAGTGAAGCCATTAAAGGTAAGGAAAATGGAAGATACGTAACCCCACATTTCTCGAGAGAGGATTGAGATACAAGAATCCTGGGACTTGCTAGGAGTTGACCTAACTTCCAGTGACCACTCCCTGGAACTGCTCGTGGGAATGAACTATTCTTTGAAGTGCAGGAATTCATAGGATTAGAGATTGTCATTGTGTTTTTCCTCTCTCACAAGCCAAGTTGGGGGGACACCAAGAAGACCCCTAGAAGAAATTGCGTGTGTATATGGCTTGAGGAAAGTGCTAGCAAATATGGGAGACTGGCAACTTATTCTGGCTGAAAGTTATCTGGAGATACCTACAATGCTGGGTTGAGAAAGGGAGAGCAACAGTGGGAAGAAAATTAATTTCCACCATTGGGAAAAATAGTGTTGTGAGTCCACGTGAAGAAAGCAGGGCTGAAGGACTCTTCAAAGGGCCCTGCCCAGAGTTCCTGCCTGCTGAGGCTGCCCCAATCAAAGAGACAGAGGAGACTGCCAGAAAGCTGGGGCTGAGGGAGGGAGAGGGGGTTGTTGTAGAAGGTCAGCCAGAGCCGGCTATACTCATTTAAGGGAGGGGTCCAGCAAGGGGATTCCTAAGGTGGGTGTCACAGGAGCACCCCACAAAAAAGAGGCATGTGGATGTCTGCCATGACTGGAGACTTTTGAGAACACAAGCTGAGGAAAACAGCTTTTGTCTCTTTACTCTGAATCCATCCTTCCTCTCTGACCCAGTATAAGCCCTAAGCAGAAGGAAAGAAGTAGACCCAAGAGAATGAAAAACCAGATGATAATCCCTCTACTCCCTTTCCCATGTTTGCTCTCAGGCCTACATTGGATATTAGGTTAATGTTTTGAGGTTCTTAAATACTTCAACATGACCCCAGGGCCAGAGGATTGGCCCAAGTAGCTTTCAGGCATGGGTGCGGTCACGGTTACTGCTTCTGGGGGGAGTGGTGGCCGGTAGCGGAGCCCTCAGCTCTCGGGGCTGCTTAAAGGGTACCGGCGGCGGGGGCTCTTTCCCGGAGGCGAGGGCGAGGCGGAGGACTTGGCCAGGTCCTCGGCGGGAGGCGTGCAAGGTGTGGAGGGCGGCGATAAGGACAAGACACTCTTCATCCAGTAGGAGTATGCGCCAAAGAGATTTATTCAGGGGTGATTACAGGTTATATAGGCTGGTAAGAAGGGCAGGGCTGGAAAAGAGGTGAAGTAGCCTTAAATGGCAATACTGAAGGGAGAGGGGCTAGGATTGGTTCTGAGAGGACGCAGGAGCCGTTGCAGCGGGCAGGAGTTGTTCTGGCCACGGTGCATGCGCGCTGGCGGTGGCAGGAGTTGCCTTGGCACAGGGGAGTGTGCGGGCAAGATAAGGAAGTGAGGAAAGGGCGGTTGGGAGAAAGGCGGTTTCCTCCGGCAAGCCTCCCCTGCCAGTGGCATTTTGGGTGAGGAAAAGGGAGCTGCCTTGACCTCGCTCCCCAGGCTCGGGGGGGCTGCAGAGGGCACTAACGCCCGTACCTACTACCCTCCCCAGGGGGTGATATCAGGTCCCCTGGCCCAGGCCTGGTAAGTCGAGGTACAAGCTCAGTCACCCGCAATTCCCCTTTCTTTTCTAATTAGAGGAAGAGGCTTTACCGGAGAGGCCTGCTAAGGGTGAGGGAAGGGGGAGGTCAGGGAAGGGAAAAAGGGGTTGACGGTGGCTCAGCGAGGCTGGAGCTCAGTGTTGGTGTGGTGCCCGGGCGCTTGACAATGGCTTCGCTGCAGCGGGCTGGGCGAAGGTGAGGGGTTTAAAGTTCAGGGGTTCAGAGAAGCTGGAACTCGAGGTGAGAGCGATGTTCAGGTGATTGAGAAGGGCCTCGCGGTTGGCGAGTCGACCGGTGGCGTTGAGGTCGCGGAGGGTTGGCTGTCATCTTGGAGTGGGGGGCGTCAGAGGTGGCGAGTCGTTGATACTGGATTTGCACGAACGAGGAAAAAATGGCATCCGTTTGTTTTCTTACAAGCTGGACAATTTTGCGGATGAGGCAGGGTCCTAAGATGAGAGCTAGAATAATTATTAATAAGGGGCCAAGAAAAGGAAGGATGTATGGGAGGATGGGAGTGAAAAAACTGGACCAATAACTGGTGGCTTCACGATCTCTTTTACGCTTTTCCAGTCCCTCTTGGACCCTTTTCAGGCTGTCCTCGACGAGACCTGTGGAATTGGCATATACACAGCACTCTTCTCCTAGGGCGGCGCAGAGGCCTCCTTCTTTGAGGAGGAGAAGGTCAAGACCTCGGCGGTTTTGGAGCACTACCTCAGAGAGGGAATTGACAGAATTTTTTAGATGGTAAATAGCGTTTTGTAAGTGATGAATGTCTTCGTCCACAGCCGCCCTGAGGTGAGTTAGGGCGGAGCCTTGACTGGCTAGTGCAGCGATTCCGGTGCCAGTGCCGGCAAGACCTAGGAGGGAGGCAATTGTGAGGGCGGTGATGGGCTCTCGCTTTTGCAGAAGGGCAGGAGCTGCAGTTCTTTCCAGACGGAGGAAGAAGTCTTCTTCGCTGTGGTATAAGACCCTAGGGATAAGGACAATTAGGAGGCAAGTTTCTTTATATTCACTGATGATATTCGTGCTGAGACAGGGGGTAAGTCCTGTAGAGGAGCAGAGCCATTGGGAGGAGTTATGAGGAATGAGAAATTTGGCAGAGCTGCTGGGAGATGAGTAGCTGGCACAGGCAGTGAGGCTGGGAGAGTTACTTGAGCGAGGGCGGATGCACTTTCCTGTAAAGGAGACTGAATGAAAGGTTAGGGGGACGGCAGAGGTATTCCAATTGCATTCCAAGGGGCTGTTTTCTGTGCTTTCTGAAAAGGAGAGGTTGGAGGCAACGGGCTCGTACAGTGAGGAAGAGGTGGAGAGGCAGAGCCAGCAGGATGAGGTAAAATTGGGGTTGGAGGAGTTTACTGAGGTAAAGGCGGCTTGGATGAGGCTGAGGAGGGGAGAAGAGTAGTGAGAGGAGTAGCGAGAGTGGGGTAGAAAAGGTTGGGGTGGTGGGGTTGGCGATGCGCTGTTTGTAGCTGAGGTGCGGTTTCCGGATATGCTGCTTGTACTTGAAGTGCGGCTGGAGGGCTGTGGAAAAAGGGGGTTAATGACTTGGTTGGAACCTATGCTAGAGGGTGTTTTTAATGCAGTATTTTGGTATGGTTGGCTTACAGCCTCCTTTTTTATTAGAATAAGTGATTCTCGGTCGGCTCCTTTCTCATAGATTCTGAAGCCCCAAGTTTGACTGAGTAACCAGGAGGGATCAGTGGGGAGCTGCACTGTAAGATTAAGATGTGTGCAGGATCCCTTACTTTCTTGGCCGAGCCAGTTAACAGTAGGGAGTTTGCACCCTGTAGGGGCCCACTTTAGGGTAAGGTAATGATCAGGAACAGGAGGCTTCCAATTAGTGGTTAGTGTTTCACACCCCCAGTATGCACAGTAGTACTCGTTGGGGGAATTACAGTACGATTTTCCAGGATTTGAGGATGGGTACATGTAATATTGGGTCTGGGGATCACTTACCTTTTGAGCGCAGGTTTCTTCGACTCTGGAGACAAAGGTGGCGAAAGGCTTACTCGGCTCCTGGAGGAGCTTGGTGAATTTATTAGGCCGACAGGCAGAGCAGTTGGCAAATGCTCGTAAGGCGATTCCCCAAAGGATAGGCCAAAAGGTGGCAGGTGCATTAATATAAGCAGACGCATTTAGAAATGCTCCAGTGCCCAAATAGGCTTCGGGGGGATGATAGACTCCAAGGGCTGCGTCTTGTTCACTTTGCTTAGCTGCTTCCGCCTGGAAGTGAGCACGCCAGTCAACAAACTGACCAGGGTTAAGAATGGAACGGGCAAGCGAGGCCCAGTCTTGGGGGATGCAAAAGTCCATGCCGAGATCCTGCAGTATTTGGGAAGCGTATGGGCTACCTAACCCGTCCTCCTTGACGGCCCTGCGAAGTTGCTTGATAGTATCTGAGTCAATGGGATACCAGTCATACGGTTTCTGTGGGGTGGGGGCAAGGTTAAGAGGAAAGCAGCGAAAAGCACGAGAGAAAGGAGGACGCGCTTGCAGAGGGCTTGGCCGGGAGTGGGGGTAGGGGGAGCGTTGCCCCAAGGGTTGCCTTGAGATGTAGAAGGCAGCCAGGGGTTGTTAGTCGGCAGGGTGGAAGGAGCGGCGGCAGCTGCCGGTAGCGGCTCCGAGGGGGAGCTCGCCGAAGGGGGAGGCGGGAGTGGGAGGCCCCAAGCGTCGCAAGATGGCGGCGCGGTGGGCGTGGCTAAGACACAAGATGGTGGATCAGCCCCGCCCTGTGAAAGGGCGGGGCCCAAGGCATAAGATGGCGGACTAACTCCGCCCTGTGAAAGGGCGGGGTAAAGCGTACGCGGTTTCCGGCCCAGCTTAGGGCTGACGTTATCGCCGGAGCATTTCCTCCCCTCGATGGAAAAGGAAGGAGGAAGTTTGCCATCTTGGCGTGGCGCAGTGTTATTTTGCTTTTTGGGAGTCACCTCGAGCGCGTTGTTAATCTGCTCGACTAAGGACTCCGTGTCCGAGTCATGATTTGAATTAGTATCGCTATCTGAATCTGTTGGCTGGGTTGATAGGGCCTCCTTGGATTTAACGGGGCCTCGATCAGGGGGGAGGGAGCCTTGAAGGCAGGAGCGGATGGTTATCAAGGTGGGGAGCAAGCCGGGAGGGAAGCGCTTGCTCTCATGTTCCATGGCGTTGGTGACTTGATCAATAAGACGATCATAAGTAACAGGGTCCCAAAGATGGCAAGTGGTGAGCCATGGGTTAAAGGGCAGCAGGAGGTCCCAGTATACTTGCAGCTGCCGGACAGACACTTTACAGCGATGCGTGTCTAGGAGACCCGCTAGAGCACGAAATTGAGGTGCCTGGCACGTAGATAGATGATTACCCATAGCTAAGGGGGGAGGAGGGGGGGTTGTTTACCGAGCAGAGAGAATGAGATAAACCGTGGCCGCGAGGCCGAAGGAGACGGCGAGAGAGGAAGGCAGTGCCCTTTGGCAACGGGAGCAGTCGGGGGGGGGCGGTTGCAAAGAGGCACACGGCGCCAAATGAGGAAAGAAAGATACAAAGAACCACAGCAAAGTAATGGAGGGGAAGAGGGAGAGCGTTAGGAGGAACGGGGGTCATAGAAGTGCGCATACAAGAGGACGAAGAGAGCGTGGGGGAAGGGAGGAGCGGCTTCGGAGCGGTGAACCTCACACGGCTCCGGAAGCGGCGAAGGAGAGGCGGCCCTTACCTTGCAGGCGAGGAAACGGGAAGCTGGAGAGGCGTCCGGGCGAGCGGGCGACCTGCCGAACTGTTGTGTGGAGACGTTCCTCACACGGGGCACCAGTTGCGGTCGCGGTTACTGCTTCTGGGGGGAGTGGCAGCCGGTAACGGAGCCCTCAGCTCTCGGGGCTGCTTAAAGGGTACCGGCGGCGGGGGCTCTTTCCCGGAGGCGAGGGCGAGGCGGAGGACTTGGCCAGGTCCTCGGCGGGAGGCGTGCAAGGTGTGGAGGGCGGCGATAAGGACAAGACACTCTTCATCCAGTAGGAGTATGCGCCAAAGAGATTTATTCAGGGGTGATTACAGGTTATATAGGCTGGTAAGAAGGGCAGGGCTGGAAAAGAGGTGAAGTAGCCTTAAATGGCAATACTGAAGGGAGAGGGGCTAGGATTGGTTCTGAGAGGACGCAGGAGCCGTTGCAGCGGGCGGGAGTTGTTCTGGCCACGGTGCATGCGCGCTGGCGGTGGCAGGAGTTGCCTTGGCACAGGGGAGTGTGCGGGCAAGATAAGGAAGTGAGGAAAGGGCGGTTGGGAGAAAGGCGGTTTCCTCCGGCAAGCCTCCCCTGCCAGTGGCATTTTGGGTGAGGAAAAGGGAGCTGCCTTGACCTCGCTCCCCAGGCTCGGGGGGGCTGCAGAGGGCACTAACGCCCGTACCTACTACCCTCCCCAGGGGGTGATATCAGGTCCCCTGGCCCAGGCCTGGTAAGTCGAGGTACAAGCTCAGTCACCCGCACATGGGGAAAATATGACAGACTGAATTTTAAAATGGATGACAGGAGAAAAATAAAGCTATTTCCTTTTAATACTCCAGTAGTTGATCTCATTCAATAAACCAATGATAGGCATTGGACCTCACTTATACCAAGGAAGATCTATTTTAACAAGTAGCCCTTTATTACTTGCATCTTACATTCTGCTTGGGCTCTGATTCATTTATTTCCATGCAACCATAAAAGTACAAGGATCCCATCAACAGACATGTCATTTCTTCTAGAGACCACCTAGGAGACTCTTGGTAATGCATTGTTCTTCCTTCTAGATGTTAAAATGTTGTCAGTGAATTTCTCAATCTTGGTAAGTGTTACTGTATTTGGCATTGGATTAGAATCAAAGTAAAAGAATTTGAAGACAAGAGAGCAACAGCCCAGATCAAGATGGTGGAGTGAAAAGCTTCAAGACTTTGTCCCCTCACACAAGCATTGGGCAACCTGCAAGAACTGTCAGAGTCATCTTTCTAAAAGCTCCAGAAGGAAAAAAAAAATGTTAAAGGACTGCAGTAACAGGATGAGTGCTGAATTAAGAAACAGTTTACTTAAAAGTGGTAGGATATTGTGGTACCCAGGCTAGCCCCTCTCCTACCACTAACTGGCTTGGTTTGGAGCCATCTCACTCTTCCAGTGCAAATCCCTGGTATTGATTCCAGAGGGAGCAGACTAACCCTGGTGTACAAACTGGGACATGCATGTTTGGCCCAAGGTTCCATGATGGCCTGAAGATCTTGAGGGACTCACTGTACCAGAAATTGCCCTAGAAGATGACTCAAAGAGCTCTCCTACAGAATGGTGTGGGAGAGCAGTCAAGTGGCAGCCAGGGACAAGGGATCACTGGCTGTAGGACATAGAGTCCAATGTCTGGGACTGTGAGGAAACTGTATCCTAGGGAAGAAGGGTCATTCATATGCATATAAAGGGGATAATTCCTATGACCAAACACACATGCCCAAGAAAAGACACATGGGCAGACAGGACCAGGAATGCCCCTATACTTCACCCTGGATTATTCTCTAAACTATTGTATGGATAAGCCCAGAAGGAGAGTACCTCACACAGGTCAATCTGCAAAGACTGGCAAAAGTGTTTTCTTTTTTTTTCTTCTTTTATTTTTTCATTAGTCCTGCCATTGAAGGACAACTCTGTCATGATACTAGGTGGATACAACCTTAAGGAACAAACACCACAGAGTCTATATTCCATGAATAACACATTAAAATATCAACATGTCTAAGTTTCAACAAAAGATTGAAAAACATACAAAAAACAGGAAGCAATGGCCCAGGCAAAGAAGATTAAAGCATGAGAAACCATCAGTGAGGAGAATCAGATCTGAGATACTCCAGAGATTTTTTTTAATGTGGTCTTAAATATGTTCAATAAGCTAAATGAATATATGGACAAAGAACTAAAGGAAATCAGGAAAATGATGGATTAACACAAGGAAAGTTTCAATAGAGAGATAGAAATTATGAAAAGGAAGCAAACAGAGCTGAACCAAACAGTAACAGAAATTTAAAATTCCTTAGAGGAGTTCAATAGCAGATTGGAGCTGGCAAAAGAAAGAATCAGTAAACTTGAAGATAAAATGATAGAAATCATCCAGTCTGAGGAGCAAAAAGAAGAAAGAATGAAGAAAAGTGAACGGAGCCTGAGGAAACTGTGGGACACCATCAAGCACACCAAGTATGTGCATCGTGGAGTCCCAGACAGAGAAGAAAGATAGAAAGCAGCAGAGAGAATATTCAAAGAAATAATGGCTGAAAATTTCTCATATTTAATGAAAGACATCAGTATAGACATCCAAGAATCTCAGTGAACTCCAAACAAGAAAACCCAAATAGATCCACACCAGGTTGTGTTATAATCAAACTCTTGAATGTCAAAATAGAGAATTCTGAAAGCTACAAAGAGAAGCAACATGTCACATACAAAGGAGTCTCAGTAAGTGTAAGTGCCAATTTCTTATTCCAAACTATGGAGACAAAAAAGCAGTGGGATGACTTATTTGTAGTGGTGAAAGCAAAAAATAGCTAACCAATAATTCTATACCTGCCAAAACTGTTTTTCAAAAATGAGGGAGGGATTAACATCCCCAGATATACAAAAGATGAGGGACTTCATCACCAGTAGTCTTCCATGTGGCACTCCTCATTGTCCCCACCTTTCTGCCCATGCACACCCTGAGCACTGTGGGTTTCTGTGGAGGAAGAGTAAAGGCAGTGAAACAAAGAATATCTGTTACCTGCTAATTGTCTGGTCAGCTCTGCTTTGTTCTAAGTCCCCTCTCCTCCCAAGGGGAGGGCCCCCAGGCCTCCCCAAAATCAGGTGCCCTCATCAGCCTGCCTCAGGTTTGGGGGGTAGGCACCACATACCACAGCAAGGTCTCTGTGTGGCTAGCACAATTCTGTTAGTTCCCATATTCTCACATGGGCACTTCCAGCTGCAGGACTGAGTAGGGTATTTTCTCCCACTGTTTGCAGAGATGGGAGTGTGGGAGTTCATAGTTCCTCCCTTATCTGCTCTGGTTGGCAGGCCCAGGGGCAGTCACCATTGAATTAACTCACCCTGTCCTTTCAGTCATAATTTCTCTGCATTTTCATCCAGGTTCTCCCTCTATAATATAGAAGTCCCTCTCTGGCCACTTATACCCTAGAACTGCTGTCCTGGTTTTCTGCCTGTTCTCTAGTTGTTCCACAGAGGAGAAGTTTGCTCTGCCTCTGCTATTCCACCATCTTCCCACAAGTCTGACCATAAAGTTTTAAGAATGAATGTGTTGACCGTCAGAAGAACAAAATATTTCAGGAACCATAGTTGAAAACAGATAAACAATAAGTTAAGGTCAAGTTGGCATAGTAGAAATTGATGAATTAATTACTCCTGAGTCATCATCCAATGAACTGGAGTCTTTGTAAGTAGTTATAAACCAGAGTTTTTGATGACTAGGTGGAGAAGTTAGATGTTATTCATTGTTGGTGAATGGGGGTAGGGAGCAAGGTGGGAACAAAAGATAAGATAGATGTAGGGTATCAAAATAAATGGACATCAAAATAATAAAGATATCAAATAAATCTCTAAGTTAGATATTTAAATGGACATCAAAATAATAATAGGATATCAAACAAATCTCTGAGTTAGATATTTAGTTCCAGCTTCTGGGTATCATTTAGTTTACTGGCAGTGATATACAGTGGAAGTAATTGGAAATAAATGAGTACTGAGATGGAACATTAAAGTTAGAGAACTGGGAATGCTGCTTTATTTAGAGCATGTATAACCTGTAATATTTTTAATTTGATGAAAGAAATGTTTGAAAATAGAATTAATTTGTCATTTGGAGAATTTCTTCATATTCTACCATGGATAGAAAGCCTGTGGGAGGGGCCGACCCTGATGAAGATGGTGGAATGAGATCCTCCAAGGCGATCTACCCCGATAGAAGCTTTAAGAAACAAACAAGACCGGGAAGAAGTATCTTTCTCAAATCTCCAGAAAACAATTAAAAGGAAGCAGTAAAAGGGTGAGTGTAGAATCAAGAAAAAGGCAACTTAAAAACATTGGGATCATGTGGTGCCCTTGCTGGCTTTTTCTCAGTCCCCTTAAAGGCTTGGTATGGAGCTGGCCCACATTCTCAGTGCAGTTGCCCTTGTCTCAGTTCCACTCCGCAAGAAGCAGATGAATCAGTTACATCCAGTGCATGTATGTCTGTGCCAATCTGTCTGCCTGAAGAATTGAACCAGGTCGCTCATTACAGGCTCACAGTCACAGAATTTGACTTGCTCATAGAAGCATCTCATATAACTGTTGTAGAACAGCCAAATTGTACGTGTCTGGAGCAAAGGATTGCTGGCTGTGGCACAGATTGTGTACTACCTAGAACCATGAGGAAACACTGTTTTCTAGGGGAATAGGAACATTCAGATCTGTGTGAATGGGAGGATTTTTAGCTCCTTGTGCTAATACCCAGGACCAGAGGCAGTCACAGAAAAGACCAGGGAGGACACCCTGTGCTTTTGTCACAGGGTGTTCGCTAACCTCATTTTTAAGAAAGCTAGGTTCTAAAAGAAGGTACTTGCATAGGACAGTCTGCAAAGACTGGGAAATATGGCTTGTTTGTTAGATTGTTTTGTTTTATTGTCTTTCAAAAGTGAGGGCAAGATTAACATATTCTGTGATAAACAAAAGCTGAGGGAGTTTGTCACTGGACCAGCCTTATGAGAAATATGAAAAGAAGTTTTTCAAGTTGAAAGGATAGGACACCAGACAATTGATTGACATCATGTATGTTATTGGAGTTAAGTTGCTATCAAACCAAATGAGGTTGTCACTGATTCAGGGTGTTACCTACACCCCATAGTAACAACAAAGCAAATATTAGGCATATATGCACATAAGGAAATGGGAACGGATTTTAAAGGGTTCACAACAAAAGATCAATTAACTAAAAAATATGCAGTAATGGAAGAATTGAAGAACAAAATAAGAAAAAGACCAAAAAAATAAAGTATCAAATGGAAGAAGAATGCCCTGTATTAACAGTAGTTACTTTAAGTGTAAAGGTGTTAAACTCTCTAGTCAAGAGGCAGAGATTGGCAGAATGGATAAACAAGCATGACCCAATTAAATGCTATTTACAAGAGACTTATCTTAAATTCAAAGACAGATGTAGCTTGAAAATGAAAGGAAGGAAAAAAAATTCCCTATTGATAGTGTTCAAAAGACAACAAGAGTGGCTATAGTAATATCATGCAAAATGTACTTTAAGTCAAAAACTGTTAACAGGAACAAAGAAGGGCACTATATATTGATAAAGGGGTCAATTCATCAAAACGATATAATGATTATAAAGATTTATGTACCTAACATCAGAGCCCCAAACTATATGAAATAAACATTGACAGATTTCAAAGGAGAAATAGATGGTTCTGCATTAATAGTAGGAGACATTAATACACCACTTTCAATAATGGATAGTAAATCTAGGCAGAAGATCAATAAGGAATAGAGGATTTGAACAATGCTATAAACCAACTGGACCTAGTAGACATCATAGAACACTTTATTCAACAACAGCAGATTACATATGCTTCTCAAGTTTTAGCAGATCATTCTTTAGGAAATGCAATATGTGAGGTCACAAAACAAGTCTCATTAACTTTTAAAATATATCTCACAAAGTGTCTTCTTTCATCACAATGTAATGAAGTTAGAAATCAATGACAGAGGGATAAAAAAGAAAGACATACAGGAAAAAAAAAGACACAAATTACTAAAATCTAAAATGAAAGGGGGGATATTAGTACTGATCCTACAGAAATAAAAAGGACTATAAGAGAATATTGTGAATGAATGCATGCCATCCAATTAGATAACCTAAATGAAAAGGACAAATTCCCAGATATACACAAACTACCTACACTGACTCAAGAAGAATTAGTTCTCAAAAGACTATTAACAAGTAAAGAGGATGAATCAGTAATCAAAAATTTTCCCACAAAGAAAATTCCAAGAGAAGATGACTTCCCTGGTGAATTTTACTGAACATTTAAAGAATAATTTACACCAATCCTTCTCATACTTTCCAAAAAAAATTTTAAGAGGAGGAAACCTTTCCTTATTAATTCTTAGAGGCCAGAAACACCCTAATACCAAAGCCAAGAAAATAAAATTACATACTAATGTCTTTCATGACTATAGATGCAAAAGTCCTCAAGAAGCACCAGAAAACCAAGTCTAACTGCACATAAAAAGGATTATGGATTATACACAAAGATCAAGTGGGATTTGTACTAGGAATGCAAAGGTGGTTCAACATAAAAGAACTGATCAATTGCAATACTCAACCTTAACATTAATGGAATGAAAACACATGGTCACCTCAATTGATACAAAAAAGACATTTGACAACATTGGGGACTGATGGCTTGATATGCTGAGCCCTCTATCTTGGGGCTTGCCCCTATGAAGCTTGTTGCTGCAAAGGAGAGGCTAAACCTGCTTATAATTGTGCTTAAGAGTCTTCTCTTGAGTGCCTCTTTGTTGCTCAGATGCGGCCCCCTCTCTCTAGCTAAGCCTATCTTGGCAGGTGATCTCACTGCCCTCCCCCTTACATAGTACCTGACTCCCAGGTGTAAATTTCCCTGGCAATGCAGGATATGATTCTCGAGGATGAATCTGGACCCAGCATCGTGGGATTGAGAACATCTTCTGGACCAAAAGGGGGGTGCTAAATGAAATGAAATAAAGCTTCAGTGGCTGAGAAATTTCAAATGGAGTCGAGAGGTCACTCTGGTGGACATTCTTATGCACTATATAGATAACACTTTTTAGGTTTTAATGTATTGGAATAGCTAGAAGTAAATACCTGAAACTATCAAACTCTAACCCAGTAGCCTTGACTCTTGGAAACAATTGTATAACAATGCAGCTTACGAGGGGTGACAGTGTGATTGTGAAAACCTTGTGGATCACACTCCCTTTATCCAGTGTATGGATGGATGAGTAGAGAAATGGGAATAAAAACTAAATGAAAAATAGGGTGGGATGGGGGGGATGATTTGGGTGTTCTTTTTTACTTTTATTTTTTATTCTTATTCTGATTTTTTCTGGTATAAGGAAAATGTTCAAAAATAGATTGGGGTGATGAATGCACAACTGTATGATGGTATGTGAACAATTGATTGTACACCATGGATGATTGTATGGTATGTGAATGTATCTCAATAAAACTGAATTTAAAAAAAAGGCAATTGACAAAATTCGGCACCATTTCTTGATAAAAACAATCAGAAAACTAGGAATAAAAGGAGCTTCCTCAATATTTTTAAAGGTATACTTGAAAACCCCACATATTCAATGGTGAAAGACTGAATGCTTTTCCCATAAGATCAGGAACTAGTAAAGGATGCCAGCTATCATTATAACTGTACAACATGGTACAGGGAGGGCTTGCCATAGTGATTTGGTAAGAAAAAGAAATAAAAGGCACCTAAATTTGAAAGGAAGAAATTAAACGACCCCATTCACTGAAGACATATATAGAGAGAGAAAATCCAGAAGAAACTATAAGAAAGCTACTGGAGCTAATACATGAATTAAGGAAAGTGGCAGAGTACAAGATAAATATGCAAAATCAGTGGTGTTTCCATACACCATCAATGAACAATTTGAAAATGAAATCAAGGAAAAAATTCCAGAGAAATAGGAACATTGATACATTGTTGGTGGGATTGTAAAATAGTGCAGCTGCTGTGGAAAATATTTTGGTCATTCCATGAAAGGATAATACCACTTCTATAGACATATCTTGGAGACATCATGTTGGGTGAATAAGTCAGAAACAAAGGGACTGATATTATATGATTTCACTTATGTTAATCAGCTAGAATATGCAAATTCATAGAGATAGATGAAACATCTAATACAAATATTTCCTTAAATGTAGATTTACCTAGGCAAGATACCAAATCATGTCTTCCATAGAAGTGAATATGGATTATGTGTCTCATGTTAATATCGAATATGGTCTAGTGCTGCCCTCTCCACCCCCCAACATTGGTGACAAAATAGATGTCCACTCTGGTAGAGGAAATATATTGGTTAGATATTTAGAAAAATGTAAACTGTCATCAGATACCTGTGCTCCCCTGGAAAAGGTTACTAATTTCAAATGATGTTGAATCTTTAACATTTATTCAGGGAGAATATCATATATCTTAGAATTAGAGAAAAATATTTGTCTTGCCTTGAAAATTAATAAATTGGAAGTCTTTGGGACCTGTTTTGGAGAGTTGTTCCTTACAAATGAGAAGGATACTTAGAAATCCTAATGAACAAGAGAAATATCTGGATATGCATTCATATAATTATGTATTAACTGTACCTAAAAATAGTGTTTAATGGGATTGTGTGAACCAATTAAAAATTGCACAGTCTTAGCCTTTCAAGATCTGCTAGAGTTTCATTAGTCAGTGTATTAGCACCTAGGTAACTGTAGGAAAAAAAGCTAAAGAGCTGTACTTCTTAATCTGATAGTCACTGGTGGTCATTAAGTTAAATTTTCAACACTTAATATAAGAAGGGTTACTATCATTTAACTACTTACCTATGTTTAATGTGGGATCAAATTGTCCCTGAAATTCTAATCAGAATTCTTACTATCATTTAAATGCTCACCTATGTTTAGTGTGTGATCAATTTGTTTCTGGAATTCTATAAGTAATTTAGAAAACCAGCTCTATGTATTAGACTAGTATGTTGGTGGAACCAAACTGGAAAACAGTTCATTAGACAGTTTCTCCAAAAAACTGAGATGTTCTTTAAAGCTGAAGACTTTCTCTTCAGAGTTCCACCAAGGAGTCTAAATGAATGAAAGTGCAACTTAACAATTTTGAAACCTATTTCCATTATAGTGATATTATAGCTCATAAGCTTTCCTGTAACATTTTCCCTTATAAGACTTGATAATTAACTGTAACTAATAGAATATATAACCAATCTTTTCAAAGGGTTGTTCACTTCACCATATATGGCTATAAATTCATTCAAGCCTTTGAAAAATGTATTTTTCCTTGCCAAGGTAAAACAGAAAAAATAAGAGGAAATCATCAATGCTCTTTTATTTTCTGCCTCAAAGCCTCAATTCTCTGAGAGAAATGTTGACCTTCAAACTAACACCTTTGCTGAGGGGTTCATTGATGGCCTAAGTTTGGCATAAATCAGTTATTTCATGTTTTAATATATAATATTCACCCACTGTATGTGAGGTGTCCACAAATCTCATCCCTACATCCTTACTCAGTTACTTCTAGATATTTAAATATATATTGGAAAGAATAATATATTTATGAACAGATTCTTAGTATTATTTACACTTTCCAAGTCTTTGTTTCCTTAGCTGCAAAACACAGTAGATAATTATCTCAAAGATCTAACGCAATAAATGTATGTTAAAAAGGATTCGTAGGCTATAAATTTCTGCACAAATGTTAGCTATTATAAAATCTACAGTAGGTTTCCTTTAGTCTCAAAAAAATAGCAGCCACTTATTGATATGGATGATAGCTTTCTTCTAGTGTGTTCTTTACAACTTACAAGAAAATAATTAATAATTAGTAGTTCATCTACAGTGTCCATTTAGAATTCTGGTTTTTAGCCCAATAGAAAAGGTTTAAGAAAAAGTTCTATCTCAAAATAACAGCCAGTGAAAAGGTACACAGTATCCATGTAATGACTTGTTCATTCTAGTTTTATGTAGGCAGAGGTTTCTCAGTAAATAAAGGCTTGTCATTTACCTTGTCCTTCATTCAGCATGTGCTTCAAATAGGAAGCTATCTCAGGGCTAATCAAGATGATATGGCTGCACAGCAGCCTTTGAAATTAGAAATAAATTCTACAGCAATATTAAGTATACTGAGACCAGTGATAACTATAAATTCATGCAATATGGAAGACTTGATAGATTCGTAAATATTGATCACATCATACTTCAGTAGTAAAGATAATAAAGCATATTTTTCTATATATTTTTTTCAACTCTATAGTGGGTATATGGCAAAGAATAATTTTGATTTTTACATTGAACTCAAATGACATTGCGCTTGTTAAAATTCCACCCTTTACCTATAAATCATCCCTCAATGAGAGGTGTGTGTAGTAATTACTAAGAGGTACTCATAATTTAATAACTAAAATAATATAGGTGTATTTTTAAACTGTCAAAGTGATGATATTAGCCTTGATACAATGAAATGGTCCTCATATCCATAGTTTGAAGATGTGTAAATTTAAAAGCTTTTTTTTTTTGCAAAGTACTTAAAAAACATATATGTATGTGTGTGTGTGTATATATATATATGTGTGTGTGTGTGTGTGTGTGTGTATATGTGTATATATATATATATATATACACATATATATGTATACACCAAAGTCTCAAACATGTCTATGCTCTTTGGTCCAGTAAAACAACTTAGAAGAGTTTATTCTAAGTAAATAATCTATGACATGTACAACATTTTAGGTATAAGGATATTGAAGGCAGCATTATTTATAAGAGTGAAAAATTGGAACTAACCTAAGTAGTTAAAAATAAAGGAGTGAGTTGGTTGAGTTTCCTGGAAAACAGACTCTGAGAGAGAGATCTGCATGCTAGAAGTTTATCAGAGAGTACCCTCAGAGTCAATTGTATGGCGGGTTGGGAGGAGCAAAAGAAGTAGGAATGGGCAGAGAGGAAAAATAAACTACAATGCAACCACAGAAAAGACTTCAGGCAATCCCTCAGGGAGCTCTGAAGCTGGGATTGCTCTTCAGGCTACTCTACCCCCAGGAATGGGTGTGACCTTGGGTGAGGTGGCTCCCTTCAGCTGAAGGGAGAGATTCAATTACTGGAAGAGATTCAATAGGGAACCAGCAGCAGCACATCATTCCCTGAAAGGCTACCATATTGAAAGGGAGATCAGGATAGTACACCAATGCATGTATCACAGTCCTCCTCTTGGGCATCACAAATCTACTTGCTTCAGGTAATAAATTCTAGAATAGCTATTCGAGGATATAGGTTGGTCTCATTCCCTGGAGAAAAGAGTAAGGTGAATGGGGTGAACTACAGCCCCCATCCCTTTGCAACTGCAGTTGGTCTCAAGACTGCAACTGATAGTCATTGTTTCCCTCCACCTACCCATTATAGATTCCTCTCACCCTCAACTAGCATCTCTCCTGGTCTGTGTGGCTTAACTTGTGAGTGATCCAGGCCCCATCACTTCTCAGTCCATAGCTGCAAGTCCATTTATCATCAAACTTGGAAAGGGAACACCCAGAGACAATTTAGTGGATCATCTGGCTGTTAATGTATTCTTCTTCCCTGTTTCCCACCTCTTCCTGATGATCAAAGTCAGTTATTCTTACCAGGATGATATCTTGCCTTGTCTGATGATATCTTGGTAAAAGGAATGTAAAATGATCATTCAGCAGCCATAGCTCAAATTCAATGACGGAAGTATTCCTCCTCTGAGAACTAGAGCCTAGAGTGCAAGGAGAGGAAGCAAAGATTACCCACCTGGGTCACTGGAAGTGATGGTAAGCAGGGTTATACCTATTTCAGTCTCTTGGATCCAGGACCCTTTTATTCTACCTACTGGGGACATGGTGCCATATATTGGTCATTGATTTAGAGTATATACCACATCTAAAGGATGGTGCTCATTCCTCTTAGGGTATTATCTCCAATCTGCCTCCTCACTTGCACTTTCAAAGGGATATATATTTGCTTTACCTGTTCAGCTGCTTCTCAGTGGTTGGTATGTGTAAAAGGGTCAGTAGATCCCATGGACATTCCATTCATGTCCACTCCTCCTTTGCTATAAAGTAATTTTTTTCATATTTTGCAGTGTTAAGAGGGATCCTATGTTGGTGGCTCAAATACTTTGTGAGTGGTAGTGGCTAAAATCCTGAGATTACAAAATGCAAGCCCATACCCAGAATACATTTCTATTCCAGTCAAGATGAAGTTTTGCCCCTTCCAGTATAGACAGTATAGACAACTTTCCACCAAGAAATTAGTTGGTTTCCTCCAAGGAATGGTATTTTACTGGGAGCTTGGTATTGAGCTCTGTTACTGGTAGAGTGGATATACAGCAGTGGCAGTAGCTGCTTATGAGAGGCAGCAGCCTTGTTGATTTTAAGCCCATGCTGTTGGGCAATGCATAAGTCCCATCCCTGCCACTGTAGACTCACCACTCATGCACATGTTGAGCTACCACTGGAAACTGGCTCATGCCTACCAGTTGAATTGTTCTCTCTACTTGATTGTTTAGTACCTCTTCCATGAAGGGTACAATCTGTAGGTGTTTGCATGTGATTCAAAGATCTTTAAACTAGGTATTTATTCCCATAGCTCAATCCAGATGCCTCTTTTCCAAACCTCCTCATCCCTGATCTTCTAATCATTCTACCTCCAGACCCCTGACCAAACAGTCAAGCCATTTGACCTAGCTCACAAGTGTGTGTGTGTGTGTGTGTGTATATATATATATATATACTTGGACTGGGCCCTTTCTCTTTTCACATAAGGTGATTGACCTATTAGGAAGCGCTCTCTTTACCTGTATTTTTTAGAGCTATGTGTAAGTGAGGTGGTAGTGTAGTAGCCATCCATTTGTGGGTGCATCCATAACAAGCTGACCACACTTGGTCTTTTCTTTCTTCAGTCGCCAGTCATAAGTATGAGTTGAGTGAGAGGCACTTTGTGCAAAAGTGATAGAAAACATGGATGTCTGAACAACCTTATCTTGTGCCTTCTAACCCTGCTTGTGCCTAATGGCAAATATAACACTTGCATCTTATTATGAATTGCAGATGATCCCACCTGACCTTTGACTTGCTACATCTCAGAGAACCCAGCTCATGGTGGGAAATTCTGGCCACTTGGTCCTTTGATTATCCCAAGGTTGGTTATTCTGTCTCCAATAGGACCAATATCCTCCAGAAGCTGGTTTATAGATGGCATATAATTCTTTGCTCCAAATGGCATGACTTTATCCAGAACCCCAAAGATTTGTGTTGTGATTATCCTTTTGGGACTTGCCATAATGTCCACACAGACTTTTTTTTCCCACCATTGCTTGGGTTACATGGCCCAAGTAACAGGTCCGCTTACATCATAGCCTGGAAGTGCTACAGAGCCTGTTTCTACAATGTTTCACATTGTCCAGTAAATGCGTCAGAGCAGAATATGTGGCCTGCTGAACCCAAATAGGCTTAATAGGCATTGTGTTTCTTTCTTAGTGTTTGGAGCTATGAGAGCTAGTAATTTGTCTTTATTTGAAGGGAACATCTTGTCATTCCCTAAATAATAGTGCCCCTAAAATCTACTGATATGGTGGGCTACTCTATCTCCATAGGATTTATCTCCCACCCTCTGGAGCACGTTTTACCAAAGCCTCCCCCCACCCCACCCCCAAGTACTTGCCATTCTTACTCTACTATTCTGATTAATAGGATGCCTTCCCCATACTGGACAAATGTAAAATGCTTCAGAGTATCTGGATGGTCCAGATACCTTTGGACTATATTATGTCAGAAGGCAGGAGAGTTAACATAGCCCTTATGTAGGAGCATGGCTGTAAATAGATAATGTTTTTTCCATTCCTAGTGAATGAGAAAATGTTTTGATTATCCTTTTTCATAGATACAGAACAGAACACATTACTGTGGCTAAATGCCATGTACTGGAGGTCGTGTTAATCTATTTTAGTAAAGATATAGCATTTGGTATAACAGCTGCAATGGGAACTACTACTTAATTAAGTTTGTGGTTGTCCACTGTCATCCTCTAGGTTTGGTCTGGTTTCTATAGGGACCAGATTGGCTAATTAAAGAAGAATATAATAGGGGCCACCATTCTTTAGGGCACTAACCTCTGCCATTCTCCAGGATGTGATATAGTACAGGGATAATTTAAAAAGTGGAATACAAATATTTTACACAGTATGAATACAAACTTTTAAAACAAATCTAAAGCTAAATTTATCTCTATAGTTATATGTATAATAAAAAACTTACTTATATATTTTTTTTATTTTAGAAATCAAAATATGTGGACACAAAGAGCATCCAAACAATAAGCAATGTATATTAAATCATGGCAGTGGTGAGATTCTGCCTTTAAACTTCAGCCCACAAATAAAATTCTTGGAGCATTCTTTGCCCCTCAAGACAATTAAAAGATGAGAAGAGATAAGGTTCCTGTATTTCAGTATTTTTAATCTAATGAGAAATTTAGTAGCACAAGAAAGCAAACACCATTTTAACTCATGGAAAAGAAAATGCCAACAGAACTGTAATCAGCCCTACATAGAATAAGATTTATATAAATACAGAAGAAAAGTCAAACAAGGAAAAGGATAGCATTTTCAAGAATGTCCCTGGGTCTGAATGTTGTGTGCTAAGTATGTTATATGTATATATCACTTCATTCACTTTTATAATATCCAGTCTAGAATATATTCCTATTCTCATTTCATAGATTAAAAGATTGAACTTTGAGGAGGTAAGATACCATTCCTAATATCATGAGCTAGAAAGTGATGGGGCCAAATTTGAAAAACACTGTGGAATTTTTATTAGCTCCTACCAGGTCCTAGGCACTGGGGCTGAGTCAATTAATAATCATATATTAATTGATTCCTCACAAGAATCCTGTGAGAAGGTACAATTATGTTTCCCTTACTTTGCGGGTGAGGAAACCGCAGCACAGGCAAGTTGACTAACGTATCTGAGGACACAGAGCAAGCAAGGAGACTGACTTGGTGCCTGTTCTCTCAGCCATTCTGTTGTCATGTGACTATCTGCCCACTCTCTGTCCACCGCATGGAGCCTAGCCAGGTAAATTGGGGAGATGGGTGGTGTTTCAGATTATTTGAGTCTAGTCAGACTAATTTGGGAATTACTGAAAAAATAGAAGATCTTAAAATTAATAAAACTTTCCAAGATTCTGCCACCCAAGTGATCTGTCTCTGAATTCCCAGTGTGCTAGGGTCTATCACTAAGTGTGGGCTAGTTGGAGGATAAAGAGTCTGAATGACTATAAAGGTAAATATCACACCTTTATCCAAGAATCCATAGTTTAACAGAAAATAAGTTTGATACAACTAATCTTAATTATCACATGCAATTAAAGTGAAATGATTTTTAATGGTGTAATTATTCAATATTTATCAAAAAACAAACAAAAAAATTATTAGGACTCACAGACCTGGAATGCAAATTATAGATGGTAAATGCCATTTGAGGAAAGTTTAATTCCTTGTTAACACAGCCAATGCTTGAGGAACGACTTGTTTTTGTTCTAACTCTATTTTAAGGAGGATGGTAATGCCATGTCACACAAAATGACAACACTTCTATTGTTTTGAAAAGTTCTTTCCCTAATTGTTGTTTTTGTTCCCATTTTTAAGTGACAAGCTCCAGGTTCTAAAATTGGTAATAAATAGAAAACTGCCTTTTATATAAGGCAGCTACTCATAGGTCTTTAATTTGCAATGCAGTTCCATAAAAAAATTATTAGTTAATAAGCCTAAATGAATAGCTTATGCTATGCATAGCTGTCTTTGTTATTTTGTGTTGTCAAGCATCCATTAAGAAATTTTAGATAACTCCAGTTTCCCTGGTAAGTTTCATAACACATATTTTTTCTATTATATGAATGATAGTTTCATATATTGAAGAATGTTAAAAAAAACTCATTCTAGATTAAAAATGGCCATCCTGAAAGCAAAACACATATTATGAAGCAAGAAAAGTCACATACAAGCTAGCTGCTCAGCCTCCTAGTCTAATAGGAAAGTTTGACTTACATCATGACTGTCAAGTCCCTGGAGTATGTAAATACAAGATGTAGGGATAGCACAGTGGAGGCCTTAAACAGCTCTTTCTGTGGAAATCAGAGGAAATCACCACTGAGCTGGACTTTGAGGGAGGAATATGATTTTGTTAATCTTTCGAAAAGGCAAGAAATGGCAGACAGAAGAAACATCACACACGAAGCATAAGAACATTGAGCAGGATCAGAAGTGCACATTCAGAGAAATATACATGATTTAGTAAAGCTAGAGAGATATGTAGAGTACCTTTTAGAATATGCAAAAGAAGTTAGGCTTTAAGGCTTGGCTGTGATGGCTCACTGGTGGCTAGGTTATAAAGGAAAGGTGTGCTTTTCTTTGTGTTCTTAAAAGATAACTCTGGAAACAGTGTAAACGTGTTGGTAGTAGCAGGAGATGGGATAGGAAAGAGCAAGACTACTTGGGAAGGTGTAACTAGGCCAGCCAAGAGAGAATGAGGCAATGTACCATGGTAGACAAGAAGAGTGAGTGGATATTAAAAGCCCCTCAAAATTCAGAGAATGCTATTAATATCTCGAAATGGATTAGGAATCAGGGATAATTCCTACATTTTTTATTTAACTGAATAGATGGTGCTGTACGTTGAACTATGTACCCCTAAAAAACACATTTTCTTAATCTGCATTCTTATGAGTGTGGATCCATTGTGGATAGGATCATCTGAAGATGTTGTCTTTAGTTAAGGTGTGGACCAGCTGAATGAGGTTGGGTCTAAATCCAGATTACTAGAGTCCTACAAAAGAAGAGAAAATTCAAACATAAGAGAGGAAACCACAGGGAGGAGCAGGAAGCTGGGAGCTAAGGGAACCTAGAAGAGTAAGGGGAAGATACCTCCATGTGCAAAACCAGGGACCAAGGATTACTGGCAATCAGCCCCAGAATGCCAAGTCTTCAGGGAGAAAACATTACGCTGCTGAAGCCTCAGTTTTGGACCTCTGGTCTTGAAACAGTGAATTTCCATTGTTTAAGTTAACCCATTGTATTGGACTTGTGATCACAGCCAGAAATTCAAGCAGATGGTAAAGCCATTACTTAAGAATGTAGGAAGACCAGGAAGAGTCTCTTATGTACATTTGGACACAAAGAAGCTAGATTGTGAGTTAATTCAAGTTCTCATGTCTCAGTCATCTTTGCATTTCCAGTACCTAGGAAAGGACCTGACAATGGTAGATTTTCAATTACTCATTAGAAGGCCTATAAGTAAGCAAATTTTTTACTGGTTAATTGATAATGCTGGTATAAAATACAATATGGTGAAAGATGAAGCAAGGTAGGTAAATATTTAAAAGGTCTCTAAGCACATAATTGAAAAATTTTATAATCAAAATAGGAAAAAATCAATAATAAGACTGAAAAGCATGTGTGTGTGTATGTCTGTGTGTATTAGATTGGAATAGAAGGAAAGATGAATGCAGAATATTTTGTAGTATCCCCAGAGGGAAATAGTTATGGTCTGAACTGAGTGGCAACTCTGCTCTAGAAGAGAAAGATGAATTCACAGAATAAAGTGGAAGAGGAAATGGTTAGCAGTTTGCATTTGAATTGAAAAGGGGCTTTTGAAGCTGACTGAGAATGCTGTAAATTATTGGCCTTGCTGATGGTAATGAAAAGCTTAAGGAAGAGTGTGACAGGGCCCTATTATGCATCCTTAGTTCCTTGATAGGTTATAAGTGAATCATTCTCCTACTGATGAGATGATTCCTCCTTGCTGGACATATTTTACCCAGCTTTGAGGAACGGACTCCTTGTACTGCCATCATGGAATGATGAGTTAAATGGTTATGCATTAACATAAGATAACCACTGAGTACTGTCACTGCCAGGACTGGAACATATTGATTTGATTAGCCTTTAAATATCAGAAATGTAAAAGTGTTCCCTTCTTTTTCTTCTCTCTCCCTTTTGTCTCTCCTCTGCCTGTGGCAGATACAGATTAGAACCGAGAAATAAATTAGAAGTGGAAGGACTAAGTTTGGCTCTCAGCCATCTGAAAATACAATCCATTTAATTTACCCTGAGTATCCTTGTTATAGTGTTAAATATACACTAAATAGTTTAATATGGATTTATATAATGAGTTCACAAATTGATTTTGCAGTGTATGCTTGCTTAGGAAATAAACATCTGCTTCCTGTGGCCTGAATTCCAAACCTATATGTGAACTCGTTTTAATATGATAGACAAGTTTTCTTTAAAATGATGGGAAAGCTAATCTAAGGTCATTTTATCATTCCATTAAAAAAAAAAAAATCCATGAATCCAAAAATAAAACCAAAAAAACAAAGAAAAACAAAACAAAACAATGATTGAGAAGCTCCAGCTGACTCCTAAGGGAAGCAGTCTCTATGGAGTAGCACAGCTAATATCTTATCTCTGAATGACAGGAAAAAAATAGACCTCCACACTCTGTGAAACCTCTTTTTCTTCTTTTCTCTTGTTCAAGAAAAGTCATGTGAACCTTCTTTAAAAATAAATGATATAGCCTGAGCTATATGCAGATAATTTATAAAATAAAATTCCTTGCAAGTTTGAAGATGCATCCAGAAGTGCCTCCCTCTTCCAGTCCCCCTCCTTCTCCAGGCTCTGGTGGCCAGAACTGATCTAATTTTAATAGGTGACTGGATGGCAGTGACAGCATCAGCCAATATTTCTAGGAATGGGCACTAAGATTTGTAATTATAATGTCCTTTATTCCTATTTAAATTCAACAGTATCCTCGGATTACTACTTTTTCCCTTGAAACATGGAAGTCTGGGTATGGGGGTTGGGAATGGTTAAGAGACCAGGCTTTACCCTCTTGAAATCTGTACCTTTTCACAGTCTGTCACATTTCTCTAAGGCACCATAGGCAGGGAGGCCAGCTATCAAGAATGGTAATTTATAGTCTGAGAATGCCTAATCTAAAATCTGCCCTTGTCAAAGGAGAACAGGTTAATCCCTACACAGCAATAATGGGCATTTTATTTCAGTCAAAGGTTCAGTGGAGGCTTTCAATTAGATTCTTTAAACTACCCCTATCCTTATCAATTTATGTACAGGTCTTACAGGTCTTTAACATATTCTACTTTTAAAATAGAAAGCACAAACTGTGGTCAAATTCACATATGAAAACATATAAATTCAGTTTGCAAACAGACCACAAGCATATAGCAACAACAAAAAAATGTGTCATATAATTATGGTTGAGTCAGCTTTATTATTAATCATCTTCTTGGTGATTAAAATTTACCTTTCTAAAGAAACTTCTTTTTCTAGCAGATTTGTCTCTCTTTCACTGTAACCATTTTATATTCTAAAATCAATTCCCTTAATTTTTATTGTCCCAGACAACAGAATTTTGCCAACCATAGCTATTAGAAAAATTCATAGTTGAGGAATATAATACTTCAGGGCAATAATTAGATTAGGTGGTCAAGAATTAAAATGAATCCATAGAAGTCTTTATAACTGTTTTTTTCAGTCTACAAATCTATAGGCAGCATAGTAAAGAAAGACAATGACATTTTACACATTTTAAATTAGTGATAGTGGATGTTTTACTGTAACTCTATTTACTAGCCCTTTCTTGCTGGAAATTTTTTAAGGATGTTTCTCCCTCATAGTTTCAATGATAGATGTATAAATTTATCATTCTTGGTTTTCTGGCCTGAGATTAATTAACAAAATCTGTCTTCTGGGTCTCTCCTTTAGTTTCTACTCTCTCATTCCTAGTTTACCCTATTTGTACCTGCTTCTGTGGCTCCCTAAATTCTACACCTCATTCTTCATTGGCCTACCCTTCTGGCACTGTTCCATCCTTTCTTCGTAATAGATTCTATCAGAGAGCAATTTGAAGGTCTTTTTTTACTTGTAGTTTTCTTTCTCCAACCTTTCCAAAGCATCGACATTAAATGAATAAATAAATAAATAATTATCATCACCATTATCATCATCATCACTACATTTGTTATTTTCTCCTATCTGCTTTAATGCAGTTTTCTATTCCCAAACCTGTTCTTTTATGTTTTCCAGTTATCCCAAACAGTACTGTTAATTGGTGTAGTGGAGATGGCATACTGATGACCCTGGTTGAGACACACATTGCAAATTCCACATATTATAATTGCAAGAGTAGTCAGGTATCCAGATAGCCTTGGAAAAGACAATGATTTCTGATCTGTGAGCCAGTGACACCCAAAGTATAGCACTGGTGTGGCTTGGAGTAGTGGTAAGAGTGTGCACCAGCAGTACTAAAAGTGAGTCAGTTTCCCCTAAACTTCATCTACACTTTAGAAACTGGGACCCAAGAAATTTATAAGAACCCTTTCTATTGATTATTTATTAGATTATTCTAAGGAACACTTGGCATTCTGAAAACATTACTACTTCAAATGCCTTATTCATTATTGTATCCTAGTTTTTACAATGACTACATTTCCATTTTCTTTGCTATTCAAAATAAATTCCAACACATAAAGATACATGAAGTTTATGAAGTTCTCCAAGATAATATACTGCTATTTAGAGAGAAAATCAAACTGTGGAAAATCAAGCTCTTTCTTCATATGTTCAGAGACATGATTACAATTTGGGGGTAGTCATGTCAAAAGTCAAATTCTTCTACCCTATTTCCAGATATACCAGGCTTTGGGGAAATGAATGGCGATAGTGAGTAATGGAGCAGAAATCATTGTTTACATTCTCTCTCTGTAGTTGAAGCATCTGAATATCAGAGGGTGAACATGGATGTGGTGGATTTGTACTATGCCAACTTAGTCAAGTAGAAACAACATTTCTCGGTATTTCCTTCCTTGCAAAGTTTTGAGTTAGTGTGGGTCAAAAGAGAATTTCATGTAGCAGTTGTAAAAGAATAACCACACTTTATGTTTTGGAGGTTGGTGCAGGGAATGAGTTGTCACTTACCTGCCAGCTCACCTGGTTGGCATTCAGCAGCAGCCGGGCCCTCAGCTCTTCTACTAAGGATCTGAAGCAAAGGTTTAGCACCAACCAGACCACACAGAAGAGAAAAAATGTTATAAGAAAACCAATCCCAAACATACCTAGGCAGAGATTTTTCTTACAGCCAAAATGGTCAAGGGCCTTCAACAGTTCATTACTAAAAATCGATAGAAGAACCCAGTACCTGATCTTTATTATACCTTATGTATAAGAAACTAAAGTAAATGTATTACAACCTGTAGATTTCATAAACGCCCCTAAAATGTCTGCTCACCTTCTTAAATTCCTAAGTTACAGCCCTGACAGGGTATTGCTATAATGAGATCCCTAGATTTGTTTGAACCCTACCTATCAGCATAATCAAAGTCTGGTGTAAGGATAGGATGAGACTATTTAAACATTCCTCTTAGAACATTCTGTCTTACAGGGCTGACTGTTATTTGACTGCACACATGTTCCTTTTAAATAAAATAGAAATACAAGGCTAATTTTTTTTAGGTAGGAAGGTAGAAAAATCATCACAACTTCCTCCAAAGCATTTCTCTGATGGTGGCTCTTGAGTTACAAGATACAAAGATACTCCTTTTCAGACTTTTTGTCAAAATGATGCTCCTTTAAAAAATAATTTCTCTTCCTGTGGATTCAATAATTATAAAGGAACCAGGCCAGTTGTTCAAATGGGATAAAGTGAGTGCTTTCTTTTTTACACAAAATCCATATTTATGCCACTTCATTTATAGGGGTATGTTTTCTTACATGATTGCTACCTAAAGTGCTTGACAATGATCGCATTATCACTTCCAGCAATGACATTTTATTATTTTGAATTATATTTAAATTGGTTTTCTTATGAGAAAAGTTAATGATCATACAGTTCTCAGTTTGAATGTTAAAGATTAACCAGCCATCACCATTAACCCAATACACTAGATATGTTTGTTATGTTTGATAACATGAATGTGCTCAATAAGGAACGCTATTCAATTGTGAATTATTTATAATTAACACAACCAAAAATTTATCATGGTGAAGTGATTATTTTAGTCATTATTTTATAAAGCAATGCAATGCTTATACACATATATAGTTTAATGATTCTTTCCCTTCTCTGCTCATCGTCTGCTATCTCATCTCTGGAAAAAGTGAGAGGAAGTTGTATGAGATATGATAGGGTAGGAAAACAACAACGCTATTATTCTTGGTTCCCTCACCTGTGCAATAAGCTGAGACCTTTTTACAGCCAGGGTAGCATTACAACTTCCATGAGCCCTAGGCACATTTGCCTTTGAAGGGCCTTCCTCCATAATAAAAAAGGTTAAAAAATTATATTTTACAACTGTGTTGGTATAAAGACTAATATGATCCAAGCTGGATTATATTCATTTTTTCTTCTAATTTGAAAAATGTCATAACATCCTCATGAGCCCCTAAAAGTACCGTGAACCCTTGGCACTGTGCTTACTGTATCCAAGGATAAATCAGCCCTATTTGTAGCCATGCTATGATTGTATATTTAGCACATTTGGCCAAACTTTCTAAGAGTTTTGAAGTCTTTTGATGCATAAGACAGGAAATTAATTCTGTTTCATTATCCCTATTTTCATATTATTTAATAATTTTTTTATTTTAAAATTGTTTTTATGTCATAGGTATATTCTTGTATGGTTCTGCCAATTAATTTGTTAATCATTAGAATCATTCTTTTACAATGACTTGTGTTATTATCAAAAAGATATTGAATCTTTCTTTCGTATCGTTTTCCAATTCATATAGCTCCTAACATTTAAGCTTGAGAATCTTTGACTCCTAACCTCTTGCTACACCTCTCCCTAGTATTTGCACATTGTTTTGTCCTAGAGCTAACGTTTTGATAAATACACTCATGTTTATCAAAGGTGCCAAAAATTTAGGGGAATCTTTTTCTAATGAAAGTGATGTCACTTAGAATATTGATACATCTGTTTCTTAAAGCAAGGGATGCAGGCAAATATTCTTAATTGCAGATATATCTCTTTAGAATCAAGTAGTGGTCCACATTATTTAAATATCAGATAGAACTCTAAATACCAGTCCAAAAGGCTAGTGCAGTCTCACAACATGATAGTTAAAAATACGCTTTCAGGTTCCTGGAGATGGCTCAAAAACATGAGTTAGGCCAGAAAGTGTAACAGAACTGGAGTTCCAAGGGGTACTTTAAGGAATATATAATGTTTCCTGATGCTAAGGTATCCCAGCCAGTTCAGCTGAATTAATAAGCTTCATAATTTTTCACAGTTTATCTAGAAAGTGTTAGGGTTTGGGGAAATTTTATTTTATTTTAAATTCATTTTTACTGAGATATATTCACATACCATACAGTCATACAAACCATACATTCAGTTGTCACAGTACCATTATATAGTTGTACGTTATCACCAATATTAATTTTTGAACATTTTCATTACCACACACACAAAAATAATAAGAATAGAAATTAAAGTGAAAAAGAACAATTAAAGTTAAAAGAACACTGGGTGCCTTTTTTTTTTTTTGCCCCCATTTTTTTCTACTCATTCATCCATACACTGGACAAAGGGGACTGTGGTCCATATGGCTTTCCCAATCCCATTGTCACCCCTCATAAGCTACATTTTTATACAATCATCTTCAAGATTCATGGGTTCTGGGTTGTAGTTTGATAGTTTCAGGTATTTACTGCTAGCTATTCCAATTCACTAGAACCTAAAAAGGGTTGTCTATATTGTGCGTAAGAGCGCCCACCAGAGTGACCTCTCGGCTCCTTTTGGAATCTCTCTGCCACTAAAGCTTATTTCACTTCCTTTCACATCCCCCTTTTGGTCAAGATGCTGGGTCTAGCTTCCTCGGGTTTGGGGAAATTTTAAAGTTTCATCTCCACCTTAAAGAGGTTATCTGCGGTGGCTTCCTCCAGAGTTTATTTACAGTCTTGCTCTATTGATGGCAAGTGTCCTGGGTCACCCTCCTCTGGCATCTGGGCCTAAGGTAGTGTCAGGAGTTGGTGAAGAATTTCAACATCAGTTTCACGCCCCAAAGCAGCACAGTAATTCATTCCTTAAAGGAGTCAATCCCAGCAGGTATTAAGCCGCAACTCTCTATAGCAGGTGAATAAATCAAGTAAGGGTTATCTTAGAGGTTACAGGTTAAGATGGAAAAAGGAAATTGAAGGCTTCCAATAAATTTGGTGATGTTTCATGTACTTGGAACTTGTATGCCCATTATAGATCCAAGCAGCTTCAGTTTTTCATCTCTTGTAAACACTGGGAGAATATTAAGCACCCAACAAAAGAACATTAAAAAATATATATTTACTGTGACTCTTCTATTAAAAAAAAAACTTCTCCTTTAATATTTTTTGTTTAAATTTAGTGAATTCTAAATATCACTGATCAGCAAAATTCCATGAGACTGAATTTCTGCTGATTTCTAATCTTAGACTTTGAGATCATTAAGACCTCTGAACTACCTTTAACTATTAGGAGAATTTTGTAAATTCTAGATTTATTACAATGGCAGAATTTTATGGATATCATTTCTATTGCTCATAAATTCATTATACTGATGATCAAATTGACTTCTTAGGCTTCAAAATTTGGAATAGGTGTTACTTCTAACAACTAGAATACATTTTAAAAATCATGTTTTTTTTTTCAAATTATCTAATCATTGGAATATCTAGTGAGTTCATTAAAAATGTAATATGCCTAGGAATCTGCATTTTTAACAAGCAACTCAGGTGACTTAAATCAAGCAAGTTCAGGAACCAATGCATTAAGCAAAAACAAACAAACAAAAAACACTATATAAATATTATGCCCTCTCCTCTTAATCTCTGGAGGCAAATGCAAAATAAATTATTAGAGGAATCAGTTATTAGTCTATTATTAGACTAATAATAAACTAAACACACCATCATACACATATTTTACCATTAAAACAATGTTATCTTTTAATTTGTAAATTAAATCGTAAATTATTTTCATATCATATCATATATTTAACTTTATTGAAACAATCCATATTAGGAATAGCAATCTCCTAGATAGGTACTTTGGAGAGTCAAGGAAAATACTGAATCTGTAACTGCTCTGTAAATGTTGATGGAAATCACGAAACTCAAAATCTAACTTGTATGAAACCGTTTCAAAGGTGGAGCTGATATTATTTGGGTGGTGGTTATTTTTGGGGGGATGTTTATTTTACGATAATTATCAGTCTGCTTGTCTACTTCTCCTTGAGATTAGGGACCTTATTTTTCTTCCATATGTCCTCTTCACTACCCATCACAGAACTTGATATATTGTAGACACTGGAACACGTGTTGAGGAAATGAATTACCATTCATTTGTTTGTATACACATATGCACACACAAACACATACAAATAAAATCTAGGTATTTTTAGAGTCAGCAACTAAATCATATGATTAGATTCAAAGACACAATCTATTTCTAATATGAATAGCTCCATTACTATTAAAATAAAGTGTGTTTACATAATGGCTTCAATACTGATGACAAAAAAAAAATTTTGAAGAACGTGTTACTACTGTGTCACATATATTGTCACTCCAAATGAGACTAGACATCTAACACTTGCCAAAATATATCAAGAGATTGTCAGCCCTAGAGTATAATCATAGGAAGACTGACTGATGGTCTTCTCTCTTCCGTACATTTGAACCCTCATAGCAGCTTTTGAATGCTGACCACAGAAAAGAAAGCCAAATCCCATCTGTCTGGTCTTATTAGGGTACCCTCAGGATTTTGATTCTGGTCTTCTATAATTATTAGCACTTATTTAATTTATCTTTTTCTACCATAGCCAAGCCTGGTAGAGCTGCTATGGCATATATAAATACATAACCGTTGCCAGCAAGAGCTGACTGGCATTCATGCTTGAGTGTCTTTTTTATCTTCTTCTTGGCTGCTGGGAGTAGCCTGAGCAGCATAGAAACTAAAGAGCTTCATCTATTAGGCATGACAGATTTGTATTCAGCGGTAAATGCCTGACCTTGCTCAACTCCCTCATCCATTCCCATCATCCTCTTGCCAGATGAAAGAGTCTGCTTAATTCCTGCTTCCTGGCTGTTTCCTTGGAAACAATAACTGAGTCAGTCTGAGAGAATAACTAATAGGAGAATACCTTGGTGGTGGGATTATGATACTAAAAAAAAAAAAAAAAAAAAAGTCATCATCCACAGAATTATGGATGAGGAGTGCTAAAAACTGTGATTTTAAAATAATAGCAATCAGTGACACTATGATTTCCCTTATTAACCCATTCCACTTTGGCGTGATATTGACAGATTTTTCCCAAGGTATTCTTCCCTCAGACCGAAATATTTAAGCTGCTAGTATCCTTTTGATTTATATGATGAGAACAGATTAGTTGTATAATAAAACTCGTATTGCTTTATATATTGAATGTGTGGACAGGGGAAGATAGGTGCAGATAGTATCTCAACTTGGAAAGAGAACTTTGTATTAGCAGACCTGTAATGGAATATAGACTACCTATTTTTCTTACTCTTTCCTCTTCTGAAGTTAATCTGCCTTAGACTTGGAAGATCAGAAACTTTCATGTTTCATTTTCCTTTAGGATCCTTTCATTATTAGCCCCAATTCTTATTATCTGAAAGAATCATCAGCAACCTTGCTTCATATAGTTCTTTGATAACTACATCACAAGGTCATCAAAAGTCTCAGAATCCCTATGGAGTTCTTAAATTTGCAATGGAATTCATAGCATCAGCTGAAAACTAAACTCATAAATTGCTCAGTGAAACTTCGATGGAATTTTATGGAATAATTTCAGATTTCTTTTATCTTAACAAGAATGCATGCAGATGAGAGATCCAGCTTAGAAAGATCCAGCAGAGACCATAGGCTATTTGGGTAAAATGTTTTCTTGTCTTGACCTCCATTATTCCCTGTTGTTTTTGACTTGGGCTTAGAGAAGGTTTAAATGATTCTAAAATTTAATTTTTCTATTATTCTAACCTTATTTAATATTTACTGAGGCTACTTAACATTTGTGTGTACTTAAATGGTTCTAATAAATAATAGAGGACAATAATAATAATGTAGTAACATTAATTTGGATTATCTTATACTCTAGAACTCTGCCTTAAATCAAAGCTTAGCATCACTTACATTATAATTATGTTTGCTTTTACTACAAATTCTGAGTGCAGTTAACTTCTATTACAAGAATCATAATTACAGTTGGCAACCATGTTTAACTAAGCTTATTTATCTGTATTCCAATTAAAATAAAGTATGAGACACTTCCACTCATATTTAATGCCCCTCATTAGAATGGACATTCCTGCTTTGCAGTCATTTAATAAAGGCCAAGTATAAATTTATTCTGATTGTCATTGCTGGTGCTCATTTCACAAGATCTGCTTAACAACAAAATAAAGTCCAAAGGAGATGAGCCCCCCAGTTGCAGTATGTCCTGTCCAAGTGTGGAGATAACTTTAAGAAGACATGATTGGACTCTCTCCCTGTGGACATCCTCTGTCCATCACAGAAGAAGCAGATGTCTTGCTGATAGAGTTGATAGGGGAAAGAATTTACAGTAGTGTTTTTGAGTTGTTCTAAGAAAATGAAACAAAACTATATTAGTTTCCTATTGCTGGTATAAAAAATTACTATAAACAGTGGTTTAAAACAACACAAATTTGTAATCTTACAGTTATGGAGGTCAGAAGTCAAAATATCAGTCTAATTTGCCTAAAATGAAGGGATTGGCAGGTCTGATTCCTTCTGGAGGCTCTGAATAGAGAATCCATTTCACTGCCTTTTTCAGCTTCTAGTGTCCACCTGCATTCCTTGGCTCATGGCCTCTTCCTTGCATCATTTCATCCTCTTATTCCATCATCCTTTCTCCTACTACTGACAAACACTCTCTTGCCTCTCTCTTACAAAGACTCTTCTGATTATATTGGGCTCAACTGGGCAATCAAGGACAATCTCCCCATCTCAGAATCCTTAACTTAATTACACTTGCAAAGTCTTTACCCATGTAAGGCAACATATTCACAGGTTCCGGGGATTAGGATTTGTACATCTTTTATTCTTCTGGAAGGAGGTTATTATTCAGCCTACCACAAAAACAAACAACTTAGTCTTCTAAAATGTGTACAGAGTAGGCACTCAATATATGTATCTCAAGTGAATAAATGAGAATGAATACACAGAGATCTGCAAGAAAGTGTATTATGAAAATATGTTAAGAGTTTGGGGTTATATCAAAGCAAATGGTGCAACTTTTATTGAGTCATTCTGGCGTATTAGTTGCATGGTCAGACCTCCAGTTGAGTAGAACAGGAGCTGGAGAGTAGAATTTCAATTTGAGGCTTGTTGATTAATTTTTCTGGCATCTAGTTTTTGTTTTTATTTTTAGAGCTTTGGTATTTATATTGTTTCCATGGGAAACCCAAAATTAAAGAGTGGTGAAGATATAAGCTATAAAATATGATAATTTAAGACATCAAAAGAAATATAATGAGGGGGTTGTGCTTTTTATTGGAGTTCCCAGCCTTATGGAGGATCCTCTTCAATTTTTTTCCACTAGATTTCAATAGGGAGAGGGGGAGGTAGGATAGGAGGAAAAGAGGGAGTAAGCACAAAGCCCAAGCGATTGTTTAAAAATCGGCTTGCAGTTTATGATATGATAATAATTATTATGATCCTTGTCTATGATAGCATTACCATAATTGCCATGCTAAAAATATCATAACTACTTTATAATGAAGTAAAATGTATTAATATTTAGTATGGTACATTTTACATGAAATGCATTCTAAAAACATTTACAAAGTTAAATAGTGTAGTTAGAAATACATATCAGGAGAAAATAAACCTTTAGGGTGCAATATTAAAAAGGTTAATGACCGGTAACCTAGTGTGACAAAAAGAGAGTTGTCAAAAAGAGAGTCATTATGTTAACATATCCATACAATAATAAAATTGGTAAATACAGTTATTTTTTATATCAAACTGTTTGAAGAGCTAATGTGTACCATCTTTGGTTTAAATGTATACATCTTCTTTGTCCAGTTTTGTCCATCTTGAATACATTCATAGGTGTAAAGTGAGTCAGTTGTTGTAGATAAATGAGGAAGCAAGCTGGTCACTTCCCTGTCTCCCAGTCATGTCCAGTCTACATGAACATCTTCCTGCTCACACACATACAAGTTTCTTCTCCACTTATCTTGAGCTGTCATTAAAAATAAAAGTTCCTGGATCTAAGATGGCAGCATAGAGAGAGTGGAAGCTAAGTAGTCCCCCTAGAACAACTTAAAAAAAACAGAAATAACTAGTAAATAATCCAGAATAACTGTGGGGGGACAAACATGACTGTCCACTCATCATACACCAACCTGAATTGGGAGGAATGCCCGAGATCACAGCATAAAATCTGTAAGTAAAAACTGCGGATCCAAATCAGGAGACGCCTCCCCCACAGCCTGAGCTACAAAGCCTCATGATGCCAGAGAGAAGCTTTCTCCCAGCAAGCAAATATAGCTCAGCTGAGCTCCAACTGGGGTTTTAATTAGCAAGTGTGAGCTGCTCACTGCGAGGTACGAATCCCCAACAAGCAGACAGAGGCTTTGGGTGACGACTGACCTTGGAGAGCCGGAGGGTTGCCTCGGACTAGCTCTGAAGGGGATTCTCTGTTCCTTTTACGGCTCAGTGGAGAAAGCCTCAGCCATTTTCACTTCCCAGTTCTGTGACCCAGATCAGGGTGGAGACAGCACAGGCAGAGAGAGACCATTGAAATGCTAATGACCTCCCCCTAGGGGGTCTATCTTCTCTAAGAGGAAAGGGGTGGGGCCCAGCTCTACTACCTGCCTTTCATTCAGAACTTGGGGAAAAAGAGCCACACCTC
Organism: Choloepus didactylus; assembly: GCF_015220235.1. NCBI lineage: Eukaryota > Metazoa > Chordata > Mammalia > Pilosa > Megalonychidae > Choloepus > Choloepus didactylus. The sequence continues at coordinate 27,446,202 of NC_051322.1, read as the reverse complement.
CTTACACCAGTCAAGAATTATAGGCTAACAGGCGCCACCTGCTGGGCAGAAAAGCACAGTGACTGGAGGCATCAGAGGGTGTACCAATTTTCTAAGATACACTCCTCAGGGAAACCGGATACTGAATATTTCTTCCTTCTGGGATCTTAGCCCATTCTGGTCTGGGGAGGCCTGATTGGGGTAACCATGGAAACCATGCCTAGACAACAGAAAACTACAACCTACACCAAGAAAAATGAGGTTATGGCCCAGTCAGGGAAACAAACTTGCTCTTCAACTATGATGCAGGAACTGAAACAACTAATAATAAGTCAATTCAGAAAGTTTAGGGAAGATATGGTGAAAGAGCTGAACTGTATAATGAAAACATAGGATGTACATGAGGTAGAAATTGAAAGTTCAAAAAACCAACTGGCAGAATCTATGGAAATGAAAAGCATGACACAAGAGATGAAAGACACAGTGGAAACATACAACAGCAGATCTCAAGAGGCAGAAGAAAACACTCAGGAACTGGACAACGAGGCACCTGAAAACCTACACACAAAAGAACAGATAGAGAAAAGAATGGAAATATATAAGCAACATCTTTGGGAACTTAGAGACAAAACAAAAAGCAAGAATTTATGTGTCATTGGTGTCCCAGAAGGAGAAGATAAGGGAAAAGGGGCAGAAGCAGTAATAGAGGAAATAATGAAAATTTCCCATCTCTTATGAAAGACATAAAATTACGAATCCAAGAAGCGCACCATACCCCAAACAGAATAGATGTGGATAGGCCTGCACCAAGACACTTAATAATCAGATTATCAAACATCAAAGATAAAGAGAGAATCCTGAAAACAGCAAGAGAGAAGCAATCTATCACATAAAAAGAAGCTTGATAAGACTATGTGTGGATTTCTCAATAGAAACCACAGAGGCAAGAAGGAAGTGGGGTGATATATTTAAGATACTGAAAGAGAAAAACCACTAACCAAGAATCCTATATTTGGCAAAACTATCCTTCAGATATGAGGGAAAGCTTGAAATATTCTCTGACAAACAGACAATGACCAAGTTTGTGAACAAGAAACCTGATCTACAGGAAACACTAAAGGAAGCACTGCAAACAAAAAGGAAAAGACAGGAGTGAGAGGTTTGGAAAACAATTTTGGGAGATAGTAGCACAGCAATGTAAGTACACTGAACAAAGATGACTGTGAATACAGTTGAAAAAGGAAGGCTGGGATCATGTGGGACACCAGAACAAAAGAAGAACGATAAAGACTGGGACTGTGTAGCTCAGGGAAACCTAGGGTGCTCAATGATTGTAATAAAAGGTACAAATATGTTTTTACGTGAGGTAGAACAAATGAATGTCAACATCGCAAGGTGTTAAAAATAGGGTGGGATTGGGGGAAAATACAATCAATGCAAACTAGAGGCTAGAATTAACAGAAACATTGTATCATGCTTCCTTTAAAGGCAACATACCAAAGCTAAATGCATATGGGGTGGTGGGGAATAGGGGAAGGGTATGGGACTCCAGGCACTGGTGATGTTGTCTGACTCTTTATTCTACTTTAGGTTAATGCTGTCTTTCCTTTTGTCACCTTCTAGCTATCAAGTTTTTGTTTGTTTGTTTTTCTCTCTTTTTCTTGCCTTTTTCTTTTGCCTCTCTGCCTTCTTTTACTCTTCCTCCATCTTTGTGGAAGAAATGTCCTTATATAGAGAGTGGCGATGGTGCTCAATACATAAATACGTGACTATACGGGAAACCAACGATTGTTTACCTACGACGGAATGTATAGTGTTTGAACAAAACCATCTTAGAAGAAATGGGTTGATCAAGAAACCTTGAGGGCACTATATTGAGTGAAATAAGACAGACACATAAAGACAAATATTGCAGGGTCTCACTGATATGAACTAATTATAATATGTAAACTCATAGACATGAAATATAAGTTACCAGGATATAAAATGAGGCTAAAGAATGGGGAGCGGTTGCTTAATATGAGCCGAATGTTCAACTAGGGTGAACTTAAATATTTGGAAATGGACAGGGGTGATGGTAGCATGTAATGAGAATAACTAACAGTGCTAAAAGGTGTGTGAATGTGGTGGAAATGGTAAGCTCAGAGTCATGCATGTCACCAGAAGGAAAGTTGGAGGTTAAAAGATGGGAATGTATAAAATGGTGAATCTTGTGGTGGACAATGTCCATGATTAACTATACAATATTAGAAATCTCTCTCACGAACTAGAACAAATATATGACACTATAACTAGAAATTAATAATAGAGAGGCATATAGGGAAAAATATATATACCTATTGCAAACGATATACTACAGTTAGTAGTATTTTAACATTCTTTCATCAACAGTAACAAATGTACTATATCAAAACTATGAATGAATAATGGAGGGGAGGGAGCATGGTTAGGGGTATGGGAGGATGTGAGTTTCCTTTTTTTTGTCTTTATTTCTTTTCTGGAGTAGTGAAAATGTTCTAAAAACTGAAAAAAATAATTGTGTTGATGAATGCACAGCTGTATGGTGGTGCCATGGGCAATTGACTGTACACTTTGGATCTTTGGATAGTTGTATGGTATCTGAACAATCTCAATAAAAAAAAAATATATATATATATATATATATATATATATTAAAAAAAAAAAAAAGCGAAGCCTATTTCCAGAACACAGAGATAGTTCTAAATGTTTTTTGTTAAATCTCAAACAGAAATGCATATATATGTGCACCCAACAATAGGTACTCACCTGTTTATAGCAGCATTATTTATAACAGTTCCCTAATTGAAACAATACAAATATCCATTTTTTAAAAAGCGGGCAGAAAAGAAAGTCATGATAAAATGGGGTTTCAGAGTAAGGGAAGCAATGAACTGGAGCCCTGTAGAGGATGAGAAGGGAAGGTCAATAAAGGAGAAGGGTTTTACTGTCCACATTTGGTACTCAATACCTGATGCCTTGCATGTGGGTAAGAATTGATTAATTAAAATTTAAAAATAAAAAAATAATAAAAATAGTATGAGAAACAGCCAAAAGGAAGGAAACTCCAGACATTTCTCTTCTGAATCATACGTATTCTGAGGGAGTCGTTATGCATGATGCAAAGACAAGGGTTGGGGTTCAATCCAATGTGAGTGAGTTTAAATCGTGAAATGGCTGTTCAGTAATTGTGTGAAGTTTGTCTACTTAACTTAAACTTGAATATCCTCACCTGGTAAGGAGGGGAAAATGCCTCTGTTAAATATTTTTGTTTTCTTTCTTTTAGTTTGCTTGTTTTCTTTAGACTATTAAATGGCACCGAATTTAATACATTGTGCTTGTACCATTCTGCACTTAACTTGATCAAGCCTTCTGCAGACTTCACACTCCGTACTTAGGAAGAGAAGCCAAGTTAGAGAAAAATATGACATAATTGCAGTGGTGTGTGTGTGTGCATTGTGAACCAAAGGTGCTGATTTTAAAAGTCTCATTTCCCATTTCTTCTATTTGTAGTCATTAAATTTTTGTTTGTTTGCTAGTTTGGTTTTTACGCTTACATTTTGTTATATTCTTTTTCTGCATTTTTGAAATTATTAAATTTTTCTTTTTTGAACTGTTAATGTAATATGCTTTATAAACTTTTTACTGACATTGATCCATCTTCAAACTTATGGACAAATGTTGTTCTTATTGTTCTTAGATGTCTGATTTGTGAGAAATCTTTATGTAGGAAAAATCATAATCCTTTGCTGTTAATTAATTAATTAATTAAGTAAGTAAGTAAGTAAAAGTGCCCCCAAAAAACCAACAGTCTCTGCTTGCTAGGTTTTTAGACTTGATTGGGGAAGGTAGATTAGTAAGCTAATCAATTAGAAAAACTAGATTTCACACAATTTCTTCACACAATTACTGAACAGCCATTTCACGATTTAAACTCACTCACATTGGATTGAACCCCAACCCTTGTCTTTGCATCATGCATAATGACTCCCTCAATTCTCACCCATCTTTTAAGGCCCAGAATATAACTGGTGTCTACTATGATGCCTTCTGAAATTATACCAGGACCCTACATGGCCCCAGTTCCTTGTATGCCTGCAGAGGTCATTGTCTAAATTCCACATTAGCAACAGTTTTAGAATGGTTCTTTAGGTATTTTGACTTATGTCTTCTCAAAACTGTAACTCAAAGGAAGGCACTGTTTCCTTTTATTTTTGGGAACAGAGTTTTTTTCTTTCCTTTTTATTCTGAAACAATAGCAAACACTGAAGTGTTGTAAGAACAGTATAAAAGCTGCAAGAAGACTACAAAGCACTCATGTTTTCTTCTTGCAGAGACCGTATTCAGATTTAACCAGCTATTTTGATAATGTCCTTTATAGCAAAAAATGAAATTCAGGATCACACGTTGGACCCAGGATCATAGATTGTCTCCTACAATCCATAACATTTCTCTTATTTTTCTTTGACCTTCATGAGCTTACACTTTTGAAGATAAAAGCTAGGTCATTTTGTAGAATGTCCGTCAATGTGTGTGTGACCAATATTTCCTCAGTAGACCTAGGTTATGCATTTTGGGTTAGAATATCACAGAAGTGATGCTGTGTTGTTTTAATTGCATCCTTTTGGGTGACACATGATGTCACTATTTCCTGTCATTCATGGTGTTAACTGAGACCATTTATTAGTATAGTATCTGTTGGATTTCTCCAAAGTTACCCCCCCCCTTATAATTGATAAGAATTTGATGAGGACGTAATATGCAAGTATATAAAGTCCTGTTTTATTACTGGTAGGTTCCAAATGATGATTTTCTTTTTCTATAATTCCTCTACATTTAATAGTTGGCTTTCTACAATAAGAATATTCTCTTTTTCTCATTTATTGATTCATTCTTTCATTTATTTATATCAATGGACTAGTGGATTCTTATTTTATTCAATGGGTTATGCCATCAATACTTATTTTGATATTCAAATTATCCCAGATTTGGTTAGTGGGAGTCCTCTGAAATAGCTGTTGGTTCCCTTTTGACATGTCCCAACTACATTGTAATCTGAATCTTTTATAAAATAAGTCACCCACAAATCCCCAAATAATGCAGATAAAAGCACATGGAGTCTCTTGGAACTGAGTTTCAGTGCTGGCAGTGTTAGTTGTTAGCTATGCAATTTTAGCAAATAAAATAATCTTCCTGAGCCTTGGTTTCATAATCTGTAAAATGGGAATGAGGATTAATTAGATAGCCTCTATAAAGCAATTAGCTCATGCTTGAAATAAATAGTAATAATAATATTAGTAACAATGATGATGAAGTTGACAAGGACGATAGCTAATATTTATTGGGCACTAAATGTGTGTCCATTAATTCTCACAGTAATCCTCTAAGAGAGATAGGGATTAAGAAACTTGTCCTTGACCATCAATTAGTAACTACTTGAAGGAGATTTTGAATCCAAGAGTGGCCTTAGAGCCATATCAAGAAGGCACTAAATGTAAATACATTATTACTAAATGTATATTCATTGTAATAATGAAAAGAAATAAATGAGAATTAGCTTATAGTAGAGAGTCCACCTAGTTTCAGCTAGAAGCTATAGGAATAGGAGTTTCACTAGCTTAGTAACCTTTTTTTTTTTTTCCTGCCCTTAAGCAGAAGATTGGAAGAGAATAAGGGAAGTTTCTGAAATTTAGCTGAGTATCAGGGAAGAGGCATATTAATTTACTTTTTCTAAGATCCTAATTCTGATTAAAGAAGAATTTTTGGCAAACTCTCTCATTTTAAATGTCATTCCTGTCCAGGAAGGAAGAAGAAAAGAAACTATTATACTATTGCTGTAGAGCCAGAGAAAGGAAAAAGAAAGAGGAAGAGAGATCGGAAAGGAAAAAGAAAGAGGAAGAGAGATCGGAGAGAGAGGGGAGAGAGAAACAAAGGAAGGAAAGAAGAATGGAAAGGAGGGAGGGAGGATGAGAGGCAAGACAGGGGGTGGGTGGACGGGAGGGAAGGGCAGAGGAAAGAGGAGAGAGAAACGGGGAGGGAGAGAGAGAGGAGTTTGAGCTGTCTGTCTAGAAGAGAACAGCAGTTGTTTCTGTGGCTGGAGGTCTAGTGGCACTGGTGCCCTCTCTTAACCAGCCCTGAGCACTCAGATCTCTTGTGATTAGTAAATAAGCTAATTATAATGCTTAACTTTCAAGAAGAGTTTGCAAACAATGGAAGGGAAAATGGGGAGTGCCTGTTTTAAGATAGCAAGATAGCTAACATCCTTTTATCTCTAGCATTCTGCAACATTGCCCACATCTAGGGGTTCCTGGGATTCACTTTTGACATAATAGATATAAACATGCCCAGTTTTCCCCTAGCTGGTTCATCTTATTCCTGTTCTTTGAATGAACATTTGTTTGGGCGGCTGCCTTCTTGACTTCCCTGGCAACGCTGCAATTTTGCTTTACGAGTAAGATAGAACAGAGACAAATTGAACTGGGAACAATTTCAGTCTTGAAATACTCTCAAGGAGGCATCTCCTCCCAGAGCCCATGGTTAATTCTGAACACTCAGGATGGATGGTATGTTTGTAGTCCCCTGGAGGTATACTGGTGTGTACATACTCCTGTACATGCACTTGGCGGTGTGCTCATGCATGATGCCAAAGGAAGTCTTGATGCCAAATAGTCAGGAGATGAGTGGGGACCAACTGGAAAAGCCAGTTTTGTTAACCCTTTGGGACTGAGCCATGAAATATCCATGAGACAATACGACAGGCATAACCCGTGCTAAATCCGCAGACCTCCTTGAGACCCTTTAACAGCAACCCCAAGCCAAAATCTTATTAGGCCTGAAAACATGGGCAAGGTGTGTTGCACATAAAGAATTCTCTGGACTGTTAGTCACACACCAGCATGCTGGGAACAACAGGTACACAGAAGTATTTGTTCAAAATATTTGATTTCCCCTCTGGCTACTTAGTCAAGAAAATGTAAAGGACAACTCATTTTTACTGACATGTTTGTTGTCCTATGTTCCATTTTCATCCTCCCAGGATGGGGATAAAATGCAGAGACACTGTTTTTACTGGCGGTGCCATCAAGGTCCTGGTGATTCCCTGGGACAAGTGGCAGTCCTTCCTGACACTACCACCGGGCTGTTTTCTTTAGCGAGTTGACACTGATTTCCCCCTCCTCCTGGCATGTGGAAGTCCCAAGTGCCCCACTGACCCAATACCTGAGCCTGTAATTACTCCAAGAACAGGAATGAAAAGGGCATATCTCTTCTGCTTTCAGGGACTGACAGACTCAGGGCTGTAAGGGCCTGCATTAAGGCAAATCTCACAAGAGAGCTTAAAGACTCCCAAGCCTGGACTGGTGCATTTTTGCATCAATAGAGACCACGCTCATTATCACTGAAGGCTGCAGAATTGTGAAGTTGGCATAGACTCTGAAACTGCTTCGTCTCAAAAGGCAGATTCTAATACTCATATTTGAAACCCAGAAACCAAAATATAATTAGTTAGCATCCCTTTTCCAGAATACCATCATTTAGCAAGTACTTTCCTACTGCATTAAAAAGAAAAAGAGAAGATGTTCATGATATCTTTTAAAGTGAAATGGTTGTTCACAAGCCATTTTTAGGTACATAATCAATTTTAAAAAGCATTTTTAAGGGATATAAGTGATCAATCCATGTATTTTTATTACTTGAATGTCTGAGGTCTAGAAGGTTTTATAGTTTCATGAAATTCATTTCCAAACTCTGCAAGGTTCTTTTCACATTATATTAAAAGTCCTTTTCCTAAATTTTTAAAAATGCATGTGTTTCCAGCCTGAAATTCAAGCAGTATTCTTGTTAGTGAGTGAGCTTTGCTCCCTCACAGTCAGTCTGCTCAGCTGATTTTTAAAGTTAATTATGGTGGAGTGAAATATAAAGGTCAGACCATGTCTATTTTCCTGGCTTCTTCAATGCTATGGGCATACCGGCACCAGATAAATCCCTTAACTGCTGACACAGCTAATAACTTTTCTGTACACTTTAACCTATTTCCTGTTCCAGGTTTTTAGACTCTTTAATGTGCCTTAGGGTCTTCAGAATGGATTATTACATTGCACATAACCCAAAGCTTCCATGAAGACCCCCTTAGGAATTTCAAATCATAAAGAATAAGGCAGTGTTTCTGCAATATGCCCCCAAGTTGTCTACATATTTTACAAATTGCCTGGATTGTTTTGTTTTATCTTTCCTGCTCAAGTGGTAAATGAAATATTATAAAGAATTTTGAAAAACTTGTAATTCTTAGGGTTAGTTACTTAGGAGTGAATAGCTCACGGTTTTGCAAATTACCTTTTTTACTCATTCATTCACTGACTCACCTTATTCATTCATGTATTCACTCACTCAGTGATTTTGTATTGAACATATACTATGCACATATCACCACACTAAATTCTGTGAGATACAAAAACTCACTTCCTTAAAATAACCCAAAATATTCACATGTAATTAAAGGAATATGCTGTAAGTCCATGAAAATCTGAAGTCAATGATTGTATAAAATTGTATTCACATAATTCATAAATCAGCAGTCCCCCAAATCACTTCCAGTGTGCTTTTACAGAATGCATGAATCCTTTTAGGATTATCTCTCTTCTACTTTAAATTTATATCTCCTAATATTACTGGGACTGTATTGGGAAAGCAGTAGTTTCTAAATAAATGCTTATTGAATGGTTGACTTTCTCTGCAGCTATTGAAGGCAAATCTTCTCCAATAGGGGAAGGTTAAGCATATGAGTGTGTTGATTCTTTGCCTCTTCATTAACTGGACTATAGATAAGATGTGGGCTTAGAGGTGTTACCTAGAAACAGGGTCTAGACTGGGGTGAGGCATGTGAGGCACTCTCTCCCCAGGTGCTAAATCTAAGGGGGTGCCCAAACATTCAGTAATCAAGACAAATAATATTTTAATCCAATATTTTAAAAAAATCAAACAATGCAAAATATCCACATTGAACAAAATATCAAAATTTTAAATGAAAACAGAATTAGGGTTAGTGAATTTTATACTGAGCTAGATACCCAAGGTACTTACTCATGTTCCATAATAGCCATAGAACATTAACTCTGGGATAAATCATTCCTCAAATTTTTTTGCAAAACCTGCCAACTTCGATTTTCTGGTGACTCCAAAAAAGGAGATCTTACATCACTGGGATGTTTCTCTAAGAGACATAGAATTTGAGGATGTTAGAAAAGTAGAAGTATCCTTGGAGGTCAAACTGCAGCATGGAAATGTAGATTGATTAACACAAGTAAGTGAGCCTCAGAGTTTGAACTAGTTACTTCTCTTTTCTTTCTCAAACATCATACTGCCTGGGGCCTGAGTGCTCAGCACATTGAGGTAGGTGGTTTTTCATTTAAAGGTCCTATTTGTGAAATCCTCTTTTCCTCTAGGTTCTATGGAAATTCAGTTTCACCTTCTAACACAAAATGAATATATCACATGGGAGTAGACAAAGAATAGCTAAATTAATTCCCATCTATGATTATGTAAATGCACTTGAGTTTTCATGCATGCATTTAATGTTAGCAATCAAAATTTTAAATACTGTACTAAGAAATGGCATCATTCAGAGATTTGTAAATTAAATGTGTTCACATATTATCTGGCATTCTTAGAATTCCAGATCTCTTGGACAAATAGGATAAGACGATGCTGTGACTAAAATGCTTTTCATTGAGAGAAAGATGTTCTTTCTCATGACCTTTCTTGCCACAGAAGAAGTTCTTTAGCAGTTTGTATTTCCTCAAGAAAGAAAGCCAGGCACCTTCCTGGGATACTCTGATGGATGTGGGGCTAAGATTCCAGGAGCAGCAAGCTTACTGCTGTCAAATGGAAAATGAGCACGTTCTCATGCTACTCCAAGGGCTATTAGATTCATGCCTATTTGTTTTCTGAGTTTTATCTGTCTCTGGAAGATCCTAGTCTCAGAATATTCTGCTCAGAATGCATGCATTTTTTTTTTCTGTCTCATGGCTCTTGTTTTATTATGGACCTTAATTCTAGTAGCGGATGTGTCTGTTTATTTGTATATTGTTAAATCATCAGATTTCAGACTATGCAAGGAGGATCCAATTTAAAAGAGAAAAATATTAGTATTTGTGATAAATTGATTGGTTTTGAAAGGATTGTGATTCTATTCATATTCTAACTTCATCAAAACTGTGAGAAGCCGTGTGCCTTTTAAGGTAAATTCCCTGATTTCACTCTGCCGCTTGGGCTGCCCTCATTCTATTTTTATAAGGCATATCCAGTGCTTGGGAAATAGAAAGCCTTTTATTACAAGTAATAGGTTATTTTCTTATCGGTCTATGACAATTTGTAGTCTCACACCCCCGCTTTCTGCCATCAAGCCTGCCTGAAAGAATCATTCTAGTGTGACCAACTTTTGAATGTCCTCTTTAGTATACTCGCGAGTGCTGCCTGAGGCATTTTGTCAGCTTGCCTTCTTTCACACCTCCCTGTGACCTGACATGAGAGCCTAATCTGAGAAGCAGGGGGCTGTGCTGCTAGTTGAAACCTTAGCCTGCCTTTCCTCGATTTCTGTCACTTTTTAATTTTATTTTACTATGGCAGTTTCACAGGTATATCAGAGCCCTCAGATCTCACCTAGGGAAAGCTCATAAAATCCCTGACAGTTTAGATTGTTTTCTGTTTCTTTCTATTGAACTTTTTGGCAATTGGGCTTGATATGTTGAGACTCAAAGGAGGGGGTCATTTCTCAATCCTGCCCAAACTGATTCTTAGCCAAAGGCAGATAATTTCTTATCTTACTCCCACCGTGTGCAAAATGGAGAGTGGGGTGTCCTGCCTCTTGCTTTCTCTGGTATCTCTCTGGTTATTGCTTGCTTATGGGCAACATGTATTTGGTGTTTTACCACAAACTGGAACTCTGGGTACTTTATTCTCTCCAGAGCTGGAATGCACTTTTACTTGCCTTAAGAACCTGTTCAGTGGATGTTGACTTGGATGTGGGCCTAATATGGCTTCTCCACCTGGGAGCCAAGATGTAACAAGAGGATGTAATTCACTCTGGGGCTTCTAATTAAGCCTCAACAATTGAAGATCTAAGCAGCAGACTTCAGGCCCTGCTCTGAGTATGGAGGAAAAAGTCTCTGATTAAAATGAAGATCAAAGAATGTGCCAAGAACTGAAAGGAAGCATGACTCATGTTGGAGAATAACCACAGAGGGGCCCTATTATCTACTACATGCTCTTACACCACAGAAATAAAAGTCTCCTAGCCCACTCCTACCACCTTGCATGCTCTCAAGTCTGCCCCATTTCCTGGCCTTTCAAAAGAGAACTTTTAACACTGAATTCTAGGCTGGAAAACTTTAAATGACTATCCCAACTAAGAGAGCAGAACTGGATTTGAAAGTCTCCTACCCTTATGATCTTTACAGCACACTTTTATCCACAATGGAAATGCAGAAAAGGAAAGAGAGAGAGAGAGAGAGAGAGAGAGAGAGAGAGAGAGAGAGAGAGAGAGAGACATGATTCCTAACCTAAAAGATCGTATATGAACTAAAGTTTGTCATACTGACAAAGTGACAGTGAAAAATGCAGAATTCTGGTGTATTTCAGTAGCTAGAAGTCGTTGTACATTCTCCAGATTGCCCACTATCAATCTCCTGCTCTCCTTAGCCCAACCCTTTGGAAAAACCCCTGCTATCACAATTTTCCAGATTCTTTCCCACTCAACCTACTTGTAGTTTCCAGGTGAGTCATCTGACAAGAGAACTAATGTAGCATATTCATATATCTATAGACCCTTCTGCTCATAGTGTCATGAAGTTTTAAATGGTGTCAGTAGACTTGGAGGAAAATAATCTAGGTGAGAATGAGGGTTATGGTTTCCGTATGATTTATTTTTGCTCAATATAGGTTTACTTGGATCCATTGTTTTATTTCATCTTTTATTTCTGGGTTTTATCTTTTTTACTTTTGCTTTGGGTTGCTTGTTTCTCTTAATCTCACTGTTCTCTTATATTTCTTATCTTTTTTTTTTTTCCACAGTATCTTCAAGTAGGTAGTCACTATAAGGGTAGTGCATCAGAGTAAAAGAAATGAACTTTAATCCAACTGTGTAACTTGTTTTTCAGAGACTTAGAAACTTTGAATTTATAGCACTGGCATTTTATTTATCTTCATTCTTTTATATTCTTATTATTATGAAATACAATGCTTATACAGAAAAATGCGCACGCACACACACACACACACACACACACACAGATGAGTAGCTCAATGAATTCTCACCAAACATCTCACAAACACACACAAAAATCCCCAGAAAATTGCCAGCTCTCCAAAGAGCAGGCATTACTTTCCTAATTATTAGGTCAGAGTCGTTGAGGAATCCACACAACGCAGCGAGTCGAAGTTTAAGCATAGAGTTTAAGATTTATTAGAGAAAGAAAATGCATGGAAGCCAACAGAAAAGAAAGAAAATGGCTCTGGCTCTCTATCTGAGAGCAGCATTTTTTAAAGGCAAAAACCAAGTGGGGCGGGAAGAGTGTCCTGTGCTTTGAGTGGGTGAGGGCTGATCAACTTCTGAGCTGACTGGTTACTAGGGTTCTAACACACTTCTCTTCTTTGGTGTGCACTGTATTATCTATGTGGTGGAAGCAGGCCTTTTGGCTTGTTTGTGGTTGTTCATCTTATTGACCTATCTGATCTTGCCTTACCCACCCCCTGAGGGTCAAGGCGCCACCCTGGCCGGAACAGCCTTTATCCTTTAGTTTATGGTGCACCTAGTTTTTCTGAGATAAGCTGCAGGGTCCCTAGGTCATAGATTCCTTCTATATAGTAGATTCTTTTTCTGGAATCTGACACTGATGACTTACCTCTTTTTCTCACCAAAGGAAACCACTATTTTGAATTGTTCTGAGATCACTTCCTTATTTACAGTGTTATATAGGAATGGTGGGAGGGGACATCTTTTCCTTGTTTTGATAGCAAAATGAAAGCTTGTGACATTTAACCAATCAGCAGAATGTATCTTGCAGGCTTTTAGTAGATAACCTTTATTAAACAAAGGACACTTTCTTCTATTCCTATTTTGTTGAGGACTTCAATCAGGTACTAGACATAACACTTGCAAAAATGTTTTTAAAGTCAAATTGAGGCCTAGGAGGACGTTATCTTTCTCCAAAGAGGTTTCACCTTGCTTAAGGCATGAGATCCCTTTGAGTAGAGATTTGAGTTTGTTCAAAACTGAGCTGCAGTTCCTACTCTGGTTTCTCTTTGGTACAGCCTTGTGTACAGCAATCCAAAATGAGGCTTCACCAAGGCTCCCTCACCCGTCCCTTCACCAGGACTAGACACGGATCTTTGTAGCCTTAGTCCATCAGGCATCTCCCACCCTGAATACATCATATTTCCTAGAGTAAAGTAGACTCTGGGATGACTTCCTTTTGCTTTGATCCTCCCTTTCCACGGTAATTCTTCACATCCCTCTTTTGTTAGCACTCCAGTGCCTTCCAATAAGCTTGTTTTATATTTTCTTCATTTGTTTTCCAAGTGGTCCTCTGTGGGAAGGTTGCTGAATTATGTAGTCCACCATTACAAGAAGTGGAATCCTTGCTTAGTCTGTGTATGTATTTGCTGACTTATTTTTAACTAGGACTTGTAGAATGTCAGCATTGAAAATTCAGAAAACATTTTTTCTAGGACATAGTGCATATTCACCTGCAATCTACTGAACATATGCTATTTGACAGGATATACTTGTATTTCAAAAAATAATCATTCTTATCTGAATAAAAACTTTTAATTTCTAGAATCACAATTCATAGAGTGCCCGACTCACATTTAAACAGAAAAGATGTCTACTTGCCATCCCCATCCTTGAGTTAGGAAAATAAGAATTAAATGATTAAAAAGCATTTCTGGAATTAATGGAGATGATTGTGGCTCCCTAGTTTTTCAGCTGAATTAGCACAGCTTCATTAGTTGCCATGTCAGTATCATCAATAGTTAAATGTGTGGACAGATATGCCAATTCCAACATTGGCATTTTCTCTCCTCTTTGTATTATGCAGATGCATTAAATGACAGGCCTTTAGCTTACTGAAGTAGACTGGAAGTTAAGTGAAATCAGATAATTTAGCAATCAGTGGTTTCTAAACCTTTGGGGATTTCCAAACCCAGTGAAGGCAGTACAACAGGATTTTGCCACTTTGGTCCAGGCTTAAGAGAAAAGTCTAAACCCAACAGAAAAGTGTAAGTCTAAAGAGGCCACAGATGTGGGATTTGACCTCTCTTGCCTAATGGTTATATACAACAACTTGAAAAATGTCCACTGTCTGGTTTCCACATAAACAAGGATTTTACAATCTGTGTTTATTAGTCTAGCTTTCAGCAGTACAAAAGATTGTCTAAATTGCTCTAAAAGATGGATGATGTTTCGATCCTCCATCTTAATTCTAAGCATTTATACTGACAGGATGAATATATATATATTTTCTAAATTTTGTTCACAAACTTGTAGCATTGTTGGAATTAATTAACTGCATATGCAGTAGAACCAGTAGGATAATGAATCTGAAAAGAAAGGAGAAAAATGGAAATTCAGCCAAGCACCAGTCACTTTAGACATTTTAGTTGTTTTGCAACTTGCAGTTTCAGTTGCTGAAAATTCTCCTGAATGTTTCATTGTCTCACTGATCTACCAGGAAATGAGACTTGTGTTAAGGGTGGGAAAAAAAAAAAGAAGAAAACACCCATTTCATCATGATCTGAATATTGATCAGATTGGATACTAGAGATTGTTTTCACAATTGCTTTTGTCCAGTGTTGAGCAGCTCAAGGCATAAATTTAGAAGCCACTACAGAAAAAAATTCCCCCAAAGTAAGTAAAACCTTGTTTTATATCCAGGTACCATTATGACAAATATTTATTTGAAATACCCTTTGGAGGAATACACTTTAGAGGAAGGAAAATAATACTGGTTTTATATTAACAGCTCATTCTCCTATAGAAATCGGCTCCTTGGCATAATATTAAAAATATCAATAACAATGAACATTTAGTGGAAGCTCACTCTGCAAAGTACTTTTTGTGCATTTTCTCCATTAAAAACTCACAACAGTACCATGAGAGGAACTATTTTACAGAAAAATGAAGTTTAGAGTATGGAAGCATCCAGCTATTTGAGCTAGCAAATGATAGTGTCTGAATTTGAACCCAAGTCTGGCTTTATCATCAAGTGCAGTGCTACTGCATCCCATACTAGACTACACAGTGATTGGATCATGGTTGTTTCAACAGTGCAATGGATCTAACTGAACATTCAAAAAGCTCTAAAATATCAGCTATTTTCAGGCAAGCCGCATATGAGGATGGTAAGGCCGGTTTATGAGACACTAAGAGGGACATCCTTGAAAGTTTGGGAAGAAAATCTATTTCACTTACTATCACAGATCCCAGATTGACAGGATTCTTTTGGTAGAAGTGGGTGTTAGTCACACTCAAAAGATCACTTAGCAGTAAAAACAGAATAAGGCAACAAAATCTGGTATTCATTCTACGTTGAAACCTTTTTAGCTTTCAGCATCCAGTTGAGAAACTCCTATGCAAATTATTTGTCATCTTTACTTATAGGGATTTGTTGCTTAATTTCAAAATTGAAATTAGAATATTGACGTATGTTTCAAAAATCCCCTAAAAAAATTATCCTCTTTCTCCTGGATTCTTGCTCATGACTGATTCGTAGAATCAATAATATGCAGAGCCAGTATCTTAAGAGGTTTTCTTTTAAATGAGTTTCCAGGGCTCCAGTGACTCAAAAAATCCCATTAAAATATATTTTAAAAATTATAGTGAACCCACTGAAAAACACATTCCTGAAGCTTATTCATACGCAATGTAAAAGCTAAGGTTAAAAAAGTTGATTTATATTTTCTTGTTTTAAAATATTTATATGGGATGAAAATTCAGTGAGTTGGGCTCTTTTATTCAGGGATTGCTCAGTAAACAAACTACTGAGTATATGATTCACTTTAGGGTATTTACAGATAATATATTGGTTCCATTTCAATACACATGAGGGGTTTAAAGTAGATTAGGGATTAACATGCTAATTTATAAAATAAATATATATTTGCTCTCAGTCACTTCCCTTTTGGAAGTATCATAGGCTTGTCTCTATATAATGATTTTCATTAGTCCTGATCTATTTTTCCTCTAAAGACAGATTCTGTTATTTCCTGTCTGTTTATTTTTTGCTATTTTGGGAACAACTTTATTGAGATATAATTCAAATTCCATAGGTCCTGTTATTCTTTGGTTACATGAAAGTAAAATTTGACCTTATACCAAAGGAACACATATTGTAAATAGACATTTTGGAATGTATATTATTTTAAGAATTATTAAAGCAAAAGCCTTCATCTATACCAAAAACATGCATTTCATTTAGAAATAGATGCATTTCTTGCTTTAAAAACAAATTAATAGTAAATCCCAGGTGTTTAAACTGATATAACCCTAACAGTCATATTTTCTTTTGTTTAACAATAAACATTGAGCCATACTGCTTTATTTTGTCACTTATTATGATTCTTTACTAAATTTTGCCCCTAATATTTTGATTTTACCTTAACCGTATCAGAGCCACGTTCTTTCTATTATTCTAAATTTCTGATTTTTTTTTTAAGCTCTCATTGTGTCTAAATTTAAAATAGAAGGTAAGAGTGTGTTGCCTCCTCTTCATTTGAAAATTCAAATTTTGGAACTGCAGATAGAGTGTGTCTGACCAATGTCCAATATAGCACAAATCCAGACTTGGTAAGAAGAGACTTGTCAGAAAGGATTGTTGCAAGCAGGAAAAAGAGGCTAGTAGTGCAATGGGGGTGGGTGAGTGGGGGGCGTGCTGTTGTAACAGGGAGAACTTTAGCAGCAGCAAGTCTCAAGGATTCAGCAGGAAGGATTTTTCTTTCAGTGAGAGGAGTAAAGAACCAGGTGTAGGGAAGTAGGATGAAAGGGTGGCATGATGAGATAGCAGATCGGAGAATGTTTTATGCTGAAGCCAGTGTCAAGGAAGAAACTGCATGGGACACTATGAAGCAGGCAAGGATGACTTTATTCATAGCTGCCATGATAGGGGAGAGAAAGTAGAACTCAATTCCATCAAAACAAAGAACAGCAAGCTTTGTAAAGGGTGGAAAAGCACCAAGGGGGAGAAGGGATTTGATCACTGGGAGGGGTGAGTGATTTACTGAGGTTGCAGTTAGTACCACATGGTTCAGAAATGTTTTCCTTTGTGATAATCAAGCCACCTGGAGACAGTAAGGGCTGAGGGAGGAGGAGGGAGATAAAGAACTTTCTAGGTAGGAGTCTCTCAAGCACCTGGGTCTTGTGAGAACTGAGTGAGGGGGAGGTCAGGGGTCTGGAGCTAGGGAAAAGCCGTCTCAAGTTTATTCAAGCTGAAAGGAAGTTAAGACGTCGTGGTCATCAGGCAGTTTTCAGGAGGCACTCTTAAGGTCCAGCACCTGGCGGAAGGAGGTAAGCTTAAACCAAGTTTGGCTAACAAACATTTTATTCCAGTTCATCAGTGGGGAGGAGTAGTTGGGCTAATCATTTATAAGACAAAGAGTGGGAGTTTCAAGGGCCTGTGTCTAGCCTTGTCATAAATAAACAAGGAGGCTTGGTAGGTCTTATCTAAAGTCCCCCGCACCCCCAGAAGGGTGGTTTTTGCAGTTAGTCGGAACACAAAGGATGGCAAGATTTTCTTAAACTTCACTGTTTTCCTGGATCACAGGGCTCGGGTAAAGTTTAATACTGTCACTAATTAAGGAAAGGACAAGTCAAGTAACCCTCTAGAAAGTGGTATCCCATGAACTTTAATAGTCGTAACTTAAGTACAATATATTCACGTTTATGTAAATGATATCCTACCAAATAGTCATTTGGTGAGCCAGTTGATAGCATTCCAATTGCATCTTGGCCGTGCCTCATTTCTAAACTGTACCCATATGTAAATGAAAACCCTGTTTTCCCCTTAATACCATAAAAAAGGTATCAAGAGTACAAAGTACTTTTAAAGAGTGGGGTTTTGTTTCTATATAAGATAGTTACCATTCAAAAGGAAAAGTGTCAGCCTGCCACACCTAATGCACTCTCCTGAGAGCAGAACTTGCATATGCTAACCAAAATCAAACAAAAAAGTAATTCTGTGTATGAGGCACTTAGACGGTGCTTCTCTTCCACCTTAGCTTCAGCATATTTTAAATTTTGCTGTGCCACTGAGAAAAGGGTTTTGGTCTTTTCATTTTTAAAAGGTGGAAGCTACAGTTTTCAAGAAGCCAGTCATGTCATGTAGTGTACACATAAGCCAATGGGCCTACAGAAGGAGCAGCAGAATATATTCTGGTTGCAAACTGAAGTGGTGGAGTATTTGCATGCAGAACAGCCATGCTGGGCTGAATCACTCCGTCACAGGCCTTCAAATCAGTTTGAAAAGACCAGGCCGGGGCTATGGATTTCCGTGGGTCCTCTCTCCTTGATTACATTTATGGTTGGATTCACAAATTTATAAAAATAAGCCAGTTCATTTATTTTGGGTGCCAAATGCAATACAGACAAAGACATTTTTATACATTTCATGGAAGAAATGTGTCCAAATGCAGTTATTCTTTTGAATTTTGAAAGCAAGGCCCGCTGCCAGGGACGCCAGTGCGTGGACTGTTACATTCTCTGCCTCTCAAGCTCAATTCCTGTTCAACGAACTCTTAAGATTCCCCCTTATTTCAAGTAGGCATTAGAATTTTCAAGGTTTTCTTATTTTTAAAAAATTACTCAATATTTATTATCTAGCCAGTGATTTGGAGAAAACAGTCTTCAGGGGAGAGGGGTGGGAATCACACACAAACAATTGTTGTTATCATCAAAAGGTAATTTGTTATGGCACTTGGGAGAGGAAAGGGTTGTGGAGGAGCCATGGAAAGTGATAAGGGCCTAATTTAGTAAAATGGCTAGAAACCAGCTTTCTAAATCCTATCTTAAGACAGGGCCAGTGACTCGCACCCTTAGATATGATTCACCCACCTGACTGTTATAATTTGGCCCATAGTTGTGAAAAATATAAGCACTTGTGATGGTTGCGTTTTCTAACTAAGGTAACTTTTGACCTATAATAGAGTTTACGTAATTCTTTTTTTATGTAAAACTTACATTCTTTGATGATAAAATCGATGTTAGGATGACTCATATTCATTAAGTATGCACATTGAGTCCTTTAGCATTAAATGTAGCATCAGCTTGCAATAGAAACAGAAATTATTGTGTTTGCTAATGTGTCATTAGAATGAAAGATTTAAATTGTTTCTTTGGGGAAACTTTTTTCTTATTACTAATTCTGTTGTGATAATCTTTTAGTTATTACTTTTGACCTGTAATCAGGAATATGTGCTCAAGTCTGGAGGGACAAGCCTATACTAGGGGGAAACGAACAAAAAAAGCAACTCAGAGTAGAGGATAAAACTGAAGGGTCAGTTGAGCTGAAGGAGCTTATCATACAAGTTTATATTCTTTGGACCTGTTTAGAACTTCAAATGGAGCCAAGTTTGCAGCAACAGAAGACTTGAGCACTAATTAAAGGGTTTCATTTGTCCCTATTTTGCCAAGTTAGTTCTGGTGTTTTAACTAGGATGGATTCATTTTTTGGTGTTATACTCAGTTCCAGCTATTCATTATTGAGTTTCTTCTCATATTTATTAAATGTATTCCTGAGTTTCAGATCATTATTAAAAATGATTTGCAGTAAAGGATGATATTTTATATCTTGACCAATATCACATACTTTTGCTATACTGTTGCTTGCAAAAATTAATCTTTCTAAGGCTCTACTTCAATGTCAATTCAAGATTTATAATAATACTGCTAACCTTTTAAAATCAGTTCTAATTTATTTCACCCATTTCCCTAATTCCCTACATCTAGATGCAAGGGCCAGATTCCCTGTATTAAGTTAGTTTTGGAAAAGTAAAATAAATTTCTTTCCTCTTGTGACCAGAACAGTTTAGTTTTTCAACCAGCCCATCAAATGAACTTTTAAATAACCAAATTCACATTGAGCTATTTTTCAGATGGAAAGTTATAATCAATGAAAATCTAGTAAAATGCATATAGAAATCTTTCAAATGTCAAAAGAAAGTATCTCATCTAAGCTTTAGACTACCAAATATTTTAAACATTTTTAATCTAAAGCATCCAGCTTTCATAAAAATTTGCTTATATGAGGTAATTTAATCCATTTCTAAATTGGAAGTTCTTTTGGCTGGATTGCCTTAGTCAGAAATTACATTTGCAGTTTTGTCCCCAAATTTCTCTCGCACTGTATGAAATTGCCAATACTCAATGGGCTTTGACCTACAAAATCAGCAATTCCATTTGATTCAGACTAAAACTATCCCTCCTAAGATCCTTTGAGAGTAAAAGTAGAGGAGGATGGGACAGAAAGAAGCTTCAGGTTCAAGGTCATTTTTTTGTTACTTCTTTGTTGCTTTTTGTTACTTGTCCAGCATTTCTTGCGTTTCCCCCCTTATTTACAGCTGGTCTCCTTGTTACTGGCTGTTTGGGCTTGTGCTTTGTCCATTTTGGGGTGTTGTTTCAAGATCCATGATTTCTTGTCTGGGCATGAAGAAACCTAAAGATTGAATCAGTAGTATTCTAATTCAACCTCTGTTTCAATAATTATCTCTACTGCATGGGTTCAGCAAACTTTTTCTACAAAGGATCAGACACTACATGTTTTAGGCTGCTGCAGGCACATGGTCTCTGTCACAACTCCTCCACTCTGCTGTTGTGGGGCAAAAGCAGCCATAAAAATCACATAAGTGAATGGATGTGCTTGTGTTTCAATATAACATTGTTCATGGACACTGAAATTTGAATTTTGTATAATTGTCATGTCATGAAATATTCTTCTTTTGATTTTTTCCAATGATTTAAATATGTAAGAACCCCTCTTATCTCACACGGGCTTGCATGCGCAAAGCAGGCAGCTAGCTAGAGTTGGCCTGAGGGCCATTGTTTCCCAACCCCTGCCCTACAGCACCTCTGACTAGGGCCCCCCGGTATCATCATAAACACGTCAGGTGAACGGGAGATGATTATTGGACAATTCACATCCTGAATACTTCATTTGCATTTGTTTTAAATGTAGTATAACCATATTTTAGAGCCTATTTTCTAATTAGGTGAAAGAAAAAGACTGCCCTCTATAATGTTATCATCATTAACATTGTGGAGTATTTGGAGTATTTTCTTCCAAATCATTTCCTGTGTATATATTTTTAAATTACTGTGATCACAATGTATACGTTTTGAATACTACTTGTCATGTAACTGAAATCACAAGTATCTTCCATAAAATGCATAATTGTGTAACAATAATTTTAGATGTTATGACTAAAAGACTTCCTTTGAGTGACTTCCATACCATGCTTGGCTTACCAAATTTTTGGACATTTAGATTGCTTTCAGTTGCTTCACTATGATGAGTATCTTTGGCCATATTGCTAGATTTCCAAGGGTTAGACTAATTCCTGTGGGAAGATTTCCACAAGGTGGATTACTGAGTTTGAGTATCTGATCATAATTATTATTGAATTTACTAAAGGTTTATGATGCTTTTGTTAATGGGGATGCTACATTATGTCCTTTATATGTGGCAGGCTCTGAACTAAAAACTTTATTATCTTACTGAATCCTCACAACAACTCTATGAAATAAATATAATTATCCCTGTTTATTCAAGTAGACTCACGACTGATATTGATGGAGGTGGAATTAGGTCCTAAGCCCATCTGACGCCAAAGCCTGTATTGAGGCATTTTACGATCTCTTTGTCAACTTGCCAATTTATAATGCCAATGTGCCCATGTGTTCTTTGATAAAATAATTTTACTTTTTCTCTCTCTCTTCTTTCTCTATTAGGTGAAATCCTACTTACCTTTCAAGGCTTCTTTTAATGTTAAATCCTCTGAATGCTTTCCCAAACCCAAATGAGGCAGAATATATTTCCCATTCCTCTGGGCTCCCATCTATCGGGAGTAAGGGCCTATCACATTGAATTATTTTTAGCATCCTGAAGAAAGTTCCTTTTTGTCTTTATGCTGTATTCCCTGAGCTATCACAAAGCTTTGCATAAGTCATAGATAAACAAACATCCATTGAATTTAACTATAATAGGTCAAGATCTGGAAGCTTCTTTCTATTGGTACAAATCCATTTCTTTTTGCTATAAGGAGATGACATCTAGTAAGTCAAATGCTTTGGTCTTGTCCTTGCTTTGTCATTTTTTCCCTCTAGTGTTCAGGTGCTAACTTGACCTCTCATTCCTCTACTGACCTGGAAATCTTATTTCTGGGTGTTTTGCTTTCTTCAGGATGTGTCCCTGCCCAGCTCCCTTACCAGCAGAGAGTATGTGACCGACCAAGGCCTCCATTCTCATATATCAGGCAATTTATACTCTTGTAGAAATTAGAAATCACAGCAGACCACAGACAGCACAGTTTTAACTTCTAGATTATTTTTAATTTAAATATCCTGAAATGCCATTAGTTGTAATTTGAGTCAGGGTTCATCCGGGAATATATGTGATAAAGAGATTTCAAAGTTTGGGGCCTAGTTCTGTCAAGTTGCTCTATGGAGAGTTGCATATCTATCATCAGTATCATTCTTCTCCTCATGTCATTGTCATGATCACCATCGCCAGGCTATTGTAAAAATTTTCAGAAGCTCTCTTAGGCACATCACCATTGTGGGTGCCACCTAGGTAGTATTTTTATCTCGTTACATTTTCCTGTACGGTAAACTAACTCTTTCCAATTTCTTTATCCTATATATCTTAGATGAGATGAGATTGAGAAAAAATCCAAATTATGCCCTAAAATATGGAAATTCAATAATTTAATAATTTAATACTGTTATGTGAGAGCTGATAACAATTCAACTTTGCTCTAGAAAATGTGGATTGAAAAACCACAGTTCAAGCAAATTCACCTCCTTGATTTTTTTTTTTTTTTTCGGTTTACTTTATCAGAAATTTAAACAAGATATAGGTCCTGCTATATATCTAGCAATATTTTAGCCATAGCTCAGTATCTTCTGTAAATTCTGAAATGAGAGTATCTCATTTGAGATTTTTTATAGTCATATATCTGTGTGTGTGTGTGTATATATATATGGGGAGAGAATCTTTGCATAAAATTCTATTTCTTTCAAGTAACATAGCAAAAAAAGCCAGTTCTTACGGAATTAAAATGCACTTTAAATTTTAAATATAATCTTAAAAGGAGGAATGTTGTTTGTAACTGGCATAGGTTTCTCTTAAGAATAAAAGCATTGGGAATTTGTAATTGATTAAGACAGTCTTTAGTGAAGTAAAATGTTATAGTTTCATTCTTTAACACAAGTAAGAATCAATTCTTGGTAACCAGAAGCTATGCGTACACTCATGTGGAGGTTATACAAGGCGATTTAACTCTACATTCTGCTTACCTTTATGCAGAACAAAACTGTTTGAATATACAAGGGAGTCATGAAAAATTGCTCTGTTAATAAGCAGAGTAATGATTATGAATAATGAATATTGGAATGTTATTATAGAATAAAACCATAAGCCATGATGTTATCTTGCTGCTAAATTATTTAAAATGCTGCCTGATAATTATAGACTTGTTTTAAGTCTACGTCTATACCTGTTAAAGCTGGAATCATAGTTTTTAATCAGTACCTTTTTTACTTATTGGTTTTTAGGAGAAGGACTTTCTTAATAGAAAATATATTTCACAGTTAGAATTTTAAAGGAGGAACTATATTTAAATAAATATGTATTTGGGACAAATGTTATACCAGGGCAAAGATTACTGAGAAAATTTTAGAAGTACGTTGAAATAAGACTATGATGATTAGTGGAATTGTTACTTTATTATATTCTGTTCAGTGAATTAAGGGAGGAAATATGTTTTATCATTAAGAAAACAAAATATGAATTGCATATTTAACACTTCATTAAATATGTAGATTGCTGTGAAATCTGGTGGGAAGGTTAAGGATAGTGAGATGCCATAAAGCCATCATCCCACACATAGTCATTTGTTTCATACATGATAAAGCTAGAAAAAATCAGAAAGAGTCCCAGAAAGAGCCAGAATAGCTTAGACATGAAAAACAGGATGTTGGAAACAAAAGTGCATGATTAGGAATATAGCTTTCCAATAGTGAAATGGGTGCCACATTAACCCCTTTCAAATACAAAGTACTATTCAATAAAATATATGTAAAAAAAGTGAGTTGCATTTAAGGGTGAAAATTACATTAAATGTGACAGCACAAGCAGAAGTGGGTTACCCTAGTGTCTTGCATTTCTGACCCAAGTGAACATTTATTCTTGTTCTCCCATTCAGATTCTCCTGCATTCAGATAGCCTCTACTTCAGTTTTATTATGTAAATGTACAGTTATACTCATATATTCTGTGGGTTTGATTTGAATTAATGTCTCTGTAGTCTCTGTTTCTCAGGAATATTTTAAGGTAAAATAATGCCTAAAAATCTGTTGTTTGAAAGTCAAGACTAATTTTTGGAATTTATACATTTTTACCATTTTTTCCAAATATAGTACAGTATAACACTAACTGAACATATTTTATGTTCTTAGCACTCTAATTAATGATTTCACATGGATAATCTCTTATAATCTAATAATAAATCTTTGGTACAAATTTTCCTGATGGAGAATCTATGAACCAGAGAAGTTAAGTAACTTGTCTTGAGATTCTGACTTTATGCCTGTGCTCATCTTAGAAATCTCACTCTGTGCCTAATTCTACTATTAATGAAAAGCTGCTCAATTTTATAAAATGATTTCTTGGAGGCTTGGAGGGGTCACCCTATGCTGAACACATTGAGGCTATATGCGAAAACCGTTTGAGAAATAGAGCATAATTCAGTGATTCCCTTCTAAATTCCTCACAGCAACCTTACTTTCAGGAAGTAATCAATTATTAAACTTATTCAATTTTTCTTTCTCTAATTGTTCTTATCCAGTCGCTACACTGATTTTGACTGCTTGAGTGAATGATTTCTAACTTTTCAGTTTTCAGGCTGACTTACATGTAAATTAAACCCAAGAGACTGTTTGTAAATGCCTTTAATTGGTCAGTTTTAGAGTTCAGGGCTGATTTTACCATTATAGATGTAGGAATAGAAATTAAAGTACCTTTAACCACTACATTGCTAAAAAAACTTTTTGGTGGTGGTGATTGACCCAGAGCTATGGTACCTGATGGCAGTGAAAACAAATATGTCTTAATCTCCAGAAATTATGAACTAGAATTAATGTAGGTACATAGTTACTCCAATATCAAACAATTGCACTGCCTCTTGTCTGTGAAGTACTATTGTTTTAATGGAGAACACAGAGTTTCATTAAGATATAAATTTCTTCTGCTGGCTCTCCCTCATTTCTGAAAAATTCACTAGTCTAGAAAAACTATCTGGAAACATGGATGACCATATTAGCTTTGTTCCACCATTATCAGGCCTTTAGACTGGACCCTCTAGCCATCAGAATCGATTGAGGCTTTAAATAAATTGCCTATGGTCTGACCTTAAAGAGGGAATGTCACAGCCCTTCAATAAAAACAATGTGGTTTTTATTGAAGCCTATAGAAAGAAAGGAAAATCTTTTTTTTTTCTTTTTTAAATTTACTTTAGGTGTATTTTTCTCACATATACCATCCTATTATTAACACCTTATATTAGTGTCATACATTTGTTATAATTCATGAAAGAACATTCTTGTACTGTTAACACCAGTCCATCGTCCACACCAGGGTTCACTGTGTTTTACAATCCCATGCTTTACCATCTAACTTTCATCCTGGCAATATGCACAACCCAACACTTCCCCTTTTGACCACATTCACATCCATAATTCAGTGCTGTTAATTACACTCACAATAATGTGCTACCAATACCACCATCCTTTTCCAAACCTTTACAATCAACTTAAATAGAAATTCTGTACAAATTTACTATCAACTCCCCCATTTGCTTCCCCAGTTTTATCCCCTGGTCCACCTGTATTCTAGATTCTAACTCAGAGTTTGCTTATTTTAATTAGTTCATATCTGTGAGATTATACAGTATTTGTCCTTTTGTGCCTGACTTACTTCCCTGAGTAAAATGTCCTCAGGGTTCTTCCATGTTGTCGCGTGCATCAGGACTTGATTCCTTTTTAGAGCTGAATAATATCCCATCATATGTATATACCATATTTTATTTATCCATTCATTGGTTGTTGGGCACTTGGATTGCATCCATCTTTTCAAAATTGTGAATAATGTCACTATGAACATCGGTGTGCAAATATTTATTTGAGTCCTGGCTTTCAATTTTCTGGCTATATACTTAGTGGCAGTATTGCTGGGTCATAAGGTAATTCTATATTTAGCTTCCTGAGAAACTGAAAAACTGTCTTCCGTAACACTGCACCATTTTACATTCCCACCAGCAATGAATGAGTGTTCCTATTTCTACACACCTTCTCCCACACTTGTAATTTTCTGTTTTTTTAATAGTAGACATTCTAGT
Source organism: Choloepus didactylus (assembly GCF_015220235.1). Taxonomy (NCBI): domain Eukaryota; kingdom Metazoa; phylum Chordata; class Mammalia; order Pilosa; family Megalonychidae; genus Choloepus; species Choloepus didactylus. The sequence continues at coordinate 27,419,551 of NC_051322.1, read as the reverse complement.
GGGTGTGAAATATCTCATTGTGATTTTGATTTGCATTTCACCAACAGCTAGTGATGTTGAGCATCTTTTCATGTGCTTTTAGCCACTTGTATATCCATCTTCTTTGGAGAAATGTCTATTCAATTTTTTTTTGCTTATATTTTAATTGGGTTGTTTGTGTTTTTATTGTTGAGTTGTAGGATTACTATATATATTCTGGATATTAAACTCTTATCCGATATTGGTTTCCAAATATTTTTTCCCATTGAGTAGATTGTCTTTCCACTTTCATGACAAAGTCCTTTGGAGCACATTTTTAGTTTTGAGGCGGTCCCATTTATTTTTTTTCTTTCATTGCTTATGTATTAGATATAAAGTCTAAGAAACCATTGCCTAACACAAGATGTTGAAGGTGCTTCCCTACATTTTCTTCTAGAGTTTTATAGTTCTGGTTCTTATGTTTAGGTCTTTGATCCATATTGGGTTAATTTTTGTATATGATGTGACATAGGAACCCTTTACAATTCTTTTGCATAGAAATTCCAGGGCTCCCAGAACCATTTCTTGAAGAGACTGTTCTTTCCTAATTGAGTGGATGTGGCAGCCTTGTCAAAAATCAGTCGTCCATAGTGTGAGGGTCTATTTCTGAATGCTCTCAGATTGATTTCTTTGGTTGATATGTTTATCCTTGTGCCAGTACCATGCTGTTTTGACCACTGTAGTTTTGTAATATTCTTTAAACTTAGGAAGTGTGAGTTCTCCAAATTCATTCTTCTTTTTCAAGATGTGTTGGGCTATTTGGGGTACCTTACCCTTCCAAATAAATTTGATTTGATAACTGCTTCCATTTGTACATAGTAGGCTGTTAGAATTTTTTATTGGGGTTGTGTTGAAACTGTAAGTCAATTTTGGTAGGATTGAATATTAACAATATTTAATCTTTCATTCCCTGAACATGGAATATTCTTTCATTGATTTAGGTCTTCTTTGATTTCTTTTAGTAATATTTTGAAGATTTCTGTGTATAAGTCCTTTACATCCTTGGTTAAATTTATTCCTAGCTATTTGATTCTTTTATTTGCTATTGTAAATGGAATTTTTTTCTTGATTTCCTCCTCAGCCTGCTCATTACCTATGTATAGAAACACTACTGATTTTTGTGTGTTGATTTTGTATCCTGCCGCTTTGCTGAATTAGTTTATTAGTTCTAGTAGCTTTGTTGTCAATTTTTCGGGACTTTCTATATATAGGAGCACGTCTTCTTCAAGTAATGAAAGTTTTACTTCTTCCCTTCCAAATTTGGTGCCTTTTATTTCTTTTTCTTGTGTAAATCTCTGGCTAGAACTTCCAGTACAATGTAGAATGACAGTGGTGAAAGTGTGGGCATTTTCGTCTTGTTCCAAATCCTAGAGGGAAAGCTTTCAGTCTTTCAGCCTGAGTATGATGCTAGCTGTGGGTTTTTCATGTTCCCTTTATCATGCTGAGGAAGTTTCATTCTATTCCTATTTTTCTAAGTGTTTTTATCAAGAAAGGGATGCTGAAATTTATCCAATGCCTTTTCTGTGTCAATTGAAATGATCATGTGTTTTTTTTTCCTTTAGTTTGTTCATGTGATTTATTACATTAATTGATTTTCTTGTTTTGAACCACCCTTGCATACCTGAGATAAAAGCCACGAGATCTTGGTGTGTTATTCTTTTGATGTGCTGTTGGATTCAATTTATGATACTTTGAGGATTTTTCATATATTCATTAGAGAAATTGGTCTGTAATTTTCTTTTCTTATAGTATCTTTCTCTGGCTTTGGTATTAGGGGATGTTGGCCTCATAGAATCAATTGGGTAATGTTCCCTCTAATTTCTTGGAAGAGTTTGAGTAGGATTGGTATTCATTTGTCTTGCAGTGTTGAGTAGAATGCATCTGTGAACCCATCTGTTCCTGGGATTTTCTTCCTTGGGAGGTTTTTGATGACTGATTTAATCTTTGCTTGTAATTGGTCTGTTGAGATCTTCTGTTTGTTGTAGAGTCCTATAGGTTTTTCATGTATTTCTAGAAACAATTTGTCCATTTCTTCTAGTTGTTCATAGTATCCACTTATCCTTTTTATTTCTGTGGGGTCAGTAGTAATGTCCCTCTCTTTTCTGATTTTATTTGCATCTTTCTTTTTTTTCTTTGTCAGTCTAGCTAAGTGTTTGTCAATTTTATCAATCTTTTCAAAGATCCAACTTGTGGTTTTGTTAATTCTCTCTTTTTTTAGCCTCAATTTCATTTCTTTCTGCACTGATCTTTGTTTCTTTCATTCTTCTTGCTTTGGGATTGGCTTGCTGTTCTTTTTCTCATCGTCCAGGTGTGCAGTTAAGTCTTTGATTTTAGCTCTTCTTTTTTAACTTAAGCATTTAGGACTATAAATTTCCCTCTCAGCACTGCCTTCACCACATCCCCTAAGTTTTGATGTGTTGTGCTCTTGTTTTCATTCATCTTAAGATATTCACTGATTTCCCTTGCAGTTTCTTCTTTGACCCACTAATTGTTTCAGAATATGTTATTTAACTTCTGTATATTTGTGGATTTTCCAGTGAGCCACCTGTTATTGATTTCTAGCTTCATTCCACTATGGTCAAAGAAGATGCTCTGATTTCAATCTTGCTAAATTTGTTAAGACTTATTTTGTGACCCAGCATGTGGTTTATCCTGGAATTGACCCATGCACACTTGACTAGAATGTTTATCCTTCTGTTTTGGGGTGCAGTGTTGTATCTGTGTCTGTTAGGTCTTGTTCACTTACCATATTATTCAAGTTTTCTCTTTCCTTATTGATCTTCTGTCTAGGTGTTCTATATATTGATGATAGAGTTGTATTGATATCTGCAACTATTATTGTAGAGATGTCTATTTCTCTCTGTAGTTTTTGTTGTATTTGCCTCATCTATTTAGGAGCTTTGTGGTTAGATGCATAAATATTCATGATTGTTATTTGTTCTTGGTGGATTGCCCCTTTTATTAATATATAGTGTTCTTCTTTGACTCTTATTAACAGCTTTTGACTTCAAGTCTATTTTGTCTGATACAAGTATTGCTATCCCAGCTCTTTTTTGGCTACTATATGCATGGAGTATCTTTTTCCAACCTTTCACCTTCAACCTCTTTGTGTCTTTGGGTCTAAGGTGAGTCTCTTGTAAACTACACATAGTTGGATCAGGCTTTTTTATCCATTCTGCCAATCTGAAATAGGGGAATTAATCTATTAATATTCAGAATTCTTACTGAAAAGGCAGTACTTATTTCAGCCATTTTGTCTTTTGATTTTTATATATGTCACACACACACATATATATACACATACATATATATATACACAAATATATATACACATATATATATACACACATATATATACACATACATATATATATACACACATACATATATATACACACACACACACACACACAAAATATATATATTTGGTCTCTCTTTTTCTTTATTGCAACCACCTTTTCTTTGTAGTTGATCTTTTGTGATGTATCTGACTGACATCTTTCTCATTTCTGTTTCTTTATGTTTTTAAAATACTTTCTTTATGGCTCCCTGGTGTTTATATCACATCACCAATACCTGTAATCTACTAATTTTAAAAGATACCAATTAGCTTCAAGCACAGATGTTCTTTACTCCCATATCACTATGTTTCTCCTCTTTATGTTGTTTTTCTCCAACTTTGCCATTTTAATTTTGTACATTCATATTCAGGAAATATGACTTTTTCTTGTTCAATTAAATTCTGATTCTTACAGGAATTAAGGCTAGAGTTGTATATTGAGGATACAGTAGTATTTGGTTTTGCATTTACCCTTTTAGTTACCCTTACTGATTACCTTTGTTTCTTCACAATACTCCAAGCCACTCTCTCTTTTCTTTTCCTTTTAACCTACAGAACTCCCTTTAATGATTCTTGTAGTACAGGTCCTTTGTTGATGAACTCTCTCAGTTTTTGTTCATTTGTGAATATTTTAGATTCCCCATCATTTTTGAAGGACAGTTTTTCTGGATAAAGAATTCTTAGATGGCAGTTTTTCTCTTTCAGTACCTTAAGTATATCATATGATTGCCTTCTCACCTCCATGGTTTCTGATGAGAAATCAGCATTAGTCTTATTGAGGATCCCTTGTTTGTGATGAATTGCTTTTATCTTGCTGCTTTCAGAATTCTCTTTATCTTTGGCACTTGGCATTCTGATTAATATATGTCTTGGGGTAAGTCAATTAGGATTTATTCTAATTGAAGTATATTTTGCTCTTTGGACATGCACATTCATATCTCTCATAGGAGTTGGCAAGTTTTCAGCCATTATTTCTTCAAATTTCTTTCTGCCCCTTTTCCCTTCTTTTCTTATGGGACAACCATAACACATATATTTGTGCACTAGCTGCTGTCACTCAAATCACTGACACACTGCTCAATTTTACATATTCTTTAACTGTTCTTTTGACTGTAATTTCACTTGTCTTGCCTTCTAGTTTGCTGATTCTTTCTTTTGCTTGTTTAAATCTGCTATTGTATGCCTCTAGTGTATTTTTAATCTCTATTTTGCCTTTAATTCCCTCAATTTCTGTTATGTTTCTTTTTATACCTCCAAATTCTGTATTTTTAATCTCTACTATTTTGCCTTTAATTCCCATAATTTCTGTTAAGTTTCTTTTTGTACTTCTAAATTGTTTTTTATGCTCACACGTTTTCTTCTTAATATACTTTTACTCCTTGTGGATATTTTCCTTCATCTCCTTGAATTGATTTAGGAGATTTGCTTGAACATCTTTGATTAGTTGTTCCAACTTCTAAGTCTCCTCTGAAGTTTCAGTTCATTCCCTTGGCTGAGCTATAACTTCCTGTTTCTTCGTATGTTTTTGTTTTTGTTTTTTTTCTTGGCTGATGTCTAGGCATCTGATTATCTTAATGAGTTAACTCTGAAGGTTTATTTCTTCCTCTTGCCTAGGATTTTATCATTGATTGGCTTTGTGTCAATGCTCTTCTTTTATGCTTGGTCCAACTGATTCTAGATCTTTAGTATAGCCTGTTTAACTGGTCAGATTTTCTCAGCTCTTCATCTGATTCTTGTGCAGGATATGTGGTACAATTTTCATGATTGTACTTTTTGTTAAATTGTTTCACCCCAGGAGAGAGCTTCTTTTCCTCTGTTTCTTTTCTGTGAAACTTGAATTTGTTCTGTTTGTTTTTGTACAGACTTTTCTCCCTAGTTCCTGTGATTTGTTTAAACTCTCTCCCTCTCTGAATGCCCCATTTTACTTACACTTTTCAGTTCAGGGACCCATCCTATCTTACAGCAGTTCAGTTTAACCCCTTTAAAAAAACCTTTCTGTGAGGATTTTCTGCCTCTAGTTTCTTCTACATTAGGGTATCTTGCCCTGGGGAGCCAGGTGGGTTCAATCCAGAAAGATTGGTCTCTTCAGAAAAGTCCGTTTTGCCTTTAGGTGTTCGGCAGGCTGAAACTGGCCTGAGTGAGGACACAATAGTTCTTCCAAGCCTTTTTTTTTTTTTTATTTTTTTTTTTATTTTTTTAATCTTCATTTTATTGAGATATATTCACATACCACGCAGTCATACAAAACAAATCGTACATTCGATTGTTCACAGTACCATTACATAGTTGTACATTCATCACCTAAATCAATCCCTGACACCTTCATTAGCACACACACAAAAATAACAAGAATAATAATTAAAATGAAAATGAACAATTAAAGTAAAAAAGAACACTGGGTACCTTTGTCTGTTTGTTTGTTTCCTTCCCCTATTTTTCTGCTCATCTATCCATAAACTAGACAAAGTGGAGTGTGGTCCTTATGGCTTTCCCAATCCCATTGTCACCCCTCATAAGCTACATTTTTATACAATTGTCTTCAAGATTCATGGGTTCTGGGTTGTAGTTTGATAGTTTCAGGTATCCACCACCAGCTACCCCAATTCTTTAGAACCTAAAAAGGGTTGTCTAAATTGTGCATAAGAGTGCCCACCAGAGTGACCTCTAGGCTCCCTTTGGAATCTCTCTGCCACTCAAGCTTATTTCATTTCCTTCCACATCCCCCTTTGGGTCAAGAAGATGTTCTCCGTCCCACGATGCCAGGTCTACATTCCTCCCCAGGAGGCATATTCCACGTTGCCAGGGAGATTCACTCCCCTGGATGTCTGACCCCACGTAGGGGGGAGGGCAGTGATTTCACCTTTCAAGTTGGCTTAGGTAGAGAGAGAGAGGGACACATCTGAGCAACAAAGAGGCATTCGGGAGGAGGCTCTTAGGCACAAATATAGGGAGGCCTAGCCTCTCCTCTGCAGCAACCGTCTTCCCAAGGGTAAAACCTATGGTAGAGGGCTCAACCCATCAAACCACCAGTCCCCTATGTCTGTGGTCATGTTAGCAACCATCGAGGTGGGGTAGGCGAATACCCCTGCATTCTCCACAGGCTCCTCAAGGGGGCACTACATATTTTTTTTCCCTTTTTTTTTTTTAACTTTTTTTTTCTTTTTTAAATCAACTGTATGAAAAAAAAATACAATAAAAGAACATTTCAAAGAGACCATAACAAGGGAGTAAGAAAAAGACAACTAACCTAAGATAATTGCTTTACTTCCAACCTGTTCCTACTTTACCCCAAGAAAGTTACCTAATATAACAACATTTCTGTGAACTTGTTCCTACTATATCCATCAGAAATTGACAGAGCATAGTCATTCCTGGGCATCCACAGAACGTTAAATAGCTTATCTGTTCTTCTTGGATTATTGTTCCCCCTTCCTTAATTGCTCTCTATCGCTAGTTCCCCTACATTCTACATTATAAACCATTTGTTTTACATTTTACAAAGTTCACATTAGTGGTAGCATATAGTATTTCTCTTTTAGTGCCTGGCTTATTTCGCTCAGCATTATGTCTTCGAGATTCATCCATGTTGTCATATGTTTCACGAGATCGTTCCTTCTTACTGCCGTGTAGTATTCCATCGTGTGTATGTACCACATTTTATTTATCCACTCATCTGTTGAAGGACATTTGGGTTGTTTCCATCTCTTGGCAATTGTGAATAATGCTGCTATGAACATTGGCATGCAGATATCTGTTCATGTCACTGCTTTCCCATCTTCCGGGTATATACTGAGAAGTGCAATCGCTGGATCGAGTGGTAGCTCTATATCTAGTTTTCTAAGGAACTGCCAGACTGACTTCCAGAGTGGCTGAACCATTATACAGTCCCACCAACAATGAATAAGAGTTCCAATTTCTCCACATCCCCTCCAGCATTTGTAGTTTCCTGTTTGTTTAATGGCAGCCATTCTAATCGGTGTTAGATGGTATCTCATTATGGTCTTAATTTGCATCTCTCTAATAGCTAGTGAAGCTGAACATTTTTTCATGTGTTTCTTGGCCATTTGTATTTCCTCTTCAGAGAACTGTCTTTTCATATCTTTTGCCCATTTTATAATTGGGCTGTCTGTTCTATTGTCATTGAGTTGTAGGATTTCTTTATATATGCAAGATATCAGTCTTTTGTCAGATACATGGTTTCCAAAAATTTTTTCCCATTGAGTTGGCTGCCTCTTTACCTTTTTGAGAAATTCCTTTGAGGTGCAGAAACTTCTAAGCTTGAGGAGTTCCCATTTATCTATTTTTTCTTTTGTTGCTTGTGCTTTGGGTGTAAAGTCTAGGAATTGGCCGCCTAATACTAGGTCTTGAAGATGTTTTCCTACATTATCTTCTAGGAGTTTTATGGTACTTTCTTTTATATTGAGATCTTTGGTCCATTTTGAGTTAATTTTTGTGTAGGGGGTGAGGTAGGGGTCCGCTTTCATTCTTTTGGATATGGATATCCAACTCTCCCAGCTCCATTTGTTGGAAAGACCATTATGACTCAGTTCAGTGACTTTGGGGGCCTTATCAAAGATCAGTCGGCCATAGATCTGAGGGTCTATCTCTGGATTCTCAATTCGATTCCATTGATCTATATGTCTATCTTTGTGCCAGTACCATGCTGTTTTGGCAACTGTGGCTTTATAATAAGCTTCAAAGTCAGGGAGTGTAAGTCCTCCCACTTCGTTCTTCTTTTTTAGAGTGTCTTTAGCAATTTGAGGCATCTTCCCTTTCCAAATAAATTTGATAACTAGCTCTTCCAAGTCTGCAAAGTAGGTTGTTGGAATTTTGATTGGGATTGCATTGAATCTGTAGATGAGTTTGGGTAGAATTGACATCTTAATGACATTTAGTCTTCCTATACATGAACATGGAATATTTTTCCATCTTTTAAGGTCCCCTTCTATTTCTTTTAGTAGAGTTATGTAGTTTTCTTTGTATAGGTCTTTTACATCTTTGGTTAAGTTTATTCCTAGGTACTTGATTTTTTTAGTTGCTGTGCCAGTTTGAATGTATTGTGTTCCCCAAATGCCATTATCTTTGTGGTCTTGTGGGACAGACTTTTTGGTGCTGGGTAGATTTGCTTGGAATGTGCCCCACCCAGCTGTGGGTGGTGACTTTGGTGGGATACTCCCATGGAGGTGTGACCCCACCCATTCAGGGTGGGCCTTGATCAGTGGAGTCATATAAAACATGCTGACTCAAAGAGACTGAGCGGAGTGCAGCTATGAATGACGCTTTGAAGAAGAGCAAGCTTGCTAGAGAGGAATGTCCTGGGAGAAAGCCATTTTGAAACCAGAACTTTGGAGCAGACACCAGCCATGTGCCTTCCCAGCTAACAGAGGTTTTCCGGACGCCATTTGCCATCCTCCAGTGAAGGTACCTGATTACTGATGTGTTACCTTGGACACTTTATGGCCTTAAGACTGTAACTGTATAGCCAAATAAACCCCCTTTTTATAAAAGCCAGTCCATCTCTGGTGTTTTGCATTCTGCAGCATTAGCAAACTAAAACAGTTGCTATTGAAAATGGTATCTTTTTCTTGAGTGTCTCTTCAGTTTGTTCATTTCTAGCATATAGAAACATTACTGACTTATGTGCATTAATCTTGTATCCCGCTACTTTGCTAAATTTGTTTATTAGCTCTAGTAGCTGTATTGTCGATTTCTCAGGGTTTTCCAGATATAAGATCATATCATCTGCGAACAATGACAGTTTTACTTCTTCTTTTCCAATTTGGATGCCTTTTATTTCTTTGTCTTCCGGATTGCCCTGGCTGGCACTTCCAGCACAATGTTGAATAACAGTGGTGACAGCGGGCATCCTTGTCTTGTTCCTGATCTTAGAGGGAAGGCTTTCAGACTCTCACCATTGAGTACTATGCTGGCTGTGGGTTTTTCATATATGCTCTTTATCATATTGAGGAAGTTTCCTTCAATTCCTACCTTTTGAAGTGTTTTTATCAAAAACGGATGTTGGATTTTCTCAAATGCTTTTTCAGCATCTATTGAGATGATCAATTGATTTTTCCCTTTCGAGTTTTTAATGTGTTGTAATACATTGATTGATTTTCTTATCTTGAACCATCCTTGCATACCTGGAATGAACCCCACTTGGTCATGGTGTATGATTTTTTTAATGTGTCTTTGGATTCAATTTGCAAGTATTTTGTTGAGGATTTTTGCATCTATATTCATTAGGGAGATTGGCCGGTAGTTTTCCTTTCTTGTAGCATCTTTGCCTGGTTTTGGTATTAGATTGATGTTAGCTTCTTAAAATGAGTTAGGTAGTGTTCCATTTTCTTCAGTGTTTTGAAAGAGTTTGAGTAAGATTGGTGTCAGTTCTTTCTGGAAAGTTTGGTAGAATTCCCCTATGAAGCTACCTGGCCCTGGGCATTTATTTGTGGGAAGATTTTTGATGACTGATTGGATCTCTTTGCTTGTGATGGGTTGTTTGAGGTCTTCTATTTCTTCTCTGGTCAGTCTAGGTTGTTCATATGTTTCCAGGAAATTGTCCATTTCCTCTACATTATCCAGTTTGTTGCCATACAGTTGTTCATAGTATCCTCTTATAATTTTTTTAATTTCTTCAGGATCTGCAGTTATGTCACCTTTTTTATTCATTATTTTGTTTATATGGGTCTTCTCTCTTTTTGATTTTGCCAGTCTAGCTAGGGGCTTGTCAATCTTGTTGATCTTCTCAAAGAACCAACTTTTGGTGATATTTATCCTCTCTATTGTTTTTTTGTTCTCTATGTCATTTATTTCTGCTTTAATCCTTGTTATTTCTTTTCTTCTACTTGGTTTAGGATTGGTTTGCTGTTCATTTTCTATCTTCTTCAGTTGATCCATTAGTTCTTTGATTTTGGCTCTTTCTTCCTTTTTAATATATGCGTTTACTGCTATAAATTTCCCCCTCAGCACTGCTTTTGCTGCATCCCATAGGTTTTGGTATGTTGTGTTCTCATTTTCATTCGTCTCTATATATTTAGCAATTTCTCTTGCTATTTCTTCTTTAACCCACTGATTGTTTAGCAGTGTGTTGTTTAACCTCCAGGTATTTGTGAATTTTCTAAGTCTCTGATGGTTATTGACTTCTAATTGTATTCCATTGTGGTCAGAGAATGTGCTTTTAATAATTTCAATCTTTTTAAATTTATTGAGGCTTCTTTTATGTCCCAGTATATGTTCTATTCTGGAGAAAGTTCCATGAGCACTAGAGAAGTATGTGTATCCTGGTGATTTGGGATGTAATGTTCTGTATATGTCTATTAAATCTAATTCGTTTATCAGATTGTTTAGGTTTTCAATTTCCTGATTGGTCTTCTGTCTGGTTGATCTATCTATAGGAGAGAGTGATGTGTTGAAGTCTCCCACAATTACTGTGGAAACATCAATTGCTTCCTTTAGTTTTGCCAGTGTTTCTCTCATGTATTTTGTGGCACCTTGATTGGGTGCATAGACATTTACGATTGTTATTTCTTCTTGCTGAATTGCCCCTTTTATTAGTATGTAGTGGCCTTCTTTGTCTCTCAAAACATCCCTGCATTTAAAGTCTATTTTATCTGAGATTAATATTGCTACACCTGCTTTCTTTTGGCTGTAGCTTGCATGAAATATTTTTTTCCATCCTTTCACTTTCAATTTCTTTGTGTCCCTGTGTCTAAGATGAGTCTCTTGTATGCAACATATTGATGGTTCATTTTTTTTTGATCCATTCTGCGAATCTGTATCTTTTAATTGGGGAGTTTAATCCATTTACATTCAGCGTTATAACCGTGAAGGCATTTCTTGAATCAGCCATCTTATCCTTTGGTTTATGTTTGTCATATATATTTTTCCCCTCTCCCTATTAATATCCTTTATTGTACCCATACCAAATCTCTTTAGTACTGAACCTTTCTCCAAGTCTCTCTGTCCTGTCTTTGTTTCTCTGTCTGTCGGGCTCCCTTTAGTACCTCCAGTAGGGCAGGTCTCTTGTTAGCAAATTCTCTCAGCATTTGTTTGTCTGTGAAAAATTTAAGCTCTCCCTCAAATTTGAAGGAGAGCTTTGCTGGGTAAAGAATTCTTGGTTGGAAATTTTTCTCTCTCAGAATTTTAAATATATCATGCCACTGCCTTCTCGCCTCCATGGTGGCTGCTGAGTAGTCACTACTTAGTCTTATGCTGTTTCCTTTGTATGTGGTGAATTGCTTTTCTCTTGCTGCTTTCAGAACTTGCACCTTCTCTTCTGTGTTTGACAGTGTGATCAGAATATGTCTCATGGTGGGTTTATTTGGATTTATTCTATTTGGAGTTCGCTGAGCATTTATGATTTGTGTATTTATGTTGTTTAGAAGATTTGGGAAGTTTTCCCCAACAATTTCTTTGCATACTCTTCCTAGACCTTTACCCTTTTCTTCCCCTTCTGGAACAGCAACGAGTCTTATATTTGGACGTTTTATATTATCTTTCATATCCCTGACATCTGTTTCGATTTTTTCAAATTTTTTCCCCATTCTTTCTTTTATGCTTTCATTTTCCATTCTGTCATCTTCCAGGTCACTGATTCATTGTTCAACTTCCTCTAGTCTTGTACTATGAGTGTCCAGAATCTTTTTAATTTGGTCAACAGTTTCTTTAATTTCCATAAGATCATCCATTTTTTTATTTAGTCTTGCAATGTCTTCTTTATGCTCTTCTAGGGTCTTCTTGATATCCTTTCTATCACATACTATGGTCTCATTGTTCATCTTTAGTTCTTTGAGTAGCTGCTCTAGGTGCTGTGTCTCTTCTGATCTTTTGATTTGGGTGCTTGGGCTTGGGTTATCCATATCGTCTGATATTTTCATATGCTTTATAATTTTCTGTTGTTTTTGGCCTCTTGGCATTTGCTGAACTTGATAGGGTTCTTTTAGGATTTGCAGACCAATTGAAGTCCTTATCTCTAATTTATCAGATCTACAGCTTCGTGGAGTACACTTTCTCTAACTAACCAGCAGGTGGCGTCCACGAGCCACCTGTTCTCCACAAGCCAGTTCTCCCCTGCTTTGACTTTGTGGTGAGTGGGGGAGTGAGTCTTGTGGGGTCCAATTGGTGTACCAAGCTTGCGTGTGTAGTTGGTGTTGCCTGCCCTGTATATGTGCCGTGTTTCTGAGCAGTCAGGGAGGGGGGTGGCTCTAACAATCAAATCTCCCTGGTGATCCTAGAGTTTTAAAGCTGCTGCAATAGTCTAATCCTTCAGTTCAGTCCTGCCACACTTTGTCTCTGCCACTGACCCACAAGTCCTTGGTATTGGAGTATGGCTCCTGAGACTTGCACGTGGGTCCCTCTTCCAGGCCGTGCACCCCCTGGTCCTCTGTTGAGGGATGACTGTGCTATGTCACAGGTGAGTGCCATCCCCCCAGGGTGATTCTGGGCTGCTGGGCTGTGTAGGGAGGCTACCAGTCTGCTGAACTGATTGCTGAATGTGGCTTTGTTAATTCACACTGTTCCACCTTCCCAACTCTGGGACAATCAGCTGAGGCTGCAGGGAAGGCTAATGTCCACACCCAGTTTTATGGTGTGTGCCTGTTATTTGAAGCACTTCCGTCACACTGGGTTGTCTGGGGCAGCTCTGGGCTATGGGGCTGGCAATGGGCAGGATTGTTTCCTGTCCACCAGGATGATGGCTGTGAGCAGACACCCCCCTTTTCTTGGGAAGTTGTGGTGTTTAGTGAATTTTCTCAGCCACTGGATTATTGCCTTTTGTCTCAGAGCTCTCTTAGTTCTGCTCTTGTCTTGACCTGCCCAAATTGCAAGTCTTTGAAGCTTTCTGTATTGGGCTTCTTAGAGTAATTGTTTTAGAAAAAGAAAAAAGTATTAAAAAAAAAAAAAAAAAAGGGCCCTCCTCACAGATCTAATGGGTTATTGAAATGCTAAGAGACAAATCAATTAGGGCCATTAAGGAAAGGTCCACAGGGCAGAGAGATCAGCTTTTCTTTGGGATTTGCATATGAGCCTCAGGGCCTGAGCTCTGCCCTTCCCCTTTCTATGTTCACCAGAACTCCAAAAATCCTCCGCTTTTATTTTGGAGTTTTTCGTGCTGTTTTTTTCTATGCCTGTCCTCTCTGCTGGGGTGGCTGCTCTCAGATTCTCTGGTGTCTGGTCTCAGTCTATCTGTGGTTGGAATTTGGATCAGTAGAATGAGTTTCCGATAAGAGCTGCCCCTGCAGTTCTCCCTTCTCCTTCCCGGAGCTGACAGCCCCTCCTCCCATGGGACTGAGCCTGGCAGGGAGGGGTGCGGGTTCCCTGTCCACAAAAACTTACAGATTTCACTGATCTCAGCAGTTCCACATTTTCATGAGTGTTGTATGAAGTATGCCCAAAGTCAGATTGCTCTGTGGTGTCCAGTCCACGCAGTTCCTGGCTTTCTACCTACTTTACTGGAGTAGTAACTAAAACATACAGCTCACCAGTGCACCATCTTGCCCCGCCTCCCCTAGCCTTTTTATTATGGTCTCCTTCCACCCCAATATCTGTTTGTATGAAGCACTCTGTAGAATCTTGTGTTCTACCCTGGGTCTCTGCTGACTTAGAGCCTTGTGCCTGGATATGTGTTGATTTCTAACTCACTGCTGTGAGTCTGCTGTCTCAATCTGCAGTGGGGGAGCCTGAGCCCTGCTGCCTCTGTGTGACTCCCAAGCTGGTGGGACTGAGTAAGGGGGAGAAGAGCAGGGACCCACCAGCATATGGGACAGAAATCATCTGCTTGAGATTTTTCTGTTTCTTTGATTTAGCATTTGTGGAGAACTTCTCCAGTCTCTACCCTCCTCCAGAGTTCTAAGCAAGTGGAGTTTATCCTTTTATTCATAAATCTCTGTGGTGGCTTCTTCAGGTGATGTCTTATATTGCCATGTTGATAACTTTACTCAGGAAAATCATTTTAAACTGATTATTGCAAAAGCCTAATTTTGTGTATCACCGATGTTTTATATACATCAGCTCTTTCTTGTCTTTAGCTTTGTTCTAACAGTTTTAAGTCCCTCTTGCATGTGCACCTTGTCAAATGCCCCCTCGTCTATTCTTGGCTTTCAATCATTTTCTTATTAATTCAATGAAATTTACTTATTGCATGTCTAATATGTACTAAGGCCTGTGCTAGACACTGGACATTTCATAATACACATGTACTCTCATGGAGCCTACATTCAAGTGTGGGAGAAAGATACTAATCAACAAACCCTCACCTACATACAAGCTGTGAGAACTGCTACCAAAACAATAAACAAATTGGAGGGTGTTGAGAGAGTATGTAACAAAGGATCTGATACAGGCTCTCTTGGGGAATTAACTTTTGGGCTGAAAGCTAAATGAGACATAGAAGGGAATTAAGTAAAATGGGAGACTATCATGGGATAAGATGTTGATGCTCCAGGATCAGGGAGCAATAGAAGCAAAGACCTAAGAAAGGAAGAAGCAAGACCTTCATGAATTGAAGGATGGTGAAGGAGACTGGAGCCAGGAGGTAAGGGTGGGTAGCATGAAGGGAGATTGGAGAGATGAGCAGTCTAAGGCTTTGATAGATGTTCTCCTTAAATCTGAACTCATCAGAAAATTCTATATGCAACTAGCTCTATTAGATTCTTTTGATACCTTCTTAGTTTATTCCACTTAAAATTATTGAAGGGTGCATAGTCACAATATTGTTTTTAAAGCAGGACTGCCCTTTCCTTTGAGGTCATTGTCTTTATTTCTTTCTATTATTTTTTTCCATCTTCCTTGCTTTCTAAAGCCATTTTCACATTAAGTTACAGCCTTCATACCTCCCCTCCATGATTACAGTGCTCCAATATGACACGCCCCTTTCTCCAAGTTCTCCTGTTACATATATCTCACATACAGTTCTTTCTCCTTGCCTGGAATTAAGTCCCAAGAAGCCATTTTGCTCACTGCTTTCTTTACTTTCTGGATGATGAATTCGTCAGTGAGGCACATCAAGAACATATCAGATGATTGGCTCCCAGCTGCATTTCACTTCCAGCAGATACACAGGCAGTTGAAGCATCTCATCAATGATATGCCTTTCCAATATGCAATTTTGTAATATTTTACACTAAAGGTTGGCCCACAGTCTTCATCTATACTGTTGGTTTTTATTCCTATCCTGTGATTACAACATGTTTGTTTCTCTTTTCTTGTGTTCTCAACCAAATGCTTTCTGTTGTGCTTTCTTCTTCCTAAGGTTGGCAGATTTTCACCCTGCTGCATTTTTTTAAGTATTGTGAGGGCTTGGCTGTTCTGTGAGGCTTAATGGAACATTAAATGCCCAGTGTTTGGAAAGATAGGAGAAAACCAAGGAAAGGCTGTGCAAGGACAGACCAGGGGATTTTAACCCTGAGGAGACAGCAAACCATTTCTATCACAATACCCAATGAGGCGAGAATTACAATCATTTGCCAAGGATTTTAGAATATGAGCTGATGGGTAGCTAATCAATACAGTATAACTGAGGATCATGGTGTTAAGAAGAGGAAGATAAAGATGATATGCTGCTAAAGATGCTTAATCATTTCCATTTTTAAGATAATCCTTTCACAGATATAACACATTCTGAAAGTTTGATTAATTTTCCTAAATTACACTTAAATGTTATAACATTTGTTTTATCCTGGAAGTTTAAACTCATTTAAGCCGTTCTATTTTAGAAACAATCATCCAGGAAAATAATGTTTTATCAGTTATTTTGTACATAATAATTTGCTGGTATGCTAAGGATGTATGGATTTTATGGAAACAATGGCTTCCATGATTCTAGAAGGTTTGTTTCCTTATTCGTTTTGCAAAATAGCATCTTTCTTTTCCACAGAGCATGTTTGATCCCATTAACATTATGCAGGTACCTCAATTCTTTATGACTGGCTGACACTGTGCTGACACTGACATTTTGAAGCATTATCTTGGCTCCCAATCCTGCCAAATATGGCCTGTGTTTTCCTTGCTTGGAAAGATCTTGCATTGGGCTCCCTCACCAATTCTTCCCAACCTCTCAAATTGTATGTTCTCATTATTCTTTTTCCTAGCACTCTTTTGTTTACTAGTACTCACTTTTATAGGTCCTGTCAACATTTCCTCTGGTTGATGTTTGGAACAAAGTGATCACTCAATAAACAACTCACTACTGGGGATTTGCCAGGCCAAATTATTGCTTCAAACAAATTGTTCAGTAAAATAAGCTCTCAGGGTTCTGGAGTTGCCTCGAGTTCAAACTTTCTGGTTTCTGGGGCACAAAGCAGCACATCTTTAACCTGGCTAACTCAACACAGCTTGGACATAGCCCCAAAGTACACATCCCACCACATTATTCCTTTGTGTAAGTTGAAACATGAGTTCCTAGAGGTCAGCACATTACATATAAGAGAGAATGTCATGATTTATTTAATGGATTTAATGGACAATTTTTTATTCACAGCAGTGAATAAAACAAATGTTTATCTGCCTGTATGGTGCTTATACTGTGGTAGGAAGACACACATTGAACAAATAAATGTGAGTTATTTAGTGTGTCATAGAAGAAATGCCTGATAATATATGAACTTACAAGAAAGTGACCTTACCTGTTGGTACACTTCCATGAAGAAGAGATCTGAGGGGAAAATACCAGCTAAACAGATGAAAGAGTTGGTGGGTGGGAGGCACTCACAACAGTATGGGTGAAACTCAAAAGATCATGGAGTATTTGCAAAGCATTCTATACAAGTCGGGGGTTTATAATTCACAAATCTTGAATTCATTTCACTTTTAACCTCAAGGCATCATGTTGTAGACCATTTCCTTGGTTTCAGCCTCTGAGATACTATTTGTACTTGGGATTTCTGAAAAGCAGCAAAGCATTTCCACTGTGTCCCAACTCTCCTCAGCTAATACATTGCCTAACTAGATTAAGACAATCTAGTTGATGATGTAACTTCTGTAAGCATGGATGTTTTCCTTTTATTCTGTCATTGAAATTAGGTTATTCACTGTGACAGTTATTTGAGGCACTGTGCTGAGCTGTTGCTAGGAGCCATTAGTATTATCTTTTCATGCTTTAAAAGCACAAAAAACAGCTGGGGGGAAATGCAGATATTTTGGAACAACACACATATTCTGGGCTCTCATCGATTTTCCTATTGATCTTATTTGCCCAAATGTTTGTTCCACACAAACACAAAATATTTGGAGAATAAAAAGGAGCACAGACTATTATCTGTCACAGAGAACTGTTCATTTTGAAATTCATATTCTTTGTTGCCATTGTTTTCTTGTAACGCTGGCATCATCCAGATGCTTGGGTCAAATGAGAGCATAAATGCAAAAGAAATTTTTGTGACATTTGAGTTGACAGGCATAATTCTGACATGTAGAAGTCACTGGAAAGAAAAACAAAAATTGAAATTCACAAATGAGACATTAACATGAGGAACATTTGGTCTGCTTCAAAATTATTTCATTATACACCCAATATTTTGTGTGATCAGTGCCTGGCTTTAAGGAATCGATGACACAAAAGAGAAAGATGAATAATTGGAGGTGTCCCAGGAACCAAAGTCTGGCAGGTGGAGGCTTGTTCATCTCTTTCAGGCTGAACATGTGTTAGATAGCGATCAGTGTTAGGTACGATTTTTTGGAAGGATTTACTCAGATGTTCCCCAAAAGACTAGACTGGTGTCTTGCTGACATTGATCCATTAGGATCATTCAGATAGAGCTTCCTATTCCCTCATACCTTCCTGGAGATCAGCAAATTCAGAAGTCTTACAGTTTGCCGTGGTGCTCTCCATTAAGCTGGCTTCAAAACCTTACCTAGTGTTTTCTTCGTCTCCAGGGACCCAGCACATCCACGTTCAGTGGCCCTGAATCCAGCAAGTACTGCATTTCAGAAAACCACCCTGACCTCTACTGTCACAAATCCCATTTTTAAGAATTTTTTTTTAATTTACATCATTTGGATCCATTGATGCTTGGCATAAATAAAATATGTAACTTTGAACTAATGAGAACTATGCCACCAAAAACGTTGATAAACTTCAATATGGACATGAATATTTTTCTTCCAAGTAGTTACTTTGGAAAATTACTTTGAATATTTCTGGAACTCTGCCTTTAGAAGTTGTTTCAAAGCCAGTTCATAAGCTACACAGTGAAAACACTGTCATTGCTTTGTAGTCATACCTTATTATTCCCCATAAATTAAAAAAGCAGGCTATTCAGTGGGAACACCAAAATATTCAACAAATGTGGCTCCAAATTAGTTTGGTTTGTTTCTTAAAATTAAATCTTCTCAAGCAGCATCATCTCTCATAACTTAGTTATATCCCCAAGACTGTAAAGGGATTTCCAAAGCAAAGTTCCAAAAATTGTTTGAATAACTTCATCTTCTTTGAAATACTTGTAGAGCTGCCACAGTGTACTCATTTGAGTGTTAAGCTATGATACTTCTATTAATCATATTAATATAGCCTAAGGTCACAGCAGCCATATATCCTAATTAAATGGATTAAACCTCTCTCTCACTCGCCTTAGTGAGGAAAATAGCTTATATTTTTAGTATGTGCTGTATAATATACATTAATATGCATTCTTTGAAGGCTTTACAGAATATTTTCATTTCTCTCTTTCATTGATAGCTGTGGTTCTAAAAATAATATGGCCAATCTTAAACAGAGGTATAGAGCATAAAACAAACATACAAATTAAGCTAACTTGGCTTAAAAAAGCATCTTTCCTTCCAATATCTGCTGGTAACATTGAGACTTTTCACACTTTGTCCATCCTTGCAGCCATACTATCCTAATGACAATACTATCATCTCTGATAGACTGTTATTAACATTCAGCATTTGCAAAACATTTTGTGAAATTTTATTAATACTCATTGTTCTCAAAGCACCAGAATGTTGAATTTCCTTTTTTAAAATTTGTTCTGTTTTGCTTTCTTATTGCATTATTTTTAAAAATTATTTTCATTATTAAAGAAACTATAGAACATACTTTTAAAAGTCAAACTCAGAAGGAAAGGAGGGAGAAAGAAAAAGAGAAAGGAAGGGAGGAAAGAAAAGTCAAATCATGCTTCCTCAAATCCAGACAACTTGCCTCCTGAAGACAACCATTTAAGTTTCAGCTATTCCTTCTAATATTTGCCTCTATATTCCTAAATAATATTCATGTATTGATATTTCTTTTAGATGGTATCTATTATCTTCCTATTATGACAGATTAGTATTTTAACTCTCCTACCCATCACTTTCCCTCCTCCTAGTTTCTTCATTTTTTTTAACTGAGAGATGATGATTAACATATAATAGAACTCACAGATCCTAAATGTTCAGTTCAATGAATTTTGACAGTTATACACACCCCAAATAAGATATAGAGCATTTCTATCCCTCCAGAAAAACGTTCTCTCAGGATCCTATTCAGTCAGTTCTCCACCTCCCTCACCCAGCCCCTTCCCCACCCTATACATACAAGCACCACCATCTGATTTTTCACACCATAGAACAGTGTTACCTCTATTAGATTTCATATTGATGGTAAAATACAGTCTGCACTCTTTTGATCTAGCTTCTTTCCCTTAACATAATATTTTTTTAAGTTCTTCCATGTTGTGTTCACTCTTATTTTATTACTGAGTAATATTATATTGTATGGAAAAGTCATAAATTATTTGTCCATTTACTTGTTGATGGATATCTGGACTGTTTCCAATTTTTGACTATTTTTAACAAAGCTGCTATGAACATTCATGTGCAGGTCTTCACAAGCACAGATGTTTTCATTTCTCTTGGGTAAATACTTACGAATTGAGTTGCTAGGTCATCTGAAGACATATGTTTAACTTTATCAGAAACTCTTAAATAGTTCCCCAAAGAGGCTAAAATCAAATGCCATTTTACAACCTCTCCAGCAGTGTATGAAAGTTCTAGGTGCTCCACATCTTCACAAATATTTGGTGTTTGATTTTAGCCAATAGCCCTAATTTCTTTAAATTTTTCTTCTGTTTCCCCCAAGTTCCTGTTTACTGCTTGGTTTGTGTCGTTTTCATGGTGGAGGCTTTCCTCAGATTCTAGGGATCCCAGGCCACCCATTCGTATTTAAAAATGAAGCCCCCAGTGTTTGTAGGGAGGAATATCATATGATAGGTTTCACATAAGATAACCTAAAGACAGCTATCTGCCTTTGGGGGGTGGTTTCCTATGTAGAAACTTACAGTCTTTACCCTGAGGTGGTTCAGATTCCCAGAGAAAAATCCTCTTATCTTCTACCCTGGGTCTATCAGTCTAGCTCCCAGGGTCTAGAGCCAAGTGGGTGAAGGGTTATGGACTCTACCTGTTCAGTAAGCAGCTTATATTTAATCTTTCTGTTTTCATCCCACATGGAACCCTTCCTCTTCTCTGCATTTGGTGTCCTCAAGTCCAGAGACTTTGGGGTTCAGTTTCTTCACAGGCTGTACCTGTTCTCTCTTGCCCAGCTAGGGGAGAACAAGTAACTTGACTATACCAAATGGAAATATAGATCTCAGACTCTACCTATCACAGAATTCCAACCAATTCTCCGGGTTTTAATCCCCACTTTACCCTGGTCTTCTGCAGTAACAGGCTGTCCTGGGATCTGGGGAATGAGTGATTTGCTTCCCATAAATATCTCACTCTAGTAGCTCTGCTAAGTCATGTACCAACCCCCATTTTCCTTGTCTCTTCTTATACTATGATCTGGGATTACAGATGTTTTCTAATTTCCTCAAAGATACAGTTTGTAATTTTTCCTTGATTTCTTTGTTTTGCAGGCTTAATGTATTTTTAATTTTTAGTTGTACATATTTTCACCCAGTACACTCAAATTGCACTGTACTTGAGTCTTCAGGGAGACTGAGTTAGAATAAAACTCTAGTATTTGCTGACGATGAGCAAAACTAGCGTTTTGGAAGAGCTAAGACTAATGGGGCCACTCAGTTTATTTTTAAGAATGCTTTAAAGTCTCCTTTAGAAAATGATACAAAAGAACTTCAGAACCTTAGAATGGGGGTGGTACCCAATCTCTTCATCACCAAGAGGATTCTGAGGGTAAAAGTTCAAACAAAGGATATAGTCATCTTTTGAAATGTAAATGAACTGCAACATCAGCATAATTTTCTTGTGCTATCCTGGAAAAAATGAAAGTCAGTACAGTCACAGTTTTTATCCTCTCAAGAAGAGCTTTGAAAACCCATAATTATAGAATTTATTTAAAAATAACTAATAAATACTGTTGGAGAAGAATACTCAAAGCCTTAAGGATTGCTAGGCTAAAAATCTTATTTTTAGATTGAATCTTGGAAAGATGCTGAAGGTGGTACTCATGGACAAAGATAAAGACGTGTTCTAAATTAAACATATTGGAAGCAACAGGGAAGATATGAGCTGACAAATTATTGACTTTGCAGCAGGTAACCAAGTAAGAATGTACCCAAATGACACCCTGATGGTCTGATTGTATGTGTGATTGTCGAGGTATATGATTAGAGGGTATCCCCCCCCCCATGCGTCAATTGACATGTTTAATCAAGAACCTATGACATGCTAGTCACTGTGTAAACCGTAAGGAAATATGAGCACCCATGATTTCAAAAGAGATCATTTTGATTGTAGAGACATATTAAATAAAGAGATGACATAAGAGAATAGACACTGAGTGCCGAAAAAATTTTACAAACAATAAGTGCAATCCAAGCTCAGAAGAGACAGAGAAAATCATAGGTACATGGAGAATGGAGTCAGCAAAGGAGAGGCGGAATTTGCCATTGGCTTTAAAAATAAATCAGCTTGAATCAAAATGGATGATTTAAATTGCATAGTTTATAAAGGAACTAGGCAAACTTGGTATTATTGTCTCAGAATACATTTTTAAGGAGCTACCTTACTTTTAGCCGAGACAGAGATTAACGGTAACACAGTTCCTCATTGTCTGGCAGGGATTGAGTTTTTAGATGGCATTACAGTCAAAGAATGTCTTCTTGCTTGATATACTTATATAATCTTTTTTGGCAGTGTGATTACAGGCTGCCAAATCTGAGGCCTTTTGCAGATGGAGACAATGCTGCATTTGATTTTTGCATTTTTTTCAATAAGAGATTTCCCATAACCTGAAGTAAAGGGGAGTCTAACAAATGATGTGGTGGTAACTGTTGAAGAACTGGCTCTCTGGAAAAAAAAAAACCCTGATTTGTAGCATTTGCCAATTTCCATAATGTAAATACTCCCATCAGGGCTGATTTCAGGCTACCAACTTGACATTACTCAGTCCTGAGTGGGGAAGAGTTGTGCGAGCATCCTGCAGCACACCACTGAAGCTATGAGACTTTCAGATTCCACCCAGTGAGATGGGTAGGAATATGCTGTTCAACATTTTAGGCCTTCTTTTTCCAGTCTCATCCTCACTTGATCTTCTCATCATTCTTTGTCTTCGGGTATCTCTTGAGACACCATTACAAAGTCAAAGATGCTTAATCTCAACATGTAGCTTGTTCATTTAGGATGTCAGTTGTAATTTTGTTTGTTATTGATGGCAGCAGCTTCTCAGTGCTTGGGCAGACGTGTCAGGGATGCGGAAGAGCAGAAGCGAGAGGTCTCAGGACCTGGAGTGTGGTGCAGGTGTGGTCTAGCTGTTTATTATGAACTACTTCTGATACAGGCTCATCACTCCAGGGTTCCTCTTCTGAAAATAGGGGTAGCAACTTCAGATTCCTTCATTGATTTATAAGGAAGAATACATAATCATGCAACTCTAAACAGTGTACCAAGAGCAAATTCTTTGAGATTCTTCATTTTCTTTGGTGGATCTGGGGCAAACCTTGTACAGCTGTTCATAATCCATGAGTGCCTGCACCACAGGGCGGCTTCCCAGTAATGGGCCAGATCGAGTCAAGTCTTCACCCAGAGCTACCTGAAGTATAATAAGCAGTGAGTGAGGATCTAGGTAGAGCCAATAAAACTGTAGTACTCATCTACTAAGGTGGAAGTACTAATTCCTTTCTTCTAAATTTCCTCCCTGCTTATTAGTGGGTTCACTTAGGGTCATCTAATAGTCCTCTCAGCTACCACTTGGTGTTTGCCGTTTTCCTACTTTCTGATTAGATCCTGCTGTGATGTCAGCTGTCAAATATGACAGAGCCTGTGCCAGTGGGCAGCTTCCCTCACTGATCTCTTTGTCAGAAAGGTGTCAGGAAAACCAAATGGATGTACCACCATTCAGCCTCATAAAACTGAGTTAAATATAAATGCCATACATTCATAAAAACAGGTTTTAGATGAAAACCTAAGCATTCTTTTAGTTGGTTTAGTTTTAGTTCTCTTTTGCTGAGATCCTTTTGCACAAGACTCTGTAGTTTCACTCTTCCTCTTCACTGATCACATTGAAGAGAAGGACATATTTAAGAACCTCTACCCTGAAAGACTCGACTGTGAGCCCCCTAAAATGCCCAAATGGTAAAACATCCCAGTAAGAGAATTCTAGGTGAAAGCGAAGCTGAGGGAGATCATACAAAGAAAAGTACAATACATAGTTCAGATACTGTAATCAGGAATGAATGTGATTTGGGATGGAAAGAATGGTTAAGAGTAGAGGCTGTGAATAGTGTCAGAAAGCAAGGGACCATTTAATGGAGTTGTGCAGTGTGGGATGGGTGAGCTGTATACAATTATTTGTTGTCATTCAGCCACACTCATAACTGCAGAGGGACAAGTTGAAGCTGCCTTTCTCTTCAGAGTGTCTGCATTTTAAAGATGTATCTACAGTGAGTGGCATTTTGCTGCACTGCAGGTTTGTTAAAACATCAGCATATGTGTTGACAAGGCAAAGGTGCATTAAATATCTTTATGGCTAGTCAATCATAATAAAGCAGGGTACACACTTAATTATAGTCATTTAACAGTGGCTCTTCTATTTTAATTATAGTTTTATATTAGCTAAGCTTGATTTAGTTGAATAATAATGAGGTAGCATTTCTATGCTGAGTATGGAGAAGTCTTTGAATCCTATAGGCTTATAAATTACACTCTCCATCTGGATATATAAGCGTGTATAAGTGATGTACATGCTTCTGAAGAATATCACATTACTAGGGTTTCACATTGTTCTTAAATATAAAGGAGTTTGATTTGCAGGTCATTGGCAATACAGAGATCCACAGAGCTACCTTGAGTGACACATTCTTTATACACAAAAATGGATTTCGCTTAGCCTGTTGATAGGGCAAAACCCAAGGGCCCAATAAATGGCTTATCTCTTGGTCCAGAATTTGACTCTAGGGTAGGAAGACTGTAGTTAAAAGAAATTATTTTTTTTTGACATATGTCAGTGAGTTATTTCCTTCTAGTGATTTACTTTGTGCATTTGCTTGTACCTAGAGATTTCAAACGAAAGACATATTGAACCCAATTTCTGACTCTGTGGCTGGAGGTGGGGCTTGCAGAAGCAAGCGTGACACTCTCCATCAAAAAATACAGGTGACATTTGCAAACATCAAAGACAAAACTGCGAATCCTATTCCCTCTTCCAGCAGCTGGTTCTTACTCCTGTATGACAGTGTTGTAACTGTTGTCACCCTTTGGAATCCCTCTTGGGCATTCGTACAAGGTTGTTAGTGATCATGTGGTTAGGTATCACTTCTGACAAGGAAAATACCACCAGGAACCCAGCATTGCTAGAAACACTTATTCATCTGTTTTTACTTGTCGAGGACACATATGTGGAATGGATTCTCCAAGTCTTTCTGTTCACCTGGCATGCTCCCTGCACCTCTGCTTCTCAGCTTGTTGGAAGGAGCAAAGTAAAAATTGTGCCTTTCTTTAGTTCCTAGGGTTAAACCTCAGTGGTAGCGGGCAATGATGGAGAAGGGACGGGTACGAAAAAATACTCATGAGATAGGGGTTGGGACGAGGGGTTTAAATAAGAATATGGAAATTCAAGATTCATCATACAAATAAATTCCCATTAGAATTGTGGATTAAGGACCATAGGACAAGAACAACATCTAAAAAAGCATATTTACGCTTTGCAGAAAACACACAGAAAAATGACATTTTGGTTTTACAGCCCTCATCCCACATCTGGATAAAATTTTCTAAGATCATAGGAATCTTTTTTTTTTCTTTTTTTTGGGGGCAAGTGTTAGTGATAATTCTTATTCCTGGCTTCTTTGACTGATGTGCTTAATATGGGACTGAGAGCTACTTTCAGCTGTACAGGGTTTTGTGTTTTATTTTGTTTTGCCTTTCTCCCCCCAGATATTTCCATGTCTTTTGCATTGATTTATGTGTTTTAACTTTGCATGGATGGGGCAAGAAAATAGTATTCAGCAAATCCAAGGTGGCTGAATGGATTAACAGACTTTCATTTCCTAAGGGAACATTTGAGGGTGATTGAATTGCTCTCAGTCTACAAGCCATGTTTTACACCATGTTTCTACTTGACTAATTGATTATGACAGGTGTCACCCAAGCTCTGCAGCTCAGGGTGGCCTGTTGCTAAGAAAGAGGCATAATAGGCAACTTCTGCTGAAGAAATAGAAAGGCTATACACAGGTATGTTTCCATATTGATTTTGTATTATAGGATGTCATTTAATTGCTGAGAGCCAGTCATTACAACCATATTTTCAGTTGATTTTTTCCTACAAGTATGATCAGTGATTTGTTCATCTTGGACTGAAGAAAAATGGAAATATCTATGGTTGTGAAACATATATAAGCATTATATATGGTAAATATATGCCCATTAAAAAGAATTTCCTCTAATATATACACAGGCATTTTTGTGAGCAGAGAAGCAACAGAAAGTATTGCCATGCAATAGGTTGTGGTAATTATACCAAAAGGGAGATCTCTAAGATAATGTTTTTTAAAAGTGCTGCTTTTTCAGAGTCACAGGGGGTTGAAGAAATTTAAATTTATATCATGTTGAATGAAAGAACCCAGACAAAGAAAAGCACATACATTTTAGTCCATTTATTGAAAATTGTAGAAAATGCAAACTGAATCATTAGTGACAGAGGTCACAGGTTATCAGAAGCTGTGGGTTACAGGAGGGTTGTACTGAAAACGAGCATGTGGAAACTTCTGGGGGTGATGGAAATGCTCTGTCTCTTGATTGTGGTAGTGGTTTTTTGGGTTTATACATCCATCAAAATGCTTCAAATCATAACCTTCAAATGGGTGCAGTTTATTGAATGAAATCGTACCTCAATAAAGTTTTTTAAAAAAATCAGAAGATCTGTTCCTCAACATGTAAATGTTATTAGGAGAATTACCATAGATTTGCCATGTCTTTAAGAATATTAAACCACTTGAGCATATGAAGGAAAACTTCATATTGCTCAGAATATTATCTGAGGAGAAATTGAATTGATACTGTGCATGAAAAGTGTTGACTGTTTTGGCTCCCAAGGGCCATTATGAAGATGATTGAGACTTTGTCCAGTAGTCTCGGTAATCTGTACTCTCCTTAGGAAGAGAAGCAAAAGCAATAGCTGACCTTTTGGATGTTTCTCATGTTGACCTACATGATTGTTCCAGTTTGCTAATGCTACTATTATGCAAAATACCAGAATGGACTGGCTTTTGTAAAGGGGGTTGGTTATGAATTTATAGTACCAAGGCCATAAAATTGTCCAAACTAAGGCATCAACAAGAGGAACTGAAGAATGGCCAGTGGCATCCAGAACACCTCTGTCTGCTGGGAAGGCACGTGGCTGGTGTCTGCTGGTCCTTTGCTCCCAGACTGCATTTCAAAATGGTGTTTTTTCAATATGTCTCTGGGCTTGTTTCTCTTAGCTTCTTCAGCAACTGTGCATCTAAGCATTAGGGGTCCTCTCTCAGCTTCTCTGGAGCAAACTCTGGACTGATATCTGTAAATGTCTCCAAGCATCTCTAAGCATCAGCTCCCAAGCACCTCTTTAAAAGTCTCTCTCAGCTGCTCTGAGCTCTTTCTATCTGTCAGCTTTCTTATAGGACTCTAGTGATTTAATTAAGGCCCACCCTGAATGGGCAGGGTCTACATCTCCATGGAAATAATTTAACCAAACTTTTCCATCCTAATTTCTAGAATAATCAGTCTGCCCCCACAAGATTGCATTAAAAAATATGGCTTTTTGGGGGGACATAATATATCCAAACTGGCACAGTGATAAATAGCTGTAATCATTTTCTACTGCTTTATAACAAATTGTCACACACTTAGTCACAAACTGTGGTGCATACTTACCATTTGACCATTTGCATAGACAAGTGCCTGGGCTCTCTGTTTCAGGGTCTCAAAACACTGCAGTCCAGTGTTGGCCAAGGTCAAGGTCTCATCATAGGCTTGACTGGGGAATGATTGACTTCAGAGATCCCAACTTGTTGGTGGAATTCATCTGTATGTAGCCGTAAGACTGAAGTCCTTATTTTCATGATGACTCCTAGCTAAAGACCTCCCTCAGGTCATAGAGGCCATTCACAGTGCCCGGACACGGGGTCCACTCCATAGACAGCAAAGCAGCATGCTTCCTCAAGGCCATTGGGACAGTCTCTCCTTTGATTGTGCTGAGACAGAATCTTATATAATGTAAAGCAACCGTGGGAGTGACTACCCAATCACATTTGCCATATAATGAAACCTAATCCAGGGAGTGAGTATCCCAACACTTTTTTTAAAATGCAGTTTTATTGAGATATAGTCACATGACATACAATCATCCGAAGTGTACAATCAGTTGTTCACAGTATCATATAGTTGAGCATTCCTCACCACAATCTTTGAATATTTTCATTACTCCAAAAAATAAAATAAAAATTAAAATAAAAAAGAACATCCAAAACATCCCATTCCCCTCTTCCCCTGTATTGCTCATTTACTTTTTTAATACAGTTTTATTGAGATATATTCACACACCCTACAGTCATCCACAGTGTACCATCAATTATTCACAGCACCATCATACAGTTGTGCTTTCATCACCAGAATCAATTTTTGAATCTTTTCCTTACTTCAAAATAAAATAAAAGCAAAAAAGAACACCCAAAACTTTCCATCTCCTCTACCCACACTATTATTCATTTAATTTTTGTCCCCATTTTTCCACTCATCTGTGCATGCACTGAATAAAGGGAGTGCAAACCATAAGGTTTTCACAATCACACAGTCACACTGTGCAAGCTACATAACTCTACAATTGTCTTCAAGAACTATCCCAACAATTTTGCCATATTCTGTAGAGTATTAGTCTGACTTGAGGTCGTCCTGGGTCATCTTTGGTTATATCTACCACATTTGTGTTATGGAGGATCCCTAAAATTAATAACTAAGAATAATATGTTTAAATAAATGTATTTAAGTAAATTTATAAACATATTTAAGAATAAATTAAAGCAGAATGTGTTTTACTTTTCATTTTTTTACTTTATTTTGTTTTGTTTCTTGTTCTCGACATATGTTGCTATCTGCCTGTGAGTGTTTTTGGTCTATACCATTGGCTCATTCTCCTACTGTATTTAAAGATGCATTTTCTTGAGTCAGTATTCACCCAGTTCCTGCAACGCTTTAATGTTTTCCAGAGTTTTGAGGGAGATGGCTCCGTCAGTGTCTGCTAGTTGTTCAAAGATTCTGTGGAGTGTGGGAACCTGAAGCATCTGTCTTGGTTGACTGGAATTCTATGAAATCATTGTGATTCGCTTTTTTTTAATTCAATTTTATTGAGATATATTCATATACCATACAGTCGTCCAAAGTGTACGATCAGTTGTTCACAGTACCATCATATAGAGTGCATTCATCATCCCAATCTAGTTTTTGAACATTTTCCTTGTACCAGAAAAAGTGAAAATAAGAATAAAAAAAGTAAAAAAGCACACCCAAATCATCCCCTCCCATCCTATTTTTCGTTTAGTTTTTTTGTCCCCATTTTTCTTCTCATCTGTCCATACACTGGATAAAGGGAGTGTGATCCACACAAGGCTTTCACAATCACACTGTCACCCCTTGTAAGCTACATTGCTATATAATCATCTTCAAGAGTCAAGGCTACTGGGTTGCCATTTGATAATTTCAGGTATTTACTTCTAGCTATTCCAACACACTAAAAACTAAAAAGGGTCATCTATATAGTGCATAAGAATGTCCACCAGAGTGACCTCTTGACTCCATTTGGAATCTCTCAGCCACTGAAACTTTGTTTTGTTTCATTTTGCATCCCCGTTTTGGTCAAGAAGATGTTCTCAATCCCACAATGTCAGGTCCAGATTCATGTGATTCACTTTTAACTCAACAGATTTATTATTAAATTTAAAATGTGGTTTAATTTATATTGCTTTGGCTTTTATACAAAGTCCTAGGAGCATATCTGTTGTGTAGTACACAGGCCATGAAGGAGTTAACGTGCTTGCCTAAAATTGTCAGTTTCCTTCTTCCTCATCAGTAAAATAAGACTTGTAATTTGCAAAAATGAATCCACATTCTCCAACAGTGACTGAAAAAAAAATTAGAGTATTTTAATAATTAGCCATTCAAATTATCTCATGGTCGTCTACTATTCATAAAATCAAAAACATAATATAAAATAACATAGATCATAATATTAGTTACAGATGTCAGCTTCCTCCTTTTTTTCCTAAAGAAAAGGTGTTAATGAATTACTCTAGACTGATTTCTGACATAATTGCCAGGATTGTACAATATATCATTCTACATTTATGCCAGCAAATTAGCATCTGTGATTCATACAGTGGTAGCTTTCTTAATTTTATCATGTACTAAATACATGTTGTTTAGGTTTTCAAAATAACAGGTGGCTCTATACCTTCTAGACTGAAGAGAATTTACAATTCTGCCTTTGAATTAGTGACTATTTCAAAGACGACACTAACGATATGCCTGTGGGTTTGCGGGAAAAATAAGGCTGCAGCTCTGACAAGCTACTAAATACTGCAAATGCATCAATAATTTCAACCTGAGAAATATAATGTTAATAATTTTAGCCCTCACTTGTTTTCTAATGAATTTTTTTTCATGACAACTACACAACAGTTAGCACTTAAAATTCCTTTTCCAGTGCCAGGAGGGCAGCTACAGATGGTGTTAGTAGATGTTGTTTGTAAATTCTGCATGCTTGTATGTGCTATGTATAGGTCATTGCAGCCAAGAGCTCAGGTTTGCAGACTTCCTCTGCCACTTTCTCTGAAACCCTAGGCACGTTTCTGAATTACCCAAAGCTTCTCATAATGCAAGGTTACATTAGAACCCACTCACTGTGCATAGACTGCTTAGCACAAACCTAATACATAGGAATCACTCAGAAAGCAGTGGTAATACCCGATTCCTGATCAAATTGAAACATTTTTGGCACTTGTGTCTTTTTTTAGACTGCGCCACTTTCCTGGGGCTGCCAACTCATGGGGTAAAAGCAGCATAAGGTGCTATTTCTAATTATTCACTCTCTTCTGGGATCTGGAAATCATGAGACCTCACTCTGTCCAAGTAAAAGAGGCAGCAAAAGTTTATTTTATATATATATATATATATATATATAATATAAAATATATATATCTTTAAAATGGGGAAATAGGGGCACAGAAAGATTACATGCTTTATACAAGGTAGTGCATTGCCAAAATTATAGTTAGTTGTTAACCGCCTCATGGTCTAATTTTCTTGTCTAGTTTTTTTTTTCTCTTGGACATCTCCTTTATTTAATAAAACTTAAACTGTGCTGTGAAAGAAGGGAGCCGACTCTGTCTCTGTGTTCATGCAAAAGAAAGTTTTATTCCACTCATTCCTACTGGTTTTTATAGCATACAAGGTGGTCTCCTACATGACTGTTTTCAGGTATTTCAGGGAGGGTGCATTTTCTCTAAAGCCATAAGGTGTGATTGCATGTCTTTGATCTCAAGGGACAATCTCTTTGGGGCTAGACGGGAGACAGCAGGAGCAGGAGACAGGAGCACGGAAAGGAGCCCAGCTTTGTCCTTATCTAAATTGGTGCCTGCCTTCAGGCACGCAATGCTTAGGAGCCGGCCTCCCTGTATAACCTATCAAGCCAGGGAACCTTCCGTCTCTCCACACTGTGCTTCCAATGAGTCAGGCAGTCTTCTGTGTGGTTTACACATTTTAGCTCAGTTGACTCTCAAGATAGTCTTTTAAATTTGTTATAATCATCCACATGTGTACACAGATAAGTAACTGAGACAAAGAGAGATAAAGTTACTTGTGTGTACGCGCAGCAGAGGCAGTTTAGCTCTGGTGTCTGCACTTAACCACTGCCTTGGGCTGCCTCTCACTTTTAGAAGTAGCTTGCAGTTCTCTAGGTTAGAAACACATCGAATAATATCTGTTTCCCCACTGTGGTCACTAGAGCTTCTACTGTTTTACATTTTGAATCAGTCACCAAGGAGGATACAAATAAAGAGGGTGGGGTGGGAGGGTATCTTGTTTACTGCATTCCCATCATATATGAGTGCCTTATACAGAGAATGGGCTCAGTAAAATATTTTGAATGCATAAATGATCAGAGGGATGGATGGATTAGTATATACCTGGTTTTAACGGAGACTTTTGTTGAAGGAGACAAACCATAATTCAGATGAATAAAAGGTTTCATGTCTTTTTATTCCTATCAGATTCTTCAAAGTAACTACTCCATCTGGGTGAAACAGATTTGCTCAGTTTTAAAATATATATTAGGAAAACATATGCTAAAACCCAAATTAAACAAGCTTTTATCTGTATGGCTCAGTCTCAACCTAGATTAATTTTGGTAGAGGTGAAAATAAATTATTTTAGAGAACTTATCTTGCCATATTTTAGCATGATGTTTCCATATGGGTGGCATTTTTATGAGAGGAAACTGAAGAGTAGATTAAAGATGGGGTGGAGGGGGAAAATGGAATGTGCTTTCATCTTAAATATGCCCCCAATATACCAGAGTCTAAAGGGATCAATAAAATGCTGGGGTTAATAGAAAATATTTTGTAGATGAGCCTTCATATCCTTATCATTGTAAAAAAAAATGACATTTATTTCTGAATAACTGTGGAACTGTGGGCCATTCAATTTGCTCAAAAAAGGACTGAGATAGGGACATATCCAAGAAAGAAAACTAATATATCCAAGAGAGGAGAAGGGATTCTTGAATTAAGACTAATATATGCTGAGAGAAAAGGAAAAAAATGTCAATGTGGGGTGATATAGAGGGTTTGGGTTATTATTTCAAGATTGGAAAGACAAGGGCTGAGAAGGGGATTTCATCAAAATGTATAAAACCAAGAAGAATATGAAATGTGGTTGTTGATTTATTCAACAAATGCCAGTATCCTAGACCTTAAGGATCTATTCAAAATTTAGAAGAGGTCATTTTGGGACAAATTATACATATATTTCATACCAGATAATAAATTCAGAATGAAAATGGCACTAAAAGTTCTCTAACAAGTATTAATTATTAACAATTAACAATTAACAAGTGTGGTCCCTGGTGAAATCTCCATTACAGGAAATCTATCAGGCTTGGTGATTGAGTTAATAACTGACTTCTTTTAGACTTGATACTATAGAGACAAATTAGGATGAAAGGGCTTAATGACTTATGTCACTAAAACAATGAAATAATCTGAAGCCAAGTAATGTGAGATTAAGAGAGGATGTGCATGGCTTGGTATCCTAAAAAAGAAAAAAAAAAAAAAAAAAAAAAAAAAACCCGAGCTATGTTTCTGAGCAAACATGAAGCAGAGGGTGTATGAGAGGAAGTGTAAAGTGAAATTCAAAATTATTTATCATAATTTATCATAATTTATCATAACCAGATCTGAGAAAAACTTTTGGAGAATAAAGAAGTTGAAATTACTAACCGAAATGGGTTTTATGGATTAGCTGGGACCATAAATTGCTGTATTTATAGGGGCACAATAAATTATATGAATGTTCTTCCTAGATTTTAGTGACCCATGGTATTTTTCCCTTGGACTAGCATGAGGAATGACCTGTGATGTATAAATTTTAGAAACACTCTTTAACTGTCTGTATTTTATATGTGCTTCTAGTTACTCAATACTTTCATCTGAGTCAATGCTACATAAATTTTCCCTTCAATAACTTTTACTGTTTGCTTTCTAGATTGCCCTCAGCTCCTTGTTCTGTTCAACAATGCATTCCATAGTTAAGCACTGACAAAAAGTGGTGTTTTCCACCCATCATATGCATTTTATTGCCCTGGATATTTATTTGCTTGTTTATTATTTCTTTGCCATCCTTGATAGTATTTCCAGTCTTTCTAGGAAAATCACAAAGAACACAAGGCATCTGAGGTGTGCTGGTGAGCTGTCAAACAAGCTGTGCCCTACATGTGTAGCTACTTACCCAATACCCTCCCCTGTGCCAGGCAGTCTTGGCAATTAGCAAGGTTTGTGCTCACTGGGAACCCATCTCGTCAACTTGAGCAAAACTGCCTTCCCACCCTGTCATCTTCAATTTCATTGTCTATTAGTTCCTACCTAAGTTGAGAAAGAAAATGAAACAGGAATTAAATTGCAATCTGATACATTATTCCCTAAGATGAAACCCCAAATGGACACATAGCTAGAACTGTACCAAGTGATACAAAAGCATAAACATGAGTCATAAATACTGTTAGTGGTATGACACTTCCCGGATAGATTGCTAGAGTCTGAATCCTTTGTCTCTCAAGTCTGTATTTGGAAGTGAGGTTGGTGCACATCCTTTTCAACCCTCCAGAATTCATCCTGGCTGTTGTTAGCTATGACCACAGTAAAAATCTTAAAAATCAGCACTGTCCTTGTTTCCTTTTTTTTAATTTTTATTTTTTAACCCCTAATTCCCCACTCTGAGTGAAGTTGTATACTCCATAACAGGTAAGCATTCCTTTATCACATGTCTTCACAGAGTCATTTCTGGACTTCACTGTAGGATAGATCTACCCACTATAATTAAAGTCAAGTGCCTTCCCTTTCCCCCCAGGTTTAAAAATAAACACTTTTGGGTGGAGTGAGGATAATTTTTGGTTTACTGAAAAGTTGTAAAGGTATTACAGAGCTTCTAGCCCTTACCAAGGTTTTCTCTTTGTTAACATTTTACATTGCCATGATACATTTGTCAAAGCTAAGAAACCAATATTGGTACATTTTTATTAACTAGACCCAGACTTTGTTTCGTTTTCACCAGTTTTTAATTAATGTCCCTCTTCTGCCCCAGGATGCAATCCAGGATACCATCATGCATTTACTTGGTGTGTCCCCCCGGTCTCCTTTGGTCTCTAACAGTTTCTCTGTCTTACCTTGTTTTTCATGACCTTGATAGCCTGAGGCTGTTTTCCAAACAGAGTTTGATGTGTTTCTCAGGATTTAGACTAGGATTATGAGTTTTAAGAAAGGATACCACAGAGGCGAAGTGCTTTTCCTGTTACATCATGTCAAGGATATGTGATTGTCACAAGACTTCACTAGTGATAATAACCTTCACCCAGTTGGCAAAGGTGTTTGTCAGGATTTTACTTTGAAGTTAGCATGTTTCCCCTTTCATACTCTTTTCTTTGGGAACAAGTAACTAAATCAAGCCTACCCAACTCTTTTTTTTTTTTGCTTTTATAAAAGGGGTTTATTTGATTAACACAGTTCCAGTCTTAAGGCCATAAAGTGTCCAAGGTACCTTCACTGGAGGATGGCCAATGGTGTCTGGAAAACCTCTGTTAGCTGGGAAGACATGTGGCTGGTGTCTGCTCTCAAAGTTCTGGTTTCAGAATGGCTTTCTCCCAAGACATTTGTCTCCAGGCTACAGTTCCTCAAAAATGTCACTCTTAGTTGTTCTTGGATTATTTGTCCTCTCTTAGCTTCTCCAGAGCAAGAGTCTGCTTTCAACAGCCATCTTCAAACTGTCTCTCATCTGCTGCTCCTGTGCTTTCTTCAAAGTGTCCCTCTTGGCTGTAGCTCCTCTTCAAAATGTCACTCTCAGCTGCACTAAGTTCCTTCTGTTTGTCAGCTCATTTATATGGCTTCACTGATCAAAGCCCACCCTGAATGGGTGGGGCCACGCCTCCATGGAAATTATCTCATCAGTGTTATCACCTACAGTTGGGTGGGGAGCATTTCCATGCAAACAACCTAATCCAAATGTTCCAACTTAATCCCCACTAATATGTCTGCCCCACAAGATTACATCAAAGAATATGGCTTTTTCTGGGGGACATAATATATTCAAACCAGCACAAATATACCACAGTTTATCCATTCTTCTAATGGTTATTAGTTCCAGATTTTTGCAATTAAAAATACTGCAATGAAGCTTCTGTATATCTCCTTGAGTACATATACAAGAATTCTTATAGAATACCCAGAGGCAGAATTGCTGGGTTACTGTATAAGCATCTTCCACAAACTAGAACTCTCCAAAGTAACAAAATAAATTTATATGTCATCAGCAAAGTATGAGAGGCCCAAAGCTCCAGATTCAGCAACATGGGGTCAGGTTTTTTTGTGTGTGTGTGTTGTTTTTTTTTTTTCACTTTTGCCCATCTGATTGCCAGTGAAATGGTATCTCAATGTTGTTTCAATGCACAATTCTTTAATTACTAGTAAGGTTAAGCGACTTTTCATGTGAATGACTACTCAGGGATCCTTACCTGTAAACTGCCTATTATATTGTTTTCTCATTTTCTTGATTTAAACGGAGTCCTTTGTCAGTTACATGGTATGGAAATCATAGCTTGAAATTTTAGTGTACAAAAATTTATCAACCTTTCCTTTTTGTGCTGTGTACTTCCATGTGATATTCTATGTTTTTCTAGTTTTACAGTTTTGCTACACACACACACACACGCACACACACACACACACACACACATCTTGAATCCATTCTTTCTAAAAGGAGTCTGGGTAACAATAAGACTCAAAAGGGAAAGAGTGACCATTTCAGAAAGCAGACATTCCAACAGCTTCAGCCTTGATGGAAAGGTAGTCTAGTCCCATTTCCAAGTTATATTTAACAGGCAAGTGGAAAAAAATACTGGAAATAGTATACTTCATGAGATGTAATAGTTACTGTTGCCTATTAAGTAATACCTGGGGATGTTACTGCCTACTTCAATGGCAGAACTACTTAGAATAGATATGAGAAAGTTTTTGTGAGAACATATTTACAAAAGCAGCCTAGAGATATCATAATGGAGAAAAAAGCACTGGTTTTCAAGTGGCAGTTGTGCGCTATACCTGAACACACAGAAGTAACTTCTTCACTCTTTGGACTCCTTGTTTTTATTCCCAAATTGAGAGTCTCAACAGAAAAGCCTGGCAACTTAAAGACCTGTCACATTTTGTTTCTGAAATAGTTTGACTCAGCTGTTCAATGTTTTTACACACACTAATGAATGTTCATGAATTGTATATTCTCCTTGAAGTGACTTCAAAAGCATATGATTTCATTTCTAAACTATGACGGCACAATTTGTGCTCATACATCACTTATACCATTTAATTACCAGGTTACTTTCACCTTTCAAAAAACCATGTCATTTGATTTTAAAATAATACTCTTGTGTAGCTACTGTAAGTCCCTATGAGTATTTCTGTATCATATTTCTCTTAGTTTCAGAAGGTCATTTTCCCTCCTACTATCTTTGAATCTTAAACTTTTACCGTCATCTACTCTAAAACTCATTTGATACTTTAGTATTTGTTTAAATATCCAGTA
Organism: Choloepus didactylus; assembly: GCF_015220235.1. Taxonomy (NCBI): domain Eukaryota; kingdom Metazoa; phylum Chordata; class Mammalia; order Pilosa; family Megalonychidae; genus Choloepus; species Choloepus didactylus. Next base: position 27,382,452 of record NC_051322.1, on the reverse strand, counting down.
AGTTTATAGATAAAATTTCACAATAAAGATCTCTTACCAGTAAACTTTTTTTATCTGTTCCTCACAAACACAGGTTGTTTTGGTAATGATTCTTCATTGCCTCTTGGAAGGATCAAGCCTTATAATCAGATATTAGAGAGTTTTAAGTAGACTCATAGGTATCCAAATAGCTTAATGTATCTATATATACATTTTACATCAGAGCTTAAGTCCCAGTTATTCCATTAAATGTCTTGCTGAAACACAACTAAAATGGTTGCCATTCTCCAGGAATTAAACAAAATCAATGGAAGAATTCAAATCACTTTACTTCAAATATTTTTTGCATATTTAACCTGAGTTAGGCATTAAGGATAAGAAAGGTATCCTGCTTTCATGGAGCTTACAATCTAGGAAGGGATTTAATAATGATAGAAGAAAAAGTATTTTATTCTTTCCTTTGTGCCTCTTACATTTTTGCAAGTTGATTCTATGAGACCACTTCTCATGAGAAATGTCAGCTTCCATCTTTAATGTGAAGAATCATCTATATTCAGGCATAAAAGAAAAAGGCAGTCATCAATTGTATATCCAAGACTTACAGCACCCATGAGTTTCAGTCTGGTAAAGAAGACTCAGATCCAGTTTTGGACTCTTGAAAAAATTTCATTTCTCTGGTATCAAATGACCAGCTTGTATCTGGGAATCATGTTGATCTACATCATCTGTGTAATTCAGGATCAAATCTTGGTCAAAGATCAAGTAGTTGCCTTTATAGTCCCATCAGCTTTTAACTGTGAAATGTCCAACTCCAAGCCCACTTGATTTTTAGGGAATTATGCAGCAGATGTTATGAAGGTTTTCACAGTGCCACTTCTGGTCTGGCACACAGGTTGCTGAAGACCTAGGCTTTCCTCCTCAGTGGATTTCATCTTCAACCAGCCCACCAAAAATGAGAGAGCCCAACTCTCTTTTTAATAGCTGCAATCAACTTTATGGTTAAATCTAGCATGATTAGACCACATTTTCTGTTAATTCTCCTTGGAGGAGTATCTCTTCCTTAAGAGAGCACAGATTGATTGTTCAGAAAATGCTCAGCAATAAAGCCCTTACAGTCCCCTGTTTTTTCATCCCTTAACTGGACCTGAGAGAATTAGACCCCAGGAGAGATAATTTATGTTTGGATTATGATAGAGCTGGGTGACACAAAGAGCAGAAGATATCTCCTCTAGTTCATCTTGATTTCCCCCCTAGTTATTGCTAAGTGCATTTATTTAAATGTCATATTTTAATCTCTGTCTAGACACAATGATAATGAAGAGGGAACTGGAAGCCAAAGTTAACTTTCTCTATCATATCTTCATACTTATTACAGAATAGTTACAGCACCCCAAACTACATATTAGAAATTTAGAAATGTTTCAGTAAGTGTGTCATCGAGCTCTGAAATCTGTACAGGGAGTTTTTTCCTTCTGTCAAACTATTTACTTATGAACATAGTATGTCATGTATTCTTTGCTTTAAATAACCAAAGGTGTGAGAATGGCTGTTCTCTTTCCAATTGAAGCCTAACAAATTAATTTTCTCATTCTTGAAGATGAAGGCCACAGCACTTTGTATTCTTATGCTGACATCCAATATAGGGGAATGATTCCTTTTGTTGAAATCAGTATTACTCTGAGGAGGGAATAATAATAGGAGTTTTCAAAGATACTGAAGTGAAGGTTGCATATACTGACACTAACTTCCCATCTTTTTCTAACTCTGGCTTTCTTATCTATCATCCATTTTTCTTGCAGCAGTTTACTTGATTTGTTATAGCTCTTTGCATATTAGGAATGTTAATCTTTGTACTAGTATTGGAATATTTCCTCAGCTTGTCATTCATATTTTCATCCCTTTTATTATGCTTTTCCATGCAGAAGTTTTACTTTGTATGAAATCTAGTCATATTTACTATTTTTCTTCATGGGCTCGGGCTTTTGTCATATTCTTAGAACTATCTTCCCAACTTTAAGAGCATAATATATTCACCCCTATTTCCTTTGAGTAGGTTTCAAGATTTGCTTTTCACATTTATTTCTGGATAGTATATATACTCTGTCAGTCACATTTCTTTTTGACTCTCTCTGCAATGGTGTACAGAAATTTTAAGTCCTGGGTCATTCAGAGAGTAAGTGGCAAAGCCTGGCTTTAACCCAGCAGGCTCTTGTACTCAACTAGTTTCAGAGCTGCCTCTTTTTTTGTTAGACAGTTTTACATATTTGTAGTATAAATTTTGTCATCTTGAGCTTTCTTATTCAGGAATGATCTATCTTTTCCCTTAATATGGAAGATTATGTTTATTAAGGTGGCAAAATAGTCAAGACGGGCTGGTAGCATTTTTTTTCTATAATTTTAGACTCAATCTTTAACTGAACTCAGAGCACTTTATGGTTTCATCTACTGCATTTTTTTGTCTTTGTGGTCATGTTAAAGTGAGATGCTTTTACAGTATTTTTATAGTCATAATGGGAAAATTCAGAGACAGGAGACAGTGTGATAAGTCGGATCCAGTATATAATCAGTATCAGGATCCCACTGTTTCAACCGCCTACTTCCAAACTTTCTCTTGTATTATGTTTTCTTCAGAACCAGCTATTACCATCTAAATGGGTTGTGAGGTGCCATTTGGTTCCAAATTTTTTTCCAAATTTGGATGAACCAGTTTTCAAAGAAAAAATGGAAAAAGCAGTAAGTAGAAAAAAGAAGAGAGAAAAGAGACCAAGAGAGATGGAAGATAATATTGCTTTTTAGAGGACAGAACTGTAGTAGCAACCTTGGAGATTATCCTTTCTGCACCCTACAAGAAATACGCACACTACTAAGTATAAAAGAAAAAGACCTTTTCACCTAATTTCAAGCCCAAAATTCTTTTCATTTTAATCCAGAAAAGATGTCATCCTTCATGCTGGAGATGAACATGTGAATACAGCCAAACACGTTTTTTTGTTGTTTTTTTTTTAAGCTACAATAGCATAGGAATCAAACGTAAAATAGGTGTATTTGTTATGGTAGATGAACACCTGTGTGTCCTATATTTCAGAATGTCACATGCCTCAGGTTATATTTGAATTATCCAAGAAATTTACCAACCATAATTCAAGTTGCTATGAGTGAGTCTTTAGGTAAATCAACACATTTAATGATGTTTTAAGAAATCAAAGAAAGCTTTTAAAGATCCATCTTCTCTAACAAAATTAATACTGTTCTACTGAGAGTGACCAAGGAAAGTAATGACATTTGGTGCATGACTACAACTGATGATTATATAATGTGTGTATATTACTTAATCAGTCATCTCTGGTAGCTATTCCTTTGGTTTGCCTACTTATTGAATTTGACATATGAATGCTAGGTCCAGGCCAATAAGCCTTTTTGAAGGTTTACAGCTTTACTGTCATTTCCTCACTGCAGTACATTAAAAAAAGATGAGCTCTGTGAGTGATCACTCAGCTGTGGTTGCAAGTACTCCACTCTTACCATCCTCCTTCCCTGAGAGGGGAAGAATTGATCAGCCATTCTCTTTCTCTTTCTCCCTCTCTTGTATTTATATAAGCCTTAGAAGGACAAACCAAAAAGGAAACAAAGATCCAAAGACACACTCTTCTTATGCATGCCATGCTCCCCTGTTGTTTTGCACTGGCTTCACAGCAGTGACACAGGGCTCTACTTGTACAAACTGATGGGAATAAGTAATAATTTATCTTATTTTTATGCTCTCTTTCATTCCCTTTATTTTTATTTCCCTTTAATTCATTGTATTGGCTGTAAAATTCAGGGATGGGTAGCAAGGGGTTAGAGCCAAGTGCACTGCACACAGATGCTTAATAAACTTCCATGCTGTACCCTGCCATTGCATTCCTGGCCTGTGGTGTCTCCTCACATACTAGCTATCATTCTGTGCATCTGAAATACAGCGTTCAGTCAAACTGTCCTGCTGAAACTCTCCGCTCTGATTTTCTGAGAATTTTCTAAAAAACTGAAATTAGTCCATCCTGGCACTGAACATTTCTCCAGCTACTCATATTCCAACCCCTTAAATGTATTCTTTTAAAATTTATTTTAAACTTTATGGACATAGCTTAAAGCAAGCATTAGGAGAACTTACTGGGCTCTGGGCCCTGAAGTGAGATTGGAGTTTTTTTTTCCCCCCAGTCATTTGGTATCCTGAAATAGTAATACCAGCTCTTAAAAGTACCTACATTGCTAAAGAGAGTAGCTTAAACCTTTGTTCTTCTTACTTAAGTTATATTATCTTCAGCTTACCTTTACATTAAGTTTCTTACTGGAAAAAAAAATCTGGTTGCCTAACAATAAATTTTAAATTCACTACTATTGATTCAATTCTCTTTCCCTGACAACAGCTTGTCAGCTATTTTACCTTAGTAGTGTCTCATCACCCAAAGAAATTGCAAGGAAAAGCACTGCTTCTGCAGGCCTGCCATAATGATCTGTATCAGCAATGTGTTCCTTCAGATGTTCTTCACGGACAGAAAAAAGGGATTGCTTGGCAGCCCGGGACAGAGCTCCATATGGCTGGGATGAGGTGAAGGACAATAAAGGAACATGAGGGATGGGAGGGGAGATGTCACAGCTTGTCAGTCTTTATCCCCAGAGGAAGCTCTGGTGACGGGAATGAGTGAAATGCAGGTTTTGGGTCCCTGGGTATAGAGAAGGGGTCTAAAAAAAGGTTAGAAATTCAGTGACATTAACTCAAAGGAAAGGGTGGAACCAAAAGGAGCTGGGGATTGGGTAAATGGGTAGTTCTCCTGTAATTGGTGAGAGATGCCAGGAAGAGAAATTAAAGGGAGAAATGGTTAAAGGTGGACTCACAGAGCCTTGGAAAGGGCACAGTGATCAGTAGGAAAAGAGACCAAAATGAAGCACATTCTTATAGGAGCAGACATGTAGGATGATTCAGGGAAGAAAATGAAGGTTGGATTTCCCCCTGCAGTCTTCGGCAGACTGTGGAGAAATAGTCCTGATAAAGGAAGGAGGGAAGGATATTGATTGAGGTGACCAAATACTGTCCTTGCATAGAGAATCACCCTTATCCCCAACTTACTGGGCTTGAAGTGCTTCCCCAAGCCTTTTCATTAGCGTTTTTATATCTCCAGCCACACACACACAACATCAAACCAGGCCAACAGAAACAAGCTTTCTGTTTCTAAGATCTAAGTATAATAATAACAGCAACCATTCATTGAATACAAACCATATGCTAGGTATTGTGAGCAGCGTTTCAAATCCATTTCTCATTGTCACTTAATAATCCTGTAAGTTAAATATTTTCAGTCAGTTTTTAAATGTGGGAAGTAAGGCTTAGAGAGGCTAAATAAATTTCCAAGTTACACAGTCATGAAGTGTCAGAGCAAGAATTCAACATCCAGTCCATCTGGTTGCAGCTCAAATCCATCTGATTAGGTGTATGTTGCCCTGGTCACCCCAACCCCACCCACCCCTGCTGCCTACACCCTTCTAGCTCCCTCTTGATTAAATTTCTTCAAAAGGCACTTTCCCAAATAAACCAAGTGGAAACAAAATTATCAAAAGCACACAATATTTGCTTTTACATAATACGATGTACGATTGGAGCCTAAGAAACTTTTAGTCATGCATGTTTTGGTTTACCATTTTACCAGATACTATTTTTCTCTTTATTTTGTCTGAGAAGGTCTCAAGCACCCAGAGGTATAGTTATCTCTGCTGATAGGAAAATACTTCCCACGATTTGTTTCTTGTCTTATCTCCTGGTGTGCCCATAGTTAATCCTTCTTAGCATACAACTTTTCACTTGGCAGTGTGCTTTGATGTATAGTCCCTGAGATGAGAATCACATTTCCTATAACAGGCCCCTGTCCCTTCCCCTGCTTTTCCTCTGAGTTCTTTTCTGCTTCTTAATGAAATAGTTCCTTAGGAACTGTTTCTATATGAACACACCTTTTGTACTCCTTGACATGTAGTTGGGTTTCAGGAGCAGATTGTGTTGTATTTTCCCTTCCTCTTTTGGTCCAGAATGAAAGATTCTTTCCTCAATCCTACATTCCCTTAGGACCTTCCTCTGAGTTCTGTTTTTCAATCTACTCTGTAATTTGTTAGCAGAGTGATGATTATCACAAACTGCCTGCTGTTATAGCCCAGTCCCCTTCTAGTTCATATTCTCAAATACCCACTTTGGAGGATTCTGAAAGGGAATTTTCTAGCCAACGTCTAAACATTACAGTTTCACAAATTCACGAAACTTGTCATTTAATTAACATGGCAAGAATTTTTTAGGATGTCTGTGATGTGACTTACATCTGCTGGGTTTGGGATTAAACAGTGAACAGTTAGGACTTGATTCCTATCTAACAGAGCATATAATTTGGAATAGGATACCAAAAAATGGCCAGACCATTACAGTGCAGCATGGGACGTACCCTGGCAGGATCATTTATCTTATCCTGGTACTGTGAAAGCCCAGAGCAGGAAGACTTCGCCCTGGCTGGAACGTAAGCCTAAGCTGAAACCTGAAGAAAGAGCCCAGCTCAGTGCAGCAAAGCAGTTGGGGGAAGTGTTCCAACCCAGAAGACAGGACATAGGAAGTAGCAGAGGTAAGAGCATGAGGTCTTTATGGAACTGAGCAATGTTTGGTGTGGAGAACTGAGAAGTAGCAAGGAACCAAGCCTGCAACTAGAGCCCTTAGAAATTTCTCAAGCCTACATCCCCATCCTTGGAGATCCTCGACTGGATCCTTTCTCAGGTCTACCTTTGCTCAAGACAAATGAGAAAGCAGGGCTGGTACGGGAGGAGTAGGGTTGAAGGTGGTGGGAGATAGTTCTTGAGGGAAAAGCCCTGGCAGGGAGATTTTCAACCTCCTTTATGCCCTGGAATTTGGAAACTGAGTGAATTGCTCTTCATGTAGTTCCTTGCACCCAGTAACACCTCAGTGAATATTGAATGGATTAATGATGGATACATACATTGATTTTACCAAAGAAAGTCCATGAAATGGATGATTCAAATCCATAGCACTATGACAGTTCATCAATATTACAAATTATATATGCCTCTTGAATAGCAATAATCATTGCTATTGAGAAAGTATGTTCTGAGTTCTAAATAACTACCCTATGAAAAATTTAGACTGAAACTCATTTGTAAGTGTCCCATCCACTTTAACTGTCCTACATGTGTACATATTGTGTTCTCAAATTAGTTTCCCTATTCTTTGGGAGCAATATCCAAGACTTAAAAAAAAAAAAAATCCTGGCTTCATGCGTGATAGTAGAAGCTTGCTGTACATTTAAAAAAGTTTAGTTATTCATTTAAGTGACTATATCCAACAAATTCTGTGAAGTAAAGATTAAAATTTAATGAGATCTCACAGAGTACATTAGCTTTCACCTATTATTAATTTAAAATGTATAAAAGCCTTAAAACTACTGTTTTTTTAAATCCACATTTTTTAGCTTCATTAAAGTTCTTAATGTACTAGCTCAAAAGCCACAATTCCTTGAATTTTGTAAACGATGTGCGATTTTAGAAAAATTGTTCTTCTTTGTAATTTTCAACCATCATAAACTTTTTAGTAAGTTGGTAAAATTACTTTAACCCCAAATTTATATTTTATTCAATGTCTTCATTTAGATATTAAAATGCCAGTTTGGTGTCAAAGGAGCAACAATAACAAAAAAGCAAAAGGGAAATTTTGATGTTTTCACCTTAGGAGACTTAAATATTCCTATCATTTCACTAATGATATCTCTTTTCATTGTACTTTATTTTAATTAAATCTTCAAGTTAGTAAGGAGATGTAGCTAATAAAGCAGCTAGTTGATTAGGTGACCACATGTATATTGTAGTTACCAATGTTGGAAATGAAAAGTTAAAGAGCAACAGAAAAATAAGCTTATTGGTTTGATGATTAATGCAAACTAAATGTTTTTGAATTTTTATGAATACATCTTATCTTTCAAGTGCTCTAGGGAGTAAAGGTCTTACACTATTAAACTAATGGCCGTAAACACTGTATATTAAAAGTCTAAAAAGAAAGAGTTTCCAGTAACTAGAGAGTTGTGGATCTATACAAAAATTAACCCAAGAATGTAATTGTTACCAAGGCTATTGCACTTGCTGTAATCAAAATGTCTCTTTTTGGTTTCAAAATGGTCCATTCTTTGGATTTGCAGTATCTTCAGAAGTCATCTCCTTTTTCTGAATTTTGCTATGATAAAATTTTTTAAAAGGTGGTCTAGAAAAAAAAAGAATATGCTGGAACAGTGTGGCAAACTGTCTCCTCTTCTCCATGACAACAGATAAAGAAGTTGTAGCCATAGCAACAGTAATGGGCTGGGGAGATTAGGGCCAGACTGGAGATTAGGCCTCAGAGAGCAAAGGAAAGAAGTCCTGATTGGCTCCTTATTGAGACCTTATTTGACAACAAGTTTCTGTTGAGAGAAAGCATGGAGGATTAGTAAGAACAAAATTAATTCCCCTGAATAAAGTAAGAAGCCATTCCTTTGATAAAAGTGCCCCTTCCTTTGACTATAACAACTCTTTACATTAAGGTAAAGAGTCCGTGATTAATTATGTTCTGAGCTTTATCTGTCCATCTGAGTCTAAACCAGCTCCATAAGAAAACACCACCAGAAATCTGGAGAGAGGAGCATCTGTGCAGACTGCCCTCACTCTTCTTGGCAACCCCTGAATGGACAGGGGAGCCAACTCATATTTGATAATGATGCCATGTATAAGTGGGGTGCTCTTGGGGGAAAGGGGTTTGAAAACTCCCCTCCTGTTCTTTTCAACATATTTTTCTAGCATACTGAAAATCCTCAAAAGGTTTCTCTAAGTCATTATTGATGATATTTTCTTTTCTTTTATAAAAATATTTTCTTAAAAAATCTTACAAGGTTCCCATTTTCTTGAAACTGATAAACATTATGAGTAAAAGTGCTGCTATCTCTGACATCAGGTTGGTATACTGATAAGGGGAGGTTTGTTAATTTCTAAAGGATAAGTTTATAGAAATGCAAATGTTTGGTCAAATAGTATGAATAGTTTTTATTTTATAGGATTTTTCCAAATTGACTTCTGAAAAGGTAGTGCTCAAACAAACTTCACTTGACAGTGTGTGAGAGTACCACACCCTGGAAAACACTAGACATCAGCATCCTTTAAAGTCTTGCTACTCTTATACATTGTTTTGAATTTTATTTTAATGTGCATTTCTTTTATTATTTGTCAGGTTGAATACTATTTTTTCTTAGAGAAGTTGTGGATTTACAGAACAATCATGCATAAAATATAGGATTCCCATACATCGCCCTACCCCACCTCCCCAACACCTTGCACTGTTGTGGAGCATTTGTTAGGATTGATGACAGCAATTTTTTATGTTTGTGCTATTTTTTAACAGTAGTTACTTTGTTCCAGTTGATGAAAGATTATTAAAATAGTACTATTAAACTATTGCCCATAGTTACTAGTTACATAGTTTACATGAGGCATATTTTTTCCCGTATACCAACTTATTATTAACACCTTGTATTAGGGCTGTACATGTGTTATAATACATGAAAGGACATTCTTATACTCATATTATTAACACAGTCCATCATCTACAATAGGGTTGTGAGGGCCCGGGCCCTGCCCCCTCCTCCATTACTGATATAGACACAGCCGCCTTCAGGACCAGGCAACAGGCCCTCCCCCCAGGGGGGAAAGCATGAAAACGTCCCTCTCCTAATCACTGTTAGTTACAGAATCTCACGAGGTCCTGTTGTAACCAAATCTCATGAGAAACTCCATTGTCACAAGCCTATATAAGCAGCTCACCCCTTGGCATGTCTCTCTGTCTCTCTGCGGAATGGAGGAATGCTGACTTCACTGTCCCAGCCTGCCGCCATCAGGGTGTCTTCTGTTTTTTAAGTCCCTAATTAAACTCATGGGTAGATCCATGCCAGATGTGTTCTTTGGTCTTGGGTTCACTGTGTTATGAAGTCCTATGTTTTAATCCTTTAATTTTTATTCTAGTAATATATATAGACCTAAAGTTTCCCCTTATAACCACATTTACCTGTATAATTCAGTGCTCTTACACTTCCAATAATGTGCTGCCATCACCACCATGCATTTCCAAACCTTTATAGTAATCAACTTAAATAGAAATTCTGTACAAATTGAACATCAATACCCCATTCTCTAATGCCAGTCTATCCCCTGGTAACCTATATTCTAGATTCTAACTCTAGGAGTTTGCTTATTATAATTAGTTCATGTCTGTGAGATCATACAATATTTGTCCTTTTGTGTCTGGCTTATTTCACTCAGAATAGTATCCACAAAGTTCATCCATCTTGTGGCATCCGTCAAGACTTCATTCCTTTTTACAGGTGAATAATATTCCATCATATGAGTATACCATATTTTGTTTATCTAATCATTGGTTGGACACTTGGGTTGCTTCCATCTTTTGGCAATTGTGAATAATGCCACATAATTGTGAATTATGAACATTGTTGTGCAAATATCTGTTTGAATCCTTGCTTTCAGTTCTTCTAGGTATATCCCTAGTAGCAGGATTGCCACGTCATATGCCATTTCTATACTTAGATTCCTGAGGGTCTGCCAAACTGTCTTCCACAGCAGTTGCACCATTTTAACATTTCCACCAGCAATAAATAAGCGTTCCTGTTTCTCCACATCCTTTCCAACACTTGGAGTTTTCTGTTTGTTTTTTGTTTTTAATGGCTACCCATTCTCGTGGGTGTGATGTGATATCCCATTGTGATTTTGATTTGCATTCCCTAATAGCTAGTGATATTGAGCATCTTTTCATGGCTTTTAACCATTAGTTTACCCTCTTTGGAGAATGTCTATTCAAGTCATTTGCCCATTTGTTAATTGTTTGTGTGTGTGTGTGTGTGTGTGTGTCCTTTTATTGTTGAATTGTAGGTTTTCTTTATATATTCAGGATATTAAACCCTAATCAGGTCTGTGGTTTCCAAATATTTTCTCCCATTAAGAAGGTTGTCTTTTAATTTTCATGACAAAGTTCTTTGATGTACAGAAGTTTTTAATTTAGAGAAGGTCCCATTTATTTATTTTTTCTTTCATTGCTTGTGCTTTGGGTGTAAAGTTTAAGACACCATTGCCTAACACAAGATCCTGAAGGTGATGCCCAAAATTTTGTCTAGGAGTTTTATAGTTTTCATTCTTATATTTAGGTCTTTGATCCATCTTGAGTTGATTTTTGTATATGGTGTGTGAAAGGTGACCTCTTTCATTCTTTTGCATATGGATAACCAGTTCTCTAAGCACTGTATGTTGGAGATATTATTCTTCGCCAATTGAGTGGACTTTGGAGCCTTGTCAAAAATCTATCAGCCATAAATGTGAGGCTGTATTTCTGAACTCTTAATTCTATTCCATTGGTCAATATATCTAGCCCTGTGCCAGTGCCATGCTATTTTGACCACTGTAGTTTTGTAATATGCTTTAAAGTCAGGAAATATGAGTTCTTCAATTTCATTCTTCTTTTGCAATATGTTTTTTGCTATTCAGGGCCCTTTACCCTTCCAAATAAATTTGATAATTGGCTTACTATTTCTTCAAAGTAGGCTTTTGGAATTTTGATTGGGATTTCATTGAATCTGTAAGTCATTTTGGGTATGTTTACCTTAATGATATTTAGTCTTCCAATCCATGAACATGGAATGTCCTTCCACTTATTTAAGTTTTCTTTGATTTGTTTTAGCAATGTTTTGTGGTTTTCTGTACACAAGTCCTTTACGTCCTTGGTTAAATTTATTCCTAGATATTTGATTCTTTTATTTATTATTGTAAATGGTTTTTTTTTCCTTGATTTCTTTCTTAGATTGCTCATTAGTAATGTGTGGAAACACTATTGATTTTTGTGTGTTGATCTTGTACCTTGCCAATTAGCTGACTTTGTTTATTAGCTTTAGTAGCTTTGTTGTAGATTTTTCAGGACTTTCTATATATAGGGTCATGTCATCTTAAAATAGTGACAGTTTTACTTTCTTTCCTATTTTGATGCATTTTATTTCTTTTTCCTTTTCTAACTGCTCTGGTTAAAACTTCTAGCACAATGTTGAATAACAATAGTGACAGTGGGCATCCATTCTTTTCCCAGATTTAGAGGGAAAGCTTTCAGTCTTTCACAATTAAGTGTGTTGTTAGCTGTGGATTTTTTATATATGCCCTTTATCATATTGAGAAAGTGTCCTTCTATTCCTGTTTTTCTAAGTGTTTTTATCAAGAAAGTATGCTGGATTTTGGCAAATGACTTTTTTGAATCAATCAAGATGATCATGTTCTTTTTCTCCCCCTCCCCTTCTTTTGTTAATGTGGTAGATTCATTAATTGATTTTCTTGTGTTGAACCACTCTTACATACCTGGGATAAAACCCACTTGTTCATGGTGTATAATTCTTTTGATGTGCTGTTGGATTTGATTTGAAATTATCTTTTTGAAGATTTTTGCCTCTGTATTCGTAAGAGAAATGGGTAATTTTGTTTTCTTATAGTATGTTTTTCTGGTGAAAGGCTAGGGGCATGTATGACACCAGAAGGAAAGATAGAAAATAAAGACTGGAACAGTCTAGTGTATTTTTAACCCCTACTGTTGTGACTTTCATCCTCATAATTTGTTATGTTTATTTTTATACTTTCAAATTCTTCTTTATGCTCACACATTGTCTTCTTAATATCCTTTATGCATATTTTACTTCATCTCCTTGAATTGATTTAGATTTGTTTGAACTTCTTTAATTAGTTGTACCAAATTCTGTACCTCCTCGAGTTTTAATTTGTTCCCTCAACTGAGTCATATCTTCCTGTTTCTTGGTATGTCTTGCAATTTTTTGCTCATGTCTGGGCATATGGTTATCTTGGTGAGTTAACTCTGAAGGTCCATTTCTCCCTCTCATCTAGGGCTTTATTGTTTATTGGCTCTGTGTTATGGCTCTTCTCTGTCACTTAGCCCAACTTATTATAGACCTTTTCTATAGCCTGTGTTTAATCGTATTTTCTCAGCTCTTCTTCCTCTGATTCTTGCCCTGGATGTGCAGTGCAATTTTTAAGATTGCACTTTTTGTGCAATTGTTTCACCTCCAGAAGAAAGCTTCCCTTCCTCTGTTCCTTCTCTGGGAATATGGACCTGATCTGTTTGATTGTGTGCAAAATTTTCTCCCCAGCTCCTCTGATTTGTTTAAATTCTCTCCCTTACTTGGTGCCCTATTTTCCTTATACTTCTCAATTTTGTGACTCTTCTGTCTTACAGCAGTTCACTTTAATGCCCCTTCCCTTTTTTTCTTCTCTGAGGCTTTTCTGCCTCCATTTTCTTCCATGCTAATATATTCTGCCCTGGGGAATTATATGGAGTCAATCTAGAAAGGTGGGTGTGCCAGTTTGAATATATTGTGTCCCCCAAATGCCATTATCTTTGATTTAATCTTGTGTGGGCAGACATTATCAGTATTGATTAGATTGTAATTCTTTGAGTGTTTCTGTGGAGATACGCCCCACCCAACTGTGGGTGATGACTCTAATTGGATAATTTCCATGGAGTGTTGGCCCACCCATTGTGTGGGCCTTGATCAGTGGAGCCATATACATGAGCTGACAGGCAGAGGGAACTCAGTGCATCTGTGAGTGACATTTTGAAGAGGAGCTATAACCAAGAGGGACACTTTGAAGAAAGCACAGGAGCTGCAGATGAGAGACATTTTGAAGACAGTCGTTGAAAGCAGACTCTTGCTCCGGAGAAGCTGAGAGAGGACAAATATCCCAAATGCAACTAAGAGTGACATATTTGAGGAACGGCAGCCTAGAGAGGAACATCCTGGGAGACAGCCATTTTGAAACTAGAACTTGGGAGCAGACGCCAGCCACGTGCCTTCCCAGCTAACAGAGGTTTTCCGGACACCATTGGCCATCCTCCAGTGAAGGTACCCAATTGCTGATGTGTTACCTTGGACACTTTATGGCCTTGAGATGGTAACTGTGTAACCAAATAAACACCTTTTATAAAAGCCAATCCATTTCTGGTGTTTTGCATTCCAGCAGCATTAGCAAACTAGAATGGTGGGTCACTCCAGAAAAGTCCATTTTGCATTCAGGTGGTCCCAGCAACAGAAACTTGATTGAGTGCGAGCAACAATTGCCAGCCTTTCTACTGTGATATGCCCCCCCCCCCCATCCTGGGGGCTCTTTTATATGCAGCACTCCTCAGTGGCTTGTGTTCTGCCTGTGGCTGGGTATGTAACTTGCTGCTGTGAGTGGCTCTATAGTCTGTGTCCCTGGTTGGAAGGGCCCGTGCCGTGCTGCCTCTGTGCAACTACCAAGATGCACAGGACCGAGTGACAAAGTGGACTGACTGGTCCAGGACAGAAATTTCCTAACTGATATTTTCCCTTTTCTTGATTCAAAATTTGTGAAGTTCATCTCCAGTCTCTACTGTCTATCCTCCAGAGTTCTGAACAAGTGGGATTTGTCCTTTTATTCTCTGAATCTCGAGAGGTTTTCTAAGGGCATGTCTTACATGGCCACATTGACGATGCCACTCTGTGGAATATTACTATTTTAAAATAAGATCATTTGTTATTTCATTGATTGTAGGCATTGTTTTTATAGTAGTTGTGATACATTTTGCAATTGCATTGGTTAGGGAATTCTTTTCAGAGGAAACAGCATTTAAACAATGTCCTGAAGGGAAAGTAGGAGTTAGTGAATGAGATGAGCTTGTTAAGGTGTGAAAGCTGTTTGTGTGAAGGGCTGGTAGGAAATTGCAAGCAGTTCTGTATGGATAGAGCATGGTGAATACGCACATCACAAAGCCAGAGGATCTCTCCATCATCTCCAGGAGGGCAATGACCTGGTCTGTTGTTCTACACTGTCTCCTGTGTGCCTGCATAGCATATGATAGAAATATTTGCTGAATGAGTAGAACTAACAAATGCCTCTTACTGTGAACACTGACAAGCCTCTGCCCAAAGGCCTTTTCCTGGCCAAAGGATTACACTGAATCATCCATGAACCGAGAACTTTGGGTTTTCAAACATCTGGAGCATTTGTAATCTGTTTTAGGAATTTTCTATTAAGAGTGTGTGTGTGTGTGTGTGTGTGTGTGTGTACAGAAGGGACAGTGCTCCTGGAATCATCCTCAACCAATGGTACAGGGGGATTGAGTAGATACTACCCCAACGTGTTTCCCCCAGGGTCAGGATAACTCTGAGGCATGTCTTACACTGACCCACAGAGTTCCCCAGTTTTCCACAAGGATAACCAGCTAAATAACTCACTCTTTATAGTCTTCTTTCCCCTCCCTTTTTGCTTCTCATTTCCCCACTGATGTTTCCTGGGATCACCTTCCAAATAAAATATTTGCCCTTAATCCATTTTCTTAGGGCCTTTTTATGGGGGAACCCAAACCAAGAGAAATGGTAAGCAGGAGCCATGCCAGCCGGCACATTAAGTTTGGAGGTTTCCCTGAGAAAAGCAGTAGAAACTGAAGATAGATAAACAAAAGAGTGATATGAACAGATACGTATTTTTATAAGCTTATTCTGCATGCTTTGAAGAGAATATATTTGAGGAAGTTTAATGTAAAGGAAGGCAGATAGGTGAACTGGAAGACCGTCCTGGTAACACTAGTGAGAGAGAATGTCTGGATATATGCGTAGCCGTGAAAAAAGGTAGTGCATGGAGGTGTCAGTCAGAAGGACGGACACCTAAAGAGATGTCATCCCACGCCAATACAGGTGTCAAGGTTGAATAGAAGCATGACTCATGCAGCACTGGGTGGAACAGTGTTTTGCCTGCAGAGAGTAGAGACAGAGCAAGGTCAGCTTCCTTAGAGGGTGTCAGTTCCCCATAGCCAGCAGGTCTCAGTCCTGGCCAAGGGTTGAGCTGTGCCACATGTAGCACCTTTCTCTTGTGTTCATGAGCTGATGCAGTGGAGGAATCACACTCCTTCCCTGCCAGGCATCAATATACCACCAGGGTGTGAGCTGGATGTCATAAAACATGCCCACCAGAGTCAGACTGTCTCTGGCAAATGTTTACACAGGCTCCAGACACTAGGGGAAGGAATGTGCTCGCAGCCCCCTTATCTACTCAGGAATTGTGTTTTATCCCACCAGGACAACCCACTTGGTGCTGAGCACAGGATGTATTTGTGGGTTCCAGAGAAAGGCATCTGGACACACTAGGTCTGCCCCCTGCCACTCTAGATTTACAAAATGTTAAGGAAGGGGACCACACTGAATGTTCCAAGTGTGGAGAGTCAGAAATCGAGGATGCATTTCAGGTTTCTGGGCTGTACATTTGAGAGGGTAGTATAGACACACATTGAGATAAACAACAGAGGAGGAAAAGTAGATTGAGGGGCGGTGAGAGGGTAACTTCAGCTTGGTTGGTTGAGCTGTCTGAGAAAGAGATGGTGCTTGTCCAGGCATCAGTCTGTCCCTCCCTTTACCAGTCAGCCATAAAAAATAGGCTAACTAGCTGCCAGTTTTCCATTTATTTCAAATACTACATTGATCAGGAAAGCAAGAGGAGATTTAATCTACAAAGAAGTAGTCTAAGAATCTGTGGAGCCAGAAATAACTTCACAAGCTTCCTGAAATTCTTTAAACTTCTCTTTTTCCATGTAACTGGGGTATATTATAAATTGATAATGTTTCTGGAACATTGGAAAATGAGGTATTCAACCAAATAGATTTTCCCAGCTAACAGGAGTTTACTCCACAGTAGGAAATCTAACTCTTCCAGCCTCTATAGAAAGTGAAAATGAGAATGAAGACTAACTTTTATAAGAGCTAGAGAAATTGTCCTACAAAATTGAAGAATAAATGTAGGGACGTGGGTACTTGTATTTTAGGGCAGAAATCACCTGTCAAGATGAAACAATCATTTTTTCTAGGGAACTTGAGCTAATAAGAAGAAAACAGAGGTATCCATCAAAGATGAATTATGAATTTACACACACAATACACAGCCCACTATGCATAAATGCATATTTAATGTAAAACTACCAAAATAGATTATAAATGCCCCCCAGTGTTTGAAAAGATAAAATATTCTGTTTGTGGATGATTCAATGTTATACTCTGTGAAAAACAATTGTTAAACTTTACTGCTGATGCAGTGACACTCGGCAAGCAAGGTGCACTTGGATGTTTTTGTCTTGTAGAATTTTGCCATCTCCTTTACTTGTAGGTAGCCCAAGAGAACTGTTTCTACATTGTGTTACCTTCTGTCAACTTGTAATTTGCTGCTTTTAATTTACTGTGGTTGTAGAAAATACATAAATAAGCTACTTCAAATTCTACTTAGCACAGTGTAAACAGGCTGAGCAGAATAAGGTTTTGTACTAACTACCTGATTACCAGAGGCATTTTTTGATTCATATAAGTTCCATGGCCGTTATTAGACTGTTGGGCTTTCCATTAGTTTGACTTTCAAATAAGGTAATTATTAAATTCCATGTCAATTTATATATACCTTCTTGGGTTGTATCTTTTCTACTATGAAACATATTTTACCTATGAAATCAGTTTTTTTAAAGAATTGAGTTAGTGCTAGTTACTCCAAAAATATTAGGGGAAGGAAACTATAATGTGTTTTGTTTTTGTTTTTTTTTGAGAGTCAGATGACCTCATTGTTTATTAAAACTGTATGGTCACGTTTTTTCTAAAGCAAAAAAAAAAAGAAACCAAAACTTTGCAAACTTCTATTAGCTATGACTCTTCTATTAGCTTTTCTTTTGATTCTTGAAAAAGTTCATAGGTTATATTTGACAGCATTGTCACTCTAACTTTGTTTTCATATTTAAGATATCTTAAGTTTATTTTCTGTATCAAAATTCCTTACTTCAAATACATTAATTAGTTAATGTGTTCATTCCTTCACTCACTCACTTATTCAGCCCCTGCCTAATTACAGGCAGGATTCAAGGAAATATATTATTAATTATAAAAAATAATTTTGTGGTGCTTTAACATCATTTATATGCCTTTTTTTTTTAAAAGAGATTTCTATTACTCAAAGTCATGAGAAGCATAATCGCTTTAATGTGTTAAATCATCTGTACATTATCCACACTTCTAAAAGAAGGTCTTTCTGGAGCTCATGTGTTTATTAAAATTCCACATTACCTAGTTTCTCTTTGTGTTTCTTGCCCAAACAGAACATTTTTCTTATCATTATGGATCCTAAGACTACTAGAAACTGGACAGATATGCAGTAAAGTCGTATATGTTAATAATTAACATTTAAAAAAAAAATCCAAAATTTATCATCTAAGGTAGTTTCCCTTAGTTAAACTGTCAAGCATTTTTTATTCCATTTACTCTTTGTTTGCCTTGTTTCCTTCCTTCCTTTAGAACCCATGTGACTGTGCTATGGCTGTGTTTGCTAACGGGCCATGTCTGTTTTCATCCGCATTTCCCAATCGGAGCACCAACACTTCTGACAGCCTTTTCTCCTCCTTCCTCAGCTATCCCAAGCTCCAGTGTCCTCCCATCTGCTCCCAGAGATGTGGTCCCTGTCTTGGTTTCTAGCCGGTTTGTCCGTCTCAGCTGGCGCCCACCTGCTGAAGCAAAAGGGAACATTCAAACCTTCACAGTCTTTTTCTCCAGAGAAGGTGACAACAGGTAGGTGCCACTAATAAAAGTTCAGCCCAGCCCACCATTCTTTAAACATATGCCGTGGGGTAACGGCAGCGGGAGAACTTGAGCAGGTACTTTGGAGACTTCTACTCTATGTTCTTTACCCATTTACTCATTACTGAATGGAGACTCTCTATTACTATTTTTTAAAAAACAGAATTAATTACAAAATCAAACCTACGATTTATATTAACTTCTTTGAAAAAAGGCAATAATGGAAAATATATCATTTTTTAAATTTCCTTGATTTTCAAAGTGATGAGCAGAAAGCAGAATTAGGCTGTATACTGATAGAGCAGAATAAAAGAGCCACTGTGGAAAGATTATAATCCCAACTGCCACTGATACCATGTGACCTTGAGAAAACTACCCAACTTCTCTGAGCCTCACTGGCTTCTTTGTGTTTCCTAAATAACACGACTCATACTCTGAAGGTCTTTGTAATTGCTGTTACATGTGCCTAGAACTCTCTTCCCCTCAGAGATGCAAGTGGCTCATCCCTAGCTGCCACTAAATCCTTGCAGAAATGTCATCTTTTCGTAGTACTCCGTATACCCTTTTTTGTTCTTACTTTTGTCCATAGCTATTTTTTTTAACCTTCTGCTTATTAATTTTGTTTACTGAATTCCATTTCCCCCCCACCTGAGTACAAGCTTCATGCCTTATATGAAGTCAGGGGTGTTTTTATCAGCCTGATTCACTGAGCTATCCCACGTACCTAGAGCAATGCCTAGCACATATTAGATACTTGCTAAATATTTGTTGAATTGAAACCATAACTCGCATGTCAATTAACTCTGGGAAACTTTTTTCCACAGTCCCCCAGGTCAGAAATCATCAATTTTCCTTTATCGTCCCCCTCTACTTTTATCACATCACTATTATGGCATTTGCCATCTATATCCTCTTTTATATTTGGTTGAGTATATGTGAATTTGCCTCCCTGAATGCTGAGACTAGGGCTTATTCCTAATTCCATTCCTAACTGTCTACCACCATGCTTTGTGTAGACATTTACTGATTGTGACCAATGTAATAAAGGTGGCAGAGACACAGATGTTGTATTCTTTTTTTATTCAATTTCATTGAGATATATTCACATATCATACAATCATCCAAAGTGTACAATCAGTTGTTCACAGTACCATCAGGATGTTGTATGCTTAATAGATCTTTCCTTAACCAATAAAATAGTGTCACTTAGGAGGATGAATAGACTGACAGCAATTCAATAAAATCTTTATTCATTGAGCAGAACAACTAAAAGTTGATGTGGAAATTTGATTCAAGTATTCCCTTTCATTTTGTGCATTCTGGTTCTCATCTAGAACAATCATGTGCCATATGTCTCTGGGCTATTAGCTATGATGCTGTTTGCTCATGTAGATTTCTTTAGCTCCTTAACACGATAGCTTTTTAAAAGGTTCTGGATTTAGCATTTGCCTCAGATTAGCAATGACCATGCAAGAAGGCAAATTACTCTGGCTCAGATTATCATTAATTCTGTTTGATCGTTAGTGGTGTCAGTAGTGCAAGCGCCATAGTTGACACTTTTTATTCAGTCTCTCAGGGTACCTTTATTTCCTAAGTCTAGAGCAGCATAAATTCCAGAACCCAAAAGCCAAAAATCACAGTGAATCAGTTGCTTCACAGATATCCAGCAATTCCCTCCTCATACTTAGAGGAGGAGAGAACTGAAATTGTTCGAACTGAAAGTAATCTTTGGGCTCATAATCCAACCTCCTGCTACTTAAACATTCAGAAACTGATGCCCATCATAAGGCCATAGAATTAGCCTCGGTAATAACAGAGAGCATCTATTGAACACTTACTGTGCCAGAAACCAGGCCAAGCATTTTATAAAAATTATCTTAATCTTCACAAGCAAACATTATCCAGATGAGACGTATAGGAAACACTTATGCCTCCATCATATGACTATTAAGTGGTAGAGCCAGGATTTCAATATGAGTCTGATGTTAAAGCAGATTTTCTTATTTCCTACACTTATCTTGCTCCTAACATAGTGGATTATCCAGGAGCAGAACTAAGTTTTTTTTAAATTTTTATGCAGTTATGACATGCATTTTTTCTATATATTTCTTTATAATAATTTAACAACTTTATGGCTAAATAGATTTTCATCATTATTTACCATTAATAAGACACAGAACTTCATACATATGTGTATAATATCTCTCATTCAGTAACCTAAAATTATTTACGGTGTGAAGTACAGTATGGCTGAAAGGTTAAGGCCATGCGGCTGTGGTATGGCTTTGAATCTTGGCTCAGCAATTTTACCAGCTGTGTGACATTGAGCCAATTACTTATTCTCCTGATGCCTCCATTTCCTCAGTTTGAATGATAATGGCACCTAATGATATTGTATAAAATGATGAGAAAGTGCCTAAAACACCTTTTCTTTTCCTAGTGCACAGAAAATACTCAATTCTTGTTTGTTGGTGCTATGTACAAGAACACTGGGTGGGTTGGAAACTAAAGAGAATGACTACAGATGTTTCCCAACTCATATTTAGAGAGGACTTGATTGCTTTTACAAACATTAGTACATTTGGTCCTTGGATGAGGCAGTTATAGTGATCTCCATGTTACAAAAGCATGTGACACACTTTGTTCAGAGTTGTAAGAAGAAGAAGAAAAACTGCCTATGAAGCTACACAGCTAGTAAATATTAGAACTGGGTTTTAAATGCAAAATGTTTCTCATCCAAGATCTCTTCATTGTGCCACACCAAATAAAAGATGTTTCCTAAAAGAGGTACATATAAAGTAATATGGGAGTTTAGGTGAAGGAATTAGAACACTTCTATGAGCATTACTCAATTTAATCCTCACAATAACCCTGTGAGGAAGGCAAATAAGGGACCAGTATCTTCATTTTGCAAATGAAACAGGGAAGGCTCCAAGATAGCCCTTGACTTGCTCAAGATCCCACACCTATCTTGTGGCAGAACAAAGGCCAATCGGGTTCTTCTGACTTGTAGTACTATCTGCTCTACTCTACTTCATGCTGCCTCAGAGAACCTGCTCAGCTTTTTATGATTGACACAGGGAATCATTTTAGAATTCAGTGTGCATTACATTTTCAACACGGTGTTTACATTTTCTTTCCCTGCTCTTCTGAGTTGAGGACTATGCAGCTGACGAAGCTTGTTGTTAATGAAAGGAGTATATTGTGATAGAAAGAGAGTGAGACTCAGAATCCAGAACGCCACATTCTGGCCCTGGCTTAATGCTTGACGAAGTTCATCCTCCTCTCAGGGCCTCATCTTGCTTCCCTGGAAAATGTAAAACGTATCCTCTTCTACCTGAAAATTTCATTATATCATCAAATGAGAGGATGCAATAGTGGTTTCATTTTTCCAATGGACTTAATGTACATTGAAAAATAAAGCATGCTGTCTCTAAATCCTATATATAAATAATCCATTATTTATTTATTCAGCAAATTTTGACTGTGATTCAACTTTGAGCCAGGCTCTGTTTTGGGGGTAGTGGAGAACCCAGTATTCTGTAGTCTTAGGAGGTATTGTCCCACTGATGAATATAGAAACAAAGGCTGAGCTAGGAGTGCTAAAGGAAAGGAACATGCTTCCATAAGAGGATTTTAATTAGTGTGCATGATGTGCATGTCATAATCCTATTTGCATTTTGAAAAGATGACTGAGGCTGGAGAGTGTACGTTAGACTTGAGCTGGGCAGAAGCTGGGAAGCAATTTAGCAGAGGCTGTTATACATCCAGGCAAGAGATGATGGTGGCTGTGGACAAGGGAGTGGCAGTGGAGATGGAATGATGGAGACAGATTCAAGAGACATTTAGGAGGTGACATGGACAGGGCCAGGTGATGGATTGGACCTGAATTATGAGGGAGAGGGGAGTGTCAGGGATAGTTCCTAGGGTTCTGGCTTATTTAGATGGATGGATGGTGGTGCCATCACTGAGATTATATTGCTAGAAAAGTTGTAGGTTTGGGAATGAAGATCAAAAATTCAGTTACAGACATGTTGTATTTGACATACCTTTACACATTCAAATGGAGATGTTGAGCACAGAGTTGAAAATAGGAAACTGGATCTCAGAGGTGATGTTTGGGCTGGAAAGCTGTATTAGGAATTAGTATATAGATGATGACCACAGCTGATGGAGGAGAAGACAGACCACTTCAAGAAAAAAGAATGACAGGAGGACATAGGACTGAGTCATTTTATTACGAGGAGAGAGGCTTAAACTAAACAAAACAAAAAACAAAAACAAATTGAAACAAATCTTTTCCCTCAAATACAGCTTTTCATTTTTTGTTGCAGTAGCTGTTTGCTATGTAACCAGTGTCTTGGTTATGTACTAAATATTGAAACAGAGATTGTGTTTTAAGCATGTTCCGTACCTGCTCCCAGAACTTTGCTTTTTAACAATTCAAGAAAAGCAGAATACTTAATGAAAATTTAGTGGAGATGCCACTGGCCAAGAGGAATTAGCTCTATTCCCCATTTTGCTTTATCTGGTGGTGAATCATCTCTCAATCTGCTTTCCTTCTAAGATGGCACTGATTCCAAAATCTATGACTCTGGGGTAATAAGGAACCGGTTGCCGTGGTTTCTATCACATTGAGTATTCCCGTAAACACCCTAATCCAGTAAACACTATAGTGCAGTTTTAAAATTTTCTCTTTATCGGACCATTCTTGTGGTCACTAACTAAAAATGAGAGTGGAAGTAGATAAAAAGAAGTCTAAAGTCTTTCCATTAAAAATACCATAATTACTTTTCCACAAAGGGACATTAACATAGCTCTTCTTCCTTGAAGCTACTAATTAGGTATTTCACACTTCAAGACAACATTTGTTGTTCACCCACATTTGTAACTAAAACACTCATTTGCACTTGGGCAAGAGGATGTGTATTTACTTAAAATGGATGTTGGGGACTTGTTCCAAATGATGTACTAAGAAGCAGTATCATGCTTAATCTGTAAACTCTGTTTACTTCTTAAATTTAAAGACAAAAGTGCAGAATTAGCTAAAACAAAAGCACACAGGTGATTTTCTATCCTAATAAAGAACATTTGAGTAGAAAGACTTCTTTGAATACATCCCAATCACTCAGTTTTCAAATAAGGAAATTGAGACCCGGAAAGATGAAGAGGTATGCTGAAGGCCACCCAACCAAGTTGGTATGAAACCTTTAACAGTACTCACTGCATCAGGCATTTCTAAGCTCATACTATGTGAAGATGTTTTGCAATGACTCCATGAGGTTTTCCACATTTATTTATGCATTTATTAAAAGCTTGTAAACACCAATATAGCCATTCTTTAAACCCAGTGGGTATATGTGATGAATGTGAACCAAATATGAGTGTAAGGTGTCTTCACATCTAAAATAGTTCAGTTTCAAGTCAAAGAGACAGACATGTCCATTGGTACAATGTCCATTGATACAAGCTATAATATATATAAACCAGGAACAAAGAGAGAGCATTTAGTACTGCTGGAAACAAAGGATATGATGGTGGGAAATCTTCACCAAGGAGATTTCATTGGAATTGGATTTGAAGAATGAAAACACTTTTGCCAAATTAAAAAGAAAGGGTGAGTCAGGAGAAGTTAACCTAAGTTAAATGAAACATAACGAAACAAAAGGCAGAGTGAGACAAGGCAGAGAGGCAGGGGTGGATGTGGTTGTTGGATAGTGGGTTTCTTCATTGCAGATGGGACAGGAAAGGTTTGGGCTAGATTGTTAAAGTCTGTGGGTCTTGGAAGAAGGAGTTGAAATTTTATTTTTGATGGAATGGCAGCCAGCCAAGGTTTTGGGCATGGAGTTGACATGATTGGTTATATATTTTAGAAAGCAATTTCTTTCAAGAGAAGATAGAAAGAACAAGGAAGACTGGTGACAAGGAAATAGGAAAAGCTCTATTATAATGCAATAGGTTGAATTGTGAACTAGAGTAGAGGTCAGTTCCAACACTGGAGACAGACTAACCACAGTTAGTTCTCAATGTAACTTTTACAAGGATGCATTGTTTTGCCTTCAAGTTTGGCTTCATGCCTCAAATCACATCAATACTAACAAGATTTGCACTGACTAATGTCAGCAAAGCAGAAGTCTTATTGTTATTGGTTCAAAATATGTGTTTTTATAATTTAACAAGTTATTTTCCAGGGAACCTCAACCAGGTAACCCACAACACCTAATTTTCTACAATTTCTAAGAAAGAATTGCTTCTTATTAAATGAATCTTCTTGTGGTATCCCTGTGAAAGATCAAAGAGCAGAAGTTGTCTACAGACTTTATAATCAAGAGGAAGAGGAGTCTGATTTTGTATACTTGATAGTCTGTGTATTTCCAGTGAATGAATTTATAGTGAATTGATTCTACACAGCATCAGTGACTTGCTTCCTTTACTTCAGTCAACTTAATCTTGAATTTGGCTTAGCCCCACACTACCAACTCAGAGTCAGGAGAAAAAGAAGTGAAGTAACGATGCTTTGTCTGACACTGTACCTGCTGCCATATGCTATGTCTCTGAGCTCTGTAGATTTAAAGGTAATTATATTTTCAGACTCATAGAAGAGAACTTCACTGAGAGGCAGTAGGCCTAGGTGCCTGCTGCTTTCTCAGACACAGTTGGGGCAGTGACAAGTAGAATGGTAATTGGGCAAGCTGCTAAAATCTACTATCCTCTTTTCTTTAGAACACAGTGTGCCAGAGAAGCATTGACCAGAGTGAGCAGAGATGATGTCCTTAATTACTAACTGCTTTAATTTGGAGATTATGGAGAGTTTAACCACTTTAGGCTACTCTCATTGGCCTATACAAGATTAGAGAAACCCAGAGTAATAAAATGCCCTTCCAAACTCAGATTTCACTCACTTTTTGGAAGTGATTTGGGATGTATTGTTTATGGCTACGAAATCACCAAAGAGAATAATGAAAAATCTCCTAGGAACCATTTGGGATTGTAACTGAACAAATCTGTGAAGGACAACTTGGCAGGAGAAGCCATTTTTCCCAGAATGCATTTGTATTACTTTAGCAGTTTGATGCTGCCTCCCTGGACCTGAGGAAACAAACCAACAACTGTCAGAGAAGCCCAGACACCAGTGGGGACGTGAGATATCACAGAGGCTGTCGAAGCATGCTCTGGAACCCAGGGGGCTCCTCTTCCTTCCCAGCAGCTCTCAGAGAAGCCTGCATCTCCCACCCCACCCCCACCTTTAAAAATGTTCCCATTTCCATTATTGGAACTTGTTCAATAGCCCTAATAATGACCTTTCCTTTTGTTTTAGCATATCTCTGCAAATGAAATTAATCTGCTTGGAAAGACCAAAAAAGTGTTTAGGGCCTTCCGCATGCCTTAGTGAAAACCATATATATACTTTTTCTTGTGATCATACTACTTATTAATTAATGTCCTCAGATTTCTGCTTTTAAATACTTAGTAGAAAAGTTCCCTTCTTGGAATCAAGAGCATTTATTCCTTATGAGGTTGAGGAAGTATTTTGTTATACTAATAAAAACAACAGCAGCAAGTGCCATTTATGGATTACTCTCTACTCAGGACCAGGCACTACCTACTGCTTTCCATGTTTTACACACAGCCTCTCATTTAACTCCTTCAGAAACTCTATGAGGTCAACATATTTATAACCCCTTTTTTGCACTTGAAGAAACTGGGGTTCAGATAAGTTAAGTAACTTGCCCAAGGTTATACACCAAGGATGTAAGAAAGCCAGAACAACAACCCCAGACTCTTCCCCACTTCCTGAATCCACTCCTTAGTCTACACTGTGTAACAATGTGACCTAACTTTGATACGATAAGAAAATTTCTGAAAAGGGTCACATAAATTTGAAATGCTTAGATAAAATCATTGTTTAAAACTATTTAAGAGCTTTTATTGAAGAAAGCAGTGGTCAAACTTGGGGCAGCATCAGCATATGTTTAGAGGAAGAGACTTAGGTTTGGCTTGAAGCTGTGTTTGTATAGTAAGCATGCTGTGTTTGCTTAGGTTGTATAATTACATGTCAATACCATAGAAGTGTTTCCAGAAGATGTTTTGTTCATACTTTATGTAATATTGATGAAGTATCAATTGTCCATAGAAAGGACTATAATTTTGTGTGTGTGACTATTAATTTGGGATACTTTTTGGAGGGCGATGGAGAATACAGGAACATAAAACTCCCTTCCCTGTTATGAAGCACAGGGTCCTCTTTTACATGTAAGTGTTAGTTTCATTGTATGGTCTTGGGCATTTTTACTTGGTCATGCCTATATATATATTCCCTTATTCCTTGTAAATATTCCTATTCAAAGGGTTATGACAGCATGTCCTGGAATGTAGTTATATCATCAAAATTATTTAGTAATTATAAGAATAAAGTTCATTTTGAAAGCTCTCATTCCTTATAGAGATACCCAGGTGGCTTGAAATGCAACGCTGATCTTTGATGGCAACCATGTTGCTTGAAGGCCTAGAAGAGATTATCATGAAATGACTCATAGAAGTTGCCAGGAAAATCGGATTCACTGTGATTTCCAGATTCCCATTGTCCCTTCCTCCATTTAGGTCTCCATATCTTCTGCTGTAAGTGCCTATGATCCAAACATACCCTCATTTTCTCACTATCATTGAATGATATCCATGTAGGATTTGGAGGATGATGCCCCACATTTCATTCCTAGCTGTGACACCCACAAACTAAATCCTTGGGGGAAAAAAAATTTGTCTTTCTAAATCTTGCTTCTGCATCTGTAAAATTAAGGGTAATAAAACTACCCTGTCCACAGCAAAGGGCTGCATGAGGTAATGTCTATAAAAATTCTTCTGCTAAAAGAAAATAAGTAAATAAGATGCAAAAATGTCTGTTTCATTGTGCTTAATCTCCACAAGCTGCTACAAGGCATATAGTCTGGTGAGGAGGATTTTCTTTTAAAAAAGCAACACATTAGCCTAAATTACACATTAGCCTAAATGTTTGGTAGAACGTAGCAGTGAGGCACGTGCAGTATATGAGAGCATTATTATCTGATGACTTTTACTGCTACTTACTTTAGGTAACTATTGAATCCCACCCAGTCCCTTCCCATGCTTCAAGTCACAATTCAGTCATCCAGCAAGCTGACACTGCATTCCTAAAGGAATACCTAAGCCCCTGGCTATATTCAGCTTCACACTGAGTGCATTTTTAAATTACTAGCAGTACTGGTTAAAATAATTCTAACTGTGATAACAAATAAGCCTTAAAATGTGTTATGGCTCAAAACTATTTGTGACTCAGTTAAGTATAGGAAGGAAGTTCCTGATTGACAGGTCATTCTCCCAGCTCTTCTCCAGAATTTTTGCAAACTTTGGCTCCTCCACCATCAGTATATGTCTTCCAGGGTTACCATGTCTTCCTGCATCAAACCCACAGATGGAGGAAAAGAACACAGAGGATTACCCAGTGAGGTTTTTCTAGGCCAGGCTTGGATTTGGCACACATCACCGATACTCAAAATGATGAGTTAGATTCAGTTATTTGGGGCCTCATTTGACTTGAGGGAGGCTGGGAAATATAGTCTAATACATGAAGGAGAAGAAATGGGTTTGGGATGAGCTACCAGTCTCCACATGTCAGTCCTAATTAGTAGGCATATATGCCCAGGTACATTCACATCCTTAGGAACTTTTGGCTTTATTTTTCCTTTCAGAAGCTTAACTTGCCCTGTTCATTATGCTGACTACATAATCCAATTTATGCCTTGCAGTAGCTCATTTGAGATTAAGCATACTGATGTAGAGATTTCTGTATCTTATTTATTTTCTTTAAGCAGAAGTTTTAGCAGGAAAAAAAAAAAAAATAGGTTTCACATAAATATCTCCAAAGGCTAAAAATTAAAAAAAAAAAAAAAAAGGCCAGCAAAATTAAAATGGAGATATAATTCCATTGAGAAGCAAGCGATATTATCCAGAAATAGAAACTGTAAGAAATAGTTGAGTAGCTTAGAAGAAATTCCTTCTTTACCAGTCATATATTAAGGGCCAATGAAAATACCATATAAATGACTAGAAACATATATCCTTAAAGAATACTTTGGTAGTGCTTGTTTCTTAGATTTTAGCATCCATGTCCATAGGCTTTATCTTCTGTTAACACCCACACACCATGTAAATCCCACCATGGTAAGAAGATTAATTCATTTGTTTACAGCAACTGGGGAAGTTTTCAGTTGGTAAATGCATTGAACACACGTAGACGTGACCTGGAGGAAAAAGGCAGGTAGCCGTGTTGCCGTTTCCTCCTGGTAGAAGGGAATCTATTTCCCTTCACTAACTACACTTAAAGTAACCAAAGGAGTGCCAGCTCCCATACACATAAACACTTAGCATCTGCATTTTCCTTTTGCTACAGTGAAAGAAAATGCATAAATGCATTTGTTAGCAATACTGACAAAGACCGATTTGTGGAATAATCGAAACCTTGATTTCTGTCATTAGCTGGCTGTTTATGAAATGCATCTTCCTGTCTACATTCCCAGATGTTTCTTCTTATTTTAATAGCTCTTTGTTTGTCATGAATTTTGAATTCTAAACTGTAAAGTGTCAAGGGAAAAGACTTTCCTTTGCAAGTTTCATGGAGAATGTCAAACTTGAACCCCCCAGAATCCTCGCAGTATTTATCTGTAGGCCCTCCCAGGCAGTTAATTTCCCATAGTGAGCCTCAGAGGTCTTGAGTTGTGTCCCAGAGTCAAAATTAAATATGTTAGCAGCTACCTTTTCATCTACCTCACTATTCTTGAACAATAAATAAAGGTTTGGGCTAAAAGCAATCATTTTGAAATATTCTTTTCCCTGCAACTTTCATTTCCCAGGGAAAGAGCATTGAATACATCCCAGCCTGGGTCCCTTCAGCTCACCGTGGGAAACCTGAAGCCAGAAGCCATGTACACCTTCCGAGTCATGGCCTATAATGAATGGGGACCAGGGGAGAGTTCTCAACCCATCAAGGTGGCCACTCAGCCAGAGTGTGAGTATGAAAAGGGAAGGGCTGTATTTAAAGGGTATTTACTTTCTTCTGAAATATCTTTGAATCCTCCCATAGAACCTTTTTTTTTTAAATTCAGTTTTATTGAGATATATTCGCATACCATACAGTCATCCATGGTGTACAATCAGCTGTTCACAGTACCATCTTATAGTTGTGCATTCATCACCCCAATCTATTTTTGAACATTTTCCTTATAGCAGAAAGAATCAGAATAAGAATAAAAAATAAAAATAAAAAAAAAAAACACTCAAATCTTCCCCCCGATCCCACCCTATTTTTCACTTAGTTTTTGTCCCCATTTTTCTAGTCATCCATCCACACACGGAATAAAGGGAGTGTGATCCACAAGGTTTTCACAATGACACTCTCACCCCTTGTAATCTACAGTGTTATACAATCGTCTTCAAGAGTCAAGGCTACTGGGATGGAGTTTGGTAGTTTCAGCTATTTCCTTCTAGCTATTCCAAAACATTAAAACCTAAAAAGCATTATCTGTGTAGTGTGTAAGAATGTCCACTAGAGTGATCTCTTGACTCCATTTGAAATCTCTCAGCCACTGAAGCTTTATTTCGTTTCATTTCACATCACTCTTTTGGTCAAGAAGATGTTCTCAATCCCACAATGCCAGGTCCAAATTCATCCCGGGAGTCATATCCTGCATTGCCAGGAAGATTTACACACCTGGGAGTCAGGTCCCCTGTAGGGGGGTAGGGCAGTGAGATCATCTGCCAACGTGGCTTAGTTAGAGAGATGGCCACATCTGAGCAACAAAGAGGCATTCAGAGGGAGACTCTTAGCCACAATTACAAGCAGGTGTAGCATCTCCTTTGCAGTAACAAGCTCACAGAACTTTTTTGAAGGAAGATTTTGAAGCAATATTTTTAACTCAAGGATTTTCAAAGGTAAGGCAAAATGGCCCCCTCATTTAGGCCATGTCTCTGTAATGGCAAAGTGACAACTAATAAAGACCTAATCCATCCATCTGTCTTTATATTCACTTTCTAAGAACATGGCTTACTCTGCCTGACATACTACTCCATCATCAAGTTTCAGCTTTCTCCATTGATTTTCAGAGTTTGTCAATGAAGAATGTAACATCAAAGGTAAAAGAAAAAAAAAAAAAAAAAGCATGTAACTTCTAAATATATGGTCTTATTAAGGCACTTAAACATGTGCTGAATGCATTTAAGAAGGTAACAAAAGCGAACCTAAACTTGAGACATATAAAGAGATAGGCTATATTGGACAATCTCACTGTCCTCTCAATTTGATTCTTTAATTTCCATCACTATATTAAACTAG
The DNA here is from genome assembly GCF_015220235.1 of Choloepus didactylus. NCBI lineage: Eukaryota > Metazoa > Chordata > Mammalia > Pilosa > Megalonychidae > Choloepus > Choloepus didactylus. The sequence continues at coordinate 27,351,396 of NC_051322.1, read as the reverse complement.
GTGGATCAAACAGTAAAGCAGCTAGTCAGTCTGAACAAATCATATTTCAATGATTTCTGCCATTTGTAAGGAAACAGCCCCCATTTTGTATCTTTGAAAAATATTTCCATGTCTCATAAAATTAAAATTTTCCTTATACTTTTCTAAAATTAGAAAAGATTGGTGATAAGCAGTTTTCTGGCTTTGTTTTGTTTACTGTTTTAAAAGTTGGAATCTAAAAGCTAAATGCAATGAATTGACTGCTTGTAACAAACTGTTGCAATCTGCTAGTTGCATCTATTCCTTTCTTTCTTTTTTTTTTTAATTAGTAATGCCTTTAGTTTTAATTTCTTTATTTTAAAGTATTTTTAACTTCTAAATCACCTCAAATACTTTTTGGAAGGAGGTGGAATAGAAATTAGAAATATTTTAATTGGTAAATGTGAGAAAATAATCTTTGGAATAGGTTACTTCTTGGTTATTTTAAATCAGCACATTGAAGAAGAGAGAGCGTGAGCAGTCTGATTTGTAACCCAGGTGCTGGTATCTTGCTCTATACTTGCCAAAATCTCCATTCTTTCATCTAATTAGCACAACCTGCAAAGACAAGATGATAAAATGGAATAAAGTATTTTGGGCAGAATGGGAAAGCACTAAGCCAGATAAGTCTTGTTATACTTGCCTCGCAGAACTAAAACCTCAGATAGTATCTCAAAGGCAGAGTAAAGTACAGATTTGGGGCAATTATTAGGAAACGCAGGCTCCCAAGCAGGACTGGCTATGTAAATTGTGAGGCCCACTGCAAAATGAAAATGCTGGGCCCTTGTTCAAAAATTAAGAATTTCAAGACATTGACAGTAAGGCGTTAAACCAAATGCAGGGGCCCTTCTAAAAACGGCGTTGTGCAGCTACTCTGGTTGTGCAACCATGAAGCCAGCCCTACTGCAAGGTTTCTATTTTTAAGAACGTTTTGTTGTTGTTTTACTTTAAATCGCTAGATAATGCTAATTTCCACTTCAAAACGTCTATAGTAACATAACAGTTGTGTCATCAATTTGTTGTTGACTTACTCTTCATTTATCATATACATAGTGTTAACTTCAATGAATGAAATGGTATATTCAATTAATAAAGTTAATTAAAAGCAAATTGGGCCATAATATGTACATGCAAAAATCATACGCATATTGTATATAGACTGACAGTTAAAAATCCCATTGAAATACTGTAATATTAAGACATTTAACTTTAAAAGCATGTTCATTTCCAAGAGATCCAATTTTTATGGATCATCTAAATTCTTTACTTCTTAATCCACCTATATTATCCCTAGGATTGTTTTGATGTACTTCTCAGGGGTGGCTAATCACGATTACATTGCATTTCTCATAAAAATCCTAGGTAATCAGTTTTGCTTTCAATGACTGAGAAACGTTTTTCTCCTTCTATCAATTCCATTGATTCTGAGTATCTAGTTTAGAAATGCAATATTCAGTTTTTGTTTTTGTTTTTGTTTTTGTTTTAGATCATTTTGTTTTGTGCCAAAGGGACAAGGCAGTATTTTCCATTTTAACACCGATTAATCACAGTGCCTCATTTCATTATAAAAATTACTCATGATATAGCATTTTCTGCCATTTTTAGAATAATAAAAATCAGTGTCAATGATCAGTTGTGTGTACTTCATCTTCTTTCAACTTTGTAAAAGGAAAAAAATGACAATTCAATTTATAGGTATGTTTACTGAGCGTCTGCTATATTCCTAACACTGTTGCAGGCCATGTGAGACAAGTTTAAAAAGCACATGAGGTATGTAATAAAGTAGCAGCACCTGCATATTTCAGAATCTTCTTGGGGAAGCAAATATTCTAAATATGTAAAAACAACCAAGTAACCCAAGTAAGAATGTTTGTAAAAAGTTTTAAAATGAAATGTTAATAATCTGAGTCAGAAATTTGCTTGGGGGTCCATTACTTGTGATGGCGAAGGATACTATGTAGCTAATTTTTATGCCTAAATTCTAGTGCCCCCATCCCCTCAAGTCACTCTGGTGTTATAAAAACCTAGCTGCCTGGATACTTTGTCTATTGTACATTCCTCCCTAATCAGAAAATAGTCTGAGGAATGTGTACAAATGATCTTACTGGCACTGGTCTCTATAAGCATTTACTTTGCTTAAAAATCAGTAGAGATGATGATAAGACAAAAAATAATGACTAAAAGCCTAGTAATAAAATATGTTGCTTATTGGTATTGTTGTCTTGTATAGGTTAGCTTTTTTTATCAAAAATGAAAATGGAAAATCTTTCTGTTTTAGAAACATGAAATTGGCTTGAATTCTTTTCAAGGGCAGCAATGACGACCTCAGAGTGTTAACCATATTTGGGTCTTTAATAATAGCATTGTTTTATTAAATTACTTCTGTTCTTTCCCCTGTATGGAGTAAGGATTCTTTCCCTTACAGGCCCTTGTTTATTTGCACTGGTGAGTTGATGCTGGTTCATTGAGCATTGTCAGCGGATAATGCATCCCTTACTGTGTAGATAGAAACAAAGTAGGCAGATAGAAACAATTCAGCATAGATAAACAGTATGTTCAGAAAATCATTTACATGTGCAAAATAGCCAACTCCTTCAATTCATTTAGATTAACAGCACTGTGTAGTTAACTTGCTGTCTTTATTACAGACATTAGGATAAATAAATTATGTTCTCATGACTAATAGGTACTGCATATGTATTTTGTCTTCTGTTGTTAATGCAAAATGCCTTCTTGGAAATTTAAAAATATTTCTGGATTAAGGAGCACTTTGTCTTCTCCAAGCCTGTTCAATAATATGCAAGTGGCTGTGGAAGATGGAACATGCTGGAGAGCCTTCTCCCCTCCCCTCCCTGCCCCTCACTTTCCTTTCTTTCCTCTCCCTTCCCCTTGTCTTTCCTTCCCCTCCCTTCCCTTCCCTTCCCTTCCCTCTTGCCTTCTTTTAAGCCCATCTTTCTGTGTGTTTTTTTCAGAAAGTACAAAGGTCGATTTTATCATTTGGCTTGAATAACGGAATTTACAGTCAAGGAGGGGAAAAATGTTTATCATCATTATTTCTCTCCCTAACAAAATCATCTTGTCTTTCAAAACTGAGTATCTGGATATGCATTTTGTTGCTTTTTTAGTCACCTTTTTGGCAAATGTGATGCAGTAATTGTACAATAAAATTACATAGCTTTTATACAAATTGAATTTCAAGCTTTTCATATTATTTGAAAATATCTACTCTATTATGGAAACCAAATTCTCAAGGAATAAAACTGGTGGAAAATATGTCTGAAATATAAATCAGCCAGTGACTGTTTCTAAAAGTGCATACATTTTGTAGTTATCATTTAAAGAGATCAGCAGTCCAAGATACAATTTATGGAATAATCACCCAGAATAGAAAGCCTTGAATTATATGAAGGCTTGTGTCCCCTGATTATATCTTCCTTTTGCTAAACTCTTGTTCCTTGTCCCATTCCTTTATGTTGTATAATTTCTCCATCATATTATCAGCCAGGATTTAAGTCCTTGCCTGCTTAAGACTTGTCTAATCTTTTCATACCACATGTGGAGAATTTTTGAATTATTATATGGGGCCCTTTAAGATGCTGTTAAGGCAGTTTAATCATAAAGGATGTCAAAATGGACCACATAAAGCCCCTCAGGGCTCAAATTAGAATGTGGAGCCTATTCGCTAGTCCACAAACCAATTATCCACAAAGCCCCTCTATATTTAAAAGTTGTAAGTAATATTCTTAGTCTGTTATATTCTTTATACTGTAAAGATGAGGGAAAGCAGCCCTCAAGTCTAGTCACTTAGAATATATTATCTGGAGGAATAGCTATATTGCTTTTCCCTCTTCTCTGGAATTTTGTATTGTTTTGGTTTGGTTTTAATTCTAATAGGGCTCCCCTAGTATTCTAGAGTATTATAGGGCTATGCTGGTATGATTGTCATGGAGAGAACAGACAAGTTCAAATCCTGTCTTTGAACCGTTATCCTAAGGCAAGTTTCTTAATCCTTGAGATCTGTTTCCTCAACTGTAATTGGAGGTATCACATGGAGTAAGTGATAACATATGGAAAGCCATGACTCTTGCCTGGCATCTAGTAGGCTCACAGTAGAGAGAACTTACCTGCCTCTGATAGGATCAGTGAGAGCAAAATTCTAACTGCTCTGCACTTACAAACAAAAATGTGGGATATTTACTCAAATAAGGTTAATATAATACTCTATTTTGAATTTTGAATTTGCTCATTTGTACAATCAGCACATTTTTATACTGTTACTTTTCTCTAATCATCCTTTCTCTATAATTTCATAGGCTATTATAATTGGCTTGTCCTCCACTTTTGCCTAACATTCATCTATGTATCCTTAACTGAATTTTGAAGTTCCATGATCAGAAAACAGTGTATTACCTCATAAAATTTGTCACAGCAGTGCTATTTTATGAATAGCTGGTTGGTTAAAATATGCTGATGGAATTGGGTCCCTACTTACAGAGATATTAAATATCAGTTATTATTTTTTCAGCATGACTCTATAAAATGAGCAGATCAAATTAATCACAGTCTATTCAGCCCATTTCTTTTTTCACTGGAGCTAGTTTATAGTTATTAACTGCACTGCATGATGATTTGAGTGAATATTCGGTATGCCTATGATGGCTAAGTTGACCATGGGCCAAACAGTGGTTCAGTTTTGTGGTCACATTGTGGCTAGAGATTAACAGGAAAGGAGATAAAGATGAGCAGTGACATTCCATCCTTTATGGCAGCATACAAACACTGAAAGTTGCTTTAAAAGTGTCTCGTCAAAAAAACATATTTTCAGGTAATACAAACCATAAGATGGGAGATATTAAGGGCTAATGGTTTGTCATCCTCCGCAACAGAAGGCTTAAGGAATCCAGTTGGATTCAGTGATCAATTAGGTGAGGCTATTACATCTTTTAAAATGACATGTTAGTGGAACAATTAGAGGTAGGCTTTGCTTTCAAGGATGAGTTGTTAAATCACCACTAGTAGAGTCCAAAGCAGATGTGTGTTACTCTGTATTTCTCTCATTCATTCATTCAAAAATGGTTCTTTTGAGCTAAGTTCTGGACTTACACTCTCCAATATAGTAACCTCTTGCTTCATGTAGCTATTGAAACTGAAATTTAGTAAAATAAAATAAAATTTAAAAAATTCAGTTTCTCAGTCACACTAGCCATATTTCAAGTACTCAATATCACTTACAATTTAAATAAAGTTAAAAATTAAATTCTTCATTCCCATTTGCCACATTTCAAGAGTTCACATATGACTACCCGCTACTTTGTTGGTTAGTATGGAAAGCATTTCCATTATTGCAGAAAGTTCTAATGGCCAGCACTGGTCTAGACTGTGTGCTAGAAAATGAAGAAACAAAAGCAAGTCAGATAGTTTCCTGATCTCAAGGAACTACTAGTCTAGTTCCTTGAAATTACTTTAGGCACAACTCACTGTTAAAAACATATTTAACAGATTTAGTCCCCCTCAGTGTTAAAACAAGTAAACTATGCAATGAATTAATGTAAAAATCAGTTTCAAAAGTCTAGAAAATCTAGATTCAAACACATCTTCTAGTTAGCCACAATAATTAAAAATTTCTCTCTCACGTTAAAAAAAAGTGTCTTTCAAAGCACAATTGAAGGTGAAGGCCAAAGATTACTTGTTACTTGGGTTAAACAGTGGCACGGGCCTAAGTTCAGTTTCCCTAGAATGTTTCTGTTGGCTCATTGGTTACTCTTTATTTTGAGTGTACAGCATAGTTCAGGCTTCTTCAGATGGTATAGGCAAATATCTAAAGAAGCTGTTTTCTGGGTGAGAAGTTATATTGGAAAAAGCTACTTATTTCTCTTTCTTATTAGGTGGTTTGAGGAAAAGGGGCATGAGAGTGTCAGAATAAAAAAGGTTTCCAGGAAGTAAGGGCATCTAGCCTGGAAGACAGAGATTCCCTAAGTGGATTTCTTTGAGATTAAGTTGCCTACTGTTGTGATGTACTTTACTAAAAATGAAAGCAATTTGCTTGCTAACCTGAATTAGAGCAAAGACTGTTTGAGCATCTTAAGGGATATTGTCCTCAGGCAAGCATAGCCGAATAAAACTCCATTCCAAAGATAAAAGGAGTTTTAGGGAACTCCTTCAGTTGTGTTTTTGATTCTATGGCGAGTTGGTGTACATGATTAATGAAGAGTAAAGACAGAAAGAGAATATGGCATTTTTATCACACATGTTTTTATCACTCCCTCATCTCAAGATCTAAATACAGTCCATAAGAATTTACCGAGCACCTACTTTGGGTCTGGAATGGTATAAGGTGCTAGGGATAGAAAGTAAAATAAGATGGGCTGGATAACATCAAAGAAATTAGGCATGAAATTTTCTTAGGAAAATATACCTGTAAAATAAATTGTTCTAAATCACACTGTAGGATCGAATTTATTTCCTCTTTCTAATCTAAAGTGTGAGTTATAATTAATGTAGTATATAATTATTGTACACTTTAATGTATGAATAGATATATGTATGTACATAGTTTTAGTATGAAATACCTTTGGGCATTTTACAAAGTATGACATCAGGAAATTTACAGTTGACTAACCTGATGTAATACTCAACCAGAATTAAGTAAAACTCTCATTTTAAATCACTCCGCTAATTTATGGATTCTTTTAAATGCAGGTTATATTCTGCCTGCTGTAATATATAGTAAATCTTATATATTGAACAAAAAGTCAATAATGAGAGTGTAACTATTGTTCTTGTTCCCTAACTCCAACGTTCCTGAATTGTTATATTGTATTAATAAAAGTATTATTTCTACTTTGTAAGAAGATATTAGAGGATGGGGAGGACTCGTACCCAATAGTATGAAAACCCATTGCTGTTTCAGACCAGTCTTCTTACCTTAGATGAAAAGTATCAGCCTCAAATCATATCTAATATAGGAACTTGGGTTGGACCCAAATTTCTGATCACAGGTAGAGCAGATGGTTCTGGGTTGAAGTTGAAATATTTTAAAGTGATCACACACAATTACTGCTTCAGATTGTAGCTGTTCACATCAGAGTTAAGATGTTGCTATTGGTGTCTGCGAGGAAATGATTACGGGATTTTTATCAATTCGAGAGCAAAGAAGAACTGTAAGCCCATATTCAGTGCAAGTAACTGGTCCATTACTGTTTTATTAAAATCCACAATTGGAGTCCCAGCTCTTCAATGGGAAGCAGAGTGAAAGATGGTTAAGAGCAATGATTCAGGAATCAGACTGGATTTGAATTATGGCTTTTTCACTTATTAACTAACTGGGGAAAGTTAGCTTTTTCTAAGCCTCAGTTTCCTCATATGTAAAATGGAGATAATAGTCATATGAATTGCCTGGGGTTGTTGTAAAAATTAAATGAAAGTCTGAAAAATGAGAACACAACAGCCTATCTTCAGAATCCTTAATTCTGAGGATTGGATGAGGTAATTAATGTAAAATGCTTAGCCTGATTTCTGGCATATTGTTAGCCATCAATAAATTCCAGTTGGTGTTATAATCATCCATTACTCCATTTCTTGATTCTGATTATTCCCTATATAATGACATTCCTTAACACTGTACATAATTTACTTATTTCTATCTCTGTGCTCTTCACGTAAGTTTGAAATGCTCTCCCTTATCCTTTCAGGCTATTTCATAAGTCCCTTCTATTTCTACTTTAAAATTTTAATTTAAGGTTCCTAGAAGCAGAAAGTCTTTCCTGGCTAATTCACCACATGGATCAATCTTTTAGTCTGCTTAAGTTCATTTTTCACCCTCTAAATTAGCTTGAATCTTATGCTATTCATTCATTCATTCAAAAATCATTCACTGTATGCCAACAATGCAGTACACTCTATTTCCAGGCACTGTAAATTCATCAGTAAAAAAGACAAAGCACTTATACTCATGAAGTTAATGTTCTAGTGATGGAGAGGGAGACTAAACAACTAAAAATAGAACGTGCAGAAGAATAAAGCAGCTTAAGGGGATATAGAATGAAGAAGAAAAGGATGACTCGGGATGAGGAAGTCAGTGAAAGCATTTTTGAAGAAGGCATTTAAGGGGAGACCTGAATGAAGTTGGGAGGTTTGCAGACAAAGAACTGGAGAGGAAACATTTTAGGCAGAGCAAATAGCACATGCTGAGATCCAGGACAGGAAGAACAAGATCGCTGTGTTGCAGCCTCAGTGGAGTGGTAAGGAGATTTGGAGAGACAGGATCAAGAGGTTGCGGTAGCAGAGCCTTGACGCAGAACACCTTGAAAGTCACAGTAAGGACTCTAGATTTAATTCTGAGTATTGCGGCACATATGCAGGATGGGGTTGAAATGATCTAATATGCATTTTAAAAGTGGAAGCAAGGAGACCACAGAAAAGGCTAATTCAGTAGTTTAGTCAAGAGGTGGCAGCTTAAGTTTGGTGGTAATTAGGGAGATAGAACTGGCAGAATTCAGGATTATCTTTGAAAGACAGAAACAACAAGACTTGCTAATGGGTGCAGAGTTGGAGAAAAGAGAGGAGTCTAGTTTACTCTTAGGTTTTGGGCCTCCAAACTAGGTGAATGGTGGCACCATTTGTGGGCCTAGAAAACTGGGGGAGGAGTTAGATTTGAGGGGGGATGGGGTACAAATCAAGAACTCTTATTTTGACACATTAGGTTTGACTATTAAATGCATGTATGTTTTATTTAGTCTATGAATGCAAAGACGGTGACAATTACTTCTTTGAATATAAAAATAGAAAGAAATGCCACAGGCAGCTAGGCTAATGGTCAATGCTTTGACCATTGTAAGAATGTCAAATGACCTTGTAAGAATGTCAAAGCTGAAGAGTTGTTGGAAAAACGTGGGAGAATGCTTCATCTAGCTCATCAACTGTAAAGCTGTGTCCTACTTGTCCTTAATGAGTCTACTACAGGGCTATGGCCAATACCATGCACAGAAGACATCCAAATATTTGTCTGGCATTGAGAAGGCTCCTTTTTAGAAATTCTCCTGGTAGCCTAGGGAAGTGTAATGAGATGTAGCTATTACTAGAAAGGAGAATTGACTAAAAGGAGGCCTCAGCTACACAGCCCAGTCTTTCAAGTGCCAATATTTTCCAAGGAACAAATTCAAAGGGGGCGAGTCAGTGCCAAAATAAATGTTAGCCCAGAACCAACTTGTTTTCTGGTATGTACTTTGCCTGTGTTCAGTAAACAGGAGATTGAGTTCTAATGGGATATCTATTCCGGGATGATCCAGAGGTTGGATGTTCTTATTGCTGTGACGGCTTTAGAATTACACCAGTAGAAGCCTGTTTTGGGCCCAAGTGAAGGGCACAGAGTTAGGGAGGAGTTTACCTTTTGGCTTCTAATATCCCTTTCCTTTACCTTTTCCCTGACCTTGGAGAGTCTTATATCCTCCATAACTCAAGATACCCAGAGTCCAAAAATTTTATCCAATAATCAAAAATAGAATGTTAAATCCATAAAGCACCTTTGTTCTAGTCAATTCCAACCATTGAGGACCTGTCAAATGGCAGGTGGGTACAATGACAGGACCACAGGCCTGTGTCTGGATCCTAATACATGGCTATTCATATCAAATAAATGGAATTTATGTTCCAGATAATGGAGACAGCATTAAACCTGTAAGCAAAAGACCTGGGTTTTAGGCTGAGATAATCTCTCAAAAAAATTTTTTTGGCTGTATATTTTTGAGCAAATCACCTACCCTTTCTGTTTCTTAATTTCCTCTTATAAAATAGTGATCATAATGTGCTGTGAATCAGACAGCTTGTTAGAATGATTCCTGTAATCTAGGTGAGGACTGAGTCAACTGGAAAGAACCATATACTTATAAGATGATTTTTAATTAATGTATTAGCTACCTTTAAAAATAAATCAGTCATTGCCTCTCAAGCAGAAGAGAAATATTAAGAAACATCCCTAACGTCCTTAAAGTCATACTTGAAATGCTCATACCTTCTTCCTTTCTCTAGAATTCTAACCCTCCTTTGACAGCTGTAGGACATAGCACTGTCTGAATATTAAGGACTGCAAACTGCTTAGGTGGTCTATGGAAACTAGTATGTAAGGAGCCGGGTTTGTCAAACAAACACGTAAGGAACAGTTTGTGAGGCTGCCAGTCAGAACTGATATTGACATTGACCATAAGGTCAGAGTTCCCCTGTTTGACCTTCACTTGTTAAAAGCCCCATAATCATTTCCTCCCAGCTGCTAATGGCAACATCTTGACTCTGATTTTAACAGCTAGGACCTGAAGCAGTAATTGTGTGCCATCACCTTCAAATCTTTCAACTTCAGCCCATATCAATTCCCTCTCACCATAAAACATCCTGTGAACGAGAATTCTGGCCTAACCCAGCTCCTACATGTCCTACATGTGACATGATTAATACTGTCAGAGCTTGGATTTGAACCTAGCTTGAACAGTCCTGTGTGTGTGTGTGTTTACAAACTAAGATTCGTTCAGGACTGGGGGAAAAATAATTGCAAATTAACTGCAACAACAGATCTTTAAGGAGTTAAAAATTCCCATTTGTTCTTCATTGCTAATGATTAGTTCAAAAAGCATCGTAATAACAGCACATTATTAATAAAATCTCAGCATGATTGAACTTAAGCCAGCCTGGGTGAGTTACACTAACCCTTGTCCTGAACAGCCTGCTGGGTCTGTAATCTCTGCTCTCTGTTATAAATCACCTAACTTGATCTTAACCCTGAATCTACTGCTTTGATTCAAAGTCCTCTCCTACCTTGCAGTGAAATTGAAAATAATAATTACTTTCCATTTTTCAGAGGGGTTAATTGGCTTGTAGTTCAGTCCAAGCTCTTAACAAAGATGCTTGAAACTCCAAAAAATGAGTCTGATGTTACGTTTTCTGGTATGTTTCTTCATTTAATATCATATTTACACAACTTATATGTCATAATAGACTTAGTGAATCATTGACTTTAGATTATGCCACAAAGCTTAAATTCAAAACTTGGATTATTTTGTCACTTTGAATAGGATTTTTCTGTATCTCTCTTAAAACTTAATATCGTTATAATATTTTTGCCAAGCTGTGGGGAAATATTGAATTTTCTTCTCTTCCAATCCAAGAGTTCTTAAATTATTCTCCAAGAATTGCCTGTATCTCCAGGTGGTTGTGGAACACTAGAATTATGGTTCACCTGAATTGATATCAGCTGTAAGTGTAACTTATGCAACAGATATTAAAGACTTAGTAAGAAAAAATACAAAATATCACATTAATACTTTTATATTGATTACATTTTAAACTGATTATATTTGGATATACTGAGTTACATATATGATTAATATTAATTTCACTTTAAATTTTACTTTTTTAATGTGGCTACTGCAACATTCAAAACTACATGTGAGCATTTATGGCTCACATATTTATATTGAGCAGTGATGGCTTATATGTATATGCTTATGTCTTAAACCCAATGAAGAGGAAATCAGTAAGGTTACCCATCTGATATGCAACTGACTTTCAGAATTATTGAAATGCAGTGGTTAAACTAAACCCTTCCCCCAAAGAAATATTTCTGATTTATCTTAATAACATTTATATTTAATGGTTATTTTCCTTATTTACTCTATATTTACTCAGTATCATAAGTAATAGCCTTCGAACATGAGTCAAAATTATTTCTTTCCTATTGGTCTCATACTTATGGCACCAATGAAAAGAAAAGCAAAGGAGGTGGGATTGGGGAAAGAAAATAAATATTTTGATCCAAAGCAGCACACCAGAGTTGCAGTGTTCAGCTTTATTTAAAGTTGTTTTCCAACTTCTGTGAGATGATTTACTCCTGAAGTCTATTTGTCTTCCTGCTGGTATTTCTGAACAAGTCTAAATCTTCCATGTGGTTAATAAACCTCTTATCTTTTGAATACTGAAAATAAAATAGCCTTAATCCTCAGGGTGGTTCAGTCAGCAGCCTGGGAGCCATTTAGATGCTTCTTAGAGATACGGGACAACTAGATTTTCTGCCCCGTGTGATTATCAGTCTTCCGCTTGCACACATGCAGGTGTGAGGGCACTAAACGTGCTTCTCAGTGATAAATGTCAGTGGAACCACAAAGTGAATATTAATTTCAGTATTGTCAAGGTCAGATGTTTACCTGGATTCATTGTTATTGAAATTTTTATTTTTGCTGCTGTTAGGAAAGATCTTTTATCTTGGACTCTTTTATCAAGTATCAAGAGAGAAGGTGACTAAGAGACTTCAACATGCATATGTATTGCTCAGAAAAAAATCCCTTAACCTACTTGGATCTATAAATTGGGGCATTCATTTTGAGTACCTTAAAAAATATCCAGTTGTGGGTTTAGAGGAACTAAGTTCAGTAGGAACAGGACAGATGATCACAAAATCTGTAGGGAAGTTGATATTCCTGAAAAGTTCCTGACTGTACAAAGAAAAGGAAAGAAAATTGCAATTGCAGGGGAAAGAAAAAAGAAAAAAGTCTGTGATGAGGCCATTCACATATGTAGAGAGTGAAGTTATCTAGCTTGGAGCCCAAGAAATTAAAAGAAAAGTCAAGATGAGGAAAAACATTAGGTCTTTGACTGTCTCTTTCTGTTTAGAGTGAAGTATCTCAGACCCAACATGGGAGCCAAAGCCGTTTTACTCAGCCATCACCCATCCACCCAAGCATAAAAACACCTGCCTGAGTGTCTAGTCGTAATTCCAGGATTTCATATCTCAGCGAACAGCATTACAGACACAGAGCTATGTCATTCAGAAACACCAGGGTCATTCTCGATTCTCCCCTACCTCCAATCCATCAAGTGCAGTTGAATTTATCTTCCATATAGCTCTTGAATATCTTCTCTTTGTCTCCACCACCAGCATTCTTATTCAAGCTGTTAACCTCTCTCTCTTGGACAATGGACTATTCTAAACGGTTACCGAACATTTGCCACCTTCCATTCATTATTTATGAGGCAGGATGAGTACATAATGCTTAAGCCCATAAATTTCTTTCTCATGCTTAGCATAAAGGATCAAACTCTGCGTAAGGCTTAGTATAGCCTGACCCCTGGCAATTCTCCACCTCCTCTGTACTTCCTTCCCTCGACTCCCTACTGTCCGGCCACCTTTGACTGTAAATTCTATGGAGGCTTGCATTGTTTCCCCCATATGTCTCACAAGCTGGCAAACTGGGGACGGGGAGGGAGAATTCAGCATTTTCTTTGTACCAGGTGCCTTGTAAAAATTGTTTCATTTATTCTTTACAACACATTGATGACATAGATACAAATATTAACCCCACTTTTAAAAATAAGGAAATTTAGGTTCAAAGACATTAGTTTGCCCCTGGCCATATAACCTGAGGATGGGGGATGAAGTTGGACCCAGCATCTCTGATTCTGAAAGCCACCTCTTTACTTTCAGTCTCTATCACCAAAGCTTTATTAGATGGGATCCTTTGGTACCACCTGTATCAGTGGTGCTCAGATCTTGAATTTCTGTGAAACCTGTGTGTTAGGAGAATAGAGTTCTAAATTTCTTCCTTAATTTATGGCCTTTCTCAAAGAGCCAGTTTACCCAAGCAGTTCGTAATCTTTTAAAGCCTGGAAATAGATAAACAATAAATTCCTTACCCAAACAGATGTTATCTTTTTAGGTAGCATCTTTTCATTGTGATCTAGAAAAATCTGCCCACTTGACTGTCTGAAAAAGATTACTGTTTCCTTCTCCTCCAAGAAATGGCACCTAACTCCTGTTATACAAACAATCTATCCATGTCATTTATTGCTCTATTAAAACTACAAACATCAAATATCGATTCTTCCCACACCAAGTGTAGTACAAGCCACCTTTGGGAAAGGTTGCAGGGATTGAGTTACATTATCGCCATAGGAAACACATTGCCCGTAAGCTGAAGACACCTGCTTCTCTGATGCATGTCTATTTATAGAGAACTGGCATTTTTGTATACAGAAATACAATCTGGAAGGATATACAAAGTCTCAAATCAGCATGAAGCAAGCATGAGGTCAGCCAGTGCCCTTCCTGAGAGTTTCTGCTTGTCTTGTCACTCGTGTATAAGAATTAAACATAATTTTATGGTCTCTATATTAAGGAGAATATAACAATAAATGTAACTATGTGAAGAATTTCACAAGGATTCTGGAAACCTTAACCATTATCGTCTATGACACACCATGCAAAGCTCAGCTCTTAGGTCTGGCCAGGTTTGGTTGTAAACATAATCCTAGTCAAGGCTCCTACCTTACAGATCTTTAGAACACTATGTTTCCCTCTCCTTTCACATAAATCATCTTCTCATGTTCTTCTAACAAACGTGAAAACTAAGTAGTGAAAATACTCTTTCATCCAGTTGTCTGATGAGGGAATCCAAATTCAGAAGTGTTGAAAGCTTGTTTTTCTATATAATCTCATTTAATACTTATAAGACCCCTGGGATATAGAAATTATGAACCCATGAGAAAATGATGGTTAGAGTATTTACATAATATGACCCCAAAATATGCTATTATTAGGTAGAGGAGAGGGATTTGTGATGCAGGATTCAAAGCCAAGGTTTTTCATTTCCATTTGAAGTATTTTATTTTCACCAATCATCTCAGAGATAGTTTCCCCCTTTCCACTATTTCAGTTGGGAATTTCTCAAAAGTTCTTGTCAATTTCTTGGAAAACTCAAGTGAAATTTAGACTTTTCTTTTCTGAACACTTGTTACCCAACTGATTTTTAGAGACGGGCGTCTTGAGAAAAACGGATGAATTTTTCAACTTTCTTTGAGCATCATGAAAGATGTTACATTTTTCTTAAGATTGGTTGACCATTATTTGATTCGTTGATGGTGCTGAACAAAATAGACAAGCAGTTTATTTAATGATAATGCCATGCCTGGGAATAAGGTGAGATGAATTGTGTCTTCATTAATTTAGCTCACCTTGAAATTATCTTCATTATTTTTAGTTGAAGACATCATCAGAAGCCTTATTCAAGCCATTTAGCAGTTTTTCTCTCCACCTACCAACTTATGCTTTCCTATTCCAGAAAGGCTATTGTCAGTGTTGTTACCCATTATATTCATTCACACTGATGGACCTTAACTTACTACATTTCTCTTTCACACCTGTGCTTCCCTGTCTTTCCATTCTTCATCAGTGCAAATCTTAATAAATAAGTTCTCTGAGAATTTCTATCACAATACAGTATCTCACATTACTGGAGATAGTACTGTTTGCTAAACACATAGAAAGAATTATTCGATCTTTAAATAACTGGTACTTTTATCTAAAATTTTCAAACAAGATAGAAATCGGACCCAAAGAATTCTTTATTGTTTTCCTTTAGCTGAATTAAAAAAATACTTAAAAGAAAAAAAAAATGTCTATATGATTAGGTTCACAAGACGTCAAGCCTTCAGTAATGTGGAAACTTAATCACATTTGGCTGTAACTTTATTTTTCAATTTTTAATATTTGTTGTCTTTTAGGTTTTCCTAGATCATGAGAACAGTTACCTTTGACAACATTACTTAAAAATCTCCAGCATATATGGGTTGAACCTTAATTATTCAGTTAGAAATCTGTATCTTCCACTTCACTTTGTATTTCTAGGCATTGTCCAGGTTTTCCAAAGTGAAATTCAAAATGCTTTCCAGATTTCAGTAACATTATTACCATATGGTTCTGTTAGTGAAAACCTTAAGCTACTCTACCAAAAAAGACCTTATCTTCAGATGATTGCTATATCACTATTATTATTAAGCTACCTCCTTTTCTAGGTTGAATCAAATGAAGACTACATTCAAGACTATTTACTTTAGAGAAAATATTTTTTCTAAGTTGTCAAAAATATCCATCATTTAATACATGAACATATGTATGTTTATATATATATTCTATGTATATGCAAATATATGCACATATATTGATGTCTCTGTGTGTATGACACAGGTGAGCATATTGCAACTTAGCAGATAGCACCTATTAAAACCGAAGGTGAAATGAACAGGTCATAACTGTTCATTTGTTCACCCCAACCAAATCTTGTCAGACTCCTGTGGTCTCATAATAGAAACATACCCCATAGTTTGTGCTTCTTCCTTGCTAAATTGCTGTCATATTTCCTAACTATGTATAGTTCAAGCAAGAAGGGGTTTCATTATGTTAATAATTACATTGCTTGCAGGCTTTTTGATGTTGCATTTCCCATACAGAATAGAAACAGATTTCATGGAAATATCATTAAAGCTGTTAACTACAGGAGGAAAAAATCAAAGAGGCAATCAAAGCATGCATTTTATTATCAATAAATGCAAGTTGTTTCAGAAATGGCTTGCATTTGAAACATGTTCAGTGAGGAGATCATCAGCAATGGAAGCTGCTGCTTAAAGGAAGAGAGCTTTGTAGTCTAAATCTATTTGGATCACTACAGATAATTGCTAAGATCCCAACTATCCATTTTTTAAAGTAGGCCCAGAATCATTTTTAAATTAGCAAATGAACAAAGAGGTAGAATCATTCCCAGACTTCTGATTTGAATTGAGAACATGTGAATTATGGGTCATTATTTGAATGACAACAAATTTTGTGATGTTTTTTCAAATCCACTGTTAATTTAGTTCTTTAAAAATTGGTGACTGTTAAACTGATGATTTTGGAACAGTAGAACTCATTGTACTATGCAGTCATTTTGAAAAGACTTCAAATATTCAGATGTTCAACTACATAGTCTTTAACACTGTCTTCATTTTGGACTTCTAGCTGAGAAGCATCACAGTCTAATGGCTGAGAGACATCAGTCTCAATCAGTACTTTGAAGGCAGTGGCATGTCTCATTCCTTCTGAAGTTTTCTCTATGAAAAGCTTGTATTCTTATTCTTATTTGGAAGAGCTTATTTAAACTGCCACGATTTTTTGCAAACAGATACTTGCTAGGTCACAATTTAGATTTCAGTGTGACCAATGCAAACACCATTTCTTACAGTAGAAAAAGGAAGGGAGATTGAGAGGTAATTAGTTGAATAAAAACAGAGAAAGAAAAAGAAAAGAATAGTATTCATTTATATACGCTATGTGACTTCTTGGTCATCAGAACCCCTAACATCTTGTAAAGCCTAAAATATTTGGTGAATTAAGCCAAATGAATTCAAATGCCTTTGAAATACCCATGGTTTGGAAAATAAAATATTAATGTCTATTTCACAAACATATTTCAGCTTTTAAAGCACTAGTGTTTGGTTTGAAGTTGAAGATGCCTCTAAAGTGAAATTATTGCCATGTTTCCCATCATGAAGTAATTACCAATCACTACAAATGACTTGATGATAAGGAATCACTGAATATCAGAAACAAAATAAACCAAAGATATTATCTAATTCATTGGGAGTTGCCATCTGGGAGATCACAGACCACAGTGATTGATATTATAGACCCTACACCTAAAAAAAGTACATATTACATTTTGAAAATGTACACACAATTTCAAGGTGTTCTTGGACTCCTTGATGCCAGTGACAGGTCTCTGTCATAGATACAGAAGGAACAAGAAATCATATCTTCTGAATCGCATCTACAAAATTAATTAACTGTAGCTCATTAAACTAATTCTCTGTCATACACACACACACACACTCTCACACATACAAACATACCACATCCTGTCTTCAATATTACATGTGATCTGTCATGCTGTATTGGAAATCCAGCTGAGTTTTGTACATAATTTTTTGGTTAGTATGCAATAGAATCTCATTATAAGCTATTTTGTTATACTATAAATTTACATATAGTCAGAAATTGCCGTCCCCAGTCCAAATAGTAACATGTAATATATATTTCATTTACTCCAACATAAGTTTTTAATTTGTTTTTACATACAGTTGTTATAATAAATTTCTACTGTAATGCAATATTGAAATTTTAAAAAGTGGTTGGTTAAGGTGGCATTGATTGATGACTTACTTGCATAGATTATGCATCTATTCTGGAATCTTTCCACTCTATGAAGAAATAGGTAACTTGAATAGAGATGAAGAAAAATTAGATGTAGTTTTCCACAAAATTATTGTCCAACTGAAGGGATCAGTGGGGATTATTAAAGACATCTTCGAAATGATGAGCAGTTAAACACATTAAGTTCCTTGACTGACATACTAAAAGGTAATGAAATGGAAGGCTGAAACTGTTCTGTTAACTATATTGATTTCACGTCTAATTCCCATTGCTGAACATTTTGAATCTCCCTTTTTCTCTTTCTCTCTTTCTAGCAGCTCATGTGCATATTATTTATCATATATGTAAAACTGTGTTATTCTTAAATATACACTATAGATACGCTCTGAATATATGTACATGTATATATACCTACATAACTTCATACTTAACATAAGATACAATATATTATCCACAGATATATTAGAGCTATAATTCAAAGGGAAAATATTAGGGGATATATGAATTTGAATTTATAGCTCCATTCTGAAGAAGACTAAGCATTTAATAGTTCAAGTGAAACACAGTGTCTTGACTCTAGTTAGGAATATATGTTGTAGAGAGGATTCTCATGTTCAGGCTCTATTTTGGTCAAAATTAGGGGTTGGCATTTCATGTATTCATATATATATTTATGAATTAATATTATATATATATAAATTTGATGGCAACCCTTTATTGAGACTAACATAGGATTACGATATTTTTATTTTAACAAATGAGGATATTAAAGAAAATCTACCAATACAATCAGATCATAAAATAAATTGCATTTTAATGTAGGAAATAATTAATATTAAAGAACAATCTTTTCTCAGAAAAAGGCAATTTGAAATTTTGTGCCAACAAACAATGTTCTCATTTGTCTGGAAATTGGTGAAAACACATACTGTTGCTTGTAAATCCTTTGAACCAAATGCTCTGAGTGATCCTTCCTATGTTTCCTCTTCTGACATCTTTTATGTCTGCTTGAAATTCTTCTGGAAAACCAAGCACATTTACCCTGATAGTGTCTAATGCCCAATCAGAAGGCAGGTGAATGAAGTTTGTGAACAGATTCCAGAGTAAACTGAGTCCAAATTATAATACTTACTGCCTGTTGTTCTCTCATCAATAACAAGCTACATATGTGTAAAGAAATGACAAAGCATGCACTGCTCACAGGCATACAATACACACAGACACATATACCAACTTTAGCAGGTCTCAACAGGTGTGTTAGGAAATCACTATTTCTGATCACTTGTAGTAACAATGCTAAATCGGCAAAATCAAATGGGTGAAACTATGTAGTATAATTTTAGTCTTGTGAATTGCTGTAACATTTGGTAACTGTATATAAAGTCATTCATTTGATGCAAATGTATTGAATACCTCTTATATTCCTAGTATTGTTCATATCCTTGGGAAGAAGACAGCTGCTCCTATTGATTAATCAGAACACTAAGTGGAGGCACTCTGATCATCCTCTCCCCACTAAGAGCAGGACACTAGGCAGCAATGGCTGGACTCAGCAGGGAGGCGTGTAGTTTGACCGTTGCTCCTGTAGCATTGCTGCCTTGAGCTGCAGACCTCCCTGTAGCCTGTTCTCCCTGCAGTGCCTGATGGAAGTGGATGTGCAGTTGGTATATCTGATTCCCATGCAGCTTCCCAAAGCACAAACCCAAACCACCTCGGTCCACTGCAGGCAGGCTGTGCACATCCTCCCACATATGTCCCCTGCCACAGTCGGTTGCCCTCTCAGCTTGCTCTTCCTGATCCTCATGCCCTCAGTCTGGGCACCAGGTCATTTACGGGTTCTCTTCCATGCCATACTCAGGGACTTGGGAAACTCTCAAAGTGGCATGGGCATGCCACACACCCCTGCCTTCGCTGCACAGTTGCCCTCTGCTATGAATGTGATAAATCATTAGTATGAAAATTCTCTTTTTTTTTTCTTTCACCTTCAAAAATTTGATTCAGTTGGATTTCTGTCTTTGGTCATCCCCTTATACTATAATGGAACAGATGAACAGAAACTTCCCGAAGAGTGCCTTCCGTTCCCTTCTCCCAGACACCTACTCTTCTCCCTTTCTTCCTGGACTTGTTCTCCCAATGCAAATTGGGTCCATGGCTCTTGTGCTGTCCTTGAGTGTTGTATCTCTCATAGCAGAAGTGGTGACTTTTGCATTTGGCCATTTTAAAATCTGAGCCTTTGCTTTCAGATTAAGTTGTGTTCATGCCAATCAATGCCCTTTCAGTTTAGCCACGGGAGAACAAAAAGGGATGCCTTCAGTTAATACTTCCCACATCACTGGGCAACATGTGTGTACTGTGTATTAACTGTTAAAACACTGGATACTTCACACTCAACATGTATCTTAAGCAGCTCACTCAGTCTCAATGTTCTATCTGTCTGCCTTCCTTAGAAAGATAATAGATTCCAAATCAGAAATGCCCTTACTCATAGTATTTGCATTGTTCTTGTGAACATATCAGTAATCATAGAAGCAAGCAAATATTTCTTTAATATTTTGTTTAAAATATTATATTTGAGAGTACAGTTAAACAAGACCAGTTGGCAGATTTTAATTTTATTTTGTTTTTATTTTCATGAAGCAAAATATCTGCTTCATTATATAATACAATTCTAATTGTGTCACTATAAACTGTGACACAATGCAAGACCCCCCATTGTTCAACATTGTCTCCTAAAGTCTCCTTTGTGGAAAAGGGTTTTCTTCATAGAAAAATCATCCCTTCCTGAAAGAGTTCGGAGGTAGGTATGCTCTCAACATGTCTCCTAAAAATGATGAGGCATGTCACAAGGGCAGAGGAACCAGTTTGAAGAGGGTCTCATTGGCCAAGGCTGGACAATTTGAAAACCAAAGTAATCAAAGGCAGTCATGAATTGTAAATCATAAAGAAATAGGAATCCATGTGTTCATGCAGATAAGAAGTAAAAGCGTGAATAGAAATAAACAAATATGGTCTTTTTCTTACAGTAGATTGCCAAGTTCCAACTTGTAAATGCAGAGGAAGTTCTACAATAGAAAAAAGAAATCATAATTTTGTAACCATTATGGGAAAAAATGATTCCTTCAAGAACTATCAATACATGCTAAATCTATGGGAGATTTCCATAAGGAACAGGATATTTGCATAGTCCTAATGTATCTCGTCACAGATTGTTTATCAGCTGCAAGGGGGAGGATAAACAGTAAACTTGACAGTGGAGAAATCAGACAGCATCTTGACCAGGTGGCCAAAATTAACATCACAAATTAGGGCAGACAGCTATCTTGTGCCTCTGGATGTGATGCTCTGAGAAAGACATGACATTATTTATGTTTCATTTTGGCCTGGAATGCATAACCTAAATCTAACATGAGGAAACAAAGATGAACCCAAAATGAGGACTATTCTATTAATAAAGCAGGGGCTATACTCTGCTACAATATCAGCAACCTAAAAACCAGAGAAAGACTTTGGAACAATCTTCCAGATTAAAGCAGACAAAAGAGAAATGACAACTAAAAGTGAACTTAATCCTAGATTAGATGCTGAGTTGGAGACAGAAAATGCTTTTTCAGTGATGTTATTGGGTCAGTTGACTTAATTGGCATACAGATGTAAATTAAAGTATTGAAGCAATATTCACTGAAGTTGATAATTGTACTATTTACGTACAAGTTTATTCTTAGGAAGTATGTGCTAAAGTATTTAACGATAAAGGGCTATGAGGTATGCAATTTAATTTGAAATGTACCCCCCCCCCCCACACACACATAGTACATGGAGCAAAATGTTAATGAGAAAATCTGAGTAAGGGGTATATGAATGTTTTATGTACTATTCTGATTCTTAAAATTGCTCTGTATGTTTGAAGTTTTTCCAAATAAAAAGTTTGTAAAAGTTGTTAAAAAGGGTAAAAAAAGCAATCACTTTTTAAGGTGAGAAAAAATGCTATCAAGAACAGGGATTCTCAAGATTTTGGTGATGCTGGGGAAATATGTGAAGGTGTTATAAAATATGTGTTTCTGACATGAATATATATTTTTTCTAAATGAATGTGAGAGCATGATTCATTTGGGAGGCTGGGTTCTGTGGAACAAATGCTGAGAAATGATCCAGAGAAATACTTCTGGGTTCAATGCTGATCCAAGAAGCATACCATTCACATATCATGCTAGCCAGCTTTTCAAATGCTGTTTTTGCTATGGAAGTTCAATCTCACAGAATTATATTAGCAGCCAAGAATTATATCTGTCCAAATCTCAGTGGTTTCCAAAGCTGGAAAAACCACACAGCATTTTAAAGTTAGGATTGTAGTTATAGTTGTAATAGTGAGACTGTTTATTTTAGGCAATAATAACTAACATGGGTTTTGCCTTTGCCATACCCAAGGCATCTATTTATATTCAAGTCTATCATTATTTATGTATAAATTCAAAAATCCCCAAATACTGAAAACTGAAGATTTTTCTTAACCTGTTTGGCAGCCAAACCTGACCTGACCTTATGCTAGACTATTTATAATCTCTAATATTCCCACTTGATGTGAATATTCATATGCTTTGCTGTAAATACATTATTGCATTTGATAACAGTGTGCTAACACAGACCCCGCTAGGGGTGTTACAAAAAGCATTGTGTATACACCATATTGTTTCCTAAAGTCTGAAAATTTCTGAATCTCGGGACACATCTGGCCACAGAGGTTTGGTTAAACAACCGTGGACCTGTGTCTTCTAATTTCATTACTGAGAAAGCTACTTATCATTGATTAAGTAAAGTAATAGTTACAAGAGGAAATGGAATACTAGAAAATGAAGCGGAAGAGGAAATCCTAAAATTCATTTAAAGGACCCAGAATGGGCCAGATTTTAAAATACTGACATAAATTAAGACAATGTGGTAAATTACCCAGAGCCATGCTACCTACTTGAGTCATAAATAGAACCATAATGTAATAAGTGTTCTAATTGAAATTTCTCTTTTGCCTTCTGCAGTTATTAGGAATTTGCAGGCAAAGTCATAGAAGTATAGTAGAAAATTTTCCAGACTAAAAATTGATGTTAAGAATCCCATCCTTTGTCTAACATTTTATACTATTTGATCATTTTCCTCAACTGCAAAATGAAGTAAATAATTTAATATAAGTGCTCGTCTGAATTTTAAAATGAAATGATGTCAAAATTCCATTATTTTATGTTCTTATTCCATATGATTCCAAAAATAGTGCATGTGGCTATAATTTCCTTGAACTGTAAAAGATGTA
The DNA here is from genome assembly GCF_015220235.1 of Choloepus didactylus. NCBI lineage: Eukaryota > Metazoa > Chordata > Mammalia > Pilosa > Megalonychidae > Choloepus > Choloepus didactylus. The sequence goes on along the minus strand of NC_051322.1, from coordinate 27,328,075 downwards.
ATTTTGTTTGTTTGTTTTAGAAAATGAACCCTCTTACACTAATCACTTTCTTTTGTATACAGTGCAAGTCCCAGGACCAGTAGAAAATCTACAAGCTGTATCTACCTCACCTACCTCGATTCTTATTACCTGGGAACCCCCTGCCTATGCAAATGGTCCAGTCCAAGGTTACAGATTGTTCTGCACTGAGGCAATCACAGGAAAAGAACAGGTAGGCAAGCAAAGGGGCCAGACCACATACTCTATTGGATGCTCTAGGGCTGGAGAAATAGAAGACCGTAAGTGCTTGATACAGTCTGGTGTGCAGCACATTACTTGGATAGCTGATAAGTTTTAAAGCACTGGTTATTGGAAGCTTTAAGCAGTTTAATTGAATACTGGTTGTGAGATGCCAAATGGGCCATGAGCTAATGTCAGTATGAAGGACACCAATTTTCTCTTTTGGCATGCAGTCACCTGGGCTAGTGAAACCACATTTTTATTAACCAGACTAGTTCCAGAAAGCCTTTGCGTTTTCAGTCCTTATCCTAAGGGATTATTGCCCTTATATTCTATGGCCTCAGCTAAACTGCCTTTTCTGTTCTTACTGTTTTGTCTTATTTCTGTCCCTTCCCAACAATCACATCATCACTTGGCATGGTTTTCTGTATACCTTTTTTAGAAGTCTATCCTCCTCCTTCCTACATATTGCTTCTAATCTGTGGTCCTCATAGACACCTGAAAATAGGTAAATTAGAATTTCAGGTAATATAACAGTGAATTAATCCTTAGGGGGACACATGCAATTCAGCAATTCTATTTTGTAGTATGTATATGGATATTAAAATGTCTTCCTTGCAGATTCTCAACTTTGGGAAAATACAAATAGACAGGCTAATTAGGAAGGACAGAGATGAGGCCTCAGGATACCTGAGTTCTTACTATGCGTTGTAACGATTGCCATCCGAAGTGTGGTATGCTTGCTTCCACAGAAGTCCATGATCCGGATTTTCATTTTAAATGGTATTTGCAGTGTCCCTATTCATACATAGTTCGGAGTCCACATTATCATAAAATAAGCGTTACTAAAAGTCCTTCTTATGCAGTCATTCTATATGTATTTGGTTTGCTGTCCCTATGTTACTTCCAAGTATTTTTTGCCTTTATATTCTAGCTGCTATTCTATATATTTTAGCTCTTCTTTAGTAATGCATTTTACCAACACTTTTTAAATAAATTCAAAAATGGGATCACCCAAGATGGGTGTGTGTGTGGATCATTGTGTAGCCCTAAGTGGTAAGTGGGTCTTCTAGAGCATATTGGCTCTGCTTACCTCCAGTACCTCATTTATGGCAGCTGTGAAGTGGTGAATTGTTCCTACCTACCTCACAGCATTTTGGGAGATACAAATTGTGGCAAAGTATCTGTCAGTTTCAAGAGCTGTGAGTATATTTCAGCAAGAAGAGGAAGAAAGCTATTGTTTCTTGGTGAATTATTCCCTTTTTTGATACAGAACAACTCTCTTTGCCCACGGACTTTGCAAGCTGCCTGTGCCTGCTGGGTTTTCGGCATGGGCAGAATAACCCACATCATTTAATGTACTGGGTCGTGTTATACAAATTGGAACTTAATGACTGTAAAAATAGCATGGTGCTGTTTTAACAAGGCATCTACAGCACTTGGGGCTGTAGTGGGGGAGTCTATGCCATAAGTTAGCTTTTACAACAACTCATTATAAGGCTAGAGTGTAGTTTTGTGAATGAGTCTAAAATCCAACCCACTGATTGCAGAGAATGACTGCCATTTCTGCTTTAATGTGCCTCCTTAATAACAGTTTGACTTTCTATGTCTCCAGAATATAGAGGTTGATGGACTATCTTATAAGCTGGAAGGCCTGAAAAAATTCACAGAATATACTCTTCGATTCTTAGCTTATAATCGCTATGGGCCAGGAGTATCTACTGACGATATAACAGTGGTTACACTTTCTGATGGTAAGTTATAGCACTGAAATGTCATTCAATATTTGTTATAAAAATGAAAGAACACTGTAAGTAAGGTAAAGATTCCATTTTCAAGGCTTTCTGTCTGAAATTTTCTGGAAGATGTATTAACATAAAACAGAAATTGGGCTAATTCATTCATACTGTCTATTATAGTCAAATTTAAACATCCTTTCAAGGTATATAATCTGAGTCAAGAAGGCATTAGTAGGGAATTCTCAAAGTTTTACTTATGCCTATGAGTTCAAATTAAAACTTTTCTGTTTTAATTTTATTTATGTAAATTGCCTAATAAAGAACACATTTGTGCATGTGTATGGCTTAATTGGGATTTACATATTTATCTTTTTATTCTTTCTAATAGGGGGTAGAAGATGATTAAAGGTGTATACTGACAATCTGCCTATATATGCTCTTAATTTGAAAATACGTCATAAGGATTTATGCCAAATGTTTTAGTTTGCTAAAGCTGACAAAATGCAATATACCAGAAATGGGTTGACTTTTACAGTGGGGATTTATCAACTTAGAAGTTTAGGTTCTAAGTCTGTGAAAAGTGCCAAAATCAAGGCATCCAGAGGTCGTGCTTTGTCCCGAAGACAGGCTACCGAAGATCCTCAACTCCTCTGCCACGTGGCATCTGCCGGTCCTTCTCTTCGGGTGTTGTCGCTTTCAGCTTCTGACTTTTCTCCCTCAGCTTCTCTCTCTGTTAGCTTCTGTGTCTTCTCTCTGTCTTTTATCCTCTTATAAAGGACTCCAGTAAGAGGATTAAGACCCACCTGGAGCAGGCCTCAATGGAAATCACCTAATCAAAGGGTCTCCCTCACAATAGGTCTGCACCCACAGGAATGGATTAGCTTTAAGAACACCCTTTTCTGGGGTACATACAGCTTCAGACCACCACACCAAATAATCCAGCATGGAAAGTATTAAAACTGAGATATGAAAATATGTACTTTTACTTTTACCTTGCCTAAGAAATGAAAGATGTGATACATTTTGTTAAACACCATAAGAGGGGGAGAAATCTTAATGAAAAAGATGGTTTGGTAAAGGAGTAGCATGGGAAATTAGAGATGTCAGGAATGGACAGTAAAGAAATACGGGGAAATTTAGTAAAAGTGAAAACAAAGAAAAGAGGATTATATGATGGGGAGCAGAGTGAGAACTCAGACAGGTACTGAAATGCAGAGATGAGCCCCATGAGTATTAAAAAGGCAACAAGCTATTTCTTTTCAGCAACAGTTTCCATATTGGCCTAGGTACTTCTATAAATTATTGATCTTTTGAATTAAAAAAAAAAATGACTTTTAGCTTGTGACTTCTTGACTGATTCATCAATTTTAATCTGGGCAATTATCTGGGTGGCTATTTCACACAATATCACTGGAATTAAAAAAGAGGTAGATGATATTAAGCACACCGAAAAAGGACAGGAGGGTAATAATGCTCCTTTGCAATTTCAACTTAAAAATGTATTTTGTATGTGACACCACCTCAGTTATCATTTTAACATAATTCTTATGCCCATCTATCTGATTCTGTTATTGAAGGAGAATAGAATATTTATTGGCAGAATAAATTACTTCACAACTTGTAATTATAAAAATAAAGGAAAAGCAAATGAAAATGAATATTTTACATAATTTATGTAGATTTAATTCACACCCTGAACTGCAATACTGTGGTCCTATTCTCCACTTTGGTTTTAAATGTCATAAGTGAGAAAGATAGATTATTACTCATTTGCCCAAGAACTATCTTCTGGGAGTGTTGCAACATTTAGGACTGAGAAAATGCCTGTCACTAAATAAAAGGTTTCATGACCCTAAGCCCAACAAGCATCTCTGTGAAAGGATATCAACTTCCCTCTACCTGATAGGAAAGAGAAGGGATTTCTTGGCTCCTTCAGAGTGGGTACCTTGACTTTCTCTGCAGCTACACAATCAATTGGTGTCTTAGTTTTCCACAGCAACAAAAAAACCCTGCACTCATGGCTTCTATTCCACTGTTATCCAGAGCCCTTCTATTTACTTCAGTCTCATGTTTTTCTTCTCTGATGAAGCTGTTCATGCTGAGGTCATCCATCACATCTAGATGTTTTGGATCGCTTTTAATGGTCACCAGCTTCCCAATCCTCAGTTGAGAAGACCTCTTCTCCTTTGACTTTTTGGATATTGTAAAAGGAGTATGGTGTGAAATTTAAATGTGCCAATCCATGTAACAACCTAAAACAGCACTATAGAAAGTATTAGTAAGTGTTGTGTATGCCATTGTAAAGTCTCTTCTTTCCCACTACACTAGATGCTCCTCCATATGTAAAGTCTCTTTATTCCTCCCAACTCAGTGAACATCTGTAAAATTAATAAGACAATTCAGCCAAAGCTGTACAAGTGTTTCTGTGTATAGACTCGTCTTTAGGACTTCCCATTTCCAGGGCTAATTTAATATATGACTGAGTCTAAATGCACCTGTGTTGTTGAGAAATCATAGTTCTTACCATGTCGGGGGACTCTTACCATAAAAATTTATATTGCGGCCATAGAAAAATTGAATAGAAATGAAAAGCAAATACTTTTTTTCTGATGTAATTATTTCAATGGTTTCTTTCTCCCTGTTCTGCTAAGATGCTGATAACTATTTTTACCCAGATGAGCTGTCATCTCTAATTTAGCTCTATTTAATTGTTCTCCTGGGTGGAAACATTGCATTTCATTCACCTCCTGTACCTGGTGTACCATTGATCTACAGTCTTCATATTGTTGGGAATTTTAGAGCATAAGATCCATGTAGCCTGATATTTAGTGTAGAATGTAACTGGTTTTGCCAATTTGTTCCAAAACACCATCTCTTGAACTAGTCTACATGCATAGGTCGGGGGTTGGATTCACAGCTTTAATCAATGAATTAACAATTATGAATGCCCCTGCCATCTTGCCCTGTGCCCCAAAGCAAAAGGACTCAGCATCACAGACAACACTAATTATAGGAGCGAGCATGCTTTGTACTGTTACCACTGTTGTCAGTAATATTTATTGAGTACTTACTTGTTCAAGGCCCTGCTCTAAGCACTTTGCATTATTAACCGTTCATCTTCCAAAACACTGTAATTTTCCTTACTTTATCAATGACAAAACTGAGATATAAAGAAGTCACAAAATTTAGTAAGCTGCAGAGCCAAGTCACATAAGCTAGTAAGTTAAGAGTCAGGGCTCAGTGTGTTCTCTTATACTGTGACAAATGCCCCATATTAATTCCTTAAGCAAAAAAGCTCATAATTAAATGTGAATTATTTGACTTAATAAATTGTGTGTACATGACAGCACACATCTGCTAAGGGGAAGAATTCACCTGTATATATGGGGATTCATTTAGAAATCTGAGAACTTGATCTGCCTGACTAAATACTACATCACTCTGTTTCAAACTAGCATGTTCCGCCAATTTAGAAAAGTTTACAGACCAAACATCTGTGATTGGTTTTAATGAATTTAAATGATAAATTACTTGAAACTTTGAAGAGAAAAGCAATGAACTATGTCCTTCCTCTCTGCCTCTTAAAAAAAGCCAAGATAGATGTGTGTTCCTCTCCCTTCCACCAAGCATCAAATCCTATCTAGTGTATCTATTTATCTCTAAATAATATGGGAATTCATAGTGACAAAGGGGGTAGAGATTGATAACTAAAAATACGGTAGAAAAAATTCTCTTCTTTTCTTTCCTGACTATATAAAAGTCAGCTACAACCAGTGTGACATCAATGGAAAGAAAGAATTTATATTGTAAATTTATAAAATACATAAACACCATTATTATGAATAGCTGTATAATTTTGTTTTCTTGGCTTTCAATTCCTGATACAGAAAATAGTCCTGATGCTTCCAAAATTGTAGTAGGTTACAAAAAGAAGAATACATATTCATCTTTTATCTTAATGTATTCTTTACTTTCTGGAAATGAGAAATTAAATGCCATTCATAAACTTAAAGTGACATTTGAGACTTACATACCACCTAGCACGGTGCCTAGAACAAAACACCTGAAAAATCTAAGCTATCTTCTCCTTCCTCCGAGGTTCAATTTCCCATCATAAACTTTTAGTGTTACTCAGATCATGTTTGAATATGATTTGACTAAAAGTATGATTATCAAAGGATAATATGACATTTAAATATTAAAATATTTTAAATATAAATTATTTTCATGTTCAAAAAGTGATTTATTATTTCAATCAATATTAAGACATCATTTCCAAACTTTGCTATTAAAAAATTATGATTTTTGAAAGTTAGTGAAATTATCTGATTTAGAACATGGAATTTTTTTTCTGTATGTGCTTCTTTTAATTTTCAGTGCTTTACAGAATAATTTGAATACAGATCATGTTAAATCCTACATCATTGTGAGGATATCAGTTTGTTTAGTGCTTCAGATCACACATTTCACAGTTAATATTAGCCTATCTAATCCTTACTCTTTTAAAGAATGGGAAAGGGGAGGTTATTTTAGTAAGGACTCTGCCTTCTTCCTCTTCCTAAAGGATGGGCTGGGACATCCATAGGTCTGTGAAAAATTAGTTCAGGGAAGACTCTTTTCATTAATGTAGCATCTGTAGAGTTGAGAAAATGAAAAGGAGTGCCAAATACAGGAGAATCCTTGGGATTCATTTCAGCTTTAGAGAAAATAAATGTTTTAATGTTTTAATAAAAGAAACATGAAAATGGAATGTAAGGTAGAAGAGAATGAAAATTGTTGAAGATGAGTTTTGAGGGAAACTGAACTGTGTTAATAAAAACATACTTTGAAGAACTCCAAGAAATGGATATCCAAATGCCACAAAGCATGTGAAAGAGAGTTCAGCATCACTAGCCATCAGGGAATAGCAGAATAAAACCACACTGAAATGCCATTACATACCTACCAAATAACTAAAATTAAAAGGTGACTGACTATGCCAAATGTTAGTGAGGACTGATGCAATTGGAACTTTCCTACATTCTTAGTTGGAGTGTATATTAGTACAACTATTTTGGAAAACTGTTTATTCGTATCTATTAGCTTAACATATGCCTAACCCATGAACTAGCATTTCTACTCCTTGATTATTGGGGGTCTATAGAGTAATAAAAAAGTATGAATTAATGCTACATACAACAACACAGGTGAAATGCACAGAAATAATAATGGACAAAATAAGTCAGAAAAAATCTATGATTTCATTTATATTACGTTCAAGAACAAACTAAACTAATGATGGTGTTTGAAGTCAGAGTAGTGGTTATTTCTTGGAAGGGAATTGACTGAGAAGAAACAAAGTGAGCTCTCCAGGGTGTTGAAAATGTTCTGTATTTTGATCTAAGTAATGCTTAAATGGAAACACACACTTACACGTACACACATGCAATTTGTGCTTAAATGGAAACACACATACACACATGGAACTTCCCCAAGTTGTACACTTTAAAAAAGTATGCATTTTACTATATAAATCAATTAAAAAATAAAATTGCAAAAAAGAAAACAACTTGTTACCAAAACAATGAATATGAAAGAGTTTTTATGTCTTATAACTTCCCTATTAATCAATTTATTCATTCATTCATTCAACTAATATTTGCTGAGTATGTGTCAAACGTCGGACACTCTTCTAGATAGTGGGGACGCAGTGCCAAAAGAGGCAGAAATCCCTGATGTAGGGTACATTCTGTATTTAATAAGAAAATCATAATTTGAACTAAAAAAAAAAAACACTAGCATCTGTTTCCTAAATTATAGAATATTTTTTGAAAGAATACTTGACATAATTCATGAAAAAGAAGCCTCAGGTGAATATTTTACCTCAAGCTGCATTGGCTACCACCTTTATCAATCCCTCAGACAAGTTCAAAATCAAAACAAAATGATTGCCATTCCAGCCATGTTGAGAAAGGTACAGGAGCTAATATTTAAGTATATATTAATTTGTTCCTTCAGTCATTCAGTCAGTAAATATTAATTGAATGTCAGTTTGGAGGCTATAAAGATGACTCAAATGTATATCATGCCCTCATCGTGATTACTTTTCAGATGGTAAAATCAGAGTAGAACATAAATAAGGAGCAAAATATGATAAATATCTTAGAAAAACATAGATATCGTCTAAGTTCAAGGAAAAGAAGGGGGAACTTGACAAAAAAAAAGGTCTTTAAACTCCTGAAAATTTTCAGGGACATTTCTTAGCATATTCATCACTTTGTCATGAACAAAGATAAGGACTATGCATTGTATGGATTAAAATGTGTTAAGTATTTATTTCATGCAGCTTCTATTCCCATTGTGGGGCAGGAAGTCTTATTTAGTTGATGATTCATCTCAGGCATTTAGAAGAGTGGCTGGCACATAACAGCTATTCAGTGAATAGTTGTCTTTGAATTACTCATGATATAAAATATTCACTCTTTGATATAGTAAAGATTCATTACAAGTATTAAAAAGAGGGCTGCCAGTGTTGTTCCTTCTTCCATGAAGAGTGGAATAATCAAAATGCGGGTAAAAGAAAGTAAATACATAGGAAATCCACAAAGACCAATAAACTGCTCTTTTCTTAACAGAATCAATTTGGCAGATGCCACTTGGTAACCAGCTTACGCTTATGATCCAAGTTTAAATACATACAGCTAAAATAACAGGATATATTTCAAAGTGTTTCTTCTTTTTGCTTTTTAAGAGATAATAAAGATTACACTAAAGGAATTAGCAATGGGGGTGACCATCAGAAAGGCATATTTCATAAAACCATGAAGATCCTGAAATGCGCAATATCTTAAGCCTTTAAAAACACTGTAGGACATCTCGTGTGTGTTTTTATTAGTTTCTCTTGGAAGGTTATCACAAGAAAGCTGTAATTAAATGGCAGTATTTGGTGCCACAGCAGGCAGCAGGCACTCTCTTGCCTAAGTGGTTTGTTTTGGGGGGGGGGGGGGTTCCCCAGATGAAAAACTTGCCCATTAAGTAAGAAAAAAATAAACAGATGTAGTTATTTTTCATCTGTCCAAGAAAATTTTGAAATGCCACTTGGATTAACCTACATAAATATTACTAACTTATAAATCGTGTGAAAAAGATACTTTTTTTTCAAAAGTTGGTTGGAGTTTCTCTTTTATGATCTTGGCATAACCATCTCACCTTCTTTTATTCCTTTTAGTGCCGAGTGCTCCGCCGCAGAATGTCTCTCTAGAAGTGGTTAATTCAAGGGTAAGTTGACCAAATGTCTATTAATCCCTTACCTGTTCTTGTATAACCTCCACTCCTCCATCCACCCTTTTGGGTACAGGATGGGCCCATCAATATTACAGCACAGTAAGTGGCATTGACCCCACAGCCTTTTCCTCCAGATCTGAAGAAATTAAATGGGGGATTTGTTTACTTCAAATACAACTTTATTTTATAAATGTTATAAAAGTTAAAGGATATTCCTCAGGGAACAAAGTGCTCTATCTTACCTATGCTCACAAGTACAGAACAGAACTGAACTGTCAAAGTCCTGGACAGAGCAATTGAATATAGGAAAGAATAAAGCAATTATAAGATAAGGGTAAAGAAAGGCTGTTTTTTTTCCCGATAGTGTAATTAGAATTGAATAGTTCTTTATCCATATTCTTCCCTGATAAATATAGACATTGAGGACCATTTTTTGTGTTTGGTAAAATATATGTAACTTAAAGTTTGTCACTGATATTAATTGCATTCACAGTGTTGTGCAACCATCACCACTATTTCCAAAACCTTTTCATCACCCCAAACTCTGTTCTCACTAAGCAGTAACTCCCCATTTCCCACCTCTATCTGGTCCTGGGAAACTCTGTAATCTACTTTCCATCTTTATGAATTTTCCTATTCTAGATATTTCAAAAAAGTAGGATCGTGCAGTATTTGTTCTTTTGTGCTGGTTTATTTCACTTAGGATAATATTTTCAAGGTTCGTTCAGGGCTGATATCAGAATTTCATCTGTTTTATGGCTAAATGATATTCCATTGTATGTATATATCATGTTTGTTGATCCATTCATCTGTTGATGGACCCCTGGGTGGCTTTCACCTTTTGGCTATTGGCAATGATGCTGCTGTAAACATTCACGTTCAAAAGGGTCATTCTTGTGGTCCCATAAGGTTATATTTATGAAACAGTGTTACCCAGTGATCAAAGTTTTCCTGATGTGGAAAGTTATACTTTCAAAAGGGCTTAAATTAAGTAAAGTATAGCTGAAGATACGGACCTAATGACTTAACTAGAAACATCTCATTATTTCAAGTGTGTTTCAGAGTTGAAAATAAGCCACAACCATGTTGTAGATGAAACAAACAAGACTGGACTGGCCTTGACCCCGTTATCATCTGAAGTATACTCTCAGGAAAATCATTTCAGTGTGCCCAGGTCTCAGTTTACCTGTCTTCAAGTGAGGAGGTTGGCCAAAGTGGTCTCTAAACTCTGAGAGTCAGCCAGGAATGTATATGGGTTTTAGTGAAAGTCATACCATGGGTTTTAATCCTTGCTTCCCCTTGTAATAACTGCATGTAGACTCAGGAAAGCTTCCAACATCACCACACATTCATATAGAGCAAGTTTAATGCCTCCCTTTTTGGTCTGTCATGAGGAAATAACAATACAATATATGCAATGGACCTAACCCAGTGTTAGTAATTGTTACTTTCCTCCATGTACAGTCCCTTCTGGATGCAAAAATTTGTGATGAAAACACACTTTTCTGACTTTGATCAGATTCACCTCTGTTGAACAAATTTATCTTTTGGAGCTAGTGAAATGTCTCCTAAAATTGTCATCCTTATATTTTTAGGCACTATGTTGGATTAGAATGAGTGAAACAAATTTTTAATTAGATTGGGTTAAAAGTAAGAGAATTTGGGAAGGAAAAATGAACTAAAGGAAAAATAATCAGAAATAAACATCACTCTTAAACAGACAGAACTTTTTTTTTTTTTTTTGCAACACCATTAACTGTTTTACAGGTGTCACTCAAATTAATAGCTTGCCAAATGAAAGCCAAATATATTTTTGCGATCATTGCCTGTTGTTAATGAATGAAATTTGGAAAACAAATGGTAGTTTCTTCTGTTCTAATGGCTTATTTTTGTTAGTTTTCACCTACTACACAACTTTCTCCAGGATGGAACATGGAAACTAAGATACAAGCAATTTTGTTTGTGTGTGCTCACATCCTTTACAAGTGTACTCCAGCAAAGGATGAATAGTTTCTTCTGAAAAGTGAATAAGGCATTATTGAATGGATGCTGGATGGTGACTGTATTTGAATATGGATTTACTATTTTCCTGAAGAGGGAGTATCTAGATTGTAAAATTGATTTTTTTTTCAATTGATGCGTGCACACACACACGCACCCACACACACACCATAGCCCATACTCTTCCATAATATGTAATGCTTCCAGCAGCCAAACAGAGACATTCTTGCTTCTTTCCTCTTGTAGATTATCTCTGAAACATTGACCACTAGAAAATTTAACTTGTTCAGAGTGGATACAGCAGGCACAGGCATTGGAAGGCCTTTCTCTCTCTCTCCCTCTTTCCCTCCCTCTGTTATCTTATTCCCTAGTTTTTAAGGAATTATAAATTATAAATTCTTTTCTTGGATTGTTACCAAGAGGCAAGAAACTAGATAGTCAAAACACTGTATTTTTTTCATTCCCAAGATGTTGGTGTGGAGAAAACCAAAAATAATATTTTATTTTGATATTCTTTTATCTGAAATAAAGGAAAATGTCTCAAACATACTAATATTTACCCCCTGAATATTACCACTTCAAGGAAGAAAATGTATTTAAAAAGAAATATTGTGGTTAAGTATTGAATTATTTTAGCCTAACAGCATTATAATGACTTGTATGTGGTTCATTTTATTTGGGATTTTTCTTTAAGATAGAAAGAACAGAGTCTCACATTTCGAAAATATTATTCTATAGAATATTTGCAATTTTGGAACATAATTGATCCTTTTATTGGAAATTAATGGGGAAACTTGGTGGTGATAATACTTTTGCAAAAAGTTGGCTATGATTTCTGTACCTAGTATGGAGAAGTCCCTGTAAGTTATAAAATGATCATTTATGGGTACTTGATAGGATTATGCCCACCTATAAGCCAATTGGACCCAGAATTGATGTTCAGGGGTATTCAAACAGAAAGGTCTTGATGCATTTATATAAAAGAACCAAGGGAAATTCTCTTACTATATTGGTCTTGAAAACCCTGTATGAAGCTGTCATCACAAAATGACTAGATTTCCTTTTCCCAAGCTAAGCATGAACACAAGTTTTTGTCTGAGAGAGATGACTTGACTTACAGGTACTAGTTTTCTAGCAAAAATGAATGGGTCATGAGGAGAGGGCTAGTCTCATATTAAAATTTTTTCACAAGAAATAACGTGAATGGTTTCCAGTGTGGACTTTAAAATGTGACTGTTTTATTAGGAAAACTTTTTAGAAGGATAATTTTCTTTTTACTCTCCTTTGGGATCTAGTTATTATTTGAACAAGTAGGTATTGCAAATTAATTAGTTAGCTAGTATGTAAGGCACCAGCTTATAGACTGCAAATAGCTTGTTTTCCTTTGTTCCAATCCAAAAGTTCTGTGAATAAGGACATTTAGAGTGTGCTAGAATTAGAATGCTCAGGATCTTTTCCTAACTCTGAAATCTTCAAAATTCACTGTAACTCATTTTAATTCATTCACTCAACACTTACTGTGAACTATATATCGAGTATAAGTGTAGGAACATAACTCAGTCCTTGCGTACTTGGAACTCACAGTTTTGGAGGAAAATATGTGAGAGGAAAAACTGGCTTTCACATTTCATTTAACCACTTTCATCTATTGCAAAACTTCAAAGTTGGCATTATTTTCTCCTGGATAAAATGAGAGTGGCGGGGTGGGGGGGTGGAGATGATCTTCAGAATCGCTTGGTTTCCCAAACGTCTATGACTCTGTATTTCCAATTATATCTTTTTCAAACGTTTTTGTCTTTAAAGAATACAAGAAAATGGCACACTTAAATTGATTAAGGTAAAGTGGACTCACCACCCAAATACAGATATTGAGAGACTGCATATTAGAGGGTGATTGTAAGGAATAAAATATTCAGCACATAAAAGAGTAAATAAAACTAAGCATATCATAGGACTTGGATGGTGTGCAGATTTGGATTTCTAAAGTGCAGAATGGTATTCTGCATATTTCTCATATCACCCCTCATCTCTCTCTTGTTGAATTCCTTATCCCTGAATACCAGATATATCTGTGAGGATTTCATTTGCTTGCTTTCCTAAAAAGTGGTACCCAGTTAGCCACACACAGACTAAAAGTACATGGATCCTTCACTGCAGCAGTAGAAAAAGTGATTGATATCTTCCTGAATCTTAAAGTGTCTTGCTCCCCTGTGTTTCCACATAACTTGGCAGGCTTAAATAACTCGAAAATGAGTTCAGCAATCATACAATTCCCTTTACCCAGAAACTACCCAAAGGGAGGATTAAAACAGTCATTTCCAACTCTGGAAAACAAACGGATCATTTTGGCCCCAGATGTCTTGCTGCTGTATCATAACAATACAGAGGAAGTGTTGTATCATTGGGTATAGGCAGAAGGGTCATGCTTCTGAAGAGGAGGCGTGGATATGACGGGTTTTGACTGAGGTCGTGCTGTCTCTCTCCTGTCATGGTGCTGCTGATAACCCTCTTAACTGAAGCAGAAGGCAGAGTGTGTCATTTACATGTGACTTCCAACTAGGTTACCACTTGTTAGATGCTGTGAACAAGTGTGAACAGCAAAGGAGAGGGGCAGATACTGGAGGAATGTAAAACGAACAGCCAGCACGAGTTATGATACCAATTTGTGGGCCCACCGTGTTTTGTTCTAAAATTGGGCTTATCTCCCCTTGGTTGTGCAGAGGAGTCTTGGATACACACTGCTTCCAACTGCATCACAATTTCCCTGAAAGCATCCTGTTCACTGGGGACTCTGAGCCTACTTCTAGCATCTCAACATGCTTCCTGTGAATATTGGCTTCTCTCTTCTCACTTCGATGTGGTATCTATGCACAGACCTCTGAGAGCCCATAAAGAAAGCATGTTTTTTTTTTGTTTCATCCTGTATCCCTCATAAAATACTGAAGGCCACTGAACTATTTCAAATCCAGGAAATGTATTTAGTGTAGAGAGAGACTGCACAGGTGGTTGATTCCAATTAAAGCTGAATTAGAAACCAACCTTTTCTTACCCCCAGACAATTCAAATACATAGCATTTATACTCACAAACTGTGCACTAATATTTGCAATCAATCATATTATACAGAGCAGTTCTCTTTGATTATAGCATCTGGCCCAGTTATCAATCAATTTGATTCAGTTGGATGTAGATCTCTTATATTTATTTTATTCATTAACGCTTTCATTAATTCATTGCTTGACTATTCTTTGAGCATATATAGTTCAGGAAACTATGATTGAAATAGTCTGGGGACAGGTTGGGAAATAATTATGAGAAAGGCAAATGTTTACCCTGATAGTTCTTAGAGTCTAATATTTCTACTTTTGTCTATAATTTGTACAATTGACTAGACTGGATATGAGTTTTTATTTTACATTAAAATCAGATAACGTGTAATAATTAGTGAAACTCCCTCAAGAGTAAAACTTTTTGGCCTGTAATTAAGGTAGAACCATCTTTATATATCTGCTATCCTGACTTGCTTTTAAAAGAGAGAAGAAACTAATCCATGGAAATCATTTTTGATTGCCTTTTTTCTTCCTCTTCATTGAGAAATAAAACATTTATGAAATTTTATATCCTCCCTCTCAGAGGGGAATCAAGGATTTAGTGAATTATAGTGGTCAAGAATGCTTTCAGTATCTGGGAAGAAACACTTCCCTTCCCATTATTGACGGTAGTTTCTACTCCAAGACCCTATTTTTATGAATTATTTAAAAATCTACCTATAAAGCCACCTGTTTGCCATATTGAACATTAAGGAACTAGAATTCTATACATGAGATTGTTCTGGGGTAACTTAAAATACAATTTTGGTCACAAGCAAATTTAGACCAGAAGTCCTATTTAGGACTTAAATTGATCCTTTGATTTTTTTAAGTTCTAAGTCTACTGTTTCCATCTTTATTCAGTAAAAGGTCAATCAATGGATAAAGATAAATTATGAATGGGATGGATAATTAGAGTAGTAAAATTATTTCATAATTAATTTTAAAATAATGTAGAATTCATCATGCTGAGTTAAATGAATTAGGTAAATAAATTGAATATGAGAACCCTCTAGAAATGTGTTGATACCTTTTTGTGTTGAAACCTTTTACCACATAATCACTCATTTTCTTAGAGCCATTCTTCCTAAAGTCTGTTCCACGCAATACTTGTTTCATGGTACTTCCCTAAAGAATGAGGTTGTTACAGTTTAAATATTTGTGAGAAATGTGTGAAGTCCCCTTTTGGAGATAATAAAGGCTGTGTGAATATTTGTTTAGCTCAGCTTTTCCCAAATTATTTTTACTACAAAAGCCTTTTAGACCAAATACTTCTTTCAAAACTCCCTCAAATTACTTATGTCATTATATATGTTCCAAACAAGGAATGGGTACTCCATAAATTGAGCAAACTCTCCCCCTAAAGAGTACCTTCTCATATGAACTAATTTAAAATTAAAAATATAGAGTGAATTAAGTTATACTAGAGATGAAAAATTAAATTTATGAAAAGCTCTAAGCGAATCCAGGACAGTCTTTATGAAGTACCTGTGTGCATAACTATAGAATAGGAAGTTGAAAACCAGCTATGAGATCTACTAAGGGTTTGAATAAGTTAGAGACAAGGTTAAATTTCCATTTCAATATGAACTTTTTATAATATAAACAAGATTTAAGAGAATATTTTCTAGAATTTTCTTTCATATTTTAAATAAATACATCATTCTTTGCCATTGTGTCTTTTGAGGTGGTTGTAGTTTTCTCTTTCCAAATTATGCCACCATTGTCATTTAATATACTTCATGAAGAATTTTGACAAAAAGATTGAAATATGTGACAGAATACCATTCTCCGTTGACTATTTGTTCTCACTCTAATATCACCTTTTAATTTGTGCTTCATAACACACAGTTCTAATGACTCTGTTTCTGGTTGGTTCTGAAGGCAAAACTCACTTTAGCCTTTCTATGTAGTTTAATGAGATTTTCCTCAAGTCATACATTTTTGAAAAGTGAGTTGTTAATAATGGACTTAAATTAAATAAACCTAGGTCTAATAAGGTCTTCGATTTTAATTTAGTTAATGGAAGTTGCCCTTATATTTGGAATGGTTGGTTCGTTAGAGAACATTAATAGATTTATTCCTACCAATAGGTAAAATTTCTACCATAGTTGCTAATTATGTGATTTGATTTTAAACAGGTTGAAACATTCACCTATATTAAATTTTTTTCACTAATTTGTTTTAAATATTGTTTATGTTAGCAAAGAACTTAAAAGTGAAAGTACTTCATCTGCAAGGCGCAACACAGTTGCATGAGTTATCGTAATCAACATTCTTGACAAATGTATAATGAGCACCTAAAAATAATTATAATAATGGCAATAACTAGCTTTTTTTCTGCAGGTATTTTGTACCTGACTATGTGCTAAGCAACTTAAACAGTATTCTGTTGCTTCTTATAGCAATACTATAAGATAAGCATTATTTATTAAATGAATTACTGGTGTGCAAAATTTGAGCTATTCTTATTGCTGGGAAAGATGCCCCGAAGGAGCTTGCTTACATTCTAGTACAAGATGGTAGAATGATAAATAAATAGAGAAATAAAAAAGTAACACGAGAGTGATAAGTTCCGCAAAGAAAATTAAACACGGCAATGTGATAGAGAATGACTTTGAGGACCTAATTTAAACAAGATTGCCAGGAAGGACCATCTCAGGAGATGACACTTGCACTGAGCTGTGAATATGCGAAGGGGGCAGCATTATGCACACTTGGGGTAAAGTATTGCAAGTGAAACTAACAGTTTGTGAAACTCCTTGAGGTGAGAACTGTGTGATTGCAAACCTGAGATAATGGCAATTAGAATGGAACAGAGATTGCCGGAATGGAGCCAGATCATGTGGGGCTTTGTAGGCCATGACCCATTTGGGATTTTGTTGTATGGATGATGAAAGGGGTTTTGAAAGGGGAGTGTCTCAGTCATCTTTTGAAAAGATAACACTGGCTGCTGTGAGGAAGATTAATGGGTTTGGGACAGAGTGAAAGCAGGGAGACCAGTTATAAGGCGATTGTAGTGTGACACATAAGATGCTGGTAGCTGAGACCAGGGAGTCTTCAGTGGAGATGGAAGGAAAAGTAGAAAAAAATGAGGATATTTGTTGTATCTAGATCCAACAAGAGTTGCTAAAGGGTTAGATCTAAGGGGCAGGGGAAAGAGCAGAATCAAGGATGCAGATTATATGTTGGGCTCTAAAATACTGAGTAGATTATGGAACTCTTTAACAAGGATGAACGGAGGAAAAATTGGTTTAGAGAGAATAATCAATTATTTTTTGGACTAGTTGAATTTGAGATCTCATGAGACATACAGTTAGAGATGTCAATCATGTAGACTATTTGATACATGAGATTAGAGGTTTGATAACGGGTTATGCCAGAGATATAAATTTAGGAGTCACTGGCATATCTGTGGCAACTATGGAAAGAATATTGCTAGGAAAAGACAGTGACTGAACACTGACTGGGGCATTTCACATTTAGAGATTGGAGAGCTGAGAAGAAGGAAGAATTGTAGGAGGTGTCACAGAAGCCAGGGGTGAAATGGGTTTTCAAAAGGTGGAAGCTGCTGACCAGATCATGTTCTGATGAGAGAAAGAGTAAAACAATGACAGCAAAGTGACCAAGAGTAGAGAAGGGGTGAATGAAAATGGAGAGAAAAAGAGATGAGAGACTCTACAGAGTGACTTTCAATGACGTTTTTCCAATGTTTTGCTCTGAAGCAAATCAGTGAGGGGGTGGGCTTGATGGAGGATTTCTGTTTCCTTTTGTTTTTTGTTTCTTTTTTATAACACGAGAAATTCTGAAACTTTGGAAATAAACCAGTAGAGAGGGAAAATTAATGATGCAGGAGAGAGTGAGAAATTGCAAGAGTATTGTCCTTTGAGTAAGCAGGAATGCTTTGGTGTACAGGTGGAGGGGCACAGGTGCTTCGGTCTTAGCAAGATGAGTAAAGGCAGGGAGTGGTGTGGATGAAAGCAAGTTGGTCAACTTGCAAGTGCAAAGATGAGAAGGATGAAAACAGGTTTGTTGGCAATAAAATAGAACCTTTAATTTTTAAACAGCAGGGATCTGGAATCAATAGGGAATATATGTTAGATGCAGAGAAAATGCAAATCTCAATACTGGGCATACATTTTATAAACAAACGTTGTTAGATTAAATAATTAAAAAAAAAAACAACTAAACCAAATGAGTGTAAATTAGATAAGAAGTATGGAATAAATGCTGCCAGATGATCTAAATATGAATCTATCTATCTATCTATCTATATATATCTGTTTAGCAACCAAATTAATTCTAATATATCCTCCTTCAGGAGTTGCCTTAGGTTAATCTGATTTTAAAAATCCACTAGCTTCGTGCAGTCTGAATATATATATTTTCAATAAGACTCAGCATTAAAATCCTTTTATTTCATTTATTATGTTACCCTACCACATAGAAAATGATAGTCTCAGTTAGTTTTCCAAAGCTATCCAGAACTTCACTCTGTCTACTGCAATTCACTGGAAAACTCTCTGTGAAACTGACAATCTTAGAGGATCATCTTCATACTTCCCAACCATTTTTTCCAAAAGTTCTATATAAATTCAATATGATGTTATTTTTCAACTGAAAAGTATATAATAGTAAGTCTACAAAGTATGTAAGAACATTTAATATTTTAAAAAAATTAAATTGAGAACACATTACATATACAATGTTAATGCAACTGGGAGAAATTACTTGTATCTTCTGTCCCAGAGTAAACAGTAATG
Source organism: Choloepus didactylus (assembly GCF_015220235.1). Classification (NCBI taxonomy): domain Eukaryota; kingdom Metazoa; phylum Chordata; class Mammalia; order Pilosa; family Megalonychidae; genus Choloepus; species Choloepus didactylus. The sequence goes on along the minus strand of NC_051322.1, from coordinate 27,309,002 downwards.
CATTCCTGTTTTCTTGTCTTATAGCAAGTCAAGTTCCTTCTAGCTAAACATTTCTCATCTTCCAGAGAAATCTATTTGACAGACCATTCTGTGTTTTTGCTGGGAGGCAGCAGCTATTAACTAGCTAGCTTATTTTCTTTTCACATGGATAAAGTTGAAGAGACACACACAAAAGAGATTTATATGGGAAGAAGTGCCTAAAAGTGACTTTTAAATAAAATTAATCTCTTTTTCAATTGTGAAACTGACTGCAGATTTTTATCTTTTATGCATAGATAAATTCAGATGTTCCAAAGAATATATATGTCTGTATCTATGGCTGTAGTATCAACAGGTATTTCTCCAGAGATGTCTGTATTTCTAAATTTGTTTTCTTTTTGCCCATCTAAGAAAGAAAAACATGTTTGTGTTTCATTTAGATGCCAATATAGATCACTCCCTTGATGAAATCAAATATAATGGCACTTAAAGGAAACATGATCACATTAGAACAATCCAAATGCTCTCTTAATTTGGAAGTTTCATATGAGAAAAGATGATGAAGAATTTAAAGATAAGTTCTTTTAAAATCTCAGGTTCTTTCAAGTGTCCATTCATGCACTCATTTGTTTGTTTAATAATATTTGTTGAGTATATAGCATGCGACAAGCACAAGCTAATTACATTGGCCCCACCAGGGAGGTCTTGTATTAAACCATAAAACCTTAGCACCTCTGTGAGCAGCAGCAATTAATGAGAAACTCTGACAGTTGAGAACACTTGAGACTGAGCAGAGTTTCTGCTCTTATATAAGAAATTATTTTCTCTACTTATGATAAAGGGAGCAAATGCTTGTTCCTTGCCTATTGTTTAGAGATGCTTGAGGCATTTTCTGACTCAAGTTAGCTTTGATAAGTCAAGGATCTCCTAGGTTTGTGAGATACCAGGTCTATGAATGTGAACTTCAGCCGCAGGTGGGATGAAACTGTTCATTGTCCCGCTGCCCTGGCCCTGGAGTCAAGCGTGGCTGGACCAGCAGGTGGAGGCCACCAGCTCCACACTGCAAAAAGGAGAAGTTAAGGGCCTGGAGGTGAGATTCTCAAACTTTAAGGAGCATAAAAATTTCCTAGTTTAAAAGGCAGAATTCCTCCCATTTCTACCACAATTCTGAATCAGTAGGTCACCTTCCAAGAAATTTGTGTTTTCATATAGCAGCCCAAAGGGTTTAGATGGAGGTTTGTCTACAGATGTCACTATGATGAATTCTAATTATACCAAAGGTTTTCAAACTTTTCAAATGCAATAAAATCCATTTTTGCATGGCATCGTTGTATAAATGCAAAAGCAAAGCTATCCTTGGGGTGAGTGCAGTGGTGTGATGAGACAGCTTCTACTAGCTCATGAGAGCTGACTTAATTTTTTAGGAATTTTGAGAGTCCATTGTTAAACACAGCCATGATGAAAAATTAAATTTAACTTAACAATTATAAATTATGTTAAAGGCAAAGGTAATAAATATTTAAATCTTATCACTTCCTCATTATTTTACTACATTTTGATATTGCCGATGACCTTGGGGTTTTGATCTGTTGTATTTGTATGGTGGAAATCCACGTACATGGTGTTCTTTTGCATATCTCTTCCCAACTCGTCTTTCAGAGACATCACATTGGTAGCTTGAAATCAGCCTTATTAGCTGTATTTATACCACAGAAACCAGCCAAGTCTTCATATCAGGACTTCTTCTTCCAAGGATCCAGTTTTTAGACATTTATTAGCACATCACTAGACAAGGATGTGTTGGAGAGTGCCAATTTTTCAGCCTCTCCCTCAATTCCCTCAGTGGACTCTGTGGGGAAAAAATAGTTAAAAGCAAAAATAAAAGCAACAACAACAACAAAAATAGTTGGAAAAAATGAAAGAAAAAGCTGGGTGTAATAAATTGTGGCTGCTAAGCATAAAGAAGTAAAAAAAAAAAAAAATCAAGGGAAAGGAATCAAGAGGAAGATCAAGTTCTTTAGCATGAACACACACATCTTACAAATTCAGTCTTGAGAGACTAAGGACCTAGGCACTTTTCTCATACTCTTTGGAGAAAATAGCTCTAGACTAGGTCTAACTAATTGTGTGGCTACCTGGTTACCTTTTTCCTCAGTCTCTCAGATGATAATGATTACTGACATGGAGAGAGGATCGCTCTCTCTCCTCTCTGTCTTGATCTGTCTGTTTATATCTGTCTGACTTTCTATCTCTCTATCTCTATCTCTAATCTTATCTTTCCACCCACCTACTACCTACCTACCTATCTATCTGCCTATCTTCAAATTATACCTTCACTATTTACTCCAGAAAATGGTCCATGGTCAGTGATGTTCATGAATAATAGATGCTTCTGTACCTTTTTTTGAAATACAAGTGACCATCTTACACAATAGACCACATGTACCATTTATTTTAATAAATTTACTTATAGAAAATTTTCCTGCTTACTGTCCATAACCTACAATTTTGTCATTAACACTAACATAATTTGATATGCCCCCATACAGAATTACACAGGGGCTTTAATAATATCTTCGTAATGAATATAAATCATTCCATTAGAAATGGATTATTTTGGCTTTTTAAAATGAAATCAAAATTTGTTATAATATAGAAACACATGTTGTTTTTTCTGAAGGGACTCCAGTATCTAATTTTAAATAATAGTGTATAGTTGTATATCTGCCATTTGGTCATTTTCTCATTTATTCATTTTCATTGATTCATGTATTCAACAAAGAGTTATTGTGTACATATTATGTAACAATTAGTTATTGGTGTCTCTTAAGATCTGAAATTTAGATCATCAATGTAAGCCATCTGAATTGCAGTATGATAGGCTGAATAGAACAGCATACACCTTTTTTTCTTCCTTTGAATTATGTGTTAGCTTTCTTCACTTAAAAAATGCACAGTATTTTAAAATTCTGTATTTCGAGATTCAGTCAGAACACCAGATTAAAAGTTTGTTTCAGTAACTTGTATGGTTTTTTTTCTGTAACTGATTTATTCTGTAACAGAAATACCTTGATTTTTAGAAATATCTGCACATGTGGCCTCATGGAGTTCGAGGTTTACTTTTCCTTGAAGTGTTTCATGGATATGTAGACTTGCTAAATTATATTCTTCAAAGAGATCAGTGTGTCTTTTCTGTGAGTATTTTTAGAATCCTGGTTTTGATTTTAGAATTGAATTTTTCCTCCATACTGAGAAGGACATGGATGTCAAGAACTTTACTGGGGATTCCAGTTTGACAGAGTGAAGCACACAGAAGTCAGATGTTACCAATGAGAAAACATACTTATTCTTTGACATCTGGGTCTTGTGAGGAACTGATGCGGATGGGAAGTGATGCTCTTTAGCCAGAGGGAGTAGTATCCATCATGCTGTCACATCAAATTTAGCTCAAACTAAGTAAACATTTTTGTTAAAATATTATTCTTGGGAAATGCATTTCCCAGTAGGCTCTTGGCTCTTTAGATAAGGAGTTGTAAATGACTTCAAAGTGCATTAAATGGTACGTGTCTTAATATGCACATAATGGAAGAATTTTATACTTATCACTATCACTATCTGATGTGAAATGGAGTATGAAGCAAATATCTCAGCAATGCATCAGTGGACTCCAGGCCAACAATCAGCAGTCCTTTGCCTGACTTTACAGAGGACTGAGAATAATGATTCCACTAGTTGGAAGAGGCTGTTTTCTTTAATGAACTCGAGACTTATTTTGGTTTCTGATTTTCTATTTGATGGACTGAATTTCAGAATGCAGCAAACAATGTTTAAGAGAGTATTAATTGGATTGAAAGTTTAAATGTATAAACTTATATAAATGTATAAATGTTTACATTTAAACATATAATGTATACATTTAAACATATAAGGGGTTATACATACATTATATGTATACCCTTATATGTTTAAATGTATAAACTTATATAAAGTCTAATCTTCAAGATATTTAATAGATCTTCTGTTATTAATAATAGCAATTAATTCTACCTTGACTAAACTTCTGTCTCCACTATCATATACATAGTAAGCACAACAAAAAAACAATCGCAAAGAATTTAATAGAACCTGAAATTTTTGTTTGTTATCACATAGATTATGTGCCAAAAGGCGCTTAAAAGTTGGGTATACCAATCATCCATTTGATGATGAGTCCCCTCTAGAACATTTTCTTCAAGCTCATGCCTGAATTTCTCTGGTGACAGGGAACTTATTTTCTCTCTCAACAGCCATTTTTGTCATATGTCAGTTTAGCTTTCAGTAATTTATATTCAAAACAATTTGCTCTGTCTTCCTATAACTTACACTCAATTGTCATAATTATTTCCCCTGAGACTATAAAGAACATATCTAGTGACTCCAGTGGCTTTGCCTTATGGCAGGACTCTGAATATTTGAAGACATCTGTCAAGTCCCTAACTCCCCCAACTCTTCTTCTTCAAGTTAAATATCCTTAGTTCTTACAAATATTTCTCATTTGCTTGTCAAGTCTCTACTTGATATGCTGTCCTCCTCTGTAGAGTGTGCAGTTGTCATGTGACCACTAGACAACCTTTCAGAGTCCCTCCCTCATTTTAAACATTACGTTATTATCCATGTAACCTACAATCACCCTGATGTCATGAGTGGTCACATTAAACTGTGAACTCTTTATAGACTGATTCTCTACTGAAACCTTCAAGTATTTCATGAATGATGCTGAGAAACCACAGCTTCACTCTACTCATACCAGGCTTTGTGTGACTCGGATATAAGACCTCTTTTATCTTATCACATTTTATGTTAGATTAAACCCATAGCCAAAACCTCTCAAGGTCCCTTGGCATCCTCACGTACTTATTCAACATCAAGGATTTGTCGAACAGCTGCTACCTGTCAGGCAAGGTATGCTGATTCTGTGGTCCCCTTCTCTGCTGCACCACTCAAGTTCAATTGGCCTCCTTATCCCCAGGGACCTTGACTGCCACTTTAACTCATCCACCACACTCAGACCACACGTTGACTTTGTTGCCTTCCTCTTGAAGAGATTTTCATTAAAAGCCTTAAGCTCCAAAGGCATCCTAAGCAATGGCTTCTTTTTCCTTCCTGATCTCTAGTGTCTTCAGTGCCAACACATTTATCAACCTTATAAACATTTTCAGCTTCTTGATCCCTTTCCTCATTATCTCACTCTTCTTTTCAAGCTGAACCCTGTGGTTGATCATGTGACTAACCATCTTCAACACTCTCAAGATTATTTTTATTTTGTTTCGTTTTGCTTTAATACTATTCTCATTCATCTTTTATTGGTCATGTGAACTGCCTTGCCTGTTCCTAATGCCAAACTTGAGTGCCTGTGGGAGAATATCATGGAACATAGGACGGTAGAACTCTAAAGAAACCACTGTACCTTCCTTCATGCTGACATTCTTCTGTTTTATTTCATAGCTATCATACCAATTATGAATCCAAAACTCCTTTAGTTTTCCATATAATTCCATATCTTATTCACAAAAATAAGTCAGGTATTTATTCTACATCAAAATTCATATGTTGCCCATATCCAAAAGATCAAAGAGTTTACTCTGAAGGGGTGGGGCTCTATTGTCCAAGCCCTTTTGTATCCCAACTGCAATCAGGTCAAGAGACAGTTTTTTTCTACACATTTTGCTAAAGTATTTGAAGCTGATTTATTTCAATAATTATTACAGGTTTTTCATTTCATCCCTTTTTCTGCAGTTTCAGGGTCAATGTATTTATCATCTTCCTACTTAAAGTCACAACAAAAAGGGGTGATATAAAGGAAAATGGTTTTCCTGCTTAACTTCCTGATTTTCCATCTGTACTCTATCTGATTTTACTTAAAACTCTCCTGAATTATTTTAGGCAGAAAACATGTGGGCAAGTGCTTATAATCTCATAATTGGTAAAAATGCTATTTTATATGGAATAGTTCAGGGGTCAACCCAAAAGCAAGGTATGGAAATAAACTATAAAAATTTTCCTGTACTTTCTACTTGCAAAATGTATCGTTCAGTCAGCTTTCTTCTGCTTCATGACCACAAAACTCATACAAACTCTAGCCAGAGGTACCACATATATTATAGGTATGTCCTACAGAAAACCATAATTCTCTTAAACAGTGACTTAAAATGACAAGTTTAGAACTTTATAGTTAAATAATCCAAACTTCTCATCTTAAAGGCTGTATAAAACATAGATACATCTAAATCCCTCAGCATTTAATGATAGAACTGGAACCCAGACTCCAGTTTTCTATTTAAACTAGCTCATATTCTGTTCTCTACTGAAGGAAAGCACAGACGAATGCATACAAATTCCCAATGACCTGGTGATACCTTATAGAAACTAAGTCTCTTGAACAAATAATAATTTGTTTCAGAATTGACGATTTAAATCTGAAGCTTTTGATAATTTTATAGTTTGTTCCTCCCTTTCCTCTTCCTTGTTAATATATTCATTTTATTGCTAATACACAACAAATATGTGTAACAAAGGGAGAGTCACATAATTTTTGTTTGACAAACCTCATATGTATGAGGAAGGGTGCCCTCTAGATAGTCAATTTCGATTCTTTTCATTCTAATGTTAATGATGTTACTTAAAGTTTAAAGCATCAAATGACATTATTCCAAGTGACTTCATGACACAGAGGGTACATTGTGTAAGGAATTTCAAGTAGACAGTCTCAGATGTTTTTCCCTTTAAAATGCAAAGGAAGAAATGCAATTACTATTTATTATTTAGTTACCTAATGCCTGCCCATCATGTCTTTTTGAATTTGGCCCGGTAACTTATAATTAAAAGGATCATTATCCCTGCTGGATGTGGGCACAGATTCACATTATTTCCTTGCAAGCCTGTCTGCTGTCTCACTTTAATGAAAATTTAAACCTCTTAGAATGACATGTGGTACCTGGAATTATTTGTCTTTTGTCTGAACAGTAGGAAGGGGAAGGAACTCCTAGAAAAATAAGGCACTGTTCCTTTCTATAAATACTTGTCTTCCAAACACCCATTTTCTTTGTTTTTTGGAAGTATTAATGAGAAAAGTACAAAAATATCCGCACTAAATACAATAAGACCATGAGTTAGCAGAGCAGAGCAGAAACAAAACACCTGGGCTTTTTTTTTTTTTCTTCTCCTCCTCCTCCTCATATTCAACCCAGATTATCTGGCTCCTTTACTCAGCCATGTTGTTGTGTGTCAGTATTTTTCTCTTTTTATTGCCAAGTAGAATTCCATTGTGTGGCTATAACATAGTATATATTCATCCATTTTCCTACTGATAGGAATTGTTTTAGTTTTTTTTTCCCAGTTTGGGGCTATTCTAAATAAAATTTCTACAGCATTCTTAAACAAATCTTTAGTGGACATACACATTTATTTCTCTTGGGTAAATATCTAGAAGTGGAATTACTGGGTCAGACTTTAGATACATTTCTTTCTTGGTTAGAAGTAGTTTTCCAAAATGGTTGCACCATTTTGGGTTCTCACCAGTAATGTATGAAAGTTCCAGTTGTCCAATCCTAACCAATGCTTGGTATATTTAGCCTTGTTAATTTTATCAAATCTAATGGATGTGGTCATATCTCATTGTGACTTTAATTTGTATTTTCTGGTAATTAAAGATGTGTATTGGCCATTTGAATATTTTCTTTTGGAGTTTTTAAAAGTTAGGATGTTGATCTTTTATATTATTCATTTGTAGGAATTGTTTATACATTCTGGAAACATGTCCTTGTCAGATTTTTGTATTGTGAATATTTTCTCCATATCTGAGGCTTACCTTTTCACCTTTCTTAATTGTATCTTTTTTTTAAAATACAGTTTTAGTGAGTGTGAATATTTTCTCCATATCTGAGGCTTAACTTCTCACCTTTCTTAATTGTATCTTTTTTTAAAATACAGTTTTATTGAGATATATTTACATACCCTAAAATCATCCACAGTGTACATGCAACTATTTACAGTAGCATCATATAGTTGTACATTCATCACCAGAATCAATTTTTGAACATTTTCCTTACTCCAAAAAAATAAAAATAAAAGTAAAAAAGAACACCCAAAACATTCCATCCCACCCTTTTTTTTTTTTTTTTTTTTTTTTGGAGCTGAGTGATCTCTCTCCTCTCCTTTTTTTTTTTTTTTTTAATCTTCATTTTATTGAGATATATTCACATACCGCGCAGTCATACAAAACAAATCGTACTTTCAATTGTTTACAGTACCATTACATAGTTGTACATTCATCACCTAAATCAATCCCTGACACCTTCATTAGCACACACACAAAAATAACAATAATAATAATTAGAGTGAAAAAGAGCAATTGAAGTAAAAAAGAACACTGGGTACCTTTGTCTGTTTGTTTCCTTCCCCTATTTTTCTACTCATCCATCCATAAACTAGACAAAGTGGAGTGTGGTCCCTATGGCCCTCCCAATCCCATTGTCACCCCTCATAAGCTACATCTTTATACAACTGTCTTCGAGATTCATGGGTTCTGCCACCCTATTTTTTATTTAGTTTTTGTACCTTTTTTTAGTCATCTGTCCATACACTGGACAAAAGGAGTATAAGCCACAAGGTTTTCACAATCACACAGTCACACCATGTAAGCTACACAGTTATGCAATCTTCTCCAAGAATCAAGGCTACTGGGTTGCAGTTCAACAGTTTCAGGTATTTCGTTCTAGCTATGCTAATACACTAAAAACGGAAAAAGGATATCTGTATAGCACGTAAGAATGTCCTCCAGAGTGACCTCTCAACTCCATTTGAAATCTCTCAGCCACTGAAACTTTATTTTGTTTCATTTCATTTCCCCTTTTTGGACAAGAAGATTTTCTCAATCCCATGATGCTGGTCCAGGTTCATCCCTGGGAGTTCTGTCCCACATTGCCAGGGAGATTTACACCCCTGGGAGTCATGTCTCTTGTAGGGGGAGGGCAGTGGGTTCACTTGCCACATGGGCTTAGAGAGAAAGAGAGGGCCACATCTGACCAACAAAGAGGTTCTCTGGGGGCTGACTGTCAGGCACAATTGTAAGTAGGCTTAGCCTCTCCTTTGCAGTAACAAGCTTCACAAGGGCATGCCCCAAGATTGAGGGCTCATTCTACCAAACTATAAGTTCTTAATGTTTTCAAGAACACCAGTAACAACCCAGGTGGGGAAGGCCAATATTTGCACATTTTTCCCCAGTTCCCCAGGGGAGCCTGCAAAGATATCCTCATTCTCTGCCCAAATTACTTTGGGATGTATCAGAATTTCACACTAAACTGTACAAATTAATGGTATCTTTAAATGAGCAAGCAGAACTTTTTAATTTTGAAGTCCAGTATATCATTTTTTTCTTCTGTTATTAAAACCATTTATGTACTATCTAAGAAACTTTTGTCTACACCAAGGAATGAAGGCACTATCTTGTTTTACAACCTTTCACATTTAAGTATACAATTAAATTTTTGTACGGTTTGAGGAAGGGGTCAAGGTTCATTATTTTTCTATACAGTTATGCATTTTTGTCAGCACCATTTGGTGAAAAGAATTCCCTTTCTTCATTGAATTATTTGATTCCTTTGTTGAAAAATGACCATATATGATCCATTTGTTTATCTTTATGCTGATACCATGTTGTCTTAATTACTGTACCTTTATAGCTAGTCTTGAAATGAGGTTGTCTAAGCTCTCCAAAGCTGTTGTTCTTTAAAATAGAACATCACAATTTTAAGTTCATTTTGGGCCATTATTCTCTGAAAGAACATATAATCTTAGTAAGAAAAGTGATTTAGTAGAATCTAGACCATTAGGTTTATCTTCATAATCAATCAAGGCATTCTTTAATTTCAGTCAAGGTGACTGATATAAGGTAAGAAGAGGTATAATATTTTTGGAATGCCCATTATGTGCCAGGCATTCTGCAAAAGGCTCTCTGTATTTTGTTTTACTTAAATTTAATTCTCACAAAAAACTCTCTGAAAGAGTTCTTATTATTTCCATTAGTAGATGAGAAAAGTGAAAGTCAGGGAAAAGATTCATTCAAAAGATTCAATTGCATTTCCTCTCAACCTTTTTGATCATTGTCATCCTCAGTGATCACCTGGGATGCTTTCTTTATGGCTGGCAACTGGGTTTTTGGCTAAAGACAGATCTACTTTGCTTCTTAGCCAATTATCACACTGAACACAGTTATAATCCAGAAGGTAGATTTAATAATTTTATGACACCTTAGTGGACTTTCATAGCAAATGCATCTATTTATTTATAAGTGAGAGGTTGTGAGATAAAACATACTCTGATTCACATTGTTTTGTAAATCATTTTGAGTATTAAAAATCAAATCAAATCAAATTTTGTTGCCGAAAAAATGTCTGACAAATTGAGCTGGCAACATTAATAATTAATAGTGCAGAATTATATATTAGACACATAAACAATTTAAATAAATAGCTAGATGATCATCGTCTTGTTACCACTGTAAAAGGAGACCTTAACACACAATTTTGTTTAATCTTTAAATTTTTTTGCTTACAAAGAAGACTTAAAGATACAAACTGTTTAAAACTGTTAAAACTATTCTCTTCTAAAAAAGCATCGTGGAGCACTGTGGTTCACCTTCATAAAGGAAACTTGGTAGGTGCGAATGATTAAAAGTAATTTTCTTCTAATTTTTAAAGAATTTCTCCCATATTATTGCTGATGATTCTCTTCCTGATGGCTGTATTTACATGTGATATGGAGAAATGCACCATATTTAGGGAAATTGTTTTTGCTTTCTGTTCTTCTAATGGATGTTCTAATTTGTAATTAAGGTTATATTCAAGGTGCCCTTAGTGGTCTAGTTGAATCTAGGTGAATGTGAAATACAATGTAAAAGCTGTTGGGGATAGAGGTTACATGGTAAATTATGTACTTCAGTTGTATTACACAAGAATATAATGGTTTTGGAAATTTCTTTATAAACATAATAAGCAATGACACTGTTAAAGTAATTCTTACAAAACTCTCCAACATAGACAGAATCAAAATATTTGTTAGAAATTTTCAGCATGCACAGTCTTAAAGGGCATGGACACCAGTTGACTTCAGGCAGGAAAATTTTTTTTAAATCAATTTTACTGAGATATATTTACCTACTGTACAGTCATCCAAAGTGTACAATCAATTGTTCACAGTACTGTCATATAGTTGTGCATTCATCACCCCAATCTATTTTTTGAACATTTTCCTTGTACCAAAAAAAAATAAAAATAAAAAATAAAAGTTAAAAAGAACACCCAAATCATCCCCCCCCACCCTATTTTTCATTTAGTTTTTGTCCCCATTTTTCTACTCATCCATCCATACACTGGATAAAGGGAGTGCCATCCACAAGGTTTTCACAATCACTCTGTCACCCCTTGTAAGCTACATTGCTATCCAGTTGTCTTCAAGAGTCAAGGCTACTGGGTTGCAGTTTGATAGTTTCAGGTATTTACTTCTAGCTATTCCACTACATTAAAACCTAAAAAGGATTATCTATATAGTGCATAAGAACATCCAGCAGAATGACCTCTCAACTCCATTTGGAATCTCTTAGCCACTAAAACTTTATTTTGTTTCATTTCACATCCCCTTTTTGGTCAAGAAGATGTTCTCAATCCCACAATGTCAGATCCACCAGATTCATCCCCGGGAGTCATATCGCACGTTGCCAGAGGCAGGAAAAGTTTTTATTTGCACACCAGCATGGTGGGGGTCAGAAGGAAAGGCACCATCAGCATGGCAGGGGTCTGAAGTAAAGCTTCCATCCACTTAAGACAAAGGGAGAGCTGTATTTATGTTCAGCTTTTGGGGTGGTCAGTTGGCATAGATAGACAGGAGTTTAGCTGATGGTTCAAATGGTGATTGGACCCAGGGGTCTGTTGGGATGGGAATTGGGAAGGAATGGCATTGAGCCAGTGGATAAGTGAGTAGTGGGTTTTTATGCCTTTTTAAGGATTAGAATGTATGTAGCTGGGGAAGGCGGATTTTGGGCAGGATGCAGTGGCCACAGTATGTTATTCTGACCACCAGGAAGTTTAGCGCAAAAGGCTAGTCTTAATGTTCCATTTGTGAAAGCCTACATTTGGAGTGGAATTTTCCAACAATATTATTATCTCCATTTAAGATGAGAAAACAGAGAATCTGGGATAGTAATGATTTGTCCAAGCTCACGCATGTGTTAGGGAACCAGTATTAGTTATGAGCCTTACAATAGTAGCATGATATGGATGTATAGCTATCATTGCAACTGAAGAACTTACAGCCTAGAGGAGGAGTGAGACAAGCAGTAAAACATATAAAATTGAATTTGAAAAATGTTCGCATGAAAGTATGCTCAAAGAGGAGAACCTTACCCACACTGTAGGGAAAATTTGCCTATGGAAGATAAAGGCTGAGCAATTAGATGACTAATACTTATTGAAAAGACCCTCAATGCCTTTTATGTGCCATGTGCATTAGGTATTAGGTATGTCTGATCTTACTTAACCTTCACAGAAAGCCAGCAAACCCATTACTGTCATCTCCATTTTTATAGTTGCAGAAACTTGAGGAAAGAAAGGCCCCAAAGAAGAAAAAAGATGGAATGGCCTTTCAAAGTTTCTCCCAGGTGTAATATTTTGTGGTTCTTTAAACCCCAAGTAACAGTGGATCACTGCAGTTTTTTCCTTCTTTCCAGTTATTAATGTTCTTTGCTATGAGTTCTTCAGTTTAGGCTCATTGTTGAAACAAGCCATGGACTAGAGTTGACCATTTTTCTAAGTGATGAGTAAATTCACAGAGCACATCTAGCTGTGACAGGGAACTACTGACAGAAAGGCCCACTGTGGATTCCATCATTGTGCCCTTTGCTGTTTTTGACATAATTGATTAATAAGAAAGAAGCTTGAGAATGTCAAACAAAATCTCGTAGATTTCCTGCCATCAGTATAGGAACTCGAAAGTTTTGAACACTAATAGTCCACCCCAGGAATCAGAGAGTTATTGGGAAATACCTCTGATTTTTCTTAATTTCACTTCAGAGGAGTGGAAATAATATGATTTATAAAATTTCAGATGGCCTATTAGAAGAATCCTTTAATTTCAAACACCCCTGGCCTGATAAAATACTATATTGTATGCCTTTTATCTTAGCATGTAGAAGTGCTACACCAGCAGAATGTTAACATAGCACACATTTCAATCAAAAATTGGACAGAGCATTCAAGGCAATGTTTGTAGTTGTATTTTCTCTAGGGTAGAAAGGTGAGAAAAGAAGTAAAATTATTTAGACATCCAAAATTTTATTTCAGTGTTACATACACACTTTTCTCACCAATGTAAAATATACAAGCAGAAATGAGTCATGCGGCTTCTGTTTTCAGGGAGAATAAATAAGAGAGTTTTAATTCTTTTTATATAGACAAACTACTTCCTGGGTATTTTTAAAAAGAGGAACATAAATCAGAAGAAAATATAGGCAAATGCTAATGCTGAAAAATAAACAAATGAACCAAAAAATATGCTACAGGAGTAAGCACACTGACAGCTGTCATCTTTGTTCCTTATGCAGAATGCCTTCCATTTATGTGGCTGCCTCAGTCGTATCAGAAGTCCACATGACAGCTGTGGAATCAGCAGTCCTCTGTGTCACTGCTGTAGCTATAGACAGTTTTATATATGACTAGCAGAGAAATACAAGCTACCAATCCTGGTTCAATTGCAGAAAGGATCAGAAATAGAGCTGTTCAGTATTATCCAAGTATGGATATTTGTGGTAAACATATTAGACAAATGATCTTCAGGGCAAAAAAAAAAAAAAAAAAAAAAAGGCTTTTGTGTCAAATAGACTTGATATTAAGTCCCTGTTTTATGTTATGACCTTTGCATAGTTAATTAACCATCTAAGCATGGGTTCCCTTATCTGACAATGAGACTAATACAAGGTCTCAAATGTCATGAGATTGTTGTTAGCATTAAAAAAGATAATGCCTCTAAATGCACAGTGCCTAGCAGAGATTTTCATTATCATTTCCTTCGTTAGTATTTCCATTTTTTTCTGAAAGAATGTCTGTACTCACAAAACGGTTTGTCATGGTTGCATTTACCCAAGCTATTTTTAAAATATTTTAAAGTAAATAAAAAGGTTGCATTTAATCAATCCATTTTTTAAATGTTTGTAATAATGATAGGCATTTTCACTTTTTTAGATTCTTGTTCTATTGTTTGCTTATGGCTTAAAACTATAGGAGAAATATATTTAGGGCATTAACCTGTGCTGTTGATTCAGAAGAAACAATGAAAAGCATCAGGGGCGTGGGCATTCATCAGAGATGTTACTTGCCTCTTTGGGAGCAGAGATTTTTGAGCTTCTGAATGGACCTAGTTCACACACATTATTTGGTCCAGAGGCTGTGAACTGAGGGGATTCCGAGAGGCTGGGTCAGGGCAGAGAGTTGGGGAGGTGTGGCTAAGTCCAGAGCTGGGCTCCAAGAGGCTGCCTGCTACTTTCTATGAATGGAAGGCAGGACTTCAGTTCTCCAAGGAATGGTAAAGCCAGGAACTTCTTAAAATGTGCTCAGCAACCCCCCCACCCACCACCACCACCACTCTACCCTTTACTTGCAGTAAAATTCTTAAACTGAAAAGCAATTGTATGTTTGTATTGGAAAAGAAAATAAGGAAGGACTCTAGGAAGACTGAGATCCAGATCCTAGCTGGTACTAAAAGGAGAAAACTGAGGTGGCTGCAAATTTCAAGGGAAAAGAGAAGCATGTTAAACATTTAATTTATGAAGGAGAATGAATCGGCTAACTTGAGTTAATCAGCTAACTTGCAGCCTTCAAAAAGTTCTTCAGGCTTAATAATATTATTTCCCAATGGCAATGGTAGGAAACTATTGTTGTAAATTGCATTTAGGATTAAATCAGTTGACATATATCAAACAACTTGCACACTATCTGAAACATGATATTTGTTCAGTAAATATCATTTCTTTTTCCTTAAAGTAGGGGGAGGGGGATATAAAAATGACTTAGTCAGAAAATAGATATTAGATATCTACTATTGCAAGCTTTATTCACGATTAAAACAAACACACAAACACCATAAAACAAGGACCTTGCTTTTGAAGAACATTTTGTTTTCTTAGGGAGATAGTAAATTAAATCTAATTCCATCATGGTAATATGTGAGAATCAACTGCAAGAAAATAGTGTGATACCACTGTCAATGACAACTTTTCTCTTGGGATTAAGCATTTAAGTACTTCTACAAATATGTTGAACAGGCCCTGATACAGAGTACAGAGTGATATTCAGGAAAATGGAAAATCCCTAGTCTCTCAGTAAAACACACACTGTTTTTTGGC
This sequence comes from Choloepus didactylus, assembly GCF_015220235.1. Taxonomy (NCBI): domain Eukaryota; kingdom Metazoa; phylum Chordata; class Mammalia; order Pilosa; family Megalonychidae; genus Choloepus; species Choloepus didactylus. The sequence continues at coordinate 27,293,593 of NC_051322.1, read as the reverse complement.
ACTGAATAAAATCCCCCTTTCCCTCTAGAGGTGTCCAAACCCATCCTTTGGCATCAAGGGAAAATGAGTGTGTGTGTGTGTGTCTGATTTTGTGTTTCTTTGATATCCTGACATCCAGCCAGAGAACTTGCAAGGTGGTTCAGTCACTCATTTTGTATCCTTCATTCAAGATGAGATAGTGCTGTACATGTTAAAGGGAAAGGTCCCCAAAGCTATAAAAAACATCTATGATTCAAGCAGGAACATTTTCAACATGTTGAACCGATGTGACTCAAAGCTGTGGGTATTTCTGGATTCAAAAGAGAAGTGGAATGACGAGAAAAGCAGTCCCACTCTGGCAAATGTGGCACAGATGCTGGCACTGAAGGAAATGTCACTTGAGCTGTCAAGGAGTTGGGTCCTCATTAGGAGTGTGAAGACAACTTCTGGCTGTATTGTAGATTTCCTGAAAAAAAAAAAAAAATTCCTCCTTCTTACAACAGATCGTGTAGCACAGCTTGGGGAAGACACGTCAACAGTGACCATACGGAAATAAATCAGTCCAAACCCTGGGTGCTCAGGAGGCATTGGTACTTGGCTGGTGTCTTGAACAATCACATTTTAAGGATCTCCTTGTGCCAAACACTGAAAATCATCTCTAATACCTACCAAGGAGACAAGTATTATCCTCTAAACAACCAGAGAATAACAAATGGGATGAGGCAGGGACCAGTTGCCACTTTGTTTCTGAACTATTCCCAGTAGCTTCTGTACCAATTTAATCAAAGGATGCAAACTTGGCAAACTCATCAAATGACACTTCAAGGTGCTCTCTGCAAAAAGTTAAAATAATTTGCTGGCAGATCATGTGATATAAGAAGCTGGGTGGATACTAGAGGCTCCCACAAATTTGGAAAGTATTGGGAAACATGAATCAGGTTCTAGAAATGAGATTCTCGTGGAGCGTTGCCCACATAAAGTTTGTATACACAAGCACGGTCACTCAGCCCAAGTGAAGGGGTGAAAACAACTATTCTGACTTTACAGATTCAGCTGGTTTCTCTGGAGAAATCTAATCTTAAAAATCTTCTCTTTTTTAAAAATGAAATCTGCAGTAGATTCAACACTCAAGCTTGTCAGGCAAAAAGAGAGCAAGATATGAGTGCTTTCTCAGGGGTTGGTTTTTCAAGTGCAAGACCCTAAAATTCTCAGCAAAGCATCACAAGGTAGAAGATAATTTTGCCAATGATTATGAAAAATATGAGTTGGCATCTGCATGACATACACAGTTTTATATCATTGAACAGTCAGCAGCAATGTAACCAGATGTAACAGCTTTTGCAATCCACTCTGACTTGTCACACTGAGCTTTATTATTTCCATCATGAGAAACTGAATATTCTTCATGGGAACTTTATTATATTTTATTACTTCAATTTCATTTAGTAAACTTGAAAAAAATTTCCCTTTAAAATGTGACCCACCTACAGAAAGATTGCTCTAATTCTAACATCTGCTATTACACAGACAAACTTAAAACCAGTGGTGGGGCACCTGTGACCATTAGCTCCACATAACCCTTGAGACACTTTTACAGGACTTGAAGCAAGCATTCTAGTATAGATGTGGTTTTGGTTATTTATTGCTGTGTAACAAACTACCCCAAAACTATGTGGCTTAAAACAATAACCATTTCATTCTCTCTCGTGATTCTGTGGGTTGACTGGGCTCAGCTGTGTGGTTCTTCTCCTGCCTGGGATGTGGGCTGGGGCTGCCTCTAGGGATTTGGCTTGACTGGAACCTCCACAATAGCTTGAGCACACGGCTGGCATCTGGTGCTGGCTCTGCTGGGAACTTGGCTAGGACTGTCGATAACAATGTCTCTTGATCTCTCCCTCTGGGCTTCTCGCAGCATGGCAGCTGGATTTCAAGGGGGAATACACCAAGTGGGAGGGGACCACACAAGGTTCATTGGAGTGCATTTTTAACAACTAGCAAGCACAAATTGGAATCTGGCTTACATGTTCCCAACTTACAATCAAGAATTAGGGTATAGGACATTGTCCATAAGATTCCAAAATAGAGAATGCCCACTCTATATTAAGTAATTCACTTTGCCTGTGAAGACTGAAAGCAAGATATCCTATTTTTAAATGATTGAAAACATTTTAATGTTCTCATTTTAAAATGGAAATTAACATCAGTGGTAGTTTACTTACCTATGATATGTAATAGTGTTCTCCCTTCTGCCCAAACCTAATTATCCTGAAGAAGTTTAATTATATTTGTGTATTGGGAGGCCAGAAATACCACCTTACTATAGCCTACGCTAGAAGGAATCTAATTCAGCTCATGTACTTTTCAGAAAAAAGCACTGAGACCTGCAAAGTTATAGCTTCCTCAAATGCCCTCTCCCCGCTTCAGTCAGAGCTGCTTCTGCTTCTGTGTCTCCTGTTTTATATATTGTGGCTAACGTATGATTTTATTTGTAATACCACATCCAATAAAATAAAGCTTGAGAAAGAGGCAGAGTAGCTGTTAATTAAGAGTGCCGAGTCTAGAACCAGACTACTTTGAGCTGTGATTTAAATTCTCTATGCCTCAGTTTTCTCATCTGTAATTTTGGGAAGAAAGCAGTAACTTATAAGGTTGATATGTGGATTATGTGACTTTATATTTATAAAATGCTTGGAACTTTCTCAGAGACCTAAATAATACTATGTAAATGTTAGTGACATAAAATAAACCTATTACACTGGAGATAAAAGGAAATGCAAAGAACCGTCAGGCATGGCAGTTTAATGTTCAAATTCAGGTCCTAGGAATAAGACTGTTTCTGTTGAACATGTTGTATTTTTTTGCACATGAAGGTAGTTTCCTTAAGCAAGACTATTTTAAAAATTATAAACTGCCTCTATTAATAATAAAATATTTAATTGTAAGCCTTCTGTATCTGTTGAGATGCCTTAGACTGTAAATAACAGATACTGTACCCAACAGTCTCAAACAATAAGGAATATCTTGTCCACTCTCCTTGTGCAAGAACCAACGTCAGTCATACCTTGACTCCCAATTGTCAGATCTCCGTAGGTCACTTTACATATTCCTCATCCCAGCTGCCAGGCTCCCTCTGGCCTGCACTCACAGTTCTGCCTCGGTGTGGTCTCTGTCAGGCTTTCATAGACCCTGACCCACCACCCTTCCAGATACACAGATACAGCACAATGATGGTATCAAGCAGTTCTCTGTGAGGCTATCAAGGTGGACTTCTCCTAGGGAAAGAAGCTCAGATTCCTCCTAAAGCTCTAGGGTGTCTGTTACTTGCCACCACTGTCCCCAGACTGAGCCCAGAGGCCAGGCACTGGGACCCTTCTATGGTACTTATCCAAATCTAAACTCTAGCCCAAGCATTCTTTATTGGTGAGCAAGGATTACCTGGGTGTTTGTTTATTTTCTTTCTAATCTGACATTTATAGCCCTAACCATGAACCCAGCTTCCTTTAACACTATGCATCTTTTTAATATCAAAATACTCAGTTATTATATATATGAGAGCAGGGGGTTGGATGTAGACAAGGGTCAGGCAACAAGAAAATGCAAATGATAGGCATTAGTTAATCCAGATAAAATTAGGAAATATTATCTGAGAGATTTATCATTTCATATAGTTCTCCAGAGAGCCTTAACTTACCAACCCAACCATGAAATAAATTCTGAATTTTTATAGCAGTTGTTGTCTGCACAACTCTTTGAGTTAATCACAGATAGACCTAGACATGTCCTCTATTGTTGCCCTTATTTATTTCACTTTTTGTTACTTTTAATTCATCTATTCATTTAGTCATATTTGGCTTGATTGGTTATACTTAATAGTTAGGGCTTCCTTTAAAAATCTATGGAACTTCAAAAAATTCTCCTTTTATTCTTAACACAGTCATAGAATTATTTTCCTGCCTCTTAGTTATAAATCTGAGTGCTTAAATATCCATGTGGCCATCCCACCCAATGTTCCACATTTCATAATTTTTTTTTAACTTTTCAAATCCAGTTACCTTGCAGCCACATATTTCAAACCCACCAGCTTCTCTGCTGCTCATCTCCTTATACTCCACCTCCACCCCCGCCCCGCCCACCTATGTACTTCCGGGCCATGAGCCAATTAAATTCCATATTGTTTATGCCAGTTTGAATTCAGTTTCTGTTATTTAATATCAAAAGCCCCGCCCTGATATAAAATTCTAGACAAATGTTGACTGTAAAAAGAGAAAATAAAGTCTGCCCTCTCTCCCCACCCTCCAAAAGGATGGAGACATCCTTTCTTGCATATGTATAACCACAAAATTAAAAATACAGACATATAGCTGAATCATTTATAAATACTGGCAATAAGTTTGTATTTTAGAGGAAGATATTTTTTGGCAGTTTAGAACAAATAATACCTTTGCCTGGAAGTTCCTGTTTCTCTGCTTATGGATAGAATGTCAGGGTGGGTGACTGTTTTTGCTTCTTTTTGGCACCTTCAGGAGTTTGTATCTCTTTCACATGAAAAATTTCAGCACAGAGATTACACTGGTTTCCTGCTGAGTTAAACTTGCTTTAGGACAGCTGGATCAGGCCCAGTGTGAATGTGTATTGAGGATTCCTATAGTTTATAATATGCTTTAGGAATTTACGCAATTTGCAGAGTTGGTTGATTATATTTTCTAATTTATTACATCAGTTAGTGAAAAAAAATCTATTTTACTTTCATTTGAACTGAAAATTCTTATATTAGCTTCTAACAAAGCAAAAGAAATTGTCAACTTGTGTGTCGTGTCCTAAAGTGACATGGTTGTGAGTATTCTCATACTGGAGGTTGATGAAAAGTCCCATCAAATCATTTGTTTTTGATATTTTCATAATTTGATTTTTTTATGACTATTTGACTCTTATGTCTATAAGTTCAAGGTACTTTGGTGTCTAATTCCACAAGGGAAATAAGGATAAGCAAATTAGTGAAGACAAAGTAGAGATCATTGTCCTGGAAACTTGAGGTAGAGCTAATTACTTGTTTGTCCTTCCAAATTTGACTCTTAACGTTCTTGCCATTCAAGGCAAAATGGAAACAGAACGAATTTCATATGTTTCCATACAAATGCTGTAACAAGGAACTTATATGGAGAGGTTCTTGCTGGGCAGTCATACGATCAGCATTTACATCAATCTTCAATAAAAGTTAATGGCGTAATGATATCTTGAAATTCTCTGATGACATGGGAACTAAAGTAAGGCTTTTCAGGTATGTTCTCTTTTATGATCAGATTTTTATGGGCATAAAATCAAATAAGATTTTTTTATAACAGGTTATTCTGCTCAAATTTTAATTGGGACTTTTATAGAAACCAGAGACAAATAATTTGAAATTAAGGTCTCTCACAAGGATGTGAAATACAGATTTTCCACATGCTGAAAAACCATTAATATATTTTAAAATATCTGAGGCAAGAAGAAATTCTGTCTTTAGGAGAGAATTATTCCATGTGTAAAAAATCTGGAGTGGAGCCAAAATATCCCTCAGGAAATGTCTTTGATAAGTCTTCAAGATCAAATTAAGTGTTTTCTATTTCTGTAATTCCTTAAGGCTTAAAAATTCACAATATAGATTATTTGCATTCTGAATTCTCTCAAGAAATTTAAAAGTTTTGCTATAAAACTCCAATCTTGGATTAAAATCAAATTAAAGTAAGTAACAAAAGCAGAATGCGATGAGATAAAGAACTCTATCCTGAGGAGTCCCAGCTAGGGTTTCAGCTCCACTGCCAACTAGTAGTTATGCCCTGGGGCAAGTCACTTGGCAGTCAGCTATTTCAAACTGATCCATTCTTTTTGCTATGCTTCAAATCTCTTTGTGTCCTTTTACTCTCCCTGGCATCCTTCCAGTTCCAAGACCTGTAGTTTTGGCACCAAGTATCTCCATTCTCCTCTCCTTAATTCCTCAGGCTTCTGGAAGATGTTCCCTCAGAGTGTCCACTTTCCACCCCACCATCCCCACCCCTGACTCCCCCTCCTCCAAATTCCTCAAGGGTCCCACTCTGATTATCCTCTCTCTTATATCTTCAACTCCCCATCAATGGCCTCCCTCTTATTTGCATATTTGAATATACTCAACTGTATTACATTAACAAAAAGAGTTCTCTCTCCTTTCTTTCACTGCAGTGTTTCTGAAAGCCTTGTCCACACCCATGGTCTCCACTTCTTTTACCTCCCCCTGGCCCCTCAAACCCTGTCACCAGGCTTCTGCTATATCATTTTTCTAAACCTACTCTTATCAAGGTTATTCATGATCTCTGTGTTGCTCTTTATTAGTTGATGAGCCTCATTTTGCATGGTTCATCATTCCCCTTTCCTGGAATGAGTCTCTTTCTTTGGCAGCTGATCCTTCTGCTAGTTTCTCTTGTGTCTCCTTTGTGGCCTCCCATTCCTTTATCTATCCTTTAAATTGGAACCATATACTTGTCTCTAGTACCATCCTCCACTATGCTTTCTGACTGATGTGGCTAAAGCACTTCTATGATTGTATCAGTTTTTTGTCTGCGAATTCTCCATGGCTCCCTGTGGCCTACAGATAACAGGAATTTAGCCCGGCAAAGTAAGATTTGCTGTAATCAACTTTTATCCTATAAAACATAACCTCTTTTATTTTTAATATGCCGTCTTTAATATTTCACATCAATCTCTCCTGACTTTTGTGTTCATCATTCAACTAGAATGAATTCATGTAAATAGAAATGAGCATGGTGCTATATCTTGGTACATACACCCAACAATAACAAAAATATGGGTCTTACTTTCATGTACTTCATATTCAAGAACTTGTCTAAATCATAACCTATACCTCAAATGCCAGCTTTTTTAGTTTCCCAGCTGCCAAAGCAAATACCATGCAATGGGTTGGCTTAACAATGGAGATTTATTGGTTCATGGTTTTGAGGCTAGGAGAATTTAAAATCAAGGTGTCTTCAAGGTGGTGGTTTCTTCCAGATGACTGTGGCATTCTGGGACTGACTACCAGCAATGCTTGGGTCCTTGGCTTTTCTGCCACATGACAATGCATATGGCAGCTTCTCTTGGCTTCTCTTTTCTCTTCCAGATTTTGTTGACTTCCTGCTTCTGGCTGCTCCCTGTGGTTTGTTCTCTCTTTGAACTTCCCTAAAAGCCTTCAGTAGTAGGATTAAAATCCTTCCTGATTCGACTGGGCCACACTGTAACTAACCAAACTCATCAAAAGGTCCTATTTCAAAGGCTCATACTCACAGAAATGGATTGAGTTTAAGAGTATGATTTTCTGGGGTACAGAGCACAAAGCCACCACATACTCCAAATGAAATCTTCTAGTACTCTTCCTAATCCAAACTTGTCATCCAGAAAAAGAAAAGGATTTTTTTTTTTTTTTTTTTTTTTTTTGGTGTAGGGGCACTTTACCACAAAAGTTGTAGGGATTGTTGATAATAACAAGAAAGGATGCTCAACACCAATTATTAGGAAATCACATTTTTTTTAAAAAGTCCTTTTGGCCCAACAATTACATCAGAATCATATGATGATGCTAATTTATAATCCAGATTTCCAAATTCTGCTTCAGATTGACTCAAAATACTTGAAGGTAGATTCAGAGAATACACATTTTAGTAAGAAAAGATGCTTCATGTCACACTAAGTAGAATAAGAAGATTTTGAAGTAGATTTTTGCTTCATATCTTTTATCATATTTTTGATGTTCTAGTTTGTATTGCTGTGATTTATATAAATTTGCTCCTTCCTCTATTAGACTGTAAACTCTAATAGTTTTGTTTCATCTTACAAATCAAACTTTACACCTGCCCTGCAATCTAGGAAATATGTGTTGAATATGATTTTGTATAGGAAACAGAGTAAAAGTAAAGTATGTGAGAAATCTAATAATATAATTTAAAAGCCTTCCATTGATGTCTGTTTAAAGCCAGGCATGATGTGCTGCTACCTACCTTTTCGCCTATATCTTTTTTTTTTTTTAATCTTCATTTTATTGAGATATATTCACATACCACGCAGTCATACAAAACAAATCGTACATTTGATTGTTCACAGTACCATTACATAGTTGTACATCCATCAATCCCTGACACCTTCATTAGCACACACACACACAAATAACAAGAATAATAATTAAAGTGAAAAAGAGCAATTGAAGTAAAAAAAGAACACTGGGTACCTTTATCTGTTTGTTTCTTTGTTTCCTTCCCCTAATTTTCTACTCATCCATCCATTAACTAGACAAAGGGGAGTGTGGTCCTTATGGCTTTCCCAATCCCATTGTCACCCCTCATAAGCTACATTTTTATACAATTGCCTTCTTGATTCATGGGTTCTGGGTTGTAGTTTGATAGTTTCAGGTATTTACCACCAACTACCCCAATTCTTTAGAACCTAAAAAGGGTTGTCTAAAGTGTGCGTAAGAGTGCCCATCAGAGTGACCTCTCGGCTCCTTTTGGAATCTCTCTGCCACTGAAGCTTATTTCATTTCCTTTCACATCCCCCTTTTGGTCAAGAAGATGTTCTCCATCCCACGATGCCGGGTCTACATTCCTCCCCGGGAGTCATATTCCACGTTGCCAGGGAGATTCACTCCCTTGGGTATCTGCTCCCACGTAGTAGGGAGGGCAGTGATTTCACCTATCAAGTTGGCTTAGGTAGAGAGAGAGGGCCACATCTGAGCAACAAAGAGGCACTCGGGAGGAGGCTCTTAGGCACAATTATAGGGAGGCCTAGCCTCTCCTTTGCAGCAACAGTCTTCCCAAGGGTAAATCCTGTGGTAGAGGGCTCAGCCCATCAAACCACCAGTCCCCTATGTCTGTGGTCATGTTAGCAACCATCGAGGTGGGGTAGGCCAATACCCCTGCATTCTCCACAGGATCCTAAAGGGGGCTCTACATATTTTTTTCCTTGTTTTTTTTTTTTTTTTAACTTTTTTTTTTTTTAAATCAACTGTTTGAAAAATAAAAAAATAATAAAAATAATAAAAAAAAACATACAATAAAAGAACATTTCAAACAGACCATAACAAGGGAGTAAGAAATAGACAACTAACCTAAGATAACTACTTTACTTCCAACATGTTCCTACTCTAGCCCAAGAAAGTACCTAATATAGCAACATTTCTGTGAACTTGTTCCTACTATACCCATCAGAAATTAACAGACCATAGTCATTCCTGGGCATTCCCAGAATGTTAAATTTACACATGATAGCTTATCTGTTCTTCTTGGATTATTGTTCCCCCTTCCTTAATTGCTCTCTATTGCTAGTTCCCCTACATTCTACATTATAAACCATTTGTTTTACATTTTTCAAAGTTCACATTACTGGTAGCATGTAATATTTCTCTTTTTGTGCCTGGCTTATTTCGCTCAGCATTATGTCTTCAAGCATATTCATATTGTTGTCATATGTTTCACGAGATCATTCCTTCTTACTGCTGTGTAGTATTCCATCGTGTGTATATACCACATTTTATTTATTCACTTATCTGTTGAAGGACATTTGGGTTGTTTCCATCTCTTGGCAATTGTGAATAATGCTGCTATGAACATTGGCATGCAGATATCTGTTTGTGTCACTGCTTTCCTATCTTCCGGGTATATACTGAGAAGTGGAGTTGCTGGATTGAAGGGTAACTCTATATCTAGTTTTCTAAGGAACTGCCAGACTGACTTCCAGAGTGGCTGGACCATTATACGGTCCCACCAACAATGAATAAGAGTTCCAATTTCTCCACATCCCCTCCAGCATTTGTAGTTTCCTGTTTGTTTAATGGCAGCCATTCTAATCGGTGTGAGATGGTATCTCATTGTGGTCTTAATTTGCATCTCTCTAATAGCTAGTGAAGCTGAACATTTTTTCATGTGTTCCTTGGCCATTTGTATTTCCTCTTCAGACAACTGTCTTTTCATATCTTTTGCCCATTTTATAATTGGGCTGTCTGTACTATCGTCATTGAGTTGTAGGATTTCTTTATATATGCAAGATATCAGTCTTTTGTCAGATACATGCTTTCCAAAATTTTTTTCCCATTGAGTTGGCTGCCTCTTTATCTTTTTGAGAAATTCCTTTGAGGTACAGAAACTTCTAAGCTTGAGGAGTTCCCATTTATCTATTTTTTCTTTTGTTGCTTGAGCTTTGGGTGTAAAGTCTAGGAAGTGTCCTCCTAATACAAGGTGTTGAAGATGTTTTGCTACATTATCTTCTAGGAGTTTTATGGTACTTTCTTTTATATTGAGATCTTTGGTCCATTTTGAGTTAATTTTTATGTAGGGTGTGAGGTAGGGGTCCTCTTCCTTTCTTTTGGATATGGATATCTAACTCTCCCAGCCCCATTTGTTGAAAAGACCATTATGACTCAGTTCAGTGACTTTGGGGGCCTTATCAAAGATCAGTTGGCCATAGATCTGGGGGTCTATCTCCGAATTCTCAATTCGATTCCATTGATCTATATGTCTATCTTTGTGCCAGTACCATGCTGTTTTGACAATTGTGGCTTTATAATAAGCTTGAAAGTCAGGGAGTATAAATCCTCCCACTTCGTTTTTCTGTTTTAGAGTGTCTTTAGCAATTTGAGGCATCTTCCCCTTCCAAATAAATTTGATAACTAGCTTTTCCAAGTCTGCAAAGTAGGTTGTTGGAATTTTGATTGGGATTGCATTGAATCTGTAGATGAGTTTGGGTAGAATTGACATCTTAATGACGTTTAGCCTTCCTATCCATGAACATGGAATATTTTTCCATTTTTTAAGGTCCCCTTCTATTTCTTTTAGTAGAGTTATGTGGTTTTCTTTGTATAGGTCTTTTATATCTTTGGTTAAGTTTATTCCTAGGTACTTGATTTTTTTAGTTGCTATTGAAAATGGTATCTTTTTCTTGAGTGTCTCTTCAGTTTGTTCATTTCTAGCATATAGAAACATTACTGACTTATGTGCATTAATCTTGTATCCCGCTACTTTGCTAAATTTGTTTATTAGCTCTGGTAGCTGTATCATTGATTTCTCAGGGTTTTCCAGATATAAGATCATATCATCTGCAAACAATGACAGTTTTACTTCTTCTTTTCCAATTTGGATGCCTTTTATTTCTTTGTCTTGCCGTATTGCCCTGGCTAGCACTTCCAGCACAATGTTGAATAACAGTGGTGATAGTGGGCATCCTTGTCTTGTTCCTGATCTTAGAGGGAAGGCTTTCAGTCTCTCGTCATTGAGTACTAAGCTGGCTGTGGGTTTTTCATATATGCTCTTTATCATATTGAGGAAGTTTCCTTCAATTCCTACCTTTTGAAGTGTTTTTACCAAAAACGGATGTTGGATTTTGTCAAATGCTTTTTCAGCATCTATTGAGATGATCATTTGATTTTTCCCTTTCGAATTGTTAATGTGTTGTAATACATTGATTGATTTTCTTATGTTGAACCATCCTTGCATGCCTGGAATGAACCCCACTTGGTCATGGTGTATGATTTTTTTAATGTGTCTTTGGATTCAATTTGCAAGTATTTTGTTGAGGATTTTTGCATCTATAATCATTAGGGAGATTGGCCGGTAGTTTTCCTTTTTTGTAGAATCTTTGCCTGGTTTTGGTATTAGATTAATGTAAGCTTCATAAAATGAGTTAGGTAGTGTTCCATTTTCTTCAATGTTTTGAAAGAGTTTAAGTAAGATTGGTGTCAGTTCTTTCTGGAAAGTTTGGTAGAATTCCCCTGTGAAGCCATCTGGCCCTGGGCATTTATTTGTGGGAAGATTTTTGATGACTGATTGGATCTCTTTGCTTGTGATGGGTTGTTTGAGGTCTTCTATTTCTTCTCTGGTCAGTCTAGGTTGTTCATATGTTTCCAGGAAATTGTCCATTTCCTCTACGTTATCCAGTTTGTTGCCATACAGTTGTTCATAGTATCCTCTTATAATTTTTTAAATTTCTTCGGGATGTGCAGTTATGTCACCTTTTTCATTCATTATTCTGTTTATATGGGTCTTCTCTCTTTTTTATTTTGTCAGTCTAGCTAGGCGCTTGTCAATCTTGTTGATCTTCTCAAAGAACCAAGTTTTGATGATATTTATCCTCTCTATTGGTTTTTTGTTCTCTATGCCATTTATTTCTGCTTTAATCCTTGTTATTTCTTTTCTTCTACTTGGTTTAGGATTGGTTTGCTGTTCCTTTTCTAGCTTCTTCAGTTGATCCATTAGTTCTTTGATTTTGGCTCTTTCTTCCTTTTTAATATATGCATTTAGTGCTATAAATTTCCCCTTCAGTACTGCTTTTGCTGCATCCCATAGGTTTTGGTATGTTGTGTTCTCATTTTCATTCGTCTCTATATATTTAGCAATTTCTCTTGCTATTTCTTCTTTAACCCACTGATTGTTTAACAGTGTGTTGTTTAACCTCCAGGTATTTGTGAATTTTCTAAGTCTCTGATGGCTGTTGACTTCTAAATGTATTCCATTGTGGTCAGAGGATGTGCTTTGAATAATTTCAATCTTTTTAAATTTATTGAGGCTTGTTTTATGTCCCAGCATATGATCTATTGTGGAGAAAGTTCCATAAGCACTAGAGAAGTATGTGTATCCTGGTGATTTGGGATGTAATGTTCTATATATGTCTGTTAAATCTAATTCATTTATCAGATTGTTTCAGTTTTCAGTTTCCTTATTGGTCTTCTGTCTGGTTGATCTATATATAGGAGAGAGTGATGCGTTGAAGTCTCCAACAATTATTGTGGAAACATCAATTGCTTCCTTTAGTTTTGCCAGTGTTTCTCTCATGTATTTTGTGGCACCTTGATTGGGTGCATAGACATTTACGATTGTTATTTCTTCTTGTTAAATTGCCCCTTTTATTAGTATGTAGTGGCCTTCTTTGTCTCTCAAAACATCCCTGCATTTAAAGTCTAGTTTATCTCAGATTAATATTGCGCCTTTTTGGTGAGTGGGGGAGTGAGTCTTGTGGGGTCCAACTGGTGTACCAAGCTTGCGTGTGTAGTTGGTGTTGCCCGCCCTGTATAAGGGACGTGTGTCTGGGTGGTCAGGGAGAGGCGGTGGCTCTAACAATCAAATCTCCCTGGTATTCCTGGAGTTTTAAAGCTGCTGCAATAGTCTAATCCTTCAGTTCAGTCTTGCCACAGTTTGTCTCTGCCACTGACCCACAAGTCCTTGGTATTGGTGTATGGCTCCTGAGACTTGCGAGTGGGTCCCTCTTCCAGGCCATGCACCCCTGGTCCTCTGTTGAGGGATGACTGTGCTATGTCACAGATGAGTGCCGTCCCCTGAGGGTGGTTCTGGGATTCTGGGCTGTGTAGGGAGGCTCCCAGTCTGCTGAAATGATGGCTGAATGGGGCTTTGTTAATTCCACTGCTCCACCTTCCCAACTCTGGGACAACCAGCTGAGGGTGCAGGGCAGTCTAATGTCCACGCCCAGTTTTGTGGTGTATGCCTGTTATTTGAAGGACTTCCATCACACTGGGTTATCTGGGGCAGCTCTGGGCTATGGGGGTGGCGATGGGCAGGAGTGTTTCCTGTCCACCAGGATGATGGCTGTGAGCGGACACCCCCCTTTTCTTGGGAAGTTGTGGTGTTTAGTGAATTTTCTCAGCCACTGGATTATTGCGTTTTGTCTCAGAGCTCTCTTAGTTCTGCTCTTGTCTTGACCTGCCCAAATTGCAAGTCCTTAAGGCTTTCTGTATTGGGCTTCTTAGAGTAATTATTTTAGAAAAAGAAAAAAAGATTAAAAAAAAAGGGGGGGCCCTCCTCACAGATCTAATGGGTTATTGAAATGCTAAGAGACATTAAGGAAAGGTCCACAGGGCAGAGAGATCAGTTTTTCTTCGGGATTTGCAAATGAGCCTCAGGGCCTGAGCTCTGCCCTTCCCCTTTCTATGTTCACCAAAACTCCAAAAATCCTCTGCTTTTATTTTGGAGTTTTTCTTGCTGTTTTTTGCTATGCCTGTCTCTTCTCTGCTGGGCTGGCTGCTCTCAGATTCTCTGGTGTCTGGTTTCAGTCTATCTATGGTTGGAGTTTGGATCAGTAGAATGAGTTTCCGGTAAGAGCTGCCACTGTAGTTCTCCCTTCTCCTTCCCAGCACTGATGGCCCCTCCTCCCATGGGACTGAGCCTGGCAGGGAGGGATGCAGGTCCCCTGGCCGCAAAAACTTACAGATTTCACTGATCTCAGCAATTCGACGTGTTCATGAGTGTTGTATGAAGTATGCCCAACGTCAGATTGCTCTGTGGTGTCCAGTCCATGCAGTTCCTGGCTTTCTACCTACTTTCCTGGAGGAGTTACTAAAACATACAGCTCACCAATCCCCTCTTGCCCCGCCCCCCCCCTTGACTATATATTGCAGCAAATTCCCCCTTACACTCTGAGTTCCATTTCCTTTGGCCTCTTTTTCTCAGTCGAGTATTGCTCTCCCTCCAACATATGGTCTTTTTCATATGCCATTGCTTTGCTGGAATGTTCTTCATCTCCCTACTTCCTCTTCTGCTAGGTATCTCCTAGTCACCTTTCAGAGGACTTGTTTATTTTAATTCATGTTTATTGAGATATATTCACATACCATGTAGTCATACAAAGCATACATTCAGTTGTTCATATTACCATCATAGTTGTGCATTCATCACCAAAATTAATTTTTGAGCATTTTCATTACCACACACACAAAAATAAGAAGAAGAAAAATTAAAGTGAAAAGAGCAATTAAAGTAAAAAAGAACACTGGGTGCCTTTTTTTTTTTCCTCTCTGTTTTTCTACTCATCCATCCATACACTGGACAAAGGGGAGTATGATCCACATGGCTTTCCCAATCACATTGTCCCCCCTCATAAGCTACATCTTTATACAATCATCTTCAAGATTCAAGGGTTCTGGGTTGTAGTTTGAGAGTTTCAGGTATTTATTGCTAGCTATTCCAATTCATTAAAACATAAAAAGGGTTGTCTATATTGTGCATAAGAGTGCCCACCAGAGTGACCTCTTGGCTCCTTTTGGAATCTCTCAGCCACTGAAGCTTATTTCATTTCATTTCACATCCCCCTTTTGGTCAAGAAGGTATTCTCCATCCCACGATGCTGGGTCTAGATTCCTCCCCGGGAGTCATAGTCCACGTTGCCAGGGAGATTTACTCCCCTGGGTGTCAGATCCCATGTAGGGGGGAGGGCAGTGATTTCATCTGCCAAGTTGGCTTAGCTAGAGAGAGAGGGCCACATCTGAGCAACAAAGAGGCATTTGAGAGGAGGCTCTTAGGCACAATTATAGGCAGGCCTAGCCTCTCCTTTGCAGCAACAGTCAGAGGACTTTTTTTAATGAAAATTTTTTGTGCCCTGGAAACTAAGTCAAGTTCTCCCATTGTCTGTCTGTCCTCTGCCCCATAGCATATCTTGGTAGTACTTTGATTTGTCCTTCTCTCTACTAGATCATACACTCCAAGAGGTCAGGGACTGTACTATTTTCTTTCTTTTGATCTCACTATCACATTGCCAGCAACTAGTGTTGCCAACCCTGATAGGATATTTGGACTCTATCAAGGTAATTACATATATTCATATGTTCATATATTCAGTCAATAATCATACATTGCTTTTCCTTTTTTATCTCCACTGTCCATTTAAACTCATTTTGGGAGAGTAGGTCTCCCATTTGCTTCTTGTTAAAATCTTATCTGCTCACTGTTAAACTGTAAAGAATCTCTGATGGTAGGCAATTACACTATCTAACCCAAAATAATAAATACTCAGAACTTTGGCTTCTTCTCTCTTTATTTTATCTACTCTATTGCATTTGACTCCCTGCCACATTCCCCTTCCCCAGGTTCTGCCCACTACCACAGAATTGGAGGGGAAAAGGCAGGAGATACTAGGGGGCAAGAACTGTTTTACTTTGACTGGCATGGATCTGTCATTGGTTACCTTTGACTGTTAAAAGTATTTAAAGCTGATTTTTTTCTTCTTCAAAGAGCATTTTTGAGGGTTTATTAGTGAAGCACTGTATCCCACCATCATCTAGGGTTTGTCACCTCCAATACTTTGAATGGGTGACTAAATGCATCTTCCCCAGATATGACTTCCATATCCTCCCTCCATTCTTGGACATCTCACAATTCTTGGATGTCTCCAGAGCATCACCTCTATTCTTTTTCTGCTGAAATCTCTTCACTTCAGCCCACTGGGCTGAGTCAAGAACAATCCTAGGAAGAGTGTCTGGGCAGGCCCATATCCTCACCAGGAAACATGCATGTTTGGCATGTCATTGTTGGAGTGCAACCCTCTATTCTGATGCCACAGATACCACAAATGAAAGTATAAAATATCTCTGAAAGATATTCAATTTTGATTTTAAAAAAATTAATACCTCACAGATTGCTGTAGAGAAAAGCATTCCATACTGAGAGTCAGTGGTTAAAATTGCAAAGTATATGTAATTAACTTTGTAGAATTTAAGTGTCCCATTGTGTGAACTTCTTAAGTATTTGGGAATTTGAGAAATGCATATACATATACATTTACACACACACACATAACATACATACATTCTTCCATACATATTTTTTTCCACAGAAGTAATCAAAATGTGAGCCAAGAAAAAAGTTGTTGGATTAAACCAATTGAATTTAAGTAATAAAAAGTTCAAATATCCTGCTTCAGACCCTTTATCACTGGATTTGACCTGTGCTTTCTGCAATAAATCCTTTTAGATGCTATACCATTTGGCTATATGTATTTTTGTATGCATAGAATTTGAGGTGGTCTACAATAAAGATACAAAATAAAACAATAATAGAAATACAATATTAGAACACAATAAAAGTAAAATGTTAAGACAAGAGAAAGAATGACATAAATGAAAGAGAGACCTAGTCACTGTATAAATTTCAGGTGGCTGGTTAGCTAGTATGTTCACAGACTCGGAAAAATAATAGTTACAAGTCTGGTTTTGTAACAGTATCTTAAACATTAAGTATATTTCCAAACCAGCTCCTATTCTCTTCACATTCCCAGGAGGCAATGTAACTGTCTCTACAACAATAAATTAGTGCATTAATAAAGGATTCAACACTTCTATGTGCCTATACCTAGGAGAAAAGCTGCTCAAGATTAAAAGGAACATGGAAAGCACAATCCTTGTTTTCAAGATTTTGACTTATATATCCATCTGAAGCTAGAGGTACACATAAGACTCAATTATTGATCATTTCCAAACAGTATCTAGCCCTGAATTGTATTAAATAAGGAGACTAGAAAGAAATAGTATATTTTAAAACCTCAATTTCTAGTGATAGTTGACATTTGTATAGTATTTTTCACTGCATCCAATAATCTCATTCTGATTTCACAAACAAGGTGAGGAGACTAAGCATTAGTTATTATATATTTCCCCCAAACCATAGAGCTAATGATGTTTATAAGACTAGCACTTGGAATTTCCTGACTAGTAATCAGTTGTCTGGTGCACAACTCATTTTATGCACGTTTAATTTTCCTGTATAAGTTAATTGAAAATATCACTATATGTCAGAAAATTAGGTAAGCTAATATATAGATTGATGAACAGATATGAAAAATAATGAACTTAATTCAACCACAGATATAAATAACCAGAATCCCGGTAGTCAGGTAGATCTGGAATGGCCATCTAGAGTCATCCAAATTGCAATTTCAGAGGACAGACAATCCTCCACAAGACTACCCTTACTTCTGACACCAACTGCAAGTATGGGGGTTCCAGAAACTACCCTCAGATTTAATCATTTGCTAGAAGAATTTGCAGACCTGTGTTAACCTATTATACTCATGGTTACAGTTTATTACAGGAAAGGGATACAGATTAAAATCAGCCAGAGGAGATGCCTAGGGCGGAGTCTGAGAATTCCAAATGTGCAAGTTCTGTTGTCCTCCCCCTTACAGTCAGGATACCTTACCCTCCTAGATACAACGTGTGGCCATACATGCAGAGTATTGTCAACCAGGGAAGCTCACTCAAGCTTGGGTGTCCATGGTCTTTATTGGGGCTTCATTATGTAGGCATAATTGATTGATTGATTACCCACGTGGTTGGACTCTTCCTCAAGGTTCACTCATACTACATGACGCCCATTCTAAATCTTTTGGTTAGTCTTTTTGGCATGGCCAGCCTCTACCCTGTAACTATTGAATGTGATCAGTCCCATCCTAAGAAGTGGTGGCCAGCCCTGCCCCTAAACAAAGACCCTCCTATCAGTTATGACACAGATTACCTCCCCAAAGCTGAGAGCAAAGCCCAGATCTCTCTTTGTACAAGGCAAAATTCTTTACTACACTATGGCTAATATTTATTGAAAGCTTATTTTGTGTCAAGCATGATTATAAGCACTTTATATGTACTATTTCATTTGATTCACAAAAAACCCTACGAAGTAGCAATGGTTATTATCTGTATCATACAAATGAGGAAACTGAGACAGAGGGAAATTAAAGAAGTTGTCCAAGGTCACCCACGTATTAAGTGTCAGAGTCAGGGTTGAAATTAGAAGTGATCCCGAATGTCACTTTCACCTGAGATTGTCTAATTCCAGACCTGGTGCTATGTCATCTCAAATAAGGTATAGATCACTTTGGTCTCATTACAACAACACTCTATATTAACCTTACCCTTCTCTATGGAGCTGAAAAGTACATTGAGGAAATTAGCTAATTAACTTGTCATGCCAATTATATTGTATTATTTTTCTTATTTAATAAGATAGGATCATGAGCTTTCTCAAAGCCAACTTAGGGAATGTCAGGAAGAAAACGTGGGGTTTTGCCTTTTGGTTAAGATTTCTCAGATTAAAAATCCTCCCATGCAGAATGAAGGAGTTATATTGAAGCCAATTATAAACCCATGACATTTTTATTTACCTCGGTGTAAGAAATGATGCCTTCCTCCCCTCCCCCATGCAGCTAGTCTACACGATTGATGAATGAGTTAATTTGAGAACTGATGCTTCATCTGAGACAGGGTGATGAAGGATATATAGGTGTCAGTGTTAGGTGGCAGGTGTCTAAACAATGCCTGATTAGATGAAGTGTGTTTTCCCTCAGTCATATTAGCATAAAGTGTCATATAGCTTCAGAAGTAAAAAAATAACAGGACAGTTTTAAAAGCTGATAAGTGAAGGAACTGTTCCAGGGTTCCCTCACTATAAGGAATGAATGATTACTTACTGTAGGGGGAACATCCTGATTTATTTCTGGTATAAAGCAAATAGCCTAACCCTAAGCAAAAGAAACAATTACCTGTAAACAGAGCAAAAGGGTTGACGCAAAGCTACCGAGACCCTTTGCTCTGAAATGATAACACTCCCCCTGGAGGTAGAAAACCCACTCAGCAAACTGAGAGATGCCAATGGATTCAAGACTCACCCAACACCAGCATGGTCAAGACTTTGAGCAAGGTCTGCCTCGGGAATGGCGTTAATCCCAAGTTGTATTGGACCTTGTCAGCCAGCTTCCCTCAGAAAGGGAGATTCAAGGGCCACCAATATCTGAATCACCATCAAAATGTGATGTGCCCCAGTCCAGTCCAAGGGTGTCAGACATCTCAAGGGGAAGGATAGAATCTTCATTTTAAATAAGCCTTCCTAGCTCTTCTGTGAACCTCCCTCTCCCTAAGTGGTTCTTAATCAGATTGTGACACTCTCTTAAAAATACGCATGCCCTGCCCAACTACACCCACTTCTGTTTCAATGCAGAGACCTAGGGAAATTTCCCTGGCAACTGCATTAAACAACAGCAACAACAGTATTTCCCTTGAGGTGATTCTGAATGTCACCTTCAATTGAGAAGAATTGTCCTGGGTCTTTTTAACCAGGTGATCTTAATCCATAGTCAGTGTGAGGTGGAGTCATGCCTGGATTTATGCATTATTTTGTAAGTTTAATAATGCCCATCCACTGCAAATATTTTGGTGAAACATATTAACATTGTTGCGACAAGCAAACATATAACATGCTCTAGTTTAACACACCTTGAGAACTTCATGTATGTACTGGAATTTATTCCTCAGTCCACTCCTAAACAGGCGAGTTCTTAGCCCCTAGCCCTCTTCTAGAGGGTTAGCTAACTACAAGTTGACCGGCCTTTATTGGAACCAGTAAGGAGTCAGCTGTTAATGCCAAGAACCTCAAGCCCAGCATCTGTATGTTGGAGAGTGTTCTCTGTTGGTACTCACATACTTCCAAGGTTCTGTTGGGCAGTAGGCACCTCCAGCCTCTTGGGTATCCCTGCAGAAATGCTAGGTTTTTCTTGGCCCCCTTCAGTCCAGGAGACACTGGCATTCGAGTACTTTTTGTGTCTCCTCCTCCTGCACTTGCACTAGGGGAGGCAAACACTGCCAATGACTCAGCTCTTTGGCAGCTCCAGTAAAAAACTGGATCATTTTTCGCTGCTTCCCCTACTTGTTTCACACAAATTACCCATGGTGCCTTTACTTAATTGGATAGATTCATTGTCCCTGCTCTTTCCTTCTCAGGTTATAACCCCATTCTGTTCTTAATTCCAGTGATCCCCATCCCATTTTAAAAATCCAGTGTGAATATATTTTACTCATTATTTTCTCTTTCATTATAAGAACCCATTTAAAAAAACTTTATGAACAATCCTACAGAATATCTTCAAATTCTGATATTAAAGAGTTCTCATGACTTATGACATAGATTTTAAATTTCAACCTTATGAGTAGATACATTGAATTTCATATAGTTCATTGTCCCTGGGTCTTCCTGGCAGACCTTAAAATGAAATCCTGTTGATTCTAAAGACTATAACTCTTTCAAAGAGATGATGTGTGCTAAATTTTCATGCACATATTTAAACATGTACTAAGCATGCTTTTCCAGGTAGATAACACAACTCAAGGGGTGACATAATTTAATAGATGTTCTCTTTGTCTTCATATAATGAAAACCAGTGATAAATTCTAAAAGACATATAAAACCACTTCACTATGTAGACAGTCTCCCTTAGTTCTTGGGCAAAGACTAACTAGTTTTTCTAAATTTTCAAGGTTTAACAAAAGGCAAATAATCACAAGTATCTTCAAGAGGTCAGTAAGTTCATTTCTTTGCCATACAATAAATATTGAACTCCATTTTTCCATAGAATGAATTTCATGATATTTCCACAAAATGGGTGGATTTGTTCATTTGTTACAAAAGTTACAAATATAAGATGGTGATTTTTTTAAAAGGCCTTTAAGAATACGATATGCATATCTGCAGATGTCTGGAAAGCATTGGAGATGAAAATTTCCAAGGAGAACTGGGTGAAGAAGTGGGATAGACGATTAGCTATGATCATTCCAACAAAATCAATATGGATATGTATCTGAGCAAAAAAACTCTCATCTCTGCTGTTCTGAATTTTTTATATATTCTAATAGTTTAAATGTTTATACATTATTTTCAGAAAATTGGAATGTTAAGGCATGTTTCAAAAAAAGGCTTTCATTAAACTGGCTTTAGAAAATAGATGTAAGGATGGAAAGGTTTGCAACCACTATTAATACTGCTTTGAAATAATGATGGTGAAGCACCCAATGTGTGCTCCACACTTTGAGACATAAATAACACAGAGGTTTTGTACTAAAGGTGCATGATATAGTTCTGGTTTCATTTTATAATCTTTACAAGATAGGTCAATCAAGTCTTTTCTGGGGTAGAAACCCTATTAGTAGTTTTGCATGTTATTTTTATAATAAACTCTGCCCTTAATGATATTTTATCCTTCTCAGTTTTTTGGGTTATTTTCTCTTCCTTTTTTTTTGTAATTGAGATTGTTCAGATACCATACAACTATCCAAAGATCCAAAGTATACAATCAGTTGCCCATGGCACCACCATACAGTTGTGCATCCATCAACACAATTATTTTTTTTCCAATTTTTAGAACATTTTCACTACTCCAGAAAAGAAATAAAGACAAAAAAAAGGAAACTCACATCCTCCCATACCCCTAACCATGCCCCCCCCTCCATTATTGATTCATAGTTTTGGTATAGTACATTTGTTACTGTTGATGAAAGAATGTTAAAATACTACTAACTGTAGTATATAGTTTGCAATAGGTATATATTTTTTCCCTATATGCCTCTCTATTATTAACCTCTAGTTATAGTGACATACATTTGTTGTAGTTCGTGGGAGAGATTTCTAATATTTGTGTAGTTAATCACAGATACTGTCCACCACAAGATTCACTGTTTTATACATTCCCATCTTTTAACCTCCAACTTTCCTTCTGGTGACATGGGTGACTCTGAGCTTACCCTTTCCACCACCTTCACACACCTTTTAGCAGTTAGTTATTCTCATTACATGCTACCATCACCCTTGTCCATTTCCAAATATTTAAGTTCACCCTAGTTGAACATTCTGCTCATAATAAGCAACCGCTCCCCATTCTTTAGCTTCATTCTATATCCTGGTAACTTATATTTCATGTCTATGAGTTTACATATTATAATTAGTTCCTATCAGTGAGACCCTGCAATATTTGCCTTTATGTGTCTGTCTTATTTCACTCAGTATAGTGCCCGCAAGGTTTCTTCATCAACCCATTTCTTTTAAGATGGTTTTGTTCAAACACAATACATTCTGTCCTAAGTAAACAATCATTGGTTCCCTGTATAGTCATGTATTTATGTATTGAGCACCATCACCACTCTCTATATAAGGACATTTCTTCCACAAAGACAGAGGAAGAGTCAAAGAAGGCAGAGGCAAAAGTAAAAGGCAAGAGAGAGAAAAACAAACAAACAAACAAATAAAAGGACTTGATAGCTAGAAGGTGACAGAAGGAAAGAGAGCATTAACCTAAAGTACAATAAAGAGTCAGAAAACATCACCAATGCCTGGAGTCCCATACCCTTCCCCTATTCCCCACCCCCCACCCCCACCCCAAATGCATTTAGCTTTGGTATATTGCTTTTATTACATTAAAGGAAGCATAATACAACATTTCTGTTAATTCTAGCCTCTAGTTTGATTGTATTTTCCCCCCAGTCCCACCCTATTTTTAACACCTTGCAATGTTGACATTCATTTGTTCTACCTCATGTAAAAACATATTTGTACCTTTTATTACAATCGTTGAGCACCCTAGGTTTCCCTGAGTTACACAGTCCCAGTCTTTATCGTTCATCTTTTGTTCTGGTGTCCCACATGATTCCAGCTTTCCTCTTTCAACCGTATTCACAGTCATCTTTGTTCAGTGTACTTACATTGCTGTGCTACTATCTCCCAAAATTGTTTTCCAAACCTCTCACTCCTGTCTTTTCCTTTCTGTCTGCAGTGCTTCCTTTAGTGTTTCATGTAGAACAGGTTTCTTGTTCACAAACTTGGTCATTGTCTGTTTGTCAGAGAATATTTTAAGCTTTCCCTCATATCTGAAGGATAGTTTTGCCGGATATAGGATTCTTGTTGGTGGTTTTTCTCTTTCAGTATCTTAAATATATCACCCCACTTCCTTCTTGCCTCTATGGTTTCTATTGAGAAATCCACACATAGTCTTATCAAGCTTCCTTTGTATGTGATAGATCGTTTCTGTCTTGCTGTTTGATAGTCTGATTATTAAGTGTCTTGGAGTAGGCCTATACAGATCTATTCTGTTTGGGGTATGGTGTGCTTCTTGGATCCATAATTTTATGTTTTTCATAAGAGATGGGAAATTTTCATTGATTATTTCCTCTGTTATTGCTTCTGCCCCTTTTCCCTTCTCTTCTCCTTCTGGGACACCAATGACATGTAAATTCTTGCTTTTCATTTTGTATTCTTCCATTCTTTTCTCTATCTGTTCTTTTGTGTGTAGGCTTTCAGGTGCCTTGTTCTCCAGTTCCTGAGTGTTTTCTTCTGCCTCTTGAGATCTGCTGTTGTATGTTTCCAGTGTGTCTTTCATCTCTTGTGTTGTGCCTTTCATTTCCATAGATTCCGCCAGTTGGTTTTTTGAACTTTCAATTTCTACCTGATGTATGTCCTGTGTTTTCATTATATGGTTCATCTCTTTTGCCATATCTTCCCTAAACTTTTTGAATTGACTTAGTATTAGTTGTTTCAGTTCCTGCATCACAGTTGAAGTGTAAGCTTGTTGCCCTGACCGGGCCATAACCTCATTTTTCTTAGTGTAGGTTGTAGTTTTCTGTTGTCTAGGCATGGTTTCCTTGGTTACCCCAATCAGGCCTCCCCAGACCAGAATGGGCTAAGGTCCCAGAAGGAAGAAATATTCAGTATCCGGTTTCCCTGAGGAGTGTGTCTTAGAAGATTGGTACATCCTCTGATGCCTCCAGTCACTATGCTTTTCTGCCCAGCAGGTGGCGTCTGTTAGCCTATAATTCTTGACTGGTGTAAGGAGGTGTGGCTCTTTTTCCCCAAGTTCTGAATGAAAGGCAGGTAGTAAAGCTGGACCCCACCCCTTTTCTCTTAGAGAAGATAGATGCCCTAGGGGGAGGTCATTAGCATTTCAATGGTCTCTCTCTGCCTGTGCTTTACCCTTGTCTGGGTCACAGAACTGGGAACTAAAAATGGCTGAGGCTTTCTCTAGTGAGTTGAAAAAGGAACAGAGCTAGTCCGAGGCGACCTTCCGGCTCTCCAAGGTCAGAGTCATCACCCAAAGCCCCTGTCTGGTTGCTGGGGATTCGTACCTCATAGTGAGCATTCACACTTGCTAATTAAAACCCCAGTTGGAGCTCAGCTGAGCTATATTTGCTTGCTTGGAGAAAGCTTCCCTCTGTCACCAGGAGGCTTTGTAGCTCAAGATGTGGGGGAGGCGTCTCCTGATTTGGATCTGCAGTTTTTACTTACAGATTTTATGCTGTGATCTCAGGCATTCCTCCCAATTCAGGTTGGTGTATGATGAGTGGACGGTCATGTTTGTCCCCCTGAAGTTATTCTGGATTATTTACTAGTTGTTTCTGTTTTTTTTTTTAGTTGTTCCAGGGGGACTACTTAGCTTCCACTCCTCTCTATGCTGCCATCTTAGATCCTCTATGGGTTATTTTCTTTTTAGGAAATTTTTTTAAGGGTGAAATACTCAGAGTTGACAATGACTTAAACTTTCTAACTTATAAATCCAGTTGTTTTTGAACTTTTGATAGTCTGGGGTTTGCCTTAATTTAATAAAATCATCCAATTTCTCTTGGGAATAGCTGAAGGTTAGAGGCTATAAGGTGCATTCTCTGATTTTAAGTGTAATATAATGATTCACAAAGAGTATTATTGAAGAAGGGCTTGTAGCTAAATACATTTGGGAAACTCTATTTCCTATGTTTTACCCCTAAAATTCACAAAACCCATTGATATAGGAAACATTCTGAGGAGTTTCACAGTAATAAAACCTCTTTAACTTTGCTTGTCCTAGTATTACATAAATTCATTTCATCCTGAAACCATTTTATACAGAATGGTTGTAAAGCATAGTTTAAAAATAACTTTATTCAGTGATATGTATTGGGTAATCCCCATGAATGCCCTTGGCTTATAGTTTTATCTGTAATTAATGGTACTTTTCCATTGTTTCATGGATGGAGTCAATGGCAAATCTGATTCTTTTGTAAATTTGGAAAAGCTGATATCAGTCTTTCAGGTTCACTGGAAGTTAAGACCTGCTGCTCAGCATTTAGCTCATTATAAAGTAGTTGTCAGGTGGCACTCCTTTTAGCTCAGTAATTCTCATCATTTTTCACTGAACAGAATACGAATGAAAAAAAAAAAAAAACATAAAAACCCAGCAGGGACAGAGCAATATGCCAAAAAGTCAGGTCATGTGAGAAGAATATCTTTCATATCCTGAAAAAAGAAGTGGCAGCTACTTTCAAAGAGTCTTAAGAACTATTATGTAATATTTAGGGGCGGGGGGAGGGGAAAAGAAACTTGTTCACAACTTTTATTTCAGACTTTCTTTTTTTAAACAGGGATTATGTCTTCATTCAGCAAGTATTTGTTGAGTGCTTGTAATCACGTGTTACCCAATATGTACCTAGAAGGGAAGGCAGTCCTACGCCTTTGCTTAAAGGGAAGTGGATCTATCCTAAACTAAGTACCCTCCAAGTGTCAGAAACAATTGGTTGGCATTAAGGACCCAGTCTAGGGAGACAGGGTGCTTTGCTTTTCTTCCCAAATGCAAACTGGTGAGAGTCTAGGTCCTTGTCCTCATTAGCACTGTTTTCTGAGCTGTCACCTGGCTCAGTATTACTAATAGAAGTGACAGCCTGTGAGAAATTAGAGGGGGAAAGGTGAACTTCTGCA
Organism: Choloepus didactylus; assembly: GCF_015220235.1. NCBI lineage: Eukaryota > Metazoa > Chordata > Mammalia > Pilosa > Megalonychidae > Choloepus > Choloepus didactylus. The sequence continues at coordinate 27,267,308 of NC_051322.1, read as the reverse complement.
TGTCATAAATCATTTCTGATTGATGAGTTTCACTCCTAAGAGTGTACAGTGCATTGAAGAAATACTATAGGTGTAAGAGGAACTTAGAAAACAGTTGTTTGATCATTATCAGATTCTAAATAGATGTGATGATTGACAGCAAAAGATGTTGCTTCTGCTAAATAGAATAATCTAGTGAGAATTTGGGAGGTCATTTTTATTTTCTCTCTCCCTAACTCTGACTACAGACTCTTATTTTTCTGATCTTAACCTGCTCAAGTTTAAACTTTGTTTCCTTGACCTTCCAATATTAATGAGAAGTAAGGAAAGTAAAAATGCTTGCAAGTTATATAGTTCCAGAAATGAACTTACTGCTAAAAAATGTCAAGGCCACATATGCTGATAATTCTTAAGTAGACATATAAAAGAGAATGTTATAGAATAGCTTCCTTTATTTCCCAATATTGCTTATATTCCTCAATTAAAGAAAGTTGGGTGGCTAGAATAAAATATCTCCTGTCAAAAGTTCACCACCCAAACTGTAAGGCACCAAAGTTGAGCTATAGATATAGCCAAGCAGGACTAATTAGTTTCCTGATATACTAAGTCTGCATGTGACACTTGCTTAAAATACATCACTTACTTTATTGGACCTGTGTGTGTTGGGATCTTTATTCTCAAGTGCTTATTTCCAGGCACATCTTCATTGTTAATGAGGAAAGGGCAATACCTTTTATTTGGGGACATGTCAAATTGAGTGGACATAGCACAAACACATTTAGCTGTGTGAATAGCAGATTTCCAAATTATGACACTTAATAAAATCCAAGCTTGGCACAGATTGGTTACATCTAAAAAAGATTCTTTGACATTCTGACTACAAATATAATTATTTTGAAGTCATAAAAAAGTAAGCACTTCAAGGCATTCAAAGATTCCCCTATGAGGGCTCTGTTTTGCAGACTTACTACTTTGGGGTAGCAGAGAGCTTCCACTGGATCTATAATATTTGATTCCACTTGAACACAGACAGCAAAAATGAGTTTGTAGAAAGTCTCTGAGGTAAATTTAGTCAGCAACAAGATTAATATTAAGTGCTGTCTCTGACTTTCTTTCAGAGGGATTTTTTTTCTCATTGGGGAGGTCATTTTTTCTATACCCTAAAGCATCATGATTTTTACAGATTTGTCAAAAAATATCAGCAATTCAAATTAGACTTAATCTGATTTACACATATTTATGTAAATAGAACATGTGGTAAATATGTTGAGTTTAAAGTAGTCTCACATTGATTCCAGAAGGAAGGAAAACGTATTCATTCAAAATTAACAAAATTTAAAATCAAAAGAATTATCATGTTATGAAGCACATTGGATTTAAGTGAAAAACATTCTTTTCCTTTAACCCAGGAAAATGTTAATATATAAAATGCCTTCTCACATATTCAATAACCTCTTCACAAGAATATGTCTAATCGGGATTTCTAGCCTTAAATTTCCTCCCTTGCAATGGCACTCTCACTCTTCCTGTCTTCCTTCCCTTTGTTGTTTGACCTAAAATTTAAAAAAAGACAAAAAATTAAAAAAAAAAGACACGATTCCTATCTTTGGTCAGCTGCTGAACTCTGGTACGTTTCAAACAGCTGTGTTTTTATAGGGGAATCGCGGCACTGACACATTAATTTCAGGAAGCCCCGTTTTCATTCTCCTCTCTCAGTCTTTACGATGACAACCTCAACAGGAAGAATAGCTGCAGATGCTGCCACTGTGTGCCAGCCAAGGAACGGAGACCAGCTTGGCCCCTGGGGAGGAGCCACGTGGGATGAGGACAAATGAGAGGCGGGAGAAGTAGGACTACAAAGACCACCTTTGGGAAAGAGGGCAATTGCTCTTGATAGACTGCAGTCTCCAGGTGTTTTTAGAGGAAACAATATTGTCTATTAGTGAACAGATGGTCTCAGCAGGAAAGGCATCCCAGGGGCAAGTTTTACTCAAGCTCTACTGTTCAAAGCAAAAATTCCTGGTTTCATATTATCCTGAAAGCGGTGCATGTATATGTGTATGCAGGGGTATGCACAGTTGTCTGAGTGCATGTGGAATTAATGGTTTAACTTGCTCGACCAGTTGGATGAAATAGTGTTTTTAATTTTTTTGTTATAAAATGATAAAATATGGTTTTAGCAAAAACATAAACTTTTATCTCCTTTTTGCATGATGACACCATGCATATATTAACTATTCTTGAATTTACCAAACCTAAAGAATTGTCATCCTGGCATCCTAAATTTAGCAATCATGTTCCATTTTACACCAAATCCTAGTCATCGTCCTTAATAACAATGTTTGGTTTAAGGTAGTAGCTCCAGCTATATTGTCCCCTCCCAACCACAGAAGACAAGACAGAGGAGAAAATCATTCTGCGCATGCGCGCACACATACACACACACACACACACACACACACACACACACACACAAAGGGAGAAAAGAAGGGCATTGGATGTTAATAATAAAAGTAGTAATAATAATAGTAATAGCATTAATGTGTTTTGAGTACTTGCTTTGTGCCAGGCGTAAACTGAGTGGCCTATGCAAATTATATTCTTGGTCTTTATAACAGTTCCATGTGCTAGTTATTATTATTATCAGCCCCATTTAACTGATGATAAAGCTGAGGCACAGAAATGTTAAGAAACAGTCCCAAAGTGCATAGTCAGCTGCAAATCCAGAAATCATCAGTGGGTAAGCTGACTCTAGTATGGGATGAGTGTACTCTGGAAGTGGATATCCTTGAGGGGAGCCTGGAGAATGGATGGCATTAGCATAGATTGAGGGTTGGGATATTGAAGGGGAAGGAGAATTTTAGACAAAAGGAATCACATGAGTGAAAGCAGGAAGTATGGAATGAGTATGGTACATTCATGAGATTATGAAGAATCCAGGTTGATCAAGTAGATCCTTCTGGCTGGAAATACTATGGGGAGGAACAAGTAGTTCTGCAATTTGTAACAGACAACCTCATTCTGGCTAGGTTAGAGAGCAAAAACATGGGAACAAACTTCCCTGAGTTTTTATTTGCCCTTCTGTTTCTTAAGACAGATGCAAAATAGCTATAGTTTGCTCACTTGTCTCAAAAGGATGCTACCTATAAGCTCTTGATTCTAAAGATTCTTTTGTCCAAACATAGGGGATTTAAGAGGTCTTTTTAAGTTGCTTTGAAGATGTTGGTTGGAATATTTTAACTACAGTACAGATTGCCGGTTTGGAGAATTTTGTGATTATTATTATTATTTGCTGAGTGAGGGAGGGGGTGATAAAGTGATAAAAATTTTTATATAAGAAGAGCAAGGTATCCAAAACCACTTTAAAAATTTAATGCTGTGTAATTACTTATATGGTCTCAATCCTGGCATATAAGCAGATCTTATCATTAAAATAGCTATTGTGGAGGTATTTTTTAAAGAGATGAATAGCAACTTGCTTCTTGGGAGTCACATACTAGGAGAGTTTAGCCTAAAAACAGCTAGAAAAGGGAATTTTGAAATAAAAGGTTCCCACTTCTTACAGTTTTACCTTATATTTTATGATACAGAAAATGTAATAAGCCCCATAATACCATATGGTACACATTGGGTGCTGGGTACCCCACTCCCATACCCAGAGTAGAACTCTGTAGATTTATACAAAGTTCTTACTATGACCATGCTTCTCAGGTTTTACTTTTATAATTTCCACTGATTATTAAAAGAAAACTCTGTGATTTCTTTTTCAATATAAGTAGTTTACACCTGTATAGTGCTGACTGTGGGCCGGGTGCTATTAAAAGTACTTCAGATAAGCTTATGTTGGCCAGAGACAGCAGATCCTGCCACATGGACCACCACAATATGGCAGCCACTTCCCTGAGAGCAAGCCAGTGAGATAGGGCAACTCAAGAGAAGCCACAGGAACTCTTTCATAACCATCTCTTTTGCTTTTTTGCTTTTCTGTTCATTAGAAGCAAGTTACTGGGTCCAGCCAAGCCTCAAGGGGAAGGAATTGCCCAAAGGCAGAAATGCCAAGACATGGGGATGATTGGGGGCCATTTTAGTGACTGCCAACCAAACAATTTGTCTCCCCTTGTCAGCCTAAATTAGGTCGAAGCCACTATAGCGAAATAAAGGACCATGGAATATGCTGTTTCCTTGCCTGTTTTTATGGTTAATGGATACAACTTATTTTCTATTTAAGGCTTCCTTTTAGGAAAAAAAAAACCTCACATTTGTGTCCCCTCCATTAATTCATACCAACTTCTCCCAGTTTGCTGTGTTGTGATAAGATGTTGTTTTAATTACATCTTCTCTACTTGAGAGTGATTGGTCCTTCATTACAGGGATGGGAGACAGTATTTTGGCAGAATTGACTGGTTAATTTGTTTAAACAAGTTAATTCAGCCAAGAAACTGACTTGATTGATTTGAATGCATTTAGTACATGCCTGTTTAGCTGAGTTAATCAGAAGGAATGTTCATTTAGCTTTAGGTGGAAAAAATCTGAGAAGTAAAGAGGGCATTCCTAGACTGTTTTTTAGATCCCCAAATAAGAGGAAATATAAGATTAATTAATGAAATCCTTGAGGAATATAGTAGTTTATAAATTATATTTTCCCATATGAGATTATGTTTGATGAATCATAATTGCCGTCAGAGAATGATGTCAGTTTTGAGTTTTGAAAGATGTCCTTTCTCAAGGAAGTATCAGTTGTCGCTCTTTGCCAAAATGTTCTTTCAAAAATACATGGATTTCTCTCCTCGTTATTATTACAATATAATTTTGACTTGCAGGATGAATTTGTAATGGATCTACTTATGAACCATTTGTTCATATCTCAGATTGTTTTTATTTCCTCATGGAGTTCATTCATTCATTCATTCATTCATTTGCTTCATCACTTATTCATTGAGCAGTTGTTTATTAGAGTTCTTATTCTGGGCAAACACAATGCTAAGCACTGCAGTGCAACTGTAGCCTTTGTATATTTTTCAAAATAGCAGTATAAGTAGCATAAGAGTGTTTAGTAGCAAGTACTAGATTAAGGTAGCAATATTTACTTATTGTCTTCTGAAAACAAGCCTCAAATAATTAGGTTATACTTTGTTTCAGAAAAGCTGTTCTCTTAAAGAACACTTAAATATCACCAACAATTGATATATGATTCTCTAAGGATGAAGCTTCATCTGGAGATTAATAAAAGGCTCAAGGCAGTTATAGAAATACAAATTAACCTAGTGAGAAAAGAGCACAAGTATTGATTGGATCCAAACCTTGATTATGTAGCAAATAGTGACAGAGGGATAATGATCCATTACTAAATGGAAATAATTTAGCTTGATTATTCCTGCATTTTCAAGAGCAGCAAGATCAGCCACATGCAGACAAGTGGTGGTACGGAGTTGTTATGAATTAAATGTAGGGATGTTACAATTATATTTAAGACATTATAATCTTATTTAGTCTGGAAGTATGTGCTCTTGTGAATAACAATGAATCACATGATTTTTTCTTCATATAAAGAAATTATACCTGAGCCTGTGAATTCTCTCTAGGTTGGTGAGAGTTGTCCCCTCTGTGTTTTACCAGTGGCGGTCGGTATAATTCCCTGTGCATGTCTCTGCTGTGTGTGACCTGATGCGTCATGATTAGATATATTAATAAGGGCTATGTAGAATGATTGCAGCCAAATGAAACTTGATTGGTAGGATTAGCAAATTATGTACTGGTTAGGATTTAAAGAGCAAATGTCATAAATATCCTTTAAAAGAATCACATTATTCAATTAATAGTCCTGTGTCAAGAAAATCATTTAGCCCAGAGTTATTTAAAATTAAATACTACATTTCATTAATGTTGCCTGAGGGCTTCCATTTGTAAACAAATTTTAGGTTTCTCTTATTATATTGAGTGTCTATGCCATTGAAAATACTGCTCTACTATACTTTATATCTTTTTTTTCCCCCATAATTTGTCTCCTTTGGTCACATCTTTTCCTTCTACTTTTTTTTTTTTTTTTTTAACCCCACTTACCTCAATTTGAATCTTCTTTTCAACTCAGCAGCATTTCAGGAGCTCACTCTTCTTGTCCAAGTGAGTTATCTCAATTGAGTCCAAACATCACACATGCTGCCCAACACGTCTGCCAGGCTCCGTCCAACATATGCTGCCAAGCCCTATAGAAGCAGCTCCTTTCCACTGATAATATAGCACAGGGGAGAGAAATCAATAGACCCCCGGGCAAGCCTGAGGAAAAGAGTTAATTAAAGGATGTGGAAAAGAGAAGCATCGTTGACAAGCTGCAAGATACATTAAAACAAAAAAGGGTATGGAGGAAGGGGCAAAACAGGAGAAAAATACCCTCTACTTTTTCAAAGACACTATAATATAGTTCTTTAATTTTGAAATACATAACAGATGCATATATTTATATTAGTAAATTAAAGTAATTTTATAGTTTAGTAAGGATAATGTGTAATAGAGCTAATAGTGCTCTTACAGAAGGATCATAACATGAATTATGCATTGTGCATAGGGACTAAATTTCAGGAGTTGTGACTTTCAAATTAAAATTTTAAGAAGATACATAATGCATCTATATGTTACCTGTAGAAGACAGTCTTTTATATAATATAGAAAGGTTGATGCAAAAGGATGGAAAAATATATAACATGCATATAATCCAATATAAAAGATGTTTTATTGATATTAAAATCAGTCTTAAGGCAAAGAGCATTGATAAACATAAAGAGAAAGACTAAGCAAAGAATAAATTACAGAGAAGGGATGACTTTGTCTGTACCTAACCACATTTTCTTGAAATATATAAAGCAAAAATAGATACAATCAAAATGAAAAATTGATAAACTTACTGTGAGGAAAATTTTACCACATGTTTCAGAAACTGAAAATTCAAATAGACCAGAAAAAAATCAGTAAGATTAAATACAGTTTTTATTACACAATAGCAAACTTTGTTGGTAGGTATATGGATGATTAGGTAGGTAGGTAGGTAGATAGATAGAAACCCTAAATTCAATAAAATTAGACTATTATTTTTAAGAACACATATATTGATAGAAATTGGCCAGGCCACAAGCAAGCCTTAGTATTTTCTAAAATGTTCACTATTAAATAGATTAAGTTATTTGATAAGAAGTAAATAAAAAGAAATCAAGTATAAAACAACATTTTAAAAATGAACATATTTGGAAACTAATAAGCATGCTCCAGGAAAACAAAACAAAACAAAACATGGGCTGAGAGATATTATCAGAGATTTTTGGTTTCGATGTAATGGTTTTCATTGTCTATGTGCTCAAAACACATAGTATTGAGAGAGAAAATAAAAAAGAGAAAACCAAATTGATTTATCTGGTCATGAACTAAATAGAAACATCCCAATGGGCGAGAAACGCGGAGCAGAATATGCACAGCAATGAGTAGGCTGGTGGTTCCAAGTCATGGCCTGGTGGTTTCCCAGCATGCAGGGAGGCGCTGATTTCCAAAACCAGTTGACTAACGGAGTAAGGGTGCCCCACACCAAACAGGCATGTAAAATCTGACCTGCTAAAGCTGCATGAGACTCTTGTTGAAGACCCAAGGCAAAACAATGGCTGCTGATTGCTGTCTTGGATCATGGCTCAAGCAAGCTTCAAGCCAAAGTAGGTACAAGACAGAAACATGTATCGTGACTCCAGTCAAATTGGAGAGCAGAGTAGATGCGTTATCAGCAGAAGATGCAGCGTTCAGAAGATGTTGCTAATGCTGACATAACTGGAATCTCTGACCGTGCTGAAGGAAAGTAACGAACCAAGCTGTATGTGTGAGTTGCGCAGGAAAAAATACATACTATGTAAGGCTGTATTCCATACTAAGAGCTGAATTTTAAAGAAACTACATATCAATGAGTTGTCAAAGTAGATCAGATTTTTGGCATCTGAGAGCAGACCCATTAAAGAAGGTAAAAGGGAAACACAAAAAATGCTTAAATATTAGCCCTTCTTTGTTACTCATTCTCTCAATGGGTGTCGTGGAGCAGGTGGGGAGGAATTTTGAAGCTGTCTTGTTCAGCCATTATGGATCCTCTCTTTTTGAATAGTTTCAGGTTGGTCTTGATGCTTGCGGCTAGCATTGAGAGCATTTTTTCTTTCTGTTTTTGCTTCACTTTCTCCTTCACCCTTTGCCTCTCACCTGGCTCCTGTATATTCTTCAGCATCTGGCCTGCCAGTGAGCATACTTGCTTTTTTAAGTCCCTTCTCAGCCTTCTTGCTTGCTGTTCCTTCGTCTTGGAACACCCTACCTTTAAATCTTCAGGAGGCCACCTTCCTATTTCACTCAAAGAGCATGAATTTCACAACCTTCTACTTAAAGCAGCACGCCCCCAACCCCCATCTTCACCATTACTCTCAATCACATTCATCTTGCTTATCTGCTTCATAGCTCGTATCAGCAGTTGAAATTGTCTTTTTTTTTTTTTTAATTCTTTTTGTCTGTGTGTCTGTCTCTTCCCACCAGAATGTAAATTCCTTGAGGCAGCACTCTGTTTTCACACCCTTTATATTTCAGAATTCATAATTGTGCCAACTGAATGAAGTGTAATGCCTGACTGTCTCCATAGACGGTGGTTGTAACTAAAATGCTATATTGCTTCAATGTAATTGTGTACAAGCCCAAAGTTCTGGAGAAGCACAGAAGAGAGAGCAGTTAACTCTGTTTAGGGGCTTGGGGGAAGGAGAAATCAGGGGAAGCATCAAGGACGATGTGACATTTGAACGGGTATTATAAAAGGAAAAGGAGTAGAAGAAATGCTTTCCAGATACAGGGGAATCATTAACTAAAACCACGTATGAATGTGGAATAGCAGGTAAGTAGATGTGGTAGGTGTTAAGGGCAGCTGCTAGTGGAGTAGGAAGATTGGATTGGATAGTGGTTTAGATAAAGTGCAGGAGGACCCTTGGATGTCAAGCTAATAAAATTAAATGTTTTTCTAAGGACAAATAGATGTCTCTGCAAAGTGTAGAGATTAGACAGATCTACCCTTAAAATTAGCTTGGATTTTTGGAAGCATATCATTCTCAATGAATTAAAGAGGGATTAGTTTGAAAAGTCCATTTGAACTCTTATCTGATCACCCATCTTTCCTGATTTTATTTGGAAACCTGGATTGCCATTTGCTTCTTTTTTTAAAATTCAATTTTATTGAGGTACATTCACATACCATTCAGTCACACAAAGTGTACATTCAGTTGTTCACAGCACCACCATATAGTCATGTGTTCATCACCAAGAATAAAAATTAAAGTGAAAAAGAACAATTAAAGTAAAATAGAACACTGGGTGCCCCCCCCCATTTTTCTACTCATCCATCCATACACTGGACAAAGGGGAGTGTGGTCCATATGGCTTTCCCAATCACTTTGTGTCACCCCTTATAAGTTACATTTTTATACAATCATCTTCAAGATTCAGGGGTTCTGGGTTGTAGTTTGATAGTCTCAGGTATCCACCACCAGCTACCCCAATTCATTAGAACCTAAAAAGGGTTGTCTATATTGCACATAAGAGTGCCCACCTGAGTGACCTCTCAGCTTCTTTTGGAATCTCTCTGCCACTAAAGCTTATTTCATTTCCTTTCACATCCCCCTTTTGGTCAAGAAGATGTTCTCCATCCCACGATGCGGGTCTAGATTCCTCCCCAGCAGTCATATTCCACCTTGCCAGTGTGATATACTCCCCCAGGCATCAGATCCCACGTAGGGGGGAGGGCAGTGATTTCACCTGCCAAGGTGGATTAGCTACAGAGAGGGGGCCACATCTGAGCAACAAAGAGGCACTCAGGGGGAGACCCTTAGGCACAATTATAAGCAGGCCTAGCCTCTCCTTTGCAGCAGATGAGTGGATAAATAAAATGTGGTTTATACACGCAGTGGAATACTACATGGCAGTAAGAAGGAATGATGTTGTGAAACATGACAACATGGATGAACCTTGAAGACATAATGCTGAGCAAAATAATCAAGGCATAAAAAGAGAAATATTATATGCTACCACTAATGTGAACATTGAAAAATGTTAAACAAATGGTTTATAATGTAGAATGTAGGGGAACTAGCGATGGAGAGCAATTAATGAAGGGGGAGCAATAAGCTATCAGATAAGCTATCATGAGTAAATGTAATGTTCTGGGAATGCCCAGGAATGACTATGGTTTGTTAATTTCTGGTGGGTATGGTAGGAGCAAGTTCACAGAAATGTTGCTATATTAGGTTATTTTCTTGGGGTAGAGTAGGAACATGTTGGAAGTAAAGTAGTTATTTTAGGTTAGTTGTCTTTTTCTTACTCCCTTGTTATGGTTTGTTTGAAATGTTTTTTTATTGTATGTTTTTTTCTTAAATTCTTTTTGATATAGTTAATAGTTAATTTAAAAAAAGTTAATTAAAAAAAATGAAAAAAATATGCAGAGCCCCCTTGAGGAGCTGGTGGAGAATGCAGGGGTGTTGGGCTTCCCCACCTCTATGGTTGCTGATGTACTCACAGGCATAGGGGACTGGTGGTTTGATAGGCTGAGCCCTCTACCACGGGACTTGCCCTTGGGAAGACTGTTGCCATTTGCTTTTAAAACAAACTAGCCCTTGCTAGTCAAAGTGTAGTCTTTTGGCAGTAGCATCAGCATTATCTAGGAACCCATTTGAAAAGCAATCTCAGATCTCAGGTTAGTCCAACTGAATCTGAATTTGCATCTAACAAGGTTCTGCAGGTAATTCTTAGGCATACTACAGGTTGCAAAGCACTGAGCCCTAGGCAATTGCCTCTTGGGTAGGTGTATGGTAAAGTTAGACTGCAACTCCCAAATCTTGCCCTCTAACTGTAATCCGAATTGCACTGAAAATTTCTAATTAGAAATCAATGCAAATAAATATAATTAGTATTTGATGCCTCTAGTGCTTATGAGGAATGCACAGGAAGTAAAGATCTCAACTTTGCAGACGAGTGGAATTAGTTGAGAATGTGACAGCCTTCCCATTATAGGAGATAAAACATGCATTCCAAAAATTTTTCGAGAGCAATATAAACCGATATTCATTCAAGTGCTGGATCTGAGCTTAAGGCTATCACAGTTACGTGATACCTGGGAAGATAAAGATTATTCTACAGTGGTGTTAGAGAAGGTTTGACTTTTCTTTTCCTCTCAATCATCACAATTACTACAAAATTATACTGACCTTTGAAAAACTCAGTCAACTATTTGATCTCCTTTGGCCCTGATTTCTACAATCTGACTAAACTTGTCACAGAGAAAGGGCTCTCTTTAATTGGTTTTAAATTGGTAGTCCTTTCCATCAACCCCCTTTGATGGCTTCCTACAGTTCATTGTATTACAGTTTAGTGCAGAGAAATTGGACAAAAAGCTTTTGCCAAAAAACATGCATCTATAGTCAGGTAAAAATCGTGGCTATCTTGAAAAATTGGTCACGATGATTCAGTGAACAAAAACCCATTTTTAAAAAAATCAAGCAGTACTAGTGAATGACTTTCCTGTTTAATTTCTTGTCGATTTAGCATTCAGGTGGATCTGGTTTGTGGGAGCTAATGTTATAAAAAGTCATCACTGGTGATGTGTATGACCAAATTTTATTGAATTTAATTTAAATATAAATATTTTATGTAAAAATTACATGTTAATGTAAAAAATATTATAAGTTAACCTGTAATTTCACTAAGTAGGGACCTTTAATCAATAGTAAGTAATGAATTTTATAAAGTACATCCCCATAGAAAATTAAATGATCCTTGTTTGGGGCATGTTAAATAATACTCCGATATGACAATGAAAAAAATTGTCAACTGCCTTTTTTGTTATTTCCAAGTTTTAAATACTTTTTTTAAATGCCATCTATCTGTATTTAGACACATCACAAATGAATTCTAATTCACCCTCATTGTCCTTGCTTTGTTTTTATTGGAGACAATAAACAATAATTTGGTCTTCTGAATTCCTTGGGATATAAGAGCAATATAGAGTTACCTTCTCTCAGTGATCTTTCCACATCTCAGAACGTTTCTCATTTCATGTAGTACCAGAAAATTCTGGATCAGCTGTTTAATCATGTGGCTTAAGTGAGAGATGATAGGGGCTGAACCAGGGTGATGATAGTGCAGATGGAAAGGAAGGGATGGGTCTAAAATATACCTAGAAAATAAAATCAATAAGACTTCATGCTTGATTAATTGCAAAGAAGTGTGGAGGAGACAGAAGCAAAAATTGGCATGGGACCACACCAGGAATAAATATGATCTTTGACATTTTGATTTCAGGATACTAATACAATATTGAAATTAAGACCTTGATGAGGCAGTTAGAAATCTGATCCTGGGACATGGGTCAGTATTAAAATCAGAACTCTAGATTTGTTGCTCACCCATTGATAGTGGTAGCTGAAGCAATGGAAAGTAATTATAAAGCAATCACCTAAAGAGGGTAGATAGAGTGATGGGGCAGAGGACCTAAGACCAAACACAATAAATAGATGGGAAAGAAAGAAGAGGCAATGAAGAAAGGACAGTCAGATAATAAGAGAACTAGACTGTGACAGTCTAAATGCATGCAAAATAATTTGAAAGTTTAAACAAAGGCAAATAGTCTTTTCAACAAACATAAGTTAATGAATTTTAAGTTTTCAAATCTCAGCATTACAGGTGATAATATTTTAGGTATTTTGGCATCTCTAGTAGGTCCATGAGATTGTTGGAGTAGACATGAAGCACAAAGTGCTATGCTCTCCCTTTAAAACAAAAGGGAATCGAGACCTGTCTGCCTGAGAGATTGAGAGAACAGAAGTAGAAGCTGAATTTGAGGGATACAGGTGGCTGTAGAACCATCCACCAGTCAGTCTTTTGGGGATTTGGACTGAATCCATGTTTGATGTACTTAGATAGGATTTGGTGAAGGTATGTGTTCTATTTCAAGGGGCTATCATGAACCCTGGAAACTCTAAATGGATCATTATTTTAACAAGTAGATTTCAGTATGGACAGCAACCTGAGACACTGGAAAGATGACTGACTTTCTAGCTTAAATGTCAGCAGCTAGCATAAGCCAGGAATAGACTTGTAAGCCTATTTTGCCATTGAACCACACTGGCACACATTGGGCTTTATATTCTGCAGGGTGCAGATTCTGGTCAGTCACCTCACTGAGCAAGCTCAGAGTGTTCCATTTACTTCGTCTTTGGGTTGAAAGAGGATGCTTCTGTGTTGCTTGTTATTCTGTACACTTAACCACATTTGCTTGCCAGTTGTGAACCCGACCTGAGTATTCACCCAGCACTGTCAGTTTTGCTACTGCTTCAACATCCCGAGAGTTGACTTGACAGCACATATAATTTTGACAAAATTAGAAAATCTTGTGGAATGGGTTTGTCTCATTCGATTTCTGACAGAGATGTTAACAAATGGTTCCCCCACTCTTTGCCCCCCACCTTGCAGTCTTGACCGATACATTTAAGCAGCAAATCAGTGAGCTTCTTCCCCAGTGAAATGAGACCTCTCCCTCTCCCAGTGGACTATGCCTAAGTGGTCCTTTGATCTTTGGGAGAAATAAAGCCCTCTCTCTACAGAAAACCTCAGCTCCACAGTGCCGCATTCACAAAGCAGATTGGAAGCCATGCTGACATATTTAGAACCAGTAGGACTCTGGATTCTTTGCTCCACGCATTTGTAAAGCCACCAGCTATGGTGATAGTTCATGTGACAGCAATTTACTGCTGCTGAAAAGTTCCCACACAAGCATCCAAAGAGAAAGAGAAGGGCATATTCCAGGATCTTGGATGTAATATTTTTGCTTTTTTTTTTTTTTTTGAGAAATAATATTGACTATAGTTTTGTTTCATAGTTAGATATTCTGTACTTATATAAATAATTAGGACTCTAACAGGTGTTTGCTTTCTCTTCCTTTAAAAGAAGTACAGAGAATAATATACCTTTCTCTTAAGTGTATTTAGTTTGATAAATATAAAGTTAAACTTATTCATGTGCATATGAATGGACAGATAGTATATATATATGACACTTAGCTTCTGAACAAAAATGCAAAATGCAGATATTTGGCGTTACGGATATAAAACAATTGAATAATTGACTTCATGGTTCTTTCATTCCCATTTGGGGATTATATGGACCTAGGATGAAGGAAAATGAGCTTATCTCATTTTCAAGAAAAGACCAGCATTCTCTTTACATAGAGAGCAAATACTTGCTTGTGATTGAAACTAAGATCCACTTTGTAGAGTCACACTGCCATAGCAAGGTTTTGAATATGCTTCTTAAATGTTGGGAAATGTAAGTTTAATCTGCCATACTATTCTATGCAATAACAACCTTATATAAAGGGCTCTGTTGTAATTAGTAACTCCTGTAGGTGATCCAGGATTAGTATTTACTGTTTCTGCATTAATGTGGTGGAGATAAAGCAGGTTCTCTTTCTTGCACATCCTCTTTTACTTCTGTGCCTTCTCAGCTTCTATTGTTAGCTTTCAAAAGTCCTCTGGGTAATAAATAAATAAATAAATAAATAAATAAATAAACAAACAAACATTTATATGTATATATCTGTCCAGTGAAATGACTCTATCATTTCTCCTTAAAATAACTCACTTCAATCTTTTTCTGTTCAGAGCTCACTTTTTGACTCAGCATTTAGCCTTAAACACAGCACTTGGAATAGTGTTGGTGATGGGCCAGGCATTCACAAGTGCTTTCCATCAGTATCTCTAATCCTCACAGCAGCCCACTGAAGCCAGTGTGTGATTCCCATGAAAATGGAAAAGTGAGACCCAAAGAGGCTTCTGACTTATACCTAAAACACACAGCTGTTAGGTGTCAAAATTGATATTCAAACCTAGGATATTTTTGAATTCTGTGTATTAATCATTTTATGATACTGCCTCTTGATTGTTGAATGAATTAATATAAGCCATAGAGATTCTATCGCAGGAGATATCTAGTCAGATGAAAACTGCTGTTTTTTCTTTTTCTACAGCCTTTTAGGTTCCATGTTTATTTTCTTCCCCAGTGTTCTGGTTTACTAATGCTGCCTTTATGCAAAATACCAGAAATAGACTGGCTTTTATAATGGGGGTTTATTTGTTTACAAATTTACAGTCCAAAGGCCATGAAACTGTCCAAATTAAGGAGTCAGCATGAGTACACCTGCACTGAAGAACAGCCGATGGTGTCCAGAGAAGCTCTGTTGGCTGGGAAGGCATGTGGCTGGTATCTGCTGATTCTTTGCTCCAGGGTTCTGATTTCAAAAAGGCTTTCTCCAAAACGTCTCCTGTTTTCTCTTAGTTTAGCATCTCCAAACATCCTTTTTCTGTATCTCCAAAAATCTCTAAGCATCAGCAAGTATCTCTTGGGGCGTTTTTTCCTCTCTTAGTTTATCCAGAGCAAACTCTGGGCTAGCATCTCTAAGCGTCAGCAAGCATCTGTTGGCTTTCAAGCATCTAATGTCTGTTTGTCCTGGCTTAGCATATCCTGGGGCATTTTCCTCTCTCAGTTCTCTGTAAAAGCTCCCTTTAAAGGACTACAGTAAACTAATCAAGACCCACCCTGAATGGGCAGGGTCAAATCTCCATGGAAACATTCAATCAAGAGGTCACACCCTAGTCAAAAAAATTACTCAGTCTGCCCCCACAAGATTGCATTAAAGAATATGGCCTTTTCTGGGAGACATAATATATACAAATTTTTTATAGATTTTTATTGTTGTTTATTTGAAACAGTGTATATAGAGAACAAAGTTTTCACGAAGTTGCTGATTTCAACGTTGTAATGGGAAATCTTTTTCCTAGTCTCAAACTTTTGAGTAGCTACCTGATTTTAAATCCTATGTCAAGATTTTGTGGTAGGATGAAGGAGCATGCTTCGGACTTACCTGGTATTCTGCTTTTTCCTATGGACCTCTCCCATGTTTTATTTATAGTTTTGCTGAGCTTCTGGGAACAGATTCTTTCTTTGACAGATTTCCTCCAGTATGAAATATATTTTTTCTCTTTCCAATTCAACATATATTAATATATTGGAATATCTGAGAAACCTGATAATTTGGATTCTGAATGTAGCCATTATCAAAAATCTGGAAGACATCTCAGCTAAACGATCTAAAATGTCCTTGATGCTTCTCCTTTCTCATTCAGGAGGAATGAATGAAGAGGTTAGACTAGAGGAGGAATAAAAACCAGTCTATCAGACTGAGTTGTATGAAATTGTCATATTTATTGGTCATTTCATTGGTTTAACCAAAATATCAAATATTTTATATTTGATGTTTAGTATTTATATGTATTTTTAAGAAAAAGTAGCAATGTGCAATCTCCACTCTGTACAGAATCCCACCTCAGAAGAGCCTGAAACCCCAGCCAATTGTTACTTGGTCTCTTGGGATGGATATGGTTGTTTTGGGGGAATACTCAGAATCCTGGACTTCTGCAATTTCATAAGAGAGCAATTTCATAAACTTTTGCACCATGATGCAATATATTGTTGTCATTATGCAATTCAAAACAATATATGCAATTCTGAAAAATAGCGATAAAATATATATAGTTTGCCATAGACTCCGATTTTTTGACATTTTCAGAATTTTGGTAATTTTGCAAGCACCAGAAAGCTTGGGCTAGACTTGAATGTCATTTGATGATTTCACTCTAAATTTGATATGTCATGCCATTCTTTCTGATTCTTAACAGAAATTCACATTAACTATATTATATAAAAGCAATACAAACAAAAGTTTAATAGGGCCATCCGAGTTTTAGCTCTTCCATGTATAAATACTTCTGGATTGCTAGGTATTACAGGAGATTAAAAGGTTGAATCAGACAAAAGCCTCGCCCCTCCAGGGCCTTGCAGTTGATATTAATGTAGTCTCCATCCAGACTAGTCCCATTCTAACCTCTGGACTTATGGCCTTTATTGGCAATCTGGCTTCATGTTACTTGTTGATATGTGCTGGAGCCAGCAGGACTCACTCGTGAGAGCCGATGGTTAATCAGAAATTTTGCAAGCCTGTTATTAAACTAGTGGTAGCTTGAAATTGGTCATGATGAAGTTTCTATCCCACAGAAACAGAAGCTTCCTATTGGAACTTTTTTTGTTGGAGAACCGATTTACCAATATACCACTGGAATTCATAATGCTTGAAGTTACGGTAGAGTTCTCACAGAATGTTATACATAGACAGTCGATGAAAATCTCAAAAAGCACTCTGTATACAACTAGTTGGGCTAGAATAAAGAGAGAGAAGTTGAAGATCTGTAACTTGGATAAAATAATTTCAAAATGAATTTCACCCACTCAGTTCAGAGAGTTGGTTCAATTTCTCCTTACTAGACTTTTCAAGGCCACTGATAACCTTGCAGGGGAAAAGGGACAGGCTTTATTCACCACCTGCAGCATGCCTAACATTGAGAAACGATATCTCATGTAACTCTCACAAGGCTCCTGTGAGGTTATTATTTTGTGGTGGTTTACTCATGTTTTATTTTAATTCTGACTTGAAAAACAAGGTTAAAAGCACAGGTGTGCCATGGCTAGTAAATGGCAGAGCTGAGATTTAAACCTGGAATGAAACATGCATACTTCAAGTCTGTCCTCTTTTCCACACCGCTGCCTAGACAAGGAGCTCCTGACAAGTAGGACTGATCATTTGAGTATCTTCTCCTCTGTTCTAGCTTAGCAAGTTTTCTCCCAGATAAGTTAACTCACATTGAAGAAGCAAGAAGTGTTCTTGAGGAATGATTCTGAAGTAGAGATTTAGAAAATTAACAATTTGTATAATCCATACCCTAAGAACCAAGAGTAACTTTGCCTCTGTGTCCATATTTGCAAAATAGCCACAATGAAGAGAACTGGAAGAAAAGTTATTAATATCTTTGGAGCTTGTTATACTAAAGTGTTATATGAATGTGTAATACTAAAATTTAGTCGTTTCTGCATGTTAACATCTCTCCACACCTTTCCCACCACCCCACACTTTCAGACTAATTTTGTAAATGTTCATGTTCTTTGAGATGGGAAACAACAAAGGAAAAAATAGGGAATCTATGATTATCTCTAAGTTAGTTATAAGATACACAGACAGTAGTACTCAGCCTCAAGTTATTGAATATGTGCAGGGAGCAAAAAAGATTTGTAATTAAACAAATGCCACTGGATACAAAATTTAAAAGCCTGAACTGAATGACCCTCATCAATACTATAAAAAGAAAATCAATGTCTTCAATTGTTATCTGGTGACTTCTGGCCATTTGCCTTTCCCAGTAGTACTCTGTGGCTATACCACGTGATCTCTCCATAACACACTAATGATAAACAGTAAAAAGGGACACAAAAGAAGAAATCAGTAAGTCAGCATTGACCCGATTCTTACAAAGTGAATGTTTTTACAACTGACCTGCAGGTGACACAGGAATGGGAAAATATTTTTGTTCAAACATTTCAATAGTTCATATGAATCATACAGCTTAGAGAGAAAAAAAAAAATAGAATTCAGCCAGAATTCAAGAATAAGATAAGCCCTGAATTTAAAGTGTAGGTAGGCTTTCACAAGATAAACGGGGAAGGATAAGACCAAGGTTGCCATCTGCTTGGCTATAGATGAGTATATTCTGATTTATTCCATGGAAGAAAGAAGAACTTTCATTTCTTTTTCAGACATCTCATTGTCTCCAGTAAAACGTTAATATGAGAAGGATTTACTTATTTGATCAGTATTCTTTTAAAAATGTTTTCATAGTATTTTGATCTAATTTGAAGAGCCAAACCAATAGGTAATAAATGAAGATAAAAAATAAAAGGTAGCCTTTCATTGTGCTTACTCCATTGTTCTCCTAAACTTCCTTCATATCACAACAATGTTACTGAGATGTGTTAGGCTTTTAAAGTTCTATAAAAGGGAAAATTAAGCCATCAACCAGTGTTACAATAGTACATAATCAATGTGTGTTATTTCCAATCTGCGATTTTACATAAAAACAAAATGTGTCATGATTGTTACTATATGGGCTTAGATTAATTTTTCATTAACTGTGGTATGAGTTTTTCAATATCAATTATAGGCCCTGCTTGATTCTTAACCTTCTAGCTTGACAACATTACAGCCATTTGACCTGTCAACCATGCTCACCCCTCTGCCTGGCTGCTACCGAATCCATGCTTTCCTGTTCCTTCCTTTTAACACTCTTCCTTCCTAATACTTTTACTCCAATGAGTTGAGGGCATATCCTGGTGGCAGCTATGGAGAACCATCATTCTAACCCAGTTTTCTCCATGACTATTTTTTACAACTTTTCCAGTTTAGGTGATCAATCTCTTCTTTTCAAATATATGCTCACTTTTTAGCCTCTCTCTACTTTTCTTCAAACTTTTGTCAGTCTCCTCAAGGACTATCACCCTTTCTATCTGTCATTTCTCTATTTCATTCTTTGTTGAATGTGTTATCCAAAGTCAGGTACAGGTAATGTCTTCTAAGGGTAAGGATAATGCTAATAATATGATAGTAAAAAGAAAAAGCAAGATTTGATGTGAAATTTGATTTAATGGAGAGCCAGTTCTATTAAAATGTTTGTTAATTTATTTATTCATTCAGCAACTATGGGCATTGCCCTTGGTGCTAGGTATTGGCTAGTAAGTGAAAGCAGGAAAGTTTATGAACTTAAGATACAGGGAGCTAAACAGGCAATCAAATAATCAGACAAATAAATATAAGCTTACAACTGTGCTAAGCACTAGGAAGAAAAAATACATAGCCTACGAGAACGTTACATATATGCTTGCATTTCATTTTGATGGGCTTATGCAAATAAATAAACACTTGAAACATTACTTGTCTGACACTTTTCGTAAACTGCATATCCAGTTGAACCACTCATTTGTACATAATACACAGTTCACCAATCTCCAACCTACATTTCCCTCCCTCCTCCAAAATACACTGCTCTGTGTAGGCTGTAACCATATTCTAGTTCTGTTATACAAGAATCACTGAAAATGGAGTGTGATTGGATCCTCCAAGAGGTTTCCCATGGAGTTCGGTGATTCTTTTTGCACTGGCTTGAGCCCCTAATTGTCCTCTGTTCGGGTTCTCTGGGGAAACAGAACCAACAGGAGGTATCTGTAAACATTATGAGATTTTTATTACAATGTCTCACACAACTGTGGAGATGCACAAGTCCACATTCCTAGGGCAGGCTGCAAGCTAGGAACTCCAATGAAGATTTTCAATGAATTCCCCAGGAGAAGCTGACTGGCTGAAGTAGAGATGGAATTCTCTCTTCTGACTACTGAAAGCATCATAAGTGCTTGCTTGATCAAACAACTAGGCACCATAACCTGGCCAAATTGACACATTAACTTAACCATCGCATCCTCAGAGGAAGCACCTGAAGCCATTTTTAGCCCAGTCTGTCACCAGTGCCATCTTGGAACATTTGTGAGTACTTTTTGTATGTACAGGACATCATATTAGTGATGGGGGGACATAGAAGATGGATTCAGCAAGACCCACAAATGTAGATATTTCCCTACTTTACAAAAATATCTAAGATTCCTTTAAGTAAACTCTCAGTCCAGAGTTTGGGGGAAATAGATATAAACAGATGGAAATGAATGTTAATTTTGAAGTCAGGTGATGGACACATTGGAATTCATTATGCTATTTTTTTTCTTTTGTTGCAGTTATTTCTTTATAAAAAAAAAACAAAACAGCTTTATTGCGATACAATTCACATACCACACAATTCACCCACTTAAAGTATACAATTCAGTGTTTTTTTTGGTATATTCACAGACTTGTGCAACCATGACCACAACCGAGTTTAGAATATTTTCATCACTTCATGAAGAAATACTGTACCTGTTAGCTGTTACCCCACATTTCCTTCAAGTCCAGCCAACAAACCCTAGACAGCCAAACCCGAACCTACTCTAAGACTGTAGATTTGCCTGTTCTCACATGGAATCATACAATATGTGGTCTTTTTGTGATTGGATTCTTTTTTCTTAATACAGTTTTTTCAAGGTTCATCCCTGTTGTAGCATCTATCAGTATTTTTTTCATTGTTGAATAATATTCCATTGTATGGATGTACTGCATTTTCCTCAATCAGTCGATGGACATTTGAGTTGTTTCCATTATTGTGCACATATCTTTTTGTTTATCTTGGATATAAACCCAGGAGTGGAATTGTTGAGTCATATGGTACCTCCATGTTTAACCTTTTGAGTAACTGACAATTTTCCAAAGCAGCTGCACCATTTACATTCCTACCAGCAGTGTATGAGGTTCCAATATTTTCAAATCCTTACTCATATTGTTATCGTCTGCCTTTTTGATTATAGCCATTCTAATGGGTGTGAAGTGGTGTCTCATACTATTTTAATTTTGTGCATGTTTGAAAACTTTTATAAGGAAGAGTTTTAAAAAAGAAATCTCAAACTCTCCTACTATGTTTAAAACGGTCACATGCACAAATCTTGCATTTATACCTAAAGAAATTTTGGAAAAGATACTGTCACTCTGCCCCAATTAATTTTTGATATCCTCTATCCTCAAAAAATTATGTTGCAATTGTAAGGAACTAGATAGAACTTTTTTAAAGTTTGGAAGAGTTAGTGGTTCTTTTTATTTTTTTTTTTCATTTTTATTGAGATTGTTCAGATACCATACAATTATCCAAAGATCCAAAGTGTACAATCACTTGCCCCTGGGTACCCTCATACAGCTGTGCATCCATCACACTTAATTTTTGTTGAATTTTTAGAAACTTTTCATTACTCCAGACAAGAAATAAAGTGAAAGATGAAAAAAGAAAAAAAGAAAAGGAAACTCTAAACCTCCCCTATCCCTAACCAACCCTCCTCAATTGTTGACTCCTAGTATTGATATAGTACGTTTGTTACTGTTTATGAAAAAATGTTGAAATACTACTAACTGTAGTATATAGTTTGTAACAGGTATATAGTTCTTCCCTATATGCCCCTCTATTATTAACTTCTAATTGTATTGTCATCCATTTGTTCTGGTTCATGAACTGATTTCTAGTATTTGTACAGTTGATCATGGACATTGCCCACCATAGGATTCAGTTTTATACATTCCCATCTTTTGACCTCCAACTTTCCTTTTGAGATTCCCCTTTCCACCTCATTCACACACCATTCGGCGCTGTTAGTTATTCTCACATCTTGCTACCAACACCCCTGTTCATTTCCAAACATTTAAGTTCATCCTAATTGAACATTCTGCTCATACTAAGCAAGAGCATCTACATTTCTTCCACAAGGCAGGAGGGAGAGTCAAAGAAGGTAGAGAGGCAAAAGAAAGAGGAAACAAACAAACAAAAAAAAGACAGCTAGGAAGCAGCAAAAGGAAAAATAACCTTAAATCAAAGTAGAATAAAGAATCAGACAATACCACCAATGTCAAGTGTCTAACATGCCTCCCCTATCCCCCCCTCTTATCTGCATTCACCTTGGTATATCACCTTTGTTACATTAAAGGAAGCATGATACAATGATTCTATTAGTTACAGTCTCTAGTTTATGCTAATTGCATCCCTTCCCCAATGCCTCCCCATTTTTAACACCTTGCAAGGTTGACATTTGCTTGTTCTCCCTCGTAAAAGAACATATTTGTACATTTTATCACATTTATTGAATACTCTAGATTTCACCAAGTTACACAGTCCCAGTCGTTATCTTTCCTCCTTTCTTGTGGTGTCTCACATGCTCCCCATCTTTCTCTCTCAGCCGTATTCATAGTTACCTTTGTTCAGTGTACTTAAATTGTTGTGCTACCATCTCCCAAAATTGTGTTCCAAACCACGCACTCCTGTCTTCTATCACCCTGTAGTGCTCCCTTTAGTATTTCCTGTAGGGCAGGTGTCTTGTTCACAAAGTCTCTCATTGTCTGTTTGTCAGAAAATATTTTGAGCTCTCTCTCATATTTGAAGGACAGCTTTGCTGGATACAGGATTCTTGGTTGGTGGTTTTTCTCTTACAGTATCTTAAATATATCACACCACTTCCTTCTTGCCTCCATGGTTTCTGCTGAGAGATCTGCACATAGTCTTATTAAGCTTCCTTTGTATGTAATGGATTGCTTTTCTCTTGCTGCTTTCAGGATTCTCTCTTTGTCTTTGACATTTGATAATCTGATTATTAATTGTCTTGGCGTAGGCCTATTCATATCTCTTCTGTTTGGAGTACGCTGCGCTTCTTGGATCTGTAATTTTATGTCTTTCATAAGAGATGGGAAATTTTCATTAATTATTTCCTCTATTATTGCTTCTGCCCCCTTTCCCTTCTCTTCTCCTTCTGGGACACCAGTGATACGTACATTATTGTACTTTGTTTCATCCTTGAGTTCCCAGAGACGTTGCTCATATTTTTTCATTCTTTTTTCCATCTGCTCCTTTGCGTGTAGGCTTTCAGGTGTTTTGTTCTCCAGTTCCTGAGTGTTTTCTTCTGCCTTCTGAGATCTGCTGTTGTATGTTTCCATTGTGTCTTTCATCTCTTGTGTTGTGCCTTTCATTTCCATAGATTCTACTAGTAGGTTTTTTGAACTTTTGATTTCTGCCGTATACATGTCCAGTTCTTCCTTTACAGCTTCTATCTCTTTTGCAATATCTTCTCTAAACTTTTTGAATTGATTTAGCATTAGTTGTTTAAATTCCTGTATCTCAGTTGAAGTGTACGTTTGTTCCTTTGACTGGGCCATAACTTTGTTTTTCTTAGTGTAGGTTGTAATTTTCTGTTGTCTAGGCATGGTTTCCTTGGTTATCCAAATCAGGTTTTCCCAGACCAGAACAGGCTCAGGTCCCAGAGGGAAGAAATATTCAGTATCTGGTTTCCCTGAGGGTGTGTCTTAGAAAATTGCTCCACCCTTTGATGCCTCAGGTTACTGTGCTTTTCTGCCCAGCAGGTGACGCCTGTTAGCCTATAATTCTTGACTGGTGTGAGGAGGTATGGCCGTGTTCCCCCAGACTCTGGGGTCTGGTTCTGAATGGAAAGGGCCCCACCCCTTTCCTCCTAGAGAAGACAGACCCCTCAGGTGGAGGTCATTAGCATTTCAATGGTCTCTCTCTCTCTGCTTGTGCTGTCTCCGCCCTTCCCCAAGTCACAGCCCTGGAAACTGAATATGACTGGGGCTTTCTCCACTGAGCCAAAAAAGAAACAGATAGTCCCCTTCAGACCCAGTCCAAGGCAACCCTCCGGCTCTCCCAGGTCAGTCGTCACCCAAAGCCTCTGTCTGTTTTTTGGGGCTGCGTACCTGTAGTGAGCAGTTCACACTCGCTACTTAAAACCCCAGTTGGAGCTCAGCTGAGCTGTATTCACTTGCTGGGAGAGAGCTTCTCTGTGGCATCATGCAGCTCCACAGCTCGGGCTATGGGGGATGGGGTCTCGCGACTTGGATCCGCAGGTTTTACTTACAGATTTTATGCTGTGTTCTTGGGCATTCCTCCCAATTCAGGTTGGTGTATGATGAATGGATGGTCTTGTTTGTCCCCCCGCAGTTATTCTGGATTACTTACTGGTTGTTTCTGTTTTTTTGTAGTTGTTCCAGGGGGACTACTTAGCTTCCACTCCTCTCTATGCCGCCATCTTGCCCGAGTCCCAGTGGTTCTTTTAAAGTACAGAGAAAATATTAATTTGCTACTAACCCTCTCTCAGAATACCGAAATGAGTATATACAGTAGTTGGCACACCAAGTTGTTTTGGTTCTATGGTCTAATTTTAAAGTATTTCATTTAAAAATTGATTTTCTCCTTTAGAAAATCTGTGTTTATAACAATTACTTAGATTCTCATTACACTGAAAATAATATCCAAGATCTCTTTGAGGATGACTATTACTACTGTCTTATTTGTGATAAAGGATCAACAAACCCTGTCTTTCCTAAAACATGAATATGTAATAAAGCAGATTAGAAATGGAGGTCTATTGTTGTCTGTTGTAACCTAGGACCTTCTTTCTAAAGTCTATTGTTCTGATGGACAATGGTATTTTCTGAATTACTTCCACATCTTCCAGGAAAATGACATATTAATTACACTAAAATGATGGTTGGGCAGTTTCTCTCCATGTTGCATTTTTAAAAATGGAAATCTTTAACAAATATTTAATTGAATTGGTTTTCATTTCAATCATAATGGACTAATTATTTTGGAATTGTTTTTTTCTTTTCTTTATAATATGATGGTGCTCATACAGATATCATTTTAAGTAATCAGCCATAATGTGATCAGTAATTAAAATTATAGCCAACTACAGGTGCTGGTAATTGTTAATCAATTAGATGCATAATGACTGCATATCTAAATTGAAATACTGATTGAAGTATTGATTGTTAAATACGATTTTTTTTCAAAAAGTAAACTATCACCTACTATTCTTAAATTGAAATGAGTTCTTGAGAATGTATTTCCAGCTACTATCAGAGTAGCCTGTCTGAACTTTAGTAGGAAATGGACCTTCTCTTTCTACATGTATAAATAAAATTGGTACAGTTGATCAGAACTGACCTGGCTGGCTATTGAATGAGTCTGTGAATTTTAATTGGTTTATTTGCATATTAACAGGCAACATTCTGCAGATGGTTTTTTGGGTCCTGTGTCTCTGGATTTGGCAAATTCTGGAACCATTATATTTGAATGTAATAGTCATTAAACACTGATAGAATCCCTGTTTTGCCAGGAGGCTGCAGTCAGTATCACTGTCAACCTGCTGATTTGCCTTTACAGGAATTAATTAGTTCACATATTTATAGCAATTTGGTGGTTAGAATCTCTGCATGAACAAAAAAAAAGGACATTTATTCCTTCTTAAAAAATGTTTCTTGAAATTCACAAGACAGACTCAAGCTTAGAAATAATTATTTTGCCTTTACCATCATTACTAAAAATTATTTTGTACTTTCTACTTACTGAATCGCGTGAATGGGAGGCAGTTTAGCAAAAATGAGCAAAGTCTGGATAATATTATTTGCATTTCATTATTTGTGAAATAATGACCTTTTCAATTTTTAAGGCATGAATTCTGATTTTAAAAAAAAAAAACAAAATTCATTTTTCCAAAAGGAGACCATACGATAGCATGTCTGTTTAGTGTAATAGATTTAATAAAGCCAGTCTCCCAATGGTATCCTAAAATACATCACTAAAATCATTGTCCTCTTCAAGAAAAAATGTTCTGTGAACATGCGTGCATCTTGACACTCAATATATTAATTAAATAAGTTAATAAAACAATTAATGTAAATAATAACTAAGCTTTTCTTTAGGCATTAATACAAAGACAATTTGCTAATGAGCAATCCAAAAAGAGTTTTTAAAATATTTTTTTAATCAGCAATATACTTTTGAGACCACTGAGCTTTCTTGATTATTGATACATTGATGAAGTTTCAGAGGCAACAGTGTCTTCTGCTAGCTACCATGGTTCACCTGTTAGGCTAAGTAAGAATTTGCAAGTATAGACTGGGACAAGGGAAAGAAACTGTGAGGGAAAAATACAATTTGGAAATTTTATTAGAAAATTCCTCATTTACATAAAACCAGAGTCCATTGAGAAGAAAGGCTCTGAATATCTGAGTAGATACCATTTTTAGCAAAGCAGTAGAAGGGAAAACACAGGACTACTATTTTTATTATTCTTTCTACTTGTATATTATGCCATTTGAAAACAACATGTATGACATTGTTTTTAGTCCAGCAACTCTCTTGATAACTGGAAGTTTATGGTTTGGATATAAGTGAAAATAGTAAATTATGTTATTGGTCTGTCTTCTGACATTACCTAAAGATTGAAATTGGGGAGAGCAGCTCCACTTACCTCATCCTTAAAAGGAATATTTATGAAAATGCCTCAAATCATCATTTCCAACAGGAGAGCACCACAAGGCTGTTGTGTTTCTAGAAGCAACCAGCTGTTAACTTGAGTTATGTGAATCTGACCTATAATCTCACCCGACATTTGTAACACTAATATTTCCCTTATTTCCCCAACACAATTAAAATATTTAGTCTCACTTCATTTTATGAGACATAAATAGCTATATAAGTACCCTGTAATTACTGTACATTGTAACAAATGACCTCATAAATACATTGTAGTGTCCCATGTAATTACATGCTAAGTCGTGTCTTTGAGATGGCTGTTCTGAGATGGAAAGCCTGCTGGTTTCGGAGATTAATTACTTAGGGCCTAATTTGACAGTTTGCTTGAAGATATGCTTCCATTAAATAGCCACTTCTGAGTTTTTAAAAGAAAACTGTTTGTTTCACAGTAAGATCTTATTTCCTAATTGAATATGGACCCAGCTGTATGTGTTTATCCCCAAATACTGGCCATGCCTAAATTTGGATGTACTGAAAAGCAATGGGGGCATTTTTCTGTACAAGATGAGACAGATTTGCTCTCATACTTTTTCCATCAAACACTAGACAGAACTTGTTTTATGACAATCATTTTAAAAGTTCTAGTTTTTTAATTCTGAAAAGATTTTCAAGTGTAAGGTGGTGTAAAAATTATGGTGTTTATTCTCTTAGGCATTGTACAGTGTTTCCTTTTTTCTTCTCTTAGGCATTGTACAATGTTTTCTTTTTTTAAGAGTTCAAGTTGATATGTCATCATTTTAGTATGAGTGCATTTTTCAGTACTCTGAGTTCTTAGAGGTTATTCCCGATGAAGTCCTCTTATCCTGTAAGTGAAAGAATTTTCATACGGCGAGAGTCAGTATTTAAACTATTTTTGTTTTGCCTAAGGATGCTTATCTGGTGAAATCTGGTGAGCTCAATTATTCTGAAGTTATGAATCTCCTTTACTGTTCTAACAGTATCTTGGCTTCTATGTTCTGAAATGAAAAGGAAATGGGAAATAAGTGGACACTGTATTTTCCCACCTTAAATTGTTTATTGGCCTATTTTCTTTACCTTTCAAGTGTGTAATATTACATATAACTCTGCTGATGTATTTATTTTCTGGTTTTCTTAGTTCTAGTTCCTGTATCAAGGCTATTATATTGCTCTTTTATTTAGAAGAAATGAATTGTCTGAGAAAGGACCTAGTGATCAGAAAGAGTTAATGAGCCTCCCTAAACATCCAGCTTACTTCCAGGGAATGACTTAGGCACTGGAGAAAAAAAGTCTATTGATACTGACAAATTCTGAAATGTATTATTCGTAAGATCACTTTATCATGAACTCCAGGGAACAACCAAATTGCGTTATTGTAATGGAATTTTGTCAAAATGTGAATACCTCCTAGAAATTACACTCTTTGTTTCTAGGACCTAGAAGCAAATAGGACTGGCTACTAGGCTATGCATACCAAATTTTCTCATGAAAAGCTGCTATTTTAAATCCAGGCACTCACAAAAAGATAGTGCTCAGGACACAACAATCATACTCCTATTTTTTTTTTTTTTTTTTTCTTTTTTCTTTTACCCCTGGCTGGAGTATATTCTGCATTCGTATGTGGTTTTCTTGGTTGGTTTGGGAATATTGGCTTAATTTTATTTGGCCTAGCTAGTTTTCTTCCAGTATTTTGTTTTCTTTCAGTATTAGAGACCATACATGATTTCATATCAACAAAAAACCCCGATGGTGTTGTTTGTGGTCAGTGGGCAAAGCACTGTTTCTCTGGACCACTCAAAATTTGCCATCAAAAACCACCTCTTCAGACATTGCACTGAATGCTTTCGAGTGGCAAAGGGACTTGTTTCCAGGGATTTGTAATCTAGTTGCTGCAATCAGATGAAGTGTTTATGAAGCTAATTCAGCTTAGTGAGAATCAGTGATTTCTTTATTTATTTTTATGTCTTTAATACCCAATCATGTGAGGCCAGCATAGCCTGATGCCTCAATTATTTGAAAACTTGCTTCAGTTTTCAATCTTCTTTTGTGTGTTTCAACATAGTTGGACATAGTAACAATAAAATGATAAAAAGGAAGGTAACAGCAAAACCTTGTATTATGAAGTGTTTTCAAACTTCTATGCCCTTTCTCATTGATCACCTCTCAACAGCTAGGTGGGAGGTAGAGAGTATCTTATATTCAGTTGATGAAGTTAGCTAAATGAGTCCTAGTATCACTCAGCAAATTAATGAAAAGTTGAGAATAAAACGGTATGCTTTCTGCTCATCCGTCTTATCATACTACTGAATAATTTTTATTTGCAGAACATTGTTTGCAGTACAATAATTTGGAAATACATTCTAGATCAGAACTCTAATAAGATTTTCTGAGCACCAGGTATATGAATTAAGAAGGCCCCAAGTATATTTCCATGAAGTAGTGCCTAGGAATTGGGCTTTATTTAACTTCTGTATTTAATTCTTAAATAGGTCACTAGCTTTTATTTTATAGAATGTGCATGCAAGTTTGGGCCAGAGTTGAATTAACCACATCACCAGAGAAGAGTCTGCAGCTACTCCCAGCTCTCGTCTACTCTTCTGACAGAGCTCTGAGCCTCATCTTTAAGTAGATGGAGAACTATTAAACCAATGTTAATTAGAAAGTGTGCAAAATATTAACCTGACCAGACTCCCAATGTGTCCATCTCCACGAAGTGCCCAGGGTCTCCATGGACAGCAATAGATTGTTGATCTCACAGTGAAAATTTGGAAACCTATTTGACCCTAATTTACTGGTTCAAGTCCCATGTGCTGCTAAAATGGAGTGGGTTGGTTTGGTGATTAGCATCCCACTTTTTCCTTGGAACTGTGAATGTTGAGCTCTCAGAAGCTGATTAAAGGAGCAAAGCTATGGCATGCCAGTTTCCCAATATCAATTTAGATTTAGCTCAGTTTACCTTAACAAGGACATATAAAAATATAATTTATAAGAAATGGTGAACATATGCCAGAAGATATTTCTCACTGTGTAGATAATTTTTTTTTTTTTTTAATCTGAGATGTGCCCATTGTGTGTAACTGAAAAAGACAGGTCTGTGTGATGTGATAAATGGATATGGAGTTTGGAGCAGGTGTCAGGAGGGCTGTGCCCCTAAACCAGAAGGGATAAGTAAAGTGATGAGGTATGTTCATTCAGAAAGACTGATCACAGTATTCAGAGAAAATGAGTGACAGATCATAGTTTTGCCTGGTTGGTAGTGTCAGACTGACAAGGCACTTTAGGTGGTGATCCATAAGGCCAGTGGGTTTATGGTGTAGAGTCTGCAAGTGGTTAGCAAGCTTAGATTTAAAGAGGTAGTTAGGTAGATAGGGAAGGCTGCCAACTGTAGGAGGTTCACAGTGGAGCCTCGAACTTCAGAAGGACTCAGTCTTGGATTCCTAAAGGAACCAGGCAGATTAACAAGGCAAGGGAACACTGCATAGGAAGCAAAACAGTACCTCCACTGGAAAAATCCACTGCTAGAATTGAGACCCAAATCCAAGTGGATTAGCAGTTTTTTATTTGAAGTTGAGAAACCTGAGAAATTGCCCCAATGCGCCTTAGCTTATTGCATAACTAGGGACAGGATTTTCTCAGAGAGGGTTAAATCAGGTTTAATCTCTAGGTAAGAATCCCAGTCACTCAAACTGTGAGGACAAGGGGACCACCAGAGCAGAGATACAGGTAAGATGAGGTTACAACCAACTGTATTGATGAAGAAATGTTTGTTTAATTTCAAGGCCACTAAGTAAGATCACAACAGGCTGGCCTTCATTATTTCATAAAACAAAGTAATGTTTCTTGCCAAAATTTAACACATACGTGTTCATAAATTTTATTTAAAATCACCTATTACTCAATTTGTGTGTAACCACACTTTTATTATCACACAAATATTTAACTCAAATTTTGTAGTAGTGGCAGAATTTTCACCCTGAAAGTGTGTCCACTGAAGGTGTTTGCTAATGTGGCTTTATAAACTCATCTCAAACAACAATGTCCTATATGAATTCAAGAATGCCAATCTTAGTAAGAAACCCAACTTTCCAGCTTCACTTATCACAAGAGATTGTGTATTTATAGTAGTGAAATAAATTTGCAAGAACTATATATAACTGCAGAATAAAAAAAAGGACATTCATAATATCTTGCTATTTTATCAAATCCATACTTGGGTGGTATCATAAAGTATTTAGGTTTATTAACAGGCAAAATCATTTTTGGAAATGTTTACACATTTATGCTTACAGTAGAGCTTAAGATACTGTTTTATTAGATTAATTTCTATTCCAGCTTGAAATTCAATCAGGTGTTTTCAGTATCTATAGAAATATCTACCAAGTGAGGAGTGAATATCAAAGCTTAAATGTTAAATGTTTTTATTGTATAATTTTGAAGTTATTAAGAAGTAGGAATCTTTACTCTGAATGATAAAAATTGGAAAACTATCTTTCCCAACATTAACTGGTACATTGTCAATATGGATACTATTTGTTTTTACATCCTCAGTGTATTGATGCTACCCCTAGGTACAGTGATTTATTTTTTGAAAGTGGATTCTTTTTCAGATGATTTTATCCCAGGAAATTCACTATTATCCACAAAGTTGCTTATGCCAGACACCTGAGAGTCATTGTTGATGACTCTTCTTCCTTTACACTTGACATTCAATAAATCAGCAATCCCTGTCATCTACTTCCAAAAATATATATTATACCTCTTCACTTTCCTGCATTCCTTGAATCTCCCCCATATTCCAAGGTATCTTCTTCACTACCCATGTTTGAAGATTCCATGAGTAGAATAAGGAATGTGAATAATCCCGTGCACAGAATAAGTGTTCAATAAATATTCATGGAAGAAAAGGAGTAAAACAAGAGTCACTAGGTCATTTATCTCTCCTCGTGCTGCTTTTAATTTGCTGAAGAAAATTCAGTGGGTCCCTCTATAGCGTGCACCAATAAGTGGGTACAAATTCTGAGCATTGTTATTGTGCATGGTCTTGCTTGCTTACTTTCTACCCTTTTTTACTTTTTGCCTTTTAAAATTTTCTCCATCTTTCTTGCCCTTACCTTATGTCTCTCTTTCCGCCTTCCTCCTAACCTCCCTAGAAGTATTTACAATAAAAATTGCATAATTATGCTGCACCTGGCACTCCAGAGGAACCTCCAAACATTATCCTATTGTGTCCTTTAAAGCACACCAGGACCTAATGAGGTAGACGCTGTGATTGGCTCATATTGCAGATAAGAAAGCTCAGGCTCAGAAACCTGCAGTGACTCACTCAGGAATTGTACACTGGCGGCAAAGATAACTGATGTGGAGTTGAGGAGTATGATATTGGAGGCATGGAGACCAACCAGTTAGCTACGGCAGTATTCTAGGAAGTGGGTAAATTAAAGTCTGAATTAAGGTAGTGGCAGAGGGAATATAAATAAGGGGACTGACGAGGGACCCAACGAAAATAGATTCTTTAGAAGTACTGATGGATACTCTTTAGTAAGAGTCCGTAGGGTCTCATGAGTACTGAGAGCATATTTCATTCTTCAGTCAACTTCACATAAGATTCAACAACTCAGTAGAAGTACAGGACAGAAATAAGGACAGAGCTCAAAACTGATTTCTAATTAAATTTCTAGATCCTTAGATTGCTGCTATGTCCCAGCCACGGCATTTTTATTTGCCTCAAGGACCTTCTTTCAAATAGTGCCCTCGAATTCCCTGCTCATCTTTACAGTAATTGAATGTTTTTGGAGAGGGTTTAACACGGGCTTGTCTTCACCTGAAGTTTGCTCAATAAAGTAAAGAAAAATTTCAGTATGCAATTTAGATAGATGGAGTTAGAAATGACAATTTATGAAATGTGGATTCTTAGAAAAAAAACTGGGGGGCAAGCAGGCTTATCACTTATTTTTTTCTGTTTTCTCATTTACTCTTATTGATCTAGAGTGAAGGAAAAACAAAGGCATGGACTGATAGAGCCCACGAAAAGGGTAATACCACTTCACCGAATTGGATATGGTTAGCCCAGACAGTTGGGAAATAATGACAAACAAGACCCTTTTTTGAAGTCAATCAACTGAACTGCTATTGAACTGCTACATACCATGATTATTTTGAAAAATAACTTTTTTTTTTTTTTTAATCAAAGAGGGGATGGAGGATTTGGAGAAGTTGAATCTTACACCTTTGCTTTTTAACAAATCTGAGAAAAAACATTTCAACTAGTTCCTGATTCAAGATAAAACACTGCAAAAGTAAAAAGGATGCATTTCTTCCTCCCAAGTAATGATAGGACCAGGTCAAGTCACAACTTACTAGAATTTATTTTTCAAATGTCAAAGGCCATTTGTTAAGTGCTTTTAATAAAATTCATTACCTGGCTTGCCCATGCAGACTCGATTGTGCTAAATGAAAGTTCCCATAATGGTGGCAGCTTCAGGAGGTTTGATGAGGGGATGGGGAATGAAGTTTGAGCTACTGAGCAACAGAAGAACAGGGTCTGATAAAGAATGTAAGACACACTATATCATTAAATAAGAAAAGTTACTGAACATCTTCACTTATCATCCCCAAACATTATAGTTTGAGGCATCCAAGTCATATCTTCTGCAGAAGAACATAGGCAGAAAGAATTTGACCACTGGAATCTTTGCAATCTGCTGGAACATTCTTGAAATCAATGAGAAAGCATGAAAGATGTTGATAAACTTCACTGCTACTCGCAGATGAGGATGAATAAAATGATAGAGTTAATTCCAAAGATGAATAATAACCATTGAGGATGTTCACCTCCTGGCATGTAAAGTGTCTAACTGATTCTATTAATTAATTGCTGCTAGGCATGTATATTTAGATGCCTTGGCTATGGGAGAGTAATTTATATAATCACAGGAAATCGTCAAATATGATAAAGAAAAATGATCTGTCAAAAAATAAGAATTAATCATGAAATCATTAGTATAATTAAGTTCCCCAGGCTTGTTGCATGATTTGCAAGCATTTGGTAGACATACTAAGCACAATTATTCTCCCTATTTCAATATGCACAATGAGATTTAGGTCATTTATAAGACTGATATGTGGTCACTGAGCAAAGCCCTAGTGAAGCATAAACTGGAATTTAAAAAGTTCCCACTCTTGGTTGAAGGTTTAATATTGACATGTATATTTTCATGTTCTGTTTGAATCTAATTTTGACGAAAAAACAAACTTGTCCTCAAAAAAATGGCCCTTCTTGATTTGCCAAAGGCCACTTGTGAGAAGGTCTATTGAATATATATAAAAACTAGTAATTTAAATTCAGTTGTATCCCTTTCAAGAATATTTAGTAGCAGAATATGGATGAGTAGAATTGCAAGTAGAGGTCCCATGATTACTTATTTTAGTGTAAAATAATAAAAGGAATGTTGCGCAAAGCAGTTGGAAAATCTCCCAGTGATGGTGAAAGGTGACCTCAGATGAGACATTCATGTAACTCTGTGCCTCAATTTCTTCCTTTGTAAAATTGTAAAATAGTGATATATCTGTCATGACTACCTTGAAATGTGGAAAGATAAAAATAAGATAAGTAGGCAGATGTAAATGTAAGGTACAGCTATTCATCTAATTCTGGTTTTCTTTACTAGATTCTAAAACACTTGAGAGCAAAGGACATGAGCATGCATATGCATGAATGTGTGTGTGTGTGTGTATCTGTATTTAAGGCTATGAGTTCTTTTGGTGCCAGGGACAATATATTATTATTTTATTCAATCGTTTATCTCCCAAAGAACTTAGCTGAATGCTGTAAATGAACATATTGATCTCACCATATGTCTCTTTGGCATGGCCTAAAAGACTTTCAATTTTGTTCTAATCTACCTTTCCATTACATTGTCCGATGTGTCCTCTTTGCTCTAGCCACTAAGAGACTACTTGAGATTCACTTACAGATCCTTTATATTTTCATTACAACTTGTACTTGTTCTTGTTATTCCCTCTGTTTTAAACGCCTTTCCCAACCCCTCCATGAAGTCCTACTCACACTTGAAGGATGGGCTCCTTGTAACGTCTTCTTGCCCACATGAGGGCAACATAATCTCTCCATCTGGCACATACCCATTATATTTTCTTGGACCCTATTTTGGCAGTTTGCACTATTAGTTAATGTGTCTATTCATGAATGTACTATGACTTGGTTGTTTCCATAGTCCCAAGGATAGTGCTTGCAGCACAGCAGGGATGCAATTAATATATTTTATATGGCTAATAATTAAATGAATTAGACTCTCAGCCTCTTGAACTTCCCATTGGAGTCAATACCAAGTGGCAAAAAATACCAGCTTTGGACTCATATTATCAGCATTTAAATCTTGCCTCTACCACTTACATTTCTGTCTCCCCAGAAAGTCTGTTCATACCAATTTCCAGTTAATGCCCCAGTGAAACTGTCAGTGGGGACCACTGTTCTGATTTATATTACAGATTAGTTTGGCCTGTTCTTGAACTTAATTTGTGTGCTCATTTTTTTATTGGAGTAACATATATACAACTCAAAATTTTCCATTTTAACCACATTCAACTGTACAATTTAGTGGTATTAATTACATTCACACAGTTGTACCCTTTTGAGTCTAGTAGCTCACCATTTCCAGTTTTTTATATCACATTTGGGCAAATAAATGTTCATTTTTACATTTTGACTAGAAATTTTCTCACTTTTTAACCACGTTTACATTATGGTTAATTGGCCTTCACTCACATGATTTTTGTGATTCTGTGATTTTTGTTAAAAGTGATCTTTTTTTGTTGTTTATCTGCTTATTTATATATGGGCCTATTGCTAATTCTTCCTATAAGCTCCCACTACTCAAAACAATTTTCAAATTGGCCATACCTATCAATTAGCTCCGAGTTCTATTTTTCTTTTTTCTACTCCTTTTCCTATCTTGGCTGATGCTTCATGGGTTTTCTACTCAACAGTTCCACTGGGAAATTTCTTCACTGTCTTCCTGAGAATTCCATATTCCTCTTTTTGTTTTTGATTATCTGTTTCCTGGATTTCAAGTGTTTCTCTTCCTTGTGTTGCACTCTCATGTTCCTGGAGCATATCATCCATTAGTTTCCTGGTAAACGTAACAGAGACAGATGTATTTTGAAACAATGTCCACCTGAAAATATCCTTGAACTTATACCAAGTATATATCTTTTTATTTGTATTATTATTTTCTGTGTTCCAGTTTGCTAATGCTGCCATTATGCAAAATACTAGAAATGAATTGGCTTATATAAAAGAGGTATATTTGGTTACAAAGTTACAGTCTTAAAGCCATAAAGTGTCCAAGGTAAGACATCAACAATAGGGTACCTTCACAGAGAAAGGCCATTGACATCCGGAAACCTCTGTTGGCTGGCGTCTACTTGCTCCCAAGTTGTGTTTCAAAATGGCATTCTCCAAAATGTCTCTTTTAGCTGCAGCTTCTCAGGGCAAACTCTGGGCTAGTATCTCCAAAGCATCAGCAAAACTCTGCTTTCAATGGCCATCTTCAAAATGTCTCTCTAAGTTGCAGCACTTCCTTCTGTCTGTGAACACATTTATATGACTCTAGTGATTTAATTAACACCCACCCTGAATGGGTGGGGTAACACCTCCATGGAAATTATCCAATCAAACATTTCACTCACAGTTGATTGTGTCACATCTCCATGGAAACACTCAATCTAAAGGTTCCAACCTAATCAACACTAATAAGTCTGCCGCCACAAGATTGCATCAAAGAACATGGCTTTTTCTGGGGGACATAATATATACAAACTGGTACATGTATTATTCTTTCTGTGTACTTGAATGTTCATTTGGCTAGATGCAGAATTTAAATTTAAATTCCTCTATGTTTACAATTTTTTAAAGTATTGTTCCATGGTTTTCTAATTTTGAATGTCGTTGGAAATCTAAAGTTAGTTTTACTCTTGATCATTTTTTAGGTGACATGCATTTTTTGTTTTTCTTGAAGTTTTTACCGAGAATTCTGGTATTTCACGAGAACGTGCATTGATGTGTTCTTTTTCATTTAAATTATGTTAAATATTTCACAATTCCTTCTAGTTCTGCAAGTTTTTTGGGGGGGAGGGTAGAGGTGGGGCAGAGGCAGAGAGGAGCTCAGGGAGGGATTTTTTTTTTTTTTTTTTTTTTTTTTGCTAATTCTCTGCCATCCATTTTTTCTTGCCTTTTAATTCTCTCATCTTATTATTTGGATAGTGGAAATTTGGGACTAAACCTCTAATTTCTTATCTTTTCTCTACAATTTCCTATGAATTCTGGGAAATTTCTTTTATTATGTCTTCCATCTTATCTCCTGAATATTTGATTTGTGCAATCAAATTTTAGTTGTTACAACTTCTTTTCTTCATGTCTAATTATTCCTGTATTTTTCCTGTCCATGGATGCACTAAATTCTCTTAGATTGTCAGAGTATTAATGGTAGTTTTTTGGATCTTTTTTTTTTTTTTTCCTATTCTATGCATTGCTGCTGTTTCCTTCAGATGCCATTATATTTTTATTTACTTTTCCTGTCTTTCATGCTATAGGCTTTCTTTGATGCCTGGTAGTTTTAAATTGTCCATTTACCTTAAAAGTGAAATACTAAAAAGCTGATTGTAAATTCTAGTGCACGAGTTGGACTTGTTAAGTAATGCACTTCACTGTTTGAAAATTTATCAGGAACCCAGCTATTGTTTGTCCAGGTCTAAGCTACTAATATTCTCTAGAGAAGGATTCTCTGATAATCTTCCTGGGAACTATAAAACTGGTTGCTATTGCTTTAGGTGTCAGATGAAGGAAGAGAGATTGGGAGATGCACCTTTCTGTTCATTTCTTTGTCATAATAACCCTTGCCCTCATCTCTATCCTCTTCTGTGCCTAGTATCTCTGAATCTGTGGCCTGTGTTTCAGTATCCCCAGTGGAAAAAAAACAAACAAACTCTAGTTTACTCCAAGGTTGTGGAGGATGAGTAGACTGGTTTTACTGGGTGTGTGTAGGAACCTCAGATTCTAATTAACCTTTATGACTTGCAATCCATCCCCTATTTCAGGACCATGCCTCAGCCCTGCCTTCCAAGTTATCTAGGAAGAAACAATTTCCAGGCTTCCCTGAGTATTGTAAAGAAAATTGCCTCAATATTCATTAATACCTCTTAAGGAGGTGTTTAGGTTTTGGCTTTGTCCTTTGGTTCAGTTACCATGTCTCCCTCCAATTTTTACCTTCCAAATATTTGATGACATCTCTCATCCACTATCATCCTATTTACACATTTTGAAACTTTATGCTGTCATTTTAGTGGCATTTTGCAAAGGAGAAAGGATAATGCATGTAATCAATCAAACAGATTGTATATTTTGTTAAAATCAGGCAAATTAGATGGCTTTCAGATTGTAAGAATGATTTAATTTGGTTATAAGGAGCAATTGCTAGCCTTTCTTGCCTCTCTGCCTTATTCACACTTAGGTTTGGGTCACTTCTTTGACTCTGTGATGCTGTCTTTCCTTTCTCCAATGTTTTAATTTACATCTATTATTTTACAGAGTATCAAAGTAAGTTGGCTGCCTCCTCCATCAGGAACACAAAATGGATTTATTACAGGCTATAAAATTCGACACAGAAAGACAACCCGCAGGGGTGAGATGGAAACACTGGAGCCAAACAACCTCTGGTACCTGTTCACAGGTCAGTGATCACACGGTGTGCTCCTACAAGGGTTTGATGAATGAAATGCTTTAGGAACAAAATATACTCTCACTTCAAGGGAACATTGATTGTTTTTCCTGGCAAGTGACATTTATTGTACTGAACAAGAATAACCTTCATATTTTTAACTTTATATTCTCTGTAATGCTTTCACTACATATTTCTGGACCATCATCTTAATAAATGTTTCATATAATTTTTATACATCATGATTTTAATCTATATTAGTTTCTCAGCATTGCTGTTTCAATAGTAGCTCCTGATGTCTGATAAATTTAAAAATCACACACACACACAAAAAGAAAGATTCCAAGTTTTAGTCACTTTGATACCCCCATGCAATTTGCAATTCCCAGGGATGAGGATGGGGTTGGAAAATAGGAAGAAGTATAGATTGAAGAATAAAGAGAGACTGTTTTACTTCCCATAAACATAAGAATAAATTCACTAAATTAGCAAATTGGTGGAACTCATAGTAAGTCAAACTTGTCCACAAAAACTGGACCCAGTTTCTATGCAATATTTAGAGAATATGTTGCTTAGTTTGTAAAATAATTAATCATTTATTTTCTTTAACTGTGGAATCCTTAATATGTGTCAGGTCAGCATCCTAGAAAACAGACTGAGTTAAGCTTTTTAAAATAATGCCTTTTGGGGGTGCACGCCCAGGAAAGGAAGAGTGAAGGAAAAGGAAAACTGAGTCATGGAAGAAGAGAAATCAAATAACGTTGGTCCATCATTGAGCTGGCCACACATTGGGAACAAACATAGAGCTTGCTAGGGCTTGTGGGGTCTCTCTTGAGAGGCCATATGAGCTACTGTGCCTCACACAGTTTATGGCTGGATAGGAAGTGTGAACAGTTTCTTTCTTGTCTTTCCTTGGTCAGTATCCATCCACAGGTTGTTAACTACTCTGAACTTGCAGACAGCAGCCCTCGGGGAAGCCAGAGCTTCTGGTGAGTGTGCAGACATGGAGAACTCCCCTGTCAGCCGGCACTGCATGTGGTGGTGGTTTGTTCCAGGTTACAACAGTGTTCAGGTCCTCACAGACCTAGGAGTAACTGGAGCTCCTGCTGTGAGCATGGGAGACAAGGCATGGAGCAGTGGCCCATGAGAGGGATTGGTTGGTAGGGTTGAGCAAATCTGGAGTGGCTCATAAACTGTGTTCAAGAAAATATGCAAACTCCAAAGCCTGTAGCTGACAGCTAACAGATAAAGTAAACTATCATTACAAATGAGAAAAAAAAAAAAAAAAGAATGTAATCTCCAATTTATACCTTTCTCTACATCAGCTATTCAGCAGACATCCATTTGAAATCACCATGCACACAGGCTACACACAGACACATACTGTAAACTGTTAAGTCTAAAAGACAAGACTTGATAGTAATCTGGTAATTTTTTTTTTTTTTTGATCAGGGTGCAAAATTATATGTATAAAATTTTTGTATACAGGTGAAAGTACTTCCAAAGTAGATTGCCAAAAAATCACATTCTTGCTTTGAATCTGGACAGAGTAGCCTAATACAAGTATTGCTGAACCTAAGAGCTAGTACAGTGCTCTACCATATCATTTATGAAACCTAAGAAAAGCCAAGCTCCTGTCTTTTTCCCTGATGAAATAGTGGGAGTAAAGTAAAAATAATTGAAGTTAAAGTAAGCCATATGTGCTCCTTAGGAAAATCAGTGCTCATTTGTAGTTGACTTTGAGAGAAATCACCACAGTTGAAAAATCTGGCTGAATAAAAAATTTAGTGTAATTCCTAAGATTAAAATTAGACCAGATTTCTAACTTTTATGAAATTATGCTAAAGGAGCAATTACATTTTTTACAAAGTTTTTAACTATAAATATGTTCATCACAGTGTTACTTTAATATCAGATAAGAATAAAAAAAGACTCTCAGTATCCAATAATAGGCACTTGATTAGATTATTTAGATAAAATCATATCATGAAATGCTATACATGTATTGAAAATGATGTAGCGTAAAAATATTAAATGGCATACTAACTAAAGCGTTTTAAGTGGATAACTCAGTTTTATATCAGTATTAGTGTGAGTCCATATTTATAAACCAAAAAATGCATGAATGCATAGGAAAATATTTACAAAATATCTACACTAAAATATTAATAATGATTTTCACTTATTTCTGTAACAAAATATGAATTTTTAAATTGCATATAGAAAGTGAAAAGCAAATGAAAAGTCAAGACTATAATAGCAAATTATAACCTTTGGTTACCAAAAGGTTTCCTCCTGCTAACAGTCCTATCACTAAATACTCACTAAACAGCTAAGAAGGAAGAAGGAAGTGGTTCTCAAAAGTAACGGTAGTAGATAATATGGCAAAAATAACTTGCTGACATGAATTGCCTAGTATTATGAGTCATTTTAGCAAATGCAGTTTAACATGTTCAGCTCATACTATCAAAGCAAGATTCTAACTCCTTAAGTATTCAAAATTTTAGGATTTTTCCTCCACAGAAGTTAAGATCATTATTTTTAAAAAATGACCATACAGAGCAGCAAGGATTGGCCTTTTCTCTTCCAATGACTCTTTATTAGTTTACTAGGGCTGCAGTAGCAAATGACCACAAACTTGAAGTCTTAAAACAACAGGAATTTATTCTTTCATAGTTCAGGAGGCCGAGAGTCTGAAATCCAGGTATGGGCAGGTTGGTTCGTTCTGGAAGCTCCTGGGGAGAAACTGTCACTGCCTCTCTCCCGGCTTCTGGTGGCTTCTGGTAGCTTCCAGTGGCTCCCAGCCAACCTTAGAGTTCCTTGGCTTGCAGGCACACCAGTCCTATCTCTGCCTGACTTCATATGGCCTCCTTCTCTGTGTGTCTCTGCATCCTCTCTTCTTCTAAAAAGGTTACTGGTTATTGTATTTAATGCCCTCTCTAAATCCAGGATGATTTCAAGTCGTGATCCTTAACTGATTGCATCTGTAAAGACCCTGTTTCCAAACAAGGTCTGGTTTCAAGTGAACATGAATTTTTGTGTCACTGAATAGGGACATGCTTGAAAAGGGATGCTGTCAAACCCACTACAGCCCTCTTTTAGTTTTGTTCCTCTTGAGGACAGTCATTTTGAAAGGTATCTTATAATAAATTTTGTTTATTCAAAAATAAATAATTCAGTTCTGTATTTTGATTCATCTAAGTTACGTGTGGCAATTAAAGCTGCTAGTCGGCACAGGATATTTCGACACCACTCTGGTTTAATGTCATTCCAGCCAAAAGCAAAGAAATGGGATGAATTAATTAGCTTGTTATTGGGAATAGCTCAGAAACGCCCATCCTATCTTTATAATCTGTAGGAGTATGGATCCATATTTGAAGTCTTCATTCATGCTATTACTTCTTCATTTCAATAATTATAAAAATGCATTTGGGAATGCAAACATAGTTTCAGCCATTAATATTTGTAACTGTACCTGGGATAATTATTACAGAACGTCGCACATACTCCATTTCTTTTGAACTGAAGAAATAAAAACAGC
Source organism: Choloepus didactylus (assembly GCF_015220235.1). Classification (NCBI taxonomy): domain Eukaryota; kingdom Metazoa; phylum Chordata; class Mammalia; order Pilosa; family Megalonychidae; genus Choloepus; species Choloepus didactylus. Next base: position 27,225,114 of record NC_051322.1, on the reverse strand, counting down.
CAGTGAGTAGCCTCATACTTTTTAAAGGGTTAAAAACAAGTTTTGCAAAACTTCCACCTTCCTCTCTCCTGCTCTGCAATTTGGCTTCAGTGATGCCTGTTGTGTGTTTAGATACTGTGGCAATACCTTCAACGCTACAAAGTACTGAGGATCCAGGAAGTACTGTACACTGGTAACAAGGCTGTGGTTTTGACCAATCCCCAGGGCATGTTCAGTAACTTACACACTTTGTAGTAAGGAGAAGTCATTGATTTTCTATCTGAATCTGCAGCACTGTAAAACGTATAGGGTTTGGCCTCATGTTTTCAATGCCTATAAGAAACATAGGTATGTTGATTTGACTGTTAGAAAATTGAAATGCCAGAATGCTTCATTTGGATGCTATAAATGTTCAGGTGTAGAGAATCAAAATTTTGTCTGCAATCCTCTATTTGTTAGACAGGTGTTTTTGGTATGTGTTTTTTACTAGGATAATGAGGCATTTGCAATAACAAAGTAATTCAGAGTTTTAACGGGGATTTTAAATCACTGCTATCAGTTTTATTGTGGGAACTCATCTCAGCTAAATTTTAAAGTGCTCTTTTTAATTTTTGAGGGCTCTTCAGAGAAGGTTGTTTGGGATTGAATTTAAGAGGGTTTTTTTTGTGTGTTTCATGGCCAATATAGAATAAATATAACAATAAATATGCATTGGTAGTTTATGGACTGAAAAATTGAAACAATAGCATAGCATTTTTTATAACAAGGTTAACATTAGGGGAATAAAGGGAAGTTAATATTATTTGAATAATGCACCATCTCTTTGCATAAGTTCTATGAAATTAGAAATAAAACCAAAGAATTACAGAGCTTGAAGGCATTTAGTATTGGGGATAGAAACAGGCAGAGGATAATCTGCCTTCAACAATAGAATTCAGTACTCTTAAGGAAAACATCGCTATCTACACCATACTTCCTTTAGAATAAAATTATATGTAAACATAGCTAGGAAACACCAACAAGCACATATACATTGAGATTGAACTGTAGACCCCTGACAAACATAGCAGGAACTAGAGAATTCATCTCATCCAAACCCCTTATTTTACGGAAGAGGTAGTGGTAGTCTGTAGAGTGCCATTTCTAAGTTGTACCATTAGTTAAGGGGATGAGCGCAACTAGATTGCAGGTGTTCTGATCCCTAGTTAAATGCTCATTTTACTAAACCTTGTTATCGCCTTTAGCTCACTTGATTGGAAGTGACTGTGGCTGTTATATGAATCTGTCAAACATAATTGATATTTAAAACAATTTAAACATCTTTAACAATAATAGCAACATCCACCATTTACTGAACTTTTAACATGCTAGCAACTGTTCTAACTGCTTTATCTGTGTTTTCAAATTTCAACTTTAGAACAATTTTTGATGTACATATCCTCATTTTATGGAGAAGAAAACTGAGGAAAAGGAGCAGGACTGACAAGTTCATCAAGGTCACATAGCTTATAAGTGGTAAAGCAAAAATTCAAACCTTGTTCTGCCTGAATTTAAAATGGATAGCCTTAAAATGTAGGTAGTGGGTTCTTGACTGCAGACAGTTAATGGGCAATAGTGTCAGTGTATAAAGAGATAATGAAATAATGCAGTGATGGAAAGGGAAGTCTACTGGAAAACAAAAATGGAAGACTACTTTTGTTGGTAGAAAAGTTGAATAACTCTAGAAGAGATTAAATCAAAGCTTTCCTGACCAATTTATTTAAAAACATATTATTTAATATTTCCTCTAGCCCAGTAGGGAAATGCATTCCAGATAATTTCTAGAAATGCGCATGAAAAAAGCCTTTGATTACAGACTGGCCTTCTTCTACCCACCCACCCACCCATCCCCAACCAATGAATACATATGTACATGCGTGCACACACACATACATGCATGAATGAAGGAAAGCAGAGTGGAAAGTTTTTTGATATCAGCTATCAGAACTGGGGTCCCCAAAATTGCCTTCATGGTGGTTGTTAGCATAGATCTTAAAGACACTTCTTTCCAACAGTTTGAATTTTTTCTAAGAAAGAGAACAATTTAACTCTTACTTAAACTGATCTCTTAGGTTGATACATTCTCAAAACAATAGAATTGCCATTTCCATCCTGCCCAATTAGTGTCCAATATTCAGTTCTGGATGAACTCATTCATCATAAACAGAAATGTCCTGGCACTTTACACAGTGCTTTGCATTTGCTGCTGATGCCCCCTTGGGACCCAACCTAGGCCAAGTTGGCCTTTGAAGAGGACTAGAGCATCTATAGGGCCCCCGGAGAAGCGAGGACAGAACCCAGAGTCTGGACCCCAGGGCATTCCAGACTCTGATGGAAACACAGAACCTTTGCTAAATGTCTCTAAGTCTTATTAACCTTTTCTCTATACTGAGAGTAATACTATATTCTGTGCCTAAATCATAGTATTTGGTAATCAAGTGAGGAAATGACCTCCAAAGCACTGTATAAATGTTAGTTAACTTTACCTTTATCAAATGCTTGATTTTATAAATCATTTTTACAAGCAGTTTGCCATTTGACCTCACAAGAATACTGAGCTAGAAAAGCAGGTAGTAATACCATGTTCCTTTTAGAGAGAAAATTTAGACTAAAAGAGCTTTCAGTACATCTAAAACTTGCCCAACCAAATACCCCTCACAAGTAAGAAACAGGAACCCCTGCTGCCTAGATGTCTGAAGGTGTTGCCCAGACTGCATCTGAAAGGCCAGAATTTTATCACTACTTCCTATACATATCTAGGCATAGAGAAAGGTCCCAGGTTTGACTCTGTTGTTAAGGGTTTGGTACAGAAAACATGGTTTTTAAAATCAGAAGACTCAAGAAAACATATTCTTAGAGAGGGATTCGATTTGTTTTGATCCCAATAGGTAAAACTAGGATCTGTAGGTAATAATATGGTAAAGCAGATTTAGTGAGATCTATGAAAGAACATTTCTAACAGGCAAAACTGTAGGATAAATGGGTATCCTCTGTTGATGAATTTCTCAGTCCCAAAGGTATTCTGTCTCCATTTATGGGTCCATTTTTTTAGATGCGCTGCATTAGATGGGCCATTTGACTAGCTGTTACTTAAGTTCTCTTTTATTATTGGGATTTTATGTAGATAATTAAATGATTTGTTATACTTAATCTATCATTTCCAGGTGTTTGTAGTGAGAGAGGTTTCACAGCTATATTCTGGTATAAAATACAAACTTAAAGATTTCTTGAGAGAAAATATAACACTTCAAAGTATACTGACAAGACTTTCAGAGTTACGTTGGGCACTAACCATAGGGGGTCCTAAAACCCCACTGCAGGTGGAATAGAGCTGATAATATGAACAGCCCCCTACTGTAAATGGGTAGGAGGGATATCTGATGTATAGCTTGGACGGGCCAGGTGAGACCTTAAGTTTTCAACAGACTAGTTGGCTTAACCACTAGAAGTTTATTGTCTCATGATTCTCAAAGCTAAAAGTCTGAAATCAAGGTGTGGGTAGGCAGGGATGTGCTTCTTCTTAAAGGGGAAAATCCATTCTACCACTGTGCCCTGGTTTCTCACAAGTGGCTGTCAATCCATGCTGTTACTTACCTTGTGGAAACATAGTTCAGTCTCTGCCTCTGCTGCGTGGCCTTTGCTTGCTCTTGCTCTCTCTTTTTCTCTCGCTCTCCCACGTGCTCTCTGTGTCCAAATTTCCTCTCCTTATGAGAACACTAGTCATATTAGATTAGGGCCTGCCCCAGTCCAGTTTGGCGTCATCTTAACTAGTAATGTCTTCAAAAATCCTATTTAGAAAGAAATTCACATTCACAGGACTGGGGCTTAGGACTTAAACTTGTCTTTTGAGGGGACACAATTCAATACAGACCCCATGGGGGAGCACTCAATAAATAACATCTGCCTTTTAATGTTAACTTCAAGTTATTAGAGGTTTTTGTTTTACTTGAAACTGAATTAATGATACTGACGAGTACCGGAATCAAAATATAGAAATCAGTTTGGCAAAATATAATGCAAATTTGCATATATTCTTTATAATGAGAAGTTTTAACTGACTTCTGTCAAACATTGATAGATCATGCATACAAATAGTCACTTGATATAAAAGTCAGATGAATGGAACAGAATATAGGGCATACAGAAAGATTTCCTTTTATGTGTCAATATTTGGCCCGTGATAAGATACTGTATCAGTTAGGGTTCAACCAGAGAAACAGAAAGAGCTGGAGATACATATTGAGAGGTTTATTGCATGGTTTGGTGTATGCAGTTGTGCCGACTGACTGGGCAGGTCTGAATCCAGACTTGAAGACCCTCAGGAGGGACAGGCTGGAACTCTGAAGCTGAAGCTGCTGTCCAAGGGCAGAATCTCTTCTCCTGTAGGGAAGCTTCAGCTCTTAAAAGCCTTTCAACTGATTGAATCCAGCCCACCCAGATTATTTGGGATAATCTCCCTTATTCAAGTCAATTCATTATGAACATTAATCATATTTACAAAATCCCATTCATGGGAACACCTAGATTAGTGTTTGAATGAGTAACTGGGAATGTAGCCCAGCCAAGTTGACACATAAAGGTGATCATTACAGCTAGTATTTCAAGTCAGTTTTTGGAGGTGGTATTGGAATAACCTTCTATCCATTATGAAGAAAAATAAAGTAAAAACTTTGCTTTACATAAATGAGTACATTCTTGATGAACAAAAACTCAATTTCAGATGAGACCACCATGACTACTACTACATTTCTTCCTGGGGTTTTCTCCCTATTATTATTATTATTATTTTAAATTTCTCACGCTCTGCAATCCCCCTGCCTCAGTGATCAACAATGTGGCTAAGAAAGGGTGCAAAGTAATATGGTTATCACATCAGTGCCATTTTATCTAAGGGACAAATCCAGGTGTGTGGGAGCCTACTTGAGGCATGATGAAAGCCCTTTATTCAAAAGCGTGTTTTCACCACCCTGTTGGTGATGTTGGATATTGGATCTTTAACCTAATATTTCCTTTGTGTTAAGCTCTGCTTTATTCATCAGCTTTAGTGGCTCTTTGAACAATAGTTTCTGCATATCACCTTCCATGTGCCAGGTCCAGTGGTGGGCTCTCGGAAATACAATTAAAATTCCAATAATGCAGAAATAATGACAGCACCACCAATAGCATTTTCGGGCCATACCTTCTTGGAGCATCCAGTGTAGTTTTTAAAATTAACAGCATTTTGTTTTATATACACGTTTGTATGAGTGAATTTATAAAATCATCTTCTATAATAGTTTTATCAATTGAGCTCCTGCCCCTTGACAATTCCTTCTAATCATCACATAAAACACCATCTCCTATTAGTAGTAAATTGGAAATCCTTTTATTATTGAGTTTTACTCATCTTCCTATGCAAAAGTCTATGAATATATATATATAACTCTGTTCTTGATATAAGCATCATTTCTCCAATAATTTAGTTTATCAATGAATATTTCCTCATCCCCAAACATGTGTTTCATTTCTGATTAATGGAGAAAACAAAGAGAGATTATATATTTTTTCCTTACAAGGGTTGTTCAACTCTTTGTCAATTTAAGCTGTCATCAATGTCTCGAAAATGTCAAATGTTCTTTTGACAAGTGTCATTTGTTTTACAATAATCTGTCATGTTAATTAACTCCTTTGAGATTTAAGTAATAGGAAAGTTGTTTACATCAAAAATTTACACATATCAGAGTACTGATCCATGGGGGCTTTCTAGTCGACCTGCATTCTCCATGCTCTCTAAATGAACCCTAATGTGATCACTGTGTACAATATTATGTGTCCAGATTGTTGTAGGGCTTGATTTTATTTATGCTCCAGTATGGAAGCTGATGCAAGACAAAATATGTTTAGTGATGGTTTCGAGAGACGAAAGCCCTGATATTTTCTGCAGTGGCTTTGGATTCTTCTTCTTTCCTGACCTGAAGAAAACATCATTATTAACTTTGAATGAATGATGGAGACATACATTTTTAGATTGACGGTTCTTGATTTATAGGCAAGGTTCTTCTGGACTGTGATGAAAAATGATCCTTGCTATTTTTTTATTATTTCTTCCTCATTCATATTTTATATTCTGCACCTGCCCTGAGGCCATTTTCAAGGAACATTATAAACTAGAAAAATAAATGAGAATATATGAAAAATAATTTGATTTCCCAGCCGTGATATCCCTGCTCTTATGGCCAAAATAAGAATAATTACCCCAACAATCACAAAACAATATAAAGCATGTCTACTACTGTTAAAATTTTACTAAAACTTTTGAAACCCATCTAGAAATACTTGCTTTTCAGTAACTTTTGTTTCCCCCTGTGGAAAATTCCTTCCTAGGACTGGAGAAAGGAAGTCAGTACAGTTTCCAAGTGTCAGCCATGACAGTCAATGGCACTGGACCACCTTCCAACTGGTACACAGTGGAGACCCCAGAGAATGATCTTGATGGTAAGACATTTCCCCCATCACTCTGGCGCTGATTGCTATCTTGTTTCTTACCTCATCTTTATAGGGTTCCCTACAAAAGATGAACTCCAACTTCAGAGACACTTACTGCACTCCAGAGACAAAAAAAAAAAAAACCAAAACAAAAACCCAGCAAACCCTAATGAATATATGAATACAGAGTCCTCAGCAAGGCCATATATCATGGCTGTTCCATTAATGGAGTAGAATTAATTATGAATTAATTGTGGTCCACATAACAAGTTACTTTCTTTTAGAAGATAATCTGAAATGAGTTTTCTATTTATTTTATTTTGAATAATTGACCTTAACCATTTTCTTCACCATTGCTACAATTTCTGATAACAACCAAGAACTATAATTACATTATACAGCTTCTCGCCCTTTTATGATATTTCCACAAAACATCAATATGTGTTTTTTGCCTTGCTTATGATATGGTCATTAATAATAGACTACATTTTACTTGAGATAAAGGAGAAGCTACATTATTTGCTTAATTGATAGTTGTCTGGAGACATTCATGGATGAGGTATTCAGATTTATATAAAAGTCACACATCAATGAATTAAATACAAGCAGAATCTTCAAAGTTAGCAGATGAGAAATAGCTCTTAAAATAACAAAGACATTATGACTAAACAAAAAAAATTCAAGAGGAATGGATAATGGAAGTAAAAAAAAATTCTAAATAATAAAACATTATAGAGAATTACAAATAAAGAGGTAGAAATATGATCAGTAAATTTAAAGCTAAGAAGTCAAAACTGGGACCAAGAATAAATTGATGGTACTGAAAATGTATTGGCACAGATGACTCATATAACTGACAGTGAAATCCCATTATTCCTTAACTGACAGGACGGAAGTATTCAAGTTATTGGAGGGTGAAAATTCTATATCACTGCCTTCTCCTTCCTTTCTGCTCCTTTCCTTTCACTCCCTCCATCTCTCCTTTCCTTACACATTTTTATTCTTGTCCTAGTTCTTCTTCCATCACCCTTTATCAAGCCCTTTCTCCCTTCTTCTGTTCCTCAGACTTTGCCTTCTCCTGTTTCTGAATAACTTATTGGCACTGATGATTTTATCAGAGAGATCTGCTTTTACTACAATAACTATGATAGCAATAAAACAATCAACATATAATGATAATCTCTGATATATAATAGCCCATTAATTCAAAGAATATAGAAAACTTATGAAATGTCAGGCACTCTGCTTAGCTCTGAGAATACAATAACAACTAATAAAGACCTGGTCCTTTACACTGAGCCTACAGTGTAGCAAAGAGAGAGATATTTTAGGTAAAATCATAGAAAATTGCCATTGTCCCAGGTCAAAACTGCTTAAATGTTGACTGTGTCCTATGGTTCAGCATAAGATGGATGGATGGACAGATAGGTGGGCAGGCAGATAGATAGACAGATAGATAGATAGATAAAAATAGATACATAGAAAGAAAGATGGGCTGGTGGACAGAAAGAGAGAAGCAAGGTTTGCATTTAAGCTGAAGCTTGAGGGATAGATAGGAATTACCTGTGCAAATGAGAGTACTTTAGAGGTTGAGAGAGGAGGAGTGGAGAGCAAAGTAAATGCAGGCTTGAAATCCAGACAGACTCTGGTGCTGTTAGGGGACTGAAAGAAGACCATCAAGACTGAAACATAGAGATGGCATGCGATGAAATATGTAAGATAGGCAGGTTCTAAATATCTGGCAAAACCAAGTTAAGAATGTTGAACTTTGTCCTAAAAATGTCATTAAAGCAATGCCTTACTTTATCCTAAGCAAGTTATTGAAAGGATTTTTTTTAATAGTGACTTAATTAGACTTGCATTTTAAAAAGATTACTCTGGCTGAAGTGTAAAAATGTGTTAGAAGTGGGCATGCATGGGCCAAACCAATTAGGACAACCTACAATAATATTAGATTTTACAGAAGAGTAACCTGAGGCCTGAAAATGTTATGTAACTTGTGTTAGGTCATATAATCAAGAATTAGTGAAGCTATACAAAGTCACACTTCACAGAGCTCATACCTTTCAGTAATAGATTAGGGAACATTCTTTTATAAAATTAAAAATATAAACTTGTTGAGAGTCTCTATATGCCAGGCATTATTCTAGGTAATGGGGGTAAAGCAATAATTACAGCTCTGACCCTCTCAAGAAGTTGTAAATTATGCTGAGATCGAGATTGAGAGTTCTAAGTGCTAGAAAGAAAAATAAAGCATGGTAGAGGGAATAGTGAATGATTAGGGAATGCTATCTTGTACAGTGGGTTAAGAAGACCTCACTGATTAGGTAAAATATGACACAGAATTTAAGGCAGCCTTGTGATTAAGTCAAAAAATTACTCTCCAGGCAGAAGGAATGGCAAGAACTAGCATCCTGAGGTGGGAGCCCAATTGGCTTGAGCAGTAGCAACAGACTAGGCTTGAAGTCATGAGGATGTCATTTGTCTTATCTAAAAAATACAAGGACAGTTAGGATAAACTATAAAAATACTTTATTTTTCTATTTCACTTGAGAATAAACTTTTAAAGTTTATATGTACCTGTTTATATAGATTATATGTTTTATCTTCTCATCTACTCTTATGCAATATGTATTATTAGCCCTACCTTAAAGAAGAGTAAATGTGTGCAAAATAAATTGAACTAACATGATAAAGCTAGTCATCCGGTAACTGTGGAGCTGGACCTCAAGACCAGGTTTTGTGAGTTATCAGAGTAGAACTTCCATAATCCTCTAGCACTGACCCAATGATAATGAAAGACAGTTATTTAAAGAAAAAAAATTCTAAGAAATGAGCTCATATCATTTACCCAAGCCTAAAGGGCAATATCTCTTCCTGGAAGGAGTGAAAATAAATGGAGCAGAGGTGCTGAAAGTCCTATAAAATATCCAGGATGAATGGAAATCTCCTCTTGACTTATGTGCTCTTTTTCTGGACTCCGAATGACTCACAATCTCAGTGGAACCAAAATATAAAACACAGCTTCTTGGATGGCACAAAACTTCTATTTAAACTGCATGCTTTTTGTGTTCATGTGATATAAATTTAATCCAACCTATGCATCTATTTTAATCAAGAATCTCTATGCCTTGCTCATGTGTAGGGTCTTAAATGCTGCTTAGCTGGATTTGCTTGAACTTCTATATGCTCTTGGCTTAGCAATTTCCCTTTTCTGTATGCAGCATTTCTCCTTACTTTGTCTTTATTTGAGTATTGGTACAGTTGTTATGAAATACAATTAAACACCTATAGAGTGCCGAGTCATGGATGGGGAAGACAAACATGAAAAAGACAGGAACACCTCTATTGAGGCATAGATAGGTAATGTCTGGGCTGATTTTAAAAGATTTTGTGAAATAAATAGTATTTGAACTAGAAATTTCAGGGAAAGGGGTTTCCAGCAACTTGGGTTACAGGGAGGGGTGTGTGGAATATTCTTAAAAACATGCCTTTTCAAAAATTATTTCTACCGCTATTAGTTCAAGATGCATCCTGACTCATCCAAATGTTCCTCCTTTTCAAGTCCATTGTCTTAACACATTTCAAATATTGCCTCACTTCTCATTTTTCCACCTCTTCACTGGGATAATAATTGATAAGAAAATTCTCAACCATGCCCACAACATTCTTAATATACAAATTTGAAGTCTGAAAAAAAGATAAACAAAAAATTAATAGAAGAAAGCTCCTGGGTTTGATACTTCTTGTACATAATACTATTGTAGAGTATGATTTGAGTTTGTTTGCCTTGAAAACAGTGGAAACTGATAACCTTTAATTCAGGGCATTTAACAATATAAGACTGTGGGACAGGTATATTTCCCTTGTTTTGTAAAGCAGTGTTTCACGTGCTGTAAAAAAGAAATTGGACCAAATATAAGGCTTTTTCCCAAGATCTCTTTTCACTGAGACATTCCATTAAACTTATTTCAGTTCCTCTTCCATTCACTTATGTTTCTTCTGTTGACTGCAATATTCTAATGTTAAAAAGTGTAACCTTTGACAGGCTTTAACATAGGGACTAATGGATAAGCTCAGCAGTGCTCCCTAGAGCTCCAAAAAATACTCACCAAATAAAAGTGAGACTGGTGTCTTCTGGCTTCCTTTATTTCAAGACATACATTTTTTTTTAAGCTAAGGAGATGTTCTTTAAATATTCATCCAATTTCAACTTATTCATATAGATGTTTAAAGCATAAAATAAGAAATAGATGACTCCTACTCAAAGCTTTCGTAGCCAATGCAGGGAGAACTTTGAATCCTAAACATTTCAAACTCAGAAGTTTCCCAAGATACTTTCTTTGATTTCTCTTAAAGTATGGGTAAAGAGGAAGCAATCATTTTGCAGGCATTCTTCACTATAGCCAACGAATTCTGTATTGGGAGGGAACTGAAGCTTTAGAAGTCCATGGATGCATCCTGTTGCAAACTTTTCCCCTCCTGCAGAGTCCCCTGGTAAACCACAAGGGAGTGTGCCTTTCATTACTGTGGTGACTGAGCCCTGCAAGTCAGCTAAACAGAAGCCTGTGCTATTTGCAGATTAACGGCAATCCCCTTTCCTGTGACTTCTTTCACACATCTTGCCTTTCTTTTCTGCTGGCCTAAAGTAGTGTGAAGGGGAACAGTAACTTGGAGAAGTACCCCAATTCCTTATGGATTGCCGTTTTAATTAGGATATTTTGTTAAAGTGATTATAAAGCCAAACTTCACTGTTTATTTCGGATTCCCTGGAAAGCATGTTTGCTATTACGGGCACCTGGGAAGTTTTAAAATATTTATTTTGTGCCTCAAAATTTCAGCTTTAAAAAAAAAAAAGCAAGATCATTAGAGTCCTGCATAAGGTACGAGAGAATTTCTGATGAAGTTCAGCAAAGTATCCTCTGGGAAATTGAGCTTGGGTATCTGTGCTTTTTTTTTTTGTTTAATGAATAGGTGGAAATTGCTATACACAATCAATAATGATGTAGTTTAAAATTAAACCTCTACCTAAAGTGGAGAATTAAACCTCTACCCTAAAGTGGAGAAACTTGGCTAGCAAAATTCAGCAATGCAGAGACTTCTGAAAATGCAACCTTGATGCAGCAAAAACTGTGAACCTAGGAGCTGGCTCTAATTTCCTGCCCCCAGGAAATAGATAATTAGCCCTATTAGCCAGCCTGATCAGATAACGGTTTCTTCATTGCATGCATTTCATTTGAAAAGTGATCCACAAAGACATTGCAGTTGTTTGGAACCTGCATAATGCATGATATGAGCTGAAAACAAGGACTTGAGGAGTACCTTAAAGCTTATTTTCAAAATAATGGTAAAACCTAAGAAAATGAGACCACCCAGAAAGAAAGGACACCACATATTAAAATTGTCATAGCCCTTCAAAAACAGAAAACTGGAAAATCTCTGGGCAGAAGAGTGAGAAATGAAAAAAATGGGCTTTTGACGAAGTGGAAGGGAAGAAGGAAGGAAGGGAGGGAGGGAAAAGAAAAGAGCAAAATGTATGTGTGAGTTGATGTGGTCCACTGAATAATGGCCCCTAAAATGTCCACATCCTAATCCACAGAATCTGGGAATGTTACTTTACATGGCAAAAAACAAAAACAAAACACAAAAAAAACAAACATTGCCAATGTGGTTAAATTAAGGATTTTGGATTTTGGGGTGGGGAGAGTATCCTGGATTATCCAGGTGAGTCCAGTGTGTTCACAAAGATCCTTATAAGAGGGAGGCAAGAGGATCAGGGTGAGAGAATGAGATGTGACAGCAGAAGCCAAGGACAGAGTGATCTGCGAGCCAAGGAATGCCAGCTGCCTCTAGAAGCCTGGAAAGGCAAGGAAACACATTCCTTCCTAGAGCCTCCAGAAAAAAGGTGGCCCTGCTGACCCCTTGATTTTAGCTCTCTGAGACTGATTTGGGGTTTCTGACCTCCAGAACATTAAGATAATAAAGATGTACCATTTTAAGCCACTGAGTTTGTGGTAATTTGTTATAGGAGCAAGAGGAAACTAATGTAATTGCTCAGAAGAAATTTGTTTTTAGTGTTGGATCGAGTTATGGACAAAGATAAACTTGTACCAAAGTAGAAGCTTTATGAAATGAGTTAAACCAGTCAGTTTTGTTTTATTTTGGTTTCATATTAGCAGCATGTTGACGGAAGGGTAACAGAAAAGTACTTCAACAAAAGGGAATATAATATTATAAAAATGAGAGGCCCAAAATCTGGAATTCCAGAGTCTGAACTTTAAAGAAAGTTTAATTTGAGCAGGAATTAAGATAAACAACATTTTCTATGCTGATATACTTACGTGATGGACATCTAAAGAAATAAGCTCAAGCTCAAATTTTGTGATTTGATGGAAAATAAATAATGCATGAGAATTGTATATATCCAGAGATGTTTCAAATGGAATATGTAAATATTGCTTTTTAAAAACATTTAAAAATATGTATTTTCTAAATCATTGGAAACAAAAATAAATAAAACTTTATAAAAAAAAAAAGGAATTGGAAAGGGAAAATGAAAAACACATCAAGAAAAGAGATCAAACACATTAGTTCCAAAATTGAAGAAAATTGAGTTTACCTCCCTTTTCAAAAGATAGAGACTTTCAGGTATTTTTTTTTTTAATTTTATTTTGAAATAAATTCAAACTTACAGGAACAGTTGCAAAACAATACAAACCGCATACACAGAACTCCAGCATACCCCGACCCCCCTCCCATCTCCTGATATCCCGATCCACCAACTTTAACATCCTGTCACACCACAATTTCCTTCTTTCCCTCCCTCCCTCCCTATCACCCATCATCTATTGCTCTGTCTTCTGAACATATGTGAACAGACTGCACACATCCTTGAACAAACAATATAATTCACACATACATTTCCCATGAACAAGAACATTCTTTTATGCATTCCCATTAAGCACAGCTAAGAAGTTCAGGAAATTCAACATTGTTACAAAGCTTACATTCTATAATTCCTTTTTTTTTTTTTTTTCTTATATCCCAACTGTGCCCCTTTGAGCCTCCTCTCCTCCATCCTCAGATCCCATCCAGGATCATCCTTGGCATTTAATTGTCATTGTCTATTTAGACTGTCTTTTTTTTTTTTTTTTTTCCAATTGTGGAAACATATATACAGCCTAAATCTTCCTATTCCAAACCCTCCCTAGCATTCCATTAGTGGGATTAATCACATTTAGAATGTTGCAATGCTATCACCTTCCTACCATCCATTACTAGAAATTTCCCTTCATCCCAAACACAAGCCCTACACTTCTTTTTTAACTCCCCATTGCCCCTTCCCCCACTTCGCATAACCCATACTCCACTTTTCATCTCTATGGTCATATTCTCTGATACTTTCCTTGGGTTTACCGTGGGGCTTAAATTTAACCTCTTAAGTCTAGAACAATCTTGTTTTTCTTTGATACCAACTTAACTTCAATAGGACACATAAACTATGTTCCTTTACTCCTCCATTCCCCCACCTTTATGTAGTTCTTGTCAAAAATTACATATTTTACATCGAGTCCAAAACCACTGATTTATCATTACAGTTTATGTATTTTAGATCCTGTGGGAAGTAAATAGTGGAGTTAAAAATCAAAAATACAGTAGTATTGGTATTTATGTTTACCATGTGATCTTTACTGGAAATCATTATTTCTTCATGTGGTTTCAGTCAATTGTTTAGTGTCCCTTCCTTTCAGCCTGCTCAATTCCCTTTAGCATTTCTTATAGGACTGATCTACTGGTGATGAAGTCCCTCAGCTTTTGATTATCTGGGAATGTTTTCATCTCCCCCTAATTTTTACCCTGCAGGTGTTTGTGAATTTTCTAAGTCTCTGATGGTTATTGACTTCTATTTGTATTCCACTGTGGTCAGAGAATATGCTTTGAATAAATTCATTTTTTTTTTTTAATTTATTGAGGCTTGTTTTATGTCCCAGCATATGGTCTATTCTGGAGAAAGATCCGTGATCACTAGAGAAGAATGTGTGTCCTGGTGATTTGGGATGTAATGTTCCATGTATGTCTGTTAAATTTCTCTCTCTCTCTCTCTCCTTTCTTTGTTTCTCTGTCAGTAGGGCTCCCTTTAGTATGAGAAGTAGGACAGGTCTTTTATTAGCAAAATCTCTCAGCATTTGTTTGTGAAAAATTTAAGCTCTCCTTCAAATTTGAAGGAGAGCTTTGCTGGATAAAGTATTCTTGGTTGGAAATTTTTCTGTCTCAGAATTTTAAATATGTCATGCCACTGCCTTCTCGCCTCCATGGTGGCCGCTGAGTGGTCACTACTTAGTTTTACATTGTTTCCTTTGTGTGTGGTGAATTGCTTTTCTCTTGTTGCTTTCAGAACTTGCTCCTTCTCTTCAGTATTTGACAGTCTGATCAGAATATGTCTTGGAGTGGGTTTATTTGGATTTATTCTATTTGGAGTTTGCTGGGCATTTATGCTTTGTGTATTTATATTGTGTAGAAGGTTTGGGAAGTTTTCCCCAACAATTTCTTTGAATACTCTTTTTAGGCCTTTACTCTTGTCTTCCCTTTCTGGGACAGCAATGAGTCTTAAATTTGGATGTTTTATTTTATCTATTGTATCCCTGAGATCCATTTCGATTTTTTCAATTTTTTTCTCCATTCTTTCTTTTTTTCTTTCATTTTCTGTTCTGTGGTCCTCGAGGATGCTGAGTCATTGTTCAACTTCCTCTAATCTTGTATTATGAGTATCCAGAGTCTTTTTAATTTGGCCAACAGTTTATTTTATTTCCATATGATTTTCTATTTTTTTTTATTTACTCTTGCAAATTTCTTCTTATGCTCTTCTAGGGTCTTCTTTATGTCCTTTATATTCTGTGCCATGCTCTTCTTCATGTCCTTTATATCCTCCACCATGCTCTCGTTGTTTGATGTTAGTTCTTTGATTAATTGCACCAAGTATTGTGTCTCTTCTGATCTTTTGATTTGGGTGTTTGGGTTTGCGTTCTCCATATTGTCTGGTTTTATCATATGCTTTAAGATTTTCTGTTGTTTTTGGCCTCTTGGCATTTGCTTTACTTGATAGGGTTCCTTCAGTATCTATAATATACTGGTGTCTAATTTGTCAGATCTACAGCTTGGTGGTGTACACTTTAACCAGCAGATGGTGTCCATGAGTCACCTATTCCCCTCAAGTCAGTTCTCCCCAACTTTGTCTTTGTGGTGTGTGGGGGTCTGATTCTTGTGGGGTTCAGTTGGTGCCCCAAGTTTGGGTGTGGTGTTCGTGCTGTCTGCCCTGAATGTGCGGCATGTGTCTGAGTGGTTAGGGAGGCAGGGAGCTTTAATAATCAAACCTCCTAGGTGTTCCCATAGATTTAAGGCTGTTGCAAGAGTCCAAGCCTCCACCTCAGTCCCACCACAGATCATCTCTGCTTCTGACTCACAAGTCCCTGGCACTGGGGTAGGGTCCCTGGGATTTCCGAGCAGGTCCCCCTTCTCAGCCGTGCTCTCCCAGGACCCCTGCCGAGGGAAGGGTGTGCCACGTCACAAGTGCATGCCGGCCCTCCAGGGAAGCCCTGGGCCACCAAGCCGTGCAGGGGCATTCCCAGCCTGCTGTAAAGATGGTTGAATGGGCGTGTTAATTTCCCCCTCTTCGCACAGCTCTGCCTTCCCAGCTCTGGGACAATTAGCTGTGGGTGCCCTAAAGGCCACTGTCTACGGCCAATATTGTGGTGTGTGCACAGTGCTGTGGGAATCACTCCCCATCGCACTGGGTTTCTTGGCATGGCTCTGGGCTATGGGTCCGGCCCTGGGCAGGAGCATCCCCAGCCTGCCGGGGAGATGGTTGCAAGGGGCGCGGTTTCTTTCCCATTTTGGCTCCCCTCTGCCCCCCTGGCTCTGAGACAGTCAGCAGCGGGTGTGGGTAGGGCTATTCTCCATGCCAGACATTGAGGCGTTGGGAGGGCCCACTCCTGCCGTGCTTCACTGCGTGGTTCTCACTGTTGTATCAGCAGTTGGTCCCAGGTTTTCTTTTTGTTTTTTTTTTTTTTTAAAGAACTAATCCCTCTCCAAACACCAACCCATGGTTGCCCCACACCACAACGTGGCCGCTGGACTTGCAGCCGGCTCACTCACTCATTTCAGAATGCAGACTCCTGGTTTCACCAAATGCACAGTCCCTGTGGATTTAGCAGACCTTGTCCGGCTGGTGCATTGCCAAAACTGGTGTTTTGGGTCACTTTCTGGCTTTTATCTAGTAGTTTTCACGGAGGTGTTTTTTTGCCCTGTCTTACCTAGCCACCATCTTGGGTTCTGTCAGATATGGTTTTAAAACAAAATTGAACTGTATACTTCTAAGACAAAGGAGAAAATGATTAAATAAATAAAAATATGGCTAACAAATTGACAGGATTCCCTGTGGTTGATGACAATACATACATACACACATGAAATGATGAATAATTTTATATTGAAAATTAATATTATATACAAATAAAGATCCAACTCATGAACCTTCAGATTGCAAACAGGAGTTGTGATGGTTAGGCCAATGTGTCAGCTTGGCCAGGTGATGGTGTCCAAGTGTCTGGTCAAGCAAGCACTGGTCTGTTACTGAAAGGACATTTGTGGCTGGTTAATAAACCAGAAGGCTGGTTTATTAAATCATCAGTCAATTGACTGCAACTGTGACTGATTGCATCAATGACGGGTGTGTATTCCTCAATGAGAGAATTCAGTCAGCTGGATTTAATCCAATCAGTTGAAGACTTTTAAGGGAGACAGAGGATGGTCACTTATTCTTCAGCTGGCCAGTGAAGCATTTCCTGAGTTCATCAGAGTTGCCAGTTTGCTGCCTGCCCTATGGAATTTGGACTCGTGCATCTCCACAGTTGCATGAGACACTTTTATAAAATCTTATATTTACAGAAATCTCCTGTTGATTCTGTTTCCCTAAAGAACCCTAATACAAGAGGACTTAAATTTTTCAAGATATTTTAAAGAAAAATAAGAAAACAAGGCCAGATTTGGAAAAGAATCCCTTTAAATTCTTAGAGTAAAGTAAAAATCAGAAGATAAAAAAATTTAGTCATTGAAATGAAAAGTCATTGGATGAGTTAAATAGCACGTTAAACAGCTGAGGAGAAAATTCTTAAACAGAGATAGATAAATAGAAATAATGTAATATCATAGAAGGACGCAGATGGAAAAATGAAAGAGAATTTAAAAGACATGAGAGATGATATTATGAAGATTTAATATATATGATTATAATTTCAAAAGAAAAAGGAAAGAATGGGGGAAAGATCATTTTTGAAGAGATGAGTGAACATTTTCCAGAGTTGATGAAATATATAGGTTGTCTGACTCAGGAATAATGCTATTATCTTAAATTCATTATATAATACCAAGGGTTAAAAAAAAAAAAATGAGAAAAGAGCTAAAAATTGTCCAGAGAGGAAGTACTTATTCTGGAACTATGATTAGACTGATGAAGCCTTCTCAATAACAGTAATTAAATCAGAAAACAATAAAATTTCTTCAAAGTACTGTTAAAAATTTACTGTCATCCTAAATTAATATCTAAGTAAAGGAGAGATGTAAACAGCTGTCATATAAAGAAAAACTGAGAGTTTACCACCACTATCTTTTTTTAAGGATGTGCTTAAAGTAAAGAGAGAAAAGAAGAAAATGATTCCAGAAAGAAGATTAGAGAAAGTGGTGAGCAAATTAATGTAACATATGTGGTACAATTAAACAAATTATGATATAAAAAATAATAATATTTGGGAGGGTTAAAAATGTTGAATACAAATATGAGGTGGCAAAGGAGAAGGATATTATGGAGGTTAAATGTTTTTGAGATTTTTTTGTTCTATTCTTGTAAAAAGTCGAGATCATGCTTATCTTTAGATTTTAAATTATGTGTGATATCAAAATTGAAAAGATAACCAACAGAAAGTTATAAAGTATAAAATTTCCTGTCATGTAGAGGAGAAATAATAATGCAGGAAAACAAAGACCTTCTGTTTGTCCAAACATGGTCCTAAAAGAAAAATTACTAATCTTTATGGGCAACTAGAATAGAGAAATAAAATAGAAGTACAAAATACAATGGTAGAAATAAATTCTAATACAATAATCACACTAAATATGAATAGAATAAACTCAATAGTTAAAAGACAGGTTGTTAAACTGGATTTAAAAAATCCAGATCCATGATATTTACCATAGACATACCCTAAATATTAAGAAATAAATTGAAAGTAAAGGGATGGGGGTAAAAAAATTCAATCAGGCTAACAAAAACAAATTTAGTTTTTTCTTTGATAATTTAGGTTAGGAGGTTTACTACATAATGATCAAAGGACATACTTAGAGAAATATGTAAACTGTTTTAGAAATATGCACCAATTACAAACATATGACTTTTACAACATTCTGTTGTCATATGTAAGCAAATCTTGACAGGTATTTAGGAACAAATTTATAAGCCCATCTTTACATTTGAATATACTATTATCATTACAGAAGCAATAAATGTGTGTAAGTATTTAGAAAATATAGACAAGCAAAAATAAATCCAACACGTCTCACCAACCTAATATCAGATTATCACTCTTAGCAGTTTAATGCACCATATCCTTTTAGTTCTTTCTTTATACACACATATAAACATAGATATAGATATAGTTACTACCAAAATGAGATCAAGTGATACATAATGTTTTTCAGTCTTCTTTTTAAATCATTTTTATCTTTTTATCTGTCAGTTATCATTTTACCTAATATCCTGATAATATTCGGATTTCTCCACTTGCCCCCAATGTTTTCTCTACAGATGATTTCTACAAACCAGTATCCAATCCAGGACCATGCATTGCGCCTAGATTTTTTTTTATCCCTTTAGTGTCTTAATCTATCACAATCCCTTTTTTCCTACTGTGATTTATTGAAAAGATGGGATTGGTTGTCCTCTAGAATGTCCTACCAACTGGATTTGTCTAGTTATTTTTTGTGATGTCTTTAACTTATTCCTCTATTTTCTGTAAATACTGTAAACTGGTAGTTATATGTAAAAACCAATATCATATTCAGAGATTTTACATTTCTCTCAAAATTGAAGAAAATAATAACATAGATTTACCTTATGTCAATATGCATACAACAATTAGAGAATCAAAATAATTTTCTCAACCATCCAATAAATATTTAGTACTAGGCTATTAGGAAATGGTTATTTAAGTGCTTAGATCATACTAATCCCATTCACAGACCACAAAGTAATTAAATAAATAATCAATAATAACATGATACCCAATGTGTTTGGAAATTTAAAAATATATTCCCACATAGCTCATTGGTCCAAGAAGGAATCATATTACATCTAGAGCGTAACTTTTAAAACCTCATATCTAGGCAATCTGGTCTACTGGGTTACCTATTAGATTTTAAATATTAGCAAAGTTTTGCAGAATGAATATTTAATTTTTAACAAATACAGAAATTATTTTCATTTGTCTATTATTTTGGTAAAATCCTTGGTGAAAGCCGAGAACAGGCCATGAAAATGCATCCAAGTAAAAGAGACCAATTTGAGTTAAGGGGTAGGAAGTAACCGTGGTCTTGAGGATGAGGACTACTCTGATTTAACTTGTTAGTATGTAACTCAGTATGCAGAGAGGAGTGTAGGTGGCATGTTGTGAAATGTGATTTCTGCTACATGGGCTTTGGATAAGAGCTGTTAGTGACATTTTGTGTTGCTAACTGACAGATAGGTTTGGGGAATCCATGTGAGCAGGTGGTACCACAGCCATTCCATCGTGAAATTGAAGACCCAGCCTCGTTATTCTTATTCAAGTGGAATTTGCTCTAAAGTCTTACTGCCTAGGTTTGAATCCTGCTCCACTCAATGTATAATCCCAGGCAAGAAGCATAACTTTTCTAAGGTCTTAGTTTTCTCATCCTCAATCAGGTATAACAATAGTCTCCATCTTGTCTTTGTGGGAATTAACTATGATAATGGCAGTAAAGTACTCTGCAGTGTGCCTGACATGTATTAAGCACACAACAAATACTTGTTGCTAGTTTGATAAATTAGATCTCAGACATCGTAGTTCTTTTTGGCAGTAATCTCATTGGTCGTATGAAGCTAAACCTTGTTGTCTGCGTTAAAGGAATAGGTGTTTTCCCTTCTGACACAAAAGCAGGACATAAATTCAGTATATCTTAAAGCCTTCCATCTGATTAAACTATAGTTGAAAGGGGTGTCATAAAATTATATCAATAGATGCAAGAGAGCATTTTGTAAAATTAAGCAGCCATTACCAATTAATAATAATAACTACCATTAGTATGGAAATAGAAGGAAGCTTTCAAAATTTTATTGTTTTTGTGTGAAAGTACAAGGAACAATTATAATAAATAGTAAAATGCTAAACATTTGGCTTTAAGCTCTAAGCAAGCCAGGGAACTTTCCTACCATTTTTGTTATTCAACAGAGTGTAGAGGTTTGGTCAGAGAAAAACAAAACATAACAAACTAAATACTAAAAATAAATACTAAATACTAAAAATAGTTAACATTTTACTACAGAAACTAAAATAAAAACCTATTAGAATAAGAGAATTTAGGGAGGTAATAGGTTTCAAGATACATATATAAAAGGAAAAGGTTTTCTTTATACTAGCAATAATTAGTTTAAGCACTAAAACATACAGAACTCCATTTATAAAGTAACCAAAAATATAATGGCTAGGACTAAACAGGATATAAACAAATGTATAATAAGGAAACCATAACATTTTATTTAAAGATGTAAAATAAGACATGAATAAATAGCATGACATATATGCTCCTGCATGGGAAAGCTTAACATTATACAAATGTTATAATTAACACTACCAAATTAATGATTAATTTAATGCAATTCCAATCAGAATAAACTTCAATAAATGGTGTTGAGAGTAGTGCAGAACTTTTGGTCGTATATAAAATGTTGTCCTCTCGTATCAGACTAATTGACAGTAGTTGACCTTGGTGATGGTATTGAAGGCAAGGGAGGGGAAATTGTCATCTCATGTAATTAGAAAATGGAAAGGGCATGGGTGGTTCTAAGGAACTTGTTGTTACTATTTTTTATTATTTTTTTCCTCTTTTGGTATTTTCAAGTAGAGCGTGCAGGGGAAATCATGGACGCACCTACTAGCCATCTCCCAGTCTTCACCTACCCACCCCCCTCCCCCCTCCTTTTCTATTTTGTGCAGATGTTTCAGTGTATTTCTATTGCACATCCCAGAAGGAGATGTTAGGTCTAATGGAACTGCCTGACCATACCTTAAACCCCAAACCAGGAACCAGCAGCCCCAGCTGCTTATCTGGGCCGGAACTCTCAGTGGCAGGACCCCTCCAGCTGAGTTGTGTAAATGCCCGGCCCTTGGGCAGCACAGATTGGTTTCTCTAGTCTCCAGTTGCAAAGTTGGGTGGGTGGAGCTGCCGTCCACTGACCCTGACCTGAGAAGTTGGCCTCCCTAGGGATCTAGTTGATGGGATCGCTTCCCCACCTCTGTTGGACCTTTCCTGCTGTGTAAGTAATATAGTGAGCATTTGCTGAATGTTTCTTTGGCACTTCAGCCTGTGTTTCCACGATGCACCTATGGCAGCCCACTCCACGGAGTGCTCAAGCACAAATCCCTTCATACAGTTGGAGATGTGACCTGATTTGTAAAGGTAGATGGTAAACTCCTGTTACTGCTGATTGTGTTCTTCCTGTGCTCTTCTCATGGGGATGGGCACCACCAGCTATCCAAGCCAGAAACTTCCCCATTTCACTCCCTGCCAAGACCCATTCAATCAATAAAACATGTAATTTTTACCCCCTTAATAGATCTGGAATCCATCCCCTCCTTTCCCCCACCATGCTTTATGTCAGACCCTCATCATCTGTCACCTGAAAATTACCTTACACTACACTTGGTCTTCTGACACCAGTTTGCTCTAGATACCATAATGTCACCAGAGTAATTTTCTTAACCAAATTTGAAGGTGTTATTGCCCTACTTAAATATGTCCCAATGTTGTTCCGACATGCCCTCAGCTTCAAATTTGACATTCCACCATCTTTGCACATATACACTTTCCTCCAGATGCACTTCCCCAGCTGTCTCTTGCCTCATGCTTTTGTATTTAGTTTGCCTCTGCCAGAGTGTCCTTTCACGTGAATTTCATACCTACGGTTGTTTGAAATTCAGTGGACATTTTCCTTCTAGGAGCTTCCTCTTCTCTGAGTTTTATTTAGATGTTGTTCCTCTAAATCTACATAATGCTTTGGGCTTACTCTGTCTTAACACTTTTCACACCCTTCTCAGTAGATTAGAAACAAAGACTATGCTTTATCTGATTCGAACCTCTCAGTGCTTTACACAGTACCTGTTACATAGTAGACACTCAAAGTATATTGCAAGGATGAATCTGGTATGTTTTTCCTTAATCATAGGAATGCATTTCCTTTTCCTCAGGTAAGATATTAAAATGAAGACCCAAGTTTTCCAGAGAGCAACTTGGCATAAGATTTTAGAGATAAAGCATTTTGTTAGAACATTACTAATTCATCTGTAGTTTTGAGTGAATAGGATTTGAATCCACTCAGAGGAGAATGAGCCTGAAAAATTAATGAAAGTACATCATTTGGCAAGGAATAAGACCCTTTCTCCCCTCATTCAGAATGTAGTGATGTAGTTTGACAAAAGATCTGGAATTTATTCAATATGCAGCAGCTGATCAAATGTGTCATGGTAGGAAGATACAAGGTTTTAATGAGGTTTTATGATAGTCAAAGTGGGTGTTCCCAAACTCTAAAATGAGAGAACAATTCTCTAATAGTGATAGGCTTTCTTCTCTAGCTGCTTCTTGAAAGCCACATCAAGAGTTTCAGCTCTAAATGTCAAGCTTAGGTTCTCCCACTATTTCAAGAAGTGAGGAGTTTATAAGTAAACTTGAACTTCAGTGTTTTTCTCCTGTGCTCTGCTTGATCTTTCATCCTGCTAATGTAGATGGGAATCAAGTCTGGTTGTCCTTGTCAAATCAAGAACCAGACAGACAGAGCCCACATTTGTCCGAATATTATACCAAAAAAAGGACTGGTTTTACCCTGTCAATAATCTGTTTGTTTGAGTTATGGAGAGTAGATTTTGGGGTGGAGGATTCAGACTGTTTCTTTTCCTAACTTATTTGAAACATAATGACATCATTATATTATTTGAGAAGTTGGAAAATCATTCTCCCTATCTTAACCCTTCTATAGCCTCCAGAATCTACTTGCAGGTAAATGAATCATGGTAGGGATGATATTTGGGAAAAGTGCTTATGATATAAAAAATTATTGTAGCCTGACTTGAAATTCTTCAGGTTTCCTGAGCAGGGAAGGAAAGAATGTTGATGGTTTTATTAAGATTAAACTTGGGGCATGGCTTTGAGGATCTCTTCCCAGAGTAATAATAGCTGACATAACTATAAAGGTAAATATCAAACACATAAAATAGCTAAAAATGAGTAAAATAATGAAATAATAAGATTAGTTGATATAAAACAAAAATGAAGGGAAACATGCATAAGTAAACAAAACAAAATGCAGTCAAAATTATAAATCTCAACTTTGAAAAGTAAAAAATTGAGATTAACAAAATTTATTATAGAACAGCTAAGACAGCAAACTATATATGAAATGTTAGATTAGGTAACATTTATTAAAATTCTGAATATCATGTTTATTCATAAGGGGTCTTCGTAAATTTAGTTATTCTTGTTATTAGGAAAAAACTGGATAGTTAAAAATTTTAATACTAAAAATAAGTAAATAAGATTAGTCAGAAGAACATATATTCATAGAGAAAATGCCTCTGTGATATGCAGAAAGTTACTTGGAGTTTAAAAAATTTTGAAACTCATTATGAAAAGTAATAACGGGGGTCTCAGGGCAGGGGTTGACTACAAAGGGGAAGCATGAGGAAATCTGAGGGTGATGGAAGTATCCTGTATCATGACAGGAATGATGAAAGTATGACTATGTGTTTGTCAGAACCCATAGAACCATATACCACTGAGTGAATTTTGCTGTATGTAAGTTTTTAAAAATATATGAAAAATGGGAAAATGGAATAGAATTGTAAAAGAATAAAAGGTAGGGTTCAATGATGAATAGAAGTGGTTGGCCACTGTGATGAATAATCCAATAGATAAATAACATTTGAAGATGATAGAGGTGGGTGGCCTAAGGCAGATGAAGTCCATGGGTAAAAACAGACCCTGCCAATAGAAACGAACACATACAATATGTTGCAGAGCTGCCTGGAAGGACAGAATGTGGGAGTATCCATTGCCTTATGTAATTCACTGTAAAGAAATATACGCTATTGAGGACTGGAACAAAACTCGAACAAAATGGCCCATATAATGTGGCCTGCTAAATGGAGGATGGATATATGAGTATTTGTCATAAGTACAGCCTGCCTGACACCCCTTGGCAGCACAATTCACAGCAGACTGTGCACGGCAGTGATTGTTTTCCTTAGCAAGAGCTGCTGGAGACAAATATTGCTGGCCCCAGGAGGAAACAAGTTTAAGAACTGTATTTTCATCTTTTTTCATTTCTATGGGTATCCATCTTTTTTCTGATAATTCTTAACTTATGGAGACAGTTATACAAAATGGTAATTTTATATATAATAACGGTTATATGTAATGACTGCTGCATTGAACTTTAGAGAATATATACTTCATACTCATGTTTTTGAGCAGGCACTGTTCTAGGTGCTGCAGTTAAAAATTTATGAAAGGGAATGAAGCAAAGTGTAAATGAAGTAATTTAAGTAGGTAATTCAATAAGTATTAATAAATCTGATGGGGGAAAAAAAGGAAGAGATTGGGAGTAATGAAAGAAGGATTGCACATTAAATACAGTAGTCAGGGAAAGCTGCAACTGGAAATTAACAATAACCTAGAGATAAGGAAGGTAGCCATTTCTGGGGGAGAGCTCCGCAGGCAGTGTGCACAGTAAATGCGAATGTCCTGAGGCTGGAGTGTGCCTGGCCTTTTGAGGAATAAAAAAGTGTCCAGTGTTGAATAAATGGCTGGGGTGAGGTGAGCAAAAGGGATAGAGAGGTAGGAGGGAGAGAGATAGATATCTGTAGCCTTTTAGGCCATCGTGAAGTCCAGACTTTACATATAACACAAGAGTTAGGGGGAATTCAAGAAGAGTAATAACATGATCTTATTTGTATTTTATTTATTTACACACATATATTTATATTCACATATATTTATTTTAAATGCCATCTATATGCTGATGACTTCCATATCTATATTCCCCACTATGGCCTTTCACCAAAACCCCAGAACTGTATACCCAATTTCCTCCTTTACGTCTCCACAAACATGGACATTTCAAGCTTAACCTAAGCCAGGTAGAGCTTGGTAGTTATTCCTTCTCTTGGTACATCATCCACCCATTTGCCCAAGCCAAAGATCTATGAATTATCATTAGTTTCTTCTATCCCTCACCACTCACACCAATCTATAGTTCTGTTGACTACATCTCCCAAATGCCCCAAATGTGTCCACTTCATCTCACAACCACCAAAACAAGTACACAAGTATTTTTATGTTTTCCCTGCTTTCTCTCCCCAAAGTATGCCCCACTCCCCCAACTTCTTGCCACCTAAAAAAAAAAAAACAGAGTGATATTTAAAAACAAGGAACAAATCACACTTCAACCCCCTTCTGTCTCCCAGGAAGAATATTCACGGTCTTATCATTTGTATTTAAAATAAAATCTCAATCCTGCACTTACCTTGGGTTTTGTTGCTTTCAATGACCTGGTGCCAAGGCAACTCTTTTTGTATCTTCTTCATTTTCCTTTTAATCCTCCATGCTCCAGGCACAGTGGCCTTCTTTGGTTTCCTCAATTACCTAGCTCATTCTTGCCCATGAGCCTTCAAAATAGTTGTTCCTTCTCTTCTGCCTATAAGGCTCTCCATTCTGATATTTGCTTGCCTGGCTTTCTGGTCATTCACCTTAGACTTTCTCCAGGGAGATGTTCCGTTCAAGAGTCAATTACTATCTCATCAGCATAACAATGAAAAAGAGCTTATGATTTCCTTATGTGTTCATTACTATTATTATTTTTGTTTCGCCTCTGCCCCAACTCCTCCAGATCTATTCCGCACCATATTCCAGGTACCAAGAACTATGACAGGAATATACATAGAGATGCACAGTAATTGTTCCAATGTCACCAGGATTAATCTAATAAATTTTCTAGTGAATTGTTGTATGGAATTTGGAAACCTCTAATCATTACTCAAAGAATAATAAATGTTCTTTAGAACCAAAGTAAACCAAGATAGAATACATATTTCCATAACATAATCAAGAATAGCAGTTGACCTAGTTACCTTGATAATTCAAACCCCAGGAGAAATCTGGGGCTTCATTAATTTAGATATTTGATGCAAAATATGTTGCTTGATTTCACATCATCTCAATAATTATCCTAATATTCTTCTGTGTTTTACATGTGTAACCTAACCTAAAGATACTTGTAAAATCTTTCATGTCTTTCCGAACAGTTAATTTCAGTGTTAGCTCCAAAACCAGAGAATACCTGTCACATAACTTCAACAGAAAATTTTCTAAATTGATGTTTTATAGTTCATTCCAGTTACAACACTTTCATACCATAATGTCATCTGTGTTAGAAAAAACTCACTCAGGTAATATAAAAGGAAAATTGTCATTTCTGTTTTACCTTAAGAAGTGAGTGCAAGGGCATGAGTGGGCTATTCTGGATTACAAACAGCCTCCTAACATGTTTGTCTTCATGATAAGTCGTACCCTATGAATATTATAGGTCTGCTACTGCCTTGATACGCACCCTTCCTTCTGGCCCCGTAATCCTAACAGGCTGGTAAAACCCATTTAATATTTAGATGGGGAAGAAGCTTATATTCTTATGCCTTAACACCATTAGTATTTTTAGTTCAAAGTAGATTTTGAGGTTTAGATCTAGGATTGAAACTATATTTATGCAGTGAAAAATAAAAAGTCTTACGAACTAATAGTTCGTCTTCCTCAAGAGCAGGTTTGTGCATTCATTACCATGTTATCCAGAAGGCACTGAGAGATGTAATTCTGTGGGTGCTGATTTAACTAATTTGCATGGGAGTGACACTGAGGTATGCAAGAAAGTGGGGAAATTGTTATAGTTCTGAAAACATTTTAAGATATTGTTCCCTTTTATTCTAAAATATGTTGAATATTGTCATTCAAATAATTACACTTTTGTATTATTTTTAAAGTTTGTAGAAGCAGAAAAACTGAATAGTGTTTATTTTCTAAATATGAGACTAGGCAGGTTATCTTGTTTCAATTGTTGTTGTTTTGATAGTTAAACTGAATTCATTGTAGAGCCCATTACATTCCAAGGACATTGGCAAGACTTTCAAGGCAATAGAGTTAGAGAGGGTTAACCCCTTCCTTGCATCTCCTTTATTACCTTTACATAAAGTTTATTGTGTGAAATACTTCACAAACTTTGTGCTTCTGCTCTTAGGGTTTATATCTATGTTTTGAAACATTGTTTTTTTCTATGATGACTTTACATATCATGTTACAGTCTTCTTCAGAGCAAACAGATAATAGCATGTCCCTTTTGCTCACAAAGGGGCATCTTTAGAAAAAGTCATCTCTAGAAAACTGTAGATACAGTGTCTATTTTTAAAATTTCAATGGAAGACATACTTCCCTCTATCACTTACCCTAGAGTATACACGTTAAGATGGATAAATTTAGTAGTGGAGATTGTCTCAGCTTTTGCTATTACATGACAAGAAAAATGCTTGTAAAATTACCTTTAGTCATCACATTCCCTTACATAATTTGGCATATGTTACCTTTAGAGATTTTCAGTTAGAATAAGATAATGTGCTTGTGTTAAACTTTTTAAAATATCATACTATACTTTAACTGCTTTTGTACTTGTCAGTCTCCCCCATTAGACTGTAAACTCCAAGAGTGCATGTTCTATGTCTGCCTCATTTATTCTCCCATGTATCCCAAACAACTTTGGGGCGTAGCCCCATATCCCAAACATAATAGATGTTTCATGAATATTTATCAATTGAATAAGGATCGGTGACTAGAAAATGGATCGTTTTATAGGGATGGGGCCAAAAGGAATAATTATGATGTAAAAATCAGAATATCAATTGACAACCAATACACAATCTCTTTAAAAGAAAATTTGTGTCAGAGTGGCATACACATTCTCTCCTTAAGAGCCAACATCAGTTGAGAACTTATGTACTATCACAATGAGATTGCTTTTATTCATTACCTTATTAAATCTTCTCAACACCATGTGAGATCATTACTTTTCTGATCCTCATGCCTCAATCCACAGGTGAGGGAACCAAGACTTAAAGAGATTAAGTAAGGTATTGAGGTCTCACAGCTGGTGCATATTTAGTACAAATTTGAGCTCTGCTTTTTCTTGCTTCCAGTACTCAAGCATTTAGTCAGTTTCCAATATTTGTAATGCCATCTTAAATCAGAAGGGTATTTCAGAAAAGTTAAATAATCTCCTGAGGTTAGACAGCTAGTAAATGGTGAATCTGGAATTAAACCAAATTTACAGAGCTCCAAAGCCTGTTTGGCTTTGACTTTAATCCAGACCACTGTCTCCTTTCCCTTAATAATAAATGTGCTTTTCTCAGATGCACTGAACCATGGGTCAAGCCCCATCCTAATCATGCCGAGAAGATCATGACCTCATACCATTTCTCCTGACAATTTCTTAAGAAAGGACTGTTGCATTTATATTTGTTTTTAGTTAAATCAAAGTACAGAATCCTTAGGACAGTTTTTGACATTCCACTATTCTTACATCTGCCTTGATTTCACCCTTTATTAATGATACCTAAGAAGAAATATCAGAAAAAAAAAAAAAAAAAGAAAGAAACCAAAGGAAGAAACTATTAGGATAAAGATGCATGATGCTACAGTACCTATGGAGGGAATTCAGTATCCTCTTATGCTTAAGAGATTCCACAAAAGTAAAACCAAACATGGAAAATGTGTGACATGCTGAGAAAGTTGGGACTTGGACTGTAAGTGATAAATCATTTGAGCACCAATGGGATATGTTATTGCCTTGCTTGAAACAGAAGCTTTGTCCTGCTAAACAATCTATTATTTGGCACCCTGATTATCCACTTTTTCAATCCTAGAGTCGCAGGTCCCGGACCAGCCAAGCTCTCTTCATGTGAGGCCCCAGACCAACTGTATCATCATGAGTTGGACTCCTCCCCTGAACCCAAATGTTGTGGTGCGAGGATACATCATTGGTTATGGTGTTGGTAGCCCTTATGCTGAGACGGTGCGCGTGGACAGCAAGCAGCGATATTATTCCATTGAGAGATTAGGTGAGTAGCTTGACTTTTATTCTATTAAGGTAAATAAATAATTTATTTAAATTTATTTTCCTTCTTGAAAAATTGTTCTTTGGTGTTAGTATAGTGGGTGTCCTGGTGTATGTTCTTGCTTATGTGCCATATTAGATACAAATGTGCATTGGATCATTTTTCTTTTTCTAATGGTCAATGGAAACTACTAACGTTTATAATTCTCACAAAAAGAAAGTCACCACTTGTTCATTTTTTCTCACTTGGAGGAGATTCTGTCAATTTTTCTTTGGCCTTGGATTGTCTAGTCACATTACCTTCTATTTCCCTTAGAATTCACAGATAAAGTTTTGTGGTTATGTCCTTGTGACTCTAAAGCAACAAGATGAAAACAGAAATTTTCAATGTAGTTGGTAACTTGGAGTTATCAACCCCCTCCCTTTTTGTATATCCCTGCTCCCCAAATCCAAGAGTTCTTAGTGTACTCAGCTCAACGTCATTTAACTGAACACAATACTTTAACTGTAATACTTCTGAATTCATTAAAAATGTGTTCATTAAGAGAAGGCTAATGTGTGTGAAAGCATTCATATTCATTTTTCTGTCTGAGTTTCCAGAGATCTCTAAGAGATAATATCATTAGAAGAGAGAAACAAAAGAAATACATGCCATCTATCAGGATGCCGATAAGTTAAGCAGTTCATATAAAGAAAACAGCAAGTTGGCTCTACCTGTTGATTTAACACCATATTATTTGCAGTGAAGTACTCGGGCCCCACTGGAAACAGTTGCTGATTGGGGGAAAGGGAGTGCTTCTTCTTTGCAGAAGACGCCGCCGTGTGTCTCTCATAAGCAGAATATTTTTATGTGATGAGAAGGCTGCTTTGAATTTGAGTAGCTAAAATGCAGAGACAAGACAAGATTTTCTCAATGCAGGTGGAAAATTACACTGACCCATTCTCTTTATCATTGCTTCAAACACTATAGAGAAGTGACAATTGAAAATCCCGTTTTAGTTGGCTGGGCATTTAGAAACAATGTTCTCTCAGCTAGTCCCTGACTTTGAATGTAAAGGCAATCACAAAATTCTTATTTTATGGCTGCCAATTCTATGTCAGGCGACTCAGTTACCCATTGTTCAGCATACACTGTTGCTGAGAGTTTATCTTCATAATGCACATGAGACAGGAGGGCAAGTTTCCCTGTATAACACAGATGGCTCTCCAGCAATGAATTATTAAATCTTCTCAACGCCATGTGAGAACATGGAACCAGCCATTTCAACGCCAGCCAGAAAGGATTTGTGGAAAGTTCTGGGTACATGCTTCAGGAAGGAATATGGTCTTGATGATGCCTTGATTTGGACATTTTCGTGACCTCAGAACTATAAGCTTATAAGCTAATAAATTCCCATTGTAAAAGCCAATGTATTTCATGGTATCTGCTTTGAGCAGCTTAGCATACTGGAACAGATTTTGGTACCAGGAAAGTGGGGTGCTGCTATATGCAGGAAAATAGCTGTATTGTTTTACTGTATTTTAGTAATGTTGCTCTTCATTACAAAGAAACTCACTAGAAGTCTCCAAGTCTAGAAGAGTTTAAGACTTTGAGAGATTAATACTGGCAAATCTCCCCAAATGCTTAATAAGTAAAAAAGAACTTTCCCATTATGAGTTATGTTTTTAAGAGATAGGAAAACTGTTAAAGGTAAAATGAAATATTAACCTGTCTCAGTGATAGATAATTGTAAGTTTGCACAGAGAAATGTATCTGGAAAAAAAGATTTATATATGTTCTACAGGCTTTTTAACATAGTTCCATGTATATGATAGCAATCAGTCTTTTGATGGTGGTAGTGTTCACTAAGTATCCTCAGGTTATACAAATAAATGGTATTGTTTTCCATATGCTTCCACTATTTAGCCAAAGGGTGTTAGATATAGTTCAAGTTTTAATTCTTATCAAGCTATTAGGTTTCGTTCAGATCCACGTTTAAACTCTGCAAAGAAATCATGAATTGTATTTATTCTATTGCACATTAAAATAGGCACATCAGTTTTCACAGTATCTTTTGGCAAAAGGTTATATATATGTGTGTGTGTGTGTGTGTGTGTGTGTGTGTGTGTGTGTGTGTGTGTGTGTGTTAAAGGTATTAGAAATGCAAAGTCATTATGTATAAATATGTAAATGTTTAACTATGTGTTGATTTGAAGCTCCATGTACCCCAGAAAAGTATGTTCTTAAAGTTAATCCATTCCTGTGGATGTGGACCCGTTGTAAGTAGGATCTTCTGGTGAATAGGAACTTACATTAAGATGAGATGCATCTCATTCAGAGTGGGTCTTAATCTTCTTACTGGAGTCTTTTATAAGAGAATGAAATTCAGAAAAAGAGAGAGAAAGTCATGGAAGCAAGAAGCTGCAAGCAAAGAAGCCTGGAAGAGAAAGGAGAGACCAGAAGACACTGCCATGTGTCTTGCCACTTGACAGAGGAGTCTAGGATCACTGACAGCCAGTATTCAGGAAGATGATACCATCTTGATGATGCCTTGATGTGGACATTTTCATGATCTCAGAACTGTAAGCTTATAAACTAATAAATTCCCATTATAAAAGTCAATGAATTTCCTGGTATCTACTTTGAAATAGTAGAAAAGATTTTGGTACCAAGAAAGAGGGGTCTTCTAGTGCACATACTGAGAAGGTTAAAAAGGCTTTTAAATTGGGTAATGACTAGATTCTGGAAGAATTGTGAGGTGCTTCATAGAAAAGGCCTAGAATGCTTTGAAGAGACTATTAGTAGAAATACAGATGCTAAAGTTACTTCCAATGAGGACTTAGACAGAAATGATGAATCTGTCATTGCAAAATGGAAGAAAGATGACCCTTGTTTTAAAGTGGCAGAGAACTTCGCAAAATTGAGTAATGATGTCACATGGAATGCAGAATTTGAAAGTGACAAGCTTGGATATTTAGCTGAGGAGATTTCCAAACTAAATGTGGAAAGCGCAGCCTGGCTTCTCCTTGCAGCTTATAGTAAAATGTGAGAGAAAAAGGATAAGCTGAGAACTGAACTCCTGGGCACAAAGAAACCAGAAAATGATGGTTGGAAAATTCTGAGCTTCCAGAAAGCAGGCCCCCTGGGAAAAGCACTACATGTAAGGGTTTAATTGAACATGGAACCAGCCATTTCAGTGCAAGCCAGAAAGGATTTGTAGAAAGTTCTTTTGTCTTATGGCTCAGATCCCTGTGTACTACATGTGAAACCAACAGGTTTTCTTGTAAGATCTGTAGGAATGGAACAATTTCCAGCCTGGAATTAAAAGGACAGAAAAGGGACAGATTGAAGGAAAAATAACTTCAAAGGCAGAACTATGGAAGCTGAGGTCTGGAATGAAGACATCATCTTGGGCCAAGAGAGCAGACCCACCCATGTGTGTGGAAAGGATGTGTATGTCCTGGAGCCTGGAGAAGGAGGGCTTTCCACCCCATTTCTCAGGAAGAGTATTACCACCACCCCAGGTTTTTCAGATGCCTGGGGGATTGTAGAGAGGCTGGTTGCTACCTCTGTGTTTGAAAAGGGTGGAGCTGAAAGCCTAGCTCTCATCCCAATACTTGAAGATGTTGGAGCCTTCACCCCAGTGTTTGGGGAGAGCATGGTCACTGCACAAGCACTTGGAAAGGGTGAGGCTGCCACTCTGTCAAGCCTGGAGGACAAAACATCATTCTGTAGATGACTTGCAAACCTTGAAATCTAATGGAGTGTGCCCTGCAAGGTCTCGGAATTGCTTGGGACCGTGTTTTCCTTCCAAATTCTCCCTTTGGGAATGGGAATGTTTATCCTATGAATGCCCCTTCTTTGTATATTGGAAGCAGATAACTTGTTCTCTAGGTTTCCCAGGTCCACAGCCAGAGAGGAATTGTGCCCCAGAACAGACAACACCCATAACCAACTTTGTATTCTTACTGAAATTACTTAAGGTTTTTGGAATATTGTGACAGAATGAATGCATTTGCATATAGAAAGAACATGTCTTTTATAAATATGGAATCATCTGTGTTTCCCTTTGATTCTGTCAAATTTTTGCTTCATTTATTTTGACGGTCTGTTTTTAAGTTAGTACACATTTATAATTGTGATGTCTTCTTGACAAATCAACTTTTATCTTTATGCATGTCTCTATCTTTGGTAATACTCTGTCTTCAGAACTATTTTGTTTATTACTAATACAGCTATTCCAGCCTCTAGACTCTATTTGGGATGTCTCAGCCTCTGTGACCTCAGCTTCTTACCTTTCTTTTATTTTTTCCCCCTCTTGGTCAAGTAGGCATTTTCAATCCCTCACTGCCAGGGCCCGGCTCATTCCTGGACATCATGTCCCATGTTGCTAGGGAGATTCATTCCCCTGGGAGTCATGTCCCTCATGGGGGAGAGGTTAATGACTTTATTTGCTGAGTTGGGCTTAGAGAGAGAAAGGCCACATGTGAGCAACAAAAGAGGTTCCCTGGAGGTGCCATTAAGGCATAATGATAGGAAGGCTCAGCCTCCCATTTACAATCCTGAGTTTTACAGGAGCAAGTTTCAAGTCGAGGGCTTGATTTATTAAGTAGTGGGTTTCTAACTTCACTTACTCTATATTCTATCCCAAGCTAAATGGTCAGTTTCTTACATTATTTTCACTTAGTTGTACAATCCTCATCACTCTCAACTTTAAGCAATTATTATAACATAATACACCCCAGAGCTCTTATCAGCTGCTAATTATTCATCCCTAGTATTAGTGTTGGTAAGGAATTTCTATTAAATATATTCTTTAATATGTAATGAGTAGTTTTTCCATATACCACTCTGTTGTTAACCCTCTGCACCAGTGTTATACCTTATAAGTATATCTTGTTAACACTTGTTTAGGTTTGTGGTGCTACTCTGTGGGTTATAAGTGTCTAAACAACCATTTACAAACATGTTCGCCTTCAATGAGTCACTGATACTTATAATCCCATTAAAGAACCATAGTCACACCTGACCATTCCCATAGCATTAAATTCACCCTCATTATCATATTTTTACGTATTAGATTATCATCCCCCTTCACTAGCTTCTGTCTGTCTCTAGGTCCCCTATATTCTACATTGTAAGATCACATACTTTACATTGTTCAGGGAGTTCACATTAGTGATAACATACCACTTCTCTCCTTTTGTGTCTGGCTTATTTCTCTCAGCTTTGTCTTTAAAGTTCATCCATGTTGTCATATGTTTCACAACCTCATTCCTTCTTACTGCTGTGTAGTATTCCGTCATGTGTGTCTACCACATTTTGTTTATCCACTCATCTGTTGAAGGACATTTGGATTGTTTCCATCTCTTGACATCTGTGAACAATGCCTCTGTGAAGTCAGTGTGGAAATATCTGTTCGTGTCACTGCTTTCAGATCTACTGGGTATATACCAAGAAGTAAAATTGCTG
This sequence comes from Choloepus didactylus, assembly GCF_015220235.1. Taxonomy (NCBI): domain Eukaryota; kingdom Metazoa; phylum Chordata; class Mammalia; order Pilosa; family Megalonychidae; genus Choloepus; species Choloepus didactylus. The sequence continues at coordinate 27,189,691 of NC_051322.1, read as the reverse complement.
GATTGTAGAGTGCCTCAATATCTAGTTTTCTGAGGAACCACCAAACTGTTTTCCAGAGTGGTTGTACCATTTATACAGTCCCACCAAAAGTGAATAAGAGTTCCAATTTCTCCACATCCTCTCCAGCATTTGTAGTTTCCTGTTTATTTAATGGCAGCCATTCTTATTGGTGTGAGATGATATCTCATTGTGGTCTTGATTTGAATCTCCCCAATAGCTAGTGAAGATGAACATTTTTTCATGTGTTTCTTAGCCATTTGTATTTCTTCTTTGGAGAAATGTATTTTCATATCTTTTTCCCATTTTATAACTGATCTGTTTGTACTATTGTTGTTGTAAGATTTCTTTATATGCACAAGATATGAGTCTCTTATTAGGTAAATAGTTTCCAAATATTTTCTCCCATTGTGTTGGCTGCCTCTTTACTTTTTTGAAAAATTCCTTTGAGGCACAGAAGCTTTTGATTTTGAGGAGTTCCCATTTATCTATTTTTTCTTTCATTGCTGTGCTTTGGGTGTAAGGTCTAAGAAGCAATCTCCTAATACTAAGTCTTGACGATGTTTCCCTACATTATCTTCTAGGAATTTTATGGTACTGTCCCTTATATTGAGATCTTTCATCCACTTTGAGTTAATTTTTATGTAGGGTGTGAGACAGGGGTCCCCTTTCATTCTTTTGTATATGGATATACAGTTCTCCCAGCGCAGTTTATTGAAGAGACTGTTGTGTCCTAGATCAGAGGATTTTGGGGCCTGATCAAAAATCAGTCAACTGTAGATCTGGGTGTCTATTTCTAAATTCTTAATTCTACTCATTGATCGCTCTTTCTGTCCTTGTGCCAATATCATGCTGTTTCGACTACTGTGCTTTATAGTAGTCTTCAAAGTCAGAAAGTGTAAGTCCTCCTACTTCATTTATCTTTCTCAGAAAGTTTTTAGCAATTCAAGGCCCCTTTCCCTTCCAAAAGAATTTGATATCTAGCTTTTCCAAGTCTGCAAAGTAGGTTGTTGGAATTTTGATCAGAATTGCAATGAATCTGTAGATCAGTTTAGATAGGATTGACATCTTAGCAACGTTCAGCATCCCTATCCATGAAAATGGTATATCTTTCCATCTCTTTAGGTCTCCTTTTATTTCTTTTAGTAAAGTTGTGTAATTTTCTGTATAGAAGTCTTTTGCATCCTTGGTTAAGTTTATTCCTAGGTACTTGAATTTTTTAGTTGGTATTGTGAATGGAATCTCTTTCTTGAGTGACTCTTCCATTAGGTCATTTCTAGTGTATAAGAACATTACTGACTTATGTGTATTAATCTTGTATCCTGCCATTTTGCTGAATTTGTTTATTAGCTCAAGTAGCTGTGTCATCGATTTCTCAGGGTTTTCCAAATATAAAATCATATCATCTGCAAATAATGACCTTTTTACTTCTTCTTCTCTAATTTGGATGCCTTTTATTTTTTGTCTTTCTGGATTACTCTGGCTAGAACTTCTAGCACATTGTTGAATAATAATGGTGACAGCAGACACCCTTGTCTCATTCCTGTTCTTAGAGGGAAGGCTTTTAGTCTCTCACCATTGAGTACTATGCTAGCTGTGGGTTTTTCATATATGCCCTTTGTCATACTGAGGAATTTTCCTTGAATTCTGACTTTCGAACTGTTTTTATCAAAAAAGGATGCTGAATTTTGTCGAATGTTTTTTCAGCATCTATTGAGATGGTCATTTGGTTTTTCCCTTTTGATTTGTTAATGTGTTGTATTACATTGATTTTCTTATGTTGAACCAGCCTTGCATGTCTGGAATGAACCCCACTTGATCATGGTGTATGATTTTTTTTAATGTGCCTTTGGATTCAATTTGCAAGTATTTTATTGAGAATTTTTGCATCTATATTCATTCAGGAGATTGGCCTGTAGTTTTTCCTTTCTTGTAGCATCTTTATCTGGTTTTGATCTTAGAGTGATGTTGGCTTCATAAAATGAGTTAGGTCGTTTTCCGTTTTCTTCAATTTTATGAAAGAGTTTGAGTAGGAATGATGTTAGTTCTTTTTGGAAAGTTTGAAAGAATTCCCTTGTGAAGCCATCTGGCCCTGGGCTTTTATTTGAAGGAAGATTTTTGATGCCTGATTGAATCTCTTTACTTGTGATTGGTTTGTGGAGGTCTTCTATTTCTTCTCTGGTCAGACTAGGTTGTTCGTGTGTTTCCAGGAAATTATCCGTTTCCTACAAATTTTCTAGTTTGTTGGCATACAGTTATTCATAGTATCCTCTTTTTTTTTTTTTTTTTTTTTTTAAATTCAGGATCTATGGTAATGTTCCCCTCTCATTTATTATTTTATTTGGGTCTTCTCTCTTTTTGACTTTGTCAGGCTAGCTAAGGGATTGTCCATCTTGTTGATTGTCTCAAAGAACCAACTTTTGGTTTCATTTATTCTATTTTTTTGTTGTTGTTCTCCATGTCATTTATTTCTGCTTTAATCCTTATTTCTTTTCTTCTATTTTCTTTAGGATTAGTTTGCTGCTCATTTCCTCACTTCTTCAGTTGTTCCATTAGTTCTTTAATTTCAACACTTTCTTCCTTTTTAACATATGCATTTAGAGCTACAGATTTCCCCCTCAATACCACCTCCTCTGCATCCCATAAATTTTGATATGTTGTATTCTTGTTTTCATTCATCTCTAGATATTTAGAAGTTTCTCTTGCAATTTCTTCTTTCACCCACTGATTGTTGAGGAGTGTGTTATTTAACCTCCAGATATTTGTGAATGTTCTAGATCTTTGATGGTTATTGACTTCTAGTTGCATTCCACTGTGCTCATAGAATGTGCTTTGAGTAATTTCAATCTTTTTTAATCTATTGAGGCTTGTTTTATGCCCCAACATATGATCTATCCTGGAGAAAGTTCCGTTAGTACTAGAGAAGAATGTATACCCTGGTAATTTGGGATGTCATGCTCTATATATATCTATTAAGTCTAATTTGTTTTTCACATTGTTTAGGTTCTCAGTTATCTCATTGGTCCTCTGTCTGGTTGATCTGTCTATAGTAGAGTGGTGTATGGAAGTTTCCCATGATTTCTGTGGAAACATCTATTGCTTCCTTCAGTTTTGCCAATGTTTGTCTCATGTACTTTGGAGCACCTTGATTGTGTGCATAAACATTTATAATTGTTATTTCTTGTTGGTGAATTGTCCCTTTTATTAATATATAGTGTCCTTCTTTGTCTTGTATAGCATCCTTGCATTTAAAGTCTATTTTATCTGATACTAGTATTGCTACCCCTGCTTTCTTTTGGCTGTAGCTTGCATGGGATATTTTTTCCCATCCTTTCTCTTTCAGTCTCTTTGTGTCACTGGGTTTAAGATGAGTCTCTTGTAGCATGTGGATGGTTCATATTTTTTATTCCATTCTGCCAATCTGTTTCTTTTAATTGGAGAATTTAATCCACTCACATTCAGTGTTATCCCCGTGAAGGCAGTTCTTCAGTCAGCCATCTTATCCTTTGGTTTTTATTTGTCAGATCTATTTTTTTCCTCTCTCTCTCTTTATTTCCTCTAAGTTATCCTTACTAATACTCTTCAGTTCTGTGCCCTTCTCTAGGCCTCTCTCTCCTGTCTTTTTTTCTCAGCCAGAAGATCTTGCTTTAGTATTTCTTGTAGGGCAGGTCTCTTGTTAATAAATTCTCTCAGCATTTATTTGTATGTGAAAATTTTAAACTCTCCCTCAATTTTGAAGGAGAGCTTTGGTGTATAAAGGATTCTTGGCTGCTCTTTTTCTCTTTCATAATTTTAAATATGTCATACCACTGCCTTTTCACCTCCATGGTGCCTGCTGAGTAGTCGGTACTTAGTCTTATGCTATTTCCCTAGTGTGTGGTGAATCGGTTCTCCCTTGCTGCTTTCAGAACTTTCTCCTTCTCTTCGGTGTTTGACAGTCTGATCAGAATGTTTCTGAGTGGGTTTATTTGGATTTATTTTATTTGGAGTTTGTTGGGCATCTTTGATTTGCATATTTATGTCATTTAGAAGGGTTGGGAAGTTTTCCCCAATGATGTCTTTGAATACTCTTCCCAGTTCTTAACTTTTCTCTTCATGTTCTGGAGCACCAATGATTGTTCTATTTGTGTGCTTCATGTTATCCATATTCCCAGAGATGCATTTCAAATTGTTTGATATTTTTTCACCACTTATTCTTTGGTGCTTTCACATTCCATCAGTCTGTCTTTGTGTTCGCTAATTCATTCCTTTGCCTCTTCAAATCTGCTGTTATGAGCCTCAAGAATATTTTTAATTTGATCAACAATATCTTTTATTTCCATAAGATCTGCTTTTTTTTTTAATTTACTCTTGCAAATTAATCTTGATGCTCTTCTAGGGTTATCTTCAGGTTCTTTATATCCTAAGCCATGCCATTGATGTTTGTGTGTACTTTGATTAATTGCTCCAAGTTCTGATTTAATTGCTCCAAAAAAATTGGCTTTTTAATTTGGACTGAACATTCAGGTTGTCTGTATCCTCTGGTTTCTTCATAAGCTTTGTAATTTTCTGTTGTTTTTGGCCTCTTGGCATTTGCTTATCTTGATAGGGTTATTTTAGGATATGCAGGATTATTTGAACATGTATCTATAATTTGGCAGAGCTACAGTTTGGTGGAGTGCAATTTCCCTGACCTACCAGCAGATGGCGCTCTTGTGCCACCTCTTACCCTCAAGCCAGTTCACCCCCAGCTTCCTCTATGCACTGAGTGGGGGTCAAAGCATGTGGAAGTCCAGTCAGTGCACCAGTTTTCCATGTGCACTGGGGATTGCCAGCCCTGTGGATGGGGGCCTGCCCTGCACAGTTTGGCAGGAAGCCGCTCTAGGACATAGTGGTCCCAGTCGTTCGCAGGGCTGTGGGTGGAGTGCTCTGGGAGTACAGAACTGCACTTCTCAGCTTCCAGATCAGATGCCCCATGGTCCCTGTCTGCCATGCACCCACGAGTCCCTGGGATTAGGGTAGGCCTCCTGGCACTTCCGTGCGGTGCCCCTGCCTCTAGGCTGTGCACACCGCGGGCTTCCATGGAGTAACAGTGGATGCCATCTCAAGCCTGCTGAATCCCTAAATCCCTAAATCCCTCAAGGAAGCTCTAGGTCTTGAGGCTGTGAAGGGTCGTTTCCCCAGCCAACTGGGGAGCTCCCTTCCACACTCATCTGCCTGCTCCAATTGTCAGTCCCTGGCATGGGGGATCTTGGCCACAGGTCTGTGAAGGTTATCAGCTGAGCAAAGTGCTGAGGAGGGTGTCAAGGGAGGGGAAGTCTGTTCCCCTCCACACCTGTCCACTGGCTCCAACCACCCGTTCCCCGGCAGTGTTCCAGGCCGAACACTCACTGGCTTTTCCAAGTACACCCTCACTATGGGTGTAGAAGTCCTTGCCCAGCCAGTGGAACCCTGGAACTGCTGTCCTGGAGCACTTTCTGTCTTTCAGTATGTTTCATGGAGGAAAATTTTACTCAGTGTCTCCTAATCCACCATCTTCCTGGAAACTTGTTTAAATTTTATTAAATTTTCCATTTGGTTCTTTTTTATATTTTCTACACTCAGTTGAGATTTTCTATCTTTTCTTTCATTTCAAGTGTATTTTACTTTACCTTTCAGAGCATAGTTATAAGATCTGCCCTAAATTCTTTGTGTGATAATTGCAGTATATGGGTCATCTTGGGGTTGATTGCATTTTCCTTTGAAAATTCATTGCATTTACCTGGTTCTTTTACATCGAGTAATTTTATTTTTTGTTTTGGACATTGTGGTTTTATGTGGTATAGACTCTGGGCTCTTTTATGAAAAATTTGGCGTATTTATTTTGCAGATAATCAACACAGATTCAAATTTTAAGATACATTTTGCCTTCTCTGGGCAGCAATTCAAATCTCTGTACAGTTTTTTAAGATTTTGTTATCCTATTTTGTGCTCATGGTTAGGCTAAAACTTGCACCTGTTCTTGTTCATAATTTGGTGATTCCCATCCCCAACACTCTCTCCTATGGGCTTTCCACATGCTATTTGTCTCTCCCAGCTTCTTTCACTGGTTCCTCTGGCCACAAAGATGACAGGATTTGTACTGGAGTTTTAGCTGACCATGCTGAAGTGCTTTCCACAACTGCAGCTTTCCCCTGGGGAGAAACAGCAGAGGGAGGTGGGAGGAAACTCGCACCCGTGCTTGTCGTATTTTGAAGTTCTGACTTCTCTCCACAGTCTGACTACTTTTTTATACTCTTCAGACCTCATTTAGTTGTTTTTTGTATTTTGTTAATTCTTAGTGTTATCAGTGGGATGAATGAGCTGAAGGGGGCTCACACTATCATAACAAAACGGTAAACTCAGCTTCCCTTTTTAAATATTTATGAACGGCTGCTAGATGAACATTCTTGATAAAAATAAGATCAGTTTCTGGACACTGTATTTACAATCTGAATTATGTTTGACTTCACTAAGCTTTAGTTGTACTAACAAAATATGTTAGATGAATCATGAATGTTTTTGGAACATAGAATTGAATTGAAAAAAATTTGGATTAGACTTTTGACAAAAATTTAGACTTTTGACTAGAGTTCAGTAAATGAAAAAACTAAATTTGGGTTATACTTATGCCTGAAGGTTTTTAAAATATAATTTTCAATTTTCTCTGCAACAGAATTAGAGAGCAAAATTACTATGTATAGATGTCCTTATGCAGCCATTGCTTTTCAACTGAGATTGAACAAACATGGCCAAGATTATTACAAAGGAATTTATATTCTTCCAATTTTAATGAACCCATTTAAAACTATCACGTATCTTAATGCAAATGAATTTATAAATATTTCACCACTACTGTTGTGGATTAACAGCAATTTGCAAGGAACTAATGTTTTTCAATATTGGCATTACCCTAGCAAAGTTAAAGTATGTAATGGAATAGAGTTTTAATGAAAATCTATGGAAGTGTTTTGAAGTGTTCTAACCACAGTACAGAAAGATTTTTTTAGTTCTTTTTAAAAATACTTTATTGTTATTTCCTTTGATTCCTATCACTCTTTTGGCAATGTTTATTGGCATATATGACTCTAATATATACACATTTAATAAATATAGTCCAAGCATACCAAAGAGTAAATACATATGGATTAGAATGAGAATCTGAATCTGGGTTCGAGATCCACATCTTTCTCTCTGCCATAATATTTAACCTTGGGAAAGTGATTTCAACTTTGGTCTTACAGTCTCTCAGTGAAAGTAGGGAGTCACGATATCTTTCATTATTAGAGAGTTAACAGTTATTGAAAATAGTTCATAATAAAGGTTGAAAGTTGGTATTTATAGGAGAAATAAATATCAGATATTGCATTTTGAGCCTTGCTAAAATAGTTAAATTTGGCCTCAATTTAAAATAATTATCTCTTTATACATGTTATAAAAAATCCTTTATTTTAACATGATTGGAATTATTTTACTTAGTATTGTTCAGTGAAAATGATTAAGAAAATGAGTGTTGATTTGTGATTGAATTTGTTCAGAATCCAGTGGTATCTGGGTTTGAGTTCTGTCTTTGACATTGGAATTAGTTATATACAGCACAGTAGCATTTTCTTTCCCACACTGTGGTACTCTATTAAACTCAGTTTCCTCACCCGTAAAACAGGATAGTATGTCTTCTTTATAAGCTTTCTATGAGATTCAGGTGAGATAATAAAAGTAAAGCCGTTTGACATTTTTTTTAAAGTCAGTATCACTATGCATATGTAAACAAGACATTATTTTTATTCTCATATTGTGCATCAGTAGGATATGTATTTTTAACTTTGAAGCTTGGAGTATTTTGATTTGTTTTCTTTACCTATAAGTGGGCCATGTCAAACACATTTCTAAAATTAGTTAAGGATTCCAATTTTTTTTTATTCTAATAACTCATCAATTTCATGAAATTATATAAACCATATTCATTTATTAAAGTTAATTAATATGAGTCAAAAATCTAAATGGCATAGTGACATCCAGTTCAGTGTTAAAGACAAAAATGTAAACACATGGTTTCATCTATAACAGAATACTGATTAGGAAATCCTGAGTGGGAGAGCTAGATTCATTCGGCGCAAGCACTGGCTGCCCGGAAGGGGAGTGAGAGGGGAGGACAAAAGTCACTCCATGAAGGCATTATTCAGGCTATCTCAGGAGGAATGGATTTTATCTTTTATGATTTTTTTAGGTTAGCGTCTTGTAAACCTATAGGTTTTCAAGCAGTCTTTAAGGAGAGCTTCAGGGTGATTCATTAATAATACATACTATTCTATTTGTAACTCTTTTCCTAGTTTCCACTCCCTGAGGTCCAGAACAGATGCATCATCTTACACCTGGTGAATTTTCTAAGGCTATCTGGAAGAATCCATTACAAAAGATGAATACAATTATTGAAAATGAGGAGAAAAGTTCTTCTTGTTGAAGTAGAAAAAAAAATATTCCATTATAAATATCCAACTTTCCCCTCTTCTTCCTTCTTTTTAAATAACTCTTATGCATTTCTTCTTCTATTTTATAACTTGAGTTGCTGTTTGTAAAATCAAACTGAGGAAATGAAGGATTAAACGGGTGTTTCGTCTTACCAACAATGAATTCAAACAATCCAAAACTTTTCCTCCATCGTCTCTATTTTTCAAGAAAATGTTTTATCTAGGTCAGAACAATCCAGATCTCAGCCTTAATTTCCCATGTCATTAGTGTTTACAAACAGCTCCTCAGTTCATTTCTTCCAAGCATTCTGCAAATATCAATCTATTCCTTCAGCCTCTCCATTAGGTTAGTGTCAGGTATCATCCCAATTTTACAAATGAGGGAAGACAGAAAAAGAAATAAAGTAAACAAGAAGAGTCACAGCTAATTTTTTTAAATGAAAGAAGTCAAATGTTACATTAAGCCATTCATACAGATAAATGTTGTCGTAAACAGCAAAGAGCTGGGTCTTTTTTATGGAGAGAGGATGCTGGGATCAAATCCAAGCCTTATCAGGACCTTGTGGCTAAAACACACTGTTGCAGGAAAATTCAGCATCAGGGGCAAACAAGGGGTTCTGGCAGAGTTGAATCTCTCCAGTTAAACAACAGAATAATACCCAGGACACAGCCCTAAAATTCCTAGTCAAATACAAGTCTTAGTTTCAGGTCTAAATCCCACATGGGGAAGCACATGGCTGGCATCTGCTCCAGAGTTCTGGTTTCAAAATGGCTTTCTCCCAGGAAGTTCCTCTCTAAGCTGCAGTTCCTCAAAAATGTCACTCTTAGTTGCTCTTGGGGCAGTTTCTTCTCTTAGCTTCTCCGGAGCAAAAGTCTGCTTTCAACAGCCGTCTTCAAACTGTCATCTGCAGCAACTCTCTCAGCTGCTGTGCATTCTTCAAAGTGTCCCCCTTGGCTGTAGCAAGCTGGCTCCTTCTGTCTCAGCTTTTATAGGGTTCCAGTGAACTAATCAAGGCCCACACTGAATGGGCAGGGTCACACCTCCATAGAAATTATCTAATCACAGTTATCACCTACAGTTTGGTGGGTCACATCTCCAATGGAAACACTGAAAGAATTACAATCTAATCAACACCTATATGTCTGCCCACACAAGACTGCAAAAGCTAATGGCGTTTGGGAGACATAATACAATCAAACTAGGACACTCATGGATTTGTGTGTTCTTTTAGTTTTATCAGTTTCTGCTTCATGTGTTTTTGAGCTCCCTTCTTAGGTATTAATTATTTAGAATTGTTAAGTCCTCTTGATGAATTAACCACTTTATCATTTATAAATTATCTTTTTTATCCCTGATAATATTCTTTGGTTGTGAAATTGACTTTGATATTAATATATGTGCTCCAACCTTTTCTTTAGTGTTAACATGATATATATATATATGTATATATTTATTTCCATTCTGTTACTTTAAAATTATTTGTACCTTTTATTTAATGCTGGTTTCTTGAAGGCAGCATATAGTTGGGTCTTTATTTTTTTAATCCAATCTGACAATTTCTAGCTTTTAATTGAGTTGTTTAGACTATTTACATTTATTGTGAGTATTGATATGGTTAGGTTTATATCTAACATCTTGCTATTTGTATTTTATTTGTCCCATTTGTTCTTTGCACCCCTTTTATCTCTCTGCTTTCTTTTGGGTTATTTTTAATCATTCATCTTATATTTTTGTTGGCTCATTAGCTCTAGCTGGTTTGCTTTCTTAGTGGTTACTTTAGAGTTTATAGTATATATGTTTAACTTAACACTGTGTATCTTCCACAAAAACGAAATCACTTCACAATATATATTTTTTTAAATAGTCAATTACCTTTTAATAGAAGAATTAAGACAATGTATTTTATCTGTATAGTTACAATTTTTGGTGCTCTTCATTCTTTTGCATTGATGCAGATTTTCAGCCAGTATCATTTTCTTTCTGCCTAAATATTGATACTGCTTTAGTACAGGTGCTGGAAATTAATTTTTTCATTTTTCATGTTTGAAAAAGTTTTGATCTTGCTTTCATTTTTTTAATATATTCACTAGATATAGAATTCTATGTTGACAAAATTTTTCTCTCAATTTTTAAAATATGCTGCTCCATGGTCTCTTATCTTGCATTGTTTCTGACAAGACTATTTCAGTCATTCTTATCTGTGTACATAAGGTAACTTTTTTCTCTGGCTGCTTTGAGTATTTTTTTCCTTTGCATCTAGTTTTAAGCAATTTAATGATAATGTCCCTAGGTGTAGTTTTCTTTTTGTTTCTTGTGCTTGGGATTTGTTTTGAGATTCTTGTATCATTTGGCTTATTGGTTTCACCAAATTTGGGAAATTCTTCGCCACTATTTATTCAAATAGTTTTTCTGTCTTCCACTCTTCTCTAAATTGGGGGCTACAATTACACATGTTATGGAACTTTAGGTTGTTCCATAGATCACTGATGCTGTTTTCGTTTTTACTTCAGTCTTTCATCTGTGATTTATTTTGAAAAGTTGCTATTGCTGTATCTTTAAAGTCACTAATTTTTTTCTTCTACAGTTCCTAATCTGATCTTAATCCCACCCAATGTACTTTGATCTTTAGAAGTTTGATTTGACTCTTTTCTATATATTCCATGCTCTAATTAACATGCTCAGCCTTTCCTTAGTTTCTCAGATATACAGAATATAGTTAAAATAACTGCTTTAATGTTCTTGTTTACAAATTCTTTTATTATTGTCATTTCTGGGTCTGTTTCTATTCATTACACTTCCTCTCTATTAGTTATATTTTTCTTCTTTTTGCATATCTGGTAGTTTTTGTTTGTTTCCTAGATATTGCAAATTTTATCGGGCTGGGTACTGGGGATTTTTGTAATTTTTGTAAATAAAATTGAGTTTTGTTGTAGAGTGTAGTTAAGTTACTTGGAAAAACTTTTTCACTTTTAAGTCTTGCTTTTAAGGTATTAGACGGGATTGGAACACCCTTTAGCATAGGGCTAATTTGCTCCACTCCTCAGCTGATACCTTCTGAGTACTCTACCCAAATTCCCATGAATTACATGGTTTTACATTCTGGCTAGTGGAAAGACACTTATCCCTGGCCCTGAGCATCAGGCAAGAATTTTTCCTTTTCTCCTTTTGGATGGTTCTTTCCTCAGCCTTGGGTAATTGCCTCACACACATGCACTGATCAGTATACTCTACTCTCTAGCATTTCCTTTGTGTGCATTTTTCTTCTCTCTGATATTCTTCCACCACAAACTGTAGCTACTTTGGTCACCCCAAACTCCCAACTCTGTGTCCTCAATTTAGGAAGACCGCTGGGATCCTTCTGGGTGTCCCCTTCCTCTGCTGTGGTCTGGAGGCTCTCTCCAGGAAATGAACAGAGCCATCACAGAGGTCACTTTTTACTTTGTAGTGTATTTTTTTTCGGAGATCACTGACTTCATCAGCCTGATGCCCAATTTCTTAAAGCTGTTAGCTCCTATATTTTACCTCGTTTTTTTTTTGTTTGTTTGTTTCATTTTGTTTTGTTTTTCTTTTTTAGTTGATTTCAGGTAGCAGGGTAAACCCAGTCCCTGTTACTTCATCTTGACCAGAAGTGGAAGTCCTTTAATAAAAAATTATACAATCATAATATTATTTCAGTGTGCTAAGAAGTTCAGCTTTTCAAGGGTACAAAATAAGCCAAACTACATTATATTTACTTTCTGATTTCTGTCATAAATCTCCTCAGGAATGAATCCTAACTGCTACATGGTATTTTGGTAGGATGACTTTAACTCGAGTGCTCTTAGAAAGAGGTCTCTTGCCCAGTGGAGAAATGAACCTTTGTAATTCCCAGAGTGCATTCTAAATTCAGTGCATTCAATGTAAATGGCAGTGTTAAGCACAGCATATCCCCATTACAAAATCCTCTCGTGTGGGAATCTAGATGTTTTAAGATTGACATACAAACATGTTAAATCAGAAAACTCAATACACTTTAGCAACCTCTACAATAGTTGACATATGTGAATAAAAAATCATCACCACATAGTGTACATTTTTAAAATTTTGGAATGAAGTACATATATACATGCAGGTTCGCATTCTGTAAGAGCAGAGTATAAGAAAGATTATGGAGAATAACTTTTGACCTGAAGTTTGAAAAGTCTCCTCATAAAACTTCACTGAAATAAGTCTTTTAATGATAAAGCAAATTAAAAAAATATATAGGTAGGTAGATTTACCCCCTTATTTCTCCCCTACTATCTTATTTAAAGCTTTATGCAGAGTGCAGCAGTAGTGAACACTAACTCCCATTGTGTTTCAGATTGGGAAATTAGAATAGACCATTGATAACTCACATATAGTATGCGTATAAGCCATTTTAGAAGAAAATCTACATACTTTGCTATTGTTTTTAAAAATTTTGTCATTTACACAGAGCATCTTTGCTTATTCTGAAGTTAGCATCAGGGATTTCTTGAAATATAATTTATTTATTTTTTACTTTTTAGTTTCCATATACTGCCCTATTCTTAACACTTGGTACTGATGTGGTAAATTTGTTAAAATTGATGAAAGACACATGTAAAAAAAATTGTATTACTGTCTACAGTCCATGGTTTAACGTAGGGTTTGTGTTGTGTGGGTCCATGGCTTTTTAAAAAAAAATTTTTTCTAGTAACATATATGCAACTAAAATGTCCCCTTTTGATCAATTCAGATATAAAATTCAGTGCTGTTACTTATGTAATTATAACTTTATTCTGACAATTTTGCCAAGTTACACGGTCCCAGTCTTTATCATCTATCTTTACCTCTGGTGTCATACATTCACCTATCCAACCTCTTTCAGCTTTACTCACAGACATCTTTGTTCCATGTACTTATAATATTGTGCTACCATCACACAGTATTATGCTATCCATTTCTGGATCTATACAATCATTCCTGCTCAGCATTTCTGTAGTTCTTCAGCATCGAATGCCCGATCTCTGCCTTCTTTCTATCTCCTGGTAGCCTGTGTTGTCGGCTTTTAACTCTCAAAGTTTGCTCATTAATGTTAGTTCATGTTAGTGAGACCATACAGTATTTGTCCTTTTGTTTCTGGCTAACTTCATCAGCATAATGTCCTCAAGGTTCATCCATGTTATTATATGTTCCATGTCTTTGTTCTGTCTTACAGCTGCATAACATTCCATCATGTGTATATACCAGTTTGTTTAACCACTTGTCCATTGATAGACATTTGGGCTGCCTCCATCTCTTGACAGTTGTGAATAATGCCACAATAAACATCGATTTACAAATGTCCATTTGTGTCTTAACTTTCAGTTCCTTTGAGTATATACCTAGCAATGGAATAGCTGGGTCATACGACAGATCTATACTTAGCTTCCTGAGAAACCTCCACACTGTCTTCCAGAGTGGTTGCACCATTCTACATTCCCACCAGCAATGAATAAGTATGCCTCTTTCTCCACATCCTCTCTAGCACTTGTAATTTTCTGTTTTTTTGGATAATGGCCATTCTGGTAGGTGTGAGATTATAAGTCATTGTGGTTTTGATTTGCATTTCCCTAATAGCTGGTGAAGTTGAGCATTTTTTCATATATTTTTGAGCCATTTGTATTTCCTCTTCAGAAAAGTGGCTGTACATGTCTTTTGCCCTTTTTTTAAATTGGGTTGTCTTTCTGTTGTTGAGTTGTAGGATCACTTTATATATTTGGAATATTAAACCTTATCTGATATGTGGTTTCCAAATATTGTCTCCCATTGTGTAGGCAGCCCTTTTACTTTTTTAACAAAGTCCTTTGATGTACAAAAGTGTTTGATTTGGAGGAGATCCCATTTGTCTATTTGTTGTTTGGTTGCTCGCACTTTGGGTGTAAGGTCTAGGAAACTACCTCCTATCACAAGATCTTTAAGATATTACCCTATGTTTTCTTCTAAGTGTCTTATGGCCTTAGCGCTTATGTTTAGGTCTTTGATCCAAAAAAAAGAGTTAATTTTTGTATAAGGTGTGAGGTAGGAGTCCTCTTTCATTCTTTTGGAAATGGATATCCAGTTCGCTAAATATGATTTATTGAAGAGGCTGCTCTGTCCCAGTTGCTTTGGCTTGACTGCCTTAACAAAGATCAATTGTCCATAGATGCGAGAGTCTATTTCTGAACACAATTTGATTCCATTGGTTGGTATCTCTGTCCTCATGCCAGCACCATGCTGTTTTGAGCACTGTAGCTTTGTAATATGCTTCAAAGTCAGGTAGTGTGAGACCTCCCACTTCGTTCCTCTTTCTCAAGATATTTTTGGCTATTTGGGGCACCTTGCCCTTCCAAATAAATTTGGTTATTGGTTTTTCTATTTCTGCAAAGTAAGTTGTTGGGATTTTAGTTGGTATTGCATTGAATCTAAAATTCAGTTTAGGTAGAATTGACATCATAATTATATTTAGCCTTCTAATCCATGAACATGGTATGTTCTTCCATTATTTAAGGACCTGTTCGATTTCTTTTTGCAGTTTCTTGTAGTTTTCTTTGTATAGGTCTTTTGTGGCCTCCATAAAGTTTATTCCTAAATACTTGATTCTTTTGGTTGCTATTGTAAATGGAATTTGTTTTCTTGATTTCTTCCTCTTGTTGCACATTACTTGTGTATAAGAACACTACAGATTTTTGCATGTTGATCTTGTAGCCTGCCACTTTGCTGTATTCATTGATCAGCGCTAATAGTTTTGCTGTATATTTTTCTGGATTTTCTACATATAGAATCATGTCATCTGCAAACAGTGAAAGTTTTACTTCTTCCTCTCCAATTTGGATGCCTTTTATTTCTTTGTCTTGCCTGATTGCTCTAGCCAGAACTTCTAGCACAATGTTGAATAACAATGGTGACAGTGGGCATCCTTCTCTTGTTTCAGTCTCTCCTCATTGAGTACGATGTTAGCTGTGGGTTATTCCTGTATTGCCTTTATCATATTGAGAAAATTCCCTTCTATTCCTATCCTTTGAAGTGTTTTCATCAAGAAAGGATGTTGAATTTTGTCAAATGCCTTTTCTGCATCAATCAAGATGATCATGTGGTCCTTTTGCTGTGATTTATTGATATGGTGTATTACATTAATTGATTTTCTTGTGTTGAACCAACCTTGCATACCTGGAATAAACCCCACTTGGTCATGGTGTGTAATTCTTTTAATGTGCTGCTGGATTTGACTTGCAAGTATTTTGTTGAGGATTTGTGCATCTATATTTATTAAAGAGATTGGTCTATAATTTTCTCTTTTTGTAGTATCTTTGTCTGATTTTGGTATTAGGGTGATGTTGGCTTTGTAGAATGAGTTGGGTAGTTTTCCCTCCTCTTCAATTTTTTTGAAGAGTTTAAGCAGGAATGGTATTAATTCTTTCTTGAATGCTTGGTAGAATTCACATGTGAAGCCATCTGGTCCTGGGCTTTGCTTTTTTGGGAGCTTTTTGATGACTGACTCAATCTCTTTACTTGTGATAGAGTTGTTGAGGTCATATATTTCTTCTCAGGTCAATGTTGGTTGTTAATGCTTTTCTAGGAAGTTGTCCATTTCGTGTGAGTTGTCTAGTTTATTAGCATATAGTTGCTCATAGTATCGTGTCATTATCTCCTTTATTTCTGCAGGGTCAGTAGTTATGTTTCCTTTCCCATTTCTGATTGCACTTATTTATTTGCATCCGCTCTTTCTCTCTCTCTCCCTGTTTTTTTTTTTTTTGTTTGTTTGTTTGTTTGGTTGGTTGGTTGGTTGGTTTTCTTTTTGTTAGCCTAGCTAGGGGTTCATCAATTTTGTTGATTTTCTTGAAGAACCAGTTTCTGGTTTGGTTGATTCAATCTGTGTTTCCTGTTCTCAGTTTCATTTATTTTTGCTCCAATCTTTGTTATTTCTTTCCTTCTGTTTGCTTTGGGGTTAATTTGCTATTCTTTCTCTAGTTCATCCAGGTAGACAGTTAATTCCTCAGTTTTTGCTCCCTCTTCTCTTTTAATGTAGGCACTTAGGGCAATAAACTTCCCTCACAGCACTGCCTTTGCTGCATTCCATAAGTTTTGATATGTTGTGTTTTCATTGTCATTTGCCTCAAGGTATTTACTAATTTCTCTTGTAATTTCTTCCTTTACCCACTGGTTTTCTAAGAGTGTGTTGTTTAGTCTCCATATATTTGTGAATTTTACAATCTTCTGTCTGTTATTTATTTCCAACTTCATTCCATTATGATCCAAGATAGTGTTTTTTGTAATATCAATATTTTAAAATTTATTGAGACTTGATTTGTGACCCAGCATGTGGTCTAACCTAGAGAATGTTCCATGAGAACTTGAGAAAAACATGTGTCCTGCTGTTGTGGAGTATAGTGTTCTATAAATGTCTGTCAAATCTAGTTCATTTATCATACAATTCAACATCGCCATTTCCTTGTTGATCCTGTCTAGATGTTCTCTCCATTGATGAGAGAGGTGTATTGAAGTCTCCAACTATTATTGTGGAGTTACCTACTTCTCCTTTCAGTGTTCTCAGTGTTTGCCTCATGAATTTTGGGACACTCTGGCTTGGTGCGTAAATATTTATGATTGTTATTTTTTTTTTGATGAATTGACCCTTTTATTAATAAATAGTGTCCTTCTTTGTCTCTTAATTGTTTTAGTTTTGAAGTCTACTTTGTCTGATATTAATATAGCTGCTCCCACTTTTTTCTGGTTGCTGTTTGCATGAAATGTCTTTTATAACCTTTCACTTTCAGCCAACTTTTGTCCTTGTGTCTAAGGTGAGTTTCTTGTAGACAGAATATAGCTGGGTCCTGTTTTTTAATCCATTCTGCCAGTCTGTGTCTTTTTATGTGTCTTTTTATTGGGGGAGTTAATCCATTAACATTTAATGTTATTACTGTAAGGGCAGTACTTTCATCTGTCATTTTGTCTTTTGGGTTTTATATGTCACATCTTTTTTTTTTTTCCTCTCTCTCTTTTACCCTTCCTGATAATCTTCATTTCTCCACTCTTCTCTAAACCTCTTTCTCCTCTCTTTTCCTATCAGCCTGTAGCACTCCCTTTAGTATTTCTTGTAGTGCTGGTCTCTTATTCACAAACTCTCTCAGTGTCTGTTTGTCTGAAAATATTTTAATCTCTACCTCATTTTTGAAGGACAGTTTTGCTGGATATAGAATTCCTGGTTGGCAGTTCTTCTCTTTCAGTATCTTAAATTTATCATACCACTGTCTTCCTGCCTCCGTGGTTTCTGCGGAGAAATCTGTATATAGTCTTATTGAGCTTCTCTTGTATGTGATGGATTGCTTTTCTCTTGCTGCTTTCAGAATTCTCTCTTTATCTTTGACATTGGACAATCTGATCAGTAAGTGTCTTGGAGTAGGTCTATTGGGGTCTATTCTGTTTGGAGTGCACTGTACTTGTTGAATCTCTAATTTTCTGTCTTTCATAAGAGTTGGGAAATTTTCAGTGATTATTTCTTCTATTATTCTTTCTGCCCCCTTTCCCCTCTCTTCTCCCTCTGGGACACCCATCACACTTATATTTGTGCATTTCATGTTGTCACTCAGCTCCCTAAAACCCTGTTCATATTTTTCCATTCTTTTCACCATCTGTTCTTTTGTGTGTGTGAATTCAGATGTCTGGTCTTCCAATTCACTGATCCTTTCTTCCACCTGTTGAAATCTGTTGTATCCCTCCATTGTCTTTTTCATCTCCTCCATTGTGCCCTTCATTCCCATAAGTTCTGTCATTTGCTTTTTCAAGTTTATGAATTCTTCCTTATGGTCATCCAGTGTCCTACTTATATCCTTCATCTCTTTGGCTATGTCTTCCCTCAGTTCATTGACTTGGTTTTGAATTGATTTAGATTTGTTTGAACATCTCCAATTAGTTCTTCCTTCAGTTCTTTGAACTGATTTAGCAATAATTGCTTCAACTCCTGTATCTCGGTTGAACTATTAGTTTGTTCCTTTGGATGGTCCATATTTTCATGTTTCCTAGTATGGCTCATTGTCTTAAGCTGTCTAGACATCTGACTTTCTTGATTAGTTTATTCTGGAGCTTGTTTTCACTCTTTTACCTAGGATTGTCTTGTTGGTTGGCTTTGTTCTCTAACCTTTGGTGTTCAGTTCAGCTTATTCTAGACTGTTAACTTAGATTCTGTTTAGTTGTTCAGTGTTTTTCACCTCTTGTTTTCTTGTTTCTTGCCCTGCCTCTATGTAACCTTTTTGTGTGATGGTCTCCTCAGATATGGTCAACCTCAGTCAGATTTTCACAGTCCAGAGAGGCCCAGGTCTCAGGAGGCAGGTATGGAGTTTCCTTGATTATGAGACCCTCCTGTGAGGCCTCTAGACTTGGTGATTTTCCTATGCTGTCCAGCAGGTGGTGCTTGCCAGCCTGCAGTGCCCCCACCAGTGTCAGAAGGTATGGAACCTTTAGTTCTCCTGGTAACCCTGACCCTGTGGGGGCGTGGTTGACTGAAGCTGGTTTCTGAATTCCAGCCCCTGGGATCTGAGTTCCCAAAAGGAGGGCTACCACTGGAGCTGGGCCCCACTCCCCTTTCTTGGGAAGTTATGGTGTTTAGCGAGTTTTCTCCGCCACTAGACTTATTGCTTTGTCTCTCAGAGCTATCTTATCTCTGCTCTCATCTGGATCCAAATTGCAAGTCTTTGAGGCTTTCTGTAATGCACTTCTTAGAATACTTGTTTTAGAAAAAGAGAAAAAGATTAAAAAAAAAAAAAAAAGAAGAAGGGCCCAGTATGGACTCTTTACAGTCCTTGCAGATCTAATGGGCTATTGAAATACTAAAAGACAAGGAGTTGAGGGTGATTAAGGAACAGTCAAGAAAGCAGAGAAACTGGCTTTTCAGACAAGGGCCCTAGCTGCCTGGATTTGTATACATGCCTTATTCTGTTTGATCCTGGCCCTTCTCCATATCATGTTCACCCAAACTCCAAAAAGTCTCCTTTTTTATTTTGACTTTTTTTTTTTTTTTTTTTTTTTGTGTTTTTGCTAGCCCTATCTCTCTGCTGGGCTGACTGCTCCCAGATTCTCTGATGTCTGGTCTTAGTTTATCTATGGTTGGATTTTTTGTTCCACAGTCTGAGTTTGTTAATCAGTGCTGCAACTCCAGTTCTCCCTCCTGGTTCCCAGTGCAAACAGCCCCTCCTTCCAAGGGATTATGCCTGGCAGGGAGGGGTGCAGGCCCCTTGGCCTCAAGAACTTACAGATTTTGCTGATCTCAGCTGTTCCACACATTTGTGAATGTTGTAAGAAGTATGTCCAACCTCACATTCCTCTGCAGTGTCTGGTCCACGCAGTTCCTGGCTTTCTACCAGCTGCCCCGGAGGAGTAACTAAAACCCACACCTCACCACTCTGCCATCTTGCCCCTCCCCCAAAGAATTTCTATTCTGGCAATTTTAATGAAAGGGCTGTAATATGAAGTTCTGTAGGAATATGTGGAGGTCTACTGTTTATCTGAAATTTTATTTGTGTATACCTCCCCATCAACATTAGTTGTCCAATTTCTATTTTAAATATTGGGAATGGAATATGAACTCTACTATGAATCCAAATAATACTATATCCTTTTGCTGTTGTCTTCTTGGCCCTTTATACATAGTCTTTTGGAAATTCACCTTAGAATGTTTCAGATGTAGATGAATTAAATATAATGCATCATTAAACACCATATTTAGGGCAATATGGGACACTAAGAAATGTTAAGCTATGACATATTTTCTAGCTGCTAGGTTCTTAAAGTCTTATATGAAAAATATGTTAATATTTCTTGAAAAAATAGATAAGCCACAGGATTTCTACAAGAACTGTAATTGCATTGGTAGTTTGGAAGTTTACTTTGATGTGAGTTTGTCGGGAAAATTGTGTTATAAATACTGTCGTAAGAATTTTGAGTTAAAGCATGGGTAGGATTCATTCTCACGAAAGGAGAAGTGAATACATATAAACACAAGTGCAGAGCCAAGGACAAGCAAGGGAGATTTAAGATCTGGAGAAAATCAATTTAATAATGAATGCAAGTTCATTTAAGGCTATTGCAGGAATTAAGAATAGAGAGGTAATGAGCACAGGTTTGGGAGTGCCTACAGTTGAAGACTTTGACATTCTTGGATTTGCCTATTCCTAAATTATTCCAAGAGTCCATACTGTGTGTTTAAGAATCATTTATTTTTGAGGTACTAATTGAATCACAAAAGCTGGGACTGGTTTATAAGTCATTTAGCTAGTCAGGGAAGCTTACCTTATAGCCAGCCTTTCTTCTCATTGCCACATACCCATGTTTATGAGAAAATAATATTCTGCATTAAAAAATAACCTGGAAAATCTGGAATCCAAGAGTAAAAGGAAGCTGAAGCTAGAACGTAGGGGTCTGTGAATCCCAGACAGGGCCTTTCTTTGATACAAATGAGTAATGGGGCACAGTCACCATTTACCTATCTGTTTGAAATAATTATTGACATGTCCCTTCTCCTCCTCACAATGTCTAAAACCTGAGCTGTGATAAAGAAAAGTTATTAGCACATTATTATTTAATGAATCCTGGGCAACACTGGGATCATTTTGCCCTGTACTTTGAACCTTCTTTTTAAATGCTTTATTCAGTATCCAGAATTTCTCAGGTAAAGGCCCTGATATTCTTACAAGGGCACCAAAAGTCTAATTTATGATGCCCTTAATTATTTGAAATACTCTGCCTTAACATACCTTCCAGTGACTTCTGACTAAACTTTCAATGTGGACTTCATATCCTATCTTCCTCTGCATATACCCCTCCTTATATCCAATTGGTTTTGATATGAATGCTCTTCCCTTTTTTAGGTCTATATCTGGGCATTTAATTGTTTGGCAGGTAGTAGAGAACAGGTATAAGATAGGTATGTAAGATTTAGATAATTGAGATTTACATAGTTAAGATTTTAGACATGGCAGATCATTCCATTAGCTAGAGCACCTAGGAGTTTTGTGTTTTGCAGATGAAATGCTGCATTTGTGTATGTGTGGGTATTTTAATCATTTGTATTCCATTGAACAAGTGTGGAAAATATGAGACATATATTAGTCAAGAGACTGATGCAGATAAATTTGACAAATGAAGGACAGCAACTGGAATAGAATCTATTATTTCTAGCAATATCTGTCCTGAAACATATTAATCATCAAATGGAATATCCAGTATGTGAATTTTTATTTACATATCTTTATTTAATTAACACACTCATTGGGGAGAGGTCCTTGGTTACACACAGCCCAAGTCTTAGTAAAGTATTTTAACCTTAGTTGGAAAGATTATATGTTATCTCAAATTCTATTCACATAATAGGATTGACATTTCCTTAAACTCGGCATTTTACTAGCTCACTGAATAAGAAAAAGTTCAGAAATATATCTGCATATAGTTCAAAAATAGCAGCTTGTGTTACATGTTATTTAAAAAACCAGAGCATGTCTGGTTGTATCTGTATTGCTCTATTGAACATTAATTTATATAAATCAGAAGTAAAAGTCAAGCTACAATAAGGCAGGCATTCACACCCTAACATCATTGGGCATAACTTCTTCCATTAGGAGGGAGTATATATTTGTGCTGGTAGTCTAGAATATTTCTGAGAAGTCATAGTGCTATGAGCCAAGGAACCATTTTCTTCTGCAAGCATGTGGAAAGTCAACACAGCCTTCTTAACAATTAGCAGAGAAGTGATGTTTTAGAAATTATTGTTTTTTTAAAATATGTCTTCTTAAAAGGTGTAGTGGGTTCAATGGCAGCCTCCAGAAAGATCTGGCCACATCCAAATTCCCAGAACCCATGAATGTACCCTTATTGGAGGAGTCTTGGCAGAGGTAATTAAGTTAAGGATCTCCAGATGAGAACATCCTAATTACATGGGTTGGACCAACATCTAATGACAAGCGTCCTTCAAGGTGACACACAAAGGAGAGACACAGAGAGAAGAGAAGCCCATGTGAAGACAGAGGCAGCGACTGGGATGATGAGGTCACAAGGAACACCTACAGCCACCAGAAGCCAGAGGAGGCCAGGAAGGGGTTTTCCCTAGAGCCTGGGGAGGCAGCACAGTCCTGCCAACATCTTGGTTTCAGACTTTTGACCCCAGAAATATGAGAGAACAGATTTCTGTTGGGTTAAGCCACCAAGTTTGTCATAATTTCTTATGGCAGCCCCAGGAAACTAATACAATAGATAACTCTTGATCTTTATTCTTTTCTTTGTCCCCTTCCAAAATTTAAAAAAAAAAAAAAAAAAAAAAAAAAAAAAAAAAAATGCTGAGCCAAGGGACCATCTACTAACTAAAGTTGGATTACCAATATTTTTAGAAAATGAAAAATTAAGAAAGAAATCATTAGACTTGACATGACTACGTGAAAAGATTCTCAGTAGTAAAATTATATGAACAAGATGGTTCTAACTTTGTAGTCAAAGGGAATATTACCTCAATTAACTGAAGGAATCAGGTTCTTCTGGTTGGTGACCTGAATACCAATCTTCAGTTCATCCTATTTACCTTATCTGTAATATGGCAAGGCGTTTGTTTTCAACAAGAAGTAAGACAGATGCTTAAAGTACAGTGAATATTGCACAGAGTTTTGTTGTTGTTGTTAAGTAAAAGTTAAGCACATTTACAGCAAAGAAGTCAAATTTTGTCTGAAAAAATGCAGAGCCAGGAATTCCCAAAAGAGTAAAAGTAAATGATTTATCTTCATGTTAATCTAATTCACAGGGCTTACAGTGAGGGAATAGAAATCAGGGAATATGTGGTGGTTAGGTTCCTGCGTCAGCTTGGCTCAGGTGATGGTGCCCTGCTGTCTAGTCAAGCAAGCACTGGCCTATCTGTTGCTGCAAGGACATTTTGTGGACTTAAATCAAAGTATATTGATTGCATCTGTGGCTAATTACATCTGCAATTGGCCAAGGGGAGTGTCTTCCACAGTGAGCTGTTTAATCAGTGGAAGGCTTTTAAGGGGGATAGCTTCAGCGAACAGAATAGAGAACTTTCATGTCTACTTCAGCCAGTGGCCCCTCCTGTGGTATTAATTTATCAAAGACCTTCATTGGAATGCCAGCTCACAGCCTGCCCTAGGAATTTGGACTGGTGCATCCCCACAGTTCCATGAGACATCTTTATAAAATCTCATACTATTTACAGATACCTCCTGTTGGTTCTGTCTCCCTAGAGAACCCTAATACAGAACACTAAAACCATTGGGCAAAACTGTTTATGTGGACAGATTATAGGAGTGAGCAGAGAAGTGATTGTTTTCTCTTTAAACTTGATCTTATGCTTATCAGCATCCTTTTCTACTGTATCTCATTTTAGAGAGTAACAGTTCAACTTTTAATTGTTACAAGAAACTTGAAAAAAAAATAGTATTATTACCATGCTATCTTTTATTATTTGAACTTGTGTTAAAATTTTAGGGGCTGTTATTTTGACCACGGTTGTTGGATGTGTGTCTCTGTTTATTGACATACAAGGATCAAAAGCATGAAAGTTATCAAATGAAATATATTTAAAGAGTTTTTGGTAACTAGTAATAAGGGTTTCTGTGTCCTGGATGTGGCATCATGAAAATTTGTATTTTTTTCTCTTGGTGCTTGTGTGAATGACACGGGCAAGCATTTTGAAGTTCTAGAATGCCAGTGCAATGATTTTTCTGTTCTTGGTCAAGTTACTTAGACTTCATGTCCTGGTTTCCTCAGTCTGTCAAATGAACATAATGAGTATTACTGGCCTTCAGAAGAAGTCTGGGAGGATAAAACAGATCCTGTCAGGTGTGTTGGAGGATAAAGCTATTTTTGAAATAAGTATCATGTGTTTTAAAGAAGAAAATCTGGTTTGTTTTTTTTTCCCACTTTTCTGTACAGGCTATCATAAAAATTTGAAACATTTTTAGTTTATACTAAAAATATACTAGACTATAATTTCATTTCCTGTGAACTATATTTCATTATCAGACTTTAAGGAGAACAAAGGGGAGGGGGAACTCCCACTAATACTAATAGCTTTCAATTAAACAGACAGGTATCATTGGCTATGCTGATATATGATAACTCTCTAGGAACTTTACTTAAAAGTTCATTGCAAAAAATAAAGTGCTTGTGTGACTGATAATAATGGTAATAAATAACATTTATTGAGCACATACTATGTGCCAAGCTTTGTATACCTGTCTCATTTGATGCTCACAAGACTCCGAAGACAAGAATACTCTGACTGATGCCCTCTTACAGATAGGTTAAAACCAGTTACATAAAACTAACTGGGGCTAAGAAGGTCTCTTAGCTAGTAAATGATAGAATCAAGACTCAAACTGCCTGACTCAAAAGCATTTTCTTAACCACTGTGCTGTACTATGTCAGGTTAAGTACCTTTCACAAGCTATCTTGTGAAAGTCAAGTAGAGCTTTGAAAATATCTAGCAAATGATGCCAGTTCCTTTGAAGTTCTTGAGTAGGTTTCTGAAGTCTACAATATTTCTTCATAGGGATTTAGGACCTGAAGAAATCTTCAGAGAATTTTTGTTTTTCATTCGAACTATTGAAGTTTGAAAGTTAAATCAAGCACCATGTTAACTAGTTTTCTCCAAAAAGGTAGAAATCTTTAACTAGCCTTTCAAAAGTTTAATTTAAAAAAATATGTGTTCTGATTTCTATAACAAGATGAATAAAAGAATGCACAGGGCAAATGGCCTCAGTGAACATGCCACTGACCACCTTGGTTGGTGTGTACTTTCTTTTCCAACTCACCTTTTTCTTCTCTCCCCCCCCCCCCACATACATTCAGTTCAGTGATCTTTATGTTTCTCCCATATGCTTCTTTGTCTGCTTTCATGTGTTTTTTCTTCCCCTCAAAGGAAGTTCCCACCTCAGCTATCCAGAGTTAACCATATTATAAAGAGAATAGATGTTCTGGTTTGCTAATGCTGCCATTATGCAAAATACCAGAAACGTATTGGCTTTTATAAAGGGGATTTATTTGGTTACAAGCTTACAGTCCTAAGCCATAAAAATGTCCAAACTAAGGCATCAACAAGAGGATAACTTCCCTGAATAATGGCTGATGGCATCCGGAACACCTCTGTCAGCTGGGAAGGCATGTGGCTGGTGTCTACTGGTCCTGGGTTGTGTTTCAGCTCCTCTCTCAGCTTCTCTTAGGGCATTTTGTCCTCTCTTAGCTTCTCCAGAGCAAACTCTGGACCAGCATCTCAAAATCTTAGTGTCTCCAAACATCTCTAAGCATCTGTGTCAGCTTCTAAGCGTGTGTGTGTCCTGGCTTAGCATATCCCAGGGCATTTTGTGCTCTCTTAGCTTCTCCAGAGCAAAGTCTAGGCTAGCATCTCAAAGTATCAGCTCCCAAGTGTCTCTCCAAAAGTCTTTCTGAGCAGTTCTGAGCTCCTTCTGTTTGAGCTCTTTATAGAACTCCAGTGATTTAATTAAAACCTACCCCAAAATGGGCGAGGTCTACATCTCCATGGACATAACTTAACCAAAATGTTATACCTACAGTTGGGTGAGTCATGTCTCCATGGAAACAACCTAATCCAAATATCCTATAAGATTTGATTAAAATTTGGCTTTTAGGGGGACACAATATATCCAAACCAGCACAATGGATATGATTTGCATTTGATTTTTTAAAAAATATATTGAATTTGTTAGTGAAGTCTTGTGTGATAGCTTTAAGTAGAACAATTTGTTCTCTCTAAAAACAAATTGTTTCATATTTAAGTGTGGGCTTCCAGAGCTTTCCCTGGCTTTCTTTAGAGTCTGAGCCAACTAGGTTAGGTGATTATTATCAGTGAGATATGTATTAGAGGTACAAAAATCATGATAAAAAAATTGTTCATGATCATTAGCATTATTATAACAGTTCTATTCAGCTAATTAGATAGAGTTATTGGAACTTGAGTGTGCTTGTGGTTCAGTGCTGTAAATAAGCAAATCAGTCAACATGCACCAAGTGTTCAAAAAGAGAAATGCTATTGCCAATTTTGGTTGAATAAAGGAATACTAGACTTGAAGTCAAAAGACTTAACTTATAATCTAGTTCATTTTATCAGCCGGGAGAACACTGACAAATAATAGTGCCTCTCTAAGCCACAAGGTCCAGATCTCTAAATTAGAAATAAAAATACAGATTTCTTGCAGATGTCAGAAGATTGAAATGGCCAAGTATGTAAAACTACTTAGCATAGTTTTATAAAGTCATTTTCTTCTTTTCTTAATTAAAGAGAAATCCTTCTTGCTTTCCCAGAAAAACACAGATGCAAGGTAGGCTGGGAAATGTAGCCTTTATTCTACATAGACAGTGGCCCAGCAAATATTCATAGATTCTATTAAGAAATAAGTGGAGAATGGACAGAGGAAAGACACTAAGGCTTTCTGCCACTATAACCAGAACATAAACACAAAGTAACTTGGAGAATTCAAAAATCCGAACCTTCATCAAAGATTTCCACATAATTGAAATAAAAATAAATGGAGGTGGGAATTTGGAAGGAAACATTTTTATATTTGTTCCAGTTGTCTCCTTCCCCCTCTTTTACACATGTGTGTGAATAACATAAAATCTTTATTTTTTTTTCCCAGATTTCTTATTTACTGATTTGGTTTCCCACACGCATTATCTCCTAATGTTAAAATTTATTAATATCAGTATTCGAAACCTTCAAAGTGCCTTCCAATACACACACAAAACAGAAAGCAACACTGCTTTTTCTAGATCCTCAAGACAATGTTTCTCATATTGATGGGAACTCTGTCCTGTGTTAGACATTCAGCAAACTCTTCTGAATTCTATTGTCAAGGATAAAGAACAAGCAGCAAACTTTTCATTTCCTGAGTGAGCATTAATACTTAAACCCATGGATGGGAGCCCAGTTTCTTCATTACCAGATTTAATGGTTTTTGAAAGGATCAGTTCAGAAATCATCCTAGCTGATGAGTAAAGGATGAGACAAGGAATATGTGAGCATTCCTAGTATTGAGCATTTGTGAAAACAGCCATTAATCAGGTGTGAACCTCACTATTTATAATCATAAGCAAAACTGTAGCACGTTGGAAATGAGCCTTCTTGTTGGAATTATTCATTTGAGAATCAGTCAACCACTGACTTTCCTGACATCAAAAAGGCTGAGAGAGAACAGTGGGTGATTGCTCTGGAAATTTATGAGGCCAACACGAATATCTTTCACATTCCACAAAAGAAATACAACAAATCCTTTGCTGACAAAGCTGTAGTCATTACAGATTTTATATTCCAGTTCATGGAGGAAGAGTTCTTTGAAGCAGATGGCTTGTTTTATCACAGGAATTTTCCTGTAGGAGAATCACTTAGGAGAAAAATTTCAAATAGATCTGAGTTCAATCCTGGCTCTACCAGCTAAAAGTTGTTTGACCTTGGGAAAGATATTTCATCTCTTTGAGTATCAACTTTTTGCCTTTCACTTCTTTCATTTAGCCAGCCATGTTTTCTTTCAACAAATAGTTTTTAAAGTGCTTATTTTATGCCAGGGATTGTGGTAAGCACTGGGGTATGAAAATAAAAAAAAAATGGCTCTTACCTTCAGCATGAATAAGGATACGATATGTGCCTCTCAGTGGTGATGTGGGCATTAAAGGAGAGAGCATGTACAAGCTATCACCACTGTTCTGAAACAGCCTGCTAATTATTTCATTCTCCTTTGGGAAGAACTTTCCACAAGTAATCTCTTTAATTTCCTTCAAAGTCAGTGACTTTATCTACCTGATTCTGTTTATCCCAAGTTTTAGCAAGACACATAACCACTCAGCTATGAGATTCATGGCCTTCCTTACACTTATTAAAGGCCGTGTGACTAAGTGTTTGCTCCCTTAAAGAATGTATGTGCACATCTTACCAGCCAGTCCCTTCTCCTTCTCACGAGCTGGGAGACCATGAGGAATTGGACCCAGGGATAGAAACCACATATTGAGGACGGCAAAGCCACATGGAACCCTGGATTGCTCACTTCTAAATTTTCCCTTCTGTTTCATTTAAGCTGCTGTATTTTGGTGTCTCTTTGGTATAGCAGATTGGTTAGTACCCTAACTAATAAGACATATTTGTGACAAATACAGTTAATACCATATTCATTGTCTTGAATCCTAGAAAGGACTTTGCTTGACATTCGTGATTAGGAAATATTTTTGATGCATCTTTGAAATAGCTACTGTATTATTTAATTATATGTCTCTGATTATATTTCCCTACTTTATTATTTTTACTTTGAGCCAAATCATCCTATAATGATTATAGTGCAGGAAAAACTGCTTACACCTAAAAAGAAGAACAAAAAAAAATCTTAGTTTTTGTTGATAGCCCTCTTTTTTCAAGTAATACTCGATAAAATGGAATTCTTAAGCAGCAGCAAAGCAATTAGAGCACTCGCTTGAGCATCTGAACTCGTTATTTGTTAATTAAATTATTTTCTTTCTTTAATCTTAAGTATACCAAGTCATTTTGATATTTGACAAAGTCTAGAATTGGTATTTAAGCAAACTCTACATACATTACTGATTTGATTTTCTAGAATTGCTCATTGCCTTTCTTGGAACACATAAAGAACTGTTAAATATAATGGACTGAAGTAACAAGAACTTATAAAAACCGTAATATTTCTTTCAGTAATTTAGTATGGATATGAGCAGCACCTGTAGATTGCAATATGACTCATGCTTAGTCAATATAATAGAATTTATATAAACAAATGAGTGCTGCCCCATCTGAGATGTTTTCTTAGGATGTTAAACACTTGAACCAGCAATATTGCTATTTACAGTATCTCTTGGAAATCCTTGTTGGAAGAGGCGTGTAGAAATTACAGCATATCCTTTTGAATTAGTTTTTGACAGAAATTTCTTATTGGTGGCTTTCATTTAATAAAACAACCAAAAGTGATTCAAACCCAAACTTACAAATAAGATAAGCTACCAGATTATAACTTGACATTACAGGTTCAAAAAAATTCTAAAATTTTAAGAACATCTCTGTACTTGCAGCTTATTTAAGTTTTACCCTTAAATAATGTATTCAAAATAGCCAGGAAAAAAAAAACAGAGACATCTCTTGCCTTATAAGTTACTCCAGGACCAGGCCTTCTGGTCAGGAGTTTTATGTCAGTCCATAATCTTCAACGGGAGTGGGGCTGGTGAGTGTCAGGAAAGATTGTGACTATTCGGAAGCATGATTGTATCTCCTTTGTAAACTTTAATGACCGGTCATTCTCAACATTATTGAATAGGCCTGGAAGTAGTGAAGAAAAATGGATTTGGACCATAGCTACGCAAGGGCAATTGTTCTTTCATGCCTCTGAGAGACAGAGTAGGCATCAAAAAGAACGTTAGAACCCTGAAAAAAAGGGAGAAAGTGAACAATTAAACCTATAATGAATATTGTGGGAGGTAGCATCTTCTTTCATCTCAGATGAATATGGCCATAATAATAAAACAAATATCGTTCATTGAATGTCTACTCGGAATCTGGTTATTTAAAAATATTGCATTAACAATATCTATCTTAAATAAAAGTGATACAATCCACATTTGCTGATTAAAAACAATAACAACAACATGAATCTTAGATCTTAGAAAAGTTGAGAAAATTGCTCAAGAATATCTCTCTTAAGTAGCTAAAGTCATTTCTAATCCAGGCATGTCTACTGCAAGTGCCTGCCACCTTTCCACTCTCTTGTATCTCCTTAGGATGAAAAGGTCTGTCCTTCTGAGCCTTGACCCTGATCTCAGTGATTCCCCCTCAAAGCCAGGGGTCCTGCTAGTTCTGTGAGACCACAGTCCCCTGGATGGGTCTAGGTCTGTAGCCCCTTTTGAGTGTGCACCTCCAGCTGCTCTCCTTTGGCTCTTACCTCTTCCCAGTTCTCACTAAACAAGATGCAGAAAAGAAGCCTGGCCTAAGCACGGGTCTGTCTCCCTGCAACTGGAAAGGTGGTTATTTAATATTATCCTTGTCTACAGCCTTTTTACAGAATTTCTAAACTTTCAGCTCCATTACAATCCAGGTCAATTGAAAGCAATCATACAAAATGCTCATTAAAATCCGAAGATACACAGGTAATGGTATAACTTAATGTTTTGCTGAAAACCTTAAGCTTTTTTTTTTTTTGCTTCTCATCTCACTGGCTTCCTGATATTGACAGTACTTTTTATTATAAATTTTTTCCATAGATTGAATATTGCTATTAATGCTGATGTTTGGTTTATTCTTGGCTCATTTTAAGTCCATTTGTTTCAACTGATTTGTCTTTTTTCCCCTCTCACCCACTTCCCCAAAATCATCCAAGTGGGCAACTAAAGTATTGGGTGATTTTCTTGAGATCTTGGTTCAAAAATCATATTTGTTTATGATCAGATGGCTAACAGCAATATTCATCATGCCATTTATCATTGATAGTTATTATTTTTGACCATGTCTTAATTCTGACTTTAGTATTCCATATTCATTTCTTCATGTTTTATTAAAGCATGAGGTTAAAAATGAGTTGAATTTTACAGTCACCTTAGAATTGTCATAAACATAACACCCCTCTCCCTTATTAACAAAGTTTTCCATCTAATCTTATTTTCCTGAGCAACAAATCCATATTTAGGGCCAAAATTTCAAAGCCATGTCTGTGTGAAAGTTTCACCAGTTGAGCCAATCTTATTGCCTTAAGGGTAGAAATTAAATTAACATTTTTATAAGAAATTGAATCAGATATAAGGCAAATGTATTCTTATCTTCAAGTCTGATATAAGTACGGAAGCTATGAAATTAAACTTCTGCATAGGCTATAAAATCATTGTATCTGCAGGTAGAGAGTTACTTCTCATTTGAAAGGGAAAGTGGAGAAATAGCATTGGGAACCCTTTGTGGTGAATCTGTTCCATCTGTTCTTGGCGTTGTCGGCAAGGCATTACTAACTACAGCAACATTGTGGGAGAGAACAGTGAGCAGAGCTTCGCTAGGTGCACTGCCCAACAAGGCTATTTACATACAAATGTAAATTATTGTTTAAATTAAATGCAACAAAAAACCTCAATCCCTCATTTGCAATACTCACATTTCAAGTGCTCCATAGCTGCACGGGGCTACCATATAGGACAGCACAGAGAACATGTCCATCATCACAGAAAGTACTATAAGCAACATTTTTTATAGCCCTCAATGGGTAGTCTTCACTGGGGTTTAGTCTGAGTATAATGAAGAAGCAAAAGCAACAGTGTAAGGAAATGACAGCTATGATTACAAGGCTATACACACATATATGTGTGAAGGCTGCATATGTCTCAGGTGTCCTAACTGGCATACGGGGTGATTAAAGGTCAGCATTTGGATGAGAAAAGACATGGCCCAGACGAAGGCAACAGTCTGAGCAAGTGCAGAAACTGAGAGACTCAGCAGGCTACCTCAAGTCACAGGTGCACACACACACCACGTCTCAGACACTTGCTCTGTGAAAAGGCAAAATCAAATATAAAATGGTAGTCACTATGACATATGCTAGTATACTGTGATGTTAGGAGAAAATTAAATGGCGTTTATATGATATTGATATACCTTGCTAATAAGTGAAAAATTCAGTTTGGACCCTGGTTAACGAGGTACAGGGAAGCTCAAAAATTATTTTTGTCTTGTGCCATCATTTCTACTCTTCCACCTCCTAGAGTTTCATCTTGCCCTTCCTGTCTTACTCAGCCTTTATCCTGCAGTGGCCTGCAGGAGGACTTGCAGGTAGGGCAGACCTAGCTTTGAATCTCAGCTCTGCTATTTCTTGACCTGTGGCCATCATGGAGCCTGCATTTTGTCTTCTCTGGAATGGAGACAATCACTGTGCCCATCTCTTGGGGTTGCTGTGAAGATAAGTGCAGTAAAGCATGTCAAGGGTGGCATTTGGTAAGGAGCAAGAGCCCCGTAAATGAGGGCTCTAGTCATTAGACTTACATCCATCTTCTGTCCTTACACCTCCTCAGCCCCTCTGCATTCACATCCTTAGGTTCTTTCTCTTTCATAAGATTCACTTCCCCTTTCCCAGAATTCCAAAGGACTGAGTCAAGAGAGTAAGGAAGAGAATGAGACCCAGAAGTAAAGGAGAAAGGAAGTGGGAGGAGAAGAAGGGTTGGAAAACATTTGTAAGGGGAAAGATATGCTTCCTCCTTGGTTTCTGACCAAATATGTTTTATTTTATTAATTTAATTTAATTTTATTGTTTTATTTGATTTTTGCCTTGATACTGGAGAGTCACTTTGATTTTTTTAAACTGAAGAATTATTTGACTTAACTAAATTAATAGTATTTGCTTTTTTTATTAATCGAGTCCTTAACTGGTCAGACAATGTTTCCACCTTGTCCTATATTTATTTCAATTTTTCTTCCCTTGAAAAATGTGAACAAAAAGGAGGAAACCTATGTGTTTGGTTATATTGCCTCTGGTTAATTTCCTGATGCAAAGCTTTGCTGAGAAATCATTTCATTAAGTGCTCCTTTTGTAAGCTGTTTTAGTGCTTCATAATCTAAGCATTTACTCCGTCATTTCTCAGCTTGGGGGTCTCTGCCAAAGCACACTTAACCAATAGAAACAGACAAGGAGTGTTTGTTCTGCTCTAACTGGTGACTAAATGCTCCTATGCAGAATGGTCCAGAATTCTCCGTTTCTGAAATGGAAATGATCATCCATGCCCTATCTACCTTGAAACATTGTTGAAACGTGATGAAAAATTGTTTTTAAGATCAAAGTACCATATACATGAAAGAGTTTGCTTTCCCTAAATATAATGCAAGATGTCAGATAAATTTGGTGGCACTCACTAAGATAGAGCCAATGATTCTGAGTGTATTATCTTCAGTTTGAGCCAAAATAATACCAGACAATTTGTTAATTCAATGGGAAAAAAATAGGCCAGCAATTATTTGGAAGAGTGTCTGGAACATATATACCATAGGTGATTTATTTACATTTCTTACACCATGACCAGAGCCCAAGGCAGCCAGGCATTTTTATCTATGATGCTCTTTCCTTTCTACACCAAACATGACAGAAGAAGAAATTTCATGTCTTCCTAGTCCTAATAATAATTTCATCTCTCTATTAGACCCGAAATCTAGGCATCACTGATTTTTTTCCTTCTTTCTCTCTCCCCAAATAAATCATGTTGCTCACCTCCATCTTTGGCTCTTCTTCCCTACTATGCCACTTCACCAGGCCCTTGTGATCTTTGCCTGGACAATTCCAATGGTCTCCTAAACCTGCCACTTCCAGCATCTTTCCCATCTTTCCTGGACTACCTAGTCCTGTTGAATTAATTTCTGTAAAGCACAATTTTAGAACCTCTTAAAATGTTCCTCAGCTCACATCTCTTATTAAATAAAAGGTGAGTGGTCCAAGAGATAAGATGCTGAGCATTGGAATGAGCTTCCTATAGAAAGGGTTTAATCATCATTCAGTCTACAAGTACTAGTAGAGTCCCTACTGATGGGGGCCTGATAGGAATTGAAATAAATGTTCCTACCAATACTAGTAGTGGTAGTAGTGATGGCGGTAGTAGTCGTGGCAGTTATGGTCATTGTCTTCGAGTTTTGATCCTAAAATACATGATGCAAGTAACTTTGAGTTATTCATTTTCATTTGCATATTTCCCTCTTTCTCTTCAATTCTCTGTTCATTAGGAGTCAGCACAAATGCTAGCTTCTGCACAAGCTTCTCTGATTCCATCACACTTTGCTCTGACTTATTTTTCAACTTCATTTGAAGGCTCATGAGGGCACATAAGGCCTTAAAAAAAAACATTTTTTATTGAGAAGTATAACAAATATGCAGAAAAGTGATAGATTTCAAAGTATACTCTGACAAGTAGTTAGTTACAGAGCAAATTTCAAAGTATAGTATGGATTACATCTCCACAATTTTAGGTATTTCCATCTGATCTAATACATTAGAAACTAAAAAGAAATATCTATATAATGATTCAGTTGTCATAATCATTTGTTGAATCCTAACTTCTCTTACAACTCCTCCCTCTAATTTGATCATTTTCTCAGTCCTCAGGAATATTTGGGCAATGGCCTCTCTAACTTCTTTATGTTGAAAAGCGGCATTGATATTATGGGGTAGGAGAATGCAACTGGTTGATGTTCTGAGAGAGACTGGTACCTCTGGGTTTCAGGGCTTATTTAGCAATAGGGACAATCTGGAGGTTTTAAGTTGCTGAAAAATAAACAAAAGGACTTTTTAATCTTCCTGTTTGCTGGAAAACTTACAGCATGCTTTACATGTAGAAGACAATAATAACTGATGAGTTAGTATACAGATGAATGGACAGAGAAGAATTGCACGTGGTTATGCAATCTAGAGGGTGAAATGTTGCACAAGCCTTTGAATTCATTTTGCATGAATCTACAGGGATCGGCATAAGCAATTTGGTATCAAGAAATCTGATTTTCATGTTCAAATTGCTATTTGACCTTTAGTTTTTCACAACTTGTGCATTCATCAGTTTAACAACTATTTATTAACAATCATCTATTTGCCAGGCACTGAAACATTTCTTACAAGTTTTTTTTTTTTTAATCTGATTTCCATCCTGGTGATGGATGCTAGTAGAGTAAATAAAATTCTCATTAATTCTTCTTCTCTGGACTCAAATAGTTTCTCATACTGTCCAGGGGAATGCCTGGTGCCTGCAGGCCCGCTAAATAAGCAAAACATGTTAGAATCTGACCATTCTTTGGACAGTGTTTCTAGAAAGAGGAAAAAAAAACTTTATAAGGTTGCTAGTTAGGTTATCTATTAATTAGATTTGCGAAGTTGTGTATGTAATGAAGTGAAATTGAGTGTATTATATAAATTGCGTCTTTCCTGAATATGAATTGCTCCTCCTTTTAAGAGATCAATGCAACCAGCTGTATTTGTTATCTACCCATTACATTAATTAAACGGTTCAAGTCCAGTGGAGTCAAAGGTGTCTGTAATATTTACCATTGGACAATAATCCAGTGGCCTGTACTCTGTGCCCATGGCAGCCCTGGTTCACAGCAGTGAGCAGGTGTCTGCATTAGGAAAACAGCCACCACTCTAATTTTCTCTTGTTGACTTGTTGGCAGTGCAAACAGAAAGAGCCAAAGTTGCAGAGACTTGGAGAGTGGCCCCAACACGCACTTGGCATGGATGGGGCCACCCTGTGGAGTTCACAGTCTGTGACGGAGAAAGGAATAGGGGCTGTCAATCTGGCACATGTCACTGGCATTTAATTCACACAAAATATTAATTAAAAATAATGGTGTTCTTCCTGCTGGTTTTCATTGCCTACTACAGCATCTTGATGTAGCTGCTCAGAACTGTCAGCAGGTGCCTTGATTCATTCCCTGAGTCCCAGAGAGGGCACATCCACCTCCAACTTTCAGACGAGCCTCGACAAATCCCCTGGAATAATGCGTCTCTTGTCTACCAAGTCTCTGAGGAACAGGAGCCACAGCTTCTCCCCATTACCTATTCCTTGTCTTTTAACAACCCCTATAATCAATAAGCGTGCATTTATTCGCCCTTTTTCATGGCCGCAGAGGAGACGCTGGCTGGGAGCCAGCCATCTCTTTTGGATACTTGAAGAGTTATTAAGTATTTCTTTACTTTCCTTTATCCAAAACCAGTGTATTCCATGAGAAAGGACAGCCAAACGATGAAAATCTGGGCAGTAATTGGAAATCTGAGGAATCATTCTGAATATCCAAAATTAAAAATAATTCTCATGGACACCCACCAAAAAGCCAATTCATTTCAATATGATTCAATCACAGTGAATTCATATGAGAAAATATATTCTGCACTTTATTTTTCAGAGACAGTTGGTGAATTTTCAAGCCTATATATCCACAGCATTTAAGCTAATACAAACATGAGGTTTCCTGTCATAATCATCATTAAGTGTATTCCTGAACAATAGGGTCTCACCATAATTAATGATTAATTCATTTAGAATTCATTTGATGCTTCTATAGAGGGAGCAATTCTAGGCAATTCTTTTGTGATTTCAGATTTTGAAGTTTAAGAGCGCTGAGCATGTGCAGAAAAATAGCTCCACACTGCCCTCTTGTGGTGTGATAGTAAATGACACTCTTACTGTGCATGGGAAGAAAGCCCTCATTCTCCCCTTCACTCTCCCAGAATCCTTCCTCCTTAACATATATAGTGTTGCAGTAATGTTACTGAGGTGATGCAAACCAGATGCTTCCATCACAGGGTAAAGGGGAGCAAAGCAATATAGCCCAGTGTCCACTGTTTAACCCATAACTGAGTAATATTTTTATTGTTTAAGATTCAGCATTGGATCAAGCTTTATGGAAGCAGGAAAAAATCCTATTGCTTTCTCAGTAGGTCCAATGCAGTTGACAAGGCACTATACAGTGACAGAGAGCAAGTATATTATGAAGATCATAAAAGAAAGCAACCTGAAAAGGCAGAAAAAAGGATTGTGAGGTTGTCCCGGGCCTCTGTGTTATTATGGAAAAACCAGTGACCTTACCTGGGCCTCAAATTACTTATTGACAGCAGGAAAACACTGGACCAGGAGGACTCCAAGACTCCTCTTAGCTCTATGCAGTATTCTTTTTTTTTTTTTTTCTATTTTTTTTTAATTTTATTTTGAAGTAAATTCAAAGTTACAGAAACAGTTGCAAAAACAATACAAGCCCCATACACAGCATACCCTGACCCCCCTCCCTCAATACCCCAATCCACCAACTTTAACATGCTGTCACACCTCCATTTCTTTCTTTCCTTCCTTCCCTCCCTCCCTCCCTCTCTATATCCATCATCTATTGCTCTGACTTCTGAACATAGGAGAGTAAGCTGCACACATCTTTGCACAAACACTATAATTTACATATACAATTCCCATGAACAAGAACATTCTTTTATTCAATCCCATTAAGCGCAGCTAAGAAGTTCAAAAAATTCAACATTGATACAAAGCTTACATTCTATATATATATATTTTTTTCTTATGTCCCAACTGTGTCCCTTTGAGCCTCCTGTCCTCCATCCTCAGATCCCATCCAGGATCATCCTTGGCATTCAATTTTCATCTATTTAGACTGTCTTTTTTTTTTCCAATTGTGGAAATATATATACAGCCTAAATCTTCCCATTCCATCCCCTTCCTAGCCTTCCATTAGTGGGATTAATCACAATTAGGATGTTGTAATACTATCACCTTCCCACCATCCATTACTAGAAATTTCCCTTCACCTCAAACAGCAACCCTACACTCATTTCTTAACTCACCATTGCCCCTTCCCCCACTTCTCATAACACATACTCTACTTTTCATCTCTATGGTCATATTCTCTGATAATTTCTTTGTGTTTCCTGTGGGGCTTAAATTTAACCTCTTAAATCCATAACAACCTTGGTTTTCTCTGATACCAACTTAACTTCAATAGGACATGTAAACTATGTTCCTATACTACTCCATTCCCCTTCCTTTATATAGTTCTTGTCAAAAATTACGTATTTTACATTGAGTCCAAAATCACTGATTTGCCATTAGTTCATGTATTTTATATCCTGTAGGAAGTAAATTGTGGAGTTACAAATCAAAAATTATTGACTTCTATTTGTATTCCATTGTGGTCAGAGAATGTGCTTTGAGTATATTCAATTTTTTTTGTTTTAATTTATTGAGGCTTGTTTTATGTCCCAGCATGTGGTCTATTCTGGAGAAGGATCCGTGATCACTAGAGAAAAATGTGTGTCCTGGTGATTTGAGTTGTAAGGTTCTATATATGTCTGTTAAAATTCTCTGTATCTCTCTCTCCTTTCTTTTTTTCTCTGTTGGTAGGGCTCTCTTTAGTATCTGAAGTAGGGCAGGCCTTTTATTAGCAAAATCTCTCAGCATTTGTTTGTCTGTGAAAAATTTAAGCTCTCCCTCAAATTTGAAGGAGAGTTTTGCTGGATAAAGTATTCTTGGTTGGAAATTTTTCTCTCTCAGAATTTTAAATATGTCCTGCCACTGCCTTCTCACCTCCATGGTGGCTTCAGAGTACCCACTACTTAGTCTTATGTTGTTTCCTTTGTATGTGGTGAATTGCTTTTCTCTTGTTGCTTTCAGAACTTGCTCCTTCTCTTCAGTATTTGAGAGTCTGATCAGAATATGTCTTGGAGTGAGTTTATTTGGATTTATTCTATTTGGAGTTCACTGGGCATTTATGCTTTGTGTGTTTATTTTGTGTATAAGGTTGGGGAAGTTTTCCCCAACAATTTCTTTGAATACTCTTTCTAGACCTTTAGCCTTCTCTTCCCCTTCTGGGACACCAATGAGTCTTAAATTTGGACGTTTTATTTTATCTATCATATCCCTGAGATCCATTTTGATTTTTTTGATTTTTTTCTCCATTCTTTCTTTTGTTCTTTCATTTTCTGTTCTCTGGTCCTCTAGGACACTGAGTCGTTGTTCAACTTCCTCTAATCTTGTATTATGAGTATCCAGAGTCTTTTTAATTTGGCCAACAGTTTCTTTTATTTCCATAAGATCTTCTATTTTTTTAATGTACTCTTGCAATTTCTTCTTTATGCTCTTCTAGGGTCTTATGTCCTTTATATCCTGTGCTATGTTCTTCTTTATGTCCTTTATATCCTGTGCCATGCATTCATTCTTTTACTGTAGTTCTTTGATTAATTGTGCCAAGTACTGTGTCTCTTCTGATTATTTGATTTGGGTGTTTGGGATTGGGTTCTCTATATTGTCTGGTTTTATCATATGCTTAAAGATTTTCTGTTGTTTTTGGCCTCTTGGCATTTGCTTTGCTTGATAGGGTTCTTTGAAGTTATAAAAAATACCAGTCTAATTTTTCAGATCTATAACTTGGTGGTGTTCACTTTCTCTAACTAACCAGCAGATGGCGTCTGCGAGTCACCTGTTCCCCTCAAGTCAGTTCTCCACAACTTTGTCTTTGTGGTGTGTGGGGAAATGATTCTTGTGGGATTCAATTTGTGCACTCAGTTTGGGTGTGTTGTTGGTGCCGTCCGCCCTGAATGTGGGGCATGTGTCTGGGTGGTTAGGGAGGCAGGGCAGCTTTAATATTCAAATCTCCCAGGTGTTCCTGGAGATTCAAGGCTGTAGCAAGAGTCTAAGCCTTCATTTCAGTCTTGCTGCAGATCTTCTCTGCCGCTGACCCACAAGTCCCCAGCACTGACGTAGGGTCCCTGGGTTTTCCGAGCAGGCCCTGCTTCTCAGCTGTGATCTTCCAGGACCCCTGCTGCAGGAAGGCTGAGCTACATCACAAGTGTGCGCCATCCCTCAAGGGAAGCCCTGGGCTGCTGGGCCATGCAGGGGCGCTCCCAGCCTGATGCAAAAATGGCTGAATGGGGTGTCTCAACCCCCTCCCCCCCACTTTTCACACAGCTCTGCCTTCCCAGCTCTGGGACAACTAGCTGTGGGTGCACCCAAGGCCGCTGTCCACAGCCAATATCATGGCATGTGTGTGGTGCCATGGGATACACTCCCCATCAGACTGGGTTTCTTGGCGTGGCTCTGGGCTGTGGGTTCGGCCCCGGGCAGGAGTGTCGCCAGCATACTGGGGAGCTGGCTGTAAGCGGTGTGGTTTCTTTCTCCTTTTGGCTCTCCCCTCTGCCTCCCCTGGCCCTGAGGCAATCAGCAGCAGGCTATCCTTCACACCAGACACCTAGAGGTTGGCACAGCCCGCTCCTGCCGTGCTTCACTGTGCGGTTCTCACCGTCACAACTGCAGCCGCTCCTGGGTTTTTTTTTGTTTTGTTTTGTTTTTTAAAGAACTAGTCCATCTCCAAATGCCAACCCCTGGTTTGCCCACACCGCAGTGCGGCCATGGGACTTTCAGCTGGCTTACTCACTCATACCAGAATGCAGACTCCTGGTTTCACCAAGTGCATGGTCCCTGTGGTTTTAGCAGACCTTGACCAGCTGGTGCATCGCTGGAAGTGGTGTTCTGGGTCATTTTCTGGTTTTTATCTAGTATTTTTCACGGAGGTGTTTTTTTGCCCTGTCTCACCTAGCCGCCATCTTAGGTTCTCCTATCCAGTGTTCTTATACCAGTTACAACTCCACTGTAAATCTGTTTTCCATTTCTAGGACTAAGCTATTACCACTTCTTAGTTAGATCTGAGGCAGGTCTCCCTAAGGTGTATACTCATAGTTGGGATTTGTGGCATTTCATGATTAGTGTACTTTGATAGCCCAACAGCTAGTTGAATGATAAAACTCCAGGCTCTTTGCTAGCATGCCCTATGCATGGCTAGACATCAGCTGAAAGAAGCTGGCATTATTCAGAAGACTGTGGATTTGACTGGTATTCAATATTAGCAAGATTCAGTGGTGAAATGACAATGACCTCACAGTTACTGCTGGGGAGAGATTATGAAATTATGAATATGCCTCTCGAACCAGACAGGAGTTAAGTGGCTGCATTTATTGTTATAATTCAGATTGAGATTAAAAACTCAAACCAGTAAAATGAGAATGAAGCAGTTAAGGTAATTTTTCTTTCATTTTATTTTGTTTTGTTTTTTAAATGAGAAATAATATGCACTCTAAAGGACTGAAAATCCATGGTGCGGTGATGTTACAGAGGTTTTACAGAGTGTATTGTCTAAGGTATAAGCTGGGCAGATAGGAGGTGGAGACAGAGGAGAGGTGGCATTTATTGTCTCATGGACCACTCTGAACACCTGTAAGCTTCAGCTGTTAACCCTGACCAGGAAGTGAAAAACTTCTCATCAAGTCAAACATCCTTGACTATGGATTCTAATCTAAATTGGACGTGTGGCTATGAAACAGACTCACAATAAGCACCAGCTTTATTTTATATGCATCCTCCTTACCACCTAGTATAAATTTCTATTTTGTTACTGTTGTTTGTTGAGAGCTTGGCTGTGGAAGTCCAGACTTCATTATCTGTTTGTCTATGAATATGTGCATTTGCATACATAAGAATTTGTTGGAGGTTGTAGACTAATGGCCATGGGCCTGGATTCAGTCTAGAGATATATTTTGTTTGACCAGCACAGGTTGATTTTGTTATTTAAATTGCATGTCAACATTTGAAAATTTGATGATTTCACGTCAAAATCTGGGTTTCCAAAAACACCCAACAACATTGAGACTGTCTTCCATGTGCTAATAATATCTTGGAGATGAGTAGCAGTTCTGCTCCCCTTGTCTCATAAACACTGCACAGACATCCCTCATTGTCTCTGATTCTGTCTCACTCTCTGTGAGATATTTTTTTTTTTGAAATACTTAACTCTTAAAAGCATTTCGGTTTGCAATCCCTGATCGCTTTCTCTTCCTTAATAAACAGGTTGAGCCAAATGAAATCTGACCCACAAAAAGATACTTAGTATGGTTCAACCTAATGTAAATGTTTGCATCATAGTTGTGAGATGAAACTTATGTTTGAAACCAGACTTAGTGTCTATTCCAATAGAAAGAATATTTTTCCTAGTAGAAAAAAATTTTGACTGACCTATCCAATTGTAGGATTGCACCATTTCCCAACTCTTTCCCCGGGGTGTTCTCTACTTCCTTTAATCCTACCCATTCTCTCAAGCACCACCCATATCATCAATGGCAAATCGTCAAGAAGTCTTCAGTGATGATCCAATCCCCCACTAATCTCTCAGGCTTCTGAACTCCCACAGCATTTCTAAGCTATGTCACCCACTTTACTGCTTGATTTTGCATAGTCTTTTATTGTTTCTCCCCCCAAAATCATGTTAGCATCCTGACAACAGAGGTCCATCTTTTACAAGTATTCTTTGTTCTCCAAGAGCATTTTTTTAATTACATCAATTAAAAAAAAAAAAAGAAATATCTCCTTTTGGAGGGGAAGCTATTCATGGAGGAGAAGCCCTTTGACTACTATAGATAGTCTTATTCTATTCTTTTTCCTCTTGTGTAGTTGTGGTTTGGAATGTCAGTATCTTTAATGCTAATATGTAGACATCTAACCAGTTTCTAGAAACACTCTGTCACAGATAAATGCTCTCAGTTTAAAGCTTTTTTAGTGTAAACTATAACACAGACACAAAAGATCACACCCAACAAACGTGTAGCTTTGTGAATTATTATAAGGTGAGTACCTCGTACACTTGATACCCATTAAGTAACCGAACTCTGGCTGCCACTCCAGTATCCCCCCCATGCCCCACTCCAAACCACAGCCACTCCCTCCTTCCAAGAGTAACCACCATCCTGAATTTTATTGTGATCACTTACAGGTATTTATGGTCTTATCACTCCAATTTCATTCCTAAACAGTGTAGTTTAGTCTTGCCCATTTTTAAAATTTTGACATATTCTTTAAACTCTTTCAAACTTTTTTTCCTCCTCAATTCCTTTATTTGTCTTAAAATTTTCCTGCTGGAGAATTCAGACCATTTGACCTGAGAAACCAGAGTTTTTCAGTTTGGGTCTTGCTGATTCTATTCTCCTGGTGGAGTTCAACGTGTTTCTTTGCTCCCTCTGTTTCCTGCAAACGGTCATTTGAATCCAGAGGCTTGATTAGACCAACTGGGTTCCATCCATTAAGTCTCTAGAGGGTAGTGTTTCA
Source organism: Choloepus didactylus (assembly GCF_015220235.1). NCBI lineage: Eukaryota > Metazoa > Chordata > Mammalia > Pilosa > Megalonychidae > Choloepus > Choloepus didactylus. The sequence continues at coordinate 27,146,578 of NC_051322.1, read as the reverse complement.
TCAGGGGTACATGATATCTGGTTGTTTCTGTTTTATCTTAGTGATCATTAACGCTTAGTGCCTATATCCACTAATTCATTGGGATTGCAAAATAACAATATTTTAATTCTATCATTTGCTTTTTATTTGTTAGTGGGGATATTTTATGTATAGATGCTTCTCTTCACAGTGGTACAGGTTTAGTAAAGATAAGATAAATGCTTAATTCTGTATCCAGTTTTAAAGTTAATAATTTGGTCTCTGTCAACCTTAGAAGTGACTAATTGTTATTATTCTTTAAAATATCTTTATGAATTCATGGATTAATATATATTTGATGGGTTTCACATTGCAATTCTAATCTTCATTGAATCTCAGATTGTCCTTGCCTTTGGGCTGTGGGAGCCTCTTCAAGTCGATTCCTGAATCCATTTGACATGATCTTTTTAGTCTTTGATTGCTTCCTTTCTATCTGATATGTCAAGATGTTCCAGGCCTCCTGTTTGGCTTTTTTTTTTTTTTTTTTCTTTTTTCCTTCCCACTCCAGAGTAGGAATTAACTAGTTCTCCAAAAAGTGGAAAATATTATCTCAAGACTATAGTCTGTGCTTAGAAGTGTTCATTGCTATTGAGTCAAGGTTTCTAGGCCTTTTCAGTAGACAGTTCTAGAACAGAGATAAAATGTCTTTTGAATTTGCACTTATTTTTCCAATTTGATTTTAGGAACACAGGGTTTTACTTAGCTTTTTCTGTATTGCATCTCTGTCTCCTTTGTCCACATCAAACGACACCAGGGATGATTCAACGACACCAGGGTTGATTGAATTAGAATTAGAATATGCTTTATTCCGTATTACGATAGTCTCAGAATGACAATAATGATAGTATCACCACCAATACTAAAGTTAAAACATATAATTATTTTTGCATATGCCACCCCTATTGTCCCTTGATTTTGTTTTTATGATTATAGCATATCTGTGATATCAGAATGTCAGCCATGACAAATTAAAATCTCTCCCTTTCAACCCTTATTTAGTCTTAGTTCATTATGTTTATTGTTCACCAGTTAGCTGTTAGGTCACTGTCTTTTCTGATCATTTTAGTTTCTGAAACTCATTTTCTAGTAGTTCTAGGGATAAGTGGAACAATTTTCCCCAAATGCTTGCAAGTTGGTAACAGTCTGTGCCCTTTGTATTTAAAGATAATTTTTGATAGCCATAAAATCCTTGACTCACATTTTCTTACATTGAGTATCTCAAATTAATTATTCCAGTTTCTTCTAGCCTGAAGTGCTTTTGTCAAAGAATCTGATAATAACCTACTTTTCTCCCCTTATAAGTCATGAGTTCTTGTTCAGATGCCTAAAAGATTTTGTCAGCAAAGTTTAATTGAATTATAGTTTTTAGTATCTGTTCTCTTCCATTTCTTTGATTTTCTTTTTCAAGGACTCCTATTATCTGTATGTTAGATCACCCTCCTCTAACTTTAATGTTTGTCACTTTCTCCAGAGTCCTTTTTAATTCTTTCATGGCTTCTTTTTGTTTGCTTGTATTTATTTGCTCATCTATTTTAGTACTTATTTCTACAATGATTCTTTTTTTAGTTATGCCACATCATTTGTGAGCTTTTCTAATTCTGCTTCATGTTACTCTTTCCTGTCTTGAATCATTTTCTTAGAGTTTTTGAGTTCATTTGAAATAGTAATTGGCATTTTGATCTATTTTTATTGTGTACTTTTGAACTATTCTGGATATATTATTTTTCTTGAGTGCTTGTCCTTAGGGATGATAATGTATCCTTATTTTCTTTTCTCTTATGATAATTTTGTAAGGAATTTAATATCAATAATTTTCCTTGGCTTATATTACAGGGTTTGTTTTCCTGAATTCTTAGAAATTCAAATAGCTTTTCTAATTACATCACGTTCCCTGTTCTGCTGTATTCATTGGATCATGACTCTGCAAACTACAACCAACACTGTGAATATGTCCGGGTCCTGTCTTTGTGCGGGCCGGCTGAAATAACAAGTTTTTGCGTTTTTAAAGGATTGTAAACAAACCAACAAGCAAAGATGATTGTGTTAGAGACCATGTGACCTGCAAAGCCTAAAATACTTACTGTACAGGCCGTTTATGGAAAAAGTTTGTCAACCCCTGATATACACTAAAAAATGGTAACAGCTCGCTTTCTGAGTTTCCCAGCTAGTCGTTGTGCCTACTTATATTGCATCTTCTCTTCCCTCATCTCTTTTGTTTTCCTCCAATTTTAACTCTCCTCCCCCTAGTTTCTCCCCAGTGTGGGCCTTGTCCTAGAAGAGATACTTTGCAGGTCAGTTTTGAGAATTTACAATTGCTGTTCTCAAATTGGTCTGTTGTACTTTTTCCCAATCCCCATGGGCTATTTTAGTGTTATCCTGCTTTGAGCTTTATTGCTTTCCTTTGATTTCTTTTGCAAAGATGTGGTAAACACAGCCCCAAGGCTGTTGATGGTCTGTCCACCCACGTGTTTTCAGGCCTGAGGTCCTACCTTATCATCTAGTTTTGTCGTAAATGTTGTCCAAGTGATTTTGGTTTTGCTATCTAGCTGCTCATTTCCTTTCTCAGTGGGGATTCAGGAAGATGCACAAACAATACTGCCAGCACTGTCACCATATTCCTAGAAACAAATGCACTCATTTTTAAACAGCACTTTACTCAATAGATTACATTAAATTTTCAGGAAAATGTTTACTCTGAGTATTTCAGTACACTGAATAAATCAACATGTTTATTTTGTTTCTGTTTTTTTTTTTTTTTCCCCAGAGTCAAGTTCCCATTATGTAATCTCCCTAAAAGCTTTTAACAATGCAGGAGAAGGAGTTCCTCTTTATGAAAGTGCCACCACTAGATCTATAACAGGTAAGCTAAAATAGTTAATCCTCTTGTGACAAGGTTACCAGTGGATTTGAATTATGGTGAGAAAAGAAAAAATCTAAAGTAAAATTTAAAAAAGTAAAAACCAAAAAAGTATGTAGCCATGCCCTGGATATTTATAGTTACATGTATATGAAGTGTGCTTGTTGTGTATATGTACATACACATACACACAGAGAGAGATGTTTATCTTTTTGGTATTCAGGATTAAATGGGAAGAATCTATACATGATTACATGGACTTCGGGAATATAGGCCTTTCATTCTGCCTTCCCCTGGAGGCTTCATATTTTCCTTGCTCTCATGTGACTGTTCTTGCTCCTGGATGGCTGGTCTCAGATCAATGAAACGTAGGCCGTGGGCTCCCTGCACAAAGGCTGACAGACACCCAAAGGGGCATTTGCTTCTCTGTATAGGGCCCTTCAGGCCAAGATGAGAAGGATGAACTGGGCCCCTGGGGCTGCACTGGACCAGGCTGGGTCATACAGGGGGCTTCTTCCTGAGTTGGACCTAAAGGTCACCCCAGCCATGCTCAGGGCTTCGGGACATTAAAAGGATTGGCTGCTTCAAGGGCTTTTCTCCGTTAGGAATTCTTATTTGAGTTGGATGAGTTGGACTGTGCCTACAGGCACCACCTAAGAGGAAAAGGGCTCAAGGACCTGGGAAAGGGGTGCATAAGAAGGTGAGAGTCAAGTCGCTCCTGGAGGCATTTGTTAGCAGGGCAGATCTTACTCTAAAATAGAATAAGAAACACTTCTGTGGAGGCTATTCAGAGTCACTGGAAAGCCACAAGGTCTCCTGACTTATGTTTGAAATTCAAAAGTAAAACCATGAGTTCCATCTCTTTAATTAATACTTTGCTCTTGACCCTTCCCCAAAGCCACAACCTGCGGACTTCATTTAGCTTATCAGCTACTTTCGCAGTAATGGGAATAAATAATATGAGAACAGGATTTGATAGTGGGCACCAGAGCACCTGGAAAGGTACTGGATGCCTGAGTAAGAAGTCCTGACAAGTAAGAATAAATGGCATAAAATAAATTGTGGGATCCTCTGGCTCCTGCCAGTGCCCAAATTGACATGAACTTTGTGCAGTTTGCTCCAAAACCCCATAAGCTCCATTCATAAACTATCTTGAGAAAACACAGTTGCTAAGTGAATCCATGTGATGGTTTGCAGAAGATACCATCATTTTAATAATTTCAACCAGAGTTTCTTCTAAGGCAAAATTGCTATTCTACAGTATCCTAGAATCTTCTTCTGCTGATTTCAAGATCTGTGATCTGTCTAAAGTGGTATACAAATTGGGGATGCATGTCAACATATACATTTATCTGTGGAAAGAGTATATTGTTTTCATTATATTATCAAAAGGTTCAAGACTACCCAAAAGGGTAAATAAAAAGTACTACCCTGAAGAATATTTACCATCAAGTGTGTTGGCTCCAAATACTGAGAGATGTTGCAAACAGAGGCCCAGAATGGCAACCAGGAGATAACGAGTGGATGTCTGAGGATTTCACTTCTCCTGATTCTCTTACCCTGCTGATGGGGAGGTTGTTTGAGAGAGGGTGGGTCACTTTGACTGCAACAGTGTTTTCAAGCATTTTTATTCAGGAAGCCACCCCTTTCCTGCCATGGTAAAAGATGACAAGGGCCTACCCGTTAATGTGGTGACTTAGAGCGTGATTGAGGCCACACGGGATTTTATTTTGGCCAGCCTTTATTTGTTAACTCCTATTCACTTAGCAAAACTAAAGCTCACAAGGAAGGTAACTGAGGTGACAAGTCAGTTTTTATTTCACAGAAGGTAGTGGTAGTAGAGGTAGTGAAATTCAGATAAACTTAAGCTGCTCCAAAAGAACCATTTGTGATGTTATCAACTGCTTTTCCTTTAGCATTTGTGGCAGTCTTTAATTCTCAGCATATAGTATTCTCAGAGTGGTTTCTAAAATGCCAGTGATCCATAAGACAATTTTTTCCTGATATGACTCTAATCCTAATGCAGCTGAGAAATGAAATGATGTAAAAAATTTGGAAATTGTGTGAGAAGACAATAAGTAAGAAAAGCCAGTGAGGGGTTGAAGAGGAATGACTAAAACCAGGCCTTTCTAAAGGAAAAATAAATAAATTTTTCCTGGATGTGACAGAGTATTGTATTTCTATATGACACAGAGAACAAATGGCAAATAAACAGAATCGAAGGTTAAGGTTCTGGGAGAAACTCCATCAGGAGAAGATATTCTTTGTCTCTGAGCCTCTGCAGAGCATTCCCATGGGTAGTCTTGGAAAAAAGTCCAGCTTGAAGTAAATAAAAAGTATATCAGAGGCAAAATGAATGCATCAAGCCAGAGTAAGCATCAGGCTGTGATGCTCTCCACCTGCACATACGTGCTCATATGTTGCTGTGCTCCGGAGTCTTAACTCCTACTGAGCACATCAGATTAGAGCTGCCAAAAGTTTCAACAGGTCAAGTGGCTTAAGAGCTGCATTCTTGCTGTGGAGCCTTTTATTTCTTGTGTCCCAAGAACAAGTCATTTTGAACCTGGGGCAGGGAAGCAGGGCCAGGGAAAAATAAAGTGTGCTGTCTGAATTTGTTTATTCTTAGCTGTTTTATCAACATTCTAATGAAGTGAAATCCAGATGTAAAATTGTGTTGTTTTTATATTCTGGTTTGAAATTTAGTATATTGAGTGACAGTCCCTGGGCTCTTATTAAAACATGTTAGACATTGAATAGGTTTCTCTTTTTAGCAAAAGGTTCAAAGCTATATTTAATTGTATTTATTATTTGTTATTATTGTTTTTAATATACCCTTTGAAAATCAGTAGCATGTATGGCATCCAGGAGGAGGAAATAAAGAAAAAAAACTGAATAAAGTTGTTAAGCAGCACATAATCGCTTTTAATTCAACTACTCAGCCTGTTTCTGACCTGAGAGAAAATGACAATTTGCGATGTTTGTAGCACATACGTATTTAAAGTAGCACTGCCCATTAGTACTTTCTGCATTGGTAGAAATACTCTTGATCTGCACTGTCCAGTACAGTAGGCCATGCATATTTGAAACTGGCAGATGTGACAGAAATGGATTTTAAATTTTATTTCATTTTGATTAATTTAAATATAAGTAGTCCTTGTAACAAGTAGCTATCATATTAACACAGCTGTAGAGGAAATAGCGAGTAGAATGTCAAGCCCTGTCTTAAAAAAAAGTATTCCCTAAAATGGACAAGGGTAGAAATTTCTGAATTATATAAGTTCATAGTAGATACAAACAAACTGCATTGCTGGATATTTGAGAGGCACATTGTAGAACTGATCACAAGAAAGTGAAAACAAGTCGTGAGAAAAATACTGTTCTAAAATCCATAAATACGATTGTGAATTATCACTTCATAAAGAAGAAAATTTACTCTTGAAAACTTATATTGAAAAGATTATGCAGCTAATATACATTTACCAGCAAAACTGGGTTAAACAAAGAATCAACAAATAGGATAACCCACTTATATAAGATGGATTAAAGCAGGGGTTTGTAGATTAAAGTACTCTTCCTGCATGTGTAAAGCCCTCTTTTTGGAAAGTCAGCTAGGAACAGAAACAAGTAAAGTGTGGCAGCATCTGCTTTAGTTTGGCAAAAACATCTTCCCCAGATATACCCACCTGATGAACGACGGGGATCCTCCAGGAAGCCGCAGTGTCTTCAGTTCCCCCTCCATCATTTCATAAATCTATTTGGGGTTGAAGGAGTCCCTGATAAAAAGAGACATCAAAGGAAATATGGAGAGCCGAAGCTCTGTCATTAAATTTTAAACGCACATTTTTCTTCCTCTCCCTCTTTTTTTTTCCTTTCCTTATGTTCTGTTTATTTTTGTTTGGTTTTGTTTTGGGGTTTTATTTTGACTCCAAAGACCACAGCCCAGTAAACTGCTAAGTAATTCATTGGAAAACAGAATGATGAATAGATGATAGACATTTGAAATGCAGTGGACAAAGTAAAGTAATCATCAAAAACAGCCAGCAGCTGCTCTGCTTTGAACTAAGCTATTTTAAAAAATAAACTCAGCCTGTATATGGCAGCAGACACGTACACTTTAGTGGGTCTTGTCTCCCCAAATGTCATCCTGTATACAGTTTGAGAGCCAGCTTGTCACGTCTCAGTTTTCACTGGTGTGTGTATCCAATACAAAATTTAAAGATGAAATTTATAAATGTAAATGTCTTAAGTGTAGAATAAAATGCTTAAAGATTGGTCTATTACTATGGCCACAAAGTAGGCTTCTCCAATCCTGATATCCCCCGCATAAAAAGAATACAAGATTTTTTCTATAGATTTTTGTAAAAAATGCAAACGTTGTCATGCAGAGTCTACTTATGTTATGGACCAAGGCATATGTTCACCTCACTGCAAACTTTATCAGTCTGTAGTAGTTAATTCTGCTCCTCATTCAATATTCTAAAGCGTCTCCACTGAACTTAAAATTTCAGATCAAGGAATGTGAAATACAGGAAAGTCTTAAAAGACTAAAACCCTAGCTAATTACTCTGTGTGAATGTGGGTAAAATAAGGCATGTCTAAACTTCCCCTAAGGATTCCCACCAGGTGCTACTGGACCCCAATTATTAAATATATAATTGAGCCACATGGGCTTTATCACTCTAGCTTTGTGGAATTCCAACCACAGACAGGTTGCCATCAACCTCAAGTTGCTTTGTTCTTTATTGTTTGTTTCATGCATAAATTTTTTTATGCAGATATAACCTAACAGCAATGCAAGAATTAAAGAAATCAAATCAAGTTAATGTGAGAGGAGGAAAAATTCAACAGGTATTAAGAAGACATAGTATTTCTTTTGCAGGTGGAAATAAATCAAACATCCCTAATAAACTTTTTTCTTGTTATTTTAAGTTATCTGTATAGTTTTGAAACTGATAAATTCTATACTAGATCTTTTAAGAAACAACAATGCACATTTCAAGAAGAAATGGACTCTTAAGGTGTATAACTGGCAACCAAATTGATAAAGTCACTCTAAGGAAATGAGTAAATTATAGAAAATATTTAGTAATTTTTTAAATATAGAAGTACTGTTTCAAGTGTGTTTTCCGATTGAATTAATTGCATTTTTTTCTGTTCTTCTCATGTTCTCTTTCATCATTACTGCCATGCACTTAACTCATTGTGATGTGTTACCACTGATATTTATTTTTTAACTTTTATTTATGTATTTCTTTGTTTGTTTCATTTGATGGGTTTTTAACCCAGATCCCACTGACCCAGTTGATTATTATCCTTTGCTTGATGATTTCCCCACCTCGGTCCCAGATATCTCCACCCCCATGCTCCCACCAGTAGGTGTACAGGCTGTGGCTCTTACCCACGAGGCTGTGAGGGTCAGCTGGGCAGACAACTCTGTCCCTAAGAACCAAAAAACATCCGAGGTGCGACTTTACACTGTCCGGTGGAGGACCAGCTTTTCTGCAAGTGCGAAGTACAAGGTGAAGTTCTGACTACTGATAGCATGCAATTTAAAATGAACTGTCATTTGTCTAATGCATTGTTTTAAATGCTTCCTGGACTGTCATGAGTCATTTTGCTGCAGAGACACTAAAAGAAAAAACAAAGCATTTTAGTAAGTCCTTATCTAAAATTAGCATGGGAGTAAGGGTGTTGTAGGAAACAATTCTGAGGCAAGGCAGGAAGATGTCAAGAGCTGCAAAATATTACTCGAATTCTACCAGATGCTGGGTTTGTATAAATAATTTGATTCTGACAAGGGGATGTCAGTTTCCTCTGAAAACAGCAGGTCTCCGTGTTAATTTTGGGATAGATTTTAGTATCTTTCTTTTCATTTGGAATCAAGATTGATGCAAAAGGCAACTCCATTAATGTCATAGGGACTCATCTTACAGAGAAAGTGACTGGGAATAAGACTTTAGGATAATTTTTTTAAAAAACCCATGACATCCTTAGAAACATTCTACGACATTACCTTCTACTTCCCTGTTAAGCCTTAAAACACCATCTTGTGGTAAAACAAACAAACCCCAAAACCCCACACAATCCACACTGCATTTTAGCAAATATGAATCAGACCAGCCCCTTCTTGTCCCCATCACCGTGTCATCTGACAACCTCCCTAAGAACTCCTTCGGGATGCATATTTGAACTCTGCCATCACCACTTTCAAATCTCTATTAGCCAGCCTCGGCAGGACCAACAGATAGTTACATGCTAAAATAACTGTGTCACTTCCTAAGCCAGCCACAATGTTAGTATGTACAAAAATACACAACTGTAGCCAAAATGAGATGATCATTAGGTAATCATCAAGCATCTACCATGTACCTAGAACTGTGCTCGATCATACAGATAGTTTATTTCAAAAGAAAACTCGGTTGAGTTGTTGTTGCTTAACATATTGCATACAATTTTAGTGTGAGCACTCAATGCCACAGCTGTATTGAAAAAAATCATAAATTATTCGAATGAGATAATATATAAAAACACATTTAAAACTTAAAGTGTCACAAGAGGATGATTGGGTGAAGAAGGCAGCTTTGAAAATGAGAGCATAAATATCACCCCAAAACCAAGAAATTAAATAGTTCAACCCTGGTACCTCAGCTTCTTCATCCTCCCGTCTTGCTTAATCTAGACCCAAGGCAGTGGTTATTTGAGAGGGGATGAAAATACTCTTTGGGAATTTTTGACTCCAGAGACTTTAGAGATATAGCAGAATCCCACCAATAATTCTGTAAGTCTGCCTCTTTCTTCCTGTAGCCATGCTGAACATGCTTCTAGTCTCTTTCAACTTTCAAACTGCATAAAAATCATGTGTCATCGTAAATCAGTTTTTAGTTGAAACCATATAAAAAAGAGAGTTATTTGGTATGGCTATCCTGCTAGGTCAGGTATTTGGAAAAACTCTCCAGGCAAGTCCAAATAGTATTATTAATATAAGATATGTTATAAGCACCCTATCCTTCTCCTTATATATTAGATTTAAGACTCAGCAGAACTATAAATAAAGATGACATTATCAGATATGACAACCAATGAAACATATGAGAGCATTAAAAAAAAACAATCTCTCTATACAGATTGCCCAGTTCTGAGTTTACTTTAGAAAGACTACTTTCCCCACTTTAAAATTTTTTATGCCCATAATTACTGCATTTTTAGGTACATTCATTTTACACAATGGCCACAGCTATTTTGCCAGAATGTGAAATGTTCTGAAGGACAATGGTTTCTCTTTGCAGAATGGTTTGAGTTCCAAAATTTCTTGAGGTGAATTATTTCAGTTGAATAGATAGTATAGCAGACACAGAATTATTGAGTCTCACAAATAATGTCTATAACGTGAGACCCAACCCTAAAACTATCCTCTGTAAGGAGTGGCTGATTTCTTTCATGGACTGAAGTTTGAGAATAGAAAAATTATTTGAAACTGTTCCTTCCTCCATCATTTTACCTGACCTAAGGCTTTCAATCATGAAAACACCATCTCCGCCCCACCCCACCCCCACACACACACATACACACACACTCTACTCCACACCCTCAGATAAAGAAGGTTTAGGAGGAGAGACTTGGTTAGATGGATGGCAAGGATAAATGTAGAACATACCTGATCCTCTGGAAAGAAAAACAATACATTTAAATTTTATAAATAATTGTTATAGATCCTTTAGTTTTACATTTTGTGCTTTTCAAACCACTGCCATACCTATTATTTATTGTCGCTTCCTAACAGCTTTATGGAGTAGACAGGTCATATACAAGACAGTGGAAAAAATGCCTATGATTTCAAATGAACTGCGATCAAGAGTTGGCTTTGCAACAGCCCTGTCATGTCACTTAACTTGCTCAGTCTCATTTTTTGTCATCTGTATGATGGGGACATTCATACCTATTAAGTGTATGTATGTATGCATGTCTGTGTGCCTTTATAAACACGTTGATGGGTTGTATAACTTGACAAAAAAATCCCTGTTAAACTAGAGCTGGAACTCAGGTGACTGGATGGGATCATTCAGGGCTGCTTCCATAGAAGAAACCTTTCACTTCAGTTAGTCCCAACTCAAGCAATAATCCAGACACTCATAGTTTGATTCTCCATATCTCTGTATTGATTTTCCATATCAAGTGGAGGAATTTTATGTCATTTTCTTGCTGTTGAAATGTTTAATCATATGATGTTTTACCTTTGTCCATTCAAAATACATTTATTGACTACTGACTAGCATTTACCATCTATAGTGTGGATGTTACAGAGGATACAAAGTTGTACAAGGCAGCCTCAGTCCTCACGATGCTTATGATTGAACAGGGAATAAAACATATGCCTAAAATTATCTGTAACATGAGGCAATGTGTAACATGTTGTAGCTAACTTTTATTTAATGTTTACTCTGGGCTAGGCACTATGTTTTAGTTTTACATCCCTCGTTAAATAATGCCATGAGGTCAGTGCTGTGGTTTTCTCCATTCTACAGATAAAGAACTGAGTCTCTGAGAAGTACTGCCTATGTTTCTTAAATTCACAAAAATAATCAGCTAGGATTTTCCAAATATTTCTAGGCTTGAAGGTTTATGATAAGCCGTAACTTTCCATGAGGCTCTAGAGAAAACTCAGTAAATTCATGATGTTTATAGAATGCAAACATGTTATTCCAGAACACAACAAGGACAGTATTGCTTAATGACCTTTCACATGTCAGTGCTGTCTATGTCCAAAGAGACTGATTTTATCAAGGGGTGTCCTTCCCTACTACCAAAAATATTTCTCATTATCCCATTTGCTCTCCTGTTTCATTTCTAAGGCATAAAGGATGGTATTCATGACAGTGGAGGAGGGCAAAGTTGGAAGTTAAATATCAGCATATTAGTTTCTGGCTGCCCATTGCCCTCTGTGTTTTATTTGATGGATTCCATCTTCCTGATCTTACAAAGTACTTTTACATTGATTTAGGACACACATTTTTATAAAGATGCTTTAAGAAGAGCTTCTGATAGAGGTTTATGAGGTCATCACTTTAATAGAATGGACAGTATCTCCAAAATGTTAAATATTTATTTGCTATTGTAATGAAATATAGGATTTTCATTGTTAAGACCCAAGAAGGATTCATAGTAGAATAAAAAGTACTTATCATACTAATATAGTCCAGGAGGAAGTGGGTATGACATAGATAAGGAAAAAGAACTTCCCTTGATTTTCTAGACATGGATATATAAGAAATATAAAAGTAAAAGTAAATATTTAATTCTGGAGGAAGATCAAGGTTTAAATATCAAGCATAAGTTAATGTTTATAAGAGGCATAAATTCTGTCAAATTTGCCTCATCATATGGGTAATAAACATTAACATGGGAGATAGTGTGCTTTTTTCTTTAGAGACATTTAGATCTTTAATGCAAGCAATAAAGATATAATCTACTTTCTACTAAAAAGTCTTTATCCTGTTTTTTGAAAGACAAACAATGGATTCAGATGATTTAAATAATTCAACCGGTACTTTACACAACAGTGTAATCCTTTAGTATTTATCCAATTTGTTCCTTTCCTGGTCAATTACTCCAACAGACATAGTTAAATGTTTAACATGAAGTGCACGTTGAGAAAGAAGACAATGACAGAACATTGCTATTGCCCTATTTTTTTAATAGCAGTGAAATAGATTCCAGTCACTGGAAGTGTATACCACAAAGCCTTTTATAAATCATGGTAAGCAATACAACACCAATAAATTAGCTTTCTTACCGAAGATCCAGTAGAAAGTAGCAATGAAATACTGTGTAAACACGTAACATTAAAACAGATGGGAAAACAAAGATTTTGATTGCTATAAATAAACTTTAAGTCAAAGTCAATGCAGACAACCTCAAAATGGAGTTCATGGAAGGAAGTGGAATTTGTCCTGTCACTGTGGTTATTGTCTCACTGGGAAAAAGTTGTAGCTAGCTGCCTCTTTCAAACAAGAGAACACCTGAGTTTACTGGTCATGTTTTGAATGTAAAATCAGCCAGCATAAACAGTTGATATAAAGGAATAAATTTTGTACTGTGTCCTAGCTTTTCTGCTCTTGGAAATAGACCCTTTTTTTTTTTTTGCTGACTTTTTTGGTAGTGTTTTTACATGTCTTGATTTACCAGGTTGATAGAGTCTTTTTTTCCTTTGCTTTGCTTTTTTTTCCCACTTGTATAGTCAGAAGACACAACATCTCTGAGTTACACAGCTACGGGGCTCAAACCAAATACCATGTACGAGTTCTCAGTGATGGTAACAAAAAACAGAAGGTCAAGTACATGGAGCATGACTGCGCATGCCACCACATATGAAGCAGGTATGTGAAGAAATGCTAGCTTCGAACTGTCTACCTTTGAGATTTAGTAAAGTGTGTCTGATGTTCCGTGGAAGTTGGAATACATGCACACTTTGTCTTATGTAAAACATTTTTCACTTTATAAGTTCATAACACTTTCATATGTAATAGTATTCTCCCCAGGCTTGAAAAGGAACTGAGTCTCCAATGGATTAAATAATCTTTTTGCACCATTAAGAAGTGACTTCTTTAGGGTGCTAACTCAGATAATCTGAATAAAATCCTCTTTTGAATACATGTAAACAAAAGCCAAGAATCATTCTTTTTAATTCTGTCAGATGGAGTTGTGTCTTTGAACAGCAGTCATGGTAGGCATTTGATATTTTTTATTTAGATTTTTTATTGTAGAATACAATATATATACATAAAAGTGATAACTTTCCAAGTGCAATTTAACAAGTAGAGGGCAAATTTCAAAGATTATAGGTTACAATTCCACAGTTTTATGAAATAAAACATATATACAAAAAGGTAATGTCTTTCAAAGTATGGTTTTTAACAAGTAGATACAAAAAGGTATGGCTTTCTGTGAGAATAACCAACAGTGCTGAATGGTGTGTGAATGAGGTGGAAACGGGAAGCTTAGAGTCATATATGTCACCAGAAGGAAAGTTGGAGGTCAAAAGATGGGAATGTATAAAACTGAATCCTATGGTGGGCAATGTCCATGATTAACTGTACAAATATTAGAAAACTCTTCCATGAACCAGAACAAATGTATAACAATACAACTAGAAGTTAGTAATAGAGGGGCATATAAGGAAGAAATATATACCTATTGCAAACTATATACTACAGTTTGTAGTATTTCAACATTCTTTCATAAACAGTAACAAATGTACTATACCAACACTACAAGTCAACAATTGAGGGGGGTGGGTTAGGGATATGGGAGGATTCGAGTTTCCTTTTCTTTTTCTTTTTTTTTTTTTTTTTTCATCTTTCACTGTATTTCTTGTCTGGAGTAATGAAAAGTTTCTAAAAATTGAACAAAAATTAAGTGTGGTGATAGATGCACAGCTGTATGAGGGTACCAGGGGCAACTGATTGTACACTTGGATCTTTGGATAATTGTATGGTATCTGAACAATCCCAATTTAAAAAAAAAAAAAAAAGGTATGGCTTTCAAATTACAGTTTAACAAGTAGCTCTAGAACAAATTTGAAAGGATGCTATGGGTTACAGTTCCACCATTTCAATTCTTTCCTTCCATCTATTCTAATACTGTAGCAACTAAGAAAAAGCAAATTATACAAAGATTCAGTATTCATAATTCTTTGTAAAATTCCATCTTGTCTGTTGCTATCCCCTCCTCTAGTTTAACCACTTTCCTGAGCTTCAGGGATGTCTAGGCAATGACAACCTTAACCTATTCATGTTGAAAAGGGGTGTCTACTTTATGAGCAAAGGGGACATATCTGGTTGATGTTCTTGAAGCGGTATTGCCTCTGGGTTTTGGGACTTAGCTGCCACAGGAGCACTCTGAAGGATTTGAGTTTAATAATCATCACCCCTATCCATTACCATACCTTTGAAATCACCATCATTAACATATCTGAACGTATTAGATTATCATTCCCCCTCAGTAGCTACTGTCTATCACTAGGTCCCCAGTATCCTTATGTTATAAGACATTGATTTTGCATTGTTCAGATAGTTCATAGAAGAGGTAACATACAGCATCTCTCCTTTTGTGTATGAGTTTATTTCACTCAGAATTGTATCTTCAAGGTTATCCATGTTGCCATATGCTTCAAGACCTTGTTGCTTCTTACTGCTGCATAGTATTCCATTGTATGAATATACCACAGTTTATCTACTTGTCTGTTGACATTTGATATTTTGAAAGAAATAAGATACAAAATGAAATATTGCATTGTAATCTTATGGATGTAAATAACCTCAGCTGGAAATGGGAAGAGAGTTCCAGGTAGTCATGCTTACTCATTGGAAATAGGGCAGTACAATGGAAAACTTTTATGCAATTTGAATTATTTCAAAT
Organism: Choloepus didactylus; assembly: GCF_015220235.1. NCBI lineage: Eukaryota > Metazoa > Chordata > Mammalia > Pilosa > Megalonychidae > Choloepus > Choloepus didactylus. The sequence continues at coordinate 27,131,289 of NC_051322.1, read as the reverse complement.
CTCGGGGTATTGAAATTCACTGTCAGTTTGACCAGGCACATTTATTATGGCTCAGAAATGTAGAGCTTATCGCTTTTAACGGTGACATGGAGTACTTGGCGCTTACAGGTCACAGAAATCCAACATGTGAAGAATATAGGGTTTAACATGCTTCATAACTGATTTGTGTTACTAAAAATCATATTTTGGGGTAAGATACACCGCAGATTTTCAAATTAAAAAAAAAAAAAAAAATCTTTGCCAATAAAACTCTTCTCTCTAGGTAAGTTGCCTTTCTCTTTTCCTTAGAATGTTTCCCATGGCATGGTAGTTCTAATTTTCATGTCAGTCTACTACTTTAACCATGAGAGAGTTCACTGTGAATATTTTTACATTTTTGGAGGTACCTCTTTTTATAAGAAGTTTTCTAGTTCACCTGCTAATTCCAACATCCTATTCTTCAATTTTGTGTGTTTTACGTATATTAACTCTCGCTCCTAGAATTCTGCCCTGGTTGCCAATGTTCACAGCTTCTGGAAGAGTAAGAACATCTGAGTGAATTAGATACTGTGGGAGAACAAAGGCCCTTCTTTTCCTTTTATTTGAAAGGCGATGAAAATAGTGGGAAATTTGATCTTCCCTGAGTGAAATAGAAAGAGTAACAATTTCCTCTTGAAGCAAACACATTCATTTGTTTTTCACTTTCATAATCATAAAATGCACACCAACATCTGACTTGATAAATGCACCCTATTGATTTCTCATCAAATGCCTAGCCTTGTAGGGAAACCAGTGGTGAAACCCATTGCTGATAAAAAGATATTAGCAGTTAGAAATGCAGTTTGTAGGAAGGGTGATTGTCAAATCAGATAATGATTGGGACAAAGGTGTAAATAGCATGTGGATGAGATCTTTGGGTGATGATGAGAAGCAAGAAGTAATTCACAAGTGTCTGCAGATTTTATAACTGTGAGAAGTGATTGGAATAACTCCTAAGGGTTGCTTCTAATTCTGCAATGACACAAAGACTGTATAGGGCTGTATTGTTATTCATTTGTCCTGAAATTGCTCATGATATAAATAAGAATGGCTGGCAAATTCTTGAAATAAGACCTTTCACTTTGTCCATGTGGTAAGTCCATTTCACTCTGGTTAACTTAAGTATAATAAAAATAACTGGAAAGACACTAAGCTGCTCATGGAATTGAAAATAAATTCAAATAATTAGGCCTTGCAAAGAGACAATAACCAGCATTACTCCCAGGCTTTAGAAATCAGAACTATTGTGCTGACCCTTCCAGGTTCTGCCGTCACAATGATTTGACTCCGTATATTTTCCTCCATTGTATCAAGATTCAGTTTTCCAAGAGGGGGAATCTGATTGGCATCTCTTGGGTCAGGTGCTAAAGAGAGAGTGGGGCAAAGACCATAAATTCTCAGTTGATGATACTGCCAATACCACCCAAAACAGAGGAGAGCTTGTTCTCCAAGAGAAAAAGCTGAGAGCTCCTTTAAAGAAGGAAGATGTGATGGGATGCTGGGCAGTCCAAGCAACATATGTCCACTATCAATTCCATAGTTGGAAACCTTTCAAATCTTGAATGTTACCTTCCATTCAAGTACTTAATGAAGAAATTCAAGTGTAGGAAAAATTGCTTGAGAACCAGAGATAACAGAAGGCAGGGCAAAGTCCAGTGGACTGAGATATTAATTATGGATTTCCAACAATGTTCATATCTAATTGGGAGACAATGGGATTGGAACTTGGCATAAAAGGTAAATGTAATACAGTCTTGTGCCAGTTTGAATATATTGTGTGCCCCAAACGCCATTATCTTTGATGTAGTCTTGTGGGGCAGATGTTTTGGTGCTGATTAGATTTGCTTGGAATGTGCCCCACCCAGCTGTGGGTGATGACTGATGAGATATTCCTATGGAGGCATGGCCCCACCCATTCAGGGTGGGCCTTGATCAGTGGAGCCATATAAATGAGCTGACTCAAAGAGAAGGAACTCAGTGCAGCTGTGAGTGACATTTTGAAGAGGAGCAAGCTTGCTAGAGAGGAACATCCTGGGAGAAAGCCATTTTGAAACCAGAACTTTGGAGCAGACGCCAGCCACGTGCCTTCCCAGCTAACAGATGTTTTCTGGATGCCATTGGCTATCCTCCAGTGAAGGTACCCAATTACTGATGTGTTACCTTGGACACTTTATGGCCTTAAGACTGTAACTGTGTAGCCAAATAAACTCCCTTTTCATAAAAGCCAGTCCGTCTCTGGTGTTTTGCATTCTGCAGCATTAGCAAACTAGAACAAGTCTATATCTTCAAGAGAATTATAATCCAAAGAAGAAACACACACACACACACACACACACGAATGTCCCCCCACCCCCACCCCAAACCCTGAAGTAACAGGGGAAGTACAAGTACATAATTTTGGACAAATTGAAATTGGAGCAAATAAAGTACCTAATTCTCTCTGGAGAAATGAGGGGAAGTTTCACAAAGAAAGTAATGATTGAGCTGTGGTCCAGCTGGGTCATCAGGTACACATTCCCACATTCCAGAGACTTCCAAAGAGAGGGAACAGCATGTACAAAAACACACAAGCAGGTGTCAGAAAGATGATATGCTCAAGGGATGCTTACAGAGAGCTCAGAGTGATTGGGGCACAGTGTTCATGAAACAACAAGGAGAAATGAGGCTGTAAAAGAAAGTAGTGTCTAGATCACAGAGGGCTTGTATTTGAGTATTTATTATTATTTAATTACCTTTAATTCAAAAATGAAGAGTAGCCAATGAATAATTGTAAACCTAGGGGTGTCATGATTCATTTCTAGAAGATCAGACCAGGCAGCAGCCTGGAGATTGGAGAGGAGCAGACCAGAGGCATTCTGCTTGACTTAGTAAAAATCACTGATGTTGTCAAGTCCATATTTTTTCCAAATATTAAGGAAGAGTGTTCAGTCCAATGATAAGCATTTAAGTCATTCATTCTTGTGAAAATTTATTCAGTAACATTCACATGGATGGAGGAAAAAGAACTTGTGCAGTCCCTGAAATAGATTGTTAGATTTTTTTAAATAACCAACTCCTCAATGTATTCTTTTCATAGCTGAAGTTGAAGAGTCATTTTATCACTTTGAATACCGTAACAGATTCAGCGAAGCAATCTAATCGTCATCATTTGACTGTTTTCTAAATAAACGTCAATTTGAATTTTAACACAGTTAATAAAAAATAGGCTATTCCAAGGTTTAAAAGACATCTTTTAATCACTTCCATAATCTGAAAATTATTTTTTATGCTTGGTATAATATTCTAAGTCACTTTGTTACTATACTTACTTTCCTATCTGTGATCTAGAATATATCTTGTTTTAACTCTTTAAGAGAATAACTCTTCTTTAAGATAGCAGTTCCTCTTCTGTTATCTTGCTATAACAAATCTGCTTTTCTTGCAAGATTGCCCTGATCTGGGGTTTTCATTCTCTTCATTAGCCCATCTGTAGTCTCTTTATTCAGGGGTCAGTGACACTTGATTTATGTTTCCTCTTCTTTCTCCCCCTCTTTCTACTTTTCTTCTCCTCCTCCTCTGTCTTCATCTCCATGTCTTTCTCCTTCTTCCTTTTTTTTTTTTGAAAATTTTAATAAATTCAGACTCTTGTGAGGATATTGCAGTTACATACAACTTTAGTTAACCTAGAATCCTAGTGGCTTTGACAATGAGGGCTCTGGAAAGAAAATGGTATGTCTCCTATATTTGGCCCCATATTGGAACTCTATGCAGGAAGAGAAACTGGAAATAAAGTGATGAAAATACTCAGATTCTACACCATAGACCAAAAGAAGAGCAAAAGAAAGGGTTGAGAGTGAGGATGAGTTCCAAATTATGACCAAGTTCTACCCAGTTTGTGATACTCAAGTATCTCTATGTAAAGAAAAGGAAATTCTTCGAGAACCCAACCATGGAGCCCAGAAATATTCTGCACCTTTTTTACGTCAAACAAATTATAACTAAAGGAGACTATGGATCATAGACTTGGGGTATTGTGCCACCTTTAAAGTTATTCAAAATCTTTCTAACAGCAACATGTGGGAAAAGTAGCTTTAAGAAGGGCAGGGTTTTAAAACCATCTAATTTCATGGCAGGATGATACTAAGACCCTCATGGATGATTTGGCTCCTTTATTTTTAGCAGGTTACCTAAGCAAGGTATTTTAACTTATTACCCTCATTATTTATTTATATATTTATTTATTTAAGTATGTATTTTAGTTTATGTATTTATTTATTTAAGCTTTTAAGGGAGATACAAAATTAGGTGACATTTTCACTTTACATCCTACAGTTGAAACAGAATTCTGTCTCTTGGAGAGATGTAGTCATTAATCTCACTAAGTACATTTCATTACTCATATGATGATCCTCACATTTTTAATAGAGACTTCTTGAAAATTATAATTGTGTGTTTCTCTATATTCACACATATTCTACTCTCCTCTCTGAATTGCAAATGGCAAAATGAATACAGTACATATCATGATAGATTCTGAGTGTCAACATCATGATTAAAAGTCCCACAAATGTCTGTTTTCTTTCTATTCCAATGACAAGGCCTTGTCTCTGTCTCATCTCACAGCCCCGACCTCTGCTCCCAAGGACCTGACAGTCATTACTCGAGAAGGGAAGCCTCGCGCTGTCATTGTGAGCTGGCAGCCTCCGCTGGAAGCCAACGGGAAAATTACTGGTAAGGATCTTGGCCTTATTTCCAAGCCTCATGCCCTGCTCAGGACTTTTGTGTGTTGGTTTTCAGTCTCAGCATCTCAGGTGACTCCTGACCCTTTCTGATTATCCTCCTTTGTCCCCTACTGACAGGGGATTCTTCTAAAGATGCATGCAAATATGCACAGCTCAAAATTCATTTGAGTTGCTTCATAAACAATATGTATTTACAGTAGTGTAAACCTTTTGTTTTTCCTTCTCTGGAGCATTAGGACAACTTGCTAATGGAGTGCCTCTGAGCATCAGTTAAAAAGAGAAGCTGCTTGTTTGCCAATTTGAAATACAAAAGACACCTAATATAAGAAGGAGGTTTGTCTGGGGATTTTTAGTTTCTCCTTTATCTCTTAGCTTTCTGCTTAAATCATAAGGTTCAGAAAACACTTACTATTGAGTGACAGAAATTGAACTTAATGAATATTTCACACTGACAGATTTTATTTTGCCAAATATTGCTGATAACATCAATGGCTAATTAAAGCATCCATTAGAAGCCTGTAATGTTAATTTAGTATGAAAAATATAATGGAGTTCTAACAGGGATTTTGCATTTAAATGATCACTTTAGGCTTTTAATAGATGTCTCCATAGCATATAATTATTATGAAAAATATTGTATAATTCAAAATGTGCACATTATAGTCTAATTAACTTGAACCGTTGGGTTAGGCACATGTAGGAGTGACTCTTTTTTTCTTTTTTTTTTTGCATACAAGAGGTGGATAGCACTGTTATAAATTAACAATGTAATTCAGTCATTCCGTGATACGAGCTAAGCATGGAAATTGCAGTTCAGATGGCATACTTAATGTGAGTTACTTTCTGAATTTTGCAAAATGAAAGACAATGTGAAAATTCAAAATATGATTTAAATTTAAGTTGAGGACTTGTTTTCTCTAGGAAATTGCTCTTAGTATCATAGCAAACAGAGTTTTCATTTGTGCTGACAGATATGGAAATAGAAGAGGGACATAAAATTTCCCCAAATCTTATATGCTCAGTTGAGGGTGTGCCAGCCCTTTTAAAAGTGGGGCTGGGCTCCTTCCCAACATGGCGCAGTCAGTTAATATCACGGAGTTGAGTCTGCTGCAGCTAGAAATACTCGAGAATCAGCTGGACCAGGAAGTGGAGTTCCTGTCCACGTCCATTGCCCAGCTCAAGGTGGTACAGACCAAGTACGTAGAAGCCAAGGAGTGTCTGAACGTGCTGAACAAGAGCAACGAGGGGAGAGAACTACTCGTCCCATTGACCAGTTCTATGTATGTTCCTGGGAAGCTACATGATGTGGAAGATGTGCTCACTGATGTGGGAACTGGCTACTATGCAGAGGACACAGCTGAGGATGCAAGGGACTTCTTCAAGAGGAAGATAGACTTCCTCACCAAGCAGATGGAGAAAATCCAGCCAGCTCTGCAGGAGACGCATGCCATGAAACAGGCTGTCATGGAGATGATGAGCCAAAAGATTCAGCAGCTCACAGCCCTGGGAGCAGCACAGGCTACTGCCAAGGCCTGAGCCTGTTGTAGAAATGGGGCAGAGGGTATCCTACTTCAGGAACCTGGGACTTCGTGGGCATGGCTTTTGGTGTGGAGAAGAGAAAGGTTTTGTGTTTAATGCTAATAAACGTGTCAGCTGGGCAAAAAAAAAAAAAATAAAAATAAAAAATAAGTGGGGCTGGCTTATTCTGATTTTCATTCCCCCCACCCCCACCCCCGAGCGTTATGAGCTGTTTCCACTGGTTCTGTTACAGTACTTTGGTAGATTTTACTTTCTTTATATCATGACTCTTTTATGATGTTATATCCAATTACTTATAAGCATATGATAAACCAACAGGTAATAAGTTTAAGAAGTTAAGAAGAAAACAGAATAGAAGGGGTCTAAGCAAAAAGGATTTAATAAGGGTTAAAATAAATGAGATACTAACCAATTTTCGACTCTAACAAATCTCTTCAAATAATCAATATAACCAAATTTGTTTTCAGCTCTGAAAGGAAGCTTAATTTTGCTTTTTGAGGAAAAAGTGGAAATCTGGCGTATATTAAGAAATGCCAATTAATCTAAGGGAAGAATTTTTTTCTGCCAAAATCTCAGTGCATGTATAAGGAAACTTGTCCATATAGTGTACTTAGAGTTGTATGTTTAATAAGTCTCACTACTAAAAATCCATTCACTTGCAATGGAAAAGTAAGGGCATTAGGAGTGATGTATTTTTTTAATTTAGTTTTATTGAGATATATTCACATATCATACAGTCGTCCAAGGTATACAATCAACTGTTCGCATACCATCATATAGTTGTGCATTCATCACCCCAATCTATTTTTTTAACATTTTCCTTAGACCAGAAAAAGTAAAGATAGAATAAAAAATAAACATAAAAAAGAACACCCAAATCATCCCCCCCACCCTATTTTTCATTTAGTTTTTTGTCCCCACTTTTCTACTCATCCAACCATACACTGGGTAAAGAGAGTGTGATCCACAAGGTTTTCACAATCACACTGTCACCCCTTGTAAGCTACATTACTATATAATTGTCTTCAAGAGTCAAGGCTACTGGGTTGCAGTTTGATAGTGTCAAGTATTTACTTCTAGCTAGTCCAATGCATTAAAACCTAAATAGGGTTATCTATATAGTGCGTAAGAATGCCCACCAGAGTGACCTTTTGACTCCATTTGGAATGGGAGTGATACTTTTTACCTTTAAGAGCCAAGTCCATTTTTAAAAACAAAGATGTGATTATCCTGCTGATTTATTTTGAGTCAGTTCAGTAGAGAGCACACATTGAGAATGCTTGTGAGAACTACTTACTGTTCCATGCTTATTTTGATGGTTTCATTCAAATACTTCCAGAAAACAGGATGATAAAAGACTCAAAATAACAGACCCCTGGGCAGAGGGCCCAGATTTGCTAACCTCAAATTCTCAGGACAGTGCAAAGAACATGAGCTCCTTCCCAGGGTGGCAGGCTACATGCCTGTCCCCCTGGACGATGTGCTCCCAAGTTACCTTTGGATTCCCATGTCTTCCAGTGTCTCTTATTTGAACAGAAATAGAGTTAGGGTGGTTGAGAACCCAAGCTCCTGTGGGAGATGCCTGTGCAAGTCATTTAAGCTTCCTGAGACTCACTTCATCTATAAAATGAGGAGAGTAATACCACCTCTCTCATGGAATTGTTAGAATAAAGTGCTGAAAAAAGTCCCTGATGCCTAGTGAGCACTGAAATAAATTAGTTATTAGTTATTATTACTCTGAATTGAAATCCATTCTGCAGTAAGACTTTACCAATGTGCTTTGCATAGAACCCAGATCATCAATTTGTAAACAAATGTATTTCACAAAGGTTAAATTAAAAATAGGAAGAAGGAGAAGATGCAGATAATTCCAGTGCCTAAATTCCCTGATACTAAATTGGCCCTTTAGGAATTCGGACTGACATTTTCAGAAGAAAATGGTTCAAAATGTATTAAGTATTAATTATGTACTAGTCATTCTGCTAAGCACTTTTGTATCTGAGTGATCACATATTGCTCTTCTTACTTTTTGAAATGAAGAGGTGAGGTATTTCTTTGATAAATAACTTACCCAGTTCAGATAGCCAGGAAGTGACAGAGCTGGGATTTAAAATCCACATCCATATTTTTTTTTACATTATTTTATGCTCTGATTTGCTAATATTCTACTGGTGTAAATCAGTGATTCTAAACTGACTTTTTATTTAATTGTTCTGGAGTGAAAATGCAAATGGTATTTTTAAAAACTCCCCGACTGATTTAATTGTACAGCTAGGATTTTGAAACACTAATCTAAATAAATTAATGCAGCACCAACATTATTTAAAACCAGGGGCCAACATACCTAGAAGAGTTAGGTCTCTCCGAGATTGTTTCCTCATCAATATCGTCTACTGGCTAAGGGTACAACCTCTTTTTTCTGTGACATTTGATTACCTAGTCCAATTCTTCTTTCTTGAAACTCTCTTTTCCCTTGACTTTTGTAGAATCATATAACCTCTTTTTCTGCTCACTTCCCAGGCTAGAGCTTCTCAGTCTCATAATTGTTCCGTAAGTTGAATTTCCCAGGGGGGCAGGGCTTTTTACACCCTTTATTACTACATCTGAAAAAGTGTCTATACTACAGCCAGGGCTTCAGTGAGCATCCACTGATGTTTTGGAATTCTATATCGCCATCCAAGAACATCCCCCTGAGGTCTACATACACATATCCTACCTTGTATTATACATTTCCACATGGCTATCTTACTAGTACTCATTCTCTTCTCCAACACCCCTCAGCCCACTTCTTCCTCCTTTTTTGTCTATTACCCCACATAACTGGCCAAATAATGAACAATTATATTCTGTAATAGGTTGTAAGACAATCCACTATTGTGGACCCAGCTAGACTCACACACTGGTATTGCATGGGTCTAAATGTTCTTAGTCTCATATTTACAAAATCCTCCATAGTCCATGCAGTGGCAAAAGTCAGAAACTTAGTCATCTTGACTTCTTCCTCTCCATTCTCTTTTCTTAAAATCCATAGAGAATATCTAAGTGCTTATAGTAGATGGCCAAAAGGACCATGAGAACAACTTTCAGATTTTGTTATCCTTTCCTCCCAGTAACAACATTCTTGATACTTAGTAGGTAATTAATAAATATTTGTTGAGTGGATTGATCATTAATTTCTGTTAAATGTCTTCGCCGTTCGACTTGAAACCAAAGTTCTGAAGTTCCAAAGAAGACACTTCTGTCAGGTTTTGCAATACTATAAAATAATAATAATAACAATAATAATAGCAGCAGTAGCATTTAGTAAGTAGTTATTATGTAAATGACAATGCAATAGAAATATCCACATTTTGTTAAGTTCTTAAATGCATTATCTTAAATGCAGTCCATTTTCAGAGGAGGAAATTGAGACAGATTTAGATTAAGCCTGTTGTCCATGGTTGCATAATAGTAAGGGGTAGAGCTGTGATTTGAGGTGAGATATTCCTGAATCCACAGCCGGTAATTTTTGACCCTTAAGAAGAAGGTAGGTCTTCCTTTCCTTTCTTACCTACGTATATATACAATTATTGCAATCAGTTCTTTAAAGATTAAAAGTCCTCATTGGGTTGAGCTTGCTGCTGGTAGGGATTGTGTCACATAACTTGGTCTTTTCAGTACTTAGCTATCTACTTGCCCTGTGGGAGGGATTCAGTAACAAATGGGAAGAAGTATAGAAAATGAGAGACTAGGGAAGGTATAGAGTTGAACACATTCTGAAAGTTTGCTTTTAGAATTACAACTACCTATTTGTGTATGTGGAGTAAAAATGGCAGATATTTGTTGTTACACTTTTTACATATTTACACAGATGTTCTTCCGGTGTGTGAGTGCTCAGTTGGGTTAACAATCCCAGAAAGTCTTACGATTTATAACAGGATATAATATTATTTGGCCAGTTGCAGTGGGTAAGAGACAGAAATTATGTAGAAGAAAGACATAGAAAAGGATAGGGAAAGACAGAGACCTGGACACAGAGGCATAGATATAGAGGTTCAAAAAGCAAGTGAGAAACTAATGACTTTTTTGTTCCAAACTGTGAGGTTATATGGAAATCTGTAAGGTCAATGATCTGTAAGACTTCAATGATGAATTTAATTTCCTTGAAACATATCAAACGTCTACATTAAAATGAGGTTGTATGTGTTCTCCAAGGCCAATTTTTAGTTTTGAATGATGTGGTTTGTTTCTTCATCCCAGTTCTGGAATTTTTTTTTTTTAAAAAGCAAGCTTCCCCACAAATATTGGGGAATTGCTGAAATACAATTTGGAGTTCTCAGAACCTAATTCTTGTGCCTTCAACTCTAGACACTTGAACTGACATCTTTAAATGCTTAATTGAACATTTTTACCTAGAAAAAAAAAACACAGTGGAGGCACATATTTTATTCTTATTTGATAAATAAGAAAATCAGGAATAAATATAGCTGACCTGGAATGGTAGTACAATTGTCCTAACTTTCAAGTTCATCATGTACTTATAGCAGCCCATGAAATCTTTAGCAATTTCATAAAATGTCATGCATGTAAAATCTATGTGCTTATAGGCTTGGGGATTTCATTAAATGAGTGAGTTTCAATACCTGTTACGTGAAGGATTATTTTATTAGAATTTTTTGAGGAACATAAAAGTAATATATAAGACATGGCTCCTGAACTAAAAGAACTGTGTTTTATCCTATTGAAGAAACAAGATGTTCAGTTTCCTAGCCTCTTGAAAAAAAAAAAAAATCCATACAATGTTTTGCCTTTTGATTCACAGTTTCAGAGACTAGAAGACTTGTTTCCTCCTGGGATAGGTATCCTCTGACTGGCTGGCAATCTTCAAGGTTCCTTGGTTTTATGTCACATGGCAGTGCACAAAGTAATGTCTTCTTTCTCCTCTGGGTTCCCTTGACTTCAGCTTCTGGCCGCTCCCTTTGGCTTCTCTCTGTGTCTGAATTTCATTCTGCTTGTAAAGGATTCCAGTAATCCACATTAAAGTCCAACCTGATTCACTTGGGCCACACACCTTAACTGAAGTAACATCTTGAAGGGATCTTATTTACAATGAGTCCACACCTATCAGAATATGAACCATGACCAAGAACACATTGAAATTGAGGTACACATTCAATCTCTCACACAAGACATATACACGGTAATGGCTAAAAGATGAGTACTAGGGTCTCTTCTTCATTAAGTGCGGTTCTTTGTGGCCAAGAAGAGAGACTGCTCTAGCTCAAAGAATATTAGGAGATGTTATTGATGTTGATCATGGGGGCTGAATTATAAATGAAATAACATCCAAAAGTCAGAAAAGAACTCTTTTATCCAATGATGTTTCAAAGAAATCCTTTGAATTTTAGCCTTCCAATTTTAATATTAACCAGAGGGAGTAGTCATTTAGCCTTTGTAAATTTTGACACTAATTCAGAGTTTTTATATCAGAGTCTTTTATCTTCTCCTGAGCTCTTAAGATCTTAAGATATCATCTTTGCAATATTGGTATCTCTAATGCCATAAATCATACCGATTCCACATACCAACTAAGGCAATGATTCTTGAACTGGCTTGATCACAGAAATTGCTTGGAATGCAGGTTACTCAGACTAGCCTTAACAGAATCTATAGATTTCTATTGCTGTGTAACAGTATTATACAACCTTGGTGTCTTAAAACAACAACCATTTATCTCACAGTTTCTCTGTTACAGGAGGCTGGAAACAGCTCAACTAGGTCTTCTGTTTCAAGGTCTGTTACAGTACTGCAATCTAGGTGTTGGTCCAGGCTGAGGTCTCATCTGAGGCTCGACTGGGGAAATATTTGCTTCCTAGTTTGCGTAGTTGTTGGCAGAATTCAGTTCCTCACTGTCTGTTGGACAGAACCTATCCTCAGGAACATTCCTTGCCATGTGGGCCCCTGCATCTGACAGCTTCTCCATCAAACCAGTAGGGGAGAGGGTCTAGAGAGAGTCTGCTAGCAAGACAGAAGTTATAATCCAGTGTAACATAATCATGGAAGTGATCCAGCAAGACATAGGCCCCACCTGTACACAGACAGAAGGGATTATACAAGGTTCACAATACCAGGAGGTGAAGATAATGGGGGCCATCAAAGAGTCTGTCTGTCACACCTATCATATCAAAATACCCTTTCTTGGGGTTTGTATTTTGTAACTTGTACCCACCCTCCAAGAAATCCTTATGATTAAGAAGATTTGGGAAACACTGAACTAGGGAATGCCAAAGGTAACATAAACACAGGTTTTCAGTCTTGGTCTGAATGTAAGAGAAATGGACTTCTGGATGTTGGAGTTTGTGACATTCTGACATCCCCCAAGTCTAGGCATAGTTCTATAAAGTACCATGAGATTAAATGATGAGTGATACAAAGCTATATAAATGTTCTTATATTTTATTAAAGGGTATTACAGAGTTTACAAAAAGGGGAGCTCATGATTGGAGAAGGTTTCATAGGTCCGTTATGGCTTGACTGGACCTTGATGGGTGGGTGGGATTTGGATAGAGTAGGTGAAGAAAGGTGGAGGTTTCCTGGGTGAGGGTTTGTGCTGAAATGTATGAAGTGTGCATGGTTATTTTGGGAAGGAAGAGAATTTGTGTTAGAGAACCTGACAAAATACTCGTTGCAAAGAAATATACAGGTCCCCATTCCTGTTGGGACAAGTGGGACTCAGGAGGAAAGAATAAGTGAATCAAATGAAGACAACTGTTTCTAAGAATATGATTTTCAGAGAATCAATTTGATACTTAAGAATAGACTGAGAGACGTTTTTGACCTATGTGATGAAGACGTCATTGCAGAAGTTTGGCAAAAATGGAGGCAACCCCATACTGTGCTGTAAAGACTCATACGATGAATCTGGCCACAGTTTCACTTAACAGTGGAATATAAACCTTATGAATTCATGCTTTTAAATAAATGCTTGTTCACAAATTGCCTAAGTCAAATGTTAGAATATGAATATTTTGCAGGGATACCTGGGTTTATTTTGGTGTATATTAGACTATCACCAGAGAGAACCCCCTAGCATTAAAGTAATATATCCCCTAACAGAGGATAAATGGCACTATCTAATGATAGATTATTAATACTTGAGACACTAACTAAATCACCTTGACTTATCCAGGAATGTGTGTGTGTGTGTGTGTGTGTGTGTGTGTGTGTATGTGTATGTATACATATGTATATATATATATGTATGCCAGGTGATATGTACTAGGGGAAAGAGAATCAGATTTTTAGTATAGCAATAGATGATATCATCCCTATCCTTTTCCAACGAACTGGGCCTCTTCAGATAATGCTCTCAGCATCACCATCTGTGAACACTGTCCCTGTCAACCTCACAGAGTTATTACAATAATCAAATACAATCATTTCTTTTTATAACACTTTAAACATTTATGACATTTTATACTTTTCATTGTATTTTTATAATTTAGCTGGAGCCAAAATAAATATTACTAATTTTCATTATTGAAATACAATGAAAATGATGAAGACTTATTATCTATGTTTTACATTTTTTATCATGCTTTTACATTAGAGCAAACCAATAATCAGGATTTACAGGCAACAGAAAGACTATAGTTCTAAAAGTGGCAGAGATTTTTATTTCTAATTGCCTATTCCATTTTCAGAATCTGTGCATTGAAGCATTATTTATCTAATACTTGCAATCTGATAAAAATCATTACTCGTAAAACTGAATACTGTAGTTTATATATTTTGGACATAAAATAATCATTGCATTTATATACATGGGTGTTTGGCAGCAGAATGGCAGCTTGTGGGTCCATACACTAAACAAAGTTGTGTTCATATTTCTGCAGCTTACATCTTGTTTTATACATTGGACAAGAACATACCAATTGATGACTGGATTATGGAAACAATTAATGGCGACCGACTTACTCATCAAATCATGGATCTCAACCTAGACACTATGTATTACTTTCGAATTCAAGCACGGAATGCTAAAGGAGTAGGGCCCCTCTCTGATCCCATCCTCTTCAGGACTCAGAAAGGTTTGAATCTTTTCCTATTCCTGCCTTTCTTTTCATATGAGGTTGATATAAAATAGCTTTGGGGTATGTTGGAAACATGGCTACTGTAGATATACAAAATAAATTAATATGTACTTTCTTTATGCTCAAAGCCAACATGTCAAAGAAAGATCTATTGCATTATCACATTTTCTGCCATCAGCACAAGGCAGACATATTTAAATTGACTTTTTCTATTTATACTCCTTTTGGAATTTTGTACTGATTTCTTATATATTAGCTCCATTCAAAATATAATGAAACCCTTCAGCCATTTTATGTAAAGGATTAAAAATTAAAAAGCATTGAATTATGTGAATGGCATACTATTTCCAACTTTATGTTTTCTATCAGGAACTATTGTCCTTTTATATTAAAGGAAATTTTGAATACAGCAAGACAAATTTCAAACAAAATTAAAGTGTTTATTTTAAGGACCTACAGTAACAGCAATGGATAAAAAACCATTTTGCAGCATGATTATCATAAGAAAACTGTACGTGCTTGCAAGAATAAAAATAACTACTGAACTTAAAGGTAGTTGTATTTTCATGAATAAAAAGACTAAGACCAAGAACAGTGATTATATAAAAATAATCTTCATATAAGCTCTTACTATTTTAGAGAACAGAATTGTTTTTTTTCTAGAAGACAGATGGTTTCAAGAGCCTCTATCATTAAGCAATGGAGAATAATCTGAATGACCCATGGCTGATATATTTAAAGATATGTATTTAAGGCATGGTGTATATTACTCTAAAAGAGGATAACTTAGGTCTTGAAATCCGTGATCACATTCTGCCTGCATTTCTAGCTGAAAACTTGGTAATACATGATGGCAAACAACTGAGAAATTAAAAATACATGGATAATTGGCATTTTCATCCAGTTGTTTGACATCCTAAAGGAGAAGTCTTAGAATAATTGTGTAATCTATTTGTCAGTTCTTCTAGGGAAGGTATCCTAATAAATGGTGGATTTTTGAATTTGGGTGAGTGAGCTATTCAGAAGCTGGATTTCAGTAACTGCTAATCTGAAAGTCTGCCAAAAACAAACATTCAGCTAAAGTCTGCATGAAAATTCTTAGTGATAAAGTAGAAGTTAGGAAGGGGGAAGGGAGGAATTGAGCTAACCAGCTATCCAGATTTTTAGGATTTCATGTGAAATCAGGTTTCACTCCAAATGAGCAATTGAAAGGAAACTGGTTTTTCATTTTGTGGGAACGTTATATATAACTAGATAATGCTTTGAAAATTCTTCTTTTTCTGTAGACGAGTGCCAAATTAATTTCATACTCACAATGTGTGCCAACTAAGAGATCTCAGAGAGGGTTTAAGATGACTCAGTACATCCAAATTTATGAAATAACAGGATGAAGAGCTATCACAGGAATACAGGCCCAGATTGATAACCATCCTGTCGATTACTTAATGAACTCGAGATCTCATTTGGTACTGTTTGTCCTAAGTGCCGTAAACTCATCTGATAAGTGATTTTCAGAACTGAAAACAAATTCAGGAATGTGGTATATGCCATGTAGTCCACGAGCATTATTTCTAAGGCCCTCATTGAACGTTTAATATTATCTACCCTACTAATATTAAGCTCAATAATAGTCAATTAGACTTTTTAACAAATATTGCTTATATAATATTAGTTTTTGATGTGTTGAGAGCATGTTAAATTATGTAGAAATATTGATCTTTCTCACCCTTGTCAATAATCAACATTGTATGTGCATGCATCTTCCATGCCACTTACCATCACTAACTATCTAAAGCAAATATAAATTACTCATCAAAAGTGATTTGAGCTGCAATGAACTAAAACAATACCAGTCATAAAATTGCACTATTGTGCTCTGATTTAAAGTTTTTAATTCCAAAAGCTGCTTCAAAACATAAGGGCTCTAGTTCATCAGAATATAACTTTGTTTGGCAGCAAGAAAGGCTTAGCTATTGTCCTGAAGCTAAAGAAACTCCCAGTAGTTTACAGGGTAATGGACAAGTATTTCATAGCAAGGCATGCCTCCAAGCAGATGCCCACTTGCTTCATTCTTTCGTATTTGGTCTTTGAGCCTTTGCAAATGTGGCAGCATTTTTCTACTAGAGTTTTGTCTTTTCTATCTCAGCAACCAGCCAGATAGGTACAGGAAACTCAATCAGTAATCACTGGCTCATTAAAAAAGCATTTTATAATTAGAAAGAGATTTCATTATACACTTACATATGTATATATGTTGTTGTATCTAATTTTTTCTTTGGAGTGGTCATTAAAACAACCTTGAGCTTGAGTCTCGACCACAGAGGACACTGCAAATACCTACCTCCTTCCCCAACAGCCTCCCCAGACTCCCTCTAGGATACCCCACCCTGTTGTACCACGGGAAGACATATACGAGGCATGTCTATCTCTCCCTCTCTGTCATATGGGTTGTTCCCTCCAATAAAGCACACATCTCCACACTGGCCTATCAAGTAATAATGAGAAAGGATCCTTCTAATGGGGTAGATCACAGAGATCCCTGAGGAGGGAGGGAGTCACCTCCTACACACAAAAGAGCAGAGACTTCAGCAGCATGAGTAATAAGAGTATGGTCTATTCTCAGGGCACCCTTATTCCTCACTCTGAAATGTGCATCTCTCTGATCCAAGGATATCACACTGAAAGCTCTGTAACATAATGCAAGGAAGGCTTAGTCTTCACATTAATTTGTGACCAAGTACATGATTTTCTTAACAAATGACAGGACCAGTTTAAAATTCAAGGTATAAATTATAATGCTTTCAAGCCATTTTCATCTTTAATAAAATGTAACTATTAGAATACATTTGGTCTTTGTTTGGAAATACTCTTTGGTAGACAACCTGGAGTAAATTTTTCACATTATATTCAGTCCAACATTGCTTACAGTAGATAAGGATGAAGATGGGGTTGCCTGTTATATTTATTTGTTTCTTGCTGAAAAATTTCTGACACTGTAGGTAAATGATTAAAGACAAAAAGGGGAAATAAAGAATGGAGATGAGATGAGGTTGGTTTTCTTTTCTTTTTTTGATATCATTCCAACCAGTTCTTTCCTAAATATGATATGCTGGTAAGGATAGTTTCTCTAGTGTGTCCTGTTGTAGCTGCCAGCTCTTTAACCTTTCTGGATGGCTTGGCACATAGGATCCTGAGATAGTATTCCTCGTTCTTGCTGGAAATCTACAGTAGCATTCATTGCAACATAGTATTCATCTTCACAAGCTACATTAGGGTCTCAGTTCAAAATCTTATTCCTGTCCATAAACTACCTATCATACAGTTGTCCATCAAAAGCACCTTTCATCAACAAGCCCCCAAAGCTGTAATAAAATGTATTTTGAGAGTAGTCTTCAGTGGAAAAGGGGAGAGAAAATCAAGATAAAAAATAAAGATTCATGGTTATATTAAATAGCCTGCTAACTTTAAAATGTTTGTTAAATTATATGGAGATACAGAAGATATTTATAACACTTAGTTAAAGATTATTGAATCTTGATATAATAAGACCATAGGATCTTGATATAATATTTAGGTTGTATATATGCTATTAGAATTAAAAAAAAAAATCACAGGGCTAAACAACACAAACTGTGATTCCTAATGTAAACTATGGACTATGGTTAAGAGTACTATGATAATAATATTCCTTCATCAGTAGTAGCAAAGGTTCCACACTAATGCAAATGTTTGTAATTGGAGGGTGGGTTGTAAGGCAACTCAGTATTCTCTGCATGATTTTTCTGTAAACCTACAACTTCTCTAATAAAAAAAAAAATAGAAAAAAAATAAGCACCCTTGTATGTGTACCTGTTTCCAAATAACAATTAAGAATTCAAAAGTCCACTACTTTTTAAGATATATTTTTCTAGTTTATAGTTTTCAAAGAATACATCTACATTTTTTTTATGAAATTAGTTATAATTGGGTCTCTGGTTTAGAAATGGGTCCTCCTGTTCATCTGGAAGGGACTTTTGCTAATGTCATTGCTTAAGCAATGATACATTGGACAGTGACTTCTGCTCTGTTCCTTCATTTGGAAAACAGAGGACCACTGCCTCTAGGACAGTAGCTATTTTGCAAGCAGTGGTGATGGATTTGCTATGAGACAACCAGGCATAATGAGAGAACTGACTGTATTATAGATTGCTGTCCATGGGCTCGATATTTTATTTTACTCTGTATGAACTTAACTGGAACATACATAAGAAGCAAATAAGTAAACATAGTATCCTAAGTTTAAGTTTGAGTGCAAATAAATGAATTAAATATATCCAGAAGACTCAAAGGTCAAAGACAATCAAGTATAGTTGAAATAATTCCAATTGATAGAGGCCTAACATATAACACTTCTCCACAAAGGTCTGCATTGGCCTGAAAGTCACATCACAATTTCTGGGAAAGTGATGATCCGAAAGACTCATCTCCTATATAGAGTAGTTACATTTGTTTAATAGAAGTCACCTTTAAAAAAAATTAGAGCTATTTTACAATTTAAAACCGTCAATTTCAGTACCGTTACTCATAATTTACCTGAAGTTGTGACTAACTCAAGAGTTATAGTCATAAAGGCTAATGATTTGTCAAATTATTTAGATTATACTATATTTAGGATATCTTATTTTACACTATCCATATGAGAATTGGTTAAGTACTCTTGTTGAAAAAACTGTTTACAAGGAAATAGCTTCCTGAACTTAAAATATGTGGGCAATAATTACCTGGTAATTACATATCTTTTATATTTTACTGTTAGTTCTATCTTTAATTAAACTTACATAATTATCGTTCTGAGTTTATGTTTAGAGGGATGTGATAAATTTTTAGAATGTTTTTGTACAGCAAAGATACCATCTTGGCATTTTTTTCCTCTGGCTTCTTTAATAGAAATAGTTACATATAACCTTGGTTCCTTATCAATTTGATTTCAATAGGGCATTGACCTTGATTTGAAAACTTGCTAACAAAACTTGATTTGATATGTCAGCTTCCTTGCTGGGAACCGTCAGAGTCTAACAATATTATTTATTTTTCCTCCACAGTGGAACACCCTGACAAAATGGCTAATGACCAAGGTACAGTGGCTCAACTTGTCTTATTTCCATCTTTGAATCAATCCTTTCTGTTTGAAATGTCAATCATTACTTTGTATTCCTCTTTTCACCTGGGCTATTCACCTGATGGAGCAGACACTGGCGTGATAATTAATCCTGTTAATGAAGTTCTGCTTGGCTGAGGCTGTGGCTCTGATAGGGAAGATGTAAATTTTCTTGAGAGGAAATTGTTTTGTCTCTATTCTGAAGGACCAATTAAAATGTCAAGCTTCTTTGTATGAAATAAATTTTTAGTTTCTGTCTGCACTTCTGAATAATTCACATTAAGTATAATTAAGCTCAGCATAATTTTCAAGCTGCTCTTGCACCCTTTCATGAGCCATAGATTAAAGTTCTGAGGCTCCACAAAGAAAAACGCATAAATCATATGTGTGTTTCCTCTGCAACGAGCTTCTTTTAACAAATAAATAACAAAGTTAGGTTGACTTTTTTTAGGATGTTACCGCTGCTCAATTTGAAACCAGAAACTTTTCCATTCCTTGTACATGCTGGTCTGACTCAGAGTATTTTTTTCTCCTTCCATTCTTGTACAAAAAGCTGATTTGTATAGAAAAACAAGGATAATTTTATGAAGGAAAATGAAGATAAATGAGAGCTATCCATCAACTCATAGGTAGATATGAATTTGATGTTACCATGATTTGTAGACTGATAAATTAAGATTCCATTATCTTTAAGGACAATGAGCAGAATGCCAGGAGAGAGAAAGAGTAGCTTAAGACTTTTATTTCTCAGGATGTTATATTCTTTCAAGAAGGGGAGTTTGTAAGTACCAATAACCGGTTATGATTGGTGTATAAGTTGATTCAGAGTCTACAGCTCTTGTAGTTTTCCTCCTGCTTTGCACACGCACTGTCCCCAGAACTGACTTGCCAGCATCATTTCGCATAAGGCATTGAGATTGGGAGAAAACATTCTTTGCAAGATTCCAACATTCAGACTTTTTGGCTTTTGACAAATACTAAGCTTCTGGATGCTGGTTCCCACCAAAAGCAGAAGTTTGCTGACTTGAGCAATGTTTTCTTCAACAGTTCTACATTTGGGTTTTTCTCTGGGTCCTTATGGCCATGGCTCTGCTTAACAGAACACAGGGGTTCACATATGGATTAATAAAAATGATACACTGCATGGAAATGTCTACCCAGAGTTAGTACTTGTAACAATTGATCAGATTCTCCTGCTCGTTTGCACTTAAAATAAATATGTTACTATGTTCCACTTAAATAAATATGTTAATAGTTGTAAATATATAATATTTGTAAAAATTATTAAATGACTAATTATGGGTGAACATATATTTACTTAGGTAAATTAAATGTTAGTGCTGACTGAAACCAAAGCTGGAATAATTAATTAGGAGAAGCTTGTTTTATTATTTCAGTTTTTTTGAAAAGTAGCTTTCTTCACTTAAATGAATTTGGAACTTTCACAGATGGATAATTCCTAATTTTTGAAATTAGAAAGAGAGAGAGGGGAAGAAACTAAACTAGTAGAAATATCATGATTAATCATTTAAGTGACAACATACTCAATTTTCTCAAGAAATTGATTTCCAATTGTCTCTAGGTTCCCTTTATTTATTTATTTTTGCCATTATTTTTTCAGTTAACTGTATTGTTGAATATTTTAACACGATTTTATTGAGATATATTCGCACACCATATAATCCATCCAACATATACAATCAGTGGCTCAAAGTATCATTATATAGTTGTGCATTCATCACCACAATCAATTTTAGAACATTTTCATTCCTCCCAAATAAAGAAAAAAAATAAAAAAAAAGAACACCCAAAACATCCCATACCCTTTGTCACCCCCTATTATTTATATATTTTTGTCTTTATTTTTTATTCATCTCCCCAAACACTGGATCAAGAGAGTATCCATTACAAGGTTTTCACAATTAAATGGTCACACAGTGAAAGTTATATGATTATACAACCATCGTCAAGAATCAAGGCTATTAAGTTACAGTTCCACAGATTCAGGTATTTCCTTCTATTCTAATACACTAGAAACTAAAAAGGAATATCTATGTAATGCATAAGATTAACCCCTAGAATGTCTTCTCGACTCGATTTGAAATCTCTTAGCCACTGAAACGTCATTATGTTTCATTTCTTTACCCCCTTTTGGTCAAGCAGGCATTCTCAATTCCATGATGCCAGGTCCAGGCTCATCCCTGGTAGTCATGTCCCACATTTCCAGAGAGACCTACACCCCTGGGAATCATATCCCACACAGGGAGAAAGGTAGTGAGTTTATTTGCAGCTTTGCTAAGAGAGAGAGAGGCCATATCTGAGCAGCAAAAGAGGTTCTCTGGGGGTGACACTTAAGCATAATTATAAGTAGGATTAGTTTCTCCTTTGTAGGAGTAAGTCTCATAAGGGCAAGCCCCAAGATCAAAGACTTGACTTACTAAATTGCGAGTCCCTAAGGCTTACAAGAATACCAGGAATTCCTCAGGTGGGAAGTTTAATATTTCTGTTTTTCCCCAGTCCTTCAAGGGGACTTGGCAAATACATTTTTATTTTCTGCCCAAAATACTCTGGGATATATTAGGGTATTACATTAACCTGTCCAGAGTAACAAGATCCCATTCCCTATTCTAGGTTACGTGTAATTATGTTTTATTTTTTGTTTTTTTTTGTTTGTTTTTTAGTTTTTAATTTTTATTGAGATTGTTCACATACCATACAATTATCCAAAGATCCAAAGCGGACAATCAGTTGTCCCTGGTACCCTCATACAGCTGTGTATCCATCACCACACTTAATTTTTGCTCAATTTTTAGAACCTTCTCATTACTCCAGACAAGAAATAGAGTGAAAGAAGAAAAAAAACAAAAAGGAAACTAGAATCCTCCCATATTCCTAACCAACCCCCTTCCATTCTTGACTCATACTATTGATATAGTACATTTGTTACTGTTTATGAATGAACATTGAAATATGACTAACTGTAGTATATAGTTTGCAATAGGTATATATTTTTTTCCCTATATGTCTCTCTATTATTAACTTCTAGTTATAGTGTCATACATTTGTTCTGGTTCATGAAAGAGATTTCTAATATTTGTACAGTTAATCATGGACATTGCCCACCACAGGATTCAGTTGTATACATTCCTGTCTTTTGACCTCCAACTTTCCTTCTGGTGACATACATGACTCTGAGCTTACCCTTTCCACCACCTTCACACACCTTTTAGCACGGTTAGCTTTTCTCACATCTTGGTACCGAGCACCTCTGTTCATTTCCAAACATTTAAGTTCATCCTAGTTGAACACTCTGCTCATACTAAGCAACCGCTCCCCATTCTTTAGCCTCCTTCTATATCTTGGTTCCTTATATTTCATGTCTATGAGTTTACATATTATAATTAGTTCCTATCAGTGTGACCCTGCAATATTTGTCCTTATGTGTCTGGCTTATTTCACTCAGTATATTGCCCTCAAATTTTCATCAGCAACCCATTTTTTTTTAAGATGGTTTTGTTCACATGCCATACATTCCAACCTAAGTAAACAATTGATGGTTCCCTGTATAGTCACATATTTATGTGGTCACCACCCTCACCGCTATCTGTATAAGGCCATCTACATTTCTTCCACAAGGCAGGAGGGTGAGTCAAAGAAGGTAGAGACGCAAAAGAAAAAGAAAAAAGAAAAACGAAGGAAAAAATGACAGCTAGGAAGCAGCAGAAGGAAAGATAACCTTAAATCAAAGTAGCGTAAAGATTCAGACACCACCACCAATATCAAGTGTCTCATACCCCTCCCCTTTCCCCCCCTCTTATCTGCATTTACCTTGGTATATTGCCTTTTTTACTTTAAAGGGAGCACAGTATAATGATCCTGTTACTTACAGTCTTTATGTTGATTGCATCCCTCCCCCAATGCCTCCTCATTTTTAACATCTTGCAATATGGACATTTCACTTATTCTCCCTCGTGAAAGAACATATTTGTACATTTTATCACAATTGTTGAACACTCTAGATTTCACCAAGTTATAAGTCCCAGTCTTTATCTTTCCTCCTTTCCTCTGGAGTCCCACATGCTCCCAACCCTCCTCTCAACCATATTCCTAGTTATCTTTGTTCAGTGTACATACCTTGCTGTGCTACCGTCTCCCAAAAAAATTGTGTTCCAAACCTCTCACTCCTGTCTTCTATCTCTCTCTAGTGTTCCCTTTAATATTTCCTGTAGGGCAGGTGTCTTGTTCACAAAGTCTCTCATTGTCTGTTTGTTGGAAAATATTTTGAGCTCTCCCTCATATTTGAAGGACAGTTTTGCTGGATATAGGATTCTTGGTTGGCGGTGTTTCTCTTTCAGAATCTTAAATATATCACACTACTTCCTTCTTGCCTCCCTGTTTCTGCTGAGAGATCCGCACATAGTCTTATTAAGCTTCCTTTGTATGTGATGGATTGCTTTTCTCTTGCTGCTTTCAGGATTCTCTCTTTGTCTTTGATGTTTGATAATCTGGTTATTAAGTGTCTTGGCGTAGACCTATTCAGATCTATTCTGTTTGGAGTACACTGTGCTTCTTGGATCCGTAATTTTATGTCTTTCATAAGACATGGGAAATTTTCATTGATTATTTCCTCTATTATTGCTTCTGCCCCTTTTCCCTTCTGTTCTCCTTCTGGGACACTCATGGTGCATACATTCTTGTGTTTTATGTTATCATTCAATTTCTGGAGACGTTGCTCATATTTTTCATTCTTTTCTTCATCTGCTCCTTTCTGTGTAGGCTTTCAGGTGTTTTGTTCTTCATTTCCTGAGTGTTTTCTTCTGCCTCTTGAGATCTGCTGTTGTATGTTTCTACTGTGTCTTTTGTTTCTTGTATTGTGCCTTTCATTTCCATAGATTCTGCTGGTTGTTTTTTTGAGCTTTTGATTTCTGCCTTACATATGCCCAGTGTTTTCTTTATAGCCTTTATCTCTTTTGCCATTTCTTCTCTAAACTTTTTGAATTGATTTAGCATTAGCTGTTTAAATTCCTGTATCTCAGTTGAAGTGTAAGTTTTTTCCTTTGATTGGGCCATAATTTCATTTTTCCTAGTGTAGGTTGTAGTTTTATTGTTGTCTAGGTATCTGACCTCCTAGGCCACCCCAATCAGGTTTTCCCAGAGGAGAACAGGCTCAGGTCACAGAAGGAGGAAATATTCAGTGTCCAGTTTCCTTGATGGTTTTCCTTAGAGGACTGACACACCCTGTGTTTTTCTGCCGAGCAGGTGCGCCTATCAGTCTGTCAGGGCTGGTATAAGGGGGTGTGGCCCACAGGTCTCCTCCCCCATGCTTGGGGGTCTGGTTCTGGTAAGGCAGGTAGTAGAGCTGGGCCCCTCCCTTTCCTCTGGGGAAGCTATGCCCCCTCCAGATGGGTCATTTGCATATAAATAGATTCTTTGTTTCTCTGAATCAGAGTGCTGAGATTTTTAAATGGCTGAGGCTTTCTCTACTGTGAAGAGGTGCGAGCTGAAAATGGCTGAGGCTTTCTCCTCTCAGCTGCCCAGGTTGAGAGAGAGAGAAAGGGACAGAAAGCTCCCAAATCACCCGTCAGCCAGAGATAGCACCTGATCCTCTGGGCTCCCTGCCCTGAGACAGATATGTCCCCTGGCTCTCCCAAGTTGGTTGTCACCAAAAGCCTCTGTCTGCTTGTTGGGGATTCGCAGTCTGTATTGAGCAGTTAACATTAAAACCCCAGTTGGAGCTGGGCTGAGAGAGTGCTGCTCTCTAGCACTGCGAGGCTTCCATGAAGGAGGGGCTCTCGGCTCTCTGCTTGAGTCTGCAGTTTTTACTTATAGGTTTTATGCTGCGATATCGGGCATTCCTCCCAATTCAGGTTGGTGTATGATGAATGGACAGTCACGTGTGTCTCCCCACAGTTATTCCAGGTTATTTACTAGTTTTTTGGTAGTTTATGAATTGTTCCAGGGGGACTAACTGGCTTCCACTCCTCTCTATGCCGCCATCTTAGCTCCTCTCGTAATTATATTTTTAAATAAACTGACCATACAAATTAAATTAAATAGTGTGCTACAGAGAATATAAATTTTGTACCAAAGAAACATCTCTTAAATAGCAGTTAAAGCTCAGGAGTAGTTGTGACTGCTGTAAGAGCTTACAATCTAGGAAACTTTACAATAAGCCTTATTGAACATTCTGTACTCCTGCATCATCGATTGTACAATCTTTGCCCACATTCTATCCCCTGATAACCTGTGCTCCCGAATTCAATTCTCAGCATTTGCTCATCATAGTTAGTTTATAGTAGTGAGGCCTTACAATATCTGCCCTTTCATTTCTGGCTTATTTCATTCAACAGAATGTCCTCAAGGTATGTTCACCTAGTTGCATGCCTCACAACTTCATTCCTTCTTGCAGTCACTCAAAATTCCATTGTATGTATACACCACAGTTCCCCCTTTCATTCACCTGTCTATGTACCCTTAGGCTACCTCCATCCATTGCAAATTGTGAATACTCCTGCCATAAACACCAGTATAAAAATGCCTGTGTCCCTGCTTTTAGTTCTTGCAAGCATATACCTAATAACGGATTGCACGTTCACATGGCAACCCTACACTCAGCCTCCCGTGGAACCGCCACACTGCCTTCCAAAGGGCTGAACCATTCTTTTTCCCTGCCAACAGTGAATAGGTGTATCTCTCTCCACATCTCCAGCACTTGTATCTTTCTGTTTATTTTTTAAATGGTTTATTTACACACAATATAATCCATCCTAAGTGAATAACCAATAGTTTCCAGTATAATCACGTAGTTATGCACCACCACCACAATCTATATGAGAAATTTCCATTTCTTCCACAAAGAAAGAAGCAAAGGGAAAAAATAAAAAATAAAGAATAAAAGTAAAATAAAAAAGGAGAAACAACAACAGCAGCAAGAATCACCTCCCCTCCCTTATTTCTTCCAAATTGACATGTAGCTTTGGTATATTGCCTTTGTTACAATTAATGGAAGAATATTACAATGTTACTGTTAAGTATGGCCCTAGTTTGCATTGATTGTATTTTTCCATATACCATTCCATTTTCAACAGTTTGCAATGTTGACATTCACTTGTCCTCCCTTATGTAAAAACTTACTGATATTTTTACATTTAATCACCATGCTTGTCCACTCTAGGTTTTACGAAGTTATATAGTCTCAGTTTTTATCCTCTCTCTTTCTTTCTGGTATCCTACATGCCCCAACCTTCCTTTTTTCAACCATACTTACACTCAGCTTTATTCATTATGCTTACAATATTGTGCTACCATCAGATAGTATTGTGCTGTTCATTTCTGGATCTTTACAATCAATCCTGTTGAACACTCTATACTCCTTCAGCATCAAATGCCCAATCTCTACCTTTTTTCTACCTCCTGATAACCTGTGTTCTTAATTTTAACTCTCAGAGTTTGCTCATTACACTTGGTTCATATTAGTGAGACCACACAGTATTTTTTCTTTTGTTTCTGGCTAATTTCACTCAACATAATGTCCTCAAGGTTCATCCATGTTGTTGCATGAATCAGCTGTCTTACAGCTGTGTAATAGTCCATCACATGCCTATACACAGTTTGTTTATCCACTCACCCGTTAATGGACATTTGGGCTCTTTCCATCTCTTGGTAATCATGAATAATGCCACTGTAAACATTGGTGTACAAATGTCTGTTTGTGCCTAGCCTTCAGTTCCTCTGAGTTTATACCTAGGAATGGGATTGCTGGATAATATGGCAATTCTATACTTAGCTTCCTGAAGAACTGACAAACTGCCTTCCAGAGGGATTGCACCTTTCTATATTCCCACCAACAGTAAATAAGTGTACCTCTTTCTCCACATCCTCTCCAACACTTGTAGTTTTCTGTGTTTTTTTGATAATGGCCATTCTGGTAGGTGTGAGATATCTCATTGTGGTTTTGATTTGCATTTCCCTAATAACTAGTGAAGTTGAGTATCTTTTCATATGTTTTTGAGCCATTTATATTTCCCCTTTGGAAAAGTGTCCATATCTTTTGCTCATTTTTTTTTATTGTGATTGTTCACATACCATACAATTATCCAACGATCCAAAGTGTACATTCAGTTGTCTCTGGTACCATCCTACAGCTGTGCATCCATCGCCATAGGTAATTTTTATTCAATTTTTAGAAAATTTTCATTACTCCAGAAAAGGAAAACAAAAAGGAAATTCATATCCCCCCATATCCCTAAACACCCCCCCCCCATTGTTGACTCATAGTATTGGTATAGTACATTTGTTACTGTTTATGGAAAAATGTTGTACTACTACTAACTGCAGTATATAGTTTGCAATAGGTATATATTTTTTGCCCTATGTGCCCCACTATTGTTAACTTCTAGTTGTAGTGTCATACATTTGTTCTGGTTCATGAAAGAGATTTCTAATATTTGTACAGTTAATCTTGGACATTGCCCACCACAAGGTTTACTGTTTTATACATTCCCATCTTTTAACCTCCAACTTTTCTTGTAGCATACATTACTCTGAGCTTCCCCTTTCCACCACATTCACACACCATTCAGCACTGTCAGTTATTCTCACAACGTTCTTTTGCCCGTTTTTAAATTGGGTTGTTTGTCTTTTGGTTGTTGAGTTGTAGAATCTCTTTATATATTCTGGATATTAAACGGTTATCTGATATGTGATTTCCAGATAGTGTCTCCCATTATGTAGGCTGACTTTTTACTTTCTTGAGAAAGTCCTTTGATGCAGAAAGGTATTCAGTTTTGAGAATATCCCATTTTTCTATTTCTTCTTTCATTGCTTGCACTTTGAGTTTAAGGTTTAGGAAACCGCCTCTCATCACAAGATCTTTAAGATATTTCCCTACATTTTCTTCTACAAGTTTTATGGTCTTAGCTCTAAGGTTTAGGTCTTTGATCCATTTTGAATTAATTTTTGTATACGGTGTGAGATAGGGGTTCTCTTTCATTTTTCTGGATATGGGCATTCAGTTCTCCAAGCACCTTTTGTTGAAGAGGCTTCTTTCTCCCAGTTGAGTCATCTTGACTGCCTTATCTCAAAGATCATTTGCCCATAGATGAGCAGGTCTGTTTTTGAACACTCAATTTGATTCCATTTGTCAGTATACCTATCTTTATGCCAGTACCATGCTGTTTTAACCACTGTAGCTTTGTAATAGGCCTTGTTTTGTTCCTGATCTTAAAGGCAAAGCTTTCAATCTTTACCCATTGAATATGATTTTAGCTGTAGATTTTTCATATATTCCCTTTAACATGTTTGGGAAGTTTCCTTCTATTCCTATCCTTTGAAGTGTTTTCATCAAGAAAGGATGAAGGATGTTGAATTTTGTCAGATACCTTTTCTGCATCAATCAAGATGATCATGTGGTTATTTTCCTTTGATTTATTGATGTGTGTTACATTAATTGATTTTCTTGTTTGAACCACCCTTGTTTACCTGGAATAAAACCCACGTGGTCATGGTGTATAATTCTTTTCATATGTTGCTGGATTCTATTTGCAAGTATTTTGTTGAGGATTTTCGCATCTATATTCATTAAAGTGATTGGTCTATAATTTCTCTTCTTGTAGTATCTTTGTCTGGCTTTGTTATTAGGGTGACATTGTCTTCATAGAATGAGTTTGGTAGCTTTTACTCTTCAATATTTTTTGAAGAGTTCAAGCAAGATTGGTACTAATTCTTTCTTGAATGTTTAGTAGAATTCACATGTGAAGCCATGTGGTCCTGGACTTTTGTTTTCTGGGAGTTTTTTTTTTGTGATTGATACAGTCTTTTTACTTGTGATTGGTTTGTTGAGGTCTTCTATTTCTTCTCAAGTCAATGTTGGTTGTTCATGCTTTTCTAGGAAGTTGTCCATTTCATTTAAGTTTGCTAGTTTATTAGAATAAAGTTGTTCATAGTGTCCTCTCATTACCTCCTTTATCTCTTCAGGGTAAGTAGTTATATGTCCCCCTTCTCATTTCTAATTTTATTTATTTGCATCCTGTCTTTTTTTTTCTTTGTCAGCCTTGCTTAGGGTCCATCAATTTTATTGATCTTCTCAAAGAACCAATGTCTGGGTTTGTTGATTCTTTCTGTTGTCTTCATGTTCTCAATTTCATTTATTTCTGCTCTAATGTTTGTTAGTTCTTTCCTTCTGTTTATTTGAGGTTTGGTTTGCTCTTCTTTCTCTAGGTCCTCCAGATGAGCAATTACATCCTCTAGTCTTGCTCTTTCTTCTTTGTTAATATAGACATTTAGGGCAATAAATTTCCCTCTCAGCTTTGACCTTCTTGCATCCCATAAGTTTGGATATGTTGTGTTCTGATTTTCATTTGCCTTGAAATATTTATTGATTTGTCTTGTAATTTCTTGCTTGATCCACTGGTTGTTTAAGAATGTGTTGTTTAGCCTCCATGTATTTGTGAATTTTCCAGCCTTCTGCCTGTTATTGATTTCCAGCTTCATTCGACTTTGATCTGAGAAAGTGTTTGATATAATTTTGATCTTTGTAAATTTATTGAAACTTGCTTTATGACTCAACATGTGGTCTATTCTTGAGAATGATCCATAAGCACTTGAGACAATATGTATATGCTGTTTTGGGGTGCAATGTTCTGTAAATGTTAAGTCTAGTTCTTTATCATACTATTAAAGAATCTCTTTTGCCTTATTGATTATCTGTCTACATATTCTATCTATTGATGAGAGTGGTGTATTGAAGTGTCCAACTATTGTTGTAGGGGTGTCTACTTCTCCTGTCAGTGTTTTCAGTTTGTGCCTCAGGTATTTTGGGGGCATTCTGGCTCAGTGCATAAATATTTATGATTGTTATGTCTTCTTGATGAATTTTCCCTTTATTAATACATAGTGTCCTTCTTTGTCTCTTTTAATTGCTTTACATTTGAAGTCCAATTTGTCTATTATTAGTATAGCTACCTCTGCTCTATTCTGGTTGTTGTTTGCCTGAAATATCTTTTTTCAGCCTTTCACTTTCAACCTGTTTTTGTCCTTGGGTCTAAAGTGTGTCTCTCATAGACAGCATATAGATGGGTCCTGTTTTTTTTTAGTCCGTTCTGCCAAGGTATGTCTTTTGATTGAGGAGTTTAACCCACTAACATTTAATGTTATTACTGTAGAGGCAATATGTTCTTCTACCATTTTGTCTTTGGATTTAACATGTCATATCTAATTCTCTCTCCTTCTTCCTCTCCCTCTCTCTTTTTGTCATTACTAATATCTCCATTTCTGCACTATTCTCCAAACCTCTCTCTCCTGTCTTTCCCTATTTGCCTTTAGCCCTCCCTTTTGAATTTCTTGTAGAGATGGTTTCTTGTTCACAAATTCTCTCAGTGTCGGTCTGAAAATATTTTTAACTCTCATTTTTGAAGGGTAGTTTTTCTGAATATAGAATTCTTGGTTGGCAGGTTTTCTCTTTCAGTATCTTAAATATGTCATTACCTGCCTTCTCGCCTCCATGGTTTCTGCTGAGAAATCCACACATATTCTTATCCAGCTTCCCTTGTATGTGATGGATTGCTTTTCCCTTGCTGTTTTGAGAATTATCTCTTTGTCTTTGACACTGGACAGTCTGCTTAACAAGTGTCTTGGAATAGGTCTATTCAGATCTATTCTGTTTGGGGTATGCTGCACTTCTTGGATCTATAATTTTATGTCTTTCGTAAGAGTTGGGAAATTTTCTGTGATTATTTCCCCATTATTCTTTCTGCTTCCTTTCCCTTCTCTTTTCCGTCTGGTCACCCATCTGTATATTTGTGCACTTCATGTTGTCACTCAATTCCCTAAGATCTTGTTTATATTTTTCCATTCTTTTCCCTATCTGTTCTTTTGTGTGTAGGATTTCAGAGGTTATGTCCTCTAATTCACTAATCCTTTCTTCTACCTCTTCAAAACTGCTGTGTATGTCTCCATTTTTTTTTTTTTTCATCTCTTCTGCTGTGCCTTTCATTCCCATAAGTTCTGCCATTTGGTTTTTCAAGCTTTTGAGTTCCTCTGTATTGACACTCAGTGTCTTCTTTATATCCTTCATCTCTTTGCCACATTCTCCTTTCAACTCATTGATTTGATTTAGGAGATCTGTTTGAGCATCTTTAATTAGTTATTTCAACTCCTGTATCTAATTTGGAGTGTTAGTTTGTTCCTTTGACTGAGCCATATCTTCTTGCTTCTTTGTATGACTCGTGATTTTTTGCTGCTGTCTTGGCATCTGATTTCCTTGATTTGTTTATTCTGGAGGTCATTTTCTCTCTTTTACTTAGGGTTTTCTTTTTGGCTAGCTTTGTTATGTATCTTTACTCTGACATTCTGTTCAACTTTTTCTAGACCTTGAGCATAGTTCTGTTTAACTGATCAGAATTTTTCATTTCTTATTTTTCTGGTTCTTGCCCTTTCTGCTTAGAAGTGTTTTTTGCTTTGTTTTGTTTTGTTTTGCTTTTTTATTTTTTTTTATTTTGAGGAGGGTCTCATTAGGATCAATCCCAGTTAGATTTTCCTAAACAAGACAGGCCCATGACTCAGGAAGAGGGTATAATCAGTTTCTAGGTTCTCTGGGGATGAGACACAGCAGATTGCCAGTTTTTCCTTTGAAGACTGATTCTCTCCTTTTTCTATCCTGCCCATCAGGTGGTGCTTGTCAGCCTCCATCTCCCCACCAGTGTAAAGTGGTATGGTGCCTTTTTTTCTCTGCATACCCTGTCTCTGCCAGGGGCATGGTTGAGACAGAGGCTGAGGGAGATGGCAGTCTTCAACTGTTTCTGTTTTCCAGCTCCTGGGATATGAATTATCTGAATGAGAGCCACCACTTGTGCTGGGCCCTGTCCCTCTCCATTCTTTGGGAAGATGTGCCCTTCAGAGAATTACCTCCTTCACCTCACTAATCACTTTGTCTCTCAGATATTCCTTAACTCCATCCTTGCCTGGGGCAGTGCTGACAACTGAAAAAGCCTACTGCTTTCTTCATGCTAAAAAGTAAAAAAAAAAAAAAAAAAAAAAAAAAGAAAAGAAAAGAAAAGACTAATCTTTTTCAGAGCTTGTCCCTAGCCCTCCAGTTCACCAGTCGAGAGCCAGAGTTGGTTCCCTGCTCTATTTGCCCCTTTTCTTTAGAAAAGGAACTGTTCTTTTCTATTATTTTGTACTGAGCCAACTCCAAAAGCCTCTGTTTGTTTGTTTGTTTTTTCCCATTAACCCCGCCTTCTCTCTGCTAGGAGAAACCTCTGGGTTCATTTCCTGCTTTCTCCAGGTTTATCTGTGCTCAGAGCTTATATTCAGCAGTCCTTATTTGTTAATAAAATCTGCAATTTGAACTTGGTTGAGCTACCTTCCCTTCTTCCTACTAGATACTGCTTCTTTTTTCCCACAAAGAAGTGACTCCAAAACAGCCTGTCATGCTATGGGGGAGGGTTGTCAGCCTCCACAGATTGAGGGACTTAACTTACAGTTCTGTGCTGTGATCTCAGCTCTTCACCCATTCCAGACTGGTGTACAATGAGTGTCTGGTCATGGAAGTCACCCAAACAGTTGCTCCAGACAATTCCTGGCTATTTACCAGCTGCCCTTGAGGACAAACAAAATTCCATACCTCCCTATGCCGCCATCTTGCCCTGCCTCTCTTGTTTAGTATTTTAAGCACCGAAAATATTTTTTGAAAGTTGGTAGTTTTATAAAAACAAATGGATAAATTATTCTCCAGTCCCTCTTATCACACAATACCCATAGACATTTTTATGATTTTCACATCTACAGTGTAATCAGATCAGCTACAAGGACCAGAAAGAATTTCTAAGAATGATTACATGAGAATGATTATATTGGGATATTTGGGCAATTGTTATTTATCTTCATCTTGATGTTAGATTCTATTACATTTTATGCTACTTGGTGCCTTATTTATTTATAGGTGGTGTATGGTTCAAGTTGGTGGACTATAAATTTTAAATCAAAGTCAAACCACTTGTAAAGTTGAGGAAACCGATGACATATAGTTTAATGGTTACAAATAAGATCTTTAAATTATTACAGGGAAAGCATTGAAAATTTGCTGGCAACTAAAAGCTCTTCATAAATAAAATAGGTTTTCTGAGTTGACAAGCAAGTGCATGAGGAAGATTCTCAACTAATTATTTCCTAAGATTGGAGAGCATAACAGGAAAAGTTTGTCTGAGTGTTCCCACTCCAACACATAGCAAATCAGTTGAATACGCATTACCATACCCACTGTTAGACTGATTTACCCCTTCCTATTGTGAAATGATCCTATGGTTACTATTATGGCAGGAGCTAAATTTTTGCAGAAAGAAAATTCCCTCTGAGAGAAAATTTTGCGCCTTGGGTCAGAGTTAACCTTGCAAAGATGAATCCCAAATAGAGAAGCAAAAGGTAGAATTTATTACAAGAGATAAAGTGAAAAAAGTTTTGATTGTTCGAAAAAGTATCTTTATAGACTCTTGTCACAAATGACTTTTTCTTGGAATCCAAGACCTGCTTTGAAGAATGTAAATGTGGGAACAAAAGGTTAGATATATTTGAATCAGCTAAGATTAAGTAATATTAGTGGTAGTATTGGAATGATAGAAAATTCATCTAGAACTTTTTATCCTTTTGTGTAAATGTATGTTGTTCATATCCAGCATTTCCTCAACCCTCTAATCTCAATGAACTCTTTAATTCCCTTCCATCTGAAGCCCCCACCCCCCTTTTCTTTTGATCTATGTCCTAATTATTTCTCTAGCCTCTTCTAGGCACAAGTGGCTAATAAATTAGAGATTAACCACAGGGTTTTTCCTTTTTGGAGGACAATATAGGGTAGAGAAATTTCATGTGCTCTATGAAGTAAGTGTGGATGGCATTGAAAAGCTCAGTTTTAGATTTTGTTCCTTTTTTATTTCCCATATTTTAATGAATTCCTGTCAAATTTGTTTTTTTCTGTGTGGATGTGTGTAATAATAAAATTAACCCTTATTAAGCTCTTACCACCAGTCACTGTTGTAAAATTTTGACATGTATTGACTCATTTAATAATCATAAGAATACTGTGGTGGAGGTACCATTGTGATCTCCATTTGAGCAATGAAGAAGGTGAAGCTCAGAGTGTTTCAGTGAATTCCCTGTAGTTACACATCTTATAAGCTGCAAGGCCATGATGATTCCAACCTGGGCAACCAAATATATTGATCACGTGAATGTTACACCTTTACATACACAGCCACATACACACATTTGGCATAGTTGAGCACAGGCTGTATAAAGAGTTTTGTATACTGAGATTTTTCCTAATTTGGGTTGTCCTTCCCCCATCTCTGTGAATAGTCTAAAGAACAGCAAATAGCTCTCAATCAGGCATAGTCTTGTTAGTGTGTACACTTTCCACTGTAAACTGCTGTTTTACTTAAGAAATATTTGCCTTTTAGTTTTTCTAAAATCAAGTTAAACGTTTTATGTCTTCTCAGGTGCATTAGAAAGGCCCCTTGTTTGGGGGCAAAATGGAGGCTAGTTGCAGCTATAAATCATGACCTCTTCTTGAAAAGGACTATTGTTTTGGTCATCCTTCTGTTCCTTTTAACACCCAAATAGTGTTCTCCACTTTGAGGTGTCTGTACCTGTGAAAGTGGGTATTCTTAGCAAGAACACAGATGGTTACAAGTTCACGTGTGTTCCCAAGCCTGCCCATGTGGCAGTAGAGTAGGTGCCATGCAGCAATAAAGTTCCGTAAAGAGGGCAGGGATCTTCGTGAAATGATGTTTATCATTACAGAGATGAATTATGAAGAAAAAGCTTGCTTTGGGCACTTTCAAGTGTCTCTAATTCTCCATAGCCTGGCAGAGGGGTGATCCGAAACACTAGGCGAGAGAAGGGGCATAAATTTTGATCAAGAAAGCCTGCTGCAAACTGCACTCCCAGTAGGGAGGGAAAATTGCTCTCTCCTGAATTGCAGAAATAGCTGATAATGCTCTGGCTTTTCCCATTAGCAGTCAACCAGTGTCTGCTTCAGGAGCGCTAGAATGGCACCAGATACCTGAAAATCTTCTGTTGTCCTGCCCCTGACCTCCTGTGTGACTTTGGGTATGTGACTTAACTTCTCTCAGCCTCCTCATCTGTAAAATGATGAGCTTACCCAACATGATCTTTTGGTTCCTTATAAGAACTAAGATTCTCAAGCTTTAGGACTGGAATTAGAATAAAAACGCAGGCATAGCATTTTCACATAATGTAGCAACTCACAGTTACTGCATTCCTGTGATGTATCAATCAATCTTCTGTGCACTTTATACATGGGATCGCATTTACTTCTCATAACCACCTTACAGATACAGAAAATGAGATACAGAGAGGTTAAATGCTTAGCAGAAGTCACACAGTATATAGGTGGTTAGGTTGGGACACAAACCCAGGCTTCCTAACTCCAGAATCTCTGCTCTTAACCCTTTTAATTCTGGAAGTGCAGCAAGTTAATTGGCTCCTACATTGTTATCAAGAAAGTAAAAAACTAAATGGCAGCAACCTACATTCACCTAGTTTAAAGGACTTTGTCTTTCCTCAGTAGGGTTTTCAGGCAAGGTATTTAACACTACACCTGCCATTTTACACCTCAGTGGTTTTAATCTCATGAATAAGCAGAATGTTAATTGTTTCCAGTTTCAGGGAAATAGTGTTTGCAAAGCAGTGCAGTCATGTTTGGCATTTAGTTAATGCAATCCAGACTTTGCAGAGTTTGGATTCCATTAGCCAGGCTGCTGTTTGAAAAATTGTACCCTTTAATACCATTTGGTGGGAGCTGTTTAATAGAAAATTTAAACCGCTTTTTACTCTGGTATTTTGTATAGTTTTAATTCAGTTTGTTAGTCTTCTGCTTCTTATATCCACTTGAAAAAGCTGTTCTCCCCTGTGCTTTTCTGAAGTCCAAAATTTCACAGTTCTAGAAATTATATAATCATGGTGAAAAAGTGGAGGTACAAAATGAGTAATGTGTTTTTAATAAAGCATTAAAGCCCTTATCCCAGCAAGCAGCCACGTAGTTGCATAAGTCACCCGTCCAGGAGGTTTTGTATTTTAATAGGTAACTTGGAAAGAATAAAACATACTCTGTGCCTATAGGAATTAATGTGTCTCATGGTAGAATTTAGCCTCCCAGGCCTGGAGGATGGGCACTTTTGTGACCAGTTCCCCACATAAAATTTCATAAACAAAGTCATCTTCTAAGACCCACTGTATTGCTGGATATCCTACCTTGCTGTGATATAACTAAGTACAAAGTCTTCTTGGCTTTACTTTTTTCCTTCTTCTATTACTCTGGACTTCACTTCCTCAGTTTTCCTCTTGAAGCACACAGAAGGTTCTATATCACTAACAGAGTGAAGTCAGCTCATTGACATCAAGACCCTGACATCAAGACCCTGACTGTCTGACCCCATATTACCTCTTCTGGCTTCAGGGTCTGCAGGTCTCCACATGTCACAGCCTAGAGGCAAAAATCCACCTATCACTGGAAAAGGTGCATTTTTCTAACTCTCTCTGCTCCAGCTGAAACCATTCTTTCAGCCTTAGCAATACCTTCTCCCTGTCTGTTCCGAGTAAAATCTTCATCTTTCAGGACTGCCTTCCCAGTTCTGCTTTTTTCCCAAAAAGCCTTCCTTGTCATTCCAGTCTTGTATTCTTCTATCTAGCTGCAATACCTACCTCATTCCTCAGCGTATTCTCATTTCTTATAACTTACTATAGATGCTCCCAGCTCCTGGTCACACTGTAAAGTCCCCACGGGCACAAGACAGGTCTGAGTTGCATGGTCATCCTCACCTCCTTGCATCCTTTCTCTAGTTTAGAATCTATCATGTTATAATTCCCTGCCCCATAAGTGTTTGTTGAATTGAATTATGGCACAAATGTTTGTGGAAACACTCAGAGAATAAGCTGGAAAGATAGACTTTACCATCTAACCCAAACTATAGGTCAGAGAACCCCAAAGTAATATTCCTCATGTTACTGATTTTTGAGGGAGATGAAAAAGATACAAGAGTGTTTTTCCAATAGGGAAAAACGTTTATTCAATATCCATCTACAAAAATTAAGCTAAACAGAAAAACAACAAATCCTCTGTGATTTAGGAAATGATGGTCATATTTCTATATGATTCTCACCTCCTGTGACCACTTCTTGACCTTTTCACCTTTCCTGTTATTCCTTGTTAGCAGAAAATTTATACACTTGCATTTCACCAGCTCCTTATAATTCTAAGTACAGAAAGGAGAAAATAAAAACTGATGAGTGCTCATGAGTTTGTGAAATTACAGATGTGCAGCATGGAAAAAGAGGACTTGTTTTTGACTTGTTGATAACTCTGCACCCAGGACTATGCTAGATATCATGGGCATAAGAAGGAAGTATGGCCTCATGGGTCCATCTTTAAGAAGTTTACAATATAGTTAGGAGAATATTAACATGCCCAGGCAAACCTGAGAAAATACTAAATGCTGAATCAGGTGGTACTATCTACATATCTATGTTATAGAGAAATCAATGATGACAGAAGTGGAAGAGACTTCTTAAAACCCAAATCTGGACTTTTAACTTTATGAGTAGGTCTTGAATGAATACAAATGATTACAGATGAAATAATGATGCCTTATTTAGAGAAATCCTAAAATGAGTAAAGCAGGAATCCAGGAAGCTAGACAAATAGTGAGGAAGGCATGATAGCTTCTCGGGACAATTAGGAGAACATTTTGCAGAGTCATGCAGTATGGAAGAGAGATAAATTAGTGATGGCACTTTTTTATTTCTCGCTGCTCTACTATAGCAGGTCTCAGGCTTCCTTACTTCTCAACATCATGTACCTGTGTACCCCGGCCACTGAAGACCCAGTGTGCTCCCACGGATCCAGAGCCCCACAAACCCCATTTGCTCTTGGCTGATCATTTTCTGCATGTAGTGGGGTGGGGGAGGACATGGGGAAGAATGGATGACTTGGAATAGGAAAGGAGTCTCAGTATCCATCATCTTCAAGGAGTTTTCCGAGCCTTATTTGTCTACTTCTGCTATGCTTTTTCTGAAGTTGGCTCCATTTGTCCACATGCTCATCAGGGTTACAAGCTCAACTCTTTCCTTTCCCTTCCCAAATCTGTTGTTCCTTATTGCCTAT
The DNA here is from genome assembly GCF_015220235.1 of Choloepus didactylus. Taxonomy (NCBI): domain Eukaryota; kingdom Metazoa; phylum Chordata; class Mammalia; order Pilosa; family Megalonychidae; genus Choloepus; species Choloepus didactylus. Next base: position 27,092,628 of record NC_051322.1, on the reverse strand, counting down.
TCTGGTGAATGGAGCCACTGTCTCATGTCATATACTCACATGCCTAAACCCTCACACCCACACACCAGGATCAGCTCTTAGATACCCTTCGCCCACCATTCTGTGTCAGTTCTTTAATTTACCCACAATTGGTAAAAGTCAATATCATCAGAGTCAGGCAGACTCAGTCGCTTAAAATGCAATACTTGACATCTTTGTTAATCTTTCTGAGCCACAGTTTACTCATCTATAAAATGGGACTAATAATGTTTCCCTCATGGATTCGTAATTAATATTATTCTCACCCTATTTATTGCAACAGTAATCCATTTAATCCCCACACTTAGAATAATCTTTCTGAAATGCAGATTCGAGTCACTTCTCTGGTAAAAATACCTTTAATGGATCTCTGTTCCCTACAGGATAAATTATAGATACTTTGGTAGAGCATATAGAGAGTTCTATTATTTGATCTCTGTATTTCTCAACTCATCCACCTCACCCCTTCTCTGCCTGATACATCATCCTTCAATTCTCACTTGAAATGTCACCTCTGAGAAGCCTTCCATAATTTTTCTAGAGAGAATTAATCAATCTTCCTGTTTTTCCACTAAACCATCTATTTATAATTATTTATTTATTTTGGAAATTACCACATGATTATAATTATTCACTTACCAGCTGGCCCTCTCACTAAATTATGAGCCTCTGTGATGGTTATCTTATTCCCCCAGTGCATAGAACGTTGGATATATTAAACGTTTTTGAGGAATGAATGAATGGAACAGGGACAGATACATGAATGAAGAAATAGTGAGGTCCAACAATGTCATTATTCATATATACTAGCAGTGCTTCTAGCAAGATGCTTGCTTGCTAGTGTTTGCATCTTTCAGCTGCAATTTCCAGTCATATAGTCACTTGGAGAAGAACAAACTCTCATATTCTTCCTCCCCTGCTGCTTGGCAACTTCATTCAAACAGTTATAGATCTCACACCTGCCTTTTGGATAAGCTTGTGGACCACCAGGGTGGGGGTGTGAGGAGTGTATGGCTCATTCATTGGCCTTTGAGAACAGTTGTTCTTTTATAAGCCACCGAAGACTTGGCCTCATCCTCCATGTTATAGCTTGGCACGTGAGCTAGTTTCTTGGGAAGATCCACTGAACCAGGAAAGTGCCTGTATTTGTAGAATCTGAATGCTTTTTGGATTTTAATAAAGACGAAGCTGCATCTAAAAATGATTTGCTAGACTCTTGCTCTGGCCATTATTTTAGATATGCTGGAAGCCAAGGGCATACAAATAGAAGCTGGTGAGGAGAGAATTCAGAGACCACCGTCAACCAACATATTAATGCTGTTAATAGCCACCTTTATTTTTATTCTAAATCAATTTTTATTCATAAGTTTCATTCTAAATTTATATGAACAATAATTACAATAACTAATAAACTTATTGGGCATTAAGTATCTGGAAGGTTATGATAGGGGTGACCAGGGGTATTTGATAAGTTTTACTAGCAACCAGGAGACAGACTAGCTGTAGTCCAAGCCATATAGATGAAAACTTTTGGGCTCTCTTTACCTGAAATCTTTAAGAAGGAGGGTAACTTCCTTCCTGTGATCAGAACTCCTTCTTCATGTATCCAGATCCTTTGGCTCCCTGTCTGCTTGTCAAGTTTTTGTCTGAGAAGATGTTGAGAATGAGCAGCAATAGACTTCATAGGAGTAACCAGTGTGCTTCAGAAATAGACATCTTTTTTTGATTAGTGAAGAAGGATATTTATGTTAAAGCTTCTCTTTGGCTGACATCCATCACCATGTCAGGAATCCAGATACCAACTAGGCTGGTGTAGTATTGCTTTTACTCTGATGCTTGCAAGGCAAGATGAATGCAATGTTTATAAACATTTGGGGTTTTTTCCTGCCTTAGAAGATTGCTTAGGCAACTTTTCTTCACCTGTCATTTGCCGAGGTCTGTAAAAGGCTACACATATGCCTCAGGGATTCAGGCCCCAGCATGGAGTGGCGAGGTCACCTAAGAGCCAGGTATTAGGATAAAGGGTTCATTTAAGTCATTCGTGGTCCATTGACCTTCACTTCAGTTTGTTCCAGGAGAGTCCTGACCCCTCCTTGGGTCAAAGTGAAGTTCATGATGTACCTCCTGATTTCCATAATAGCTACATGGTCACTCCATTGTTGACATTTACATGTAAAATTATACTCTTAGTTTTTAGCTTGATCTCTAAAAAATTTTAAAATTAGAGTGGCTTCTCAGCAAGAGTCTACTCTGTTCATATTAAAAAGAAGAAATTGGCACCACAAAACACCATACCTCATGATTAAGGAAAATATGAACCATGATATATCTGGTTCTCTTGCCCTGTCTGACTTAGAGTAGGTCATTATTGCCCTTGGACTTGCTGCAGATGGCAAATGTAGTGAAAGTTGTTGAATTAGAGAGGGTAACAAGGATTTGTTGAGCACTGATGCTCAATATACAGTAGACACTATTATCTGCTGCTCTTACATGTAACATTCTACTTTCTTCCAGGCAACACACTATCTTTTATGTATATTATTAAACAATGTGTTGACCTAGGAAAGGGTGCAACTGAAAACACTGAGAAGAGCTTTTCAGTTTTCTATTAATATGTTTGAAATATCCTAAGTGTTGGTGCTGACTTTGCTTCCTGTTCTTAGGTTGCTCTGATGCCTTTGTTCAAAGTGAGCCTTATTATCAATTGCATGATAAATTGATCTCTTAGACATAATCTGCTTTAAATTTATCACAACATGATCAGTGTGTTGGAAAGTAAAATTGTATCCAGGTGATATTACTTGATATTCTTCATCCACTACAACAAAAGACACAAAATCAATGCAATTTCTATCATTATCACCAGAATTATTTTCAGAGAATCAGTTCTAAGATCAAGAAGATATTCCAGTGGTGTGCATCCTTGGAAGGATGTATATTGAACATTTGTTAGGGGATCAGTCTTACATTTGATTTAGGTCAAATAGTCATGTGTTTTCTCCAGGGATTGATTGTGTAGGTGCCATTCTGGGGAACCCTCTATTATCTCCATTCAGGGAAAGATGGATTAAAGACAAGGTTAGGATGACTACATTCCATTTTTCCGTGTCTTCTACAGATTCATTGTCTATTCCCTCCTTCCTGAACTCATAAACATTCATATAGAGGGAAAAAAAAAATCAGATTCTAGGACTGAAATCCCAAGTGAATTAAACTCTGGAATGTGCTGAAAATTTTTCAACATGGGAAATTTTCTCCATCTGCCCATGTGTGTTAGAAATGAGGACTTAATATAAACATATCTGTTGGTTTATTTTACACACACACATGCACACATACAATAAAAATCTGTTTAGGTGATGTACATATGAACAAAAACATAGAGAACAAATTGTGCCATAGTAATAGTAATGCCTTGTGTTTTTATACATTATCAACACATTACAGAGTACCCTAATTCACATGATTTATTCATTGGTCACTGGGAGCACAGTAAGCATACCATTTTGGTAGGCCGCAAGGATATAAGAATGAGCACACCTCCTGAAGGTGGTCGTATCACCTTTGCCCATTTTTCCCTCATCCCAAAGAGCAAGCTGCAGAATTCATCAGGAATTTAACTTTTGCCCGTGGGGGAATATCATGCCCGCCAAAAGGGAGGAAAGGAAGACTACTTATGAGATTTATCCTTTAATTAAAATATAAAAGATAATTACTTACTTAAATGACTTTACAATTTATAATATTTTAAAAAATGCAAATCAAGGATAAGAGCATGAAATTTCTATTAGGACCTACTTAAGAGGTACCTAAATAAAATCTATTTAAATATGCGTAAACTATTCTGAGTAACTTTAAAATAGTCCCAAAATGTCCTCCTTTTAAAGCCAACCATAGACCCATTTCTTTTTATTTTTCTTCTCAAAATTGATATTTTCTGGTTTCAAAAAAGAGAAAATATTTGCCTTCATTATCAGAATTTTTGGCAGAGTGTTTTTGACTAAACTATCTGGATGAAATCCCAAGTTGGTCAAATGATACATAAATTCACTAACTTTTTAGCAAGGTAATTCTTTTACCCATGCAATTTCTGTTAATAAGAAAAATATGAATATTATTTATATTTTTTATACAAGCATCTTCATATTCTCTGGGATAGAATATTATACTTATGTAGAACATTTCAATCACTGTGTTCTCACAAAATCATGGTATTACAAACTCTGATAAAAAGAAAACAAAACTGCCTATTTCCAATTATTTGAGCACATTGAACTTTATTTGAATTAAAAAAAACCATGTATATTGAAATTTATTACATTATTTTTACAAGTGTCATATTTAAATTTCTATACATTTATTTACTTGTAATCTTAATTTTGAAAAATTTTACAGATTTAATACAGTATGCAAAAATAATTCAGGGCTTTATAGTTATATCTTAAAAATATAATTGTGGAACATATAAGATGTTATAGAACTGAAAATATACATTATTTTAAAATTTGCTTGTTCTTTTAATAATACTGATAAATGAAAAACAGTTTCAATTAAATCTAATGGTAATTTTATAATGGTAGATGGAATGTCTTCTGCTTAAATCCTCAAAGTCAGAGTAAATTAAAAACCATACACAGTTCATTAATTTTAACCATGAATGGCCTGTATAGATAGGCTCTAGATGCAGTGAACAAACTCTGCCTCATGGCAGGAGCTACATCTCATACATTTTCTTATACTATCCCTTCCCCAAGGATCTAGAACTGTGTCTTACATGTGACAGGCATGTACTGAATCTTGAATGAATGAATGGTCATTATGACCAGTTTTATGCTCCACTATTAAAATTATGACCTCTAAGGTAGGACAGTAGGTTAGATCTTTGCACTGAATGACACTTCATTCCAACCATGTTCCAAAGTCTAATTAGTCTTCTATTTCCCTAAATCAGTGCTTAAGAAATCAACCAAATTAACTCAACACATACAATATTTGATCCATCACAACAAGCTCTTAAAAATGCTTTGAAATGCCAAGCAGGAACACCAGTATCCTTTTGTCTGTAGTCTCCAGAATCTCTACATTTGGCAACTTTGTGGGGTTTGTCTTAAAACAGAGGGAGAATCTTTCTTTACTCATTATTTTCTAGTAAAGGAAGACTTCCTGGAACTTAAAAGACATGTTTCAGAGAATAGAAACCTCATAGCACAAAAAAATTAAAACTTTATTCCCATATATTTAAATCAAGAGATCCCAGACTATCAATAACCCAGAAAATGGGTCTTGTGTTTCCATGATGTTGTAGGGCAAGCAATCTAAATTATAATAAACTCAATTTTGCTCATTGATGATATCAAGTTTCTTTAAAGTACTTTCTGCTGAATTTCTTGAGAGTTTCTTAATTTTCATTTGTGGTATTAATCTCATTATAACCAACAAAAAGTTAATCCATGTCAATACATTCAACTCTGTGGGTAGAAAGTCTGAGTTTTTAATCCACCCTCTCTTATTTAAAGTATTTCCCAAGTTGTTTCATCTTAGCCAGCACTCTGAACCATATGACATCTGATTTTCTTCTAATTACTGAAATTCACAATGTCATCAATCGTCTCTCTAATTCTAAGGGTGCTGTACCCATAGAGCTTTATGTCTAAGTAATATATGGATGTGCTTGTGGGCTTGTTTTTGCATCCTCCCACAGACTAGCAGGGAGAGTTAGAAACTTCATTAAAAAGACATTTGTCGGGATGCTGAAGGAAAAGGAAATTCCTCCACAGGATATCTACCTAATTTCCAGCCAATACAGTTTTTACTGCCAACAGAAATCATTTATTGCTTTACTGGCCTAAGTGACAAGGTTGTTAGCATCTTTTTTGGCTGATTGCTTTGCAATCTAGTTGCTTTCAGATGTTAGAGAAGTCATCTTAATATTTGTACAGAACTTCTGTCTCACTTCATTTCTTCCAACACTGATCTCACAGTGGTCCATAGGCAAGCTTATCCTCTGTTCACTGAAACTGCGAATGCGTCATTCACACAAGCAAGGTATTTGGAAAAGGAGTTAGACTGTCTACAGTTCAGTCAGCTTACCAAAATGTTTACAGTTTCTGCTCATTTCAGTTGCTCCTCCTCACCCCTACATGCAGGAACTCCATCCTAATTCCCACTTCCTTACCTGCTCACAGTCATTGGCCCAGCAAAGTGGACATGTATCATTTTATGCTGAAGATATAATAGGATGTGGTGGCTTTCTTTTCTAATTCCTTTGATTTTGTTCCTTCGTGAATTACAAGTCATATTTTTATACATAAAAGGAAGTTACATAAAATCTAATATCTTAAATAGTGAAAAGTATTGCTAGAGACCATAAACATGTACATTTGCATGCTGCAAATCTCTCCTCCCTCAGCTGGCCAAATTCTCAAATCCTACATAGATTGACTACCTTTTATATTGCATTTTCCTGATTTTATTTTAAATGAAAGATCCATATATGCACTACTGTAAACTTCTTTTCAAATTGGTATGAAAAGTAGGTGATTTTACAAAGACTAGTAAATTATATGCTGGACATTAACAGAAATCTGTCAACTTCAAATAGGCATGTTTCTTTAATCACCTGGAAGAAGCATGATTAACATCGTCATTCTATTACTCTTAAGTTTCCCTTCTAGGAATAGACCAAAGACTGTTTTACCTCTAGGCTGTTTAAAAAAAGTGACTAAAGGATTAAAAAAAAAAAAAAGGGACATGTACATTATGTTCCAGGTTGTTATTAGAACGAAAGATAGATTTACTTTTATTAGAGTGGCTAAGTTAAGTTTCTGGGCATCTAACGTATTAGGTACCTGATAACTGTTATAGGCGCTCTAGAAGACAACAAAAAAAGTAACGAATTAACAGACTCTGCCTGCTATGAGTTAGCTTAAACTGCAAAGCAAACGAAAGCAAAGGACCAATAAGTAGGTAAGGAATCTTGGAGCATTTGCCTATTTTTATTAGACACTCCTAATTTTGGTGATCAGGGTTTTAAAAAGGACGGGCTTTCCCAAGACAAACACAACCTTCTGACTTGGTTCTTTTGCCTACTAAGATGAAAACCCCATGTTCCACCTCTTTGGGCTTCCAGTCAGGAAACCACATATTTAGGCACTTTGAGATAACTGCTTCTTAGCAACTGACCTTTCCTCTTGGGCTAAATGGCCGTGGACAGATTGATTACCTCCAATTTTATGCTGGGCAAACAGTATTAAAAATGACTCTCACCTGTCTGTTCTTTTAAGTACATTTAGCATAGATTGGATTAATTTCTTTCAGTTGCTTGTTGGCATCCTAACTTGAGCTCTGACTTGATCTCAGAAGAATTTTTAAATTTGTGAATGTATTGACTGTTAAACGGGATTCTAAGTTGTCCCTTCACAGCTCTTATGCAAATACAATGATGAGATCTTGGGAAAGCTTTTGTTAAAGGAGTGCTTGGTATATAACAGAATGTCACAAGGGTAGGACTTTAAATTCATGAGGATGAAGAAAACTGAAATATATAAATGTGAGAAAATAACCTGTGTTATGACAGCTACTTCAGTTGGCTTCCTCTGTAACGTCCTAGTGATTATAACTGCTGTCAGAAATAGCCCTCCCAAACAGCTAAAATGGAGTATTGGCTGTATTTTTGTATGTGTTTACCTATATATTCACCTTCTAAGTATTTTTCATTATATATATATTCTAGAACTCAAAATTTAATCAAATAACTGCAGTTCTACACCCACACCAATAGAAAAAAGTCTGGGGAAAGCTCATTAATTTAATTCGGATGGAATAATTTCTGGTTAAGTAGTTTTTTTCTAGTTCTATTCTCTTGAATACTATGTTTAAAACTGTTAAACAGATATACCTAATGGAAGGCACTCTTTCCAATGATGTGATACTAAAGAAAGCTTTCATTTTGTAGAAAATATTCTACCAAATATTTTGTAAGAAACATTGTTTGTAAGAAATATTCAACCCATCAGGGCTGTAGCATAGCTCCCATCCTTTACTCCAAATCTAACATTGCATTTCTGGGAGCATTGTTTGGCACAAAACCAAAAGAATACTCAAAACTCAGTTATAAGCATTGCTACCTTGGAAAGTAACAATTACAATTGCCACAAAGCTATTACAGGTGGGTCCCAGTGTGGGCCAGACCTCCTAGAGAGTAAGGGAGGCCAGCTCTCCCACTCCAGGAATAGTGACCTGGCACCACTTCTGTTCCAAGAAGTTCAGGAGGACAATGTGCTGGCTGACACTGTCGCTGCCCCCTTTTAAAATACTTTAGATGGAGAACCTAAGATGGCGGCTAGGTGAGACAGGGCAAAAAAAAAACCTCCCTGAAAAATACTAGATAAAAGCCAGAAAGTGACCCAGAATACCAGTTCCAGCAATGCACCAGCCGGGCAAGGTCTGCTAAATCCACAGGGACTGTGTACTTGGTGAAACCAGGAGTCTGCATTCTGAAACAAGTGAGTGAGCCGGCTGAAAGTCCGGCGGCCATGCTGCGGTGTGGGGAAACTGTGGGTTGGCATTTGGAGATGGACTAGTTCCTTTAAAAAAAAAAAAAAAAACCCAGGAGCGGCTGCGGTTAAGATGGTGAAAACCACGCAGTGAAGCACAGCAGGAGCAGACTGTGCCAATGTCTCGGTGTCTGGCATGGAGGATAGCCCACTGCTGATTGTCTCAGGCCCAAGAGGCCAGAGGGGAGCCAAAAGGAGAAAGAAACTGCACCCCTTGCAGCCATCTCCCCGGCAGGCGGGGGACGCTCCTGCCTGGGCCTGACCCACAGCCCAGAGTTGCGCCAAGAAACCCAGTGTGATGGGAAGTGTTTCCCGCAGCACCGCGCACATGCCACAATATCGGCCATGGACAGTGGCCTTGGGTGCACCCACAGCTGGTTGTCCCAGAGCTGGGAAGGCAGAGCTGTGCGAGGAGGGGGAGATTAACACACCCCATTCAGCCATCTTTGCAGCGGGCTGGGAGCACCCCTGCATGGCCCGGTGGCCCAGGGCTTCCCTGGCAGGCTGGCATGCACTTGTGACGTGGCACAGCCTTCCCTTGGCAGAGGTCCTGGAAGAGCATGGCTGAGAGGGGGACCTGCTCAGAAATCCCAGGGACCCTACGCAAATGCCAGGACTTGTGGGTCAGCAGTAGAGACAGTCTGTGGCAAGAATGAAATGAAGGCTTAGATTCTTGCAACAGCCGTAAATCTCTGGGAACACCTGGGAGGTTTGACTACCCTAATCACCCAGACACATGCCCCACATTCAGGGCTGACAGCACCAACAATGCACCCAAACATGGTGCACCAATTGAACCCCCCAAGAATCAGATCCCCACACGCCACAAAGACAAAGTTGGGGAGAACTGACTTGAGGGGAATAGGTGACTCGTGGACATCATCTGCTGGTTAGTTAGAGAAAGTGTACGCCACCAAGCTGTAGATCTGACAAATTAGAGATCGGTGTTTTTTATATCCGGAAAGAACCGCAGCAAGTAAAGCAAATGCCAAGAGGCCAAAAACAACAGAAAATCTTAAAGCATATGATAAAACCAGATGATATGGAGAACCAAAACCCAAACACCCAAATCAGAAGATGAGAAGAGACACAGTACTTGACACAATTAATCAAAGAATTAAGGACAAACAATAAGAGCATGGCACAGGATATAAAGGACATGAAGAAGAGCATGGCACAGGATATAAAGGACATAAAGAAGACCCTAGAAGAGCATAAAGAAGAAATTGCAAGAGTAAATAAAAAAATAGAAGATCTTATGGAAATAAACTGTTGGCCAAATTAAGAAGACTCTGGATACTCATAATACAAGATTAAAGGAAGGTGAACAATGACTCAGCCTCCTCAAGGACCACAGGACAAAAAATGAAAGAACAAAAGAAAGAATGGGGAAAAATTTGAAAAAATAAAAATGGATCTCAGGGATATGATAGATAAAACATCCAAATTTAAGACTCATTGGTGTCCCAGAAGGGGCAGAGAAGTGTAAAGTTCTAGAAAGAGTATTCAAAGAAATTGTTGGGGAAAACTTCCCAAACCTTCTACACAATGTAAATACACAAAGCATAAATGCCCAGCAAACTCCAAATAGAATAAATCCAAATAAACCCACTCCTAGACATTCTCATCATACTGTCAAATACTGAAGAGAAGGAGCAAGTTCTGAAAGCAGCAAGAGAAAAGCAATTCACCACATACAAAGGAAACAACATAAGACTAAGTAGTGACTACTCAGCGGCCACCATGGAGGTGAGAAGGCAGTGGCAGGACATATTTAAAATTCTGAGAGAGAAAAATTTCGAACCAAGAATACTTTATCCAGCAAAACTCTCCTTCACATTTGAGGGAGAGCTTAAATTTTTCACAGACAAACAAATGCTGAGAGATTTTGCTAATAAAAGACCTGCTCTACTTCAGATACTACAGGGAGCCCTACTGACAGAGAAACAAAGAAAGGAGAGAGAGAGAGAGAGAAATTTAACAGATATATATAGAACATTACATCCCAAATCACGAGGACACACATTCTTCTCTAGTGATCACAGATCTTTCTCCAGAATAGGCCATATGCTGGGACATAAAATAAGCCTGAATGAACTTTAAAAAAAATTGAATTTATTCAAAGCACATTCTCTGACCACAATGGAATCAATTACCATCAGAGACTTAGAAAATTCACAAACAACTGAAGGGTAAAAATGAGGGGGAGATGAAAACATTCTTGGATAGTCAAAAGCTGAGGGACTTCATCACCAGTAGATCAGTCCTATAAGAAATGCTAAAGGGAATTGAGCAGACAGAAAGGGACACTAAACAACTGACTGAAACCACATGAAGAAAACCAGCTTTCCAGTAAAGATCACATGGTAAATATAAATACTAATACTACTGTATTTTTGATTTGTAACTCCATTATTTACTTCCTACAGAATCTAAAGTACATAAACGGTAATGATGTATCAGTGGTTTTAGACTCAATGTAAAATACGTAATTTTTGACAAGAACTACATAAAGGTGGGGGAATGGAGGAGTATAGGAATATAGTTTACATGTACTATTGAAGTCAAGTTGGTATCAAAGAAAAACAAGATTGTTATAGATTTAAGAGGTTAAATTTAAGCCCCATGGTAAACACAAAGAAAGTATCAGAGAATATGACCATAGAGATGAAAAGTAGAGTATGGGTTACGAGAAGTGGGGGAAGGGGCAATAGGGAGTTAAGAAATGAGTGTAGGGTTTCTGTTTGGGGTGAAGGGAAATTTCTAGTAATGGATGGTGGGAAGATGATAGTAGTACAGCATTCTAAATGTGATTAATCCCACTAATGGAATGCTAGGGAGGGGGTGGAATGGGAAGATTTAAACTGTATATATGTTTCCACAATTGAAAAAAAAAAAAAAAAGACAGACAGTCTAAATAGATAATAGATAAATGTCAAGGATGATCCTGGATGGGATCTGAGGATGGAGGAGAGGAGGCTCAAAGGGACACAGTTGGGACATAAGAAAGGAAAAAAAGGAAATATAGAATGTAAGCTTTGTATCAATGTTGAATTTATTGAACTTCTTAGCTGAGCTTAATGGGATTGCATAAAAGAATGTTCTTTTTCATGGGAAATGTATACATGAATTACACTGTTTGTTCAAGGATGTCTTCAGCTTGCTCTCATATGTTCAGAAGACAGAGCAATAGATGATGGATGATAGGGAGGTAAAGAAAGAAACGGTGTGACAAGATGTTGAAGTTGGTGGATTGGGGTATGCTGGAGTTCTGTGTATGGGGTTTTTATTGTTTTTGCAACTGTTCCTGTAAGTTTGAATTTATTTCAAAATAAAATTTAAAAAAATACAAATAAAATAAAATACTTTAACATGAATATTAGGGGAAAAAAAAGAGAAGGCACGGAACTTAGTTTATGTAAAAGAATCTACTTCTGTGACAGATTTTTCTCACACCTGGAGAAAAATCCTTTTCTAAAAGATATAATAGTTTTTTATATTGTCAGGTTTTCTTTGAGGTGGACAAAATAATCTTGCTCAGTGATGTGTGTATTTTTAAATATTTATTCCTTTTGTTTCATTTGTGATTTCACGGGGCATAATCCTGACATTCTGATATGCTTTCCCAATAAACAGGTCGTCATGGAGATGGAGGTTATTGGCCAGTTGATACTAATTTGATTGACAGAAGCACTCTCAATGGTAAGTATAAATTAGATCCCATTGCATTTGTTATATTAATTAAATATTCTAGAGTGTCAGAGGTAAATTTTCTATTGACTGCAGGTGCCAAGAAGCCTGGACTTAGGGTCTTAGTGGGGATGTTAGGAAAATGAAGTTATTAACAAACCTTTAGTACATTCCATCAAGAGAAGGTCCAATGAGAGTTGGCAAGCACATAAAACAGAGTCAATTAGAAAAGTCCAAGGATAGCGCATTTCATAAATGGTACAGGGCTATTAAATACCTACATTTTAAACTTATAATGTATTAAAATGCTTCCAGATTCTACTTTTATTAAAGACAGCTGGTATCTATGGTGGTTTGAACTGAAACCCACTCAGTTTCATAAATTAAAATTACATGGGCCTTTTGGTCTGCAGAGTATGTTTACTTTTCCTCTGGCACCTTATTGCTAATTTTCCTTCACATTGTCAAGATGAGACATTTATTTCTGCTAGTCCTAGTGGAGCATGCTCAGACATCTGTTGGCTTTGAGGATGACAGAAAGGAGGAAATATCTAGAACTGCACGGTAGAAGCAGCTTGGTGTGCCTGCCGCATCCTAGGATCTTGTTCTTAGTTTTTCTGGAACAGAAACTTTAGAAGGATGAATTAATACAAGTCAAATTCCCAAAGGACTGATGTATATTTGATAAGTCCCTGATAAAAGATTTTAAAATGTATGTATTGCTGATGCTGTTGTTGTTTGGTTTGGTTTGCTAAAAAAATATTTCAAATATTCAAAAAGGCAAAATGAACATTTGTGTATCCACCACCAAGGTTAAGATATAAAATTTTCAAAATGCAATTGAAATCTCTTGTATGCCTCTGCCTTATCACATGCTTCTCCACATCCCCTCCATTCCTCACTCTGATATAACTAGCATCCCAAATTTGGTGTCTGTTATGTATGTGTATATATCCTTCAACAGTGTAATATTATTTTACATATTTATAATTATAGAAATGGTATCATATGTATCATTCTGCAACTTGCTTTCTTCCTTAACTCTGTTTTTGAGTTTTATCCATAAATAGCTCCAGTTTGTTTGTTTGCTGCTATGTAGTATTCTATTTTATAAATATAGCATAGTGTGTTTATTTAAACATTTTAGCAGGTTTTCATGAGGAATTTGATTACTGATTAGATAATTATTCATTTTGGTGGTCTCCTGTTAAACAGTCCATATGGGTTTTTAAAAAATCTGGATGAGACGCCAAAATTGCGATCTAAAAATTGATGGCTGATCATGAAGTTAAGATGAGGAAGTGGATTTGTGATTATTTCCTATCATAAGGCTCTGAGAAAGTAATACATCCATTTCCCCACTGACAGGGTGTATATCTGTGCAGTGGACCAGATGTTCAAGTCAAAGTTTCAGGGTCCCCTCTCCTCTGCCAGTGGCAGACTTGAGAACGGATTTCCAACTGTTACTCTCTCCAAGTTGCTAGACATACCCTCCCCTGCTATTAATGCCTTTTACTTAAATGGAGACTACCTCAGTTTTTTAGATTTAAGCTTCCTAAATGCATTTCAATCAAGTCTCTCTAAGGTTATTTCCAGGATGTTCTCTCTAGTTTGCTACAATCCTCACCATTTCCTCTTGTTTTTACACAGGTCCTCTTCCCTTGTTATGTAGCATTTCTGTCTTCTGCAGGTATTCAGGTATCCTGATTAGCTAGTGCCTGGCTCTGAGAGCTCCTCAGCTCCAATACACAAAAATTCTGGCCAGACAGTTGGGGGAGCTCACAACAGGAAAGTGAGAGGGGGAATGTGTTGTGACTGCGAGCAGATCAAGGGTCTCCTCCATAGGAAGCAGTTTAGATATCGATGATTCCTTCCCCCACCCTTTGCAGGTTCCATTACCTTATTCTCCCATTTCCAACGGACCTTAAACCCCAACAATATGCTAAACTACTTGACGTATTCAAGCAGTTAGTCAAAAACTGCTAAGCCCTTACTGCTTGTGGGATACTTGTTATGATCCATGGGTACAGGCTGAAAGATGGACCACTGAAGGAGCAATAATTGAAGAGGGCAATTTTCCAGATGGATAAAATAGAGAAATATACTGCAGGAAGATGAAACAGGGTGAGAAAGCCCAGGGATGTGACAGAGAGGGGTGGGGGTGGGGGGTAGTTGTTGAAATTGTGTAGAATTGTATAGGATAACTTAATTGTAGTATTTACCATGAAACAGAGAGGTTCTAGGTTTGGAATTCATATGGGGAATTAACATTTTTCCCTTGAGAATCATCGACCAGATGTTATTTCAATAGGGAATTTCAATTTGGAATTTACCCCTAGATAAGGGGCTGGATATACTGGCACAGAATAATACTTTTTGAAGAGATGGAGTGCCTGGAAATTAAAGAGGAAATAACAATGGATAATTGAGAAAGATTCATTATCCCCTCACAGTTTCCAACTGCCACTGAGCAGGGTTACATGTATTGGAGCAAATATAAGTCCGGCACAGAACTATGTACTCTGTTAAACTGCATATCCTAAAGGACACCAATCTTGAATAGGGCTGCCAGATTTAGGAGCTAAAAGTCCAGGAGACCCCGTTAAATTTGAATTAGTTCCAATTATCTGTTCATAGGTACATTGAAATAAAAGAAGAACATTGCAGATATTCCTATCTCAACATACATAAGCATCTCAGTGTATCTATGTATCTCAAGGGACTTATACATAGACAATTAGAAAGGTTTCACAGTTAACTGGGCTTCCTATATTTTGGGTTGCTAAATCCCACAATACTAATTTTAGAGTTTAAAAGTTTGGCGTTGGCTATTTGAACTGACCCTGCAAAATAAAAACGGAATTTTCTGGTTTAAAATTCACTCCAGCCCTAATTTGACGTTACAGATAAGTCAACAGAACTTTCCTTCTCCTAGGAGTCAGATCTCAGATGATGAGAATGATAGTAATTGAGAGCAATGCAAGTCATGCTATCCTTTTTATTCTCCATTTAATTTAAGATTCCAAGCAAGAAATATATTTGTAAATAAACTTGACCTGATATACATTATCTCACAGGAGAAAGTCATGAAGATAAAATAGACTAATGGCATCCAGTGGTTATGAACCGATTCAGATAGGTTATCTACATTGTCCATTACCCCTTTTCTGCATCGCTTTATGTTTCAGGGATTTCATGTTTAATGAGTGGATGAACAAAGTACCTGAAATTTCTAGAATTTATTTGGTTATTTATTATTTGGTTATTTGGCTGATTAGGGTGCCTCAGTAACCTCAGAGAGACCTAGATGGCAGAGGACAAATGTAATGTGTCCTATTCTACTTTGCTAGCAGATAAATGATGGTAAATATGCAATCTGACTTTAGCTAGGACAATTACAAGTAAATTGATAAAGGCACCTGAAAACCCCAGCCTCCTGATTAGAAATCTGCTAATGTCTTATGCTTTAAGAAGGAGATAAATTTTCGACTGAGATTGCAAATGAGGTCTTTCCCTCTGACAAAGCTCCACACTACCCTTTCAAAGTAGACTGTGGCAACAAGAATATTTTGAGATCTGGGTTTTTGACTTCGGTATACCATGAAAGTTTCATTAATTTCTCCTTAGAGTGGCAGAATTATAGAGGCTTCCTATCTCTCCCTACACTTGCTGGAAAGTATTGCAGATAGTCATGTAATAAAATAATGTCTTCTTGTCAGGATACTCAAGTCAGTTGCAAATAAATTTATAACTTGCTAATCATTTACTTTCTATTTCAACATGTCAGTCTTTTAAAAATGCACTCTTGGGATTCAAATAAAGAAAAACAATGCTATGGTTCATGTTTACCCTTGTAGGTGAAAGCCCATAATTTAATTGTAGAGACTGAAGATGTATCTTAAATTATTTTCTGATGGCAGGTAAAATAAAAGCTAATGTGTGGTGATGCAGTTGTATTTTTCTGTTATGCACTTTCAATTTTAGATTATGACCCACATTCTTAAGGAAGAAAATCTTCAACTTCTGAAAATGAGATTTTGTAGTTTGTTTTTCCATGAATGTCAACAATTATGAAAATTATTTCTGCATACTCCTGCTTTCCTCATTAGGGAAGATAACACCAATTCTTTTTGTTGGTAACTCTAATATGCAAAATTAGTTTAACAAGTTTGGTTAAAAGCTCTATAAACCCTTTTATTGAACTCAATCTTTGAAAGTAAAATTAAGCTTGAAAAGTTTGAATATTTTGGCATAGCCTTATTAATAAAAAAGTATATGAACACTATTAATTTTTTTTCACATATTCAGAATTGTATTAAGTGCTCTGTAAAACATCACTTCAATCTGTGTTTAGGAGACATGGCCATGGTTTTCCCTCTAGTTTTGGAAAAATTTATTTTATTTTTTTTCAGAGAACAGTAACATTTTAAATAAGCCAAGTGAAGTATACATAAAGCTCTTCCTATATTTGCATGAAATAATCATTCTGAGATTGATAAGCTTTCAGAATGCACTCATCCTATATTCATCAGACATCTTAATGCCAAAGGGAAGTTTCAGGGATAAAATTTAGATTCATTTTCCTAATGTAAAGAAAATAGAAGGGTCTGTGTTCACAACTTCTATTTCAGTGCTCAAGAGTCTGTGCTCACTACCCATACACCTATTTTCTATTCCAAATGAGTTTTAGAGTCTCAGACCACTCTCAAAACCCAAGTAATAGATCTCACATTACAGGGATTAGTACTGTGAGACCATAATCAAATACTTTAAACTTTTTCCATCTCAGTTTTTCATCTGAACATATGAAGTGTGAAGCTAGATAAGGGTTTCTCAATCCCAGCACTGTCTACATTTCCTTGTTGCTGGGGGCTGTCCTTGTGCGTTATAAGATGTTTAGTGGCATCCCTGGCATCTAGATGGCAGTTGCATTACCCACATCACCATCACCAAGTTGTGGCAACCAAAAAGTATCTCCAGACATTTTGCCAAATATCCCCAGGGTAGGCAAAATCTCCCCAACTGAGAACCACTGAGCTAGATTACCATTTCCCAAAGGTTGTTCCAGGGCACCTGGATTCCATGAGACGTTCTGAGAACAAAGGTATCCATTGTGGGAAACTAGATTGGCTACTCATTTCTCTTCTGCCAGTTCTCCCTTTCTACCTGCCCTCCAGAGGTCTTAGTCCTGAGAGCGCGTCTCTTCTCAGTCTACACTTGATTTTGGTGATCTCATCCCATCCCGGGGCTTCATATTTCTTCAACCCAGACTGTCTAGCTGCCTCTTCCATGTATCACAGGATCTCAGCCCTGACATATTCAAAACAGAACTCTGCTCCTGAGGTCACTGAACCTATTCTTTCACCCTCTTTCTCATTTAAATATAAGGCCTGTTTCTTTAAGCCTGAACTTGACTCTTCTTTCCTCCCCCATATCCAACCCATGTTTTGTTCATTTAATTTAAAACCATATTTTGTACCTGTCCACTCTGCTTGATTGCAATTGCCACCATCTCAGTTTAAGCTATCACATCTCTCAACTAGAGAATGTCAATATCCTTTTAATTGGCCTCTCTTCTTCCACTCCAGCTGCTCTCCACACAGCAGCCAGAGCGGTCTTCTTAGATCACGTATGCCACTTTCTCTCTCAGAACCCTAAAATGGCCTGTGACTGCACATAGAGTAAAATCCTAAGTCCTGAATGTGATCTACAAGGTTCTGCATGACCCAGGCCCTCATTTTGTGCCATTGTCCCTTTTGCTCCCTCGGCTTCAGACACATTGTCAGCTTTTAATTCCTCCAGAGCTCCAAGCTCTTCCCAGTCCCTGTTTTCTTGTACTGGAACAGGAAGTGACTCATAGCAATCCTCCAGGATTCAGCCTAAATGTTATTTCTACTACGAGGTCTTTTATGGCCTCCCTCCCCCAATGACCATTAGGTCCTCATGTTCCATCTCCCAGAAACCCTTTTACTTTTCTTTTTAGAACAAATTAAATTATTATTTCAATTATTTGTTTAATATCTGTCTTTTCCACTAAGCTGTGATGTCCACGAGGTCAGGGATCATGCCTCTTTGGATCACAGGGCTGTATCCCCAGCACCTAAATGGATTTTCAGTACATATTTATGTAATAATTGAATACATTTTCTGTCATTCTGCCTCACCCCTCCTGGCAATTCACAGTTCACAGTAACATGTTCAAAATTATGAGATATGAAGAAAGAAATATGTTTTCCAACAATTGACCAAGGATCTTTTCTCTCCCAAAACACTGATTAATATCTCATTTTAAGGAACACTGGACTAGATTATCTGAGAGTTCTCTTCTGGCTGATTGACTGTAGTACCTTATCAGGTTCAGGGGGAAGTACTTGGAAATGTCCAGTGCCATATGAATTTCTATTCAAATTCAGAGACTTGTGAAAGTATTAAGACCTAGCTTGAGCTCAAAGTGTTCCAATAGTAAGGAAACTAATATCTAGGGAGGCAGTCATTGTAAGAGAGACATTTAGTCACTAACTACAAGCTTTCATTTGATCAGGTTCTTTCCTCAGAACTGAAAGCATCATTCTTAATGTTCCATTGTTTACTTGCCATTTGATACTGTGCAGCTATTAGGGCACGGTCATTGTGGCAATGGGGCAGAGCCTCAAAATACGCCAGGACACCTGGATTCAAAACCTGGCCTTGTTGTCTACATGATAATTAAGCACTTAGTGTCTTGCCTCTAAATGAACTTACTGCAGGGAATCCCATGTAAAATGGGATAAAAAACAACATATTTTTTTAAGACTCTAAAGTCTTAAATTAAAAATGTCACTAAACCAATTTTACAATCTGTACTAAGACTTTAGACCCATCACCTTATTAAAAATGCACTTTTGCTTATAATCAAATTTAGTAGAAAAGGAATGAAACCTTTTTACTGTGATCAAACATCATGAAGATCCAAAAATGGATAAAATGCCCTTGTGATTTTTAAAAAATTATATCTCCTTCCCACTGATTTTAATGAAACTTGTAATCAATAGTTCTTGATTACTCAGACACAGAATAGCCACACTTATGCCAACATCCGGGAAGTGACTGATTACAATACTGTTTTTTCTTTAAATCTGAGAAGCCACATAGGATGAAATATATTGAGCCTCATCTTAATGGTTACTGAGAGCCAGCTCTGTGCCAGGGTCTGTGGTCAGTGGTTTGCATCCATTAGCTCATGAAATAAACACAGTGCCCAGAGGATAAATAATGTTCGTCTGGTTTTACACAGTAGTCACATAGAGATTTAGTCATACATAGTGAATCACAGGGTGAGATTTCAAATGCAAGTCTCTGAATTACACCAGTTGGCTTCCTCACTGAAGTCCAAAAAGGTGAAAATACCGCCTCATCCCTTCTGAAGTCAGGCTGTCTCCTAGAACTCCTAATTGCCCCAATCTAGGCTCATGAGCTCTGAAAGTTCTCATGATTTGGAAAAGTTTCTCGATGATGTATTTAGATATATCAAAAGACACTATTGCATTTGACTTTCTATGTTGCCCAATATTGTCAGATATTCTGATTATTCAGGCTTTGAATTGGAATTCAAAAATTAATGAAAGAACTTGAATGCCAGGTTTTAAACTAAGTAAGGCATAAAAGCCTGGAATCAATGATTTATAATAGAGTCCTTATGAATCGTAACCCTCCCAAGGCGAAAGACATCAATATAATCTCACTAATGCTCAGCAGGATACAGAACCATTATTTTCTGACTTTAACCATGATGTCCTCCAGGGTGGAAAGAAAGAAAAACAAGTAGAAATTAGGTGCATTGCTGTGTGTGACTCCAACTAAGTTTGTCAGAAACAGCAAACTGTTAAATGTAAGCCAGCTAATAAAAATCCTTGAGATTACCAACTGTCTCTATTGTAAGCTCGCATATAAAATGTTAATTCATTCTAATAAATTAATTTATTATGGCCAGAGAGGGCATATTAAGATACTTTTGTAAAATGAATTTTAAAATAATAGGTAAAACTATGATACAGAAAGTTCTGACCTTTCATTACTTGTCCCATCTCTTTCTAGTAAATGTACAAGTTACTTCAAGGAAAACTTCTTTCATTTATAATCAGAATCTTTCGACAGAAAGTTCTATTTAAAATTTTTTGATGAATTCCTCCCCCTGAGATTCAAGTTATATCAGAAGAGCTTATTAATTTTCTAACAATGAGTCATCAGTAGTTTATTTAAGTTTAAGTGGCTATTCTTTGAAAAAAGCAATGATTCTTAGATAACTTATCATAAGACGTCATTTCTATTTTGAGGGAAGTACTAGGTTGTTGTATTCATTTGTGAGAAGAAGTTAACTTGTCTTTGCATGTTGAATATTTCAAAAAAAATTTTATAGTTTGAAAAGAAGTATCCCAAATGCTATGGTAGCATTAATTTAGACAACATTTTATTTGATGTTTCAGTAGGATAATAATATAAGCTCTGACTCGGTGTCAGGCACTGAAATGATTGTGTTGCATATATTTTCTCTAATTCTGACAGAAACTGTATTTGGTAAGTACTATTATTTCCATTTTACAGAAGAAAGCACTGTGATTCAAAAGGCCTATTTTGCTCAAGGCATAGAAAGCTAATACAGATTGTTAAAGAAATAAAATGCAAACTTAGGCCTAGGAAACATCCAAAGTCATTTCTTTCTGCTCCTTTCAAAATTCATTTCTAAACTAAAATAAGCTAATATTCCTTTTTTTTTTTTTATTTGTAGCTTGTAATAACAAACATGACGAAGAACAGAGTATTTCTAATTGATTGAACACTGGCTGAGGGTTTAAAGTGAGCTATATAAAGGGTCACTAGCCATTCCTGTTTAGATAAGCCCCTTATCAAAATGTCCTTTTATTCTATAAGTTTCACCTCAATATTTTCTACCACGAGGTACTGATACAACACTTTAATGTCAGGACTTTATGAAACTTTCCTGAACCCAGTGGCTGCTGCTAAGTGAGATTCATACACTCTTGATGGCTTGAGAATTTTATGTGCTTTTTTGATAGCTTTATAAGAGGAATAGAAGTAAATTGTGGGTGTTTGGTGTCAAATAGTTCAGCTTAGCTACAAATAGATTGTATTTTCTTGTGAACTGCAGCCTTCTGTGGTTCCTGCACATGGGAGTTCTTATGGTACAAAGTAGCATCTTTTTCCCCTCCCCTCCTTTCCACCCAATACTATAGCTTAGTTTTTTTTCTGGATTATTGAGATATAATTCACATGCCACAAAATTCACCCTTAAAACATGTGCAACTCAGTGGCTTTAGTAAATTGACAAACTTGTGTAACCACCATGACTATCTAATTATAGGACATTTTCGTGCCCCCCCCAAAACAAACCCCATGCCCATTAATAGCCACCTCCCCATCTCCCTTTACCCCCAAGAAAAAGTTACTTTCTGTCTGTGTAGATTTGTCTATTCTGGACATTTTATGTAAACAGAATCAATGTGGCTTTTGATGTCTGGCTTCTTGCATTTAGCATAATGTCTTCAAGGCTCATCCACGTTGTAGCATGTGTCAATACTCTGTTCATTTTTATGACCGAATAATATTCCACTGTACGGATATGCCACATTTTCTATCCATTCATCAGTTGATGGACATTTGGGTTGTTTCCATTTTGGGGGGCTATTGTGAATAACCCTGCTGTAAATGTGCATGGGCACGTTTCTACATGGACATATGTTTTCATTTCTCTTGCGTCGATAGTTTAGTTCTTTCCCTTCATTTCTCAATGCTTCTTTCCCAAGTTTCAGGAATTCCCATCACAGTGAGGTCTTCACATCCTGGATTGAGCCTGATGAACCCTGGGTGCCCACATCTCCCTTAACTGGATCTCTGCCTTCTTTTCCCAGAGCCACCCATCGGGCAGATGCACCCGCCACACGGCAGTGTCACTCCTCAGAAGAGCAGCAACCTGCTTGTGATCATTGTCATCACCATTGGCGCAATCACAGTGCTGGCGGTGGTGATTGTGGCTGTGATCTGCACCCGGCGCTCTTCAGCCCAGCAAAGAAAGTAGGTAACAACCGGCTCCCAGGCAGAGAAAAGTCTCCGCTTGACCCACCAACCACAAATTTGGGGTTATATTTTTGAAGACTCTTTCTGTGCTCTTTCATATTTCACCATGTTTTTCCTTTTCCCCTGATCCTGGTGAAACATTGCTTTTTGTCCACTCCAGGCCCATAACTTAGGTGAGAGAGGTCTAGTCTTGCAGACTTAATAATAGAATCCGCTTGTGTTTCTGTTTCCTTTTACTTCTCAGGACCAGATTCTCCCTTTCAAGGGGGGGCAGGTGTTCCTTAACATTTAGAAAATGGTCTCTGTCCAGTCCCAACATCTCTGTAACCACAGATATAAGGACAGGGATGTGTCATCCTCCGAGTTATGGAAGGAATGCAGTATTTATTTTAAACTCTTGGCCAAAGAAGCCTGTATGTAGTTAATAAAAGCTGGTTGAGACATTGACCAAATATAGAGTACCAAACCCAATGTAGTTACAATGCTATGGGGTTTTTAGTGTGTAGGTAGTAGTTAGGAAAGAAGAGATTCCAGGAATTTTAAATGGTTCAGATTTCCTGGCTTTTGGTTAACTCTCAGAAATATAAAGTTTTGAGGGGTTTAAAAATATTTTCATATAATGCAGCTCTAGGTTCTATCACATGCAAAACATGATGCATGAGAGTTCAAAGTCTATAAGGGAAAAGTGGCCTATCCCCTTCCAGCAGCAGCCCGTGAGCATCATACTAGCCTGGTGTCAGCTAGTTTGAGGAATTAGCAGTAATCCCTGGTCATTCTCTGTATCTTTGCCTCTCTAGTCCTTTTCAACTCCAACCTGATGTATCTTTCAGCTGCATGCTATCCCACTCTGAAAGGGTTTGCTGTAATAGTAATAGGTCTCTTCCCTTGATTTTTTTTTTTTTGCTTCAGGCA
Source organism: Choloepus didactylus (assembly GCF_015220235.1). Classification (NCBI taxonomy): domain Eukaryota; kingdom Metazoa; phylum Chordata; class Mammalia; order Pilosa; family Megalonychidae; genus Choloepus; species Choloepus didactylus. The sequence continues at coordinate 27,069,382 of NC_051322.1, read as the reverse complement.
TGATGCTTGCTGGCTCCATAAGATTGGGGCATGGGCCCATAGGTGGCTAGTCTGACGACTCTATACTACACACATTGCTAGGTGAAGATTCTCTAGCAAATGATTTTCCATTTTCCTCTTGCTAATACCTCAGCCTTTCACTCTTCCCCTCTCTTTTTAAAAATCCAGTACTCTATTTGTTGATCTCTAGTGTTTCATCCAGCACTCTGGAGTGAGGCTTTCAAAACAGAATCTGGGGAAGATGTAGGCACTGAATAAAATTGCCAGGGGGGTACAGATGAAGTCTTTGTATTTAATTTATTGCTATTGCAGAACAAATTTTATATCCAGCTGCATTTATGATATTGGACTGTTTGGAGCTGTTGAAAGCTGATGTGCTGGTCTGTTGTATCCAAATGAGAAACCAAACCCATGGAATGGGCTTACCAGGGCCAGCCTCGTGTGTAAACATTTTGAGTAGAGTAATCACACACATGGCTTTCCAGACTGCTGAGCAATTAGTCAGGCTCTGGGGAAACATAACTCTAGTTACGGCCTTGAAAAATCTCTTGGTCCCTGTTCCCAGGAAAGGGTTCTACAAAGATGGAAGAGTAGAACATCAAGGCACCAGGTCTCCGATGTCAAGTTGAGGAGGATTCACATAAAAGGACGATGGGAGAGTGTCAAAGACAAACTTTGCCTACTTCATGATTATCTCAAAATATTGATTCATTCACTAAACTAATGAAATTTAATTGATGACTCTATTTGTAGCATTTTTTTTTTTCCAATTTTCATCACTATGAGAAGACGACAGAGGACCTGATGAACTGGGTTCCTGGAAATATTTTGTTTCTCCACAGAGAAAATGCGAGTATTCTTCTCAGGGTGCAAAAGTGGGATTTAACATTATCTTGAGTAACTCTCAAATTGTCTTAAATCCCGCCCTAAGCACTGAGGTAGAGTTTGAAGGTTTTATTTGGTAGAGGCTGAACCATGGATATTACTTCTTTATAAAATTAGGAAATGAATGAAAGAATAAATGATTCCACAAATGACTGAGAACCCCAAATAAAGTTAACTGTAGGTCCTGAGCTAATCCATTTGAGTTCTTCCCGACCCCAAACTCAAAGTCTCTTAATATGTGCTTGGCATAGTTTCACACTTCTGTTCTAAATATCTTTCTTCACAATTTTGTTTCAAATATTCAGGGACATAGCCATAGGCTTTCATCTTGGTCTCTTTGTTTACATATGTTAATGGAAAGAAAGAGAAATGAAAATTCTCTCAAGTTATTTATGAATTTTTATTTTGTTTTTCTTGATTTTGTTGAGGACCCCTCTCAACACATTGAGCCCTTTAGGACAAATTGAGTAATGTAGATGAAAACAGAATGAATTCCAATCTGAAACAGAAATACTGTCCTTTACAGGTTCTCAGAAATTGATATTTTAAGTAATTAATAAGATGAAGTAGGAAATACTTCTTCAATACTTCTTTGTCATGGAGTACTGGAGAATGTAAATTTTTCTTCATTTTTTATTAGGGGACTTGAATTACATCAAAATGGATTGAAAATATTTTTATGTCACTATCAGTAATACCTTTTTCAAGTTATTCTACAAATTTTATTCTACTGTTTATCATTTTATAATTTATATATGTATATATTTTGTTAATGAGGTAGGCCATTTAATTGGGTCACAGTCCAATTGGGAAGATTTCATTTTTGTGATATAAAATAACTAATGGAAGTTAGAACACCCAAGTTCTATTCTAGTTTTTCACTTATTTACTTAAGATAATTGTGCCACCTAAAGGAAGGCCCTTAATCCCTGGTCCTCAGTTTCCTCATAAATATAATAAGAAATAAAGTTGAATACTTTCTATTGTCCCCTCTACCTGTAAAACACAGAAAATCCCCCATGGAAATATACTGCTACCTTCTAGATTCACATGGTTACATTTAGCTTCAAATTAATATTAAATAAAATAATTTTGCATTTATTTTTAGTTCTTTATTTTACTAATTGGAAAAGACTCACCTTACACATTTTCAATTAAGGAAGTTATAGTAGGCTATCATGGTACAGAAAAATTGTATTTTACGAAAGCTTAAATTGATGTATTTTTTTCTGTGCTTTATAAAGAAATAGCATTTTCTTGGCTGAAATATTGATCAGGTGTTATGATTAAGTTAAAACTATAAACACTGAAGGCATAATATTGAACATTGAGAATATCCTGGAATGTCTAGGACACTTGGCATCCACATTTCTAAGTCAGTTACCCCTGTAGACCATTAAAAACCTTGTCTGAGTACATTTAATTTAAATATACGAATAAAAGGCAAGGTTCACTTAATAGAATCCTTGTTTGACTGAGCCTCCTATTTGATTTAACATGTGCACAGCAACTTTTAGAGATTAACACACATTCAAATCTTGATAAAAGTACTTATTTTCAGTATTGAGAATCAAGTTTTTAAACTCCATTGAAATCTATGGTAGTTTAGCTTATAGAGGTAACTTTCACTGATTTAAAAAAAAATTTTTTTAATTGTAATTGTTTTTTAGTATTCACCTCAGGGGTTTAAACTAGCAACCACAGAGGACTTCAATATGCTTTAATTCCATTCCAGAAAATACAGACTTATTTGAGTACTTAGAACTCATTTGCCCTTGGTTCCTATTAGAAGTTTTCATTTTTCTGTTTTTAATAATATTAATAGAATGAGAGTGATCAATATAAAGAATTAAGAGGCTAGAAACCTTTGTAAACGATTTGCATTGAGAAAAATGGAGAGGTATGTACACTTGAGGAAGATCTCCCCGACGTATCTTTTCTGGTTAGCTGGTAATCAGCCCTGCACACTTAGTTCAGGCTTCCTTCCCTCCTGGAGCCCTGGGGGACTGAGTGTCCCTGCCTTACACTCCCTCCAGGTCTTGGGTGTGCCTCCATCTGACTACCAGAATGATTACATCACTGTCCATTTGTCCGCCTCCTGTGAACTACTTGACCAGAGGAAGCCTAACATATCCTGGGAGCTTAGTAATTTGTTGCAATATTGAAAAACAACCCATGAGATGATAGTAATATTTTAGCACTTCAGTGGACACAGTCTTGAACACAATGGACACTCAGCCAATGTTGGTTCTTACTAGTCACATCCCACATATTGATTAAAAGTTAAAAGGAAAGTCCTCCTAGAGTGTCAGGTTATGTGCAAAGTAAGAAATAGATGAATGAATAAAGAATCAGAAAAGAACCTTGCAAAAATATTTCCAAGTCAATAATGGAAAGTTATTCAATTTATGTAATGATTGCATGCTTGGTAAATGATCTGCATCATACAAAGTAGCAAATTTGACGAATGTCAACTCTTGAGCTAAAAATCTTTCTGCAATTCCCCACTACCTTCCTGGTAGTATTAAAAATGCTTCTGTTGGAAGCAAGGCCTTCCATGATTTAGTCCCCACCTACTTTTTGCTTTTATCATCTGCCATATCCCAAAGCATACTTGTCACTCTATCAAAGCAAGTATCTCCAGAAGCAACGCCATTTTTCATGTATTCATTAAACTCCAAATGTCTCAACCATCTTTGCATTTCTGGTACTTAGTACATTTCTTGAGAAATAGTTTTTATTCCATAAATATTCACTGAATAAATACATAAATACCTAGATACATAAAAACTTGTAAAACAATGGATAGTGTTGGAGAAGTGAGGAAAGCAGAGGTTGCCCCAGTAACACACAGGATATAGCCAGACAGCTCAATAAGACAAATGGAGATGAAATGCCAAGGCCAGTGGGATAGAGAGAGGTGAGGGGAATGTTTTAGATGTGCTAAGATCATACTGACCTAAAGTGGTTAGGAAGCCTGCCTTAAGGAGAGAGGCTTGAAGGGAGTCTTTAAAAATTAATAGTATATAAGTAAGTAGGATTGTGAAAGCGTTCTGGGTAGAAGTAAAATAAATACGACAATAAAACAAAACAAAAGCAAAATTCCATTACTTGATTATGCTTTGAAAGCTTTGCTATGGTATGAGGAGGAGACAGCAGTGAGCCTTGGTGAATTCCTTGCTCTGACTTTATTAGAGAACTCATGGGATGGGAAGAGACACTCCTATCCTGAAGTTATTTTTGGAAGCAGAAAGATCACCGGCACCTGTGAGAAAAAGGTATGCATGAGAAGGGCAGTGTGTTAAATATGTGAAATATTTTATAGCTCATAGAAAAACTAGCTTTAAAATAAAAACAAACAGAACAGTTCACGAAGACAGTGCTCTTCAAACTGTGGGTGCACCGGAATCACGCGGAGGGCTGTTAAAATGCAGAATGCTGGGCCCCACCTCTGAGTTTGCATTTCAGTGGGTCTGGGCTGAGGCCTGAGAACGTGCCCCACTAACAAGCTTCCAAGTGATGCTGATGCCACCGGTTCAGGGACCACCCTTAGAGGACTGCAGCACTAGGAATAAGGGTTTTGGAGACAGGTGAGACAGAGAAACTCTGGGTGCAGGAACAGCGGTCATGTCAGGAAACAAGCAGATAGGCAGTTCAGGGTGACAGCTGTTCCTGTGGCTTCAAAATCAAATCTCTGGCAATTTAGTGATGAGCACATGCCAACTTTATTGTACCCTGCCACGAGTCAGGAACGGCCTCTCTAAAACCAAAGATTTTTCTCTTAGTAAGCCATGTTATAGGAAACAAAAGTGGTAAGATGGTCATTGAGAGATATATGCAAAATGGAAAACGTTTTTTTGGAGATCTTTACATTCTCGACTGAGAGCTGGGTGAGTGGGTAACATCTCAGAAGAAGTCTTGACCTGATTAAAATCCACCAGAAAAATGCTTATGCATTTTATCAGGAATGCTAATTTCTTCCTAGAAAACACGAAGAGGCTCTGCCTCAACCCAGGTTTGAAACATTTCTATTTTCTTTATTAAATAGAAAACACCCGGGGTTGCTTGGTACTGAGGTCCTGGGGACAGGTGAATGAATGAACAAATAAGTATTGCTTGTAAGCAAGGGGTAAACAGAATTCATAATGTGTTTCTTATTTCAAAACTTCTCTGACAAATGTCTTTACCACAGGCAATTTAATAGTGAATTGTCACATGGCATCTTACTAGGTTGTCCTAGGTTTGGGAACTGGTAAATCTCGATATGCAGTCACATGGTCGCTGAGGTTAAAGTTATTTAGCATTTTGATCTGTTGAAAAAAAGATACAACAGGGTAAAACCTCAAAGTTTGAGAATGACATTAAATTCTTCTGAGAAGTTACCTGAGGTAAATTACAAAAAGCACATTGGGAGAGTAGCAGATCAGTGTCCTCTGGGCAGGTGAGTTGTAAGAAAATGAATTCAGGGAATGGATGGTTAGCACTGAGTTGTTATCTTAGACATAAAAAATGATCTAGGAGTCATTCCAGACCATTTCTAGAAACTGTATGGGGCTGTTGCCAGGAAATCACCAAAATGCAGGTAGTTGTTAGGAAACTATTAGAGCAGAAAACACTGCATTATTTCTCTACTAAACTGTAAGATAGATATTAAGGCTGCAGTTGTTTGTCTCCTGTTGTCATAAGCTTGCTTCAAGACAGACGAAAATGAATGTTAAGGAGAATCCAACAGATCAAACCACCAAACATTTATCCATTGCCTAATAGATGCAAACCTTCTCGTTCAGCAGTTGGAAAACCAAAGTCATTCTCCATGGCCTTGCCATCTACTAAGTACTTTCACTTAAAAATAGCACAGCTGTACCATTTGGCCACCATGGAAAACACTTATCAGAAGCCATTGATTGCAAAATTGTCAATGAGAGTGTGAGGAGGAGGTGCTTCTCTGGGCTACTGTCAGCAGGTAGATTTTATCTGTTTGGATTCTGTCTTTGAAGCGATATTATTTTAAAAGAAATAGAGCTACAGGTGGAAATGAAAAAAATTTAATAAAACAGTAGAGCAAGTATCAAAACCTATTTTTGAAAAGGGCCAAGCAGTAAAAATGTAGGCTTTGTGGGCCACATGGTGTCTATCTCAGCTGCTCAATTCTCTTGTTGTTGCCCAAAAGTGAATGAACTTGGCTGTGTTCCAATAAAACACATTTGACATTAGCACAAGAGGCAGTAGGTGAATTTGGCCTATGGGCCATAGAATACTGACTCCTGCTGGAGAGGATGGTGAGCACAAATCCCTTGCTGGTTTAGTAAGCAGTGCAGGGAACATTTGGATCTCACGAGCCCAAGATATTGCCACTGAAAATAGAAAATTTATGGTTGCTAAATCCTTATTGGGGAAGCTAGAGACAGTTGAAGCACACTTCTAAACTCTATTCTTCTCTTCAAATGATGGGTCTCATTGTGTTTGAATCCAGACATGTAGTGCCTCCAAGGCAAGAGTTTTATTCTTAAGAATGTCCTCCCTGTGGGCCTTTTGTTTTCAAACAGGAAGCTTCCCAATTTACATTAAAGCATACAGCTGAGGTGTAGACAGACTTTCTTTTAAGCCCCAATCTTGGCTGTTGGCACAAATCCTGGCCTTTTTATTTCTGTTTGCCCTTTTGAAGCAAGTCCTTCATTTATCTCCTAAACGTATGTGGCAGTCAGTTACCTTATGCCTAGCTGCAAAGATTGGCATATGGGAGCCTCTAACCCATTGTCACCTTGTGTGTGAATCTGCAGCTGTGCAGCGGGAGTAAGGAGCCCTGGCAGGCAGCCGCGGCCCCTGGGACTCAGAGCCACGTCTCCTACATCTGTGGTAAAGCTCCAGGGGTGAAGAGGAAAGGCAGCCAAGACGAGTCTGCCAATTCCTGGGCTTCACAGGGTGCCTCCTGGGAGGGCATTTGTTTCCTTCTCTGCTTCTAACTTGAATTGACTGAAAAAAGGAGAAAAGGACCATTGAATAGAGGCTTTCACATTTGTCTTCTCACTTTGTTCCTTAGGAAACGGGCCACACACAGTGTTGGCAAGAGGAAGGGCAGCCAGAAGGACCTGCGACCCCCGGATCTTTGGATCCATCATGAAGAAATGGAGATGAAAAATATTGAGAAGCCAGCCAGCACTGACCTCACAGGAAGGGACTCCCCAATCCAAAGCTGCCAAGATCTCACGCCAGTCACCCACAGCCAGTCAGAAACCCAACTGGGGAGCAAAAGTACCTCTCACTCAGGTAATTCTCTTCTCTCTGGGTAGAGGAGAACAACCCATTCTGAACCCACAAAGTTTTCCACCCCTTCCTTAGTGGAGATAGCCTTGACGGGCCATTAGGGGTCATTTTATCATTAGTTAAGGTAAGGTAACATAAATTTGGTTGCTTAACCAGTTATACTTCTTTCTTTAACATCCCTGTTGCCTGCCTTTTATGATTTTAATACTCTTGAAACTTCTGAGTGATTAGACATGATAAAGTTGAGAAATACTAAAATATGAAGTCTTACTGAATTGATTTGCTTTTTGTTAAATCTTGGACAAAAGTTTTGTCAAGACAATAAAATTGTACTCATCTGTACATTTTTCAGTTCCCTATTTCTATAGGTAATTGGAAATTGGCTCTAAATTTTCTATCAGTTTCTTGTTTTTAAAAAAATCAGATCACAGGCACTGGAAGTATGAAAATATTGAGTATTCAGTCATTTTGGCCTTCATTATCATGGAGACTGTCTGTCATCCTCATACAATGATATTATATAATCACAAGCGTGGTCTGATAGAACCTGCCCGAAGAATTTTGTATACAAAGTGATCTGAAGAAAAAGCCTTCTGTTTAATGAATCAACAGAAAACAATTTGTGTCCAGGGATAACTCAGAAATCTGGAAGGTAATTGTAAGGCATTTCACTTTCGGTGGGTCCTCATACTTTCTACTTGCTTATGGGAAGTAGAACAATCAACAAAATAACTTTCACCAAAAAATCCTTCTGTCTGCTTATAATGTGACTGTAGAATGAGTACTGTTGTTTTTAAACTGAATATAAGTAGTTTTGTTATTTAAGTGTTTAACTCTTACTGGACTTTCTGAGATCAGATGTAGAATTTTTTTTTTTTTTTTTTTGCGGGGGGGGAAGACTTCTCTGAGGATGTCTTTTTTTTTTTTTATTGAGATTGTTCACATACCATACAATTATCCAGAGATCCCAAGTGTATAATCAGTTGCCCATGGTACCATCATACAGCTGTGCATCCATCACCACAATTAATTTTTTTTCAATTTTTAGAACATTTCCATTACTCCAGAAAAGAAATAAAGACACAGCAAAAAAGGAAACTCAAATCCTCCCATACCCCCAACCACCTCCCTCCATTATTGATTCATAGTATTGGTATAGTATAGTTGTTACTGTTGATGAAAGAATGTTAAAATATTACTAATTGTAGTATATAGTTTTCAATAGGTATATTTTTTTCCTTTATGTCCTTCTATTATTAACTTCTAGTTATAGTGTCATATATTTGAACTAGTTCATGAGAGAGATTTCTAATATTTGTACAGTTAATCACGGACATTGTCCACCACAAGAGTCACTGTTTTGTACATCCCCATCTTTTAACCTCCAGCTTTCCTTCTGGTGACATATGTGACTCTGAACTTACCCTTTCCACCATCTCCATACACCTTTCAGCACTGTTAGTTCAGTGCTGCAATATTTGTCCTTATATGTCTGTCTTATTTCACCCGTATAGTGCCCTCAAGTTTTCTCCATCAAACCATTTTTTTAAAGATGGTTTTGTTCACATACCATACATTCCATCCTAAGTAAACAGTCATTGGTTCGCTGTATAGTCACATATTTAGGTATTCATGACCATCACCATTATCTGTATAAGGACATCTCCATTTCTTCCACAAAGCAGGAGGAAGAGTCAAAGAAGGTAGAGAGACAAGAGAAAAAGAAAAAAAGGAAGAGAGAGAGAAAAAAAAAATACAAAACAAAACATGTCAGCTAGGAAGCGACAAAAGGAAAAATAGCATTAAACCAAAGTAGAATAAAGAGTACACAACATCATCAATGCCAAGAGTCCCATACCCTTCCCTCATGCCCCCCCCCATATGCATTTAGCTTTGGTATATTGCCTATGTTATATTAAAGGAAGCATAATACAATGTTTCTGTTAACTATAGTCTCTAGTTTGCATTGATTGTATCCCCCCCCCATTTTTAACACCTTTCAATGTTGACATTCATTTGTTCTACTTCATATAAAAACATATTTGTACCTTTTATCACAATCATTGAGTTCACTGAGTTTTACAGTCCCAGTCTTGATCTTTCTTCTTTCCTTCTGGTGTCCCACATGCTCCTAACCTTCCTCTTTCAACAATAGTCACAGTCATCTTTGTTCAGTGTACTCACATTGCTGTGCTACTATCTACTATCTCCAAAATTGTGTTCCAAACTTCTCACTCCTGTCTTTTCCTTTCTGTCTGTAGTGCTCCTGTAGAGCAGGTATCTTGTTCACAAACTCTGTCATTGTCTGTCAGAGAATATTTTAAGCTCTCCCCCATATTTGAAGGACAGTTTTGCCGGACATAGGGTTCTTGGTTGGTGTTTTTTCTCTTTTGGTATCTTAAATATATCATGCCACCTCCTTCTTGCCTCCATGGTTTCTATTGAGAAATCTGCACATAGTCTTATCAAGCTTCCTTTGTATGTGATGGATCGCTTTTTTCTTGCTGTCCTCAGGATTCTCTTTTTATCTTTGACATTTGATAATCTGGTTATTAAGTGTCTTGGTGTAGGCCTATTCAGATCTATTCTTTTTGTGGTGCATTGTGCTTCTTGGATCCGTAATTTTATCTTTCATAAGAGATGGGAAATTTTCATTATTTCCTCTCTTATTGCTTCTGCCCCTTTTCCCTTCTCTTTTCCTTCTGGGACAGCAGTGACATGTGCCTTCCTGCACTTTGTTTTGTCCTTAAGTTCCCGGAGACATTGTTCATATTTTTCCATTCTTTTCTCTGTCTTTTCTTTTGTTTGTAGTATTTCAGGTGTCTTGTTCTCCAGTTCCTGAGTGTTTTCTTCTGCCTCTTGAGGTCTGCTGTTGTATGTCTCCATTGTGTCTTTCATCTCTTGTGTTGTGCCTTTCATGTCCATAGATTCTGTAAGTTTTTTTGAACTTTCGACTTCTACCTTATGTATGCCCAGTGTTTTAATTATATGCTTCATCTCTTTTGCCATATCTTCCATAAACTTTTTGAATTATGCATAAAAAAACATTAATTTAATGTTAGTTTAAATTCCTGTATCTCAGTTGAAGTGTAACTTTGTTCCTTTGACTGGGCCATAACTTTGTTTTTCTTAGTATAGGTTATAGTTTTCTGTTGCTAGGCATCTGGCCTCCTTGGTTACCCCAATTAGGTTTTCCTAGACCAGAACAGGCTCAGGTCTTGGAAGGAAGCAGTAGTATCAAGTCTCCCTGAGGGTGTGTTTTAGAAGATTGGTACACCCTGTTAGGCCTCAAATCACTGTGCTTTTCTGCCCAGCAGGCAGCTCCTGTCAGCCTGTCACTCCTGACTCATGTAAGTAGCTGTGGCCCATGGCTGTTTACCCCCAGACTCTGGGGTCTGGTTCTGAATGGAAGGCAGGTAGTAGAGCTTGGCACTGCCTCTTTCCTCTTAGGGAAGATACACCCCCTAAGAAGATGTCATTTGCATTTGAATAGTCTCTGACTCTGCTGTCTCCCCCTTGTCTGGGTGTGAGTGCTGGGAATCAAAAATGGCTGAAGCTGAAAAAGGTTCAGAAAGCCCCCCTTCAGGGTCAATCTGCGACCCCCCTCAGTTTCACCCATCAGCCAGAGACAGCACCTGGTCCTTGGGCTCCCCCTTCCTCCTGGAGAGGTCTTCTGGCTCTCCAAGTTCAGTCGTCACCAGAAGCCTCTGTCTGCTTGTTGGGGATTCGTAGCTTGTATTGAGCAGTCCACATTTGTTAATTAAAACCCCAGTTAGAGCTCTGCTGAGTTATATTCACTTGCTTGGAGAGTGCTGCTCTCTAGCACTGCGAAGCTTTGTAGTTTGGGCCATGGAGGGAGAGGGCTTCCAGCTTGGATTTGCAGTTTTTTCTTACAGATTTTATGCTGCGATATCAGGCATTCCTCCCAATTCAGGTTGGTGTATGATGTGTGGACGGTCATGTTTTCCTCCCGCAGTTATTCCGGATTATTAACTAGTTGTTCCTGGTTGTTTATTAGTTGTTCCAGGGGGACTGAAAAGCTTCCACTCCTCTCTATGCCACCATCTTCTTCCAGATGTGGGATTCTGATGACTGATGTTCATCGGGGAATTTGATGACTGATATTCCAACATGAATTGTTGAATATTCCTTTTCTAGGAATATTCCTTAAGTGATAGCTCAAGCAGATTCCCTTACTTTCCTGTTTAACTGCTGGCCAGTGCTGTTGAAAACTGCAGTATGATATTGAAGTGAAAGATTTTCCTTCCCTCACGGCCAGCTAGACTTTTGGCTCTGGGAACTGGGTTAACAATTGGTTCTATAAATCCTCTAGTACCTTGGAGTGAAATGGCTTGACTGGGAAGGGCAAAAGGTACTTCTCTCTCTTACCCCAATTCTGTACTCTTCCTGACAAAGTAAGAGGAGAAGGGTGAAGAGGGAGGGGAGGAGGAAGAGTTCAAGAGAGAAAAGAAAGGACATTTTGAAGGTTGCTTTTTTGAATGCATGAACTGGCCTCTGTATGGTATCTAAATTTGAAGTCTTGCGAAGCACAAGTATGAAATTTTCCTGGGTCCCCATGGGATTCCTCCACTGTCCATGCCATGATGAGGTTTATCAGGTCAGGACTTAACTCCCTCCCACTAGGTACAGCAATTCCTGTCAACCTCATATGTTCTCTGATGGGTCAGCCACACTTGGGCAAATTTCAGCAGACAGACTCAGGCCTGATCAACTTTCCAGGTGCCCCCTTGACTCATAGGAAGCTTCCACGTCCTTGCCAGGCCAAATGGTGAGAGAGCATGTACTTCACCATGGCCCCTCTTTCAGCCTTACTCTTTCTACTTCCCTTTTCCCCTGTTTACAAAGATGCAGGCAAATCAGCAAGTGTGCTTCCTGAACCTGGAAAATGAATGAAGGGCAAATCTCTTTTTCAGAATCCTCCACACTTTGCAGCTTTAGCATTGCCTCTGGATGCACTTCAGGGAGAGAAGAGTGCCCTTGCCTCCCACTGAAGGGAATGTAATTACCTCTGTGCCCTCAGAAGGATTTGTCATTAACTTCTAGGACTCCCCTTTTTTTGCCTTGCTCTTCATTTTTTATACCTTGAGATGACATCTGGGGGCAGCCAGACCAGTTTTGATGTCTCTTAGTAAGTCCTGGGGGAGGTTTAACCCCATATTGGGATGTTTTCTTTAGAATATGAAGATTCTTTTGCCTAATTATACTTCAAAAATGAATGAAGAATGCTTATTTTCTTGGGGTGATGAAAATTTTCTGGAATTAGATAGTAGTGATGGTTGTAAAACTGTGAATATAGTGGAAGTAATTAAACTGCACACTTTAAAATGGATAAAATGGTGAATTTTATGTTATGTGAATTTTACCACAAAAACAAAAATATCAGTGGAAAAACAATCAGATTAAACATCTCAACAAATTCCTATAATTCTGAACATTCTGTAATCCAGTCCTTGAATAGAAAAGAACTCATGAAATTGGGGCTATCCAGTAGTATCCCCACTTGGTCTCCACTGACACTGTGAGAAGCTTTTTATTATTGGTAACCGGAAGGCCCAGATCTGCACTTGGCTTCTGTGATACCCACCTCCAGGTAGGGGCCTTTGGGGCATCTCACTACAGTCTGGGGAGGGGGAAAGTCTAAGCTGATGACTAGTTCTTTGCTGGTAGATGTGGGTGGTGGGGCCACAGTTTTTTGTTTTCCTCTGAGGTTTGATTGGATTAGGGCAATTATTGTATAATAGTGTTCTTTCTTGCTAAGTTGTCTCTTTGCTTTATTTTGGGTAGAGAAAGCCAATGTAGGGCTTTTATTTTTATCAGTGCCCTTTGGTTGCCAGATTGCCAGCCTCTCCATCAATGATTCTGGTTCATGTGAGCCAAAAAGAAAACCCAGAGAAATCACTGTCTTGTTGTTCCTTGGGTACAACATCCCTAACTTGTCTTCCTTCTGCTCTCACCTTTCAGAGTCTTCTTAATGATTGCTTTATGTCTATAATTTTTGGCTGAAATTAGTGGGAGGAACAGGGAAAGTATATCTACTCCATCTCCGAGAATTACCTTTAAGAAACTATTGTGTTGTTATCGGAACAAGTGCTTTGAGAAAGACACAGTGGAAACAAAGGTGGTAAAGAAAAAGATGTCTAAATTGTTGAAGGAGATGGCAGAGTACCTAACAGGTTAGGTCTGGGAAACCAGTCTTCAGGGATGTAATAATAGCATCACAGGGCCTCTCTCATATAGTGTGGCATGGAACTGGAAGCACTCTTTGAAAGTCTTCAAACTCCCCTGCCAGAGTTTTTAAATGATGAAACTGAGGACACAGAAAGGGGAGTCACTTACCAACATTCCAGAGCTATTAATGGCAAAATTAGTACCAAAATCTAGGTTTATTAAAAGAATGTGCTCCTGACTTGTTGGAAACAAATTACATTAGCTAGCAGAAGGGACCGAAAGTATGTTTTTAAAAAAGCTTAAGATGACGTAGAATAATAGATTAACTTCACAATTCTGGTTTGAAAACAAATTAGATGATGGTCATGTCATTGAATTAACAGAGTCTCTCTAACTGTAGAAACACTACAAATATGATGGAAGAAATGATAGGGAAATAAGGTAAAATGGCACCAAGTTGTAATAGCACAGTTCAGGTATTAGGATACTAAAGATATTTTGAATTTGTTACCAGAGAGATATCTTATGTAAACAGAAAGGATTATAAATATATAGTTTCCCTTCTTTAATAGTTATATGTAAAAAGACTGAAGAAGTAAAATGTCAAGAATCTTTGGAACATGAACCTTATATTTTCACAATGAGGGCAGCTCTTTCTAAAGGATTTTTAATTTAATATGTGGATAAGAGATGCAAATTTAATGATATTTACAGTTCAGGAGAGGTGCCCAGTGGAAGAAGAAAATAAACACAATCACCCTCAAACAATATACTGATTTTAATAAATGTTTTTAATAAACGCTTCCTTCAATAAATTTCAAAACAAGCAAAATAATTAGATTTGCTTAAGGATAGCTAGTGGTCTGTCTATCTGACCTAAAAACTGTTTTAGAAACAATGTGTAATGGTCCTAAAATAGATTTCTTAAACCAAGGCATTATATTTATTCATATTTTATGAAGAAATGTTCACTGAAACTTAGTTGTAATTTCAAAAAAACATATTTATTTTAAATTCGGCCATTTACAAAATATATCTTATATTTTTTTTCTCAATAAAACTACAAGTAGGAGTTTCTTCCAATACACAGAAAAAAAGGTATTCTATTCAATAAAATAAATAAATCATTGGAATCAGTGGTTTGGCATTATGCAAATTTTAAATGCACCAATAAATGTTATAAAACTATTTTAACTTTGTCTTGAGAACAAAAGAAAAAATTACTCAAGTGATTACTTCCTGATGATTTTCTTCCAGCTGGTTTTCAGATGAATTTATGTGTAATTTCCATCTTTGACTAAATTAACTGATTTAACCTGTTGAGTTTAGAACTATGTAAACATAATCGCAATGGTTTTCATGGTGAGTAAAAGTACCACTTTTATACTGTTATGATCATCAAACCTGCTAAATCAATGGATTTCCAGTTTCCAACATGGTATTTTTAGCAATTTTGGTAACATTTTAATTTTGATACAATTTTAAACTCACAGAAAGTTTTTACGAATAATGTAAGTCACTCCTTTATAAATTTTACCTAAATTCACCAGTTACTATTCTGTCCTATTTGCTGTCATTTGTCAATCTCTCCCTCTCCCCCTCCCCCTCCCCCTTCTCCCTCTTCTCCCTCTTCTCCCTCAATAGAGAGAGAGATATAGGTAAAGATAAGTAGATAAATGCCAACTTGATTCTCTTGCAGTTGTAGGCTATATTAATTTTGTTTATGACCTGGAGGAATTAGACTCTCAAAATTTCTATTAAAATCTAACAGTTTGACTAAAACAAAACTCAGTCCTTCTGAACTCTTTCAATATGTAGATTCAGATTTTCTATTAATCAAGGAAACTATTCTTGGATGACAATTTTAAATATTAGTTCAGTTTTTCTATGTTGCATTTCTTTTCCGTGATTCCAGCTGTAAGTATTTAGATCTTTGTATGTCTTCCATTTCAGTCACTCTCTTTGACCATTTTTACTTCTTTCTTTATCTAATTTATTCCTCTTGGATTTTTCCCCTACCTTTCTTCAATGCTTAAAAATGTCATTGAAATCAGTTCTCTTTGGGCATCTCATAATTTGTCTCCATGTTTCTCCCATTTTTTTTTCTAAATTCCAGCAACTCATTTTATTTCTTATAGTTCTCTGTTCATCTGTCTCCTTAATTTTTGAATATTTGATTAACTGTTGTGTTTTCCATATTCCCAAATGCTTGTTTGAGGATATTTAATTCAAACTGGAGTGTTGCATTACTATTTTCTTCAGCTTTATAGTTATTGTTAAAGGAAATTTTTGTAAGCTGAAATTATTTTATTCTCATTTTGTTTTCTTTTTATACTGACTCTTTATAGATGAAAACTGCTTATGTTTACTCTGTGTAAAGAGTTGAGATTTAGAGTCATTTATAAGATTCCTGTTTCAAAAATTTTCTCCTGTTAGTGCAGCACACTTTCTTTAATGGATGACATGTAGGGAGAGGGTAACAGTGTAGCTCTTTTATTGTGTTTCTGGATACTGAATTTTCCTCAGAAAAGTGTCATTTCTTTTTCCCCTCTCCTCCCAAAGTGATGTTTTTCTGATGCTGCCATTTGCAGTCCACACACTTTTAAGTGTTTAACCTACTAGGAAACTTTTTCAAAAGTTTTACAATCCAGGTGTATTTTCTCTTTTAAGGGATGATTCTAGGTCAATCTTAGAGTCCTACTCCCCTCTTCTCTGTTCGGTGCAGTTATAACAGACGCAGCTCTCCGCAAAGACTTGAGTAACAGCTTGAGAAATAGCTTTGTGGGAAATTGTTATTCGTTTTGGTGCTCACAGGCAATTTGAAGTTTGTTTTTTTAGTTAGGCTGAAGGAGTAGGATTTACATAGTTTTAATTGTCATCTTCATGGTTCTGTATAATTTTTGGAGGTGTGTGGTCAGATTCAGATTTAGGCAGCCAACATTATCTCAGTTACCTGAAAGTTTCTCCCAGCATTATTTTATATTTAAATTTTATTTACCACTGGAAAAAGAATTCATTCATATGATAAAAACTAGAAAAGAGTACAAAAAGTTAGACAATGGAAAATGTTTCTCTTTTCCCAGTCCCAAAATCCTAATCCCTCTCCCCAGTGAAAACTAATGTTAAAAATGTTACATGTGACTTTCCAATGCAGATATATAATATGTGTGTATATGCACAATATGCTTTTACATGAATATTACACGAATATTACACAAATGGGCACATATGATACAAACTATTCAGAACTTTGGTCTCATTCTCTTACGTATTTTAAGTAACCTTTCCAATATGCATATACCATTCTTAATCATTATTGTTAATGACTCTTTAGTATATAGAATTTTATGGATCGACATAAATTTATGTAATGCTCACCCTTATTTTTGAAGACTGTAGTTTGTTTACTGTTTTTTTTGTAATAAAACTTAATATCTATAGGCCTGAAATATCAGTTTCATAAATCATGAAAAATTCATATAATGGACATTATGGAGCTATTAAAAATTATATTACTGACTTATTGAAACAGAAAGATATGCATGTAATTTTCTTAAGCAAGTTACCAAAAAAAGCAGTATGTACAGTATAATACCATTTAAAAATATATTAATATGTACTCTATTTCCACATATATGCAATATGTATAAATCTCAAAATATAAACAGTGGTTCTTTCTGGTTAATGAGATTATGCTTGATTTTGTTAATGTTTTTACAATGAAAATATATTATTTGGATAACAATGAAGTAGAAAAAATATTTGTCAACTATGTCACCCTTACTAGGATGGCTATTATTTAAGAAACAGAAAGTAACAAGTATTGGTGAGAATGTAGAAAAATTAGGACCTTTGCACATTGTTGATGAGAATGTAAAATGGTGCAGCCACCATGGAAAGCAGTATTGCAGTTCCTCAAAAATTAAACTCAGAATTACCAGTTGACCTGGCTGTTACACTCCTAGGTACTTACATAAAAGAATTGAAAGCCTCAAACAGATACTTGTATGCCAATTCTTCATAGGAACATGATTCACAATATGCAAAAGATGCAAACAACCCATGCATCTATTATCAGCAGATGAATGGATAAACAAAATGTGGTCTATACACACAATTAAATATTACTCAGCCATAAAAAGGAATGAAATTCCAATAAATGCTACAATATCGATGAACCTTGAAAATAGTATGCTAAGTGAAATAAGCCAGATACAAAATGACAAATATTGTATGAGTCCACTTTTACAAAATATCTAGAATAAGCAAATTCATAGAGACAAAAAGTAGGTCAGAGGTTAGCAGGGGCCAGGAGCAGGGTAGAGGTAAGGAAGAATGGGAAGCCATTGCTTAATAGGTACACAGTTCATATGTGGGTAATGAACAAGTTTTGGTAAAGGATGGAGCTTTACCATCCTTTGTAAATCATAATTGTAAATGTAATTATTACCACTTCATTGCGCACTTAAAATAGCTAAAAATGGGAACTTCATATATATATCTCCATATATCCATATATCCATAATAAAAACCAAACTAAATCAAACAAAACAATATCCATGAAGAAAAACTGTATTTGCATGCCTGACTAGAAATGACGTAAAGAAAGTGCTGTATTTTTGAAGGAAAGGGATGGCTCAGGATTTTTTTTTTTTTTTTTTTCTTCTTCTTCAGGTCAAGACACTGAAGAAGCGGGGAGCTCCATGTCCACTCTGGAGAGGTCGCTGGCTGCACGCCGAGCCACCCGGGCCAAGCTCATGATTCCCATGGACGCCCAGTCCAACAATCCTGGTGAGTAACATTGGTTCCCCAATGAAGAAACGAAATGCTCTTTGTTTGCATTTTATCAAAATATCCAATAATAGAGTTTTCCCTGGATTTTCTGGGCAAATGGAGATAATGAAGAATAACCCAAACCATATCATTTGCAATTAGAAGGTCCAAGTCTTCACTCTGATATTGGTGCACATGTTGTATACAATCAAGTGGGCTGCTTGTTGGTGATAGATGGCTGCATCTTTAAGAAATCATTTGTGGAAAATAAGAATCAATGTAAAAAGAACCAAAATTTCTGTCGGTATTTATTGATCTTATTCCAATTATCACCATCATAGCTTTTTAACTTTTGTAATGGGTGCAGTTTTTCTGATTTAAATAATATAGCTCCTTTGAAAGAAGTACTGCCAAATATCCACCAATTACCCCTCCTTGCTGAAGTTCTCCATCATCCTCCCACATTTATGGGAGATATTAGCATCTGGGGATCACTTTCTTTCCAATTACCTCCGTGATCAGTCTTGGTAATTCCAGTCTCTACGCAGACACCCAACACTCTGGACTGTTAGTTCCTTTGGGGAACCTGCTATGATAGTGACTTTCCCACCACAGTCCATCAACTTCATGTCACATGCTAAATGAGTAATTGCACCCCCTACATACTGTCGGTTTCTATCATCCTTTTTTCTATCACTATACCTGTTCAACTATTGTATTACCACCTTGCCAACAATTCTTCAATACCCCTGGGATGTCCGGTCCATTAAGTCTGCCGCCTTCCCACTGTCCCTCATCCCCCATGCCTTGTCCTCATTTTCCTCCACACTCAGTTTAGAATCCATAGTCATTTATTTTCTTTATTTCCTTGCAAACACCCACACCTCTCTTGACCCTCCCTCCCTACCATACTCACCTGAATAAAACCTCAGTGCTAATGAAACCAAGTCCTCCACCAACTCTTATCCTGTACTGTCACGACTGAACATGTCTGGAGAAAAACAAATAGCCCTGCTTACAGGAAATCATGACTGCAAACAAACTCAAGGTAAACTCTCTCCTGCCTGGAAATGCCACTACATTTCTCTATCATTCATTGTCTCACTTTATGGAATGAATGTTTGATATTTATTCTTGTTTTCAGACCTCCAACACCTCTCTCCTTCCCTACTTCTAGATAATAATCTTGCTTCTTACATCCCCAAGAAAAGACAGCCATTCAGAAAACAGTATCCTTATCCTTCCATCAGATCTACCAACCCACCTGTATTGGTGCCTTGCATTTAGCTAAACTGTGCGCCTATCTGAGGCCAGCTCCTTCCCTTGTCCCTGTCTCTTCTCACCCACTTAGGGACTCTTCTGCAACTATACCTTACCTTTCCTGTATAGTCAGTTTTCTTTCCTTACTGCATCACTCCCATAAGCATACAAACTTACTGTAACAACTCACATTAAACACTCTTCCTTGATAGCACTCCCTCTTTTAATTATAGGCCTTTCCTCCCCTTTTCTGAAACACACATTTAAATGTTTTTAATCTTCCTTATTAGTTATAATGAGATTTTCATGCTCTCACTCTACTGAAACCATGATTGCTAAAGTCATCAGTGATCTCCACATGGCAAAATCAAATGGCCAAGTCTCAGAATTTCTGCAGACTTTGAAAAAGCTTATCAACCTTTACTGCAACACTTTCTTCACTTGGCTGACAAGGCCTCAAATGCTCCTGGTTTTCTTCTTACCACACTGGCTGCTCCTGCTCAATCTACCTAGGAATATTTACCTATTCCTCCTCTCCTTCCCAATCTCTTAGTCAGAAAGTGCCCAGGGCTCAGTCTGCAGACACCCAGTACAAATGGCCCTAGTGCCTTCTCAATGCCGATGGATCCCAAATGGTATCTCCAGCCTAAGTCTTTCAGAATTCAGAATATCCATCAACTGTCCACTCACCTCCTCCATATGGCAATCTAATGGCCACAGTGGAACTCTGACTTTACCATAATTCCCTCTTCCTCCTCAAAACCTGATCCTCCTGCTGTGTTCCTCCTTCTGATCATCCATTTATTCTGTTCAAAATCAGAAAGAGGCTTCATGCTTCTTTATTCTCTTATACATACACCAAATTCATTCTTTCATCAAATCCTATAGTTTCTGCTTCCAAAGCAAGTCTGAAATCTGACCACACCTCTGCATCTCCACAGCTGCTGCCCCATCCTAGCCACCACATGTCTCTTATACATCACCAGACTACTGCAAAAACTTGCAACTAGTCTCTTTCCTTCAACTCTTGCCCCTACAGTGAATTATCCACACAGCAGTCTTTTAATATATGGATTAGATCATGTTACTCCTCTACTCAACATCTGGTGACTTCCCAGACATGTGGGGAAAAAATCCAGTGATTTTACTATTTTACAAGACCCATGTTACCCACTCTGGCCATATCATTCACGTCATTTTCTGCTCCTCCTCTCTTTATTCCTTATCAGATGGCCTAATCCTCCTCTCTGTTCCTTGGACAATAAGTGCTCAACTCAGGGCATCTGCCCTTGTTGCTCTCTTGGCCTGGAATACTCTTTTCATCAATATTTACATAGCTTAACCCTCATTTTGTTCATTCAAATGTCACCTCCACAAACAGATTTTCCCTGACCATTGCTTCACATAGCCTCTTTGATCACTCTCTAGCCTCTTTTTTCAGCTTCAGTTTTCTGAAACATCACAGTCCTACTTACATTTTTGTGTTTATTTATTGATTATCTGTTTCTCATATTAAAATATAATAATCTCCATAAGGGCAGAGATTCTGGCCTCTTTGAGCCCTCATTATCTCCAATACTCAGAACTGTGCCTGGCACATGGTAGACACTTTAATCAAATGAATGAATGCAAAAATTTCTATGACATTTACATTGTGTCATGGGTTAGACACTATATTTATGCCTGCTTTATCAATTAAAGCTTGCAGATTGTAAGAAATTGGCTCACAGTCACATAGCTAGTAAATGGCAGAACCAGCATTAGGACTCAGGAGATCTGGCTTCAGAGTCCCGCACTCTTAATCATTATGTTCCAAGCTGTCATATTCTGTGAAGCTATTGTCCTCTTTCTTTCATTCTATTTACTATATAGAAAGAGACAGTACCCTTGGCTGCCTTCCCCACCCCTGTCTACTTCCCTCCCTCTTGCAACTAAATTCTATCTGTGCCGATCTTCGATAGCTTCCTTCTCAATAATCATTTTGCTTCAGAACCTTTGTGGAGCCTTTCTGTCCCATATATAACTTCCTTGTTCAATAGGTTCCCAAAGCCCGTTGATTATTCTTTCACAGTATTTTCTGACTCCCTGGCTGCCTTCCTGTTCTCACCAAGTTATATTTTTATTCTCTTCCTTATGACCTCACACCTGAACTTTCAAGAGATTCTCATTTAGATTCCCTGTCTCTAGCTTCTTCCAGACCCTTATCTATCCTGCTGTCAGATTTCTCCAATGGGTCCCCATTGTCTGTGAAGAAAAAGAGCAAAACTCCTCTGCATATCAGAGTGGAACCTACGTTCCTAGTTTCCTGTTGCTATATGCTTATATGCACTCTAGACTCTTGCCAAACTAGATGAATTGCCAGTTCAAAAACATGCATTACCCTTTATTTGTTTTTCATTGTTCACACTTCTTTCCTTTTGGTATGACTCAGTGGCTGGCTACCTCTAGCTAACAGAGTTTGTGCTTCTTTCAGAGATCAGAGTAGATACCGATGCTCTCACAAATTTTCTTTTCTGGTAACTCCACTAAAAAATTATGGCTTCTTTTTTCATGTTTCAGTAGCATGTCTTTATACCACTTTCGTGGTATTTTTTACATACTACCTCATAAGCTTAGGTATTCCAGTCCAAATGTTCTTTCTCTAAATGGTTGTGAATTGCTTCATGACAGGAACTGTATCTAATTAATCTACATATTCACACAGTGCATAACTTGGTACCTAGCACAAAACTGGTGTCAATGTTTTGCTAAGACACACCTGGGCAACTTCAGAACCTCTCTGGTAGATCACCTTTCTAACAATACTGAGGTCGTGCATACTGTATATTACTCATATCCTTTTTCTTTTTTTAAAAGTTTTTTGAATGTAACATCTCCAGTTTACAAATACGGAAACTGAGACTCGTTCTATCCACTGCACTGTGCTGCTTCATTTTGTGGTCTGTCCACTTCACTGAGTTGCTCTATGACTAAGATAACAAACCTTCTCTTATTCATAGTGTTTGGCTCTATGTGAATGAGGCCCTTAAGACAACCAGCAATAGATAGCTTTTCAATATTAAAAAAATAATTTATCAAATAATGCATGTATATGCGTGTACATGGTTTTTTAAAAGTTACATAGGATTACAAAATTTATAAGAAAATTCTGAATCAGAAATTCCATTCCTAGATATATTCTACTCTTGGGTATGTACCCAACAGAAATACATACTATGTTCATCAAAAGTCACGAATGTGTGTGGCAGTACTAGTTGCTGTTCAGCATCTCCATTACAGTGGATAAATAGATTGTCATATATTCAAATAATGGGATAACATTCAGCAATGAAAATAAACAAATTAAAACCACACAAAACAATCTAGAGAATCACACAGACATCATGTTGCAAGAAAGAAACCTAACACATCTGCATGATTTAATTGATGCAAAGTTCAAAAAGGCCACAAATCTTTAGTGTTAGAGTTCAGGAGGGCTGTTACTCTTCAGGAGGGTGGGGTGATGCGTGACTGAAGGAGGCCATGGGCAGCTTCTGCTTATGTTCTAGTTAGTGCTCTGGATGGTGATTAAAGGCATTTTTTTCTTAGGAAAATCATTTAGAATTACATTGGGGATATTTACAATTTTCAATATGTAATACTTCAATAGCATTTGATTAACAGGTAAAAAGGAAATGGTAGAATATATGTCTTTTTAAATAACTTTCTGACATTGCATTCTTCTTTGTTATCTTCAAGGTCTGGGTTGGTGAAATTATATCTAACAAAAGTAAAAGTTCATCATGTGGTCACAGTTGGTTATTTAAAATAAATTATTTATCTTTTGGATAAATAAAATTGTCACTTTGCATCTGACCCTATTGATAAGACCTTAGATAACTTTGTTGAAAAAAAAAAACGACAAGTTGTGATTTTATTCAGAATAGTAGATACATTTACTGATGGGTTCTACTTCCAATTAGTTTGATTTACTAGTATATCAAATCTTGCATAATCCCAAACCCTGGCTCATTTCAGATTTCTAGTCACAAGTATAAAGACATTTGCTGTTTCATTTAGGAATAATTATTTTTGTAGTATTTTAAATTTTTCTCTTCTTTCTTGACATTTCTCACCACACTATATAAAATGTTAATTAGCAGATAAAATACATGCTATCTGATTTGTTTTTGGTTCTTAAGACTCATGGGAAATGTAATTAATTTCATTCGAGTGTAAAATCTGTTTATTTCTCTAAGGTTATCTTTCTTGGTTAACAGCATTACGTGACATACGCTATTCCTTACCCCTAAACACACTTCACAACTAAGTAAGCTGAGGTTCATGAATAAAATGCCAGCTAATAATATATGCAGGAGATAACCCAAATCTTTTGATCCCCAGTCTAGTGCTCGTTCTAGTAAAATGGTGGTAAAGGGTGACCATTTTTAGAATGGCCAAAAAATATTTTAAATATTGCTTCTATGATGAAATTAATTACACGAAAACAATAGCATCAGGTATAACTTTCCTGAACTTTTAAAGGATATAAGGGTCATATGTTGGGTTTCCTGGGACTCAGACTCTAAGAAAGAGATAGGAGGGCAGGATTTATTGGGCAGTGCTCTCTGGAAGAATGCTGTGGGGGGTGAGGGGCCCAGGACTTGGCAGAGAAAGAAATTGAACTGGTGATTCAGGTTAACAGGGGCCTCAGCTGAACTTACAGGTTGCTGTGGGGCTAGGATGATTCTTGAGAGTTGTCCCAAATGAGTTAAGGGAGCCTGGGATTCCGTACCCTCCTCCGGTGGTCACTGATGCAGGCTACCCCAAGAAGGGTGGTGTAGCAGGAGGCCAACAACTTCTTTTGGCTGAGAGCAATTCCTGGAGAGTGATTTAGATTTAGACTATGGTTCTAGAATTTTATAACTCAATGAAATATAACTATGTATATGGCTTTGGAGAGGTCCCTTTTCCATTTTGGACCTGTTCTCTTTTTCTGTAAAATGCTGGGGTAGAGGTGGAAAGTAGGGCCAAGGAAGGGGAGCAGATTGAAGCAGTCGGTGTCTAAGACTATATCAATTGTACAACTCTGGTAATTTAACATGAGAGTTTGGTGGGCAGATTCCTTTTGAATTTCATTGTCTCTTTTTGTTCCTCTTCCCCTTACATATTTGAGAAAAATGGAAATTCAGTTGTTAATGAAAAAAGAAGCCTCAAATAATAGCCAAAAGTATCAAGTGAAAACACTGAGGCAAAAGAGGCTATACTGTTTTGCTTTTGTGATGACTTTGGGACTATTTATGGCAACTGTTTTCTGAGCTTTATAGAACATTCACAGTGAGAGCCAGCCCCTTTGTTCCCATTCCCACCGTCTGCCATAGTCACTTGGCTGCAGAACCCAAACAGTGAGTTGGGAAGCTGTTGAGAAGTGAAATAAAGCTACCTGAGGAAAAGTACATTTTAAAAACTGGAGTTCTGTTGGCTCTAGGTGCTATACTACCAGAAGGTCCTCTTGGATACAGAGGGACATTGAAAGGGACTGACCCAAGCCCTGGAACATTAGATGCCAAGTCAGATTCCATGTTTGACACTTGCATACATGGCCTAAGAAGCTCAATGGGTTTTGGGGCCTGGGTATCCATTGCATCACCATATGGTCCTTCTTGATGTCCACATTCATCCAAGAAAGCTTTCTCAGGAGTAAGAGAAAGAGTGGTGCTCCAGGACCATAAACACCAGCAGCATAGACTTTCAGCTATTCAGAACTGTGGGAACAAGCAGCAGGGGGTTCAGAGCTTGTTTAAGTTTACATCTTTAATGATACCATTACCTAATATACGACTCCAAATAATAACTTTATTATAACATTATTAAGATCAGTTTTTTCCTTTGAATCTTGAATGGCATGCTTCAATCCTCCTCTTACTGTAAGAGGAAATCTTTTTTCCTCTGTAGCCCCCACATAGCCATGTAAATGGCTTTTTATAAGAGTGGGCTTAATAACAATTGTGAATGAATGAGAGTAAAACAGAGAGGTTCTTTCTTGATAGTCCTATAAGAAAATAGCATTTTTAAAAATTGGTTAGTAATTCTGGATCTTCAAAATCAGCAAATTAGTAGTTTTGTACAGACAATCTAGATATGACTTTTTTTTTTCATTTTTATTGAGATTGTTCAGATACCATACAATTATCCAAAGATCCAAAGTGTACAATCACTTGCCCCTGGGTACCCTCATACAGCTGTGCATCCATCACACTTAATTTTTGTTCAATTTTTAGAAACTTTTCATTACTCCAGACAAGAAACAAAGTGAAAGATGAAAAAAGAAAAAAAGAAAATGAAACTCTAAACCTCCCCTATCCCTAACCAACCCCTCTCAGTTGTTGACTCCTAGTATTGATATAGTACGTTTGTTACTGTTTATGAAAAAATGTTGAAATACTACTAACTGTAGTATATAGTTTGTAATAGGTATATAGTTCTTCCCTATATGCCCCTCTATTATTAACTTCTAATTGTATTGTCATACATTTGTTCTGGTTCATGAAGTGATTTCAAGTATTTATACAGTTGATCATGGACATTGCCCACCATAGGATTCAGTTTTATACATTTCCATCTTTTGACCTCCAACTTTCCTTCTGGTGACATATATGTCTCTGAGCTTCCCCTTTCCACCTCATTCACACACCATTCAGCGCTGTTAGTTATTCTCACATCTTGCTGCCAACGCCCCTGTTCATTTCCAAACATTTAAGTTCATCCTAATTGAACATTCTGCTCATACTAAGCAAGAGCATCTACATTTCTTCCACAAGGCAGGAGGGAGAGTCAAAGAAGGTAGAGAGGCAAAAGAAAGAGGAAACAAACAAAAAAAAAAGACAGCTAGGAAGCAGCAAAAGGAAAAATAACCTTAAATCAAAGTAGAATAAAGAATCAGACAATACCACCAATGTCAAGTGTCTAACATGCCTCCCCTATCCCCCCCTCTTATCTGCATTCACCTTGGTATGTCACCTTTGTTACATTAAAGGAAGCATAATACAATGGTTCTATTAGTTACAGTCTCTAGTTTATGGTGATTGCATCCCTCCCCCAATGCCTCCCCATTTTTAACACCTTGCAAGGTTGACATTTGCTTGTTCTCCCTCATAAAAGAACATATTTGTACATTTTATCACATTTGTTGAATACTCTAGATTTCACCAAGTTACACAGTCCCAGTCGTTATCTTTCCTCCTTTCTTGTGGTATCTCACATGCTCCCCATCTTTCTCTCTCAACCGTATTCATAGTTACCTTTGTTCAGTGTACTTACATTGTTGTGCTACCATCTCCCAAAATCGTGTTCCAAACCACGCACTCCTATCTTCTATCACCCTGTAGTGCTCCCTTTAGTATTTCCTGTAGGGCAGGTGTCTTGTTCACAAAGTCTCTCATTGTCTGTTTGTCAGAAAATATTTTGAGCTCTCCCTCATATTTGAAGGACAGCTTTGCTGGATACAGGATTCTTGGTTGGTGGTTTTTCTCTTTCAGTATCTTAAATATATCACACCACTTCCTTCTTGCCTCCATGGTTTCTGCTGAGACATCTGCACATAGTCTTATTAAGCTTCCTTTGTATGTAATGGATTGCTTTTCTCTTGCTGCTTTCAGGATTCTCTCTTTGTCTTTGACATTTGATAATCTGATTATTAATTGTCTTGGCGTAGGCCTATTCATATCTCTTCTGTTTGGAGTACGCTGCGCTTCTTGGATCTGTAATTTTATGTCTTTCATAAGAGATGGGAAATTTTCATTAATTATTTCCTCTATTATTGCTTCTGCCCCCTTTCCCTTCTCTTCTCCTTCTGGGACACCAATGATACGTACATTATTGTACTTTGTTTCATCCTTGAGTTCCCGGAGATGTTGCTCATATTTTTTCATTCTTTTCTCCATCTGCTCCTTTGCGTGTAGGCTTTCAGGTGTTTTGTTCTCCAGTTCCTGAGTGTTTTCTTCTGCCTCTTGAGATCTGCTGTTGTATGTTTCCATTGTGTCTTTCATCTCTTGTGTTGTGCCTTTCATTTCCATAGATTCTACTAGCTGTTTTTTTGAACTTTTGATTTCTGCCGTATATATGCCCAGTGTTTCCTTAAAGCCTCTATCTCTTTTGAAATATCTCCTCTAAACTTTTTTATTTGATTTCGCATTAGTTGTTTAAATTCCTGTACCTCAGTTGAAGTGTACGTTTGTTCCTTTGACTGGGCCATAACTTTGTTTTTCTTAGTGTAGGTTGTAATTTTCTGTTGTCTAGGCATGGTTTCCTTGGTTATCCAAATCAGGTTTTCCCAGACCAGAACAGGCTCAGGTCCCAGAGAGAAGAAATATTCAGTATCTGGTTTCCCTGAAGGTGTGTCTTAGAAAATTTCTCCACCCTTTGATGCCTCAGGTCACTGTGCTTTTCTGCCCAGCAGGTGATGCCTGTTAGCCTATAATTCTTGACTGGTGTGAGGAGGTATGGCCGTGTTCCCCCAGGCTCTGGGGTCTGGTTCTGAATGGAAAGGGCCCCACCCCTTTCCTCCTAGAGAAGACAGACCCCCCCAGGTGGAGGACATTAGCATTTCAATGGTCTCGCTCTCTGCTTGTGCTGTCTCCACCCTTCCCCAAGTCACAGCCCTGGAAACTGAAAATGACTGGGGCTTTCTCCACTGAGCCAAAAAAGAAACAGATAGTCCCCTTCAGACCCAGTCCAAGGCGACCCTCCGGCTCTCCAAGGTCAGTCGTCACCCAAAGCCTCTGTCTGTTTTTTGGGGATGCGTACCTGTAGTGAGCAGTTCACACTCGCTACTTAAAACCCCAGTTGGAGCTCAGCTGAGCTATATTCGCTTGCTGGGAGAGAGCTTCTCTCTGGCACCACGAGGCTTTGCAGCTCGGGCTATGGGGGATGGGGTCTCGCGACTTGGATCCACAGGTTTTACTTACAGATTTTATGCTGTGATCTTGGGCATTCCTCCCAATTCAGGTTGGTGTATCATGAGTGGATGGTCTTGTTTGTGCCCCCTCAGTTATTCTGGATTATTTACTAGTTGTTTCTGGTTTTTTGTAGTTGTTCCAGGGGGACTACTTAGCTTCCACTCCTCTCTATGCCGCCATCTTGCCCCGCCTCCCTAGATATGACTTTTAAACTAAAAAAGTACCATCTCCCAAAATTGTGTGGAGTGCAAAGTTGTGTCTATAAGGAGGATTTTACGAGGTAAGAAATGGCTTATTTATCAGAGATATGGGAATACTCAGGTAGAGACCTGACAGAGTTGGTGAAAACAAAGAATTTTGGATGATGAAATATAAAAATAATATAAATTTAGCTTTTAGAAAGGTTTCCTAGAGCAACATAGAAATAGTCCCTAACTTTTTAAAATTGTGTCACCTAAGTTTTCTTTAATTCCTCATATCTCAAAGATTTCTACAACAAAATACAGCCATCATTGATTCTAAGGACCCTTCCCATCTGAGTTAAGGTCTTTTGAAGATCTGGGGTAACTTATAGAAGATTAAGGCCAGTGAGCCCACAGTGTCTGGACCTCACAGGAGGGGGCAGTGTGATGCTTCAGTTCATCTCAAGAGCATCATTTGGTCCCAGAGCAGAGTCCACTTTTCCTGTCTTCTGTTTGATGCCCATGGTGTCATAATGGACACCCAGGTGTTCACAAGTATTTCAGACTTCTGGACTTCATTGCCGCATCTCAATTGAGAAGATCTCAGTAGAGAAGGGCCAGCTAGAAGGGAGTAAATGGAGACTGTAGGAGCCTGAAGTTCCCTACTCACAGTGCCTTCCATTTTTATCTCAGTGTGTTTTCATAGCCATCCTGTGGCAAGCACTGGGCTAGGTACCTCCACGTCACAGGTCATCTTGTAAAGTGTGTATAACCCACATTACAAATGTGGTTAAATTAAGGGTCCTCCCTTAGCTCTTAATAATAGAACCAGAATTTGAACCCAGATTTAGTTTTTTAAACATAACTCCAGTTATTTTTCTCCCCAGGGAAGAACTTTTCTTTATAATCTCAATGATCTTTCAGTGCCATAATCCCCAGGTTTCAAATTGGAGTTGAAAACTACTATTTATCTGCTTCTATCTCAAAGTATTGTACTCTTTTTTCAAACACAAAACAGGGTATTTTAAACAACATTTCCCATTAAGTCATATTCAGCCCAGTCTTGGGTTGCTCTTTTGGAGCCCTGCAAATTAATAACAAGAACCAATGACAATAACTGATGTTTATGGCATGCTGACTCCTGGCCAGCTGCTCTGTGTGGGGTCTTATGGTGGTCTGAAGTTTTATGTACCCTAGAAAATCATGTTCTTAAATTTAATCCTTTCCTGTGGGTATGAACTCATTGTAAGTTAGGACCTTTTGATGGAGCTCCTTCAGTGAAGGTGTGGCCCAGCCCAATTAGGATGGGTCTTAATCCTATTACTAGAGTCCTTTATAAATGGAATGCAATTCAGACAGACAGAGAAAGTCACAGGCAGCCAGAAGCTGAAATTCAATGGAAACCAGAAGAGAAGGGAGAGACCAGAAGAGGCTGCCCTGTGCAAAGGAGCTAAGAACCAAGAATCACTGGCAGCAACTGATCTCCCACCACAGTCTTTGGGGAGAAAGCATTGCCTTGATGATGCCTTGATTTGGATTTTTGCCCACCCTCAAAGCATGAGAAAATAAATTCCCATTGTTTAACCCAACTGATTTCATAGTATTGGCTTGTGCAGCCCAGGAATCTAAAACAGATCTCGAATCCTCACAAACACACCATTAGGTTGGTATTATCATCATCTCCATTTTACAGATGAAGAAACTAAGAAATAGAGAGCTTGAATAACATACTCAAGTCAATGTATGATTATCTCTTATTGCATAATAAATTATCCCCAAAATGCAGTAACATGAAACCACAGACATGTATTACCTCAACAGCTTTTGAGAGTCAGGAAGCCAGGAGCAGTTTGGATAGGTGGTTCTGGCTCAGGTCTCAACCTGCTTTGTGAGCTTTCTCACAGGACCTCAGTTCATCATCCCACTGACCCCCCCACAGATCTGCTGGCATCCGTCAGCTTCCCCACCCCAGCCAGTGATCGAAGAGAGAAAGAGCAAACAATCAAAATCTTTTTCTTAACCTAATCTCTGTCACATTCTATTGGCAACACAGACCAGCCCTGATGAAGTATGGGATGGTACTGCCCAGGAGGTTGGAGATCATTGAGAGCCATCTGAGATACTGGCTCTGACACTCACTCACTTAGCAAGAGGTAGAACCAGATACTGAGCCCACACTGACTGACTTCAGTGCTTGGGCTCCTTATTGCTGTGTTAAGAATAACTACAGAACACATATTTGTTAATGTTAGTACTTTTCCTAAAGGAACATTTTTTTTTGGAGTTAATAGCTACTTGTAGATGCCATTCTGTGACACTTGCTTCTTAGAGAAAATTCAAAAATGTGAAAGCAATATGAATATTTATCAATGGCAACCGACTAAATTTCCAGGTAGTTCAGATAATATACAGATGATTGCAGAAAAGGGATGGTAAGCAGAAGCAGAATAAGAAATAATTTTACCTAAACTCTTTTCACTTCCAAATACCATTATCTTTAAAACTATTTTATCTACCTCCCCTCCACACCAAATCTCTCAATGTTGTCAAGTATCATGTTGAGAAATATCTACGGAGGGTTTTATGCTTTAAAAACTGTATCTCCACTTTAGGTATACTATAGGTTGAATTTAGTGCTGACATTTCAAGGAATGTAATAAAAGTTTTCCAGTACCAAAGTGCCTTGTTCAGGGAGGAAAATAATTTGGTGAGGGAATTTCTACTTGAAAAATCTTTGTGTATCAATGTCAGATATAAATTCAATTGTCAGCAAGCTGTGTCAGAACGGATATCTTGTAATTTTTGGGCACAGAGCAGAGATTTATTGAATATGCCTGATGAGATCCTTCTCCAAGCTATTTTATATAAACATAGCAATGTAGTGAATGCTTTGAATTGTAGAGTTTGTGTATGTGTATGTTTCTTGCTCTCAACGCTGACATTTAGAGGAAAATGCAAAAGATGTTTCAATACAGTGTTTTAGCCAACTTAAGCTAGATTGATTTCTTTTTTTTGCAACTACTATGTTATAATGTTTGTTATAAGTATAGACTTCTTTTATAAATGAATCATGGATCAAAATACTCCAAAACCAAAGCTTTGGAATACTAACTATTCAATTTCATATCCTGAGATAAAGCATTTTTGAGAGGTGGAAACGTACAATAGATTTATTATTTTTAAACAACTTCTGTTCTTTGCAAACCCTTTGTATCCAGGTCAATAGCCAAAATGCAAAACTATTAGAACATAAAATTTCTTTCTCCAGTAATGAAGGACTCAGACTTAGAATGTATTTAGTCTCGTGGGGTTCTAGTTTGCTGATGCTGCCGGAATGCAAAACACCAGAGATGGATTGGCTTTTATAAAAGGGGGTTTATTTGGTTACACAGTTACAGTCTTAAGGCCATAAAGTGTCCAAGGTAACGCATCAGCAATCGGGTACCTTCACTGGAGGATGGCCAATGGCGTCTGGAAAACCTCTGTTAGCTGGGAAGGCACGTGGCTGGCGTCTGCTCCAAAGTTCCGGTTTCACAATGGCTTTCTCCCAGGACATTCCTCTCTAGGCTGCAGTTCCTCAAAAATGTCACTCTTATTTGCTCTTGGGTTGTTTGTCCTCTCTTAGCTTCTCCGGAGCAAGTCTGCTTTCAACAGCCGTCTTCAAACTGTCTCTCGTCTGCATCTCCTGTGCTTTCTTCAAAGTGTCCCTCTTGGCTGTAGCTCCTCTTTAAAATGTCACTCTCAGCTGCACTAAGTTCCTTCTGTTTGTCACCTCATTTATATTGCTCCACTGATCAAGGCCCACCCTGAGTAGGTGGGGCCACGCCTCCATGGAAATTATCTCATCAGTGTTATCACCTACAGTTGGGTGGGGTGCATTTCCATACAAACAAACTAATCCAAATGTTCCAACTTAATCACCACTAATATGTCTGCCCCACAAGATTGCATCAAAGAATATGGCTTTTTCTGGGGGACATAATATATTCAAACCAGCACACGTGGGTTCTCTCATTTCTCTGATTTATAGATTCTGTGGCTTGCCAAACGTTTTATGTCTCTCTCCAGATGTATTCAGTTCTATTCAAAGAGGTAGATACTCATGAAACTTTTTCTAAATGCATTTAAAAATGTTGGTTAAGTTAAAATAATAATATTGATAAAGAAATGGGCCACAATTTGTTGGATGGGTGCCTTCTATGCTTAAGGAAAACTGTCATTGTGGCATTTATCCTATGAGTAAAACTAGTCACAACAGGGAAGACCTGACAGCCTGGCAATCAGCCATACTGGCTATGCATACTGGCTATGCAGTTCATCAATAAGATGGCTGAAATCTTAAATTGACTGCCCTAGAGTCTTGGAATTGCAATTGTATAAATATAGACTTTCTGTTATTGTATGACTTTTATTTACAAATGCATTCAAGCCTTTATTATTATTATTTTATACCTGTAATAGCTATACACCCTGGGAGACTAAATAATATATCACACCCTTTAATAAATTTCCAGTGGGTTAAAATGACAGATTTCTAAATATCTTTTTGGAAAATCTTACTTATTAAGTCACTTGAAGAATCGAAGTGTCTCTAGCACTGTACTATAAGAGACATGAAGACATCAACTTTATTACCTCATTTCCTTAAGGAATTTAAAATCATTTTGGCCCGTATCTAGTTTGAATCTCTGATTCTTTTTAAAAGTGACCTAGTTTTTTGGTTTTGTTTTTTTTTTTTTTTTCTGGAGACTATCATGTGTAGCCATATGTTAACTCTTTATAAATTATCTTTATTGAGGCATTACACTATATACCATTTCTTGTCAATTTCTTCCCTAAAATAATTTTGAAAAACTATCCTCTCACACATTTAAAATGTTTTTTATAAGTTAAATAGCTGTGAAAAATGTAATTTTTCTGGCATGCCATTCTTTGATATAAATCCAAAAGCGTAAATATACCATAATAATTTGGTATATACCATTATCCATTTTCAAAATAAATGAAGAAGCTCCTCTTTCACAGAGATAAATTTACATCACTCATTTTTCTCTAGAGAATAATCTAATAATGTGATATATTTTTAAGATGAAGGGTTTTTTATTGATCATCTATCTTATTTCTTTGCAATATAACATTTTTATAACCTGAAATTCTATGTTTTTATTTCACTTCCCATGACTATAAGTCTTTAAATGTTAAACATTGTTCTTCTTTACTGAATTAACTTTACAGTTACTATTTCTACAAAATTGTCTGTAGAGTAAGATTTTATTGGAATTATTATCACTTAATAGCATGAATGGGGCTTTTTGTTCAATTACTTCATGTATCCATGGATGAATATTGCCTGTTTCATACATTCTATTCCAATATTTCTCTTTTTTTGGCTCTTTAAAATTATTTTTCTTAGAGAAGTCATAGGTCTACAGAAAAACCATGCACAGAATCGGAGTTCCCATATACCACCCTATTATTAATGCCTTGCATTTGTATAGTATATTTGTTTATCCAAGTATTTCTTTTTATTGATCTAAATACTTAGAGACCTTGTTTGTATATACGTATGAGGGGCATTATGTCAATGAGATTGTTACAGCAATCACTCAATGATTTGAACTTTCTAACATATAGTATGCCAAAATCACACAATGATCTCTCATCAAAAATCATTTTTAATCATCTTTAAACTAAGAAATAGCTGAGTCCTTCCTTGATTTATGCTGAAAGTAAAAGTTTTGGAAACCATTCGACATGCAAGAGCATTTGTTATTCACTCATCAGAGTTATTTCTCATTTATTTGGAAGAACACCAATAGAGAGAGCTTTACCAAGACCTACCGTATAATTATAAAATACACCAACAGTTTTTTTTTTTTCCTCACTTAGAGGTACCATGTGTAACACAATATATCAAGGTAGGATTGGAGAAATTGCTTATAATATACCTTTACTAATATAATTTTTGATAAAATACTATTATATTATCAGATGATTTATATATTTTTATACAATTTGTGGAAAACAGTCATCATTTAATCTACCTAGAGTAGATTCCCAGCACTTAATCCTTTTAGAGTCAACTCTTATTTTCAAATCAGTCAAAACTTTCTACCTGAATAGGTCTGGCTCCATTTTCAATTCAAATAAACACATTAACATTTATTTCATGGAATATTATATATACACTAAAAACCAAATCCTGGAAAGCAGTTTTAAAAGATAGTTCACTAGAAGCAGTCATTTTTAATTTAAAGTGTCATATAATTTATATAAATATTTAACCTATATATCTAAGTTAGAAGAACAGCAAATCTACACATTGTTTCTCATTATTTAGTTTTCAGTAATGCAAAGTGATTTGTGTCTATAATTATAAAGTTATACATGAAATGAGGAATATGATAAAAAGAAAGGTATTCCTTTGATAAATGTGCATGCATACTTATGTTGAACTCCAGTGATTGGCTTTAAGGTATAATCAAATGAAAATCACATATATTACAGAAATACCTTCATTAATGTCATAGACATAGTAACCAAACTTTTACTATGTACTCAATGCAAGAATATAGTGGTCATTCTAATCATTGGCATATATTTTATGTTTTATTAATAAGAGGTAGGAAATACTAAGCATTTCATAAGATAATACAACATGAAGTTAGACTATAATTAGAATAACTAAATTCATAACATATAATTGAATAGGTGTTGAATAATTTCCACTAAATCTAAAAGAAATCATGTAAGATTCTTATCTTAGAGATATGCAGAATAACCAAAAAGCTTTGGTCTTCCATGAAAATGTGTATTTAAAATAATCACTGTCACTCACCCACACTGCTTTGGCTATTTGAAGGTATTTTCTCTCTATTTAAAGACAAATCCTAAGAATAAGTATTGAAAATATTCCTTGCTTTTCTCTCCAGACTCTCACTTAACAGCACTGGGTTCTTTTACAGAAGTAAAGGAAAATTCCCACCCAACTCACGCTATACGATATACCTGTCAGATCTCTGACCAACCAGGCATTTCTAAGGCCGTCATTTGTCTGTAACTGAAAAGCTAAGTAAAAACAAAACAAAACCAAAACAAACAAAAAAATCACAAGCAGAAAGGAAGTCTTAAGGTGGCCTTATGATGACTTGATTAATGGTTCCTTTGTTTGGAAGATGGGAGGTTTTTAAACTCCAAGATAATGCTTCATTGTATGATGCTTGAGGAGTGAGCTTTCTTTTCTAAAGTGGGAAACAGGCTTTTGAAACGAGAGGTAAGTAAGGGAGCCTTCATGATGCTGTGAAGAGTATGTCTGACTTTGAGGATCTGAAAATTTGCCTTTTCCTTTTTGTTTGTTTGGTGGATATGTAGGATTAAAAAAAAAAAAATTAATGTCTCTGTCTTGCAGCTGTCGTGAGTGCCATCCCTGTGCCAACTCTAGAAAGTGCCCAGTATCCAGGAGTCCTGCCGTCTCCCACGTGCGGATACCCCCACCCACAGTTCACTCTCCGGCCGGTGCCATTCCCAACCCTGTCAGTGGACCGAGGCTTTGGGGCAGGAAGAAGTCAGTGTAATGCATTTTCCTTCCTTTTTACAAACAACAAATGAATAGCACAAAGAATGTCATGTCAAATGTGTAGCATTTTGGCCTTCTTATCTATTGAAAGATGGATTTACCTATAATCTGGAGATTAGAATTTTCTTTTCCAACATAGTTCTTTGGATTCTACTCACATGCTTCTGGACTAATTTCCTGAGAGTCATTCCATAGAATACTCCACTTCCAATAGGGAGAGTGATGAGAAAACAGTGGTCTAGCCATTCAGACAAACAATGATGCGGTGGGTGCTTGAAATGAATATGTCCTGTTAACTAGTAGGTTAATAATCAAGTGACCATCTTGATTTTCTTATTTAAGTGTCTGTGGTCATATTTAAATGTCTCATTGATTCCTGACAAGCCAATACTTGGATGAATGTTTTAATATTCTTTTAGTTAAATCAATTAAGCAATACTTTTTCATCTTTAAGAATTAATTATTGGAGAAGAAGATTTCCCAGTGAGGGTAGGAATGAAGACACTCAAGCTGTTATATACACTCTGGTGCTTTCTCCTATGCCATTTGACTTTTTTTTTCCTCCAAGCACAGCATTTTTAAATTGATTTTATGGCTTTCATCTCTTCTTTAAGAACAGGTGACTCAGCAGCTCATGTGAGATAGGATGTTTTGTAATAGATAAGATGGTAACAGCAATAAAATGTATTTGTGAGGTAAGCTGTATTTTTTCCACTCCAACAGGGACAGCTCTAGGGAATCATAAGTCATCTAGATATAGCAAGGTTAGAATTAAAAGGCATCAAAAATCTGCCAAGGAAGAATTAGGTTTATTTTCCCTTCCTCACTATATATCGTGTCTACAGAATAGAGCTTTGTGCAAAAGCTTGAGGAGAAAGTCCCCAAACCATATTGAAATGAAATTTAAATGAGAAACAAGGGAAGTCCTAAAACCAAAATTTCCAAATCCCAACACACCTATGATGACAATTTGAGTCAAAGAATTAGGAGCCAACAAGTTCTTTCCCCAAAATAAAGAGAGGGTTTTGGTTTTAGTTTTTTTCCTCCTTGGAATAGTCGTCTACTTTTTTTTTTTTTTTTTTTTTTTTTTTTTAATTTCATCTAAATGCATATTTTGCTGACTTTAAAAGGGAGCATAGAAAGAATCTGTAGAATGGCCTTGATCTGGTCACTCCAACATGACTGAGAAAGATTCGGGTAGATGTATACAAGCAAAGTTCATAAGAATTTTGAATAGAAATTATCTATTTTTATTCATAGTGTGTACCTATCATTTCTTTTCATCTTTTAAAGATCCATACTTCCCTTCTGGAATGCTATTCATTGGGTTTAATTATTTCATTTACTCTTTCCTTTTCTCTCTGGAGTTGGTCCAGCATGCAAAACTATGTTTTATTGAATTATGTGGAAATGATTCCCAAAGTTAATATTCAGTGAAGAAAAAGAAAAGTAATGAACTAATATACAATAAGTTATCTGTAATTAAAAACATTTAGTCTACTTAGATTTTTTGTTTTGTTAATTGCTTTAAATGTTAGGGTTATTAAATGAAGGTAGCTATAGGTTTTAAGGATTCCTAAAAAAGTGCTTAGTAATTTTTGAAGCTTCCTAAAATCACAAGGCAATGATATTGCACTCCTGTCAAAGATTTTATAGATTTTTTTTAAGGTCTTTAATTTTTTTTTAGATTTTGAAATAATCTCCTATCTACAGAATAATTGGAAAGTTAATACTTTTTTTTCATTATTGTTCCCCTAGGGCCTTTTTAGATATTTAATTCCTCCCCCATGAAATTTTGATACCAAGATTTGCCATATATACATTCATGAGCTATGGCCCTGTATGAGGGCACAAACCATTGTAATCTAAGATGTTTTTACCACTCAAAACCCAATTTTTGCTTCCTTGGGAATGGTATCACCCCTGTTGAGAATGCATGTTCTAGAGAGTTCCAGTCTTCTCTTACCCAGCTTCCCCTAATGTTAACATCCTATTTAACCATGGTATATTTGCCAAAACTAAGAAATTAACATCAATAAAATACCATTCCTACACTATAGACTTTAGTCTGATTTCTCCAACTTTTCCACTAATATCCCTTTTCTTTTCCAGAATCCAATCCAGGACCCCACATTTAGTTGTCAATGTCTCTTTAGTCTCCTCCATTCTGTGACAGTTTCTGTGTTTTTCCTTGTCTTTCGTGACTTTTTGACACTTTTGATGCATACTTTTCTGGTATTTTGTAAAATGCTCCTCAGTTTGTGTTTGTCTAATGTTTCTTCATGATTAGACTGAGATGATGGATTTGTGGGAAGAATGCCACACAGGTGAAGTGCCTTTCTCACTTTCTCATCACATCATGTC
This sequence comes from Choloepus didactylus, assembly GCF_015220235.1. NCBI lineage: Eukaryota > Metazoa > Chordata > Mammalia > Pilosa > Megalonychidae > Choloepus > Choloepus didactylus. Next base: position 27,030,953 of record NC_051322.1, on the reverse strand, counting down.
AGGGGTGCATGATTTCAACATAACTTATTACTTGTTATGTTAACCTTGATCACTTTGATTAAGGTGATGTCTGCCAGGTGTCTTCAACATGAATTTACTATTTTGTAGATTTTTATTGTTTACTATTTCTTAGATTTTTAAATATATATTCAGTCATTTATCAACTATCCTTGACCAAAGCTATGTGCAACATAAGAGGATTATGAACTAGTGTGTATTTCCAAGTGATTGCTGAAGAAAATATAATAAGCACTCTTTTCTAAGAAGCTAAATAGTCTCTAAATCACTGCCAGAAACAGTTAACTTCCAGCTTTTCAGTATTGGTTTCTAAATGCCTTGGAGAACACTAAACAGTGTTTCTCTCTCAAGCAAAAAACATTTCATGACTCTGGGTGGAGATGACTTATTAGTAACCTTGAAGAACAGAGAAAGGCACACATAGGAAAAGAAAAGTTTGACATTGCCAGGTATAGAGACTCTTTCCTCCAAAGTTACCTAATAAAAGACCTTTGAGTTTTACAGCAGATTAATCACTAAAGCCCTGCCCTGAAAGCTGCTGCTTTCACAAATAAAGCTGAATTTCTCTCCTCACTATAAGGAAAAGAGAACTATATAGTACATTTGCATTATGCTCATTGGCTGATCTGTCAATAAAGATCTATATAGTTGTGAAGGATAAATATTTCCTCTCCTTACTAGCAAACTGCAGTTCTGCTCTTAGCCTCAATAGGCAAATGACCTGTACTTGAAGAACAGTACGCAGCTCCATATTTTGATAACTTTGACAAAGAGATAATCTTGAGTCCTCATTTCAACAAATCACTACAAAATTGGCATCCCCACTTCCTCATCTTTGAAACAAATATATGGTAAAGATGGTTAAATTATCGCCAGTATTCCTCTCGGTTCTCACATTGTCCTAGTGGGTGAGAAGGGTGGCCAACTTTTTTCATGTTATTTTTCTTCCCCCACATTGTAAATCAACTAACAAGTGGGAGTTGATCTAGATGAAATTAGGAGCATAATGGAATTCATGGATTTTTCTCTGGTTTTGTTTTGTTTTGTTTTAATCCAAGCTGTGAAGAACTGGAGTTACTCAGGAAAATATAGCATGATGCTGTTCTTTCTGCAATTAAGGAGTGAATTGAGTTCCTAGAAGTGTTCATGTCTTACAGTCTTTGCTTAGAGTTATTGGCGTGTTATATTTCTTTCATGTATTGCCGTTTTAGATAGAAGAAAAATCCTCATTTCCATTTTTGCGATATTTTTGCCAGTTATTCTGTAACAATTATTTATGTGTGTTGACATTAATTATTATAAAGTGCCTTGAGATTTGACTCTCCTGTGTAATTGTATGCTATTTGTATAATGAATTGAGCCTATTTCATCATTTGAAAACGAGTGCCTTGCCAGCACATATTTGATTCTCATTCTGCTCTCTGAATTAGAGGGAGGTTGCAATTTGTGGGTGAAAGGAGGTTTTCTTTCCTTTCAGAGCTCTCACCACAGCTAAATGTCATGTCACTGAGCCAATTTGTTTCATGTAGGTGTCCTGAAGCTGGCGCCTGGACTGGCCCAATAGGCTCCTCTGAAATGAGGGCATTTCTCTGGTGAAGCGGTTGCTATTGTGCTTGTTTAAATGTTTTACTGCCCTAAATGTCAGGCAGTTCTGAAAAGCATTTATTTTGCCCCATGTAAAATATAAGAATTATGAATTGTCCATGGAAATCCTATACTTGTCCACTGCATTAGATATTAAGCAAAATTGTATTTTGAGTAGAACAAAAGCAGTCTCATAGGTTGTGGGTATAGTAAGTCCCCAGGGTGGGCTCTCCCCTCCCATGGAGTATATTTAGACACTTTCCTTTTCAACACGTGTGGTTCAAAGGAGAGATTTCAGTACAGAGCTAGTCCCTCTGTGTCATGCCACTATAATTTCTCTTAAAGTCAAGAGCCACATCACCGTGGTTCAGTGGAAATAATGTGGCAGCTTTTGAAAGCCCGAGGATAGAGAGTTGGGCATGCAGAGTTTTGTTTTTAAAGACACTGATGAAAAAGAGTAGGAATGGGGATGGTCAGAATTAAAGTCAGTGATACCAGAATTCACATGAATAGCAAAGTTTTGTCAAAATAAACTAAATTTCAGAGGATTAAACACAAATGCATGTAAATTTTATTAAACCTGTGATCATGAAAGTTTAGCATAAATTTCATTTTCAAAATGTAAAACAATAGAAAAGGAAGAAATGATGGAAAGAAAGAAAGAATAAAGAAAGGAAAGTAGGAAGACATTCCCAAACAAATTATCATTTCTTTAATGGCTAAAAGAGCTTTGAAAATGTGATGTGGATTAATTGTGATCCATCTTCAATAGAAAGAATTACCTAAGCAAATTTCTGATTAAAATTGTAAAATTTCTTTTCCTGGAGAGATATTTTTGGTATAATAGGGATATAAAAATCAGATCATTGGCAGTGAAAAGAGGCCCAGATATGAGGTCCTACCAAGGAACATGTGTAGTTCGCAGAACAAACAGACCTCTGGTCAAGTTGAAGCCAAGGCATTTTAAGTTCCCTAAGATGCCCGCTGTGAGATTATAAACCCCTTGTGATGAATACTTTTCTCCATCCGAAGGATTAATGCTAGATCCCTTTCTGGGGTGGGGGTGGGGGAGCATGTTTCTCCTTTGTAAGCAGTACTGCAATCTGATTCCTCACGAGACTCCTTTGGACCTGTGGATTGAAAGAAGTCCTATCTAAGACTGAAATTAAAGTCGACCTCTCTATGAGAACAGAGAGTAAGAACAGGATTCACAGCATTCTCAAGGCCAAGGATGCCCTTGGTCAATTACTGGCTAAATAATCAAGCCTTTATTTAGACAATTGACCATTCATCATTTTCTCCTTTAGACTAAATATGAGTGCAGAGTAAACTGCTTGATTTCCTTGGTCTCTAAAATTTGTTCCCAACCATCTCATTACACAATCCTATTTGAAAAGAAACACACATGTTCCTCTCACCTTTACATTCTTACATTCATTTTAGCTCCTTATAACACTTGTCTGAAGCCCCCATCCTTTTTGCCCTTATGTAATAACCACGATCCCCAGGGATTTTCCCTACTGTTTCCTTGCAGCCCCTCACTCTAACCTTGATCTCTTGCATGCCTATCTTTGATAGGCCTTCCTAGCCTGGAAATAAGATACTTCTTTTTGTTCAAACTCCTCTTTCCCTCATGGTTTTTAGCAGTTTGCTGTCTTGCATACATTTCCCTTACATGAGATATCTTTTACCCAGTCTCTGCGGGTTTTCTGGCTCTGGGTGCTACGACCAGCCCTCAGCCTACCCTATACCTTCCTGCCTCCACCTTTGCATGGAGTGAGCTTAGGGAGTGGTCAATAACCCAGATGACCTCTAGTTCTTTCTCAATGTAGAAGAATGAATTTTAATTTCAAATACTGTCTGAACAGGCATATAACTTTTGCATATCTTTGAAATTGTTTTGATCTTTTGTAAATTTAATCTCTACTCCCTTCAGCTTTATCAGATTTTCTTTCTATCTCCTCTGCCCTTTAGTGCCCTCACCTAGCCTCCCAGAGAGTTGTCTCAAACTTATCTCACAAACTAATTATCTTGAAATACTTCCTGACTGAATATCCTTTTTCAGAAGTGAGGTATTATCTTCTATCACTGGATTTTTTTTTTCAATTTACCCAACAGAACTTTCTTAAGAATTAAATCTCAGAAATACTCCTTTCATTCCATTAACACTTAGAACTGCTACGCAGCACCTTTCATTTGCCGTTTAACCTGGCTCTTTTGACTCTGAGAGTGAATGAGGAGTTCAAGTCCAGTCATGGTGTCCTTAGCATGAGAAATCATCTTGCCTGCAGTTTTATCTGACTCAACTATATTCTCTGGAGGAAAGGTGTATTTCCATATACAAAGCTATCCAAATGCCCATGAGTTGTCACAAATACTATGCAAAACCTTTCAATGATAATAATCTGGCTGAAAATTACAAGGTTTGCCACCAAAGAGGAAAAATTGCAATTCTGCATTCAGGCAACTTGTAACAGCGTCATCCCTCATACACCTTTTTCACTAGATGTGCCTCTGTATTGTTATGGAAGATAATGATAGTGGTTATTATTTGTATCATTTTATTAGCAATGCCTCTGAGCACCCGGTAACTCTGATTTGTTTGACAGTTGACATGGCATGTTTAAATCATGGAAAAATTGGCATATTGGCTGGTAGATAATAATGCAGCTGTAGCCAGGTTTGGTACATTGAATTTCACTGACATTACTACTTATGAAAGGAGAAATAAATCTTTTTCTCACTTATGATTACAGGGCCCAGACAGTTCAGGCAATATAGTTGGTGCTAAATATATTTTACTGTTCTCCCTGAAAGATAGATCCCTGTCCTGCTGGATCTATTTCTACTGTTTAAAGGGGAAGTACTATCATATCCCATAAACATGTGAGGATAGAGGACTGAGCATGTTCGTATCTTGGAGAGGAGATTAGCCAGATCCTGGTATATCTCTGAAATGATCCAGGGGGCCTTCAGGTGACTTAGGGAAAACAAGATTTGTCCTAAAATAAGGAACGTTTTTTTCTTGTCTCCATTGCAGCAGTGAGTGAAGGACCAACCACCCAACAGACACCCATGTTGCCCCCAACTCAACCAGAGCATCCCAGCAGTGAGGAGGCGCCAAGTAGAACCATCCCCACAGCCTGTGTTCGACCAACTCATCCACTGCGCAGCTTTGCTAACCCTTTGCTACCTCCACCAATGAGTGCAATAGAACCGAAAGTCCCTTACACACCGCTTTTGTCTCAGCCAGGTAAGTGCCCATCTTCTGACATTGGAAATTGTTATCAGTGGTGCCACTAATTAAATGCATAAGTGTGCCTGAGAAGGAAATATGCAATAGGTTGATTCAACATTGATTATGTGCTCAGCATGCTCAGGTTTGTTACTGATATTTGTGGTGCAGCCATTAAGTATCTGCCTTACAAGCAACTAGCTGGTTGTAGATGCCTTTCATTCCCTTGGAAATGGCAGGTTAATCCTGGACACTAGTCCATTACTTGTACTATATCCTACAGCTACACCCACTGGAGAATTCCAATAGAGAATACTGGAAGAGTCCCTGATTCCTGGGTCTTCAGTGTGCCAAATGGGTTCTAAGATTTCAGGCTAGTCTCCAAGACTAGAATCCAAACGCATGAAAATCTGCAAAACCACTTGTTAGGGAAACACATGTGATCTTGTAATTCTGTTTACTTTCCTTATTTCTAAAATCAAGAAGATAGGCTCTAGACTTGTTCTGATGCTCCTTTCTGGCCCTAGTACTCTGTAGTAAGAACCCTTAGAAGATGACTATCAAAAGGCACAAACCAAAACTTAGCAGCGAAGTAACATATCAATGATGCCTTTCCCAGAAAATCAAATGGCTGGGATGAGAACTAAAGCCATTTAGGCAATTAGAGCTGATTCCCAATACAGCACTTGTTTTATTACCTCAGCTGGAATTCAACTGACTGAACCTGAGCTCCATTTTATTTCTGTTAATTATTAGTGGGGAGAGAGGGAAAGAGACAGGGAGAGGAAGAAGGAGAAGAAAAAGAAGAGGAGGAGGAAGAAGAAGAAATACAGATAGAATGAAAGGTCAAAAAATAGTTAACTAGATACATAGGTAAAGAATTATGTAGTGCTTAAAAATGTATTTGGAATATTAGACTAATGCTAAACATCTCTAGTATATCCAGCATAAGATTGTAAAGTTCAGTGGTGCCAAATAGCCAGAGGTAGCCACCTTAATAGACACAGGTAGCCGGATTGGCCAATCTGTCGTTAGGTAACTACATTGGAGTAATTTTCTCATACTCACATGCATGCCTATAACAGTGTCATTCATTGAATTAGTACATAACCTTCACAATCTCTGCAACACCTAGGAGATGTGATTGCAGTCATAAATAGTAATTATCTTTATATTAATATTAAGAATATATCTTGTTCCTGGTATCGTATGAGGTGATTTTTACATACGGCTTTTGCTGTCCTCAGCTTCCAGGTGGTATGTGGTGTGGTTGCTCAGCTACGAGCCACTGAGAGGTGGGCTGGAGCATGGGAGGCATATGGGATTACATTGCCTGGGTTGGGATCCACAGCGCACATCAGGCTGGGCAAGATGGGGTCTTCTCTAAACCACAGGCTTAGGCCCAGATCATGGCTTCCTTGCGCAGGAGATGGCTCTTCTTACCCAACAGGGGCCCACAGAACTGAAAGCAGGTCTGAATTCCGCAGACTCCTCTCACCACTTCCAGTACATATACCCTCCACACATGCATCATGGGAAGGAAGTGTTCTTTGTGTTAGCCAAAACTATGAGGCCTTTGCTAGTTGAGGCAGGGAATATTTGTAGTAAGAGCATTCTTTAATGAATTCCTGGGTCTAGAAGATGCTGCCTGGTGACTTCTGGCTGCACTGCCTTCCCTCACTGTAATATCAGCCAAGGAAAACAGCCTTGGCGGAGACTGTTATTCAGGGTAGATGACAGGTTAATTTCAACTACTAAAAATTGCTAACCCTATTGAACATATACTGTATGACAGGCGTCCTTCTGAAGGCTTGTGACACTTTATTTGATCTCCACAACAATCCTGTAAGGTAGCTGCTCTTCTTATCTCCATTTTATGGATAAGGAAACTAATTTGCAGAGAATTTGAGTCTGCACAGCTAGTAAGGGATGCATCTTTCTTCACTCTTTTTGCAATCAGAAAGCATAGTTTCTTGATTTTTAGGAACTTATTTATACTTCTGAATTTATGGCTAACTTCTTTTATGACTGAAACAAAGACAAATCAAAAGTACTGTTAAACCATTCCAAAATTATAAAAAGGAAATATCTGAAATAATTCCGAGTTGAGACATATTGCTTCCTCAAAAGTTCTCTTCAACAACATACTTTTAATGAGGAAAGGTAAAATGTTTAATCTATATTAAAGAAGACCAATTTTTATAAAATAAAAATACTAAACAACTACAGCATTTATAGTGTTAACAATTCTCTCTTCTTCAAAGGAAAGATGTTTGTTGGATGGCTCCATTACAGAGAGAACAAAGGCTAATGAGAATGACATTCTGAAGGCTGTTTTAAATGAGTTTTCCAATGGAGGTGATGTCTGGTATGAAACAGAACACAGTCTTCAGTGCACTGCGATAATAAAATGACCAAGAAGAACCCTAATTTTAGAAAGAATATCTGAAAATAGACAGGAAGAGAGAATTGGCATGATTGTTTCCTGGTTGTTGTCTTCTTCTAGTTACAATAACACCAAAGCTGCCTTAAATAAAAGCTCACACAATGGAAGATAAATGTATGGATTACATCCTTGAAGGGAAACAGTAGGGTATATTATCTCTTCAGCTATTCCATCAAATACCCATATCTGAAGAACCACGCTCTGATCTGAGTCCACATGGGCAAGATCTCATTCTCTCTGATTTCCTTTGTACACATAGAAACCTTCTTTTGTTTTACTATTGTTCTTGTTTTTATTTGAACTATTGCTTACACACCATCTCCTCTTTTATTTTCCAATATCTCTGACTTGAGTTTTGGGCTTGATTTTCAATTTTTTGTTAAGTTCCCCTTTAAATGCAACCTTCTCCACTCAACCTGAGACACACCCCACCATCAGGTTGGAATTATTAAATGTCACTCCCTTTCATGTTTCTCTTTCATTTTTTCCCTCTGATTCCTTTTCATTGCATAATGTCTTACCTCATGATTTTCAAATAAATTCTCCCTGTATTGCTCCTGACACATGGTAAATAGTATGCTTTTAAGAAAGGGCTGATGTTTACTTATTCTAATAGAAAAAGAAAATTAGCAGACTGACAAATGTATTAGCTGTGACATTAACTACATGCTTCTTAGCCTAAAAGATGAAATACTTAGAGCTTTCAACAAATTTTAATTCTACGAAAATCATTACTTTAGTCAAACTGATTGATGAAGTAAAGTAATTCTCTTGTCGGCTTAAAAAAAGTACCTCAAGTAATTTTACTCGGGATTTCACAATAAAAGACTGGGTAATTAGTAATGAATTTATCTTTACTTACCACAAGTAATTACTTTAGAATATGGTAATGTGAGGCATTGCTCTAATTTTTAAAGATCATGTCAAAGGAGAAGTTCTTTGTGCTTTGAAAGCTTTAAAATTAGGAATGACAGCGAAGTTCTTTTCCCACTCAAATTATTGGGTTTGTTTTTCATGCTGGGCCATATTGCTGGTCTGTGCCTCAGTTTCTCTCTCAGTGAGGCATGCAGAGCTAGTTTTGTTTCCATTTTAAATGAGGTGTAGGGCAACACATATTATGCAGTAACAATCGCCATAGAGCTCTAGCATTTCTACAGTAGGAGGTAATTAGAAATTCTGCCTGTCTGAAAATAGTCATTCCTTACTTTCCCTATTCCTTCTACCTGCTGAGTTAGAAATTTAGTTTACTGTACTGTAGGGTATTTTATGGTGTTTCTTACAATTTCATCATCACCCCATGATAAAATGGTTCTGTTTCTTAATGCTTCATCTAAAGATGTGAATAATTGTGCAGTCTTTACACATTTCATGGAGGCTGCAGTCACTGTGCTTTGCAAATCACAGACGTGGGCACATAAGTGATTTGGCTTAGTCCCCTTTCAAGTTAAATAGAAAATGTTGGATGGAGTATTGGGCTTATTGCATTATAGATCTAACATAAATTCTACAAAGGGCCAAGATAGATTTTTTTTTTTCTTCACCAGTGAAAATTCCTTTTAACTGTTGAAATGATAGCTGCACTTTAAATGAACCTGGATTAGGAGCCCATTTGTCTTCTGGGGCTGTAATTCTAAAGGGAAGGAAAATGCGACTGACTAAATAGTGACTTTTATATTGTGGCACTGTTTTATAACATTAGCCCCCTGGAGCTCTTGCATCTTTCTAAAGCTGAATAAGTGCCATAATGTTCTCCCTTTACACATCACATCTCTATGCATATGTACTTATAAAAGCAAAAACCCAGACCATTCTGATCTTTTCAGTCTTCTAGGGATCAATATGTCAGTGCACATAACTAGACCAAAACCCACTTCATTGTGCTGCAAAATTGAGTTTGATTTTCCCCCTACAAATTGTGGCATGTGCTCCAATTTGTCTGAGGGCAGAGGACAAGGAGAGGGTAGAGGTGGCTGACAGTGGACAGAAAAAGTGTTTGATTTATATTTTATGGCTGGTGGGAAATCATGTATTCCTGCCATAACCTGATCTTTTTGGCAGGTCTTATTTCAGTAAATGTGCTATCACCCAAAACTGCCAATAAATTACTATATCGCATTAATACAGTTGCTTTCCCTGAGCCACTTGCAGGCCACCGGCTGCTTTTGAGGGCATTCATCAAGGCTGCTACATCCTTGCACTGGGCTCGAATCAGTCACATGCAGAGGTCATGGGAGAGCTAACATCTTTTACCAGGTGAAATAAGAGGGCTCTTTTAAGGCCAGTCAAATCAAATAAATCACTGGCACAGCTAAGCGGGGGAGACGTGTTGCTTTGATTATTGGAGGCAAAAATGCCAGTCAATTCTATAGTGGAAAATTACACTACATTCTCTTACATATATTTCATCTCATGGGTATGCCCATCTGTGTCTTTTTGTAGAAATTTCTTTGGAATCTTCCTGTGCTCTCCTAAAAGAATTTTTTAATAGATGAAATTTGATTTGATTTGGTCTGGTCATCCTAAATAATCCCTTAGTAAAATTTGCCTTAAAAATCACTAATATTTGTGACTCTGAAACTTACCTGGTATTGTAATAAATTAATATTTCCTCTAGTATGGTATTCCAGTATAAGACAGGAAAAAGCCCTGCTAATTGCCTCAAAGAGAGGGAAAGAATTTCTGATCTCGAGTTAATGCTCACTCATGAGTAAGCCAAGTGTCTCAGCCCTCATTTAGAGCTGACAAAGCTGAAGCTTGAAAAGGTTAAGCAGCTTGCCCAAGGTCAACTACCAGCTAACATCCAGATTTAAAGAACGTGGAGAAATATAACATCAAAGAAAAACAAGGATTTTATTTAGCTTCTTTGTGGTATTAACACTTACATTGACACTTTTTTTTCCTACAAGAGGTCTTCTAGAGTGATGCTAATTATAAAATATCCCTCAGAAAGAATTATTTTATAGCATGTAAGTCAAATCATTTATTTTAGTACATAATAAATATCTTACACCTCTCTGTTAATTAGATGTAGGAGAGAGGCTATCGCAGGAGAAGTGACTAGCCAGGGGACTCGGGAAGAGCTTCCATCTGGTCTTCAGCTCAGCTGTCCAACCTGCTCTCCCTCTACAGAAGGCAGCCAGCCAGGGAGCTGATATCTGTTGCTTTCAGCATCACTGATAGGACTTTGTAGTCCAATAAAAAAATAAAGATGAGCAGAAGGAAGTATAAAATGAAAATAAAAATTAAAGCATATGACTATTACTCAGAATGTGGGTTAGAGAATATGGGTGTGGGTCACTGGGAGTCAAGAATGAATGGCTAGTATAATTTTTCAGAATTGCAAAAGTTATGGAAGAGCAGAGCAGACGACCACTGTTGAGTAAAACTTTGAGTCCTTTTGATCAAAGTTTTGTCCAATGAAAAAATACAAGAAAATACTGCATAAGAAATTGTTGGACCATATATAAAATTGAGTTTGATCATTGACTTAATATGATTAAGTTCTGGGGTTAAAGTAACGAGTTCCCATCCATATAATCGTAAGAAGAGAAATGAAAGAAAAATAAAATATATTTTCATCAGTTTTGACCTAGCAGACTACATAATTTGAAAAATATAATTTAAGAAGAATGCCTGTGGGTTATATGAGGGAGTCGCTGGACTCATGAGTGAGAGAATGGTGAGGGAAAAGGTGAGTAGTAGGCTGTTTTTAAAGCAGCAAATGTTTTTCACATTTCTTAAGAAACTAATAGGTCACATGGTTAACTATTGCTCTATGGATTTTGTTGTTATTTATGAAGCATTGTGAGGATCAAAATTTCTTTTTAAAATTAGTTTGGTCAAGTTAATCAAGTTAATGCTTTACATTCAGTCTCCCTGTATACTTTGTAAAGAACATCTTCAGGTAAATTCCTACTTACTTGAGAAGTAATTGCAATGTTCATTACCAATGCAGAGACAGATATTCAGAGAGGTTGAGCAACTTGTAATTTTTCTGGGATCAAGTTTCATTATTTCTGGTACTTACATACAAGTCTCTTAGACATAAGCAGCACTCAGTAAATGTTTGTTGAATCGCTCAGAATAGAATAAGAAAGGTTGAAGCTGGAATTTGAATCCAGGTCTTCAATTTCAGGCCTAATAATAGGTGAAACAAAGTAACTTGAGAAGAATTGATGAAAGGATTAGATATTGATCATAAAGGCAGATAAGATGGAATGGCTTCCAAATTCATGGCCTTTTGATCAGAAAATGCTAAATGTACTTGTCTGTAATAACATCTCATGTTAAGATAATTAAATTGCACAGTGCAGAAAAGACTATTTGAATCTACAAACCCTAGAGATTCTGTTCAATAATTTAACATTGTGAAAATGAATAGACATGCAGGGGCATCCATACTACCATCGAGAAGAATAGGATCTGCTTTTGTTCTTAAAAAAAAAAAGAATACAGTCCAGTGGAAATCAAGTCCTGTGAACTAGTTTCTCTATTATGCCAATTATAGAATGATTTTGCTTCTTTGAATCCTACTCTTCTCATCTATAAAATTAGATGGTTGTTTTAATTTCCAGAGAAACAGAAACAATAACAGTGTGTGTGTATATATGTGCGTCTGTGAGTGTGTGTGTAAGTACTAGACTTAGTATAGGAATTGGCTTATACAACCATGGGGATTGCCAAGTCCAAATTCTGTAGGGCAGGCCACAAGTTGGAAACTCTGACAGTGGTGAGGTTGAATCCCCCAGGAGAGGCTGGCTGGCTGAATTATAGGCAGGAATTCTTCTTTCTGGCTTGGAAATCCTCAGTTCTGGCTTTAAGACCTCCAACCAATTGGATAAGGAGACTCCCCTTATTGCTGACTGCAGAGGCAGATCCATCGATAATAAAACCTTTGCAATGACAGTCAGGCCAGTGCTTGCTTGACCAAACAACTGGACACCATAATTTAGCCCAGTTGATAAATGAAATTAACCATCACAATGATCTTTCCTCTTTAAAGAGGAATGGGGCATATGAAATTCTAGCAATTTTAATTACTGCAGAAATGAGGATGGATGATCTCTTTTTATTTTTTTCCTTTGCTTCATAAAAGAATAGAATAAGAGAAAGGTTTTAATTTGAGAAAAGATTCTGAGCCCCATGGATTGCATTCTAAATACTCTAAGCATTTGACAGAGTTCTTTATGTTTCATCAGTGAGTGTCAGGTTCCTATTGCTTTCTTTGGGAACAGGAGGAATTTGAGACAGCAGCAAAAAATGTTCACGTTAAGTTCCTGTATTAACAGAGTATTGAATACATGTTGTGAAAAATCTAACAAAAAAAAATCACCCCAAAATCTCTATAATATTTAATTAAATAGAGAGTTTGGCCATCAGCAAATTATTTCTAAAGATACGACCCCTAGTATCTAACAGGTTTTATAAGAAACTTTCAAGCTCCTACTTCATCTTAATGTTTTAACTTTATCTTACTTCCAGAGCCTTGAAGAATTCAAGTGCCATGTTAAACATCTTGTATATTTCACAGCTTTGACTTTCCTCTTAGGTTTGCTGGAGGATTAATGTTCTTATTGCCAGAATCTCTTCATTTACCAGAATGTTAAGACTCTCGATGGAGAACGCCTTTATCCTTTGTGGTAAAAGGGATTCTAACAAGCTTTTTATGTGGAAAACAATGAAAAGTAAGCCAAATGGATTTCAAAACAAGAGACATATTATGACATAATTGCACATAGAGGCTTATGGAAACAAAGTTACTTTTAACTACTGCTCTCTTCAACATCATTTCCAAATTATCCTTCTTTTTTTTGAGTTAAGTTTTTTTTAATTTACAAAATTTCTATACCCACCAAGCAAAAACTCCTCCCTTTCCCTTCCTACATTCCCTGGTAACCTCTAATCAACTTTCTCTCTCTGTGAATTTGCTATTTCTAGATATTTCATGTGAGTGACATCATACAATATTTGTCCTGATGCATCTTATTTCACTGAGTATGTTTTCAGATTCAACCATGTTGCAGCATGTCTCAGAACTTCATTCCTTTATAGACAAATAACATTCCATTGCATGTATGTACCACATTTTGTTTATCCATTCATCTAAGATGGACAGTTGGGTTGTTTTAAAGATTTTGGCTATTATGAGTAATATTGTTATGACATTGGTGTAAAAGTAGGTTTGTATTCCTGTTTTCAGTTTCTTTGGATAATATACCTATGGGTAGAATTGCCAGATCATATGATAATTCTATATCTAATTTTTTGAGGAACCACCATACTGCTTTCCACAGTTACTGCACCACTTTACATTCCCACCAGCATTGCAAAGAGGTTCCAAATTCTCTGAATCCTTCCCAAGTGACACTTATTTTCTGTTTTCTTAATAACAGCTATCCTTGTGGGTGTGAAATGGTATCTCAGTGTGGTTTTGATTTACATTTCTCTAATAGCTAAAAAAGTTGAACACCTTTTCATGTGTTTTTGTTCATTTGTATATCCTCTTTGGAAAAATGTCTAAATCCTTTGCTCATTTTGTAATTGGAGTAATTGTCTTTTTGTTGTTGCATTATAAGAGTTCTTTATATATTCTGGATATTAACACCATATCAGATACATGGTTTGCAATTATTTTCTCCCATTCTATAGGTTGTCTTTTCACTTCCTAGAAAATGTTCTCTGCACAAAAGTTTTTAATTTTGATTAGGTCAAACTTATCCATTGTTTCTTTTGTTGCTCATGCATTTGGAATCATAGCTGAAAATCCATTGTCAAATCCAAAGTCATGAATATTTGGCCCTATCTTCTACAAGTTATGGTTTTAGCTCTTATATATAGGCCCTTGATCCATTTTGAGTTAATTTTTGTATATGGTGTGAGGTAGTGGTCCAGTTTCATTCTTCTGCACATGTATAGCCAGTTTTCCCAACATCCTTTTTGGAAGAGACCAATCTTTCCCCATTCCATGTACTTGACACTCTTGTTGGATATCAGTTGGTCATAGATGTGTGGATCTATTTCTGGACTTGCCATTCTATTTCATTGGTTTATTATATCTGTCTTTATTCCAGTACCACACTGTCTGAACTGATGCCTACTTCAATGCAGTACCAAAGGCAGGAGGGGTTACTATGTAAAGAGTGAGGGAAGTTGTGCCAGTCTTCATTGACTTTTCTCTGGCAGGAACAAAATATGACTGAAAGAGCACTTATTGTAGAAAAAAAAATCCACTTTGGATCCAGCTCCCCTGCTAATTGGCTGAGTTAACCTTGGATAAGTTATGTAACTTCTTCATGTTTCAATTCCTCTCAACTATAAATGGAGAAAATAAAATCTACTCTAGAAAGAGTTTGTTTCATGATTCTAAGGAGCCAAAGCATGTAAACAGGAATTAAGGTAGTATAAAATATTAGTATTGAATCCAGGTGCTTCTGATTTTATATAATCCAGAGACCATATTGCCTAATAAACTGGGCCCAGCAAAATTTCTAACACCTTATATAAGTAGCAGTGAGATCGTGTGGAGGAGCTGGTTAAAAGTACATTTCAATGGTTAGACAGCTGATGAAAAAAGAACTAATTCATGAATGCTGACCATATGAGACACAGAAGTGACTGCCAGTGAAATGAGCTCCCCATAAATGGAGGGCAGATTAGTAAGCCGGGCAGCTGTATCACACAGAGGAGGGGCAGCCAGTGAAATGGGTCCTCCAATGGAATGCAGAATAGCGAGCAGAGCAGAGAAGCTGCCCAGTGCTGTCTGAAGGTTCCCTGAGATGAAAGAAGAGGTCAGCCTCTTCCAATTGATCAGGGCTTGCTCTTAAATCATACATTCATCTGTCAGCCAGGAAGCTACCTCCTACCATCTTTTTTAAATGGTCAAACTGCATTACAATAGCATTACCCCTCCCTTTTCTCCATCTTTGCCTCTACCAATTATGAGTGATTCTTCCTCCTGCTTCATAAGAGTTTATAGCTTGTGTTCATAAGAGTCTAAGTTAAGATTTAGTGGTACCAGGCCTAGCTTCCTCTCTTTCACAAATTCTGCATCTTCTGAATTGTTCCTTGTGATGGACTAAAGTATATGGAATTTCTTACATCCCAAATCTAACTACCAACTCACTTATCCCCTGCCCTATCCCTCCACAGAGGACTAGCAGGGCAAAGAAGAATAAGAAATGAGCAGCAGTGGGCAATTGAAAGCTGAAAAAACTTATTTCTCATTGAGCACTTGCAAAATATATTACTGACAACTTTGTCTTCTCATTTAGAAATAATATATATAACAATAATAATAATAATTACAAAGTACTTGAGATATTGATTTTGAATTCTAAACTCCCTATGCCTAGGAATCATCTAGAGCTCTTATTAAAATGCAGGTCCTGATGCAGTGGATCTGTAGAGCAGCCTGAGATTCTGCATTTCTAATATCATCTCAGGTGGTGCCTGTACTGCCCCTCCACAGACTTCACTTCGAGTAGTGAACTGTTCTTAATCTGGGGTTCATGAATGAAAATGAGAACACAACAAATCAACACCTGTAGGATGCAGTGAAGGCAGTGCTGAGAGGGAAATTTATAGCTCTAAATGCATATATCAAAAAGCAAGAAAGAGATAAACCTAAAGACCTAACTGAACAACTGAAGAGGCTAGAGAATGATCAGCAAACTAACCCTATAGCAAGTAGGGTAATTCAATATAGAGTTTTCAGAGAAAACGCCAAACTGTCTTCCAGGGTGGCTTTACCATTATCCAGTCCCACCAGCAATGAATAAGAGTTCCAATTTCACCACATCCTCTCCAGCATTCGTAGTTTCCTCTTTGTTTGATGGCAGCCATTCTTATCAGTGTAAGATGATATCTCATTGTGGTCTTGATTTGCATCCCTCTAATTCTGGTGCAGATGGACATTTTTTCATGTGTTTTTAGCCATTTGTATTTCCTCTTTGGAGAAATGTCTTTTCATATCTTTTGCCCATTTTATAATTGGGCTGCTTGTACTATTGTCGTTGAGTTGTAGGATTTCTTTGTATATGCAAGATATCACTCTCTTATCAGATACAGGGTTTCCACATATTTTCTCCCATTGCGTTGGCTACCTCTTCACCTTTTTGACAAATTGCTTTTAGGCACAGAAGATTTTGATTTTGAGGAGTTCCCATTTATCTATTTTTTCTTTCACTGCTTGTGCTTTGAGTATAAGGTCTAAGAAGCAACCTCCTAATACTAAGTCTTGAAAATGTTTCCCTATATTATCTTCTAGCATGTTTATTGTACTGGCTCTTACATTGAGGTCTTTGATCCACTTCGAGTTAATTTTTTGTATAGGGTGTGAGATAGGGGTCCTCTTTCATTCCTTTTGTTATGGCTATCCAGTTCTCACAGCCCCATTTGTTGAAGAGACTGTTCTGTTTCAGTTCAGTGGATTGGGAGGTGTTCTAGTTTGCTAATGCTGCCAGAATGCAGAACACCAGAAATGTACTGACTTTTATAAAGGGGGTTTATGTGGTTACACAGTTGCAGTCTTAAGGCCCTAAAGTGCCATCAACAAAGGGTACCTTCATAAAGGATGGCCAATGGCATCCAGAAAACCTCTGTTAGCTGGGAAGGCATGTGGCTGGTGTCTGCTTGATCCCAGGTTGCATTTCAAAATGGAGTTCTCCAAAATGTCTGCATCAGCTTCCAATGGCCGTCTTCAAAATGTCTGTCTCAGCTCCAGCTCGCTGTGAGCTCCTTCTGTCTGAGTTTATATAGTGCTTCAGTAAACTAAACAAGGCCCATGCTGAATGGGTGGGGCCACGCCTCCATAGAAATTTCCCATCAGAGTTATCATCTCCAGTTGGGTGGGTCAGTCTCCATGGACACTAAACCAATAGGTTCCATCCCAAACCACACTAATAGGTCTGCCCCCACAAGAATGCATTAGAGAATATGGCTTTTCCTGGGGAACCTAATACATACAAACCAGCACAGGGGGCCTGTTCTAGTTTGCTAATACTGCCAGGATGCAAAACACCAGAAATGGATCAGCTTTTACAAAGGGGGTTTATTTGGTTACACAGTTACAGTCTTAGGGCCATAAAGTGTCCAAGGTAACACATCAGCAATCAGGTACCTTCACTGGAGGATGCCCAATGGTGTCTGGAAAACCTCTGTTAGCTGGGAAGGCGCATGGCTGGTGTCTGCTCCAAAGTTCTGGCTTCAAAAATGGCTTTCTCCCAAGACGTTCTTCTCTAGGCTGTAGTTCCTTAAAAATGTCTCTCAGTTGCTCTTGGGACATTTGTCCTCTCTTATCTTCTCAGGAGCAAGAGTCTGCTTTCAACAGCTGTCTTCAAACTGTCTCTCATCTGCAGCTCCTCTCTCAGATCCTGGGCATTCTTCAAAGTGTCCCTCTTGGCTGTAGCTCCTCTTCAAAATGTCACTCTCAGCTGCACTGAATTCCTTCTGTTTGTCAGCTCATTTATATGACTCCACTGATAAAGGCCCACCCTGAATGGGTGGGGCCACACCTCCAGGGAAATATCTCATCAGAGTTATCACCTACAGTTGGGTGGGGCACATTTCCATGCAAACAACCTAATCCAAATATTCCAACTTAATCCCCACCAATATGTCTGCCCCACAAGATTGCATCAAAGAATATGGCTTTTTCTGGGGGACATAATACATTCAAACCAGCACAAGGCCTTATCAAAAATCAGTCAACTGTATATCTGGGGGTGTATTTCTGTACTCTCAACTTGATTCCATTGATCATTATGTCTATTTTTATGGCAATACCATGCTCTTTTGACCACTAGTGTAGTTCCTCCCATTCTAAGATGTTCTTGGCAATTCAAGGCCCCTTTCCCTTCCAAATAAATTTGATAAATAGCTTTTCCAAGTCCATGTAGTAGGTTGTTGGAATTTGAATTGGGATTGCATTGAATCTGTACATCAGTTTGGATGGCATTAACATCTTAATGATGTTTAACCTTCCTATCCATGAACATGGAATATTTTTCCACCTATTTAGTTCCTTTTAAATTTCTTTTAGTAAAATTTTGTAATTTTCTGTGTAGAGGTTTTTTATATCCTTGGTTAAGTTCATTCTAGGTACTTGATTTTTTTAGTTGCTATTGTGAATAGAATTTTTTTTTTATTGCTGCTTCTGTTAGATCATTACTAGTGTATAGGAACATTACTGACTTATGTACATTAATCTTATATCCTGCCACTCTGCTGAATTTATTAGCTCAAGTAGCTTTGTGGTTGAATTCTCAGGATTTTTCAAATATAAGATCATATCGTCTGCAAATAATGATAGTTTTACTTCTTCCTTTCCAATTTGGATACATTTTATATCTTTATCTTGGTGAATTGCTCTGGCTAGAACTTCTTGCTCAATGTTGAATAATAGAGGTGACAGTGGGTATCCTTGTCTCATTCCCAATCTTAGGGGGAAGGCTTTCAGCCTCTCACTGTTGAGTATTATGCTGGCTGTGGGTTTTTCATATATGCCTTTTATCATATTGAGGAAGTGTCCTTCAATTTCTAACTTTTGAAATGTTTTTATCAAAAAGGGATGTTGAGTTTTGTCAAATGCTTTTTCAGCAACTCGATTAAGATGCTCATTTGATTTTTCCCTTTTGATTTGTTATGTGTTGAAATACTTTAATTGATTTTCTTATGTTGATTCAGTCTTGCATGCCAGGAATGAATCCCACTTGGTTATAGTGTATAATTCTTTTAATGTACTTTTGGATTCAGTTTGCAAGTATTTTGTTTAGGATTTTTGTATCTATATTCATTAGGGATATTGGCCTATAGTTTTCCTTTTTTGTGGTGTCTTTATCTGGTTTTAGTTTTCAGTGATATTAGCTGCATAAAATGAGCTAGGTAGTGTTCCTTTTTCTTCAATTTTTTGGAAGAGTTTGAGCAAGAGTGGTGTCAATTCTTTTTGGAAAGTTTGTTAAAATTCCCCTGTGAAGCCATCTGTCTCTGAACTTTTATTTGTAGATAGATTTCTGATGACTGATTGGATCTCTTTGCTTGTGATTGGTTTGTTGAGGTCTTCTATTTCTTCTTGTGTCATTCTAGGTTGTTCATGTGTTTCCAGGAAATTGTCCATTTCCTATAATAGTCTAGCTTGTTGGCATACAGTTGTTCATAGTATCATCTTAAGATTTTTTTTAACTTTCTTCAGGATCTGTAGTAATTATCCCCTTCTCATTTCTGATTCTATTTATTTGGGTCTTCTCTCTTTTTGACTTTGTCAGTCTATCTTGTTGATCTTCTCAAAAAACCAACTTTTGGTTTTATTTATTCTCTCTATTGTTTTTATTTTCCAGCTCATTTATTTCTGCTTCAATCTTTATTTTATCTTTTTGTCTACTTGCTTTAGGGTTAGTTTGCTGATCATTCACTAGCCTCTTCAGTTGTTCAGTTAGGTCTTTAGTTTTATCTCTTTCTTGCTTTTTGATATATGTATTTAGAGCTATAAATTTCCCTCTCAGCACTGCCTTCACTGCATCCTACAGGTGTTGATTTGTTGTGTTCTCATTTTCATTCATCTCTAGATAGTTACCAATTTCTCTTGCAGTTTCTTCTTTGACCCACTGGTTGTTAAGGAGTGTGCTGTTTAACCTCTGTATATTTCTGAAAGATCTGATTCTTTGGTGGTTGTTGATTTCTAGTTGCATTCCACTGTGATCAGAGAATGTACTTTGAATAATTTCAATCTTTTTAAATTTATTAAGACTTGTTTTGTGCCCTAGCATATGCTCTATCCTGGAAAACATTCCATGGGCATAGAGAAGAATATATATCATGGTACTTTGGGATGTAACAGTCTATATATGTCTGTTAAGTCTAATTCATTTATCATATTGTTTAGGTTATCAGTTTCCTTATTGGTCCTCTGTCTAGTTCTATCTATAGAAGAATGGTGTATTGAAGTCTTCCACTATTACTGTAGATGTGTCTTGCTCCATTCAGTTCAGCCAATGTTTGTTTCATGAATTTTGGAGCTGCTTGATTGGGTGTATAAACATTCATATTTGTTATTTCTTATTGGTGAATTATCCCTTTTATTAACATGTACTGTCCTTCTTTATCTCTTATGACATCTTTGCAATAATGTCTATTTTGTCCAATGTTAGTACAACTACCCCAGCTTTCTTTTGATTGCGGTTTGTGTGGAATATTTTTTTCCATCATTTCACTTTCAGTCTCTTTGTGTCACTGGGTCTGAATCTCTTGTAAACAGCATATCACTGGGTCATATTTTATAATCCATCCTATCAGTCTGTATCTTTTGATTAGATAGTTTAATCCAGTCACATTCACAGTTATTACTCTGAAGGAAATTTTTGAACCAGCCATCTTATCCTTTGGTTTTTAGTTGTTAGATCTATCCCCCCCTTCCCCCCCTCTTTTTTTCTTTAAGTTGCCCTTACTAATAACTTCAGTTCTGTGCTCTTCTCCAGACCTCTCTCCCCATTCTTTTTTTCTCAGCTGGTAGTGCTCCCTTTAGTATTTCTTGCAGAGCAGGTCTCTTGTTGACAAATTCTCTCAACATTCGTTTGTGAAAATTTTACTCTCCCTCAATTTTGAAGGAGAGCTTTGCTGGATAAAGAATTCTTGCCTGGCAATTTTTCTCTTTCAGAATCTGAAATACATCATACCACTGCCTTCTTGCTCCATGGTGCCCACTGAGTAGTCTGTATTTAGTCTTATGTTGTTTCCTTTGTATGTGGTGAATTGCTTCTCTCTTGCTGCTTTCAGAAGTCTCTCCTCTTTGGCATTTGAAAATCTAATCAGTATATGATATGTCTTGGAGTAGGTTTATTTGGGTTTATTCTTTCTGGAGTTTGTTGAGCACCTGTAATTTGCATAGTTGTGTCATTAAGAAGGGTTGTGAAGTTTTCCACAGTTTCTTCACATACTTTTCCTAGCCCTTTACTCTTCTCTTCCCCTTCTAAAACACCAGTGATTGTTATTTTTGTGTGCTTCATGTTGTCCACCATTTCCCTGAGATCCATTTCAAATTTTTTGATATTTTTCACCATTCATTCTTTTGTGCTTTCACTTTCCATCACCCTATCTTTGAGGTTGCTAATTCATTCCTCTCTTTCTTCAAATCTGGTGTTATGTGTCTCAAGAATATTTCTAATTTGATCAACAGTATTTTTTATTTCCATAAGCTCTGCTGTTTTTTTTATTTACTCTTGCAAATTCTTCTTTATGCTCTTTTAGGGTCTTATTTATGACCTTTATATCCTGAGCCATAATATTGATGTTTGTATGTACCTTTTGAGTAATTGCTCCAAATTTTATGTCTCTTGCAACTTTTTAATTTTTTCATTTGGCTTGTCCATATCTTCTATGTCCTTTAAGTGCTTTGTAATTTTCTGCTGGCTTTGGAGCATTTGCTTGTCTTGATAAGGTTACTTTGTGAAGTGCAGAATTAATTTAGCTTTTATATATAATTTGGTTTGCTGGAGTGCAGTTTCTCAATCCTACCAGCAGGTGGTGTTCCTGAGGCATAGCCTGCTGGAGTGCAGTTTCCATATCTACCTGTAGGTGGCACTCTCAAGTAGGTCTTCCTTGAACTTCTGTGTGGTGGGCGGAGTCCATACTGTGTAGGGAGCCAATCAGTGCACCCCTTCTCCGTGTGCACTGGGGAATCCCGTTCCTGGGGCTGCAACACGGGCCCCAAGCAGGTAGGCTGGGAGCCTAATCAAGGGCTCCCCGCAGGTAGGACATGGGCCCTGCCTGCCAGTTCTATGCCTGCCTTGCGCCCGCACATCTCTAGGATGTGGGAAGGGCTGTCGATTGCTGGTATGGTGTGTTACCCTTCCCCACTCCTTGCCACTGCACCCCCCCATCTCCCCTGGGGAAAAGCAGTCTCTGCCAACCAGGTTCCGTCACGGAGTTCCCTGCTGTCTGGCTGAGGAGGATCACCCCCAGTAAACTCTCAAGGTAGGTGGACAGGAGTGGAGAGCCACTTCTCACTCCCTTGCCCAGGGGCATTTTTGCTGCTACTGGCATGGAGGGGTGGCAGCCAAACAGGGAACACACTCACCACATCCCTTTAGCCACTGTCTCTCCATTTTTGTCAGGTGTCCCCTCCACATACCATGGGAGACCCTCTGTGGGCAGTCACACCCCGGAACCATGGTCCCTGGTGTCCTCCGGTGCCTTCCTAGTTGATTTCTCAGAGGAGAAGCTCGTTCTGCCTCACCTACTCCTCCAACTTCCTGGAAGTCTATTATTAACTCTTTGTGCTAGTGTCATACCTTTGAAGTAGATCGTGCAAGAACTTATTTGTATTTGTAGTGCTTATCAGTCAGATACATGACTTTAAGTAAACCCTTTCAATCACATTCACCTTCAATAAGGCACTATTAATATAATCCACTAACAAACTATCATATCCTCTATCCATTCCCATTCATTTAAGTTCAACCTTGTTAACACATCTGCAAATTAGGCAACTGCTCCCCCTTCTCTAGCTTCTATCTCTACATCCCCTATATACTTCATTTCAAGACTCTAAGATTACAAATTTTTAGTGGGCTTGTACAAGTGAAATCAGACAATATCTATCCTTTTGTGTCTGGCTTATTTCACTCAGCGTTATGTCCTCAGGATGCATCCATGTTATCACATGGTTCAGGATCTCATTCCTTCTTATGCTGCATAATATCCCATTGTATGTATATACCACATTTTGTTTATCCACTCATCTGTCGATGGACACCTGGATTGTTTCCATCATTTGGCAATTGTGAACAATGCTGCTGTGAAAATTGGTGTGCAAATGGCAGTTCATGTCACTGCTTTCAGGTCTTCTGGTTATATACCGAGTAGTAGAACTGCCAGGTTGAAGGGCAGCTCAATACTTAGGTTTCTGAGGAACAGCCAAACTGTCTTCCACAGCAGCTGTATCATTATACATTCCCACCAGCAGCGGATAAGTGTTCCAATTTCTCCACATCCTCTCCAACATTTGCAATTTCCTCTTTGTTTAATGGCAGCCATTGTTATAGATTTGAGATGATACCTCATTGTGGTTTTGATTTGCATTTCCTTAATAATTAATGAATATGAACATATTTTCTTGTGCTTTTTAACCATCTGTATTTCCTCTTCGAATGTCTATTCATGTCCTTTGCCCATTTTATAATTGGGTTGTTTGTTCTTTTGTTATTGAGTTGTAGGATTTCTATATATACATTGGATATCAAACCCTTATCAGATATATGGTTTTCAAATATTTTCTCCCATTGAGTTGACTACCTTTTCATCTTTTTGACACAGTCTTTTGAGGCACAGAAGCATTTAATTTTGAGGAGTTTCCATTTATCTATTTTTCTTTTATTGCTTGTACTTTGGGTGAAAGGTATAAGAAGATACCTCCTGTCATAGGTCTTTAAGATGTTCCCCTATATTTTCTTCTTCTTCTTGGAGTTTTATGGAACGGGCTCTTATATTTAGGTCTTTTATCCACTTTGAGTTAGTTGTTATATAGGGTGTGAGGTAGGGTTTTTCTTTCATTCCTTTGGATATGGATATCTGGTTCTCCCAGCTCCATTTGTTGAATAGACTATTCTGTCCCAGTTCAGTGGATTTGGGGACCTTGTCAAAAATCAACTGACCATAGATCTGGGGATCCATTTCCAAACTCTCAATTCAATTCCATTGATAAAGGTGTCTTTCTTTGTGCCAATACCATGCTGTTTTGACCACTGTGGCTTTATGACAAGTTTCAAACTAAGGAAGTGTAAGTCCTCCCATTTTGTCCTTCTTATATGGAATGTTTTTAGCAATTCAAGGTTCCTTTCCCTTCCAAATAAATTTGATAACTAGCTTTTCCAAGTCAACAAAATACGTTGTTGGAATTTTGATAGGTATTGCATTGACTCTGTAGATGCATTTGGATTTGGACATCTTAATGACATTTAGTCTTCCTGTTCATGAACACTGAATATCTTTCCACCTATTTAGGTATTCTTTGATTTATTTTAGCAAGGTTTTATAGTTTTCTGTGTAGAGGTCATTTACATCCTTGTTTAAGTTTATTCCTAGAAACTTGATTCTTTTAGTTCCTATTGTGGATGGAATTTTTTCTTAATAGCCTCCTTAGGCAATTACTTGTGTATAGTAACAATACTGACTTTTGCACATCAATCTTAGAACCCGCCCCTTTGCTGAATTTGTTTATTAGGTCAAGTAGCTTTGTCATATATTTATCAGGATTTTCCAAATATAGGATCATGCAATTTGCAAACAATCACAGTTTTTCTTGTTCCCATCCAATTTGGATGCTGTTTATTTCTTTTACATGCCTAATTGCTCTACTTAGAACTTCTAGCACAAAATGTTTTTTAATGCAGTTTGAGGTACAGTCACATATGAGATAATCATCCAAAGTGTACAATCAATGGTTCATATAGTTGTACATTAATTACCACAATCGATTTTTTAATGTTTTCATTACTACAAAAAAAATAAGAATAAAAATTAAAAAGAACACACAAAACATCCCATACACCTATTACTTATTTGTCTGTATTTTGTTACTCATCAGTGCATACACTGGATAAAGGGAGTGTCAGTCACATGGTTTTCACAATTACACAGTCACACTATAAAAGCTATGTAGTTAAAAAATCATCAAGAATCAAGACTACTGGATTACAGTTCAACAGTTTAAGGCATTTCCTTCTAGCTATTCTAATACACTTAAAACTAAAAAGGGATATCTATATAATATATAAGAATAACCTCCAGAAAGAACTCTCAAATCTATTTGAAATCTTTCAGCCACTGAAACTTCATTTTATTTCCATTTCTCTTAGTCCTTTTGGTCCAAGAAGGCTTTCTTAATCCCACAATGCTAGGGCCAGGCTAATCCCTGATAGTCATGTCCCACATTGCCAGGGAGATTTACACCACTGGGAGTCATGTCCTATGTAGAGGGGAGGGCAATGTGTTTACCCAAAGAGTTCGCTTAAGGAGAGTGGCTGCATCTGAGCAACAAAAGAGGTTTTTGGGGGGTGACAGGCATAAATATAAATAGGCTTATCTTATCCTTTGCAGGAATAAATTTCGTAAGGGCAAGGCCCAAGATCAAGGGCTCACCCTATTAAATTGGTAGTCCCCAATGCTTGTGAGAATGTCAGGAATTCCCCAGGTGGGGACGTTTAATATTTCCACATTTTTGCCCAGTCTCTCAAGGGTGCTTTAAGAATACTATTTTATTCTGTGCCGAAATTACTCAGGGATGTACTGAGGCCTCACACTAACCTGTACAAACCAACAAGATCTCACTCCCTATTCAAGATTCCATGTAATTATGGTGTTCAAACTAACATACACGTTAAGTTAGTGGGCTGCAGCAAATATAAACTTAACTAACATACAAGTTAAGTTAGTGTGCTGCAGGAAATATAAATTTTACACCAAATTGGGTATGGTAGGAACAAGCTAACAGAAATGTTGCTATATTAGGTTATTTTCTTGGGATAGAGTAAGAACATGTTGGAAGTAAAGTAGTTATTTTATGTTAGTTGTCTTTTTCTTATTCCCTTGTTTTAGTTTGTTTGAAATGTTTTTATTGTATGTTTTTTTTAATTTTTTTTTATATAGTTAATAGTTAATTTAAAAAAAATGAAAAAAATATGCAGACCCCCCTGAGGAGCTGGGGGAGAATGCAGGAGTGTTGGGCTTCCCCACCTTGATGGTTGCTGATGTGCTTACAGACACTGGGGACTGGTGGTTTGATGGGCTGAGCCCTCTACCTTAGGAATTACCCTTGGGAAGACTGTTACTGCAAAGGAGAGGCTAGGCCCGCTTATGGTTGTGCCTGGGTGTCTCCTCCTGAGTGCCTCTTTGTTGCTCAGATGTGGCCCTCTCTCTCTAGCTAAGCCTAATTGGCAGGTGAAATCACTGCCCTCCCCCCATGTGGTATCTAATACCCAGGGGTGTAAATCTCCCTGGCAATGTGGAATATGACCCCTGGGGAGGAATCTAGACCCAGCATCATGGGATGGAGAACATCTTCTTGACCAAAACGGGGATGTGAAATAAATGAAATAAGTTTCAGTGGCTGAGAGATCCCAAAAGGAGCTGAGAGGTCACTGGTGGGCACTCTTATGCACAATATAGATAACCCTTTTTAGAGTCTAAAGAATTGGAATAGCTAGTAGTAAATACCTGAAACTATCAAACTACAACCCAGAACCCTTGAATCTTGAAGATGATTGTATAATAATGTAGCTTAGGAGGACTAACAAAGTAATTGGGAAAGCCATGTGGATCACACTCTCCTTTGTCCAGCAGATGGATGGATGAGCAGAAAAATGGGAGCAAAGAGAAAAAAAGAAAAAAACACTAAATGAAGAATGGGGGGGACAATTTGGGTGTTCTGGTTTTACTCTTGTTTCTTTTATTCTTGCTTTCACTTCTGGTACAAGGAAAATGTTAAAAAAAACTGATCAGGGTGATGAATGAACAACTATATGATAATGTGATCAATGGATTATATACTGTGGATGATTGTATGGTATGTGAATAAATCTTAATAAAAAAAAAAAACCCTTAATATTCAAGAAAAAAAATTTTTACACCAAATAAACATCTCTTCTTTTTGTCTTTCACAGGTGAGGTTTTAAAAACACAGCCAATATTATCCTTTACCCTTTAGTCTCACTTGCCTTAGTCCTAACCAGATCTGCTTCATTCATATCTCTACTTGAAGTCTGATCTCTTTTTCAGTTTTTTTACAGTTGCTGAGTGGGTTAATGCTGACTTTCATAGCTGCAGAACTCTAGCCCTGAGTCTCAGGTGTCACACAAATACCTGAAGTTCCAGGGAATGACAACTTATACACAAAGAGCTCAGTATCTCAGAATTTAGAAATAATCATAACAAATCAGGAATAGAGTGACTACTGTAAGAGTTTACAATCTAGGAACCTTTACAATAAGCTTTCCCCTGATAACCTATGCTATCAGATTCAATTCTCAGAGTTTTCACGTTATAATTAGTCTGTATTAGTGAGGTATTATAATATTTGTCTTTTCATTTCTGGCTTATTTCACTGAAATACTGTCCTCAAGTTTCATTCATCCTATTGCATTCCTCACAACTCAATTCCTTCTTGCAGCTGCTCAGTATTCTATTGTATGTGTACAGCACAGTTCACCCTTCTGTTCTTCAGACAATGTACTCTTAGACCACCTCCAACCATTGCAAATCATGAATCCTGCTGCCCTAAACACCAGTGTGCAAATGTCCATTCATGTCCTTGCTTTCAGTTCTCCAAGTATATACATAATGCGGTTGCAGGATCATATAGCAACCCTATACTTAGCCTCCTGTCGAACCACCACACTGCCCTCCAGATGGGCTGCATCATTCTGCTTCCCTGCCAACAATGAATAGGTACCTCCTGCTCTCCACATTTTCTCCATCACTTGTATCTCTAGTGTTTATTTTTTAAACAGTTTTATTCACACACCATGCAATCCATACTAAGTAAGCAATCAATGATTCCTGGTATATTCACATAGTTATGCATTCACCTCCACAATCTGTATGAGGATATTTCCATTTCTTCCACAAAGACAGAAGAGGAAAAAATGAAGAATAAAAAAATAAAAAATAAAATAAAATGGAGAAATAACAATAAGATCAAGAATCCCATACCACTCCCTTATATCCCCGTCTTATTGACATTTAGCTTTTGTGTATTGCCTTCATTGCATTTCATGGAAGTACACTACAACTGTAGACTCTAATTTGCATTGATTGTATTATTCCATGTACAATCAACACCATTTTCAACACCTTGAAATGTTGACATTCATTTGTTTTTCTTCATGTAAAAACAATCTTATATTTATACATGTAATCACTATCATTTTCCGCTGTAGGTTTTGCTAAGTTATACAGTCCCTGCCCTTATATTCTATCTTTCCTTCTGGTGTCTTACATGCCCCTAGCCTTCATCTTTCAACCATACTCAAACTCAGCTTTGTTCAGTGTACTTACAATGTTGTGCAACCATCAGGTAGTATTCTGCTATCCATTTCTGGATCTGTACAATCAATTCTTTTGAACGTTCTTTACTCCTTCAGCATCAAGTATCCAATCTCTACCCTTTTTCTATCTCCTGATACCCTGTGTTCTCAACTGTAACTCTCAAAGTTCACTCATTATAGTTAGTTCATACTAGTGAGACCATACAGTATTTGTCCTTTTGTTTCTGGCTAATTTCCCTCAACCTAATGTGCTCAAGTTTCATTCACATTGTTATATACTTCATGACTTTATTCTGTCCTAAAGCTCCATAATGTTCCATCATTTGTATATACCACAGTTTATCCACTCATCCATTAATGGACATTTAGGCTGTTTCAATCTCTTGGCAGTCACAAATAATGCCTCTATAAACACAGTGTGCAAATGTCTTCTCATGTCCCTGCCTTCAGTTCCTCCAAATATATACTTGGTAATGGGATTGCTAGATCATGTGGCATGTCTATGCATAGCATCCTCAGGAACCACCACACTGCCTTTCAGAGTGGTTGCACCATTCTACCTTCCCACCAACAGTGTATGTGTACCTCTTTCTCCACATCCTCTCCAGCACTTGTAGTTCTCAGATTTTTTGTTTATTTGTTTTTTGATAATGGCCGTTCTCGTAGGTGTGGGATGATATCTCATTGCAGTTTTGATTTGCATTTCCCTAATAGCCCGTGAAGTTGAACATCTTTTCATTTTTTTGAACCATTTGTATTTCTTCTTCAGAAAAGTGTCCATATCTTTTTTCCCACTTTTAAATTGTTTGTTTTCTTGTTGTTGAGTTATAGGATCTCTTTATATTCTGGATATTAAACCCTTATCTGATACGTGGTTCCCAGATATTACTTCCCATTGTGTAGGCTGTCTTTTTACTTTTCTGACAAAGTCCTTTGGTGCACAAAAGTGTTCAATTTTGAGATGATCTCATTTATTTATTCTTACATTGCTCACTCTTTGGGTGTAAGTCTAGAAACCACTACCTGTTACAAGATCTTTAAGATATTTCCCTACATTTTCTTCTAAAAGTTTTATGGTCTTAGTTCTAATGTTTAGGTCTTTGATCCATTTTGAGTTAACTTTTGTAAAAGGTGTGAGATAGGGGTCCTCTTTCATTCTTTGGATATGGATGACAAGTTCTCTGAGTACCATTTATTGAGAAGGCTGTTCTGTCCCAGTTGAGTTTGACTTGACTGCCTTATAAAAGATAACATTGTCCATAGATGAGAGGATCTATTTCTGAACACTGTTGGATTCCATTGGTCAATATATCTGTCTTTATGCAAGTACCATGCTGTTTGGACCACTGTAGCTTTGTAATATGCTTTAAAGTCAGGTAGTGTGAGACCTCCCACTTCATTCCTCTTTTTCAAGATATTTTTAGCTATTTGGTGCAACCTGTCCTTTCAAATAAATTTGGTTATTCACTTTTCTATTTCTGCAAAGTAGGTTGTTGGGATTTTAACTGGTATTGCATGGAATCTATATCAGTTTGGGTAGAATTGTCATCTTAACTATATTTTTGTCTTCTAGTTCATTAGCTTGGTATGTCATTCCATTTATTTAAGTCTTCTTTGATTTCTTTTAGCAATTTTTAATTGTTTTCTGAGTAAAGGTCTTTTGTGGCCTTGGGTGAATTTATTCCTAAATATTTGATTCTTTTGGTTGCTATTATAAATGGAATTTTTTTATTGATTTCCTCCGCAGATTGCTCATTACTAGTGTACAGAAACAGTAGGATTTTTACATATTGATCTTCTGCTCTGCCACTTGGTTGTACTCAATTATTAGCTCTAGTAGCTTTGCGGTAGATTTTTTTAGATTTTCCACTCTAATGTGTCATCTGCAAACAGTGAAAGTTTTACTTCCTTTCCAATTTTGATGCCTTTTATGTCTTTTTCTTGCCTAATTGCTCTAGCTAGATCTTCCAACACAATGTTGAGTAACAGTAATGACAATGGGTATCCTTGTCTTGGTCCTGATCTTAGAGGGAAAGCTTTCAATCTTTCCCCATTGAGTATGGTGTTAGCTGTGGGTTTTTCATATATTCCCTTTATCATGTTGAGGAAGTTCCCTTCTACTCCTATCCTTTGAAGTGTTTGCATCAAGAAAGGATGTTCAGTTTTGTCAAATGCATTTTCTGGATCTGAGATGATCATGTGGTTTTTCCCCTTTGATTTACTGATGTATTGTATGGCATTAATTGATTTTCTTGTGTTGAACCAGCCTTGCATACTTGGAATAAATCCCACTTGGTCATGGTGTATAATTCTTTTAATGTGCTGCCAAATTCAATTTGTGAGTTTTTGTTGAGGACTTTTTGCATCTATATTCATTAAAGAGATTGGTCTATAATATTCTTTTCTTGTAGTATTTTGGTCTGCTTTGGTATTATAGTAATGTTGGCTTCATAGAATGAGTTATGCATCTTTCCCTACCCTCAATTTGTTGAAGAGTTTGAGCAGGATTGGTACTAATTCTTTTTTTAATGTTTGGTAGAATTCACATGTGAAGCCCTCTTGTCCTAGACTTTCATTTTGGGGAGCTTTTTGATGACTGATTCAGTATCTTTACTTGTGATTGTTTTGTTGTGGTCGTCTATTTCTTTTCAAGTCAATGTTGGTTGTTCATGCTTTTCTAGGAAGTTGTCCATTTCATCTACATTGTTTACTTTTTTAGCATATAGTTGCTCATAGTATCCTCTCATTATCCCCTTATTTCTGCAGTGTCAGTAGTTATGTCCCCTCTCCCATTTCTTATTTTATCTGCATCCTCTATCTTTTTGTTTTTTGTTTGTTTGGTCAGCCTAGCTAAGAGTCCATCAATGTTACTGATTTTCTGAAAGAACCAACTTCTGGTTTTCTTGAGTGTATTGTTTACATGTTCTCAATTTCATTTATTTCTGTTCTAATTTTTGTTATTTCTTTCCTTCTGTTTGCTTTAGGGTTAGTTTGCTGTTCTTTCTCCAGTTCTTCTAGGTGAACAATTAGTTCCTTGATTTTTGTTTTCTCTTCTTTTTTAATATAGGCATTTAAGGCAATAGATTTCCCTCTCAGCACTGCCTTTGCTGCATCCCGTAAGTTTGGATATGTTGTGTTTTCATTATCATTTATCTCAAGATATTTTCTGATTTCTCTTGTAATTTCTTCCTTGACCCACTGGTTATTTAAGAGTGTGTTATTTAACCTCCATACATTTGTGAATTTTCTGGCCTTCTACAAGTTCTTGATTTCCAACTTCATTCCATTAAGATCAAAGAATGTGTTTTGTATAATTTCAATCTTTTTACATTTATTGAGACTTGCTTTGAGACCCAAAATGTGTCTATCCTTGAGAATGATCCATGAGCACTTGAGAAAATGTATATTCTTCTGTGGTGGGGTGTAATATTCTGTAAATGTCTAAGTCCTTTTCACTTATTGCACTATTAAAAATCTTTTTCCTTATTGGTCCTCTGTCTAGATGTTCTATCCATTGATAAGAGCAGTGTATTTAAGTCTCTAACTATTATTGTTGTTGAGGTGATTAGTTCTCCCTTCATTGTTGTCAGTGTGTGATGCATGTATTTTGGTGCACTCAGGCTTGGTGCATAAGTATTTATCATTGTTATGTTTTCTTGGTGAATTGTCCCTTTTGTTAATACATAGTGTCCTTCTTTGTCTCTTTTTTTTTTTTACATTTGAAGTCTAATTTGTCTGCTATTAGTATAGCTACCCCTGCTCTTTTCTGATTATTTTTTATGTGAAATATCTTATTGCAGCCTTTCATTTTCAAACTATTTTTGTCCTTGGGTTTAAATTGAGTCTGTTATAGATAGCATATAGGTGGGTCCTGTTTATTAATCCATTCTGCCAGTCTGTGTCTTTTGATTGGGGAGTTTAATCCTTTAAGATTTGATGTAATTACTGTAAAGGCAGTACTTTAACCTACCATTTTTCTTTTGGATTTTATAGGTCATATCTTATTCCCTCCCTTCCTCCCCCTCTCTCTTACTCTTATTGATAGTCTTCATTTCTACACTTTTCACCAAACCTCTCTCTCCTGTTATTTCTTATCTGCCTGTAGTGCTCCCATTAGTATTTCTTGAGAAGCAGGTAGCTTGTTCACAAACTGTCAGTGTCTGTTTGTCTGAAAATATTTCAAACTCTCCCTCCTTTTTAAGTGAAAGTTTTGCTGGATATAGAATTCTTGGTTGGCAGTTTTTCTCTTTCAGTACCTTAAATATATCATACCACTGCCTTCTCACCCCTATGATTTCTGCTGAGAAATCTGCAAATAGTTTTATTGAGCTTCCCTTGTATGTGATGAATCATTTTTCTCTTGCTACTTTGAGAATTCTCTTTGTCTTTGACATTTGACTATCTGATTAGTATGTGTCTTGAAGTAGTTCTATTTGTATCTTTTCTGTTTGGGGTACACTGTACTTTTTGGATCTGTAATCTTATATCTTTCATAAGAGATGGGAAATTTTCAGTCATTATTTCCTCCATTATCCTTTTGCCCATTTTCCCTACTCTTCTCCTTCTGGGACACCGATTACACACGTATTCATGCGCTTCATGTTGTCATTCAATTCCCAGAGACCCTGCTCATATTTTTCCATTCTTTTCCCTATCTCTTACTTTGTGTGTAGGATTTCAGATGTTGTCTCCTCTAGTTCACTAATCCTTCTTCTGCCTTTTCAAATCTGCTGTTGCAAGTCTCCATTGTATTTTTGATCTCTTCTTTTGTGTCTTTCTTTCCCATAGGTACTGCGATTTATTTTTTCAAACTTTCAAATTCTTCCTTACGTTCATCCAATGTCTTCTGTATATCCTTCATCTCTTTTACCATATCTTCCCTCAACTCATTGATTTGATTTTTTAATTGATTTAGCATATTTGTTTGAACATCTTTAGTTGTTTCAATTCCTGTGTCTTGTTTGAAGTGTTGGTTTGTTCCATTGACTGAGCCATATCTTCATTTTTTCTGGTGTGACTCATAATTTTTGTTGGTGTCTAGGCATCTGGTTTCCTTGAGTTATCTTTTCTAGAGGTAGTTTTTACACTTTTACCTTGAGTTCTGCTGGTTTTCTTTGATATCTATCTGTTCTTTGGCATTCAGTTCAACTTCTTTTAGACCTCTAGCATAGCTTTTGTTTAACTGATCAGCATTTTTCAGCTCTTGTTATTCTGGTTATTGCCCTGCCTATATGCAACCTTTTTTTTTGATCAAACCCAATTCAAATTTCCCTGACCAGACATGCCTAGGTCTCAGGAGGAGCATGTAATCAGTATCACATTTACCTGAGGTTGAGATTCAGCAGGTCGCCAGACATTTCTGTGAGGCCTCTGGACTCTGTGCTGTTCCTATCATGCCCAGCAGGTGGCACATGTCATTCTGCAGCTCCCAGTGGCATAAAGAGGTGTGGTACCTTTAATTCTCAGCAGACCCTGTCCCTTCCAGGGATGTGGTTGAGATAGCAGCAGAGGTAAAAGGCAAGCTTAAGCTGTTTATGGACTTTTTTTCCAGTCCCTGGAGTCTGAATTTTCTGAAGGTGGGCCACACTTGAGCTGTGCAATGCTCCCCCACCCTTTTATTTTGGAAGATATGCCCTTTAGGGAATTCTCTCCTTCACTTGACTCCTTACTTTGTCTCTCAGACCTATATTAACTCCACCTTTGCCTGGGGCAGCACTGACAATTGAAAATGTCTGAGACTTTCTCCAATAAGCTACTTAGCATAGTTGAAAATGGAAAACATAAACTAAAATCCCCTTTTCAAAGCCAGTCCTCAGCTCCCAAGTTTCACCAGTTAAGAGCCAGAGTTGGTACCTGGCTCTAAGTGCCCCTTTTCTTGGGGCACAGACCTTTTCCAGTATTCTGAGCTCAGCCATCTCCAAAAGTCTCAGTTTTTATTTTTATTTTTTTTCCATCAGCTCTGCCTCCTCTCTGCTAGGAGTGACTTCAGGGTTCATTTTCTGCTTGCTCCAGGTTTATCTGTGCTTGCAGCTCTTATTCAGTAGTCCAAACTTGTTAATTAAAACCACAGTTGGATCTTGGTTGAGCTGCCTTCCCTTGCTCCTAGTAAAGATTTCTTCTTCTTCTGACAGGTATGTGTTCCGACACAATCTGTGTGCCAGTGTGGGAAGGCTGCCAGCCTCCACTATTTGGGGGCTTTACTTACAGTTCTGTGCTGTGATCTTGGCCCTTTCATTGATGCCAGAGTGGTGTATGATGTGTAGTCATTTACAGATGTCCCCCAAACAGTTGTTATAGACAGTTCCTGGTTATTTATTAGCTGCTCTAGAGGACTGTTCTAGCTTGCTAATGCTGCTGGAATGCAAAACACCAGAAATGGATTGGCTTTTATAAAGGGGGTTTATTTGGTTACACAGTTACAGTCTTAAGGCCATAAAGTATCCAAGGTAATGCATCAACAATCGGGTACCTTCATTGGAGGATGGCCAATGGTGCCCAGAAAACCTCTGTTAGCTGGGAAGGCATGTGGCTGGTGTGTGCTCCAAATTCTGGTTGCAAAATGACTTTCTCTCAGGACATTCCTCTCTCAGCTGCAGTTCCTCAAAAATGTCACTCTTAGCTGCTCTTGGGGTGTTTGTCCTCTCTTAGCTTCTCTGGAGCAAGAGTCTGCTTTCAACAG
Organism: Choloepus didactylus; assembly: GCF_015220235.1. NCBI lineage: Eukaryota > Metazoa > Chordata > Mammalia > Pilosa > Megalonychidae > Choloepus > Choloepus didactylus. Next base: position 26,995,959 of record NC_051322.1, on the reverse strand, counting down.
CCATCTTCAAACTGTCTCATCTGAAGCTGGTCTCTCAACTTCTGTGAATTCTTCAAAGTGTCCCTCTTGACTGTAACTCCTCTTCAAAATGTCACTCACAGCTGCACTTCAAAATGTCACTCTCAGCTGCACTGAGTTCCTTCTGTTTGTCAGCTCATTTATATGGCTCCAGTGATTTAATTTAGACCCACCCTGAATGGGTGGGGTAACACCTCTATGGAAATTATCCAGAGTCATCACCCACAGTTGGGTGGGGCGCATCTCCATGGAAACACTCAAAGAATTTCAATCTAATCAACACTGATAAGTCTGCCCACCTGAGATTACATCAAAGATAATGGCATTTTTAGGGACATAATACAGTCAAGCTGGCACAAGGACTAACTAAATTCCACACCTCCCTATGCTGCCATCTTGCCCTGTCCCCTCTAGCACAATTGAGTAATAGGGCATCCTTGTTTCATTTCTGTTCATAAGGGGAAGGCTTTCAGTTTCTCACCATTGACTATGATCCTGGCTGTTGTTTTTTTATATGCCCCTTATCATATTGAGGAAATTTCCTTCAATTCCTACTCTATGAAATGTTTTTTGCCAGAAAAGGATGCTGTATTTGTTGAATGCTTTTTCATCATCAATCATGATAATCATCTGATTTTCCCCTTCAGTTTGTTTATTTGTTTCTATTTGTTGATTGATTTTCTTACATTGAACTACTGTTGTATGCCTGGAATGAACCGCACTTGGTTATGGTGTATAATCTTTAATATGCCTTTGGATTCCATTTACAAGTATTTTGTTGAAAATTTTGCATCTATGTTAATTAGGGAGATTGACCTGTTGTTTTCTTTTCTTGTAGTATCTTTATCTGGGTTTGGTATTAGAGTGATTTTAGCTTTGTAAAATGAGTTATGTAGTGTCATCTTCAATCTTTTGGAAGAGTTGGAACAGGAATGTTCTTTTTGGAATGGTAGGCAAAAATCCCCTTGAAGCCATCTCACCCTGGCTTTTTCTTTGTAGGTTTTTGATGACTGCTTGAATCTCTTTACTTGTTATTGTTTCATTGAAATCTTCTATTTTTCTCAGGTCAGCATGGGTTGTTCATGTGTTTCTAGGAAATTGTCCATCTTCTGTAAGTTGCCCAGTTTATTGGTATACAGTTTGTAGTATCCTCATATGATTTTTTAAAAATTTCTTCAGGATACATGGTGATGGCCCCCATCTCATTTCTGATTTTGTTTATTTACATCATCTCACTTTTTGCCTTTGTTAGTCTAGCTAAGAGTTTGTCAGTCTTGTTGATCTCATAGAACCAACTTTTAGTTTTATTGATTCTCCATATTCTTTGTCCTCCAGTTCATTTATTTATGTTTCAATCTTTGTTCTTTTTGTCTACTTCATTGTTAGTTTGCTGTTCTTTCTCTAGCTTCTTCAGTTCATTTAGGTCTTTGATATTAGCACTTTATTCCTTTTTAATGTAGGTTTTTAGACCTACAAATTTCCTTTCAGCACTGCCTTCACTGAATTGCACAAGTTTTGATATGGTATATTCTCATTTTCATTCATCCCCCAATATTTACCAATTTCTTTGCAATTTTTTCTTTGAACCACTGATTGTTTAAATGTGTGTAGTTTAACCTCCATATATTTGTGAAATTTCTGGTTCACTGATGGTTATTGATTTCAAGTTTCATTCCATTATGGTCAGAGAAGGTGTTTTTAAAAATTTCAAACTTTTTAAATTTGTTGCAACTTGTTTTGTGCCCCAGTATATGATCTGTCCTGGAGAACATTCCATGACTGCTGAGAAGAATGTGTATCCAGGTAATTTAAGATGCATTGATCTATATATATCTGTTAAATCTAATTCATGTATCATATTTATCACATTGTTTATGTTCTCTCTTGCCTTATTGATACTCTGTCTGGTTGTTCTATCTGTAGAAGAGAGTGGTGTATTGAAGTCTCACACTATTATTATAGAAATGCCTATTGCTCCCTTCAGGTTGGCCAATGTTTGTCTCATGTACTTTGAAGATCCTTGATTGGGTGCATAAGCATTTATGATTGTTATTTCTTCTTAGAGGATTGTCCCTTTTAATATTGTATAGTATCTTTCCTTTCTCTTATGGCTTCTTTGCATTTAAAGTCTATTTTGTCTGACATTAGTATACCTACCCCTGCTCCTGCTTTCTTTTGGCTACAGCTTGCATGGAATATATATATATATATATATATATATATATATATATATATATATATATATATATATATTACTTCCTTTCACTTTCAATCTCTTTGTGTTTCTGGGTTTAAGATGAGTCTCTTGTAAACAGTAATTAGGTGGATCATACTTTTTAATCCATTCTACCAGTCTTTCTATTTTAATTCGGGAGTTTAATCTGTTCACATTCAAAGTTATTACTGTAAAGGGAGTACTTAATTCAATCATCTTATCCTTTGGTTTTTATTTGTCACATGTATTATTTTTCCCCCTGTATATTTTTATCCTTTAAGTTATACTTAACTGATCTTCAATTCTGTTCCACTCTTCAGACCTCTCTCTCCTTCTTTTTTTTTTTCAGCTAACAGATCTCCCATTAGTATTTCTTCCAGGGCAGAGCCCATGTTAACATAGTCTCTCAGAATTTCTTCATCTGTGCAGATTTTAAAGTCTCCCTCACTTTTGAAGGACAGCTTTTCTGGATAAGGAATTCTTTGCTGGCAGTTTTTCTCTTTCAGAATCTTAAATATGTCATACCACTGCCTTCCTGCCTCCATGGTGCCCATTCAGTAGTGAATACTTAGTCTTATGTGGCTTCCCTTGTATGTGGTGAATTGCTTTTCTCTTACTATTCTCAGAATTTTCCCCTTCTCTTTAGAAATTGACAATCTGAATAGTATTGGTCTTGGAGTGGCTCTTTTTGGATTTATTCTATTTGGAGTTTGCTGGGATTCCATGTTTTGCATACTTATATCTCTTATAATGGTTGGGAAGCTTCCCTCAATTATCTCTTCAAATACTCTTCCCAGCCCTTCACTCTCCTCCTTCTGGGACAGCAGTGATTCTTATATTTGTGTGCTTCATGTTGTCCATCATTTGCCTGAGATCCAATTCAGTGTGCAAATATCTGTTCATGTCACTGCTTTCAAATCCTCTGGGTGTAATTCAAGAAGTGAAATTGCTGGATCGAAGGGTAACTCAGTATCTAGCTTTCTAAGGAACCACCAGACTGTCCTCCAGAGTGGATGTACCATTATACAGTCCTACAAGCAATGAATGAGTTCCAATTTCTCCACATCCTCTCCAGCATTTGTAGCTTCCTGTTTGTTTAATGGCAGCCATTCTGACTGGTGTGAGATGATATCACTTTGTGGTCTTGATTTGCATCTCCCTAATAACTAGTGAAGATGAACATTTTTCATGTGTTTTTGGCCAGTTGTATTTGCTCTTCAGAGAAATATCTTTTCATATATTTTGGTCATTTTATAATTGGGTTGTTTGTACTATTGCCACTGAGTTGTAAAATTTCTTTACATATGCAAGATATCAGTCTTGTGTCAAATACATTGTTTCCAAATATTTTCTCCCATTGAGCTGTCTCTTAACCTTTTTGACAAATTCCTTTGAGGTACAGAAGCTTTTAATTTTGAGGACTTCCCACTTATCTATTTTTTCTTTCATTGCTTGTGCTTTGGGTGTAAAATATAAGAAGCAATCTCCTAATACAAGGTCTTGAAGATGTTTCTCTACATTATCTTCTAGGAGTTTTATGGTACTGGCTCTTATATTGAGGTCTTGGATCCACTTTGAGTTAAATTTTATGTAAGGTGTGAGGTATGGATCCCTTTTCATTCTTTTGGATATGGATATCCAGTTCTCCCAGCCCCATTTGTTTATGAGACTGTAATGTCCCAGTTCACTTGTTTGGGGGGCCTTATCAAAGATCAGTTGACTCTACATCTAGGGGTCTACTTCCAAATTATCAATTGATTCAATTGACCAATATGTCTATCTTTATGCCAGTACAAAGCTGTTTTGACTACTGTGGCTTTATAGTAAGCTTCAAAGTGTAAGCTCTCCCACTTCATTTTCTTTTTTAGAATGTTTTTAGTTGAGACATCTTTCCCTTCCAGATACATTTGATAAAGCTTTTCCAAATCTGCAAAGTACGTTGTTGGAATTTTATTTGAATTGCACTGAATCTGTAGATGAGTTTGGCAGAATTGATATCCTAATGACATTTAGCTTTCCTATCCATGAACATGGAATGCTTTTCCATCTTTTTAGGTGCCCTTCTATTTTTTTAGTAAAGTTATTTAATTTTCTATATATAGGTCTTTTACATCCTTGGTTAAGTTTATTCCTAGGTACTTAATTGTTTTAGTCACTGTAGAGAATGGAATCTTTTTCTTGAGTGTCTCTTCAGTTAGGTCATTTCTAGTGGATAGGATCACTAAATTATGTGTCTCAAGGATGTTTTTAATTTGATCAACAGTATCTTTTATTTCTGTAAGATCCACTATTTTTTTAATTTCCTCTTGCAATTTCTTCTTTACACTGTTCTAGGGTCTTCTTCATGTCCTTTATATCCTGAGCCATGATAGTGCATTTGTGAGTACTTCTTCAATTAATTGCTCCAAGTTCTGTGTCTCCTCTGGTTTTTTAATTTGGGCTTATCCATATCTTCTGGTTTCTTCATATGCTTTATAATTTTCTGTTGTATTTGGTCTCTTGGCATTTTCTTGTCTTGATAGGGTTCTTTTAGGAAATGCAGGCTTATTTGAACATTTATCCATAATTTGACAGAGCTACCCTTGGTGGAGAGCACTTTGCCTAACCTACCAGCAGATGGTGCTCCCAAGCCACATCTTTCCCTCAAGCCAGTTCTCCCCAACTTCATCTATGCACCAAGTGGGGGCCCAAACCATGTGGAGGTCCAATAGTGCACCAATTTCTGGTGTACAGTGGGGACTGAGTTTGGGGGCCATGCTCTGTTCAGTTTGGCTGGAAGATGGTTCTAAGACACAGTACTTGCAGCCATTCCCTGAGCTGCCACTGGAATACCCTGGGGCTGCAGAATGTGTCTAACCCTTTAGCTGAGTTTCCCCACAGTCTCTCTCTGCTATGGGCCCACAAGCTCCTGGCACTTCAGTGAAGCACCCCTGCTTCTAGGCTGTACATACCTTGCACTTCCATGGGTGAGTGTGCGCCATCACAAGCCAGCCATATCCTGACTTCCCTTAAGGAAGCTCTCAGCCCTGGCACTGTGAAGGGCTGTCTCCCAGCCAACTGCAAAGGTGGCTCCTCGAGACATGGAAAATACCCACTTTCATGATTGTCCACCTGCTGCAGCAGCCTGACCCTAGCTGCAGGTGTGCAAAGGGTTATCACCCACACCAGATACTGAGGCAGGTGCCTGGGGTATGGAAGGTATTCCCCACTGCACTCGACTGTGGCTCAAGTTGCCAGTTCCCCAGTGGCTTTCTGGGTTGGACACTAACCCACCTCCAAACACAGTCTCTTGGTTTCTCCCCACCCTGCTCCTGCGACTGTGGCTGCCATTTCCCCAACAGCTTTCCAGACCGAACACTCACACATCTCCGAATATGATCTCTCGGTTTCTCTCCACCATGCTCAACTCCAGCTGCTGTTTCCCTGGTGACTTTCTGGACTGAACACTCATACTTCTCCAAACACAGTCTTGGTTTCTCCAAGTACACAGTCAATATGGGTGTAGAAGACCCTGCCCAGCTGGTAGAACCCTGGAACCACTATTCTGGAGCACTTTCTGTCTTTTATCTAGTGTTTTTCATGGAGGAGAATTTTGTTCTGCACTCCTAATCCACCATCTTGGATATCTCCCTCACCTAAAATTTTATAGTTGTTTGGATTTGTGTTGAAGGTCTCTTTTGGCATTTGATTTATCAATAATTCTCAATCTGAGAAAGGCCAAAGCCTCCTGTGTGAGATGCAAATCTATTTGGTCACCTATAGGAGATTTGGGAGAACAGCAATTTGCCAGGGATCACTTTCCCTGTCTTCCCAGTAGATGGTACTCTTGGGCCACCTCTTCCCCACAAGCCTGAGTTTCCCTGGCTGTAGCAGCTGGCTGGGTGGGGTCCAAACAAGATGGAATTCCAAACAATGCAGCAGGACTCTTTGTGTCCTGGATACCACCAGCCCTGGTGGTGAGGGCTGGGCACTGTGCACTTCAGTGGAGATTCCACTTGTGGGTATAATTGGTCTGGTGATTCCCAGGCTTCCAAGTAGGTAAACCTCATGCTGTGGGGTTGAGAGTTTCCCCTTCCCCAGCCCTGAGGCAGCTCAGAACTGTCTTGTTATTCAGTGGGCCACAAGTTCCCTGCATGACATACACCTGTGGGCCTCTGGAGTGGGGGGTAGCTCTTGGTGTATCCATGTGGTTCTCTCTCTTGTCCCCACCTCTCCACCTGTGCACACCGTGAGTGCCATGGGCTTCCATGAAGAAAGGTTACAGGCAGCGGGACATAGCATGTCTCTCTTGCCTGCTAATTGTCAGACCAACTCTTGTCTGCTCTGTGTCCCCTCTCATGTGTGGAGAGCCCCACAGTCTTCCCCCAAACCAGGCACTCACAGTAGCCTGCCTCAGGTTTGTGGGGTAGGCACTGTGCAACACAGCAAATTCTTTGTGTGTGGCTAAAATAAGTCTATTGATTCCTGAATTCCCATATGGGAGCTCCCAGCCAAGGGCGGAGAGATGACTCCCTATCGGGTAGCGGAGATGAGAATGTGGGAGTGCTCAGTTGTGACTTCACCCACTCCAGGCCAGTGTGTAGCAGCCTGCCCCAGATGTGGTCACAATCAAATGAACTCACTCCATCCTTTCAGTCACAGTTTCTCTGCTTTTTCATCCAGGTCCTCACTATATAATGTAGAAGGTCCTCTCTGGCCGCTTATACCCTGGAACCACTGCTTCGGTCATTTGCTGTCTTTTCTCTAGTTATTCCATGGTGGAAAAGTTAGCTCTGTCACTCCTATTCTGCCATCTTCCTGGAAGCTCCATTGCATATTTTTTCATTTTCATAATTGAATTGTCCCAACACATCCTGATTGGAGAAAGTTTCATTTTCCATTGGAAGACTAAAATAAACATTTATATAGATGTCAAAAACCCAAAGACACTATGGGTTTATTTCTATGCCCAGTAAAGACAGCCTAAAGCCTGTTTTTCAGAACTATCTTCCAATCATTTTATGGATACGAAATATTCAAAAACTCATGCAGGAAAACATGTTGAATACTGAAGAGTATTTTTTTAATTAAGATTTATTCACATACCATACAGTCATCCAAAGTATACACTGAATTGTTCATATTACCATCATATAGTTCATTCATCACCCCAATCTATTCTTTGAACATCTTCCTTGTACCAGAAAAAGTGAAAATAAGAATAAAAAAATAAGAGTAAAAAAAGAACACCCAAATCATCCCCCACCTTCTGCCCTATTTTTCCTTTAGTTTTTTGCCCCCAGTTTTCCACCTGAAGAGTTTATTAAACATTCCATAAAGACATAAATAATTTCCCACATGTGGGCTTGAAGAGATCTTCCTTTTGGCCCAGTATGACAGGGATTAGTCAGGATTTTTCATTGGCATTTAGTTTCATTGCAAATAAAGAAGAATAAAATCTCAATTAACTAGTATCTTTGGAGAATGGACTGTTCTCAGAAAATTGCATTTCTGGATAGCTCAGGGTAAAATAGTAATCATTTTATTAAAAAATGTTTATTGGTTGACAATTCTATGTTAGCTATAAACTAAGTCGTGAGAAGAATGTCATTTTGCACATGCTATCTCCTTTAGTCCTGCGGCATCTCTGTAAAGTAAGTCATGCCATTTTATATGGGATTAACCCAAGGTAAAGAGGAATTAAATAACATATCTAAGGTCACACAGTTACTAAAGGCCAGGAACATGTTATAAATTCTGCATGACTTCAGTATTTATTCCCTTTCCCCTATTGGTGGAGCGTCACAGGAAGTTTACCAGGAAGAAGAACCAAAGTAAAGACTCAGTGATGAGAAAGTGCAAGATGTTTTCAGGGCCTATAGATAAATCAGTCTTGCTGGAGAAGATGATTCCTAGAGTAATGATGAGAGAAGAAACTGGAAAAGGTCAGAGTGTGGTGAGTGGAAACAGTAGTCATTTAGGAGGATCAAACATTAAACCAAGATTGAAATAGAAGGGGTGTATGTGGGGGGGCGGGGTGTAGATTGAAGGCAGTGAGACTAGGAAGAGATAATTGCAACAGTCAGCTTTCCAAGGAAGAAACAGATGACTGACTAATTGAATATAAAGAGTAACAGTCAAGGTGGGGTCCAAGTTAACTCTGGTATTTCAAGCCTGTAACTTTTAGAAGATGGTTATGAACTAATAGAAAGTTGGAAGTGAACTGAGAGGCTTCCTTCTGAAAGGAGGGGGAGAGAGAGTGAAGTCAGTTTAAGCATGCTGCGTGTGAGGAGATAGCGGGACAGCAGGTGAAAATGTGTGGTGTAGGTGGTAAGGTGTTAGGAGTTAAAGAGGAAAGTCACAACTGAAGTAGAAGATTGGGGAATCATACTCAGAGAGGTAAAAGTTTCAGCATTTACTAAATAGAATTAGGTGATAAATTCCAGTGAAAGAACTTGAAGGATAAAGAGAGGATGGAAAACTGAAATGTGGAGTAAATCTAAATTTAGGAAGTAAGTAAAGATGATGTCCTAGAGGAGAACAATGATAGTTTAATTTTTTAGCAGCAAAGAATGGGGAGCATTTCAGGAAAGTGAGAGTTTTAAATACCGTAGTGACTTGATTCACACATGCCATAGAGTTTTTTCCTCCCCAAATTTATTATTAAAATACCAAACACTCAAAGATTGGATATAGAACCCTCATATACCACCGTTTCAATTCTACAAGCATTATGCATCTAGCCATCCAATTTTGATGTATTTCAAAGGAAATTGCCGACATAAGTTCTCTTCATCCCTAAACACTTCAGCAAGCATGTAAAGATGCATTGCCTTTGAAGTGTATCATTGGTTTAATGTGATCATTTTAAAGTAAAAACCTATAATTTTGCACAAATAAATTAGAAGAAGCATCCTGATTTCAGGAATACTGCTGTGAATATGAGAACTAGGGAAACATAACTATCAAATTGCACAGAGAGGTTTACAGGGCAGATATTGTATAAAGTCCATTAGGCTCAACAATTTTGAGAACATTACTGACCTTTTCATCTAAAATTTATATAGATTGGTGGGGACAAAAGTCAGGTGACTGAGAGAATCGTGAATAAATAAATAGGTGTATGCAAAAGAGGTAAGTGTAGATCCTGCTAGAAGTGAGGCAGTGAAATACAGGAAAATTGGTCAATGAAGAAAATGGCAAAGCTCACCTAAATTGTTTTCCTCAATGACATACATGCTCTTTAGGAATGGAATGGTGGTGATGTTTAACTGTTTAGAGTTGGGAATTTAAAAATATATGGCCATACTTCACTGACTAAGTAAGATTCTTTTAGCTTTTAGTAAGTTTCTTTTAGCTTTTAAAATGTTCTTGTGCTGTGAAAATATTCTTATTGTTCTTTGTTCAGTCTAAGATATATATATAGCAAAGTCAGAAAAGATTAGGTTACAGTGGCAGTATACTAACTCCAGAATGTAGTCTAGAGATTATATTTCTGGCCATACGCAGGATATCTATTTGTGTGTATGTGTGTGTGTATGGGTAATTGGATAACTTCCATGTAAGAATGAAACGAGAAAAAAATCTGGTGCTTCAGAATATTAAAAAATCTGGTTCTGGGTAATCAAGGTTGTACTATAAAAACAGAACCCTCCCATATCTATGCATTTGTCTTTATAAAGGAAATGTTTCCAGTATTAACAAAATAAATTGACTTTTTTATTTTTTAACATTTTTTTGTTGTGAAATATATATACAGAAAAGTGGATAACTTTCAAAGTACAATTTAACAAGTAGTTATAGAGCAAATTTCAAAGAATGTTATGGGTTACATTTCCACCATTTCAGTTATTTCCTTTGAGCTGTTCTAATACCTAGAGACAAATATATATATGTATATATAGATAGATAGATAGAGATATATAGATATATATATAAAGATTCAGTATTCGTAATTCTTTGTTAAATCCTACGTTGTCTATTGCTACTCCTCCATCTCATTAGATCAGCGTCTCAATCTTCAGGGATATCTGGGCAGTGACCACCCTAACTTGTTCATATTGAAAAAGGGTGTCAATATTATGGGGTAAGGGGATGCATCTGGGTGATGTTCCTGAAGAGGCTGTTGCCTCTGGGTTTTGGGACTTATTTAACACAGGAACACGCTGGAGGATTTAAGTTTCTAAGAAATAAACTTAGTGAATGAAACTTTTATAGGTCTCCAATAGAGACCTGGGTATTCTTTAGGATTTTTGGGACTACTGTTGATTTGGGCTTGGCATACTGTGGTCATCTGGAATATCTAGCTGAAGCTTGCCTTGCATAAGAGTAACCTCCAGATTAGCCTCTCAATTCTATTTGAGATCTCTTAGCCACTGAAACCTGATGTCGTTATCTTTCTTTTCCCCCTTTCTGTCAAGAAGGTACTCTCAACCCCTCGATGCCCAGGCCAGTCTCATTCCTGGGTGTTGTATTCTATGTTGTCAGGGAGACTCACTCCCCAGGGAGTCAGGTCCCACGAGTGGGTGGGTCGGGGGGCGTGGGTAATGAATGAGTTTGCCAAGTCGGGCTTAGAGAAGGAAAGCCACATTTGAGCGATAAAAGAGGTTCCCTGGAAGTGACTTTTAGGCATAATTATAGGTAGGCTTAGCCTCCCCTTTACAGCAGTAAGTTTCACAACAGCAAGCCTCAAGATTGAGGGCCTGACTTATTAAGTAGGGAGTTCCTAATTTCACATATCAAATATTCTGTCCAAGATAAATAATGCTCACACCATCTTCACTTAGTTGTACAATCTTCACTCTCAATTTTAAACAATTATCATAATCCAAAACATCCCAAAGCTCTTATCACCCCCTAATTATTTAACCCTAGTATCACTGTAATACAAGTAAGGTATTGCTATTAAATATAGTCCATAGTATGCAAATGGTAGTTTTCCCATATATCACTGTATTGTTAACTCTTTGTACCAGTGTCATACTTTAGAAGTAGTTCATGCAAGCACTTGTTTATATTTATAGTGCTAATCTGTGGGATATATGCCTTTATACAACCCTTTTCAATAATGTTTGCCTTCAATACAGCACTGATATTTATAATCCCATTAATGAACCATTATCACCTCTGTCCATTTCCAGACCCTTAAGTTTAAACTCATTAACAGATCTGTCCATATTAGGTAGTCATTCCTGCTTCTTTAGCTTCTGTCTATCTCTAGGTACACTATACTCTACATTTTAAGATACTGAGTTTACATTATCCAGGGAGTTCATTTTAGTTAGAACATGCAATATCTCTCCTTTTGTGGCTGACTTATTTCACTCAGCATTATGTTATCAAGGCTCATCCATGATGTCAAATGTTTCAGGACCTCATTCCTTCTTCCTGCTGCATAGTACTCCATTGTATGTATATACCACATTCTGTGTATCTACTCATCTGTTGAAGGACACTTGGATTGTTTCCATCTTTTGGCAACTGTGAATAATGCCACTATGTCGGTGTGCAAATGTCTGTTTGTGTGACTGCTTTCAGATCAACTTGCTATATACTGAGTAGTGGAATTGCTGGATCATATGGTAACTTGATATTTAGTTTTCTGAGGAACTGCCAAACTGTCTTCCACAGCAGCTGTACCATTACACATGCCTACAAAGAGTGGATAAGAGTTCCAATTTCTCTACATCCTCCCCACCATTTGTAGTTTCCTGTTTGTTTAATGGTAGCCATTCTTACTGGTGTGAGATGATATCTCATTGGAGTTTTGATTTGCATTTCCCTAACATCTAGAAAGGTGAATATTTTCTCATGTGTTTTTTAGCCATTTGTAGTTCCTCTTTGGAAAAAAGTTATCTCATAACTTTTGCCCATTTTATAATTAGGCTGTTAGTACCACTGTCACTGAGTTGTGAGGTTTTATCAAATATGCTGGACATCAGTCTCTTATTAGATATATGGTTTCCAAATATTTTCTCCCATTGAGTTGGCTGCCTCTTCACCATTTTGATAAAGTGCCTTTGAGGCACAGAAACATTCAATTTTGCGGAGCTCCCATTTATCTATTTTTTATTTCACTGCTTCTGCTTTGGGTGTAAGATCAAAGAAGATACCTCCTATTACTAGGTCCTGAAGATATTTCCCTATATTATCTTCTATCAATCAATCAGTTTTATGGTACTGGCTCTTATATTGAGGTCTTTGATCCACTTCAAGTTAATTTTTACATAGGGTGTGAGGTAGGGGTTTTCTTTTATTCTTTTGGATATGGATATCCAGTTCTCACAGTCCCATTTGTTGAAGAGACTGTTCTGTCTCAGTTCAGTGGATCTGGGGCCCTTATCAAAAATCAGTCTGCCATAGATCTGGGTTCTATGTCTGAACTCTCAATTAGATGCCATTGAGAGTCCATGGATTCCAGTATGTCTATCTTTGTGCCAATACCAGGCTGTTTTGACTATGGTGGCTTTATATTAGGCTTTAAAGTCAGGAAGTGTAAGTCCTTCCATTTTGTTCTCTTTTTAGGATGTTTTTTTGGCAATTCAAGGCTCCTTTTCTTTCCAAATAAATTTGATAACTACCTTTTCCAATTCTGCAAAGTAGGTTGTTGGAATTCTGACTGGAATTGCATTGAACCTGTAGATCAGTTTGGGTAGAATGGACATCTTAATGACATTTAGTCTTCCTATCCATGAACATGGAATATCTTTCCACCTATTTAGGTCCTATTTGATTTCTTTTAGTGAAGTTTTAGTAAATATCTAGGTATAGGTCTTTTCCCTCCTTGGTTAAGTTTAGTCCTAGATACTTGATTCTTTTAGTTGGTATTGTGAATGGACTTCTTTCGTGATTGCCTCTTCAGTTAGGTCATTACTGGTGTACAGGAACATTACTGATTTTTGTGCATTAGCCTTGTATCATACCACTTTGCTGAATTTATTAGTTCAAGGAGCTTTGTCGTTGATTTGTCAGGATTTTCCAAATAAAGGATCGTATCATCTGAAAATAAGGACAGTTTTCCTTCCTCCTTTCCGTTCTTTCTCTTGCCAGATTGCTCTGGCTAGAACTTCTAGCACAATGTTGAATAATAGCGCTGGCAGTGGCCATCCTTGTCTCATTCCTGATCTTACATGGAAGGCTTTCAGTCTCTGACCATTGAGAACTATGCTGGCTGGGGTATTTTCATATATGCCCTTTATCACATTAAGGAAGTTTCCTTCAATTCCTACCTTTTGAAGTGTTTTTAGGAAAAAAAAAAGGATGCTGAATTTTCTTGAATACTTTGTCAGCATCCATTGAGATGATCATTTCATTTTTCCCTTTTGATTTGTTAATGTGTTTTATTACATTGATTTTATTATGTTGAACCATTGTTGCATGCCTATAGTGGACTCCACTTGGTTGTGGTGTATAATACTTTTAATGTGCCTTTGGATTCGATTTGCAAATATTTTGTTGAGAATTTTTGCATCTATATTCATTAGGTACATTGGCCTGTAGTTTCCTTTCTTGTAGTATCTTTATGTGGCTTTGGTATTAGAGTGATGCTTCATGAAATGAGTTACATAGTATTCTCTTTTTTAATTTTTTGAAAGAGTTTGAGCAGGTATGGTGTCAGTTCTTTTTGGAGTGTTTCATAAAATTCCCCTGTGAAGCCATCTGCCCCTGGGCTTTTATCTGTAGCAAACCTTTTTTAAAATTCAGTTTTAAAAAGATATATTCACATACCAATCATCCAAAGTGTACACTTTTTCACAGTACCATCGTATAATTGTGCATTCATCACCCCAATCTATTCCCTGAACATTTTCCTTGTACCAGAAAAAGTGAAAATAAGAATAAAAAAACTAAAAAAGAACACCCAAATCATACCCCTACTCCCACCATATTTTTCATTTAGTTTTTTTTTTTGGTCCCCATTTTCTACTCATCCATCCATACATTGGATAAAGGGAGTATGATCCACAAGGCTTTCACAATTACACTGTCATCACTTTTTTTTTTTTTTTTTTTGAGAGGGTGGCTAGATGGAGAAGGCTGCCCAAAGGAAGCTGTGACTTTTATTTATTTATTTATTATTATTTTTTTTAATCTTCATTTTATTGGGATATATTCACATACCACACAGTCATACAAAACAAATCGTACTTTCGATTGTTCACAGTACTATTACATAGTTGTACATTCATCACCTAAATCAATCCCTGACACCTTCATTAGCACACACACAAAAATAACAAGAATAATAATTAGAGTGAAAAAGAGCAATTGAAGTAAAAAAGAACACTGGGTACCTTTGTCTGTTTGTTTCCTTCCCCTATTTTTCTACTCATCCATCCATAAGCTAGACAAAGTGGAGTGTGATCCTTATGGCTTTCAAAATCCCATTGTCACCCCTCATAAGCTACATTTTTATACAACTGTCTTCGAGATTCATGGGTTCTGGGTTGTAGTTTGATAGTTTCAGGTATCCACCACCAGCTACCCCAATTCTTTAGAACTTAAAAAGGGTTGTCTAAAGTGTGCGTAAGAGTGCCCACCAGAGTGACCTCTCGGCTCCTTTTGGAATCTCTCTGCTACTGAAGCTTATTTCATTTCCTTTCACATCCCCCTTTTGGTCAAGAAGATGTTCTCCATCCCACGATGCCAGGTCTACATTCCTCCCCAGGAGTCACATTCCACGTTGCCAGGGAGATTCACTCCCCTGGGTGTCTGATCCCACGTAGGGGAGAGGGCAGTGATGTCACCTTTCAAGTTGGCTTAGCCAGAGACAGAGGGCCAAATCTGAGCAACAAAGAGGCATTTGGGAGGAGGCTCTTAGGCACAACCATAGGGAGGCCTAGCCTCTCCTTTGCAGCAATGGTCTTCCCAAGGGTAAAACCTATGGTAGAGGGCTCAACCCATCAAACCACCAGTCCCCTATGTCTGTGGTCATGTTAGCAACCATCGAGGAGGGGTAGGCCAATACCCCTGCATTCTCCACAGGCTCCTCAAGGGGGCTCTACATATTTTTTTCCTTGTTTTTCTTTCTTTTTTTTTAACTTTACCTTCTTTTTTAAATCAACTGTATGAAAAAAAAAGTTAAAAAGAAAACAAACATACAATAAAAGAACATTTCAGAGAGACCATAACAAGGGAGTAAGAAAAAGACAACTAACCTAAGATAACTGCTTAACTTCCAACATGCTCCTACTTTACCCCAAGAAAGTTACCTAATATAGCAACATTTCTGGGAACTTGTTCCTACTATATCCATCAGAAATTAACAGACCATAGTCGTTCCTGGACATCCCCAGAATGTTAGATAGCTTATCTGTTCTTCTTGGATTATTGTTCCCCCTTCTTAAATTGCTCTCTATTGCTAGTTCCCCTACATTCTACATTAAAAACCATTTGTTTTACATTTTTCAAAGTTCACATTAGTGGTAGCATATAATATTTCTCTTTTAGTGCCAGGCTTATTTCACTCAGCATTATGTCTTCAAGGTTCATCCATGTTGTCATATGTTTCATGAGATCGTTCCTTCTTACTGCCGTGTAGTATTCCATCATGTGTATATACCACATTTTATTTATCCACTCATGTGTTGAAGGATATTTGGGTTGTTTCCATCTCTTGGCAATTGTGAATAATGCTGCTATGAACATTGGCTTGCAGATATCTGTTTGTGTCACTGCTTTCCAATCTTCCGGGTATATACCGAGAAGTGCAATCGCTAGATCGAATGGTAGCTCTATATCTAGTTTTCTAAGGAACTGCCAGACTGACTTCCAGAGTGGCTGAACCATTATACAGTCCCACCAACAATGAATAAGAGTTCCAATTTCTCCACATCCCCTCCAGCATTTCTAGTTTCCTGTTTGTTTAATGGCAGCCATTCTAACCGGTGTTAGATGGTATCTCATTGTGGTCTTAATTTGCATCTCTCTAATCGCTAGTGAAGCTGAACATTTTTTCATGTGTTTCTTGGCCATTTGTATTTCCTCTTCAGAGAACTGTCTTTTCATATCTTTTGCCCGTTTTATAACTGGGCTGTCTGTACTATTGTCATTGAGTTGCAGGATTTCTTTATATACGCAAGATATCAGTCTTTTGTCAGATACATGGTTTCCAAAAATTTTTTCCCATTGAGTTGGCTGCCTCTTTACCTTTTTGAGAAATTCCTTTGAGGTGCAGAAACTTCTAACCTTGAGGAGTTCCCATTTATCTATTTTTTCTTTTGTTGCTTGTGCTTTGGGTGTAAAGTCTAGGAAGTGGCCGCCTAATACAAGGTCTTGAAGATGTTTTCCTACATTATCTTCTAGGAGTTTTATGGTACTTTCTTTTATATTGAGATCTTTCATCCATTTTGAGTTGATTTTTGTGTAGGGGGTGAGGAAGGGTCCTCTTTCATTCTTTTGGATATGGATATCCAACTCTCCCAGCCCCATTTGTTGAAAAGACCATTATGACTCAGTTCAGTGACTTTGGGGGCCTTATCAAAGATCAGTCGGCCATAGATCTGAGGGTCTATCTCTGAATTCTCAATTCGATTCCATTGATCTATATGTCTATCTGTGCCAGTACCATGCTGTTTTGGCAACTGTGGCTTTATAATAAGCTTCAAAGTCAGGGAGTGTAAGTCCTCCCACTTCATTTTTCTTTTTTAGAGTGTCTTTAGCAATTCGAGGCATCTTCCCTTTCCAAATCAATTTGATAACTAGCTTTTCCAAGTCTGCACAGTAGGTTGTTGGAATTTTGATTGGGATTGCATTGAATCTGTAGATGAGTTTGGGTAGAATTGACATCTTAATGACATTTAGTCTTCCTATCCATGAACATGGAATATTTTTCCATCTCTTAAGGTCCCCTTCTATTTCTTTTAGTAGAGTTATGTAGTTTTCTTTGTATAGGTCTTTTACATCTTTGGTTAAGTTTATTCCTAGGTACTTGATTTTTTTAGTTGCTATTGAAAATGTTATCTTTTTCTTGAGTGTCTCTTCAGTTTGTTCATTTCTAGCATATAGAAACATTACTGACTTACGTGCATTAATCTTTTATCCTGCTACTTTGCTAAATTTGTTTATTAGCTCTAGTAGCTGTATCGTCGATTTCTCAGGGTTTTCTAGATATAAGATCATATCATCTGCAAACAATGACAGTTTTACTTCTTCTTTTCCAATTTGGATGCCTTTTATTTCTTTGTCTTGCCGGATTGCCCTGGCTAGCACTTCCAGCACAATGTTGAATAACAGTGGTGACAGCGGGCAACCTTGTCTTGTTCCTGATCTTAGAAGGAAGGCTTTCAGTCTCTCACCATTGAGTACTATGCTGGCTGTGGGTTTTTCATATATGCTCTTTATCATGTTGAGGAAGTTTCCTTCAATTCCTACGTTTTGAAGTGTTTTTATCAAAAACAGATGCTGGATTTTGTCAAATGCTTTTTCAGCATCTATTGAGATGATCAATTGATTTTTCCCTTTTGACTTGTTAATGTGTTGTAATACATTGATTGATTTTCTTATGTTGAAGCATTCTTGCATGCCTGGAATGAACCCCACTTGGTCATGGTGTATGATTTTTTTAATGTGTCTTTGGATTCGATTTGCAAGTATTTTTTTGAGGATTTTTGCATCTATATTCATTAGGGAGATTGGCCGGTAGTTTTCCTTTTTTGTAGCATCTTTGCCTGGTTTTGGTATTAGATTGATGTTAGCTTCAGAAAATGAGTTAGGTAGTGTTCCATTTTCTTCAATGTTTTGAAAGAGTTTGAGTAAGATTGGTGTCAGTTCTTTCTGGGAAGTTTGGTAGAATTGCCCTGTGAAGCCATCTGGCCCTGGGCATTTCTTTGTGGGAAGATTTTTGATGACTGATTGGATCTCTTTGCTTGTGATGGGTTGGTTGAGGTCTTCTACTTCTTCTCTGGTCAGTCTAGGTTGTTCATATATTTCCAGGAAATTGTCCATTTCTTCTACATTATCCAGTTTGTTGCCATACAGTTGTTCATAATATCCTCTTATAATTTTTTTAATTTCTTCAGGATCTGCAGTTATGTCATCTTTTTCATTCATTATTTTGTTTATATGGGTCTTCTCTTTTTGATTTTGTCTGTGTAGCTAGGGGCTTGTCAATCTTGTTGATCTTCTCAAAGAACCAACTTTTGGTGATATTTATCCTCTCTATTGTTTTTTTGTTCTCTATGTCATTTATTTCTGCTTTAATCCTTGTTATTTCTTTTTTTCTACTTGGTTTAGGATTGGTTTGCTGCTCATTTTCTAGCTTCTTCAGTTGATCCATTAGTTCTTTGATTTTGGCTCTTTCTTCCTTTTTAATATATGCGTTTAGTGCTAGAAATTTCCCCCTTAGCACTGCTTTTGCTGCATCCCATAGGTTTTGGTATGTTGTGTTCTCATTTTCATTCGTCTCTATATATTTAGCAATTTCTCTTGCTATTTCTCCTTTAACCCACTGATTGTTTAGGAGTGTGTTGTTTAACCTCCAGGTATTTGTGAATTTTCTAAGTCTCTGATGGTTGTTGACTTCTAATTACATTCCATTGTGGTCAGAGAATGTGCTTTGAATAATTTCAATCTTTTTAAATTTATTGAGGCTTGTTTTATGTCCCAGCATATGATCTATTCTGGAGAAAGTTCCATGAGCACTAGAAAAGTATGTGTATCCTGGTGATTTGGGATGTAATGTCCTGTATATGTCTGTTAAATCTAATTCATTTATCAGATTGTTTAGGTTTTCAATTTCCTTATTGGTCTTCTGTCTGGTTGATCTATCTATAGGAGAGAGTGATGTGTTGAAGTCTCCCACAATTATTGTGGAAACATCAATTGCTTCCTTTAGTTTTGCCAGTGTTTCTCTCATGTATTTTGTGGCACCTTGATTGGGTGCATAGACATTTACGATTGTTATTTCTTCTTGTTGAATTGCCCCTTTTATTAGTATGTAGTGGCCTTCTTTGTCTCTCAGAACATCCCTGCATTTAAAGTCTATTTTATCTGAGATTAATATTGCTACACCTGCTTTCTTTTGGCTGTAGCTTGCATGAAATATTTTTTTCCATCCTTTCACTTTCAGTTTCTTTGTTTCCCTGTGTCTAAGATGAGTCTCTTGTATGCAACATATTGATGGTTCATTTTTTTTGATCCATTCTGCGAATCTATATCTTTTAATTGGGGAGTTTAATCCATTTACATTCAACGTTATAACCGTGAAGGCATTTCTTGAATCAGCCATCTTATCCTTTGGTTTATGTTTGTCATATTTTTCCCCTCTCTCTATTAATATCCTTTATTGTACCCATACCAAATCTCTTTAGTACTGAACCTTTCTCCAAGTCTCTCTGTCCTGTCTTTGTTTCTCTGTCTGTAGGGCTCCCTTTAGTATCTCCAGTAGGGCAGGTCTCTTGTTAGCAAATTCTCTCAGCATTTGTTTGTCTGTGAAAAATTTAAGCTCTCCCTCAAATTTGAAGGAGAGCTTTGCTGGATAAAGTATTCTTGGCTGGAAATTTTTCTCACTCAGAATTTTAAATATATCGTGCCACTGCCTTCTCGCCTCCATGGTGGCTGCTGAGTAGTCACTACTTAGTCTTATGCTGTTTCCTTTGTATGTGGTGAATTGCTTTTCTCTTGCTGCTTTCAGAACTTGCTCCTTCTCTTCCGTGTTTGACAGTGTGATCAGAATATGTCTCGGAGTGGGTTTATTTGGATTTATTCTATTTGGAGTTCGCTGAGCATTTATGATTTGTGTATTTATGTTGTTTAGAAGATTTGGGAAGTTTTCCCCAACAATTTCTTTGAATACTCTTCCTAGACCTTTACCCTTTTCTTCCCCTTCTGGGACACCAATGAGTCTTATATTCGGACGTTTCATATTATCTATCATATCCCTGAGGTCCATTTCGATTTTTTCAATTTCTTTCCCCATTCTTTCTTTTATGCTTTCATTTTCCATTCTGTCATCTTCCAGGTCACTGATTCATTGTTCAACTTCCTCTAGTCTTGTACTATGAGTGTCCAGAATCTTTTTAATTTGGTCAACAGTTTCTTTAATTTCCATAAGATCATCCATTTTTTTATTTAGTCTTGCAATGTCTTCTTTATGTTCTTCTAGGGTCTTCTTGATCTCCTTTGTATCCCGTACTATGGTCTCATTGTTCATCTTTAGTTCTTTGAGTAGCTGCTCTAGGTGCTGTGTCTCTTCTGATATTTTGACTTGGGTGCTTGGGCTTGGGTTATCCATATCGTCTGGTTTTTTCATATGCTTTATAATTTTCTGTTGTTTTTGGCCTCTTGGCATTTGCTGAACTTGATAGGGTTCTTTTAGGATTTGTAGACCAATTGAAGTCCTTATCTCTAATTTATCAGATCTACAGCTTCGTGGAGTACACTTCCTCTAACTAACCAGCAGGTGGCGTCCACGAGGCACCTGTTCTCCACAAGCCAGTTCTCCCCTGCTTAGCCTTTTTGGTGAGTGGGGGAGTGAGTCTTGTGGGGTCCAACTGGTGTACCAAGCTTGCGTGTGTAGTTGGTGTTGCCTGCCCTGTATATAGGGCATGTTTCTGGGCAGTCAGGGAGGGGTGGTGGCTCTAACAATCAAATCTCCCTGGTGATCCTAGAGTTTTAAAGCTGCTTCAATAGTCTAATCCTTCAGTTCAGTTCTGCCACAGTTTGTCTCTGCCACTGACCCACAAGTCCTTGGTATTGGCGTATGGCTCCTGAGACTTGCAAGTGGGCCCCTCTTCCAGGCTGTGCACCCCGGGTCCTCTGTTGAGGGATGACTGTGCTATGTCTCAGGTGAGTCTGTCATCCCTTTTAAGCTATATTGCTATACAATCATCTTCACTAGTCAAGGCTACTGGGTTGCAGTTTGATATTTCAGGTATTTACTTCTATGTATTCCCATGCATTAAAACCTAAAAAGGGGTTATCTATATAGTGCATACGAATGCCCACCAGAGTGACCTCTCGACTCCATTTGAAATCTCTCAGCCACTGAAGTTTTATTTCATTTCATTTCACATCCCCCTTTTAATCAAGAAGATGTTCTCAATCCCATGATGCCAGGTCCAGATTCATCCCTGGGAGTCATATCCTGCATTGCCAGGGAGATTTCCACCCCTGGGAGTCAGGTCCCACATAGGGGAGAGGGCAGTAAGATCATCTGCTAAGGTGGCTTAGCTAGAGAGAGAGGGCCACATCTGAGCAACAAAGAGGCACTCAGGAGGAGACTCTTAGGCACAATTATAAGCAGGTTTAGCCCCTCCTTTGCAGTAATGAGCTTCATAAGGACAAGTCTCATGATAGAGCGCTCAGCACATCAAACTGCCAGTCCTCAGTGTTTGTGAGAACATCAGCAACAACCCAGGTGAGGAAGCCCAACACCTCTGCATTTTCCCCCAGCTCCTCAGGAGGTCCCTGCGTATATATTTTTATTCTCTGTCGAAATTACTTTGGGACATGTTGCTATTTCACACTAACCCTTGCAAACCTACCAGGTCTCACTTCTCATTAAAAGTTCCATGTTATGGTATTTGAACAAACTGTACAAGTTAAATTGTTTAAGAAATATAGATCTTGCACCAACTGAACATCTCTTCCTTTGGTCTTACATGGAATTTGAGGTTTTAAAACTCAGTCAGTATTGTCCTTTAACCTTTGGCCTGATTTGCCCTGGTCCTAACAACATCTGCTTCATTCATATCTCTAGTTGAAGGCTGGGGCTCTTTTTCAGCTTTTTTAACAGTTGCTATATGTGCTAATACCAACATTTATATCTGCCAAGTTCTAGCTCCGAGTTTCAGGTGTCACACAGATACCCAAAGTTCCAGGGATCAATCAGGTTATACACAAAGGGATCAGCATCTTGGAATCTGGAGATAGCCATTACGATTCAGGAATAGAGGTGACTGCTGTAAGAGCTTACAATCTAGGAACCATTAACAATAAGCGTTCTCCTGATAAGCTGTGCT
Source organism: Choloepus didactylus (assembly GCF_015220235.1). Taxonomy (NCBI): domain Eukaryota; kingdom Metazoa; phylum Chordata; class Mammalia; order Pilosa; family Megalonychidae; genus Choloepus; species Choloepus didactylus. The sequence continues at coordinate 26,973,786 of NC_051322.1, read as the reverse complement.
CTAAGGTTCAATTCTGAGTTTACACATTTTAGTTAGTCCATCTTGGTGAGGCACTGTAGGGTTTGCCTTTGTTTCTGGTGTAGTTCACTCAAAATGCTGTCTGCAGGTTCCATTCACACCCTTGCGTGTCTCACAGCTTCACTCCTTCTCATACTTGCTCAATATTCCATTGTATGCACACACAACAGTTCAGCATTCTGTTCCTCAGTTGATGTACCCTTTGGCCACCTCCACCCATTGAAAATCATGCACTCTCTCTATAAACACCAGTGTGCAAATGTCAATTCATGTCCCTGCTCTCAGATGCTCCAGGTAAAAGCCCCGTAATGAGGTTTCAGGACCTTATGGCACCCACATACTTAGGTTCGTGAGAAACTACACCACTGTCCTCCAGAAAGGCTATACCATTCTGCCTCCTAACCAACAGTAAGTACCTACATCCCTCTCTCCACATCTTTGTTCAGTGTAGTTACAATAGTGTGCTACCATCACACAGTATTATGCTATCTGTTTCTGGATCTATACAATCAATCTTGCTGAACATTCTGTAGTCCTTCAGCATCAAATGCCCAATCTCTACCCTTTTTCTATCTCCTGGTTGCCTGCATTATCAGCTTTTAACTCTCAAAGTTTGCTCATTAATGTTAGTTCATATTAGTGAGACCATACAGTATTTGTCCTTTTGTTTCTGGCTAACTTCACTCAACATAATGTTCTCAAGGTTCATCCACGTTATTATATGTTCTGGATCTCTGTTCTGTTTTACAGCTGCATAATATTCGTTCATGTGTATGTACCACAGTTTGATTATCCACTTGTCTGTTGATGGATATTTGGGCTGTTTTTCATCTCTTTGCTATTGTGAATAATGCCGTGATAAACAGTGGTTTACAAATGTCCGTTCGTGTCTTAACTTTCAGTTCCTCTGAGTATATACCTAGTAATGGAATTGCTGGGTCATATGGCAAATCTACACTTAGCTTCCAGAGGTATCTCCACACTGTCTTTCAGAGTGGTTGCACCATTCTACATTCCCACCAACAATGAAGAAGTATGCCTCCTTCTCCGCATCCTCTCCAGCACTTGTAATTTTCTGTTTTTTTTGGATAATGGCCATACTGGTGGGTGTGAGATGATATCTCATTGTGGTTTTGATATGTATTTCCCTAATAGCCAGTGAAGTTGAGCATTTTTTCATATATTTTTGAGTCATTTGTATTTCCTCTTCAGAAAAGTGTCTGTCCATGTCTTTTGCCTATTTTTTGCTTGGGTTGTTTGTCTTTCTATTGTTGAGTTGTAGGATCACTTTATATATACGGGATATTAAACCTTTATCTGATAAGCAGTTTCCAAATATTGTGTCCCACTGTGTAGGCTGCCTTTTTTACTTTTCTGACCAAGTCCTTTGATGTACAGAAGTGTTTAATATTGAGGAGATCCCATTTGTTCTTTGGTTGCTCGCACCTTGGGTGTGAGGTCTAGGAAACCACCTCCTATCATAAGATCTTTAAGAAATTGCCCTACATTTTCTTCTAAGAGTCTTATGGTCTTCGTGCTAATGTTTAGGTCTTTAATCCATTTCATGTTAATTTTTGTATAAGGTGTGAGATAGGAGTCCTCTTTCATTCTTTTGGAAATGGAAATCCAGTTCTCCAAACACCATTTATTGAAGAGGCTGCTCTGTCCCAGTTGCTTTGGCTTGATTGCCTTATCAAAGATCAATTGTCCATAGATGCGAGAGTATTTCTGAACACTCAATTCAATTCCATTGGTCAGTATATCTAGCCTTATGCCAGTGCCATGCTGTTTTGAGCACTGTAGCTTTCTAATATGCTTCAAAGTCAGGTAGTGTGAGACCTCCCACTTCATTCCTCTTTCTCAAGATATTTTTGGCTATTTGGGACACCTTGCCCTTCCAAATAAATTTGGCTATTGGTTTTTCTCTTTCTGCAAAGTAAGTTGGGATTTTAATTGGTATTGCATTGAATTTGTAAATCAGTTTAGGTTGAATTGACATCTTAATTGTATTTACTCTTCCAATCCATGAACATGGTATGTTCTTCCATTTTTTTAGGTCCTGTTGGATTTCTTTTAGGAGTTTCTTGTAGTTTTCTTTGTATGGGTCTTTTATGGACTTCATTAAGTTTTTTCCTAAATACTTGATTCTTTTGGTTGCTATTGTAAATGGAATTTTAAAAAAAATTTCTTCCTCTTGCATATTACTTGTGTATAAGAACACTACAGATTTCTGTGTGTTGATCTTGTAGCCTGCTACTTTGCTGTATTCATTGATTAGCTCTAGGAGCTTTGCTGTAGATTTTTCTGGATTTTCTACATATAGGATCATGTCATCTGCAAAGAGTGAAAGTTTTACTTCTTTCTCTCCAATTTGGATGCCTTTTATTTCTTTTTCTTGCTTGACTGCTCTAGCTAGAACTTTAAGCACAATGTTGAATAACAATGGTGATAGTCGGCATCCCTGTCTTGTTCCTGAACTTAGAGGGAAAGCTTTCAGTCTCTCCCAATTGAGTACAATGTTAGCTGTGGGTTTTTCATATATTGCCTTTATCATATTGAGATAAATCCCTTCTATTCCTATCCTTTGAAGTATTTTCATCAAGAAGGGAAGTTGATTTTGTCAAATGCCTTTTCTGCATCAATCAAGATGATCATGTGGTTCTTCTGCTTTGATTTATTGATGTGATGTTATTACATTAATTGATTTTCTTGTGTTGAACCAGCCTTGCATACCTGGAATACCCCACCTGGTCATGGTGCATAATTCTTTTAATGTGCTGCTGGATTCAGTTTGCAAGTATTTTGTTGAGGATTTTTACATCTATATTCATTAAAGAGATTGGTCTATAATTTTCTCTTTTTGTAGTATCTTTGTCTGATTTTGGTATTAGGGTGATGTTGGCTTCATAGAATGAGTTGGATAGCTTTCCCTCCTCTTTAATTTTTTTGAAGAGTTTGCGCAGGATTGGTATTAATTCTTTCTTGAACACTTGGTAGAATTCACGTGAAGCCATGTGGTCCTGGACTTTTTCTTTTTGGGGAGCTTTTGATGACTGACTCAATCTCTTTACTTGTGATTGGTTTTTTGAGGTTGTCTGTTTCTTCTCGGATCAATTTTGTTTTTTTATGCTTTCTTAGGAAGTTGTCCATTTCATGTAATTTGTGCAGTTTATTAGCTTATAGGTGTCATAGTATCTTCTCATTATCTCCTTTATTTCTGAAGGGTCAGTAGTTACGTTTCCTTTACCATTTCTGATTGCACTTATTTGTATCTGGTCTCTCTCTCGCTCTTTCTTTCTTTTTTTTTTTTTTTCTGGTTAGCCTAGCTAGGGGTCCATCAATTTTGATTTTTTCAAAGAACCAACCTCTAGTTTTGTTGATTCTATTGCTTTCTCATTCTCAGTTTCATTTATTTCTGCTCTAATCTTTGTTATTTCTTCCCTTCTGTTTGCTTTGGGGTTAGTTTGCTGTTCTTTTTCTAGTTCCTCCAGCTGAACAGTTAATTCCTCAATTTTTGTTCTCCTTTTTCTTTTAATATAGGCATTAAGGACAGTAAATTTCCCTCACAGCACTGCCTTTGCTGCATCCCATAGGTTTTGATACGTTCATTGCCATTTGCCTTGAGGTATTTGCTAATTTCTCTTGTAATTTCTTCTTCTAGCCACTGGTTTTCTAAGAGTGTGTTGTTTAGCCTCCATATATTTGTGAATTTTACAATCTTCTGCCTGTTATTTATTTCCAACTTCATTCCATTATGATCCGAAAAAGTGTTGTTTATAATATCAATATTTTTTAATTTGTTGAGACTTGCTTTGTGACCCAACATGTGGTGTATTCCAGAGAATGTTCCATGAGCACTTGAGAAAAAAGTGTATCCTGCTGTTGTGTGGTATAGTGTTCTATAAATAGCTGTCAAGTCTAGTTCATTTATCATACAATTCAGCATCTCCCTTTCTTTATTGATCCTCTGTCTAGATGTTCTATCCATTGATGAGAGTGGTGTATTGAAGTCTCCAACTATTATTGTAGAGGTGTCTACTTCTCCTTTCAGTGATCTCAGTGTTTGCCTCATGAATTTTGGGGCATTCTGGCTTGGTGTGTAAATAATTATGATTGTTACATTTTCTTGATGAATTGACCCTTTTATTAATATATAGTGTCCTTCTTTGTCTCTTTTAATTGTTTTACTTTTGAAGTCTAATTTGTCTGATATTAACATAGCTACTCCTGCTTTTTTCTAGTTGTTGTTTGCGTGAAATATCTTTTTCCGACCTTTCGCTTTTAGTCTATTTTTGTCCTTGTGTCTAAAGTGAGTTTCCTGTAGACAGCATATAGATGGGTCCTGTTTTTTTTAATCCATTCTGCCAGTCTGTGTCTTTTTATTGGGAAGTTAATCCATTAACATTTGGCATTATTACTGTAAGGGCAGTACTTTCTTCTACCATTTTGTCTTTTAGATTTTATATGTCATGTCATTTTTTCCTCTCTCTTTTTACCCTTCCTGATAATCTTCATTTCTACACTTGTCTCCAAACCTCTTTCTCCTGTCTTTTACTATCAGCATGTAGCAGTACTTTTAGTATTTCTTGTGGTGCTGGTCTCTTTCAGTATCTGTTTGAAAATATTTTAATCTCTTCCTCGTTTTTGAAGGACAGGTTTATCGGATATAGAATTCCTGGTTGGTAGTTCTTCTCTTTCAGTATCTTAAATATATCATGCCACTGTCTTCTCACCTCCATGGTTTCTGTACATAGTCTTATCGCGCTTCCCTCATATGTGATTGATTGCTTTTCTCTTGCTGCTTTCAGAATTGTCTCTTTGTATTTTACATTGAACAATCTGATAAGTAGGTGTCTTAGAGTAGGTCTAGTGGGATCTATTCCATTTGGAGTACACTGTATTTCTTGAATCTCTAATTTTCTGTCTTTCATAAGAGTTGGGAAATTTTCAGTGAATATTTCTTCTATTATTCTTTCTGCTCCCTTTCCCCTCTCGTCTCCTCTGGGACACCCATAACACATATATTTGTGTGTTTCTTGGAGTAACTCAGCTCCCTAAGACCCTGCTCGTATTTTTCCATTCTTTTCACCATCTGTTCTTTTGTATGTATGAATTCAAATGCCTGGTCCCCCAATTCACTGTTCCTTTCTTCTGCCTGTTCAAGTCTACTGTTGTATCCCTCCATTGTCTTTTTCATCTGTTATGCCCTTCATTCCCATAATTTCTGCCATTTTTTTCAGGTTTATGACTTCTTCTTTATGATCATCCTTCATCGCTTTTGCTATATCTTCCCTCAGTTCATTGATTTGATTTTTTAATTGATTTAGGAGATTTGTTTGAACATCTTTAATTAGTTCTTCCTTCAGTTCATTGGATTGATTTAGCATTAGTTGCCTCAACTCCTGTATCTCGGTTGAATTATTAGTTTATTCCTTTGGCTGGTCCATATGTTTATGTTTCTTAGTATGGCTCATTATCTTGAGCTGTCTAGGCATCTGACTTTCTTGATTAGTTTATTCTGGAGCTCATTTTCACTGTTTTACCTAGGGTTTTCTTGTTGGTTGGCTTTGTCCTCTAAACTTTGATGTTCAGTTTAATGTTCAGTTCAGCTTATTCTAGGCCTTTAACTTAGGTTCTGTTTAGTTGATCTGAGTTTTTAACCTCTTGTTTTTCTGTTTCCTGCCCTGCCTCTATGTACCCTTTTTGTGAAAGGGTCTTCTCAGATATGGTCAACACTAGTCAGGTTTTCCCAGTCCAGGGAGGCCCAGGTCTCAGGAGGAGGGTATGGCATTTCCTTGAGAATGAGACCCTCCTGTGAGGCCTTTAGATTCTGTGCTTTTCCTGTCCTGTCCAGCAGGTGGCACTTGCTAGCCCACAGCTTCCCCACCAGTTTAAGACTGTATGGAGACTTTAGTTCTCCCAGTGACCCTGTCAGGGGCATGGCTGACCAAAGTTGGTTTCTGAATTCCAGCCCCTGGGGTCTGAGTTACCAAAGGAGGGCTGCTATTTGAGCTGAACCATGCCCCCCCTTTTTGGGGGGAACTTTTAGCCTTTAGCAAATTTTCTCCCCCACTAGAATTATTGCTTTGTCTCTCAGAGCTATCTTAGCTCTTGCCTGGGTCCAAATTGCAAGTCTTTGAATCTTTCTGTAATGGGCTACTTAGAATAATTATTTAAAAAACAAGAGAGAAAAATATAAAAAAAATGGAAAAAAGAAAGGCCCAGTAAAGACTATTTAAAGAAAAGCACTTTAATTCCATCCTTGCAGTTCTGATGGAGCGCAATAGAGGAGCAATCAAGAAACCAGAAAAACGGCTTTTCAGAGAAGGGCCCTAGCCCCCTGGGTTTGCCTATGTGCTTGATTCTGTTTGAGCCCTGCTCTTCTCCATATTATGTTCACCCCCAACTCCAAAAGCCTGTTTTTGTTTTTGTTGCTGTTTTTGTTTGCCCTATCTCCTCTCTCCTGGGCTGACTGCTCCCAGATTCTCCAGTGTCTGGTCTCAGTTTATCTATGGTTGAAGTTTTTGTTCAGCAGTCTGAGTTTGTTACTAAGTTCTGCAACTGCAGTTCTCCCTCCTGGTTCCCAGCACAAACAGCCCCTCCTCCCTCAGGAAACCAGCTGCAAAACAGTCTATTGTGCCTGGCAGGGAGGGGCATGGGCCCCCTGGTCATAAGAACTTACAGATTTTGCTGATCTCAGCTGCTCCACACACTGTAGACTGTTGTATGATGTGTGTCCAAACTCAGATTCCCCTGAGGTGTCCTGTCCACACAGTTCCTGGCTATCTACCAGCTGCCTCAGAGGAGTAACTAAAACTCAAACCTCACCATCTTATAGGAAACTTTTTGATGACTGATTGAATAGCTTTACTTTTGATTGGTTTGGTAAGGTCTTCTGTTTTTTTCAGGTCATTCTGGGTTGTTCATGTGTTTCCAGAAATTGTCCATTTTTTTTTTTTTTAATTTCTTCAGGATCCATAATAATGATCCCCTCTCATTTCTGATTTTGTCAGTCTAGCTAGTGGTTTGTCAGTTGTGTTACTTTTGGTTTTATTTTTCTTTACTTGCTTTAAGGTTAGTTTGCTCTTCATTCTCCAACTCATTCAGTTGTTCATTTAGGTCTTTGGTATTAGGTCTTTCTTCCTTTGTAATGTATGCATTTAGAGCTGTAAATTTCCCTCTCATCACTGCCTTGACTGAATCCCATAGGTTTTGATATGTTGTGCTCTTTCATTTGCATTCGTCTCTAGATATTTACCAATTTCTCTTGCATTTTCTTCTTTGGCACACTGATTGTTTTGAAGTCTGTTGTTTTACCGCCATATATTTGTGCAAGTTCTGTTTCTTTGGTGGTTATTGAGTTCCAGAGGTGTTTCATTGTGGTCAGAGAGTGTTCTTTGAATAATTTCAATCTTTTTAAATTTGTTGTGACTTGTTTTGTGCCCCAGCATATGGTCCTTCCAGGAGAATACTCCATGAGCACTAGAGAAGAATGTATATCCTGGTACTTTGGGATGTAACAATCTATATATGTCTGTTAAGTCTAATTCATTTATTACAGTATTTAGGGTCTTAGTTTCCTTATTGGTCCTCTGTCTAGTTGCTCTACTTATAGAAGAGAGGGGTATACTGAAATCTCCCACTATTGCAGAAATGTCTGTTGGTCCCTTCACTTTTGCCAATGTTTGTCTCATGTTCTTTGAAGCTCCTTGACTGGGTTATAAACATTTATGTTTGTTATTTCTTCTCAAAGGATTATCCCTTTTATTAAAATATAGTGTCCTTCTTTGCTTTTATGACATTTTTGCATTTAAAGTCTATTTTGTCTGATATTAGTATAGGTACCCCTGCTTTCTTTTGGGTGCAGCTTGTGTGGAATATTTTTTTCCATGCTTTCACTTTCAATCTTTTGTATCCTTTGGCCTAAGATGAGTTGCTTGTAAACAGCATACTGATGGATCATAATTTTTAATCCATTCTGCCAGTCTGTACCTTTTAACTGGGGAGTTTAACCCATTCATATTCAAAGCTATGTAAGGCAGTTCTTGAACCAACCATCTTATCCTTTCTTTGGTTTTTATTTATAAGATCTATTTTTTCCTGTCCCTTTTTTTCCTTCAATTGACCCTTACTAATGCTCTTCAGTTCTGCACCCCTATCCAGACCTCTCTCTCCTGACTTTTTGTTGACCAGTTGAACTCTGTTTAGTATTTCTTGCAGGGCAGGTCTCTTGTTAACAAATTCTGTTAGCATTTGTCTGTCAAAATTTCAAACTCTCCCTCACTTTTGAAGGAGAGCTTTGCTGGATAAAGAATTCTTTGCTGGCAAGTTTTCTCTTGCAGAATCTTAAATGTGTCAGACCACTGCTTTTTTCACCTCCATGGTGCCCACTGAGTAGTCAGTACTTAGTCTTATGTGGCTTCCCTTGTATGTGGTGAATCATGTCTCAGAATGGGTCAATTTGGAGTTTGTAGGGCTTCTTTGATTTGCATATTTATGTCTCTTATAATAGTTGGGAAGTTTTCCCCAGCTATGTCTTCAAATACTCTTCCTAGCCTTTTACTGTTCTTCTTCTGGGACACCAATGATTTTTATATTTGTGCATGTCATGTTTTCCATCATTTCCCTGAGATTGATTTCAAATTTTTCCATTGTTTTCTCCATGTGTTCTTTTGTGCATTTGCATTGAATTGTCTGTTCACTTATTCTTTCTTCTGCCTCTTCAAATCTGCTGTTGTGTGTCTCTGGTATATATTTAATTTGATCTACAGTCTCTTTTACCTTCATAAGTTCTGCTGTTTTTCTACTTTTTCAAATTCTTCTTTATGCTCTTCTAGAGTCTTCTTGATGTCAGTTATGTCTTTAGGTAACCCAATGAAGTTATTTTGGAGATTTTTATGTACTCCTTTGATTAATTGCTGCAAGTTGTCGTCAGCTTTTCAATTTGGTCATTTGGCTTGTCCATATCTTCTTGGATCTTCATGTGCTTTGTGATTTTGTTGACTTCAGGGCATTTGCTTATCTTGATAAGGCTTTTTTGGGAAATATGGTATTCTTTGGACATTTACATAAAATTTAGCAGAACCACAGCCTGCTGGATTGTGCTTTCCCCTGACTGTGGCTATGTGCTAGGCAGAGTCCACCTAACGGCACAGTGGATCTAGTAATTTCCAGGCCTCTGAGTGGGCCACCTCTGGCTGTGGGGCTGCAAGTCTCACCCTTCACAGACCACAGCCATCTCAAAAGTGCCCTGCCTGATAATCAGCCCACCGTGTACCTGTGAGCCTCTGGGGTGGGGGAGGTGCTCTTGGGTTTCTGTGCAGCACCCTCACTTATCTCTGCCTCTTGCCCAGACACACTTGGAGGAAGAGTAAATGCACCAAGTTTTCTGTGTGCATTCATCACAGATCTGCTCATTCTTGATTTCCCTCATGGGAGCCCATGGGGCTGAAGGATTCTCTCCCCAGCTAATTCTGAGATGGGTGTATGGGAGAAACGAGCTCTTCCCTCCCCCTGCTTGGCCAGCTGGTTCACAGCTGCCAGCCTTGGCAGTGGTCCCAGTTGAACAAACTCAACCCCTCCTCTCAGATGTAATTTCTCCAATCTTTCAACCAAGTACCCACTAGATATTGTAGAGGTCTTTCTCTGGCCATTCATCCCATGGAACTGCCATCCTGGTAGGTTTCTGCCTTTTCTCTAGTTATTCCACCAGGGAGAAGTTTGCTCTGCCTCTCCTATTCTACCATCTTCCTGGAAGTTCAAGTGAAAAAAAAAAATGACTTTTGAAAAGGAAAAATTATCATTTATGTACTATATGAAATATTGACAAGGATATATAATTCTGATGTATGCTACTATGGGTGGAAATACGTTATAACATTCTACCCAGACTACATATTTACAGATGTGGGAAACTGATGTTTGGTTCCATGCCATGTTTCTTCATTTTTCTGACATTTTTATGAAATAATATGGAAGGTTATGCAGTGTTATTTTTTTCCGTCATGAATTGAGAATGTGGTTTCTTTGAAATTTGACCTGTAGGATATCAGCACAAACAAGATAACATTTAAAAAACAAAAAACAAACTTACTTTTCGTGAGTATAAAATTGACAGTTTTCTTCCTAGTAACTTAAAACATCAGAATTAGAGTAACTGTAAATTATGCGCCCTAACCAGTTACTTCTTGTTGCAAATAGGGAAGGAAAGGTTGGAAATAAAGTTAAATACTTGACTTGGAAAGAGGGTAGGAATGTCCTTTTTATAACAAACTATGTAACAGTGATCTGGAATGTTCAGGAAATAACTGAGGGCCTTCTTGACTTGGTATGGTCAGTAAAGAACACAAAAAGTTCAAGAGAATAAGGGAATCCACAAAGATGTGGAATCAACATCTTTTCAACATCCTTAAACTTGCCATGTGAGAGCTTGCCTGTAAGCAACAAAGGTGTTTAGCTTTGAGTTTTTCATTTTTGGTTTGGCTTGATGTTTTGTTAAATTGTGTACCTTCAGATTTCTTGAATCTTCAGAGAAGCAGCAAGATAAGGAGATATAGAGCTATTCTGGTGAATCCATTTCTCATGGATTCTCCGTTCTTGATGATTTGCCTGAAACTTTTCTAAATCACGAAGAAAGGATGAGTGATTTCACAGAAGGTCCTCTCTCTTTTAAATGTATGCAGAGTACACACACACCAGCACCAACAAAAGTAACAACAAACGGCAACAAAATCTGGGATTCTCCTAAAGGGTAAGCAGCAGGATCAGGCAGAATTATGAGTCCAAAATCTCAGCAGCCTCATCTGCTTGTGTTCCTTTTGTCTGCCTCAGTCTTGTTGCCAGGAACAGATTCCAAGGGAGCGTGATGTCACACATACTCACTATGATTTAGGCAATGGTCTAGGTCCTAAGGACAAAAACTAGAAAATGTTTTTTTCCTGAGCACATCCTATCTGTCCTTTGCTTATTTCCCAACTGGAATAACCATTTATCAATCCTAGCTTCCTTCTTACCCATTATAAAATGCAAAATAAACACTCTCTTGTGTAGAGACTTTTAATGGGACAGGATTCAAACTCATTTTTAGAACACAATTGGGCACTTTCTCTCTGCCAGTAATTTGGAAATTTTGCTTTCTGCAAAATTATGAAGGTATAACAAACTACTAACATTTATAATTAGGAAAGAGCATTTCTTCATAACTGGAGCTACTAAACCTTAGTTTTACTTCAGGAGAGAAATTAATGTTGGATTATTATTTAGTTGTTCAAGTCGGTGAGGTGGATGCCTTATAGAAAGAAGTTGGAAAAAATATTAGCAGATCTAAGACATGTCCCAGGAAGCAAAAGCAGCTCCCCTACCCACCAATTCCATTAATAGCTAGCATACCATATTATGTTGCCCCTTGTATCATTTATCTTTATAAGCTACTAACACTTTGCCATTCATTAAATTATTGCATCATTTTCTATCATGGGGGAGGATGTAGGATAGTATGTTTCTTAGTGTTATAAATAGAGTATATAAAGAATAGATAGTGTAGGGGACAATGGGTGGGGAGAGAGGCATCCTAAAGGGAAGGGGTATGAAATTTCATCATTTGCATTATTCAACCTAAAACAGTGTACTCTGTTTACCATTGTTTACCAAGATGTGGGAAGTTTCCACCTCTGTGATGCTATGATGTTTATGTTTACATTAGTACACCACTAAGATGAGAAGCAAACCTCACTGGGATCAGGGTGGATGAGAGAGCAGGAATGTGATTTACTCCTATTCTTTCTTCTGCTTGTCCTTCATCACCCTTTACCACCATCCCAAATGGTGGTTTAGGGAAATGCAGCTACTCACTTTTTGTTCAATATTCTGTGAACATGAAAAGATAGAGAATACTACAGGAAGTTTTCCATATGCATACCTCTTATTTCTCCTACGGCCTCAAAGCTCCTTACATGTAAGAAGTGTAAATGACTGTGAGACTTCCAAAAACTGCTGGGCAACCTGAACATAGGGTAGTTATCGAATAATAAATACATGTTAGATTAATATTATGGTTCATGTGGAAACTAGACCTACAGAGCCTTTTTCATTTGTCTGACATCACAGTGAGTCAGAGACAAAGGGAAGAGAAGAACCTCAGCCCCTTCACAACCACCCATCCACCCATTTAAACATTATTCTTAAGGGTATAAGAATGGAGAATGGGGATGTGAAAGTTATTGAAGCCAAAATAAAGCTTACACACTGGGCTCTGATTGATCTAAGGTGAATCTGTATGCTCCACTCCTGCTGCAGTCATCTCACTTTTCTCCCCAAAGATAGTTTTACTTGGGAGAACCTTCTGTGGGGAGATGCTAGCAGGAGTCTGCACCTGGCAGTCATAGATCATGTACCTAATGAGCAAATGAAATGTTTAATAACTACACTGTGAGCATAAAGCTTCATACAGAAAATTCCTGCTGAGTCTGCTCATCTATACCTGATGCAAGCTGCTGGCCCATCTCAAGCACCAGCATCATTTTGATTTCTTCCCCTTACTGGGTCCTGCTGAGAAGAGTAACATTAAAACCAAAGTGATGCTCACTTAATTAGTTGTGTATTTAGCACATCAACATCAGCTTTTCTGCCTAAGGGTCGTCTGAGACACTTCTCCAACGTGCACCCTGGGTAGGGTGAATTCCACATTGGTTTCAGATTGAGCATTTATAAATTTAAATTTTTCAATAAATCATGGATTGTTTAAACTCCTAGTAATTTAATATGGCTTAATTTTAGTTAAACTCTGTGGTTGGTTTGAAAAAAAAAAATCTTAACTGTTGCAATGGATTTTCATTAATAATTTTAAGATAAAATAAAAATACATTTTTCTCCTAGAAAGCTACTGTTTAAAAACCCAATTATTATAATTTATGAGTTAAGTATTCACTTGCTGGTGATTTATTTAGTTTCATGTTTTACCAGTCAGTTAACTAATGCTTTCTAAATCTTAAGGAAAGAATCTCAAATGCAAAGTCAAGTATAGGTAGAAGAGCTGTATTCACCTTCCTTGTACGAAGTGTAAGGCTAAGAGAAAACTTAAAGATTATTTTTTTTTAACCCCTATGAAATAAATAAACCAAGACCCAAAGAAATTAGGCTATTGGGTCAAGGTCACAAAACTAAATAAGACTGCATCTCCTAAGTCCCAGGCTAGGACTCTTCTCCAATATTTGGATTGCATTTGTGAGTGTGCTTAGAGTTCATTATGCAGATCATACACATTTTCCTATAATGGGAAAAGAGTAGAAAATACATGATTTTTGATACAGTTAATACATGACAGCAATCTTTTTTGTCATGAATATCATTAGTTGTCGGGATTGGGAACCTGTCATTCCTCAAGGCATGTCTGCAAAGAAAGTGAAATTTTTTAATTTCTCAGAGCCCCACTGTTGGCTATCTTCTCTCTTGCTGCAACTTCCAGGTTTGCACACTTCCCTCTCTCAAAATGATATGCGTTTTCTTGATCATATTCTGAAAGCCATTCCTCCTATTGGAAAGGGATCACAGAAGATCTTGACTAGCAAGCTAAGATTATATTAAGTTAGCTATGAGAGGGATTATTTTAATTTCTGCTTTTCTTTTGCTCTGATAAAAACTCATACAAGTTTTGACCAATTATCAACATAAGTACAGTTCTCTAAAGCAAAGAAGTAACTATGAAGCCTTCTCAGTGGGCTAATTCCTAATAAGAAAAGCTGTCAAAAATTCTGTCATTTCTTGACGTTGAAGAACAGGAGTTTCCTAATTGCAAATGTTTACATTAGTTCTGAAGGAGGGTAGGACTGTGGCTTTCCTCCAGGTGTCAAAACACCACAGGACACAGCTAAGCCTACCATGACTTTGGTGGCAGCCCATCATTGGAAGAGGCCCACCAAAAATAGGTGGTGCTAGGGTTGCCAGAACAAAGATGGCTCTTAAGTTGGTTTCTAGTGGCAGTATGGAAAAGCCAAATAGTATCTGAGGAAGGGTGACGAAGCCAGGTTTAACCCTATCTGCAAATGAAATTCAAGAAGGTTAAATCTGGAGGGATGGGCTCAAGCTAAAGTCTCCCCACAGTAGCAATCTGGCACCAGATGAGAGGCAGCAAGATGTTTCTCAATGACCTCTTCACATCAGACCCAGTTCCCAGATGCCGCTCACGAATCCAAATGCCAGGTGGCTACACTGCTTTCTCACTTGAACACAGTCCATTGCGGAGACTGATTATTTTATATAAAGATGTTTGCTGGTGTGAATGGTGTAAAAGATGAATTCAGAGCTTAGACTTTTGAGAAGGTGGCTGGCAACGTCTCAGACAAGAGGTGAGGGACAAAGGGCATACTTCGTGGCTCTCTGGAAGAGTGTGGATGCAGACTAGAAAGTCAAGAGAGAAGCCAGTTACACATAGTGAGCTATGAGTACACAGCTGAAGGAAGAAACACAGCTCGGTGAGCTTGCAGGGCCTCAGGACTCACCAGCATCCAGGTGTAAGACATTTGATGGGCAAAGTAGAAAATGCTGAATCTCCACAAATACAAATACTGCATGGGAAATGGAGTTGAGTGTCAGCTTTCTAACATGGGATGTTTTCATGGAAATCTTTATTTTAAAACATTTGTTCCCTTTTACTGAAGGGCAAATTTGAGACCAAAATTGCCTAATTACCTATTGGTAAATCTTTCCTAGGAAATTTCCCTCCTAGAACTTTCCTTAACATCTCTCTCAGAAAAAGGAAAGAAAGAATATTTAGAAAAAACGAATATTTAAGGCCATATAGTATGCCTGTCAAATCCTGCTAATAATGAGTTCTAGGATAACTGTTCAAATTCTTCACCCATACTGGAATTTATAGAAGTTAATTCAACTTTGATCTCATGATCTCTAAGGACCTCAGTGTTCTGTTCAGTAATTAAAAGGGAAAGTCTCTGGATAAGCTCCAGCAGCCCTCAAGGTTCCCGCCTTCCGAGTAACTGTGATTCTGTGAATATTACTTGAGAATAAGGCAGTCACATGTGGTTTCAACACTCGGTGTGGTTGGTCTTCGAGCTGGGACAGTGTCCTCAATTTGTCTTGTTCAATACTCAGTATGTATAACTACTGCGACACTAGAGAAAATCAATTGTTATAATGATCTCCTTTCAAATGGGATTAAGTTCTGGTACTCTTTAGGCACACTTGAGTATTATTGCAATAATATTACAATAATATGAGTGTGGCAGATGTAGTATCTACAATGCAGATCTACCCAAGTGCTTAGGATCCTAGGCAGAAAATATGCCATTAAAATATATTTTTACAGTGAGAACTGTAGGCCATGCCTAAGATTTTAGTTTCTCTATGTGCAAAACTACCAAAAACATTTGTATAGGAAATAAATATTAGGCAATTGTATAGAACATTCTAGTAAATTTTAGAAGACTATCTATACTCATACATATCCTAGTACAAAACAAGCAGTGGGCCTGCTTGAATTTCCTTCATAATAACCTGTATCCAGGCCATTCAGTTTTTCTCATCGATACCTATGTTAAAATGAATGGATTTGCTGAGGGGGAGATGAAAACTTTCCCAGATAATCAAAAGCAGAGGGACTTCATCACCAGTAGATCAGTCCTATAAGAAATACTAAAGGGAATCGTGCAGATTGGTTGAAAGGAACGGACACTAAACAATTGACTGAAACCACATGAAGAAATAAAGATTTCCAGTAAAGATCACATGGTAAATATAAATACCAATACTACTGTATTTTTGATTTGTAACTCCACTATTTACTGCCTACAGGAGCTAAAAATACATAAAGGGTAATGATAAATCAGCAGCTTTGGACTCAATGTAAAATATGTAATTTTTGACAAGAACTACATAAAGGTGGGGGAATGGAGAAGTATAGCAACATAGTTTATGTGTCCAATTGAAGTTAAGTTGGGATCAAAGAAAAAAAATTGTTATAGATTTAGGATGTTAAATTTAAGCCCCATGGTAAACACAAAGAAAGTATCAGAGAATATGATCATAGAGATGAAGAGTATGGGTTACGAGAAGTGGCGGAAGGGGCAATGGGTAGTTAAATGAGTGTAGGGTTTCTGTTGGGGGTGAAGGGACATTTCTAGTAATGGATGGTGGGAAGGTGATAGCATCGCAACATTGTGAATGTGATTAATCCCACTAATGGAATGCTTGGGGGTGGGGCTGGAATGGGAGGATTTATGCTGTATATATGTTTCCACAATTGAAAAAAAAAAAAAGTCTGGAGAGATAGTGACAATTAAATGCCAAAGACGATCCTGGATGGGATCTGGGAATGGAAGAGAAAAGGCTCAAAAGGACACAATTGGGACATAGGAAAAAAATGAAATATAGAATGTAAGCTTGATATCAATGTTAAATTTCTTGAGCTTAACTACACTTAAGGTGACTGCATAAATGAATATTCTTGTTCATAGGAAATGTATGTGTGAATTATATTATTTGTTCAAGGATGTGTACAGCTTGCGCTCATATGTTCAGGAGACAGAGCAACAGATGATGGATGATAGGGAGGGAGGGAAAGGAAGAAATGGTGAAGTGACAGACTGTTAGAGTTGGTGGATCTGGGTATCTGGGGGGGGGGTATGCTGGAGTTCTGTGTAGGGGTTTGTATTGTTTTTGCAACTGTCCTGTAAGTTTGAATTTATTTCAAAATAAAAAGTAAAAAAAAAAAAAAAAAAGGATTTGTAACGTGTTAAACACACATTGCATGTGTCTAGGCTTAAATGGTAAAATTTTCAGAAGTAGTTTCATTATTTAATTAAAAAAAAGATTGAAAAAATTGAAAAAAAAAGATTTTATCAAGGGAGCCTACATCAAAATTGTAGCAAAAAGGAAAAAAAAGATATATACAGAGTTAGTTGTTAAAATGCAGCTGCTCTATTAAACACAGAGGAGGATAAGAGGTGATTCATGGAAGGTGCCAAGAGGAACAGAAAACTTCGGTTTACACAGACATTGTGAGCGTTCTAGAAAGGAATACAGACATAATTCAGGCAACATACTCAAAGTCAGAGGCACAATAGATAATTTCTCAAGGTTCACCAGAGAATTCTGTGAGAATTCTATTTTAAACTCCATGCCTTAACCTAAAAAAATAAGCTAAAACATTAAGTGAATTCTGCATGCTGGAGCTTCGGGAGGGCCATTTTATTTATAGCATTGCACTGCCAGGGCTTTTAGTGCCTGCTTTTGTATTTAGGTTTACAACTGAGTTGGCACTGGGAATCCTGTATTTATAGTCAGAGGCCAAAGAGAAAAGGATGGAGGTAGACTTAATAGTTTGTTCACACACAGTGAGGACCAGCTGACATTGCGGGGCTGTGAGAGAATGAAGGTTTGCATGTCATTCAACTGGAGAAAATTGGTGGTAGAAACAGCAGACATGACAAACCAGAAATGACTATGGTAGAGCAGGAAGTACTAAATTTACATGGTTATTTGTTTCAACCCAACATCCTCATCCATCACATTAAATTAATGATGCTAATTCAAATTGTTCTAGTTTATAAAGCTTTTCTATTTAATTTTAAATGTAGTAGTTTTATAGCATAGTATAAGAACTACAAGTTCATGAAACAGAATTATGCCAAATTTTATGAATTGCAATAAAAAACAGTGTAAGTCAATGTTGGAATTTATTAGAGTTTTTTGTTTCCCTTTAAATAAAAAGTTAATTATAAGAAACAATAAATAGTTTCTACCTTCAAGTTACTTACAGTCTTTTTAACTAGATGTCAGATTCTTTTGCATTGCTTCTTTAAAAAAACTCATTTCAGTTCAATGGGCTAGACCCATGTATTTATTAATGATAAAACCTTAATTTGCTTACTGGATTGAAGTGGGAATGATGATACTTAAAAGATTGTTCTGGTAATTAACTACTTTAACAGCTACCTCTCTTTCAACAAGTTTTGAACAGGCACTTTAAATACATAGTCTTATTTAATCCTCATAAATTATCATCACCCCCATTTTACAAATGAAGAAAAAGCCCAATGCAAATCAAGTTAGTTAGCCAAGAGATTGCGCAACTAGTATATACCTGAGCTCCTAGGCTCTGAATGCAGATTGATTGGCCTGACTACAAATCCCAAATTCTTCCTGCCTGCTCTTTTGCCTAAAATGAACATAAAGTACCTATCATAGATCTGGGCACTTTGTAGGCACTCAGTAAACATTATTTCCTTTATCTTCTACCCAAAGAAAAATAAACGGCTCATCTGAGCTACCAAAAACCTAAGATCACTCTCTATAGACTTTTGATCCCAGAAGCTTCAGGAAAGAATGGAAGGATATAAATATGAAGGAATTACTTGTTAAGCCATGGTGTGAGAAATGGTGCTTATGCTAGAACTTAGCATCTAACAATTGCTGGCATATTATATAATTTATATGTCTTTCCCAGTAAATAAATGCCCCCCCATCTCTCTAATTGTAGATAGCATCTTTGAGTTTTATTAACTAGAATTATATTTTCCAAAGTATTGTCAAAGCAACCTTTTTTTTTTTTTCTCAAAATATATTACCCCTTTAGGACCATTAGAATTAAAATGTGATCAGTAAATACTGAAGAGGACTGAAGTAAACTTCCTTTTGTAGCTTATTTCAATCTCTTCTATACTGGGGACTTAGTTACAACACTGAGAATGACAAAACTTCTTAGATATGTGAGGTGTATTATCTGATTTGGTAAGTCTTCATAAAATTTTTATTTTAGGCTATAGGGACAAAGTTATATCATTGCTATAAACTAAACAGGATTTATAAGGCAAATTTCATACCTGAAAAGAAAAATCAGCCATTGTTAGCCACAGCAGACAGATATGTCATCTAGAAGAATCTCAGCAGTTCCTTAAAAGATTTTCATGAGCGTTAGAATGTGTTTTATCGACAGAAGCAATACTTATCAGGACTGGATTATATTATTTCTTTTTCTCCAAAAGAGAATCAGTAACGAGATTCTATCAGGTTAGCCATCAAGGAGTTTGCTTTACTGTAACATCTAATACCCGTTTGTAGACTAAAGCGGCCATCTCTTCTAACTCCACAAAACTTACCTGGTTCTGGTAACCAATTTAGAGCTTATTTAGGTGGTTTAGCACAGTGCTTTCTGGCCCAAAGCTGACACTGGCACCAATTGAGCTCACTTGACAGTTTATAGGGCATGATGAATTATCTAGAGCTCCCAGGCAGCCTTTCCAAGTGTTGTTTGGAATCCAGTTGAAATTACATATGACTAGAGAATCTTCATCTGGAGAGGCCTAATCCGAATTTGTCTGCTAGTCAGTAGAAATAAAATGAGTCCATTTGTCACAATTCATCTCTGTTATTACAGAATGAACAAGAACCTAAAATCAATGCTGAACCACTGGATTTGTCTTACATGCTTATGAGATTATTACCCAGAATGTTTTATACATGACTTTTTCTCTCTGTGTGTTTTCAATTTCAGGGCCTACTCTTCCCAAGACTCACGTGAAAACAGCCTCGCTGGGGTTGGCTGGAAAGGCGAGATCCCCTTTGCTTCCCGTGTCTGTGCCAACGGCCCCCGAAGTGTCTGAGGAGAGCCACAAGCCAGCAGAGGACCCAGCCAATGTAAGAGTGAAGCACTGACCGGCGGTGTATGGGACAGCCTCAGCCAGCCAGCACCCTCGGTCCTCCCCAGGCCATTGTCGTTCTCATTCTTGTTCTCTACACTTAAATATGAGGAGAAAAAAAAAAAAAAAAAATACTTTTAAGAGGAAACTTATATAATGGATGTAATTCAAGGAAAAATACATTGGGTACTTGAAGGTAGTATTAGAGACGTAAGCAGATAGCTGTAGAATATGTGGCTTTTAGCTATCCTTTAACACAATGCTATGGGATGCCAAATGTCAAATTTTATTGTTTGCTATGACTCTATAACCCCATGGGGTCTACACTGCTCACATCATTACCCATATACGCAAATATTTCCTTTCAGTAGGATGAAACTTCTCGGCACACCTGGAAAAAAGACTATAGAATTATTCTTTAAATTAAAAAAATAGTTACAAAAGGCCATACTCTGAGGTGTTTTCTGAATAGTTATCATACATGTTACTTTTGAAATCATAAAACAAGCCTAGAAATATAAGATGGAGAAGAAGAAAATACAAAACGAAGAGATAAAGGAAGAAGGAGAAAGAAAGAATTGGTGTATTTAGAAAACAAGAAGAAAGTATAATTATTTTCTGAGAGAAAAACTTATTTCCTAATGGAAGAAACTAAAAAAGTGATCAAATTAAAAAACTCGTAAGGAAAAGTCAATAGAGAAGGGAAAAAATTTTTTACATTAAAGAAAATATATTATTCCCAAAAGTGCATTATAAAGGCAGTTCAAAGGATTTTGCCTAAGGGCAGCTATTCAGAAAACTTTAAAGTGCCTCTGAATATAATTCAAGACAAAACCTTTTTAAAGAAGGCTAAGGAACCAAAAGATCAGATACCCTGAATAATCAGGGGACTGGACGCAAAAATAAGATGAAAAGAGTAGATTAAAATTCTATTATTTTGTTATTACATTTGGATCTTTTTCAACCATATATTATGAAATCAAATATATTAGCCACACTTTCTAGCAGCTTCTGTTTTCTGCATGCACAGATGGAGACTTCTGCAAAGTGTGCAAATAATATCTTGATATAGAATACTATAACAATATCAAGGATATGAGTCATGCAACCACCAGCCAGTTTTCTCTCATAAAATTATATTTTCTTTTGAAATCTGGTTGTTGTTAAAAGAAAGGATCATCATATTTGAATGAAGGACAATAAATGATTTTGTTTTCAATACTATAAACAATAAAACTTTTTAACAACATAGAAACCAAGGAATCTGTCTACATATATGTGTGTTTATGTTGGGCAGAAGGATGTTATATACTTCATGTGCTTTTCTATATACTTAAAAATTATTATAATGCAATATTTTGTCAGAATATAAGTGTTCACTGCAATATTTGTTTAACCCAAAGTTTTTGGCCATATCTCAAATCAGGACAAATTCATGAGCAATCATAGCAGGTGGCACTATTTTATATTTAAGTTTGACTCTAAAGAGTGACAGCTAAGAGATATGGTATTAAGAGCCATAAGAAATATACATGAAAGGAAATAATTGGGGCTAATAATCTGGATCAGCATTACCCTGTAGTAATGTAATACAAGCCACTTTAAAATTTTCTAGTAGCCCCATTAAAAGAGGTAAAAATAAAAAGTTGAAATTAATTTTAATAGCATCTTTCATCTAACCCAATGTATCCAAAATATTTAAACATGCAATTAATATAAAAATTGTTAATATTTTATATTCTTTTTTTTTTGCACTAGCTCTTCAAAATCCAATGTGTGTCTTATACATACGACTTATGTTAGTTAGGATTAGCCATATTTCAAGAACCCAACAGTCACTTGTGGCTAGTGGTTAATGTACTGGGCAATGCAGATCCAGATAATGCAAGAAAAATCAACCCAGGTTACTAAAACAGCATTTTGGAAAATGAGTTACCAAGTAATTACCTTATTTCAACCTCTCTCCTCACATATATACCAGCCTTATTAGCTTCTTTTCAATCCCCATTAAGCCTTAAAGATTATGTAGTGTGTGACCAAATCTTGCTGAAAGAAGCCAAGATTCTTATAAGATAGTACTGTTTCCAACACGTTTAATAACACATTTTGAGCTGTGTCTTCAGTGGCTAGAGAGGCTTTGTACTGATCCTCCATGCAGTCTCCATCAGTGCTCTCTTGGGATGAAGAGTATTTATTTGGCAGGACTAAATGTATGTCTGTGGCCATGGTTCAGAGCAATGCTTCCTGGCCTACATGGGAGCTAGAAATCATGGCTCAGACCTCATTGATTCAATAATTTAATCAATTGAATGGGCTAGCCAAGAATAATAATGTCTGTATTAGTTAAAATAAAGGCATGTCAAGAAAGGAAAAAAAGGAGACTAACATTTCCTGAGCACTTACCACCAGCAGGCACTGACTTGTTGAATACTCCCACTAACCCAACTGCTATTCCTATCTGACAAAGGAGATTGGTTCAAAAGCACAAGTTTATAAAAGAACTGGGATTTAGATCAACACCACAGCCTCTGTGCTCTTCTGCCGTGTCTCCCTAAATGGCTGATCACTGAAGTTACCTGGAAAGCTTTTTGAAAAACAGAGTTCTACATTTCTCTCTATTTCTATATTTTCTGTATCTACCAGATCAGAATGTGTTACCCTGTCACCTGGGAATCTGAGCTAATGGATAATCCAGGACTCCTTACTGATGACATGACACCCGTAACTCACAGTGAGCAAGAGTTACAGAGAGTGTGCTAAGATACTTGCAGTTCAGCCTCTTCATTTTATGTACCATTCACATACCACAAGGTTCCCTTCACATCTATGCAACCAGCCGACTCTGGTTTGGGGAGTGAATTTTGGGTCTGCACACAAACAACCCATAAGCCCCCACCTCTCATTGATCAAGGTGAAGCACATCAAGCTCCTGTGCAAAAAGGCACCTATGTCGTGTTCCAGGCGAGTCTGGTGATGTGAATTCTGCTCAGATACTAAGGGATTATCTATTGAAAGAAAAAGTAGCTAAAATATCAAATGTGCACCAGGTGCCTGACATTGGGACAGGCATTCAACCTGTCACAGGAAGCTCAGAATATCCTCTGAAATGTATACCATAGTCATCCTATTACAGATGAGGAAACCATACATCAGGGAGGTTCAGAACCTCATCCAAGACTGCAGAGCTAGTGATTGGCAGAACTTGATTTGAAACGAGACCTTTCTGACTCTAAAGCTCTTTCCTGATTTCAGGAATGAAGTTTGTGAAACAGCAAACAATCTTTCATCACCACGTCTTTTATTATCAGCATCTTCATTCCACAGACATAGTCTGAGGACAGCCCTGGCCCGGCCACTGTGTGAGGTTTGGGAATACAGACAGGGTGGACCAGCTAGACATGGCTCCTGCCTTCATAAAGGAATGTATCGCCATTCACCTGTACTCACCCTTCCTCTCTTCTCTCCACAGGTGTATGAACAGGACGATTTGAGTGAACAAATGGCAAGTTTAGAAGGGCTAATGAAGCAACTTAATGCCATCACAGGCTCGGCCTTTTAACCCGAATTACCGAATGGGTGAAGTGATTCTCCGGGAACTCTGCAGCCTACCAATTACCCATAAACAGCACACCTGTGTCCAAGAACACTAACCAGTATACAGGCCAACCACGAGGACCACTGTGAGGATGATCCTGAAGTAGTTCAGAAGGAATAATCTTTCACTGGCATCAGGAATTAGAAAATGATGACTATGGGGTCCCTAAACAAAAACAAAGATGCATCCTCACTGCACTGTCAAAGCTGAAGCTGCTAGAATAGTCCCGGGTCTTTGTCACTGCAGTGACAACTGTCATAACCAATGCCTATGTTTTCTTCATCAAGGCCTGTTGTTTCTTTATGTGTAGGGCTAGTCTTACAAAATGAAAGTGCATTACTTAAGCCTGTGTACCATGGTAAATCAGCAAGCTCACTATTTTGTTTTCTACTTTAAAGTACAAAGCACCCACAGTAATCCTCTCACTACATAGCACCAAAGGATTGGATGTTTTTCTGACAGCACAAAAAGTAAATAAACATACAAAAGGCAGGAGGGTCTATGTTTTGTAAATCATTCATCTTGCCCAAGTGGTGAATATAGCAAGTAGCTGTAAAACCCATTTTAGCAAGCACTTGCAAATCCACCCTTGGTTAACATTTATGTCTGGAAAACAGGAACATAAAAATCTGCAACTAGTGGCATCCTGCCAGCAGCAGTACATTTCCGGAAAGAGGATACAATATGCCATCTTCTCAGACACACGGTAATTATGTGCTTAAGCTTGTAAAAGAACACTTTTCAATTTCGGTGGCTTTTGTGCCATTCCACACTGTGATGACATTTCAAAGCTTCACCAAGGCCATCTTCCCCAGGAGCCTGGCAGGGAGAGCAACGCCCCCTCCTTCCCTGAGTTCTCCCGGGCACCAGCCTTGGGGGAGGTGGCCAACTGCACACTTCCCATGGCCTCCAGGCCAGTGGCCTCGGTAACCCTTGGTGGAAATGGCAGACACTCCGAGAGCAGGCCCCAGCAAGGGAATGAAAACAGAAGGCAGTCTGCAACAGTACCTTCTTCTAGTGATGCCACTTCCCCCATCAGGGTCCTCCTCCCTAACTTAGACCGGGCAGCGTTGGCAAGTGGCAACCACAACACCCTGCTGCTGAGGAAATCTGCTGCCACACGCCTGTCCCAGGGTCGGGGAGGAGCAGAGACAAGGGCCTCACTGGTCACCCTGACACGTCATACATCCAGCAGATACTTTTCAAAGCAGTGTCTTCATTGGGGGCTAGAATTTTAAACTTCTATTGCCATGTTAATCTACAGCTTGGAACAAGCTGAAATTAAGAACATTTTGTGTGCACCCTTTTAGTTTCCGAATTCTCAGCTGTATTTGGAGTTAATCCCTGTTTATGCAGCTGAAATGCCAAAAGGGAGCTAGTTTGCATATTTATCAGTTAGGTGACTTGAAAACTCAGTAAGAGAGTTTCAGCTGAATTATTCCTTTCAGCTCTGCCTTTGATTTCAAGCTTGAGTAGGTCATAATTTTAAAAGAGCATGAAAGGGATAGGATCTTTACAACCTAATAGCTCCTTTTATTAGGTGGGTAATTATATTTGAATCCCTGAATGAAATATTTTGAACAAAATGGCACTGTAACAGAAATAATAATTCAGATTATTTTTTTACAGTTTTATGTCGGGAAGGAAGTCTGATGTCAAAGAGAGGGCTTGTTCAAATGGTTCATTAGAAAGTCCGGTCCGTTTGTGAAATCGTCCCTTCAACAAGAGTGCTTGTTCAGTTTACTAAGATTCTCTGGAAGTCCTGGAACTGTGTGATATTATCTCATGGCGCAGTTTATTCTTGGTCAACCACTGGGCACTTAGGTAGACAGCTCTCCAATGACCCTGGAATCAGGCATTTCTGAACATAATATGGAATCCTGCAGAAACAATTCACTCCTTCAAAACAGAAAATGTTCTTAGGCTAGCATAAAGTTCATGAGGCCGCAGAATGGCTTCCCCTTTCTGATACTCACAAAAGAGGAATAATATTTAAAAGCCTTCTGCACTCATTGAGAGTCACCCTCAGTGCTGTTTGGAATGAGTTGCAAATCTCAGACTTCAGGAATTGAGGCTTGCCGTCATTCTGGAGAATATAGCTGGACAATCGACAGAACTAACATTTTCACAAAATTCTGGACCCCTTAAGTCAAGGTCAATGACCTTTGGACCACATTTTAAACATAATTTGAAAATATACATTTTTTTTTAAGGGGGAGGTATATTTCTGCTTCATGTTCTTGAAACTTTCTTCATTAAACAAGAATAATGGTTTATTTCAGTAATTGGCAATGCTAATAAGTCTTAGTTCCATGCCTTAAATAATACAGTAGAATCCATTTAAATAATGTCAAGAGGCTCTAGTGTGATTTATCTGCTGATTTCAATATGCAACATATTTTCACCACAACTTCTTTACAACTCTGCTCCACAACCCTGCAAAGGGTTCATATATGTGTTCAAGTGACTGCTCAAGTTTTCAGGTAACTTCTTAATTTCCTGGTTTCCTGCCCTCTTGAAAAGAAGTAACCTGTGAATACTGAGTGATGCTCGGATTTGCTTGTACTCTGAGTCCTGCTCCTGGCATGCAGGGCTTTTAAGCTCATAAATCTCTCTGCTTCCTGAAGCGTGATGCTTGCCAGCCAGCCAAGAACTCTGCCACCAGGACTCATTTCTCCCCAAAAAAGGAGAAAACAAAACTGGGCAGGGCCAGTTCAGACCTTCCCTGCAGCATGGCCAAACTGTCGAGCAAGACCTTCCTCTTAAAAAGTTTGATATTTTTATGCTATATTTTATCCTGGTAAGAAAGCTATTCTCTTTCCTTTGGAAAGGTCTGTGTTTGTTAAGCACATAAAAATGTACATATCTCAAAATCTGTAAAGGCTATTTGGATGATGCTATAGCCAAAAGTTAAATATTTCTTAGTAATTCACATTCAATAAGAATCCAGCCATAGCAATATCTTCATATAGCAGAGCCATAAGCTTCTGGAATATTTAAATAATGGAACTTTGCATTTGAATATTATAAAATGCACAATCAATTGAAAAATCTGAAGAAAATTCATCAAGTCAATGATAAAAGAGGTGACTTTAAGGTTTCCTGTTAGGGTTGGATATAACATTAATTAGTCTTTTCAAACTAAGGATTGTTCAAAATGAGACACTTGCTCCATCTCCTTCCTTGGCAGCAGCTGCAAAAGGAGAGCCACCCAACGTTAGCATGACGGTCCAGGTAAAATGCTGCAACTGTGAAGTCTGGCACTCATTGGCTTTTCCAATAAAGAATCTCTAAGTGTAGATCTTCCTGGAAACCGTCACAGTCCATGTTTGAAAGTAGGTTGCAGATTCTTATCAACCTTTTTGACACTTCCCTTGGCTTTGTTTAAATGAGCATCCTAAGGTTGTCTCCAAATTTAATAAGAGCATTCCAGATGTGGCAGCTAGATTGGGATGCCAACACAAGAAAGTTTCCTCTCAAGAGATCACCTCGCCATTTTAGATCAAATTGTATCCCAGACTCACACACTTTCTGTAGTTTTGGAATGTCCACTTATAGTCATTGAAAGAAAGGCAAATAGGAGCAGAGTTTTATCCGCCCTCACCCAGTTCATTTCATGCCACCACAGTCCATCCCAAAGGCCAGAGCTGAGTATCCTGGCCTGTTCGTAACCACACACACAATATAGAGCCCACAACGTTCTAGAACCACAGAAGCAGCCACACACATCAGCAGTCATATTTTTTTTTTCAGTAACTTTCAAAGCAACATTTTACTCCTAATTTACATTTCTCTAGTGACTTTCATAAATGAGCTTAATATTGTATGGAATAGTTTTTCATTTGATTCCATTATTTTAAATTAAATTGGATACTTTGCAAAATCAGAATAGTTGTTTCGTATGAGAGAGATTCCATTCCATTAAAAAAAGTCATGTTATGTCTCACGTATTTTCTATCCAAGTACCTTGTTCTAAAAGATATTGACTCTGGAAAGAAATGCCTGAGTGTTTCCTGATGAGGTTGTATAGGAGACCAACTACCGTGCCCATTTCCCCAAATGAATATCAATTCTGATCTGGGCGCTCTGTTGCTGCCATTGGATAATATTCACATGGTGGACTTCCAGTTGCACTCCCTGAAGGATTTGTTCTCTTGCTCTCACTAGAGAGCCTTTGTACATTGTCATCCTATGATTTTCTGTTGGTTGGAGAGCAACAGCAAAACTCTACAGTATGTCATAAACAAAGACGCATGGGCCAAGGGATCTCACTGTGTGCTGAACGTGTATTTTCAGATGCAGGAAAGGAATGTTGGGGAGGAGGAGAAATGCTGTTTTTTATTATTGTAGGGCAAACCTGACAATTCTGAACTTTGTGAATTGTCAGTTTGGGGATGGGTGGGTGGGTATGGGGTGTACTTTTTATAAGTAATATTTAATTTATTATTTAGAGTGGCTTCTTTTTGGATAATTTATGATAAAAAGGGAGATCTGGTTGGGAATCTAGATTCGGCTGTTAAAGCTGCAGTGTTCCATATCTCAGAAGGACCACTTTGGTAATGATTGTCCATTGCTGAGTATGAGGATACGGCCAGGCAAAGCCTTCAAGTTCCATCACCACCCCCTTCTCTCTTTTGAGGGTCATTCAAACAGGATAACACCACACCTAAAATATTCTGATTGCATTTTGCAAATCAATGCTACTCAGTCTCTCAAAGGGCTTTGCAATTGGAACAAACTGTTAGTGTGCTAGCGATAAGTTTATTTGGTAGAAATGGGTATACTACAGCTTTAACTAGCCTTAGTGGAGAAAGAAATTTTTTGTTGTTACAAAACACCTTTCGAAAGAAGGTATTTTGAGCCTACAAAGAATTTCTTTAAATTGTCAGACTCTAGCATTGTTAACCAAATTAGACTAGTGACTGCGATATTTAAGTGTAAAATCTTGTTCTATGAGAAAGGAAACTTGCTTACAGTTTAAACAAATGGCTGTTTCTACACACGATCTTGTATACTACTACTACATGAGGAAAAAGGGGTTTTGTAATCACTGTAGAACAGTCCCATATTCATTTTTTATAGAAATGTTATTCCAATGGTGCATTTTTTGTTTAATAAATAAAGTTTTGATACAAAATGCTTTCTGTGTTCTTTGTATTAAATGGTTGGCTCTGCATGTGTCCGGCCCAGTCACTATGTGCCTAGACTGATCTTTCAGCTGCATATCACCTTTTATTGACAGCTGGGGAGAAACTGTCAGTGCTCTGCCATATCACCTTGGATGCTGACACTATTTTCATCCACACTCCCAACATGCTTCCAGTCCCAAACCTTTGTGTCAGAGCCCCAGGCTGCCAGTACTTGCTTTGCCTGCAGCATGGGAAAGCTGGAAATGCCTGGTCAGTCTTTCACCCATCACTGATAAATACTCCAACACTTTTGCCCCCTGACTGAGCCAACTCTGAGGTGTGACCCAACTATCTCCTTAGATCTCCTGCAGGACTGAGCCAAAGAGACTCTGCAAAGAAGCCTGAGATACTGCTTGGCTCTCCTGCCTTCCCTATCCCTCTTCCCCCATTCCCCTAATGGTTTTTCCTGGGAGAACTTCCTAATAAATCATTTCACATAAATCTTCATGTCAGGGTCTGCTTCCAGGGATTAAATCCAAGACAAGACCCTTCTATCTTTGTTTCCATTTCAACATCAAATAAGTGACACACTCCTTCCACTACACAGATATTTCATTCTCATGCACCAACAGCAGAACACGAGCATACCTATGTGTTGAACAATATATAGCCGGAACATGATTATAAATATTGGAAAATTGCTGAGCATATAATTTTCAAAGAAAAGTCTTTATGAGGAAGCCATGTATTAATAAAAGCCCTACTAACTCTTTGAGGAAAGCACAGAACTCTTCAATAAGTTATTGCTTCAAGGCAACACATCACAGCTAACAGGATAGATGGAGACTTTAAAGTTCATCCAGCTCTTCCCATTTTCTTCAACCCATAATAATTCTTCCAGGGAAAAAAATTAGGCTTAAAGATCTCCAAATAAGGATATTCCAGAGCCATCTTCTATAAATGCTAGTATTTATTCTAAGACCCCTGAAATATAAATAAGTAACAGCAAACCTATTAAAGGAGATTGACATGCAAGGAATGGAAGCAATACATTTATCAGTCTATTTTATCTGAGACATACATTGCAGTATCATACTCAACTTATGTAACTCTTACAAAAGGCTATCAAAGATGATTGTCTCCATGGAAAACAAACTATCTGAAGAAAGATTAAACGGATTGCTGCTGGCTGGCCTGGAGAGAAGTTTAAGGACTAAATCAACTACTACTTTCCACTGCAAATATCTTTATGGGAAGGATTTTGGAGAGACTAATTAATAGAATTTGCTCTATCTCAAATACTCTATGATGCTATGATGAAGATAGTAGATTGTGTCAATATGCATGTAGGTGAATTTAATAGATCTGAAAAAGAGGGGGAAATCCAAAAGGTCTACCCAGAATTGGAATCCAAAAAAGTTGACTTTGTCTCTCTTTCATGAAAATTGTCTTCAATTCATTGATTACTCATTTGTTCCATCTATTCTGGCGTGTTTTAAAAGTATGTCGATAATCTTATCATAGCTCTCTCTCATTTTTTTTTCATATTCTCTTTTCTCTAAACATTCTTTGCATCCTCTCAGGTTCATCATCCACATCACTGCTTCTACTTGTTGAAAAATTAAATATGTCTTTTACTGCCTCTGATTAGGTTTTTATTTTGCTATTGCAATTTTAATTTCCTTGCAATGCTTCCTTTTTTACTCATCTCCTTAATTTCATCATATCTTTTTATCTCATCCTGTTCTGTGTCATTATCTTCCATTCCTGTTTCATAGAGTCAGTTATTTCTTCATACATATGAAAAGTTTTCTGTGAAAGAACATCCTTCTGGTTTTGTAAAAGAAGCATCTTATAAGCCTGTTATGTCTCATGATTTTAGACCACTATTATCTTTATCCTAGATTGAAGTATTTCTACAGACCTCAGTTGTTTTTTTTTTAAATATATTTATTCTCAGTTGAAGGGAGATCTATTCAGATCAATGTATGCCAATCCCCAGTGCATTTGAATTGCTCTCTGCCTGATTTTATGATGCCTGTGTTCTACAGACTCTTCTGAGACACAGTGAGATAGCCAGTTAACCTACACAGATCCTGGCTGAGTTTCCCGCAGTCTCTGACTTTCATCTTATGAAGCTCTGCTGAGCTGACACAGTATCTTCCGTTTCGTCTGCCTGGCAACCTGATTCACAAGTGGAGCATGTGAAAAGGGGCAAAGCTGAAAAATAAACAGATGTCAGAGCTCTTTCTTTCTCTGCCCCTAACTATAATGCTGTAAAATGAGAAATTTATGCAAGATCATTTCTTCCCTGCATATGCTTTCTGCCCAGTTCTGTTCTGGCAATTTGTAGTAACCAAATTAATGAACTGGCTAGAGAGACTAGAGAGAGGAAGAAGTAACGCTGCTGCATGCCTGAGGTTTTTTGAAGCAGCCAGAGTAATACCTAGATTTTTGGTTGGAATACTTTGCATTGTGAACTGAAGATCATTTCCCTAAGATCACTGGAAATATGGCAAAGATGGCCTATCCATTGTGCCTTACATTATTGTTTTATTAACCCTGTAGTTCGTGGGGGGACAAAAACTTTCTCGATTCTGCAAAGAGATTTATTATCAGTCCTCTTTCCTGTAATTGTATCTCCACCTTCTCCTCTTCCTCCTTCTTCGACCCTTCCTCTTCCTTCTCCTCCTAATATGTTTTTTTCCTGAGTGCACAGCTATTTTAATGGGATTTTGGAATGGACTTTTTAGGGGCAACTATCCAGATATTGTAATTGTTGACTGTTAGATCTTTTTTAAAGCACCTCAGTTTTATCCTACTTTCTATTTATACCTAGACAGAAGTTTTATCCTATTTTTTATTTATCAATATTTCTTATTTGCATATTGTTATTTTTTTCTTAGTTCATTTTGTGACTAATCTCTCCAGTTCTAGAAATTCATAATTTGATACACTAAATGCTAAGGCAATTATTCTTGAGATAATCCAAATGTTCTCATTAGCAGTTCAAAAGATTTCTTGAAATAAATAACAGAAGTAATTTTTCCCAGATTCCTCTCAGGTTTTAATTAACATTTTTCTTTATGAATTAATGACAGTCCTTTAATTTCCCTGTCTTTGCTAATATCCATTCTGATTCTTTATGTAAGCTTGACAAAATACCCTTAGTAGAACAATTTTTCACCTTCTTAATATTTCTTAAGAACTTTATTTTTTTTTTTTTTTTTGTACTATTCTTCAAATCTCTGGTGAATTCACTGAGCTACTTTTCTTTTTTTTTTTTTTTTTTTCCAGATAAAACTGTTCTTTGTTGTGGAATTCTCCTAACAATGGTGGCATTTTGATTTTGTAGTTATTACTTCTTATTTGTCATGAATTACTAAAGCAAGTTTCTACCTCTTGCCCAGATTGCATGTTTCAAAAAAAAAACTATAGTATTTACTTCTTAGAGATGTTGTGAGATTAACTTTAAATTAGACAATGTATATAAAGCCCTTAGCACAATTTCTAATAACTTGACAAATCCTAATGAATGTGACTTTTGTCCTCTGTGTATACACTCAATCTTTCCCCCTGACGTTTGTAAACCTTTCTGTACGGTTTCAAAAATATAGATGGGAACTTAGCAAATTTGTAGTTTGTGTGTGGCTCTACCTTTATATGCACAATTTGCAACACATAATGAAGAATAAGTAGTTTTAAAAGGATGGCATTATTAAAAATGGTTTCCCCTCTTCTTAGGATATGCAATCACTATTTATTTAGTGCTTTTTATTCACATGTAAGTCACAATGCTAAGGGTACTAATTTACCAAAATATAAGTCCCTACATTTTATACACTTATGTATTAACAAAGTTTGTGTGTCTATATGGATACATATGTATATATGTGTCTAGTTGAAACAGCTACCTTTAAACAGGTACAGAAAAAATTTGATCAGAGATAAGAGCATCAAACTAAGGTTCATAGAAGCCTCACAGGGAAGACAGCATTTGGGAAAAACTTTAAATAATAAATAAGACCAAAACCTTCAGAGATGGAAATAGCCTATACATATAAAAGAAATCGTGCAAAAATATACAAAGGTAATATCTGCAGAACAGATATTAAAACCAATAAGTACTTCAGGTTTTTTTAAGAAGCATATGGTTGGTTGAGGGAGAAAGTGGGAAATCTACTTACAGAATCAAAGAAGGCTATTTAATGGTGGTGTAATTTAATTCTGTTAGTAATAAGGAATAATTGAATATGGAAGTTTTTTTCATTCATTTGTTCACAAATGTCCATTGAATATTTACTATGTATAAGGACTGAGCTGGTATTAGAGAAACAAGTGAACAATATGAGCATGATCCTTGTCCCCAGGAACTTTACAATTTACTTGGAAAGAGGAACAAGAGGCAGATGAGCAGATCAATGCAATAATTACAATTTTAAGAGTGCTATAAACTAAGTTTGTGATATAGAAATTTGTGAGACCCAAGACTTACCCCTCCTCCATTTTCACTGCACACAGCTGCCTGCCTGACCAGGACAGACGTTAAAGGTCAACAAACACACTCAAGGAGGAAAGAATGTATCATCAAAGCATTAAAACTCCTCTCCCCTCTCCACTGTTAATACCCAAATCTTAAGTGACTCTTCTGAAACCCCATTGTCACACCCTATGAATCTAAGCCTTTAAAAACCACCCACTGGCACTCCTGTCTCTCTCTCTCTCACAGGGTTCACTGTCCACAGCTGGCTACAACCATGAGACCATCTCCTGTCAGTAATTCCTATTAAATTTATGTCTAACTAGGTGTCTGGCATGTTCTTCAGTCTTGGGGCTAAGTTACATTGGCAAGGCATGCAGGAGGCTGAAAAGCTACCAACCATAGTGGGCATGAGTCTTGGGAAGGGAAAATCCAGGGGGACAATCCCAAATTGGCCCATGTCATGCACATGGGGAAGGGTGGCTGCCCTCATGGATAAATGGGGACTGCTCGGAGAGTATGGGGACACCCTAGTACTCAACCCCCAACTCCAGTGGGGTTGCTGTTTTGGAACAAATAGCAGGACAATTAAATTTAAGTAAGAAGCAAATGGACTGCCAAATAGTGGCAGCCATAGCACGGCCCCTTTTAGGAGCCTTGCAGATAGCTACTGAGGCAGAATAAGCAGGGAAAGTTACTGTGCACTGTTTAAAAGAGAAAGTAAAACTAGAAAGAGTGGAAATGAAGGGCTCTCTGAAGGATCACCTGCTCTGAGTAGATAATCAGTTAGAGACTCTGGAATGCAGGTATGCCAGAGTCAAAGGCCATAAATCACTTTGGGCTCGACTCTGGAGGATTTTAGCTACTCCAGGATGGGACCGCAAAGTGTGGGACCCCACAGACTCCTCCTCAGGAGTGAAAGGAGAGGAAGAATGGGAGGTAGAGGAAGATGAGCCGTGACCGGTGTGCCCCATAATACAACAGAAATTGAAGGTGTCACAAACTCAACCCCCTGGGGCTCATCAGTCCCAACCTTTTGAACAGAGATTACACGTTACTACAAGAGACTACCCTGCCGCAGAATTGGATGATTCTGAGGCAACAGTATAGACAAATAGGGAGACCCCAATCAATTGGCTTCTGAGGTTATGGGATACTGGAGCAGAGGGAATCCTGCTTTCCCGGGTGGAGATGAGTAAATTAGTGTCTATTTCAGTCCACCCTTGGCTATGACTATGCTTGTATGCTACCTCAGCTAATGTGAGAGCTGCCTCCTTATTGATATGTCTGATTGACGGGTATAAGGCTGAATGGCCTAATGAAGGGGATATACTACACAACACCCTACACAGGCAAACTATGGAGGAGCTACAAGATGTTTTAAGGGGGGTGGGAATGAAGCATGCCATTTACGCCGTGGTTTTCATAGGTCCTAACACTGAGGATTTTACCAAAGGAATAAAAAACACAGTATTGCATATTGTTCCCAACCATTACTATGGGCCTCTTGTGTCTATTCTAAGAAAAACAGCCTGTTTTTCTCACTATTGAGGCCACAGTCAACCTCAGAGAGGGAGAGAGGCTGCAGAGAAGGGGGTCAGAGTAAGAGCAATGGAAAAGGCTCTGCATGAGAGTGAAAGCCCTAACTGTGTATCCTGCAAGCAGATGTGGGTGGATCGCATCACTGTAGGCACAGACACAGAAACTATAGATAAGCAATCTAATGCAGTCTCTGTAAAACTATGAAGCAGGCTGCCTAAGGACCAAGAATTTACTAAAGTGAATTTCCCAAGCCTCCAAGGGAGAAAGGAAGTCAGAGACCTCCACATCCCCAGAAGAGGCATGGCAAGCCCCTTTCCCTCTTCCATGGGGGGAGGTCAAGATCTCCAGGTGCAAACAATAGTTGGGACACCCAGGATTGGAGGCCACGTGTAGAAAATTAACCATTTACTGGTCCCCTACTTACCAACAGCAATCATTAGCACTAGTAGATATGGGAGCTGAATGCCATAGGCAGCTATGGGGGAAAAACAATCAGAGCCAAACAGCATAACTTAATCTTGAAAATTGGGAGATTGTCCCCCCAAGTGTATATGGTATATATTTCCCCTATACTGGGACACATTTTGGGAATTGATCTTCTACAGAATGCCACATTGCAGACCACTATAGAATTCCCTCTCTGGTGTAGAATGATTCAAGTGGTCTTAAAGGGGCAGGCAAAATATTCCACTGTAAAAGTGCCCCCACCCTGGAGGGTTGTGGCTACAAAACAATATAAACTTACAAAAGGGCACTAAGAAATTTCAGCCACTATCAAAGAGTTAGAGTGGGTGGGAATAAGAATAGTAAAATAATAGTAAATAAAATTCCCTTTTAATAGTCCTGTATGGCCAGTACAAAAGCCTGATGGAATGTGGCATATTACAGTAGATTATTGTGAGTTAAAGTAACACCACCATTGTATGCCACAGTCTCAAACATTGCTGGTTTATTACAAGAAATTAGTACGCAATTCTGTCAATATCATTTTGTACTGGATATTTATAATGCTTTATTTAGTATCTCCCTAGAAAAATCAAGCCAGTCTGCATTTGCTTTCAGTTAGGGAGGCCAACAATGGACTTTCATTGTGCTTTCCCAAGGGAATCCTATGTGCATAGCCAAATCCTTTGCAACAATGGAAAAGTCCCATAAGTATGACTCTATTTCACTATGTGGATGATGTGATGTTAAGCAGTAACTCTTTTCCAGAATTAAAAGAAGACTCAGGATTACTGCTGTCTCACCTTGAGAGTCAAGGATGGGCAGTCAATTGCAACAAATTGCAAGGCCCTGGCTGCTCTGTCAAATTCTTGGCTGTTGTATGGTCAGGTAAGACAAAACCTATACCTTCTGCTGTAATTAATAAAGTGCAATGTTTTCCCATACCACAAATGCCAAAACAACTACTGGCTTTCTTGGGGTTGTTGGGATATTGGAGACATTTTGTTCTTCACTTAGCCTGAATGTTAAAACCTTTGTATGTTTTAATTAGGAAAGGCCATCCCTGAGAACGGAACACCCCTCAATAGACAGTGTTTGAAAGGCAAAAAGGCAACAGCACAGGCACAAGCACTGGGCTGGCAGAAATCTGGAACTGCCCTGTGAATTGGATGTAGCCAGCACTGACACTGGCTTTGGGTGGGGTCTGTAGCAGAGGTAACATTTTAAAGGAACGCCCCTTGGCTTTTGATCACAATTATGGAAAGGAGGAGAAATGAGATACAGCCCCCTGGGAAAGCAATTGCATGCTGCATATAATGCATTATTGCAAGTGGAGGGATCGATGCAAAGATGCCCAGTCATCTTGAAAATAGCCATCCCTATTCAGGGGTGGATAACTGACATGGTTTCTAAGCCACAATCTGGCAGTGCCCAACTAAGTACACTGACCAAATGGAAAGCCCATCTTCTGTAGCACTGCATTTTCAATACCAGCCTATTTGAATGCGGAAATGCACGAGATTTATCAGACCAGTTTCCTATATAGAAGATTCAACAGCAAAAGTTGCTGCACCTGAATTAGCTGTTAAAATGACCACTATAGAAGCAACAGGTACCATTCCCAAGTAAACTTGGACACTATATGATGGGAGACTGGCACTGTGCAGTCAGTAGGCTGAGTTAAGAGCAGTATAGATGGTAACAGTGCATGAACCAGGACATAGTCTAACCATTTGTACTGATGTCCAGGCTGTTTACTAAGGCCTTAGGACCTGGATGGCAATCTGGAAGCAGAGCAATGGACAAAAATAGGACACCTTCCCTGGGTTCACAAATTGTGGAAAGACATCTGGGATGCCTGCCAATGATGATAGGTAACTGTTTATCATGTCCCTGCACATACTCCCAAAATGTTACCTGGGAATGTGGAAGCAGATGCGCCTGCATGAGTTTGGAGCGCCACAGCTAAAACCAGGGAAGTGGCAGAGTAGCTTCATCAGAAAAGCAGACATCGAGGGTATCAAATCCTGTGGCATCTGGCTAAACAGTTCCAGTTGCTAATC
Source organism: Choloepus didactylus (assembly GCF_015220235.1). NCBI lineage: Eukaryota > Metazoa > Chordata > Mammalia > Pilosa > Megalonychidae > Choloepus > Choloepus didactylus. Next base: position 26,936,866 of record NC_051322.1, on the reverse strand, counting down.
ACACACCAGCATCTAGTGGACATCACTAGAGAGTGCCCTTCATGTTCCCTTAGTCAACCATGTAGGCTACCATACCAGATGGGACACATTGGCCAGTCACAAATCCTGGTAACCCAGTGGCAAGTGGCCTACATCGGTCCCCTTCTTCTCTTGGAATGGGTGAGGTAGGCTTTTACTGATGTGGACATGGCTACAGGACTTCTGTTAGCTTTCCCAGTGGGGAAGGGGAATCAGCGGGCCACTATACATTGGAGAGAATGAGCACTCTATATGGTGCACCTACACAGGTAGACAGTGATCAGGGGACCCCTTTCACTGGACAAATGACCCAAGCATGGGCTACGGACTACAAGGTAATGTGGATTTTCCATATACCTTATAACTCCACAGGTGCAGGCCTTATTGAAAGAATGAACAGTTTGTTAAAGGAACCGCTAAAGGATGGTAAAATGTCCTTACAGCAGTGGAATAAAAGGCTCTGTCAGGGCTTAATTCACTTGAATGCAATGCCTTGGGCTGATGCACCTGCCCATTGAAATGGTAATCGCAGGCCAAATGCAAGCCTTGAGAATCCAAGTTAAAGGGCCCGCTGTCTTACAGCCGAAGCAGGGAAATAATAACAACTTGTAGCTTGTGCCTCGGACCACACAAAATGGGGAAAATGAGGTCCTTTGACCTTGTGCTGGCCTAAGTAGCCACATTGGTTAGGAATTCTAAGTCCCTGGGGAATAGGAGTTACCCAAAATACTGCAATAAGCCCTTAATTTATTCCGAAAGTGCCTGCCAAAATCTTTATCACCAATCCAGGGTCTCCTATTCCCACAGGAACATTATGCATGACTATGTGGACCCTTCTTATGCCCAGATTTACAATTAACTTAATGGGAGAGGACTCTTGAGACTTGCAAAGGGGGAATATCTGGTATTTAAAACCTCCCCATAATGTTCCTCTGCTCAGTATCTTGTTGTCAACCAATGGAACTCTAGCATATATACTGCTAGATCAGCAGGAATTACGCCTTACTGTTCCCCATAAACTTCTTTCTTGTCACCTTTACACCCTAGCAAACATCGTCCTGCAGTGGGCTTCAGTGATAGCTCATGCCCACAGTCAAACCCAATGTTGGGTTTGTATGGCCTTGCCATCTTCAGGTACTACTGGCCTTCCTTAGACTATGAACCCTGTGAATTGGACTGCGTGGAACACCTGCTGACCTGGCAGAATTCAATGCACCACGAAATCTGGGGAAAAAAATCTCATTTAAGACTGAAATCCACCTACTGTCCTATAATGAAACCAGGGCTTACATCTCCTCCCTTGTACGGGAACAGGTGAACTAAGCCCTGACTTGTATTTGGGTATGCTGTGTATGATGGTTTAGGGTGGCTGACAGCAGACGCTGTAACAATAGACCATGTTGCCCCTGTCTCTATGAAACGTCTTAACGGAATTCATGATACACGGTGGTTACGCCCAGAATTGTGTAATTTTACTGTTAAGCTACAAAACAATAGTCTTTTCCACTGGCAAAAAATCTCCAACCAACATGGGGCATATCCTTTCCCTGGGGGATGGCAATGGACCTGTGGGCAATTTGGTTGTTCCTATTTGCCCTATACCTGGACAGGACATTGTACATGGAGATAGCCCTATGTCTCTGCTACCTTATATGACTCTTAGCAACTGTGAAATGGTTAAAGAAAGACAGAATAAAACACACTCTCTGGTAGCATTATCCTTTAGCCATTCTTGTGCCAGGTGGAACTGCAGTAATTACTGAAAAACATGTGGCAGCTTTAGCCAATCACACTGCCCAAGTGCTTAATGATTCTAAAATGGCTATATCCTTGCTAAATGAAGAAGCCACACAACTTAGGAAAGTAGTTTTACAAAATAGAATGGCCTTAGGTATCCTTACTGAAGCACAGGGAGGCACCTGTGCCTTAATTAATGTTCAGTGCTGTGTATATATTCCCAATTATTCACACAATGTCTCACAGGTTTTAAATCATATGCAAGAGCACAACATAATATTGATAAATTGTCAGTAGACCCCTTGTCTAAATGGTTTAATTCCCTTTCTTGGCCATGATGACGTCTCTTTATAAGGCTGTTATCTGTGTGTGAGGGGGATGGGGGTGGGGGGACACTTCTAGAGTTCTCTTGTCTCTTAATACTATTGTTGTGGAATATGGATGCAATGTCTGTCCTATGGTCAACGTAGTCTGCTGCATAGGGATAGATTGTGAAGACCTAAGGCCCTGCCCCCTCCTCCATTTTCACAGCATGCAGCGCCTACAAGATCAGGACAGACTTTAAAGGTCAACAAACCCCTGGGGCAAGGGGAGGAATGTATTGTCAAAGCATTAACCCTCCCCCATCACTTAATACCTCAATACCTCAAGACCCTGCTGAAACCCAGTTGTCACATCCTATGAATCTAAGCCTTTATAAGCCGCCCCCTACTCCCACACTCCCGCACTCCTCTCTCCCTCCCTCCCTCTCTCTCTCTCTCTCTCTCTCCCTCTCTCTCTTTTCTCTCTCTCTCTCTCTCTCTCTTCTCTCTCTCTCTCTCTCCCTCTCTCTCTCTCTCTCTCTCAAGCAGTTCACTCTCCATGGCCGGCTGCAACCATGAGATCATCTCCTATCAGTAAGTCCTATTAAATTCATGTCTAATTCCACACCTGGCATGTTTTTCGGTCTGGGGGCTAAGTGGGTTGGAACAGAAACACTGTATCTTTACAGATTTTTCTCCATTACTGATCAGGAGTGTAGAGTATCTGTTTTAGAAAGGGAAGGACTACTTCATGGGGGTGACATTTAAACTGGCATCAGGGGATGCAAAAAGTCATCCACAGGAAGATTGGGAAGTAGAACATTCCAGAGGTAGCGAGCAGCATGAGAAAAGGACCAGACTGGGAATGAGCTTGGCTTATCCAAAGAAATGACAAATGGTTACTTGATTGCACTGCATTGAGCAAGAATTAGGAGTAAAATGACAGATTTTAGGAAGGTAAAGAAGGTACAGATTATGTTGTTCTTTGCAGTGAATTCTATAGAGTTTAGATTCCAGAGGAATTGAGAACTATTTTTGGGTGCTAAAAAGAAGAGAGCAAGGTCTACATTACGTATATCAAGATAAGAAAAAAATGTACACACTACCTCAGATACGTAAAATCATGTAGCAGTCTTTATTGTCTATAATTGCTTTTATCTTGCACATTGTAGTATACGTGCAATAACTCTTTGGGGAAATTATATTACAAAGAAAAGCAGAAGAATGGGGAAGTAATTGGAAGGATAATTGGATCTTACATGTTTTTAATGAACTCTAAAATTCACTCACAATGATTCTTCTGCAACCTGAGCAATATCCATGTAAAATTCATCTGTGACAGGAATTTTCAGAGTCAGGAGAAATGTGGTTTAAGGAAAAGTCCTTTGGGGCAGGCACAATAATCACAGACTCCATAAAGAGGTGTATGAGAGTGAAGGTTGCCTTGGTTTGGAGCAGGAAATGGAAGTCTCCAAGATTAGGAGCATCCAGGACACAAAGCATCCTCATTCAAGAGGATGAAGAGGCAGAGGTAAGATATAGTAGACTGAGTAATGGTCCCCAAAGATATCAGATCCTATTCCCTGGAGCATGTAAATTTTGCCTTATATGTCACAGAAACAGAATTCTTGTAGATATAATTGTTAAGGATCTTGAGATGGGGAGATTATCCTGGATTATCTGAGTTAACACTAAAGGCAATCACTAAATGGAATGTCCTTATAAGAGAGAGGCAGAGGGAGATTTGACACCGACACCAAAGAAGAGAAGACAACGTGACCACAAGGCAGAGATTGGAATGGTGATAACACAAGCCAAGGATGCCAAGTAGCCAACAGAACTGGAGGAGGCAAAGAATGGATTGCCCCCTAGAGCCTCCGGGGGAGGTGGGGAAGGGCAGCCCTGCCAACTCCTTTATTTCAGCCCAGATTTTGGACTTCTGGCCTCCAGAACTGGGAGAGAATAAATTTCTGTTGTTTTAAGCCATTTAAGCCATTCAGTTTGTGGCAATTCCTATGACAGCAGTCATAGGAAACGGATACACCAGAACTGAGTAAAGATCAGTTCACAAGGACCATGAAGTCTAAAATGCCATGATCAAAAAGATAAAGAGAAATCCCAAGGGACTAGAGTAGGAACCTTAGTGGCAATGAGGAGATGGAGTCAAGAATGTCAGTTATTGCATAGACAAGTTGGTGTCAAAGTTATAAAGTTGTGGATTCTTTGGCAATTGTCTGGAAGATCAGCTCACAACTGTGGTGGTGTTTCATGGTTCCTTCCGGTTTGCCAGCTGGGAGGATGAACTGGAATGGTGGGGATCCTAGTCAGAATAATTAACTTTAGAGTTACTAAGTCCCTGGGCCTTATACAGGTAACCTAATTTCTCTGAGTTTGGGTTTATTTTGTCTTGTTTGATTTCAGTCTGTAACACAAGGGTCATAATATACATATGCCCTACGTACCTCACAGGTTTCTTATGGGGCTCAAATCAAATACCATATATAAAAGCACTTCATGAGTTATAAAGTACTACTTTACAGGTTATATAGTTATGGTGTTGTTTCAGTTTCCTAGGCTGCACCAAACAACTACCTGAAATGGGTTGACTTAAACAGTGGAAATATTAGCTTACAGTTTTGAGGCTGTGAAAATATCCAAATCAAGACATCGTCAGGGCCATGCTTTCTTCTCCAAGACCAGCAGCCAGCAATCCTAGGCTCTTCTGCCACATGGCAAGGCACATAGTAGCATCTCCTGTTCTTTTCCTTCATCTTGGATTCCATTTTACCTTCTTTCTTCCTGTGGTGCTCTCTCTCTCTCTCTCTCCCAACCCCCCACCCCATATTCAATCCATTTATAAAGGACTCTAGTTGTCGAATTAATACCCATACTGACTGCATTGGGCCACACCTCACTGAAGGAACCTCATCAAAAGGTCCTACTTACAATGGGTTCATACCCACAGGAATGGATTAAATTTAAGAATGTGTTTTCCTGGAGTACATACAGCTTCAATCCACCACAGGTCACATTTTCAGCACCTGTACCTGTATTACTGATACCTTTTTACCCTGTAAGGTGTACAAAAAAAATGAGGGAAGGGTCAGTACAGAATTCTACTAGCAATTCCACACTTAAAGAGTGTGCAAGACCTCCCCAAGGTTTCTGTGAATTTCTAGAGGGGTAAAGTGGGAAATGTCAAAATGTTGTTTGGGGGCAACCAGATTGTATTGATTATTTCTTTGACTCGACCATTTCCTCATTAAAAACAAAAGAATAGAAGTGAAAGAAGTAGATTTTACTCACGATTGGGTTGAAGACAGGAAGGAGAGCAAGGGCATGGGTAGGTTTAACAGTAATTGTAGCAATACAAACATCCCAATATAAAAATGCCTGTTCTCCACTATATCGGAAGGTAAATTCCACTGACCCTGAAACCATATAGTCTCTGACCTCACACAATCTCTTGATTCCTCTCTTTCCCTCCCCTTCTTTGTCTTTGTCTCTGTGTTCTATTCCTCACTTTCAAGAGCAAAAATATAAATTCTTCTCATTCTTTCCTCCAGAGAAGCACCACTATCTCTTGATGTTCAGACTATAGCTGACACCGGAACCTTAGGGCTCTCACCTTCTAACTCAAGCAGTCAATTTTCTTCCCTCCAAAACAAAGACCAATTTACTCTTTACAAGGTATTTGGTGGCCAGCTGTTATGATAATATAGAGCTCACCTTGCATATGAAAAGAACACTTTATCCTGGCCTTCTCTTCTCATATTCTCTTCATCTAAATGAGAGGGGAAGACATCTAGGCCAGACTTTCCAGCAAGTAACAGTATTTCTTCTTCCTCTGGATTCTCTTGGGTCAAATTGGAACCTTGCAGACTAAATTTCTGGCCGCCTTCTCAAATGTATGTTGTAAACAAAAGCCCTTTTCAATATGACCTTGCCTGAGGCCGTAAGACTAACTGACCAAATGACCAGCTGGCTGAATGAATTTGCTGAGTGAATGAATGAAGTTACTTGAATTTGTTGTTGCATCATCTTTGGGGGAAAAAAGTACCATATTAAATCATGTGTTAAATACTTCGCAAATAATATAATTACTATATTTAACAATGTTGGGTAAAGCCCATTATTCAATGTCACATGATTTACTTTCAAAAGTGAAGCTGTGGCTTTTCGGCCGGAACCGCCGTCTTGCAGTAATTTGCCAAAATGACGAACACAAAGGGAAAGAGGAGAGGCACCCGCTATATGTTTTCTAGGCCTTTTAGAAAACATGGAGTTGTTCCTTTGGCCACGTATATGCGAATCTACAAGAAAGGTGATATTGTAGACATCAAGGGAATGGGCACTGTTCAAAAAGGAATGCCTCACAAATGTTACCATGGCAAAACTGGAAGAGTCTACAATGTTACCCAGCATGCTGTTGGTATCGTTGTAAACAAACAAGTGAAGGGCAAGATTCTTGCCAAGAGAATTAATGTACGTATTGAGCATATTAAACACTCTAAGAGCCGAGATAGCTTCTTAAAGCGTGTGAAGGAAAATGATCAGAAAAAAAAGGAAGCCAAAGAGAAAGGTACCTGGGTTCAACTGAAGCGCCAGCCTGCTCCACCCAGAGAAGCACACTTTGTGAGAACCAATGGAAAAGAGCCTGAGCTACTGGAGCCCATTCCCTATGAATTCATGGCATAAAAGGTGTAAAAAAGAAATAAAAGACTTGTGGATCATAAAAAAAAAAAAAAAAAAAAAAAAAAAAAAGTGAAGCTGTGACTCAAGATTCCTCAAGTTGAGATGTTTCCCCAAAGTTTCAGAAGAACTTATCTTACTCTGATAATAACAATGAAATGATAAATACTAATGAAATTAAACATTTAATATATGGAGCATGCTAAGAGACTGTTTTTGTATTACCTCATTTACAAAACAAAACTGTGATGTATGAAAAGCTATAATTGATAATTTAGTGGTGAGGAAACTGAATCAAGCTAGTTTGGTACCTTGTCATAAGTCACCCAGTTAGTAAGTGGAAGGCGGGGCCTTCAACCCATTCTGCCAGCTCTAAAACACATGTTTTGAATCACTAAATTGAATAACATTGAACTACTAATCCTAAGGAATTTCCTAGCACAGTGTTTCTCAAACTTTCATGATCATAAAACCACCTGGAATTCTAGTTAGAATACCAATTCCTAGGTCCCTATTCTAGAGAACAGATTCAATTGGTCTGGGGTGCGGGGAGAATCTATAGTTTTAACAAGCTTCCCAGGTGATTTCTATTCTCATACCATTTACCAATAACAACTTCACTGCATCGAACAGAAAATCCAACTAAAATGCTAAACTTAAATTTTAAAAAGAAACTATATGGCTCAGGTACCTGAGCAACCCAGAGGTGGACTAACTTCATACACCTCTTCATTCTCAGGTTTCACTTGGTGACTCCAATGAGAGAAAACTGCTACCCAGCTAATGCAAAGAATTGTTCGAGAATTGGCTCTCTTTAGCCCTTGTTGGCCAGACTTGGGTCATAGGTCCATCTCTGAACAAACTGCTGTATAAGCAAATGGTTGGAATTTGCTATTTTCTTGGTCTTAGTCACCTGCTCCTTCCTCGCAGCCCAGGAATGGAGCTAATTATCTTGAAGTCCATGGGGATGAGAATGGGGACAAGGAGGATATTGTGGATTCATTATCAAAAGGAAGGGGATAGGGATGCTGGGTGGCAACCATAACAGATGTACACGGGGTTTCCCTAGGATAAAATTAAAAGTTCAGAAGAATAAGTGATGTCAGCTGCCTTAAGAAACTATCGAAATCATATGGCTGGAATATTTCCCTTTATTATGGAAGCAGGCAACAGATATTTTTTTAGTATTATTTTGATTAAATGCTTTCCCAGGCAAAGACAGTTTAGTTTTGAGATCCTTTTGTATCTCCAAACCTATACACTCAGGCTAATTAGTCCAGAAAACCATCTATAGTATTCATTTCATGTAGATTTTAAGTACATACAGGAAAATTTCAACTTCATTCTTATCCAGTGCAAGGGGAGGGAAAAGAAACCACAGAGTCTTCTTATTTTGCATAGTTTTCCGTGACTTAAAAAAAAAAAAAATTAAAGCAATCTTGTATTTTTTTGTAAAGATTACTGGATTTGCGTTAAATTATAATGTGAGCTCTTTGGAAATCCCTTTCTTGGGGGTTTTGTTTCAGTATCAGGGAAGAAAATGTTTACTAAATTAAGATGAAATAGCTTTACTGCCTATTTGCAACTCTCATTTAAAATTGGATAGACTTTATCACTATATTTCCTAAAATAAAACTTTACAGCCATCTGGATTCAGTGTTTTCTTGCTGATATTTCTTGTGGATAAATGGTTTCTTAAATGACTTTTTCAATCCCAAAGGATGTATTAGACTCCAAAATTATGTGTTTAGATAACAACCCAAAAAGAGCCAATTTGATTTCTGCAGCTTATTTACCTATAATTGCATTTCAAATTTTTAAGTATATAAAAGTATTTTTCTCCAGAATTCTAAGCCCTAAGAAAAATTACAGTCAATATTATGTTATTATTATTAAATGCAACAAGGTATATTATTGTTCTTTTGTTATTCTATTCTTCTTTTCAAAATGACTGATCAACTAGTCTACTCTTTGCTCTTCAATTCTATCTTACACCTATGAAAGCATACCAAACACTGAGGAGATATTAATTTTCACATATTAAGGAAAACTAATTATCCATTTATGTTTTTCTTCAAGTCTCATAATAAAATATCAGAATTAAAAACTGAAGGTTCCAGAAGCATCTCAAGATTTCATATATAGAACACATTTTCTTTATGTTAATCCTTTCAACAAATATTTTTTGAGTACAAACTGGTAATCAAATGTGGATAAATGTTATTTAAAGAATAGTAGCCAGGACTATGCAACAAATATAAACTACAAAAATATGTGTCCATGGATATGAAGAATTTCTCAGTTTCATAAATTTCCTCCCTTTTCAAATGTTAATACCAGATGAAGAGAATTAGAGAGACGATTTCAAATAATTGCTTTGGACCCAGATGAACACCAGAGTTTAAGCCACTAAAAATAGGGCACAGAAACCAGTTTCTTTATGTGTAAAGTTGGAAAATCATACCTATTAGCTAGTTACTTTTTTTTTTTTTTTTTTTTTTGCTAGGAGAAGCTCTATTCAAAGTTAAAATAACAGCTGCACAAGTAATAATAAGCCACTATCAGTCTCCTGGGTTTGGATTGAAAATCCAAAGTTTAAAGAGAACAATGACCCAGAAGAAGGGAGAGCAGGAAAAGGAACAGGGTCAAGATGGGGATGGGAAGAGGAGGGGGAGACCAGGGAGGAGGGAGGAGAAGAAAAAATCACCTGGAGGGGCCACGTGAATACAGGGACAGGGAGGCAGAAGGGGGTCATCCCTCCTGGATTATACCCAGCCAGGAGGATTGACCCAGCAGCCCAGCCAGGCAGGACCCCACCCCAGGTCAACCCTTAGGTGCTCCAAAGACACTGCTTCTTTCACCCAGCCACACATGAAGTCCGCAGCATTGAGAAATCAGCTGCAACCTATTCTGTATTCTCTCCCAGGGTCAGTCTGATAAGTAAGCAGACAAAGCTTATTTGAGAGTAGAAGCTCTCATTCACAGAATTCAGACCCCAGGGGTTGGAAAACAGACACAGTGTAAGCCCACTCTCTACCTCAGCCTCTGTCTCAACCACGCCCCTGGCAGAGACAGGGTCTGCTGAGAATTAAAGGCATTGTATCACTTTACACCAGTGAGGAGTTGTGGGCTGACAAGTGCCACCTGTTTGGCATGATAGGAAAGGCACAAAATCAAGAGGTTTTCAAAGGAAATACAGGCACCCTGCAGGGTCTCCTCCCCAGGGAGCCTAGATACACCCTCTTCCTGAGTCCTGGGCCTGTCTTATCTGGGAAAATCTGACTGGGGTGGGGTCAATCCTATCTGGGGAGACCCTCTTCAAAAAAAAAAAAAAGTCCATATAGGCAGGGCACAAACCAGAAAAACAAGGACTGAGAAATTCTAATGAGTTAAACAAAAGCTATGCTACAGGTCTAGAATAAATTGAACTGAATGTCAAAGAACAGAAAACAAAGCCAACCAATAAGAAACCCCTAGGAAAAGAGAGAAAACAACTTCCAGAATAAATTAATCAAGGAAATCAGATGTCTAGACACCAGCAAAAAATCATGGCTCATACTACGAAGCATGAAGATATGGCTCAAAGGAACAAACTAACACCTCAACTGAGATACAGGAGTTGAAACAACTAATTAAAGACATTCAAACAAATCTCCTAAAACAATTCAACAAGTTGAAGGAAAATGTGGCAAAAGAGAGGAAGGATATGAAGAAGACACAGGGTGTCAATACAGAACTCAAAAGCTTGAAAACACAAATGGCAGGACTTATGAGAATGAAAGGCACAATAGAAGAGATGAAAAAACAATGGAGACATAAAACAGCAGATTTGAAGAGGCAGAAGAAAGGATTAGTGAAGTAGAGGATAAGATATCTGAAATCCTACATACAGAAGAACAGATAGGGAAAAGAATGAAAAAAATATGAGCAGGGTCTCAGGGAATTGAATGACCACATGAAGTGCACACAATACGTGTCATGGGTGTCCCAGAGGAGAAGAGAGGTTTAAGTGGCAAAGAGATTTCAAATAGAGTGGAGAGGTCATTCTGGAGGTTATTCTTATGTATTGTATAGATATTCCTTTAAGTTTCTAGTGTATCAGAATAGCTAGAAGGAAATACCTGAATCTGTTGCACTGCAATCCAATAGACCTGATTCTTGATGACTGTATAACTATATAGCTTTTATTGTGTGACCGTGTAATTGTGAAAACCTTGTGATGGACACTCTCTGGATCCAGTGTATGAGTAATAAAATAAAGACAAATAAATAAATAAATAAATAAGTAAATAAATAAATAATGGGGGGGGGTAATGGGTATGGATGTTTGGGGTGTTCTTTTTATTTTTATTTATTTTTAAATTTTTAATTTTTTTTGGAGTAATGAAAATGTTCTAAAATTGATTGTGGTGATGAATGTACAACAATAGTGTGAGCCACTGATTATATGCTTTGGATGTTTTATACAGTGTGTTAATATATCTCAATAAAATTGCATTGCAAAAGAGGAAAACATGACAACACATATGGGATAACATTGTGTACCCTTTTTTATTATTATTAGAGAAGTTGTAAGCTTACAGAAAAATATTGCAGAAAATAGAGTTCCCATATACCTCTCTATTATTTACTCCTTGCATTAGAGTGCTATATTTGTCACAAGTAATGAAAGAATTTTACTATAATCATGCTGTTAACTATACTTGAAGTTTATATTAGAGTTCCCTGTTTGTGCTGTACAGCCCTATGATATTTTTTAATGAATTTTATTGAGATATATTCACACACTGTATAAACATCCAAAGTATACAATCAGTGGCTCACAGTATGATCACATAATTGTGCATTTATCACCACAATCAATTTTAGAACATTTTTCCTATGGTAATTTTCAATGCTTATGCTAGTAGTCTTGATCATTGAAATGTGTTTTTTCTAAAAGGCACGTACTTGAGAAATGTCCATTCATTCATTTAACAAGCACTTGCTAAGTTTCTGACATGAGCCTCATCTATATGACACTGATGATTAAGGATTGCTTTATCTTATCAGGGTTTCCTAGATGAGAAAACTGTTTTGTTGAAGATGAAAATATCACAAATCTTGCTGAAAATTCATTTATTCACTTAATAGATATTTCTTGAGCAGTTCCTCTGTGTAGAAACATATCAGGAACTGGGGATACTGTTGTAATCTTAGCAATAACTGTTATAGCAGCAATAGGCATCAGAAGCACCAAATTTGAGTCCCATGTCTTCCTTTCACTCGCTTGAGCTAGTCACTGAAACCTCTATTCCCCTTTGCAAAGTAAGGCCTAAAACCTCTGCTTACCTCATGAGTTTTTTTCCAAAGATCTCTAAAAAGCAAATGATACAAAACATTCATAAACTGTAAAACGTTATGCACACCATTGGTATATCATTATTTTCAATATACCACTTCATATTTCTGAATTCTTTTTTGTTCCTTCCCATTCTCCTATATGATGGTTGCTTAGAAAAGATCTATCTTCTCCCTTTTATTTAAGAAAAAGAAGTTAAAGCTACTTTAACTATTCTTCTCACAGTAGCTGAACTCATTCAGATCTGCCAGCTTTATCGGTCCCCTCTTAGCCCATCACACAAGTAACCTGCATCATGGGATCTGAACAATTGTGATCTGTCCTCCTACCATCTGTTAAGTGGACCTATGCCAAATTACTTCTCTATGGGGTCACTTAGAAGGTGTAGAGAGGAGTGGGCTCAGCCAGTGCTGAGAAACAGGGAGAGAAACTATAGGGCTCTATTAAGTTCCCTTTTGACTCTGTTGATATGCCCCTACTTGACCTTTCCTTGGCTGTGTCTCTCTGCTGCCCCCTCAGCCAAGGAAAAAGCTGCTAGGTCTTCTGAAAGATACTGACCACATGAGCACTGGGGCTGGGATGTGACCAGGAGGTCTGCTGGGCACTCATCAGAGTGGCTGTTCACAAGCACTAAGAAGGCGCATTTGAACCCAAAGAACTGCTGGGCTTTCAGCAACCCTGGGGCTGTTATCAGATATGCTTTTTGTTAGTGACTGAATTCAAGTTACTGTTTTTAATTGGACAGTGTAATTAGCAATTAAAGAATATAACTATAGTTTCCTGTGAGGACAGATACTTGTGCCTTACGAAACAAATGTCTGCCTTATGGAAGTTGGTGCATGAACATAATGGCATCTAGAATTCTGGGGTGATGTATCTCGAAAACGTGTTCACTTTTCCATTTACCTTCAAGATGGCAAGGTATCTTTTTTCACTAACATTTAATCAGCATTAATGAGGCATTATTGTATAAAATTTAATGCACCAAGTATACAGTCCAATGAATTTTGGCAAACATATACACCTTGTAACCACCACCACAATCTAGATACGGAATATTTCTACCAGCCCAAAGATCTCCCCACATGCCTCGCCCCAGGCAACTTCTAGCTTTACGCTGTTCCTCAGTTAGTTTTGTCTATTCCAGAATTTCATATAAAAGAAATCACAGAACATGCACTTTTTGTGCCCTGGTTCTTTCATTCAGCATAATGATTTTATGATCCATCCATGTTATATTAGTACTTTTCACTTTTTGCTGCTGAGTAGTGTTCCATTAATTTAGCTCTTCACCTGTCATTGAACATTTAGATCTTTTACGAATTAAGCTGCTGTAGACATTTGTACACAAGTTTTTGCGAGGTCATATGTTTCATTTCTCTTAGGAAATACATAAGAACAAAATAAGTGGGTGATAGGGCAACCATATGTTTAACTTGATAAGAAACTGTCAAATTGTTTTTTAATGTGACTGCATTTTAAAAAAAATTTTGTGCAATTTTGCTAAGACATATTTACATCCCATACAGTCATCCAAAGTGTACACTTAATTGTTCCAAGAATCATCATATAGTTGTGTATTCATCACCACAATCAATTTTTGGACACTTTCATTATTCCAAAAAATAAAAATAAAAATAATAATAAAAGTAAAAAGAAAAGAAAAAAAGAACACTCAAAACGTCCCATACCCCACTCCCCCATTATTCATTTAATTTATGTCTCCATTTTTCTACACATTTGTTCACACACTGGATAAAGGGAATGTGAGCCACAAGGTTTTCACAATCACATGGTCACACCGTATAAGCTATATATGATCATCTTCATGAATCAAGGATACTGGATTACAGTTCAACAGTTTTAGGTATTTCCTTTTAGTTATTCTAATACATTAAAAACTAAAAAAGGATATCTATATAATGCATAAGAATAACCTCCAGAATGATCTCTTGGCTCCATTTGAATTCTCTCAGCCACTGAAATTTTAGTTTCATTTCTCTTCCCTCTTTTGGTCCAAAAGGCTGTCTCAATCCTACGATGCCAGGCGTTGTGTCTGTTTTTATTTCCACCGGCAGTGAATGTACCAGTAGTTCACATCCTCATCATATTTGGTATTGCAATCTCTTTAATTATAGCCATTCCAGTGGATATATAGTGATGTTTCATTGCAATTTTAATTTTCCTTTATTGGTAGTTAATGATGTTGAATATCTTTTTATGTGCCATTGGTATATTTTCTTTTGTGAAATTTCTGGTCAGTCTTTTACTTTTTTTTTTTTTTTAATTGGACTGCTTGTCTTCTTTTCATTGCCTTATAAGATTTCTTTATATATTCTGGATATAAGTATTTTGTCAGACACAAGTATTGCAAATAATTTCTCCCAGTCTCTGGCTTGCCTTTTCATTTCTTAATGGTGCATTTCAATGAGCTAAGGTTTTTAATTTTGATAAGTCTAATTTATCAATATTTTTAAGTTACTCTTCATGCTTTTTTTGTCCTAAGAAATTTTTGCCTACCCCAAGTGCACAACTATTCCCTTTATGTTTTCTGCTAAAAGTTTTATGGCTGTAGCTTTTATGCTTAGGTCTGTTCTTCATTTAAAGTTAATTTTTATATATGATGTGAGTTATGGTCAAGGCTCATTTTTTTCCATATGGATGTTCAGTTATTTCAGCCCTGTTTGTTGAGAAGATATGCTTTCCCCATTGAATTACCTTGTCACCTTTGTTAAAAACCAATCAACCGACGGAGAGGCAAGATGGCGGCATAGAGAAGAGTGGAAGCTAAGTAGTACTCCTGGAACAACTACAGAAAACCAGAAACAACTAGTAAATAATCCAGAATAACTGCGGGGGGACAAACGAGACCATCCACTCATCATCCACCAACCTGAATTGGGAGGAATGCCCAGGAACACAGCATAAAATCTGTAAGTAAAACCTGCGGATCCAAGTCGCGAGACCCCCTCCCCCATAGCTGGAGCTGCAAAGCTTCGTGGTGCCAGAGAGAAGCTCTCTCCCAGAAAGCGAATATAGCTCAGCTGAGCTCCAACTGGGGTTTTAAGTAGTGAGTGTGAACTGCTCACTACAGGTACACATCCCCAAAAAACAGACAGGGCTTTGGGTGACGACTGACCTTGGAGAGCCGGAGGGTCACCTTGGACTGGGTCCGAAGGGGACTATCTGTTTCTTTTTCGGCTCAGTGGAGAAAGCCCCAGTCATTTTCAGTTTCCAGGGCTGTGACTCGGGAAAGGGTGGAGACAGCACAAGCAGAGAGAGAGAGACAACTGAAATGCTAATGACCTCCACCTGGGGGGTCTGCCTTCTCTAGGAGGAAAGGGGTGGTGCCCTTTCCATTCAGAACCAGACCCCAGAGCCTGGGGGAACACGGCCATACCTCCTCACACCAGTCAAGAATTATAGGCTAACAGGCATCACCTGCTGGGCAGACAAGCACAGTGACCTGAGGCATCACAGGGTGGAGCAATTTTCTAAGACACACCCTCCGGGAAACCAGATACTGAATATTTCTTCCCTCTGGGACCTGAGCCTGTTCTGGTCTGGGAAAACCTGATTTGGATAACCAAGGAAACCATGCCTAGACAACAGAAAATTACAACCCACACTAAGAAAAACAGAGTTATGGCCCAGTCAAAGGAACAAACATACACTTCAACTGAGGTACAGGAATTTAAACAACTAATGCTAAATCAATTCAAAAAGTTTAGAGAAGATATTGCAAAAGAGATAGAGGCTGTAAAGGAAACACTGGGCATATATACGGCAGAAATCAAAAGTTCAAAAAAACAAGTAGTAGAATCTATGGAAATGAAAGGCACAA
Source organism: Choloepus didactylus (assembly GCF_015220235.1). NCBI lineage: Eukaryota > Metazoa > Chordata > Mammalia > Pilosa > Megalonychidae > Choloepus > Choloepus didactylus. The sequence continues at coordinate 26,920,932 of NC_051322.1, read as the reverse complement.
CACAAGAGATGAAAGACACAATGGAAACATACAATAGCAGATCTCAGAAGGCAGAAGAAAACACTCAGGAACTGGAGAACAAAACACCTGAAAGCCTACATGCAAAGGAGCAGATGGAGAAAAGAATGAAAAAATATGAGCAACGTCTCCGGGAACTCAAGGATGAAACAAAGTACAATAATGTACGTATCATTGGTGTCCCAGAAGGAGAAGAGAAGGGAAAGGGGGCAGAAGCAATAATAGAGGAAATTAATGAAAATTTCCCATCTCTTATGAAAGACATAAAATTACAGATCCAAGAAGCGCAGCATACTCCAAACAGAAGAAATCTGAATAGGCCTACACCAAGACACTTAATAATCAGATTATCAAATGTCAAAGACAAAGAGAGAATCCTGAAAGCAGCAAGAGAAAAGCGATCCATTACATACAAAGGAAGCTTAATAAGACTATGTGAGGATCTCTCAGCAGAAACCATGGAGGCAAGAAGGAAGTGGTGTGATATATTTAAGATACTGAAAGAGAAAAACCGCCAACCAAGAATCCTATATCCAGCAAAGCTGTCCTTCAAATATGAGGGAGAGCTCAAAATATTTTCCGACAAACAGACAATGAGAGGAAATACTAAAGGGAGCACTACAGGGTGATAGAAGACAGGAGTGCGTGGTTTGGAACACAATTTTGGGAGATGGTAGCACAACAATGTAAGTACACTGAACAAAGGTAACTATGAATACGGCTGAGAGAGGAAGGTGGGGAGCATGTGAGACACCACAAGAATGAAGGAAAGATAAAGACTGGGACTGTGTAACTTGGTGAAATCTAGAGTATTCAACAATTGTGATAAAATATACAAATATGTTCTTTTACGAGGGAGAACAAGCAACTGTCAACCTTGCAAGGTGTTAAAAATCGGAAGGCATTGGGGAGGGATGCAATCAGCATAAACTAAAGACTGTAACTAATAGAATCATTGTATTATGCTTCCTTTAATGTAACAAAGGTGATATACCAAGGTAAATGCAGATAAGAGGGGGGGATAGGGGAGGCATGTTAGACACTTGACATTGGTGGTATTGTCTGATTCTTTATTCTACTTTGATTTAAGGTTATTTTTCCTTTTGACGCTTCCTAGCTGTCATTTTTTTTTCCTCTTTCTTTTGCCTCTCTACCTTCTTTGACTCTTCCTCCTGCCTTGTGGAAGAAATGTAGATGCCCTTATATAGATAGTGGTGAAGGTGGTGAACACATAAATGTATGATCATGCAGAGAACCATCGATTATTTACTTGGGATGGAATGTATGGTGAGTGAACAAAACCATATTAAAAAAAAAATGGGTTGATGACAAAACCTCGAGGGCAATATACTGAGTGAAATAAGCCAGACACATAAGGACGATTATTGCAGGGTCTCACTGATAGGAACTAATTATAATATGTAAACTCATAGACATGAAATATAAGGTACCAAGATATAGGACGAGGCTTAAGAATGGGGAGTGGTTGCTTAGTATGAGCAGAATGTTCAATTAGGATGAACTCAAACATTTGGAAATGAACAGGGGTGTTGGTAGCAAGATGTGAGAATAACTAACAGCGCCGAATGGTGTGTGAATGAGGTGGAAAGGGGAAGCTCAGAGTCATATATGTCACCAGAAGGAAAGTTGGAGGTCAAAAGATGGGAATGTATAAAACTGAATCCTATGGTGGGCAATGTCCATGATCAACTATACAAATACTAGAAATCGCTTCCATGAACCAGAACAAATGTATGACAATACAATTAGAAGTTAATAATAGAGGGGCATATAGGGAAGAACTATATACCTATTACAAACTATATACTACAGTTAGTAGTATTTCAACATTTTTTCATAAACAGTAACAAATGTACTATACCAATACTATGAGTCAACAATTGAGAGGGGTTGGTTAGGGATAGGGGAGGATTCGAGTTTCCTTTTCTTTTTTTCTTTTTTCATCTTTCACTTTATTTCTTGTCTGGAGTAATGAAAAGTTTCTAAAAATTGAACAAAAATTAAGTGTGATGAATGCACAGCTGTATGAGGGTACCCAGGGGCAAGTGATTGTATACTTTGGATCTTTGGATAATTGTATGGTATCTGAACAATCTCAATAAAAATGAAAAAAATAAAAATGAAAAAAAAAAAAAACAATCAACCAAACATGTGGAGGTCTACTTCTGGACTCTCCATTGTGTTCCAATGATCAGGATATCTTATAATTGGTCTTGACAAGAGACAAGTAAAAATGATCCTACTTTATTTGCATTGTAAAGTAGTGCAATTGTGCAAACATTTAAGAACCAACTTATGTTTATGGCATTATACCAGAGCCTGCGAACGATGCTAAGATGATTAAGATGAAGTCACAGGTCTCCAAAGTCGTAGATTTTTAGAACAGGGTCTGTGAATGGATCCCTTCACTGGGATGACTATATCTGGGGTTTGGGGCAGGAGGTGGGGGTCATGATCCTTTGAAGTTTCATTCAAAGCCTGATATATATATGTGCCTATGCACCTTTTGTTAGATTTTCAAAGCTGTAGGGGGGATGTCTCTTAAAGAACAACTGTTCCTATAGATACATTAACTCAAAAGAAAATGCAGCTGCCTCCCCTCTCAGGACGCATCCTCCTAATGGCAGAATGAGGAAAGCAAAATTCTGGATGGCAGAAAACCAGTTAATTGATGTAATATTTCTTTTAAAAAACATCAGTTCACTGACTAAAGATAAAAAGATTTTCTTGCTGTTTTGTGGAATTTAATCAAAATGGTTTGCATTTGTAGACAGGCAATCCTATTTCACTCATTTTAGGCAACTCCATAGCTGAGCAGCTTTGAGTCAATGTACATACTCATCTATCTTCTCTATGATTCATGACAGGTATTTTCTCCAAGCTAATCTTCCCTTGACATATTTCTGAAACATAAAAGGGAACTATCTTCCCATGTCAAAAACAAATCCACAATATGGACATTTAATGGATATTGAGAAAAAATTAGCAGTAACATGTTTAATGTTATTTACTTAGAACATGAATTTGAGATACTCAATGAGAGTAAGAGCAAAAAGCTCAGAAGCTACAGTGCAAAATAGCAATTTATCTTCTCTCTCTTTGTAGTGCAGCCCGAAGCAGGGCGTTACTATAGAATAAATGCCCCCCAGAGTATACACGAGTATAATAAACATCCAGGTACTTCTAGAAATAGCTGCACACGAATACTGGTTTGGGAGGGAATAGAGGCTTAATCTATTAGAGAAAAATAGTGTAGAATTGTGTAGCTATTCTAGATTCTGTGCTTAAATGGCATTAAATATCCTGTGGTTAAAATTTCTCTCTCCATGTTTTTCTGATGAGGCACATTTTCAGCTCCTTGCTAACTTTTCTTAAGCTGCCAACCTTGTGTTTTTCTACTTGTTAAATCAGGCTACTGGGAAATTACCTGCCCTGTCTTGTCTTAAAATGCTTTTCATTTTCCCACAAGTTAATATACAGTATCTGTATAATTTTTGTATGTATCTGGGTATAAGGAAGGTTCCAAACCATGGTTTAGTAACTGGGATATCCTTCCTTAACTATGGATGGATGCTCAGCAATTATACAAGAAATAAAATGTGTCTTCCAGGGACAAATCTCTCCTAATTTATGGGAACATTTTTTACTACTCATCTCTCTTCTAATAACATTTCCCTTTCTGCCTTTGCCTTTTCCTATACCATGTGATGAGATATGAACTGCTTTAAAATGGAAAAGGACAGGATTTAGAAGATTATGAAAATTTAGACTGAAGAAAGAGGGTTCTTAAATACCAATGAAGTCTTTTAAAAATGTTAATACATACTTTTGAGATGGGAACAAGCTGTACTATTATGAACCTTTTCCCACTGGGCTTGTGCACTTGGTTTCAGGGGGTAATGGCAATACCACAAGATAACAACCAATAATTGAATTTTGATATCTTTTAGAAATTGGTTGACTCCAGAGGCCTTTACAACCAAAAGTCCTGGTATCACTTATGAAAACTGGTCAAACTTTCTGTCCAATGGTCATTTCTGAATGTAGTCCATCACTGCATGTCTGCCTAGATATTTGAATAAGGTTTTTTGTGAGGGGGGAAAAAACTTATGTATGACCTAAGAATATTCCATATTTAGAACAACTTCACTGATTAGGACTATTTGCACTTGGAAGGAGCATTTCATGATTAGTGTGAAACCAAAGCAGTTATATATTTTTTAAATGCAGGTTAATAACTTTTAAGTAAATACGGAAACTTGAATAAGGTTAACAAATTATTATCAAGCAGAATTTTTTGATGATTGGCCTTAATGAATGGGTAATAAGTAGACTGCTTTCAAAGGAACAGAGCAAATATTTGTATGTTAATGGCATTCCGAAGTGCTTTAAATCAACCAGTCCTACAAAATAGGCTAAACATTTGTCTAACATCTTAATTGTGCAATTAATTTGCTTCAACATCATTTGGTTTTAAATACATACATAGTATAAAAGTGAATTTTATACAATTTAAATGAAATCCTCTGCACCAATACCCAATAGTTCCAGATGTCAAAATATAGAGTCAGAATTACAGAGGCTCACAGTGATTTAGACTGTCCTTGATATTTCTAGAGACAGAATTTCTAGAGGTAGCTATCACCTGAAAAATACTACTTAAGATTTTATGCTCTGGGAATCACTACTCCCTTGGAATTTACCTTTTTACATATTGTCAAATAAAAAATTGAGTTGACAGATGGGAAGGTAGAGAAGAAAACAGGTTTGGAAAGAGGCAACTATCAGTTGACACAGCAGCTCCATCATCAGCAAGCTATGTGATCTTAAACCAGGTATTTAATTTCCCTAAGCCTCAGTTTCCTCATCTACAAAATGAAAATAACCATGTAGGGATATTTCTGAAGACTAGAAGGGATGATTATAAAGCTCCTAGCACTCTAAGTGGCAAGTAATAGGTACTCAATAAATGGTAGCTAACTCTCTTCTTGAATTATTGTTGGTTTCATGGTTATGTTCTGGAATGAAAAGCAAAGGAACTTAACCTTCTGAAATCTGATGCCCTCTTCCAGTTAGGCAGGGATACTGAACATTTGCAACATGCAATGCAAATATTTGCTGTAAACTAGGGAGAGAAATTATGTGGAGAGTACAGACTTGTCAAGCCATCAACATGAAAGAAAATGAAAATGTCTTGCTTTCATGTCATTGGAAAAATAGTACCTAAAGGAAATGGCTAAAAAACTAGAGTGAACAGACCTGATCAGACTCCAATATGATCAGTCAGATGTTAGAAAATTGTAACAAGTACTTGCTTGCTGCCATCTTTATCTGCTGACCTAATTTACTTTAAAAGTCACATCATTTGGCTACATGAACGTCTGCGACAAATAGAATTTATTATCACCAGGGAGAAAGGCCATCTTTTTGTACACGACATATAATGTCCCCTCTTGACCAGTAAAACATTAAGCCATGATAAATTTATTAGAAAATCACCATTTTAAATTCAAACTGAAGCCTTAGCACATGCTATTTATCATGAGTTAGCTTATTCTCCCATCATATCGCTCTGTGTTCAAACGTAATGTTATAGTAAATGTTTTCATTAATCCCCACTGATGTCCTCCAATAAAATTTCTAAGGTCTCTGAAACAGATAGAAAAGTGGTAATTTAGAACTCATTCTTAAGTCCACCCTTGGATCATTATTTAGAGATAATGTCAGTAAAACAGAACGTTTGGCAGGATAATGATCACCTGCCCTTACGTTAATGCTGAGGTAAAGAGAGAGAGTGTTTTCAAATAAAGCAAAGCAAAGCAGAGATGTTTATTTTCCAAGTGGAGATCATGTTTCTTTGAGAATGCCCTCTCCACCACCCACACTTCATTTCTGTCTCAGAAATTCCACAAAATTAACTTGATCTATTGGGAATGGGTCTATGTATTTGATTCATGAAAGAGTGAACCAAATTTGGTACATAGGAGGAACATAAGGATACACATGAGATTCATTTTGTAGGTTGTCTACTATCTAGACACCCATGATGGTCTTTTTGAAATGTCAATTTGGCTAGGCTAGAGTCCTCAGTTATCTAATCAAACACTAATAGAGGTGTTGCTGGAAAGACATTTTGTCGATGTAATTAAAATCTATAATCAGTTAACTTTAAGAAAAGGAAATTACTTAAATAATAATCAGGGTGGAGTCAGAAGAAGATGGCAGCATAGAGAGGAATAGAATCTAGTTAGTCCCCCTGGAACAACCAATAAACAACCAGGAACAACTAGTAGATAATCTGGAATAAATGCTGAGGGACAAACATGACTGTCCAAATATCATACACCAACCTGGCTTGGGAGGAATGCCCAAGATCACAGCATAAAATCTGCAAGTAAGAACTGCAGACCCAAGCCAAGAGCCCCTCCCCCATGGCAGCCCAAACTGCAAAGCCTTGCTGTGCTAGAGAGCAGCACTCTCTGAACAAGCAAATATACCTCAGCCCAGCTCCAACTGAGGTTTTAATTACCAATGTTGACTGCTCAATACAAGCTATGAACACCCAACAAGCAGACAGAGGCTTTTCATGATGACTGACCTTGGAGAACCGAAGGACCTCTCCGGGAAGGAGGGGGAGTCCAGCAGACCAGGTGCTATCTTTGACTGATGGGTGAAACTGAGGGTGCCCACGGACTGGCTCTAAAGGGGGGTTTTCTGTCCCTTTTTCAGCTCAGTGGAGGAAACCTCAGCCATTTTTCAGTTCCCAGGTCTCTGACCCAGACAAGGGTGGAGATAGCAGAGTCAGAGAGACTATTCAAATGCAAATGATATCTCCCAGGGGATGTAACTTCCCTAAGAGGAAAGAGGTGGTACCAAGCTCTACTACCCACCTTCCACTCAGAACCAGACCCTAGAGCCTGGGGGAAAACAGCCATGGGCCACCTTCCTTACACCACTCTGGAATGACAGGCTGACAGGCGCCACCTGCTGGCAGAAAAGCACAGTGGCTTGAGGCCTCAAAGGGTGTATCAATCTTCTATGACACACCCTTAGGGAGACCTGATGGTATTATCTCCTTCTGAAACCTGAGCCCGTTCTGGTCTGGGAAACCTGATTGGGGTAACCAAGGAAACCAGATGCCTACACAACATAAAATTACAACCTACACTAAGAAAAACAAAGTTATGGCCCAGTCAAAGGAACAAACATACACTTCAATGTTGAAACAACTAATGCTAAATCAATTGAAAAAGTTTAGGGAAGACAAGGCAAAAAGAGATGAAGCATATAATGAAAACACTGGGTGTACATAAGGTAGAAATTGAAAGTTCAAAAAAACAACTGGCAGCATCTATGGAAATGAAAGGCACAACCCTAGAGATGAAAGACACACTGGAAACACACAATAGCAGATCTCAAGAGGCAGAAGAAAACACTCAGGAACTGGAGAACAAGGCACCTGAAAGTCTACCCACTAAAGAACAGAGAGAAAAAAGAATGGAAAAATATGCAACATCTCTGGGAACTGAATGACAACACAAAACACAGAATGTATGTGTCATGGGTGTCCCAGAAGGAGAAGAGAAGAGAAAAGGGCAGAAGCAATAATAGAGTCAATAATCAATGAAAATTTCCCATCTCTTATGAAAGTCATGAAATTATGGATCCAAGAAGCGCAGCGTACCCCAAACAGAATAGATCTGAATAGCCTACCCCAAGACACTTAATAATCAGATTATCAAACATCAAAGACAAAGAGAGAATCCTGAAAGCAGAAAGAGAAAAGTGACTCATCACATACAAAGGAAGCTTGTTAAGACTATGTACAGATTTCTCAATAGAAACCATGGAGGCAAGAAGGAAGTGGGGTGATATATTTAAGATACTGAAAGAGAAAAACTGCCAACCAAGAATCCTATATCCAGCAAAACTGTCCTTCAAATATGAGGGCGAGCCTAAACTATTCTCTGACAAACAGACAATGATAGAGTTTGTGAACAAGATACCTGCTCTACAGAAAACACTAAAGGGAGCACTATAGACATAAAGGAAAAAGACAGGAGTGAGAGGTTTGGAACACAATTTTGGAGATAGCACAGCCATGTGAGTACACTGAACAAAGATGACTGTAAATATGGTTGAAAGAGGAAGGTTAGGAGCATGTGGGACACCAGAATGAAAGAGGAAAGATAAAGACTGGGACTGTATAACTCTGTGAAACCTAGGGTGCTCAACGATTGTGATAAAAGGTACAAATATGTTTTTACATGAGGCAGAACAAATGAATGTCAACATTCCAAGGTGTTAAAAATAGGGTGGGATTGGGGGAAAAATACAATCAATGCAAACTAGAGACTATAATTAACATAAACATTGTATTATGCTTCCTTTAGATTGGGGGAAAAATACAATCAATGCAAACTAGAGACTATAATTAACATAAACATTGTATTATGCTTCCTTTAATGTAACAAAGGCAATCTACTAAAGCTAAATGCATATGGTGGGGGGGGGGACATAGGAAAGGGGTATGGGACTCTTGGCATTGGTGATGTTGTCTGACTCTTTATTCTACTTTGGTTTAATGCTATTTTTCCTTTGTTACTTCCTAGCTGATATGTTTTGTTTTTCCTCTTTCTTTTTTTTCTTTTGTCTCTCTACTTTCTTTGACTCTTCTCCTGATTTGTGGAAGAAATGGAGATGTCCTTTATATAGGTAATGGTGATGGTGGTAAATACATAAATACATGACTATACAGGGAACCATCGATGGTTTACTTAGAATGGAATGTAAAGTGTGTGAACAAAACAGTCTTTAAAAAAATAAGTTGATGAAGAAACCTTGAGGGCACTATATTGAGTGAAATGACAGATACATTAGGACAAGTATTGCAGGGTCTCACTGATATGAATTAGTTATAATATGTAAACTCACAAACATGAAATGTAAGTTACCAGGATATAGAATGGGACTAAAGAATGGGAGCAGTTGCTTATTATGTGCAGAATGTTCAACTAGGGTGAACTTAAACATTTGAAGTGGACAGATGTGATGGTAGCACATTGTGAGAACGACTAAGAGTGCTGAATGGTCTGTGAATGTGGTGGAAAGGGTAAGCTCAGAGTCATGTATGTCACCAGAAGGAAAATTGGAGGTTAAAAGATGGGAATGTATAAAACAGTGAACCTTGTGGTGGACAATATCCATGATTAACTGTACAAATATTAGAAATCTCTCTCATGAACTAGAGCAAATGTATGACACTATAACAAAAAGTAAGTGATAGAGGGGTATATAGTAAAAAATATATATACCTATTGCAAACTATATACTACAGTTAGAGGTATTTTAACATTCTTTCATCAACAGTAACAAATGTACTATACCAATACTATGAATCAATAATGGGAGGGGTGATTAGGGGTAAGGGAGGATTTGAGTTTCCTTTTCTTGTCTTTATTTCTTTTCTGGAATAATGAAAATGTTCTAAAAATTGAAAAAAAATTAATTGTGGTAATGGATGCACAGCTGCATGATGGTACCATGGGCAATTGACTGTACACTTTGGATCTTTGGATAATGGTATGGTTTGTGAACAATCTCAATAAAAAATAATAATAATAATCAGGGTGGATCTGATCCAATCAGCTGAAAAGCAGAGCTGGGGCTTCCCTGAAGAAGAAGAAATTCTGCCTATGAAATACAGTACTTCCAAAATCAGCATGCTAACATGTTCTCCTAATATGGAAAAACATGCTCTCATGAAGTTTGATGAGGCCTTTTTATGTTACCCAAAGTCATGTCAGCTACTGCTTCAGGAGGGGTCAAACTAGCATAAACTATAGTTCTATTTATAAGGTAGTCATATCTGTCTGGTTTGACTGAAATATGGACATCTGATCTCAGATTCCACTGTTTGAGGCCCTTTGGTAGCATGAAGGCTCAGTTAATATGTGTGGGGTATAGTTTATAACTGCAATGTAGGAATAGAAATTCTACTAAGCTCTAGCCAGTAGGTCCTATAAATAGATGTGTTTTCCTGCATATGTACAGTTCTCACCCCTCCTCTAGAATTTGGCAAATGGGCTATTTCACTCACACTCACTCTCTCTCTCTCTCTCTCTCTCTCTCTCTCTCTCTCTCTCTCTCTCTTAAACTTAAATCTTGAGAACGTGGTCTGTTTGAATATTGCACCTGCAAGTCCTTGAAAATTAGCAAATGTTCAGAACTTTAAATAAACTTGATGAAACTGGAATAGGCAATTTAGGATTGAAAAAAATAATCAGGCAAGAGAAGTAGGGAGAATATCCCAATTGCCTCTCTAGCTCATGAGTGTCTTTTTTATCTGTTGAAGGTCAAGCAACAGCTCAACTCTGAAGCAAGGGAGAATAAATAGAAAATTAGATTTCTTTTACTGTTTCTTCCATCAAGGCTAATTATTTGTCAGTTTAAAATAAGACATATTTTCATTGGTCTTTAGAGTTCCTAAAGAAATTAAAGTACATTTACTTTTAATATGATTAATTTCCTTACCTTACAATTCACTGCAGAGACAAAGGCTTAGCCAACTTTGCTGGAATTCGTAGGACTAATATAGAAAGAGAGCTTAATTCTTGAGCTAATATATGCCTTTGTTAGAATATTGGGTTGCAAGCAAAAGAAACCCACTTAGGTCTTCTTAAGCAAAAAGGGGACTCCTTTATAAGAATATGTGCGTACATCATAGATCTCAGTACATCATGTGTGTACAGGTGGGGACTGGAAGCCAGAACTGGAAGGAAGCAGGAGCCCAGGTGGTCCCTGTCTCTCTGGAGCAGGTGGAATTATCACTCTGTCTCACTCTATCTCTTATTCTCTTCTTCAACAGAGCAGCATCCTGGTGTTTGCATTTAACTGCCTTGCTTTACATGATCTTTCAGTTTAAAATACCAGCCAACACTAGCTAGGATCTCTGAATCCCAATTTTAAATTGCTTGGTAAATGAATCATCTGACTGGTCCATCTTGGTTCAGAGTCCGCCTAGAGTTCAGTTGCCTCTGGCTGGAAAGGACAGGGCCCTTTAGCTACTGCCAACATAGCAGGGGCCATGGCAGTGGATTTTGCCAGAAGAAACCATAGAAAAGGATGAGAAAAAGGGTAGTTTTCAGAGAAGAATATGTGAACTGGTTAAGTAGTGCAAGAGGGACCTACCACACCACCAGTTTTAGTTTCCCAGTTGCTAAAACAAATACCATACAACTTAACAACAGGAACTGATCATCTCACAGTTTCAGCAGCCAGAAGGATTGCTTCCTCCTGGGATGGGTATCTTCTGGCTGGCCAGCTAGCTTTGCAGATCCTTGACTTTTGCATCACATGACAATGCACATGGTAGTATACTATCTTTTCTCTTCTGGGTTCTGTTGACTTCAGCTTCTGGCTGCTCCCCAAGTCTCCTTTCTCTGTGGCCTTCTCCATAAGGCCTCCAGTAATAGGATTAAGACTCATCCTGATGCAATTGGGACACACCGTAACTGAATAATCTCATCAAAAGCTCCTATTTATACTGAGTTTACACCCACAGGAATGGCTCAAGGTTAAGTATAAGTTTTTCTGGGATACATAATTCCAAGTCACCACAGCACTCTACCCAACAGAAGTGCAAATAGAATCATCGTAATCTCTGAAATTGGGGAACCGTATGTCCTGGTTTCCTGAGGAATTCCTAATTTACACCTGCCTTTCACACTCACTTTCATCTCAAAACTGTCCCCGTTTGGGTGATAAACATACGTGTAGTAGATACTTTCCTTAAATAAAAGAAATTCCTCATGATTTCAAGGTGGTATCAATGATAGGGTGGTTAAATTGACTGGTGTGTGACATGACTCCTTCCTACTGAGGCTGTATTTAAATAAATTAAAAACATAAAATGACTGGCCTTACTGCAGTATTTACTTTTAATACAAACAAAAATCTTTGCAGTGTGATAGATTGAACTGTGTACCCCATTTGGACAGGTGTTGGTCTTGTTTCACATTCTGGTGAGTGTGCTCTCATTGTAAAGAAGATCCCTTCAAGATGTTACTTCAGGTAAGGTGTGACCCAGCTGAGTCAGGTGGGGCTGTAATCTGGACTAGCGGAGTTCTTTAAAAGCAGAATGAAATTCAGACAGAGAGAGAAGCCTCGGGGAACAGCCAGAAGCTGAAAATCAATGGAACCCTGAAGACAGACAAGATGCTGCCCTGTGCACTGCTATGAGACAGAACAGCCAGGGACCAACGATTTTCAGCAGCCAGCCCCAGAATGCCACAGTCTTTGGGGAGGAAGCATTGCCTTGGCAACACCTCAGTTTTGGACTTCGGGCCTCAAAACCATGAGCCAATAAATTCCCATTGTTTAAGCCAACCTACCCATGGTATTTGTGGTAAAGCAGCTGGGAAACTAAAAGAGGCAGGTTCACTGCGAATCCTCATTTAGACTCCACCTTAGATGTCAAATAAGAGGGATTGTTCTCAATCTCCCTGAGCTGGGTGACCTGTCAGACAAGAAACCAAATCCTAGTGAGACTTATGCTTAAACCCACTTCACAAATAGAAATGAACTTTCAATAATTAAAGGTAATGAACACACACAATCGCTCTGAGAGACTAGGTGCATTTGCAAGTAGATTTAGACAAGAGACCCTGTGGGGATATTAGGACCAATTATCATAGCAGAATTGCACTTTGGGAAGGGAAGCAGGATCCGGCCCTGCCTAACGTCTTCAAAAACTGTCTTTATATAACTACTTCCTTCCACCTTTCCCTGCACCCTCACTCCAACTTTATTATGCCCTCTTTAGCTCTCTGGAAGAAAACAAAGGGGCCCCACATCCATGTCAGGAGCTACAGACTTGCAGAGACATTTCTACAAAATACGTGAGGGACTGCTGGAGTCGGAATACACCATCCTGGGGCTGAACTCTGTGGGTTCATCACAACTCTTAGCTCTAAATGGCCTCAATCTAAATTGTACAAGATTATATGAAAAAAGAAAAATATATTTGAAGGATACGTATAAAATATATTGGTGGTATTTAGTATAACAGCAGAAAGGTCAGTTACCCCAGTATCAACTGAAATCTAGGATTGAAATGCCAGAAAGTTCTCATTTCTGCTTCTCTCTGTAGGTCAATCCTATACTCTCCCATTGCAAAGGGGCATCTTTATGTGCTGGGGAAGATGGTGGCTGACAGTTTCCAAACATGACTTCCTGCAGCGACTAGAACCCGAGAAGATATGATTTACATTCTTTCTAGGGTCCCAAGCTCACATATTCCAGGGATCAGCCATGATTGACCCCATTTGTGTTGGGTGCTTATCCTTGCATCCTCAAATATTCTGATGTGGGGGAACGTAAGTGTAAGAAAGGGTTAAGTTTAGTTTTTCACATAAAGGCAGCATGGAGTAGGGAAAATGCAGCAGAACCGGCTTAAACAAGACCTGTGATAAAGAGAAGAGAGAGAGAGCCACGACATAAGCCTAGAATCTGCGCCAGCTCCTTATATGGAAAAATAACCAGGGTTACTGGAATGTAAAGGGATATGGGGTATAATCAGAGGCGGGAACTCCCAGCAGGAAATTTAAACTGAATGAACTCTCTTGGATGGGCTGTACAATTAAAATCTCAAAGACAGGCTAGTTAGCTCTCTCGGATAGGCTGTAACCTCTGTAGTACCCAGCCAATGGGGAAACAGGGGAGGAACATGCGCATTAAGAGTAGGAGATTAAAAGATCGTCATGTTCTTCTTCCTGTGAGCCAACCCACCACGTTTCTGGCTGTGCGCCCTATCTTGCAAGATCGTAAATAAATTCTTTTCTCCTCCAGAACTGAGTGGGCATTTATTCCCTTACAGGTACTGCTTTATTTCCGACAGTAAGAACACAGCAGCTGCCATTTTTGTCCGCCATGGGTGCACTAGAGGTAGAGAGTAAGGCAGTGGGAGTATTTTACTAAAAAATGCTCTTCTGGTCTCAGAAGAAATCAGGGGTGCTGAGCATACAAAATAATACAAGTTCTTATAGTGTGACATTTAAAAGTTAAGCTTGGAATACTACAAGAGTTCAAAAATAGAAGGAAAAAGAAGATGATTAACTCCTGTGTGAAATTTGTGATGGAAACTGATGCATTCAGTCACCATGGCCATTTGTTGAGGCATTTTTCCCCATAGGCACAACCACTGAGCCAGCAATTGAAGAGAAGCATCTCTGGAGATGGCAGGATAGACGACCTCGTTAATGCAGGGGTTCTCAATATTCCCAAGCCATGGGCAACACCCCTGGCAAACACTTTGGGTACCACCCAGCTCACTCATTTTTCTGCCTGTTCTTATTAAATTCCTTCTCCTGAGCAAATGAAAATAGGTATTTCTTCAAACAAAACATAAATAAGGGGAAATGTAATTCAGGCATAAATAACTTTTCAGACATAGAAATTGATCCTAGCTTATGGTGGGTACTGACACTTGAGCATACAAGATGAGTGGTCACCAGCCATGATCTCAGGCTCACCTACGCATTTAATAGTCATGACCAGTCATTTGCAGGTTCCAGAGCAAATGACCACGTTTATCTTTAATTCTTTAATGTTCCCTCTCTCCACCCTGCCTCCAAGACACACACACACACACACACACACACACACACACACACACACACACCACATACTTTACCTCCTACCAGGCAAACTGAATATTTTGAATTGCTAATGTTGGAATTTTAGGCACCATAGGTGGTATATTATCCATCCTTTTCAAATCATGAAGGATGGTCCTGTTAATGAGCAATTCTTCTCAGGTTAAAAGAAGGAATCATTTTTAAGAAGCCCAAAGGAATTCTGGGCTTCAAAGTCATATTTTTCACTCTGTATCTAGTCATTACGCCCCATGAACAGAAACTTAAAATCATAAGACACCAGGAGATAATGGGGATTTCTAATGTACTGAAGTCAAAAGGCCTAGGCTATTTCTATGATATTACATTGCAGTTAATAAGGTGAAATAAAAAATCACCTAATCCGTGAATTTCACAGCCACAGGCCCAGGTTTGCTAAGCCTCCTATTTAAACATTCTTGGGCTTTTCAGGAACACCTGCTGAGAGATAGATAACATCTGTGTTTTACTAGATATTTCAGAATCATAGCTCAGGTAACGGGTATTACAACATGAATAGTCGCTTTTGGATCCATAAAGAGATACCCCTGATTATGCTCATTATTCAATACGCGCCTAGGGTAGGTAGGTCAGAACACTTTCTCAGGCTATGTTTCCTTGATGCAAAAATATCCATTGCACATTTTTGGCACATACACACATACACAACATCTGGCAGCAAGCCAGATGTCTGTATGACATTTGTTTGTATGGTAATTTATATGCTTCAGTTTTTTAGATTTCCTTAGGACCCTTGGGATCATAAACATATGTTGTCAGTATCAGGGTTTTTCTCAGGTGTTCTTTTTATGTCTCTTATAGAAGAAAAGCAGGTAGATAAAGCAGGGAGAAATAAATGTATACATCTATCTCCCTTTCCTCAAAATCACAGGAGTCCCTTAAAGTGCTGGAATTGTAAACTTTTCCACTAGTACATTTGTCTGATGATTGCAATTACGGCAGAAATCCACCAGATGGCAAAATGGCATGAATCTAGACAATGAAGGGGTCTTCTTTGAAGTCTTCCTTTTGCCATATGGGAGAAAAAAAAAAAAGACCTGGGTGGTTATCATGGTCCTGGTCCGTGTAATTGTCTGACAACTTTGGCCCTAAACTATTCCAGGAATGTATTCTAGAGGCTCTCAAGCAAGACCTTTTTAGAGTAATATAAACCAGTTTTGAACCTTTCCTTAATACAAAATGTTTGGAGAGGATATGGTGATGGCCTTTAGCACGACAATGAATGAGTTGAGATGGTTTTCAATGGACTTTTTAAAAGCATGGAGATAGAGAGTGGGGAATAGAATACAGAAACAGCCAGCCTATGGAATAGCATTATTTAAAATCTCTGGAAAAGATGATTCCTCAAAATCTCATTTCCATCTTAAACCATTCTCTCATCTGGGCATTTGTCTTCGTAACTAATTTAAATCCCTCTATTAAAGCCTATACCCCACCCCTCCTGCCATTCTCTGGGGCTTTGAAAAATAAATCTCTTTTAAAATTATTCACAAGGATCCTGGTAGGATCACTTGACATATCAGATATATTAGCTTACTCATATTTTATATATATGAGTTCATTATCTATTAGGGCCATAAGAATGATTCTGGAAAACAATGTATATATACATAATTTTAATCATAACCTAAATAATACTACCATTACTCAATATTCTTATTTAATATTTCATTTACCTTTAAAAGTGCATTGTATTTGATTTCTGATAATCTAATTATCGATATTTTTCTTTTTCTTTAAATGGAGAGAAGCACTATTCTCACATTAATCAAAATTTATGATTTTGTAAATCATAAATTTACAAATAGATTTGAAGATTTCCCTATTTCCTTAATTCAGCACGTGATTTCCAAGCTAGATTATTTAGACTAATAATGATTCACAAAGGTTGCATCATGGGCTTTTGAATCTAATTTTCATTTGTAAAAGTAGAACAGAAATTGATCAGTTACCCAGAATAAGCCTCTCCCTGATAAATAAACTATTAATGTTTTCTCTTTTGGCCTAGAATTACATACACTCAATTCAGTGTAAAGTAGGACATGACTGACATAGTGCTAAGTCATTTAATATTTGCAATATTGCCATGAGGCAGGATGCCCTCATTTTACAGATGAAGTAACTGAGTCTTGAATGTCCTCTGTTGAGTAATTTGCATAGGATTTTAATGTCCTTGCTCCTAACCGCTAAGCTTTACTGCTGTAGGTATTTTTGGAGAAATGATATATAGGAAGATATTATCAATTACATATGAATTTAAATAGATTTTAGTCATTATTATTGAGTAAATACAGCATTTTTGAGTAGTCAAAATTTTCAGTATATGAAATACATAAGAGTAAAATTTTTAAAATGATTAAATAATATGGAAAAATTTGGAAACCTCTGTTGTAGGCAATAAAGACCTAGGGTTCAATGAAGGAGTGCTGATTGGTGAAGACTTTCCCACATTCTGATAGTGTTTATTGGGCAGTTTAAAATTAATATGGCTCTCCATATTACTCTTCCTGATTTACAAGAATAGGAAAACCGTAGACCCTCAGAATAAGAGAAAAAAAATAGTGAGAATCTAAGTAGTATGTTAGATATCCTAGAAAGATAATTTTATTTTTCCTTTTCCATTTTCCTCAGCCTGTCTTTTTGTTCTTATTTTGAGGATATTTCCCTAAACTCATCTTCCACATATAAAAAAAAAATTGCTATTTACAAAACATGCTCTAAATTTCTGAATGTCTTCTGATTTTGTGAGTGCATTATATTATCTCTCCTAAGATATAAATGAGTATTACAGAAATTTTCTTCTTACTGCATAGTCTCTGCCTATTCCAATTTTCTTTCATCATATTAATTTGTATTGGTCCATGTCTTCTATATTCGAAATTTTGCTCTTGTGTCATTGCTCTCTGGTCACATTTTTAATAGCATTAGTATTTTTTTATTTTTAATATTTTGCTGAAGTATATCAAAGAGAAAGTACACAATTCATAAGCTTAAAACAGTAAATTACTACAAAGGAACACCTCTGCATAACCACTACAAAGTCAAGAAATAGAACATTATCAATACCCCAAAAGCCCTTCTGTGCTCATTCTCAATCATTATACATTCTTCCTGAGACAATCACTATTTAGTTTCATAACACTACTTATTACTTCTGATTTTTATTTAAACTGTGTATAATGGAGGTATGCCATATGTATTATTTTTCTTTCACTCCATTTGTGGTATATACAGTGTGCCAGTTCGATGTATTATGTCCCCCCAAACGCCATTATCTTTGATGTAATCTTGTGTGGGCAAATGTATCAGTGTTGATTAGATTGTAATTCTTTGAGTGTTTCCATGGAGCTGCGCCCACCCAGCTGTGGGTGATGACTCTGACTGGATAATTTCCATGGAGGTGTTATCCCACCCATTCAGGGTGGGTCTAAATTAAATCATTGGAGCCATATAAATGAGCTGACAAACAGAAGGAACTCAGTGCAGCTGAGACTGACATTTTGAAGAGGAGCTACAGCCAAGAGGGACCTTTGAAGAATGCACAGAAGCTGAGATAGTAGCTGCAGATGAGAGATAGTTTGAAGATGGCCATTGAAAGCAGACTCTTGTACTGGAGAAGCTAAGAGAGGACAAACACCCCAAGAACAACTAAGAGTGACATTTTTGAGGAGCTGAAGCCTAGAGAGGAATATCCTGGGAGAAAGCCATTTTGAAACCAGAACTTTGGAGCGGATACAGCCATGTGTCTTCCCAGCTAACAGAGGTTTTCCAGACACCATTGACCATCTTCCAGTGAAGGTACCTGATTGTTGATGCATTACCTTGGACACTTTATGGCCTTAAGACTGTAACTGTATAACCAAATAAACCCCTTTTATAAAAGCCGATCCATTTCTGGTGTTTTGCATTCCAGCAGCATTAGCAAACTAGAACATACAGTAACATATAACTTTCTTTTATTTACTGTATATACTCCATTCTACTGCTGATATGCTTTTGGCTTCTAGTTAGGGGCAATTACAAATAACACAATTATGAAAATTTTCATACTAAACTCTTTGGAGTGCACATTCATGCATTTTGGTGGCTATATATCTCAGAATAAAAGTAATTGATTACTGAGTATTCAAATGATCAACCTCAGTAAATAAAGCCTAAGAATTTTCCAAAGTCACTTTCTCACAAATTGTTGCATTCTCCTAAACTTTCCACATGCTCACCAACATTTGACATTAACATGTTCCTTTTATTATTGTGGCTTTAATTTTCATTTTCTTGATTATTTATGATCTGGGGTCCTTTTCAGGTGTGTTGGCAATTTGATACTCTCTTTGTGAAGTCTTTTTTCAATCTTACATCCCTATTCCTATTTGGTTAAAAGAAGTTAGGAATTATGTACATTCCCCACCTCCCAATCCCCCAGAAGAGTTTGTATAAATTTAATGCTAATGGTGGAGCCATATTATACTGTGCTTTATTTGAAAACTCAGTTTCTCTAAGAATATATAAAATTTGCTTTCTTCTAGTTTGAGATTGGTAAATTGTTTTCTATTTAGGAATTTGTCCATTTCTTCTAACTTTTCAAACATATTTGTTATATTTCATTATTGTTTCAATGTTAAATCTGTAGTATACCCCATTTTTCATTATGTTTTTCAATTTTTGCTTTTCTTTTTGTCCTCTCAACTAAAAGTTGATGGATACTATGGAGTTCTTTTCTCAAGACTTAACTTATGGCTGTATGTACTCTATGATATGTTTGTTTTCTGTTTTATTAATTTTCATTCTTATCTGTTATTTTCTTTCCTTCTATGAGTTTTAGTATTATTTTTCTCATGCAATAAGATGAAAAATTAGGTTACCGTTCACCATCCATTCTTCTTTTTATTATCTGCATTTAATTTTTTCACTTTTTTTCTTTATTAGAGAAGCTGTGGGTTTACAGAATAATCATGCATAAAATACAGGATTCCTATAAACCACCTCACCAACAACACCTTCTTTGGGGTGGAACATTTGTTACAATTGATGATAGCAGCTTTTAAAAATTGTACCATTAATTAAAGGCCATGGTTTAACTTGGGGTTCACTGTGTAGTGTAATTAAATGGATTTCTTTTTTTAAATTATTTTGTTACCATAAATACAAACATTTTCCCTTTTAATCATATTCAGAGACAAATTTCAGTGCCGTTAATTGTGTTCACAGTATTGTGCTACATCACCACCATCCATTAATAAAACATTTCCATCACCTCAAATAGAAATCCTGTATATTTTAAGCCTTAACTTCCCATTCCCTATTCCCACCCATTCCTGGTAATCTATATTCTAGATTCTGACTCTATGAGTTTGCTTATTCTAATTGTTTAAAATCAGTGAAATCATACAATATTTGTCCTTTGGTGCCTGGCTTATTTCACTCCACATGATGCCTTCAAAGTTCATCAATGTTGTCCCATGTGTCAGGACATCATTACTTTTTCGGCTGAATAATATTCCGTTGTGTGTATATACCACATTTTATTTATCTATTCATTGCTTGATGGACACTAAGTTTGTTTCCTTCTTTGGGCAATTGTGAATAATGCCACTATGAATATTGGTGTGCAAACATATGTCTGAGTCCCTGCTTTCAATTCTTTTGAGAATATACAAAATAGTGAGGTTGCAATCATATGATAGTTCTATACTTGGCTTTCAAAGGAACTGTCAAACTGTCTTCCAGAGTGTACTTATTTCTCTCCATCCTCCCCAACACTTATTATTTTCCATTTTGTCAACAGCAGCATTATAATGGTTTTGAAATGGTATCTCATTGTGGTTTTGATTTGCATTTCCCTGATGGCTAATGATGTTGAACATCATTTCATACACTTTCTGGCCATTTGTGTATCTTCTTTGGAGAGAAGTCTGCTCAAGTCATTTGCTCACTTTAAAATTGGGCCTTTTGTCTTTTTGTTGCTAAGTTGAAGGATTTCTTTATATATTTTGGGTGTTAATTCTTTATTGGATATGTGGTTTCCAAATATTTTCTTCCATTGTATAGGTTGTCATTTTACTTTCATGATAAAGTCCTTTGAGGAACAAATGTTTTTTACTTTGGTGAGGTCCCATTTATCTATTTTTTTCTTTTTTCGCTTGTGCTTTGGGTGTAAAGTCTAAGAAACCATTGCCTAACACAAGGTCCTGAAGATGCTTCCCAATATTTTCTTTTAGGAGTTTGATGGTTCTAGCTGTTTTTATGTATATCTTTAATCCATTTTGAATTCCTTTTGTTTATAGTATGAGGTAGGGGACCTCTTTTTTTTTTTTTTTTTTTTTTTTTGCAAATGGAGATCCAGGTTTCCTAGCATCATTTGTTGGAGAGACTGTTTCACAATTGAGTGGTCTTTGCCACCTTGCCAAAAATCAGTTGGCCATAAATGTGAAGGTAGATTTCTGAGCTCTCAATTCTATCCCATTGGTATATATACCTGACCTTGTACTAGTATCAAGCTGATTTAATTACTGTGGCTTTGTAATAAGTTTTAAGGTCAGGTAGTATGAGTCCTCCAACTACATTCTTCTTTTTCAAGATGGTTTTAGGTATTTGGAGCCCTTACACTTACATATAAATTTGATAATTGGCTTTTCCATTTCTGCAAAGAAGATTGTTGGAATTTTGATTGGGATTGCATTGAATATACAAATTGCTTTGGATAGGATTGACATTTTAAAGATATTTAATGTTCCTATCCATGAACATGAATGCCCTTCCATTTATTTAGGTCTACTTTGATTTCTTTTAGCAATGTTTTATAGTTTTCTGTGTGCAAGAACTTTAAATTCTTGGTTAGATTTATTCCTGGGTATTTGATTCTTTTAGTTGCTATTGTCAATGGAAATTCTAAAATTTCTTCTTCTGATCATTCATTGCTCATGTACGGAAACTACTGATTTGGGGGTGTTGATCTTGGACCCCATCACTTTGCTTAATTTATTAGCTCTAGGAGCTTTGTTGTTGATTTTTAGGATTTTCTGTATATAGGATCACATCATCTGCAAGTAAGAAGTTTTACTTCTTCGTTTCAAATTTGGATGCCTTTTATTTATTTTTCTTGCCTAATTGCTCTGGCAAGAACTTCCAGTACAATGTTGAATAGCAGTGGTGACAGTGAGCATCATTGTCTTGTTCCTGATCTTTGAAATAAAGCTTTCAGTCTGTCACCATTAAGTAGGATGTTAGCTGTGGGCTTTTCATATACACTCTTTATTATGTTGGAAAAGTTTCCTTCTTTTCCTAGAGTTCTAAGTGTTTTTGTCAAGAAAGGGTGCAATATTTTCTCAAATGCCTTTTCTGCATTGATTGAGATGATCATGTGTTTTTTCTCCTTCATTCTTAATGTGGTATATTACATTAATTGATTTGCTTATGTTGAACCAATCTTGCATACCAGGGATAAATTCCACTCAATCATGGTGTATGTATTTTTTTTCATATACTGTTGGATTCAGTTTGCTTTTGTTGAGGATTTTTGCATCTATATTCATAAGAGATATTGGTCTGTGATTTTCTTGCCTTGTGATATCTTTACCTGGCTTTGGTATGAGAGTGACATTGGCCTTGTAGAATGAATTAGAGATCATTCTCTCCTCTTCAAATTTTTGGAAGCATTTGTGCAGAACTGAGGTTAATTCTTCTTGAAATGTTTGGTAGAAATCCCCAGTGAAGACATTTGGCCCTTGGCTTTTCTTTGTTGGGAGGTTTTTGATTACTGATTCAATCTCTACTAGTAATTGGTTTGTTGAGAACTATTTCTTCCTGAGTCAATATAGGTAGTTTGTGTGTTCCTAAGAATTTTTCCATTTCATTTAGGTTATATAATCTATTGGCATGCAGTTGTTCATAATATCTACTAACAGTTCTTTTTATTTTGGTGGGGTCAGTAGTAATGCACAGGTTTCATTTCTGATTGTTATTTTTATCCTCTCTCTTTTTCTTAGTCTCACTAGAGGTGTGTTGATTTTGTTGATCTTTTGAAAGAACCAACTATTGGTTTTGTTGACTCTATTTTTCTTTTGTTTTCTACTTCATTTATCTTCACTCTAATGTGTTATTTACTTCCTTCTGCTTGCTTTTGGTTTAGTTTGCTCTTCTTTTTTTAGGTCTTTCTGTTTTGAGGTTAGGTCTCTTATTTGAAATCTTTCTTATTTTTTAATGTAAGCATTTAGAGATATAAATTTCCCTTTGAGCACTCTCTTAGTTGCATCCCACAAGTTTTGGTATGTTATATTTTCACTTTCATTTGCCTCAAGATATTTCCTAATTTTGCTTCTGATTTCCCCTTAAACCCATTGGTTGTTTAAGAATATGTTGTTTAATTTCCATATGTTTGTATATTTTCTCTTTCTCCCTCTGTTACTGGTTTCAAGTTTCATTCTGTCATGATCAGAGAAAATACACTGTATGATTTCAATATTATTTTAATTTATTAAGTCTGGGGAATCATCCATGTGCACATGAGAAGAAAGGTATTGTTTTTGCTGGGTGCAGTGTTCTACATATGTGTTAGGTCTAGTTGGTTTAGTATATCATTCAAGTCCTGTAATTACTTACTGATTTTCTGACTAGATGTTCCATCCATTATTGAGAGCTGGATGTTAAAGTCTCCTACTATTAGTGCAGAACCATCAATTTCTCCCTTTAAATCTGTCAGTTTTGTTTCATATACTTTGGGGCTCCGCTGTTAGGTGCATATATATTTATAATTGTTACATCTTCCTGTTGTATTGTCCCCTTTATCAGTATGTGATAACCATCTTTGTCCCTTGTAACTGTTATTGACTTAAAGTCTATTTTATCTGATAATATAGCCAACCCCCCCCCCAACTCTCTTTTGTTCACAACTTGCCTGGTATAATTTTTTCCTTCCTTTCACCATCAACCCACTTGTATCTTTGATCTTAACATGAGTCTTTTGCAGAAAGCATGTATTTGGTTCATTCTTCTATATCCATTCTGTCACTCTCTGCCTTTTGATTGGAAAGTTTATTCCATTTACATTTAAAGTCACTACTGAGAATACAGATCTTTCTTCTGCCATTTTGCTATTTAGCCTTTTTAGTCTTATACCTTTTTTGTCCCTTACTTCCATAAAAGCCTGCTTTTCTTATCAAGCTTCCTTTGTATGTGATGAATCACTTTTCTCTTGCTGCTCTCAGAATTCTCTCTTTGCCTTTGACATCTGATAATCTGATTATTAAGTGTCTTGGAGTAGGTCTACTTGAATCTATTCTGTTTGGGTATGCTGTGCTTCTTGGATCTGCAATTTTATGTATTTCATAAGAGATGGGAAATTTTCAGTGACTATTTCCTCCATTATTTTTTCTGCCCCTTTTCCCTACTCTTCTCCTTCCAGGACACCCATGACACCTCCTATATTCACATGCTTCATGTTGTCATTCAATTCCCTGAGAAGCTGCTCATATTTTTCCATTCTCTTCCCTATCTGTTCTTTTGTGTGTAAGATTTCAGATGTCTTGTCTTTAATCCTTTCTTCTACTTCTTCAAATCTGCTGCTGTATGTCTCCATTATGTTTTCATTTTTCTACTGTGCCTTTCATGCCCTTAAGTTCTGCCAATTATTTTTCAAACTTTCAAGTTCTTCCTTATGTTCACCCAATGTTTTTATATCCTTAATCTCTTTTGCCATATCTTCCATCAACTAATTGATTTGATTTAGCATATTTGTTTGAAGATCTTTAATTAGTTGTTTCAAACACTGTACCTCATTTGAGGCATAAGTTTGTTTCTTTGGGCCATATCTTCATTTTTTTTCTAGTGTGATTTGTAATTTTTTGTTGTCTAGGCATCTGATTTCCTTGATTACCCCAATCATAGATGTGCCCTGGTCTCAGGAGGGTGTAACCTTATCAGGATTCTCTGAGGATGAGACTGAGAAGGTTGTCATACTTTTCTGTAAGGCCTCTAGACTGTTTTTCCTATCCTGCCCAGCACGTCATGATTGACAGGCCGCAGCACCCCACTGGCATAAAGAGGTGTGTTGCCATTCTCAAGGGACCCTGTCCCTCCCAGGGGCTGAGAGTGTTAGGAGCCAAGATTAAGCTGTTTCTGTCCCCCCCCCCCCACACACACACACAGGCCCTAGGGTCTGAGTTCTCTGAGGGAGGGCAGCCACTTGAGCTGGGCCCTGCATCCCCCTTTTCTTAGAGAAGATAAGCCCTTTAGGGATTTATCTCCTAAATTTGGCTTCCTTTGTCTCTCTATCTTAACTCCACCCTTGCCTGGGTCAGCACTGATAACTGAAAATGCCTTAGGCTTTCTCTAATGAGCTAGTTAGAATGAGAGAAAAAAAAAAAGAAAAAAGAAAGAATTCCCCTTTTCAGAGCCAATCCTGAGCACCCCAATTACCATTCAGGGACCAAAGTTGGTGCCCAGTTCCATGTGCCCCTTTTCTTGGCACATAGCCTTTTCTCAGTATTCTGAGCTCAGCCAACTCTAAAAGCCTCTGTTTTTATTTGCGTATTTTTTTTTTCCATCAGTCCTGCCTCCTCTCTGCCAGGAAAAACCTCAGGTTCCTTTCCTGCTTGCTCTGGGTCTATCTATGCTGGTAGCTTGTATTCAGTAGCCTAAATTCATTAACTAAAACTGCAGGTGGAGCTTGGTGAGCTACCTTCCCTTCCCCCTAGAAGACTGCTTCTTTTTCCCACAGGGGAGTGTTTCAGCTCAGCCTACCATGCTGGTGGCGGTGGTGGGGGTGCCAGCTCCACAGTTTGGGGAGCTTTACTTACAGTTCTTATGCTGCACTCTCAGCTGTTCCACCCATTCCAGACTGGTATATGATGTGTGAATAGTCACAGCTGTACCCCAACAATTGTTTCAGACTATTTACTAGTTGTTCCTGGCAATATGCCAATTATTCCAGAGGACTAACTAAATTCCATACCTCCCTATGCCACCATCTTGCTCCACCTTTAAAGTTACTTTTATATGTATTTGCTTTCTTATGTTGTATTATATTGAGTGCCTTTTAATTTCTATCTGGATATAGTTTTCATCTGTTTTCCTTGTGGTTACCATAGGACTAAAATTTAACATACTAAATATATAATAATTATATTTGGTTTGATACCACCTTAACTTCAGTAGCATGTACATATACTTTTCCTATACACTTGTCCCTCCACCATTTTTTTGTACTTGTTACCAGTTATAATTTTCTACATTTTATGCTCAAACACCTAGATTTACCACTACATTTTATGCATTTGCATTTTAGCACCTGTAGGATGTAAAAAGTGGAGTTACATACTAAAAAACACAATACAAAAATACTGGCATTTATAATTACCTAACTAATTACCTTTAGTGCAGGTCTTTATTTCTTTATGCTATTTGTACCACTGTAAAGCATCCTTTTGTTACAGTCTGAGGAACCCCCTTTAGCATTTTTTGTAGGACAGGTCTAATGATGATGTATTCCCTCAATTTTTATTTATCTGAGTATGTCTTAATCGCTCCCTCATTTGTTTTTGCAATTTTATTGAGATATATTCACACACCATACCATCCATCCAAATCTCCCTCATTTTTGAGTCTTGCCAGATATAAAGTTCTCAGCTTGCAGTTGTTTTCCTTCAGCACTTTAAGTATTACAATCCACTGCCTTCTTGCCTCCATGGTTTATAGATGAGAAACTGGAACTCAATATTATTGAGACTCCTTTGTATGTGAAACTTTGATTTTCTCTTGAGACTTCCAGAACTCTCCTTGTCCTTTGCAATTTATAGTGTAATCAATATAGGACAGTGGGTATTTTTCTTCATGTTTATGCTGTTTAATGTTCTCTGAGCTCCTTGGATGTGCATATTCTTATCTTTTGCTAAGTATGGGAAGTTCTTTCTCATTGTTTTTTTGAATATTCCTTCAGTACCTTTCTTCCTTCCTTCTCCTTCTGGGAATCCAATAATGCATATATTGGTGTGCTTGATGTTATCCCATTGCTGTCTTACACTATTTTCAGTTTTAATATATTTTTTTCTTTCTGCTCCTTAGCCGGACTCATTTCAAGTGTCTTGTCTTCAGGTTCACTAATTCTTTCTTTTGCCAGCTCGTTCTATTCTCCTGGGTATTTTTCATTTCAGTTATAGTGGTTGTCAACTCCAGTAATTGTTTGGTTCTTTTTTTAAAAATTTATATCTCTTTGTTTAGACTCAAATTTTTCATTCATTGATTTCCTGATATCCTGTAGTTCTTTCTCTTTACATTCCGTCATCTCCTTACATGTTTTTTAGACTTTTAAAGGCTTTTTTTTTTTTTTTTTTTTTTTTTTTTTTTTTTTTTTTGGTATATCTAACATTCTTCTCTTCATTTGTATTTTCTGTATTTTTATTGTCCTGCTTTGGATGGGCCATCATTTCTTGCTTCTTTATTTGTCTTGTACTCTTGTTGCACACCGTATATTTTAATATTTTTAAATGTTTATGCTGAGATTTACTCCCTGAGATATCTGTTTCTTGATTTTGCAACCAGTAGGTGATAAGACACAGATCTTCTTGAGCTTTAGCCCTCCTGTATGCCCAAGGTGAATGCACTGTGCAGCATTTCCCTTGTCTTAGTTGGCCTCTGTCTTGTCCTGGGCTTTTGCTTGCTAGTTGTTTTGGAGTTTCCCTGTTTACAGGAGTTTGCCAGTGTCCTCTGTTTTCTAGGGGACAAACCTCCCTCTCACAGATATCTGAATCCGGCAGGCCTTGTCCCAAACTGTCCACCTCTTTAGCTTTTTACACTGCTTTTGTTGTCTCATGCTGCTTTTACATGGAAGGCAAATTCTGGGCAGAGAGTCTTCCTGGGGAAGACTTTCGTAATACAGTCCTTCCCAGCCAGAACAGGTTTAGGGATTCATGAAGAAGGCACAGACCAGCTATAAAGTGCCCTGTGAGGGTGGTCAGGAGGGTGCCTGAAACTTCTCCAATGGCTCCCCAAAGCTGAGCTTCTCTGGCCTGCCCAGCAGATGCAGCCTTTCAGCTTATCGTCCCCTGTAGCTCTAAGGAAGTGCTGCTTCTTTAAATCTTCATCACCTCCATGCCTTTCTAGAAAGGGTTGAAACAATGGCTACCACCACCTTTTTTCCATGGTGGGTTGAAACAATAAGTGCTCTCAGAGCCAGGGCCCAGCAATCCAAATTCGCTAATCAAAAGCCATGATCAGAGATTGGATGTGTACACCCTGGTTCTTGGGGAAGATGGTCTTTATGTCCCTTTCTGTCACCAGACACTTGGCAGGGACTGGATCCCATGGCAGCTTGCCATAAGAGTGGGGGATGGGCACCAGTAGCCACTGTGTGGAGAAAGCAACTTATAGTTCTTTACCATAATTTATCAGCCTCTTCCCCTTGCTTGTCCATGGATGCTGTACCATTTCTTTTGACTTCTGGAATTTCAAAATAGTTGTTTCAGACAGTTCCTGCCTGTTTAATAGTTGTTTTGGTGGAAGGACTGAGTCTTGGAGCTCCCTACTCCTCCATCTTCCCCAGAAGCTCCTGCATTTAATTTATAATTCCCCTGTAAGCTTCAATTTTGTTGTATCCTACAAGTTTTGATATATAGTATTTTCATCATAATTTGGTTCCAAATACTTTCTAATTCCCATTATGTCTTCATTCACCCATGAATTATCTAGAACTAAACTTCTAGAAGTATTAAAATATACTTAAGTTCCAAATTTATGGGGGTCTTATAGTTATCTTTTTGTTATTAATCACTATCAGTTCAACTGTGGTCAACAAATATATTCTGTATATTTTTCACCTGTGAAATTGAGACATTCATTATGGCTCGGCATTTGCTTGATTTTGGTAAACACTCCTGTCTACTTAAGATGTATATGTATTCTGCAGTTACTGTGCACCATGTTGTACATATGTCAATAGGGGGCATGTCTGAATGGATGTTTTTCAAATCCTTTATGTAGAAATAATTTTGTCCACCTGTTCTATCATTTACCAGCTAAAGTGGGAAAAAATCTCCCACTATTTCTCCTTTTCGATTTTTGCTTAATTTGCTTTGTCATAGTGTTATGTTTTCCTAGTGGAAAAAGCCTTTCATCATTATGAAAAACCTTTCTCTATCTCTAGTGTTTCTGCCTTCTAGTCAGTTTTGTCTGATATTAATATACTACAGCTTTCTTTTAGGTAGTATTTGTATGATAAAATCTTTCACATGTATTTACCATCAACTTTTCTGTATACAGATACTTAAAGTGTGGCTCTTAGAGTCAGTATATAGTTGGGTCTTTTAATTTTTTAATCCTATCTGGCACCTTTAAACTTTAAATAGGGTATTTATTCTATTCACAAGTAAATAAAGATACATTTGTGATTAAGACTCCCATCTTGCTATTTGGGTCTTATTTTCTTGCCAATTCTCTCATCCCTTGCTCCCTCCTTTTTGCTCTCTTTTAAGCTAGGTTTTTGTTTTATTCCATTTTTTCTACATTATTAGTTTTGTAGTGATTTTTAAAAATTACTGTTTAGTATTTTCTCTAGATTTTTCCAAATGTATTTTTTGAAATCTCAAGTCTGATATATATTACTACTTTTATCACTTACTAAACAATGCAAAGGTATTAGAACATTTTTCTCCATCCTGAATTATATGCTTATTCTGCAGTGTATTTGGATTCTATTATATTCTAAACACACAAATTATTATTTTATATTGTCAATATTCCCTTTTCTATTATGATTTTATATTGTCAATATTCCTTTTCTGTTACTAACTTGCTTTTCTATTGTTTCGTTTTCTTCCCTCTATTAATAAGCTTCAAAGTAGGAATTTCCCTTTGAATAGGTTTGCTGGTGAAAAATCTTCTCAGTTAATTTTCTTCATAATGTCTTATTTCATCCTCATTTTAGAAACAGGATCAGAGAATATTCTTCTCTAGAGGGCCAAATATTATTGGGACGTAATGTCTCTGTAGAACCATTCAACTCTCTGTAGTAAGGAAGCAACCATAGATAAAATGTAAATTAATGAATATAGATGTGTTTATTCTAAAAAAATCTTTTTTTTTTTCTTTTTAATAAAGACAGCAAGCCTGTTTTGTCTGTGAGTCACAGTTCGCTGAGCACTTTGTTACATAGCATTCTAGGTGTTGGGATGTTTTTGTTTTTTGTGTGTTTTTTTTTTTTTTGGAGTACTTTGAAATTGTTGGTCTATTGTCTTCAAACTTCCATTGTTCATATTGAAAAGTAAAGGTTACTTTTACTATTATTTCTTAAAAGAGAATCTCCCCCCCCCCAGCTGCATTTATTCCCCACTCCACCTCCATACGACTGAATTTCAGCAATTTTACTATGATGTGCCCAGGTCCTGTCTTGTTTTGTTTTTGTTTTTACTTTTAAATTATTTGTATTTTGTAGTGATTCTTATATCTGTGGTTTGATATCAGTTTTCCAGTTTTGAAGCATTTTACCCATTATATCTTCAAATATTTTTGCTCCTTTTCCCCCTATCCTTCTGGAATTCCAATTAACTATGTAAGGCCTTTTTAACATGTGCTATGTCTTATTTGAACTTTTCTCTATTGAACACTTATCTCTCTGAACTTCATTCATTTCTTCAGCTGGGTCTGTGTTGAATCCATTTTTTGCATTTTTAATTTCAGTTATGTATTTCAAAGTTCCTGAATTTTATCATTTTTATAACTTCTAGTTCTCTACTCAAAATTCTCAATTTTGTATTTTATTTTCTAGAATGTATTTATTTTCTAGAAGATATTTTAAAATTGATTTATTATTCCATTGTAATACCCCCTGTGAGTATTTTCATATTGTCAGTTTTTTCTCTTGCTTTTGCATCATATGATCTTGTGTCTTTATTTATCAGGAAATATTTATTTCAGAACATTTTGCATATATAAAATATAGTTATTTATTTTAAGTTATGGATGATCACATTATTCTCCTGATGGAATTTATGTTTGCTTCTGGCAAGTGGTGAGGCTAGTGGTATTTGCAACGGCAGATCACCTTAATGCCATCAGGGATGGAGATGATTTGAAATTAGGCTTCAGTCCACTCAAGGGCAGCTCTACTTCTAGTTTATCCTTATTTCTAGGATGTAGCCCTTTGGGATCCCAACCCGAAGTTCTCAAGAATTTAAAAGACCCTTCTTCTTTGGGGGCCTTCTACCCTGTGTTTATTTCCTTAGCACTATGTTGGAAGCTCTCCTTATCTTCTCAGCAACTTATTTCAAACTCTACATATGCTTCTAGAGCAAGTGTCAGCACACTATGGTCCATGTGTCAAATCCATTTTTGTACATTCCCACTCATCAACATTCCCACTCACTGACATATTATTTATAGCTTTTTTCACACTACAAAGGGTTTGATTTGCTGTGATACGATTCCATGGGCTGCAAAGCCTAAAATATTTACTATCTAGCCCTTTCCCCCCTTTACCATAGAGGAAGCAGGCTCAAAAGCCCTGAATACATCCCTAAGGTAGACCATGATTCCATAAACTTTCAGTATCTTAATGGTCCTCTGATGCTTTCAAATAGAATTTTTAAAACATTTTTGTCTAGCTTCTCTAGTATTTTCATTGAGAAACTTTTCCAAAGTAATTAACCCAAGATTACTAGAAATAGAATATCTTTGAGTCTACATTTAAGTTTGATGCATTAAAAACCTGAAACTCTGTATGTAAGTATGGAAGAGGAGGCTGTTTGTTTGATGAACTTTAAAGTTTCTGGCTGTGCTCTTTTATTATTGAATCACAGAATCGCCAGGGCCCAGAGATCTTCTCTTTTGGCCTTATTAATTTTCCCAAAGAGCCATCCTCTGTGCTCTGTTCTGAAGCTGAGCATGAGGAAGAGATTAGGGGTTCTCAACTGCCATATATCAGTGTCTATCTACTGCCTCAGTTTCAACATTATGCTTCCTGCCTACACTCAAGTGCTTATGACCCCAAGACCAGAACCCCAAAGATGCACTCTCTCCATAGAGAAAAAATCTATTTTTCTTAATACCAGGGAATGGCTAGTTGTCTGGTAGCATTTAGGCTATCCAAGGATTCAATTGCTCCTTATTGGGACCTGCAACCTCCTATTTTTAATTTCATCCTATACTCCCACCTTAAAAAGTTACTGCTATGTCAATTCTTAAGCTTTTCTGGGGTTCTATCATCCGGTAGGTGTGAACTTTCTTCACTCTCTTAAGTCAGCTAACTTGCTTTTTGTCCGTTTTTATTCCCAATATCAAAATTTTTGTTGGACAATTTTATATAGTATTTTTTTCCATTCCTTATCTCCATTTGGATTTATGCTTGCTTTCTTCTTTTTTTTTTTTTTTTCATTAGTTTAGTGTGTTTCTAGAGTAGGCGGACATAAAAACATATGTTCATTAAATCACATTTTACTGGAGATCCCTAAATCTTTAATTTGAGGGTCTTATGGCTTAAAATGTATCATCATAGTTCCATTAGGCATAAAGTGTTAGTTGTATCTGTAATGGAAATAGTAATAAAGCAAACTAGATTGTTCCATAGCCATAATAATAGATCTACAGAAAAAATTAGGTAAAAAGGTTGAGAATAGAAGTTTGGGGCTCATAATAAATGCTTTCCTTTGCATTTTTGTTCCTTTAACCTAGTATATTAGTTTTCTATTGCTGACAAACAATTTTGTGCTAACAAATTACCACAAAAATTAGCAACTTTAAACAACACACATTTGTTATCTCACAGTTTCTGTAGGTCAGTCATCTAGACATGGCTTAGTTAACTCCTATGTTTCAGGGTCTCACTAGGCTGCAGTCCAGGTGCCTGCTAGGGTTGCAGTCTCAAGAGAGACTTCGTTGGGAAAGGATCCACCACCAGAGGTTGTTGAAAGAATTTATTTCCTAAGGCTGCAGAACTGACAGCTTCAGTTTCCTGCTAGACAACACACCCTCAGCTTCTAGAGGCTCTGCAGTTACCTGCTACGTGGGCTTCTCCAAATAACGCAACTTTCTTCTTCAAAGTCAGTGAAAAGAAGTGTCTCTAGTGGTTCTAGTGACAGGATGGAATCTTATATAATATAATATAATCAAGAGAGTGACCTTCCATCACCATTGCCATATTCTATTATTTAAAAGCAAATCACAAGGGAGGGAATTATACAAGGGCATTTAACCAGGAAGTGAAGGTCATGGGGGCTATTGTAAGTCTGTCCAGTACACCTGGGTAAAAGTAGTGATAATAATGATAGATTATCATCACATTGTGTTTATGATACACTATGTTTTAATATAATAAAATATATCATATTAAATAATATTATTTATATCAGATGTGTCAACTCAACCCTAAGCTGTCTTTAGGACTCAGGCAATTCTATGGAAGCTTGGAGAACTCGGGGGTGGGGGGTGGGGTGGGGGTAGATCCACCAGGGAGACATTCACTTTGAAGATAAGAGAAGGTGTCTCTTGGTAAATAAGAGGTACAAAGTTTGGTTCAAGGACAATTGAGCAGCACTGAAGAGATGGCATGATTTTAAAATAGCACAGCAATGTCCGTAGAACTATTCTATAGCCTTAGGACTTAATAAAAGGTTTAGGGAATTTCACTAAAGGACTGAAGGAAAAACAAAAGCTCTTCTTCTCTGTTATCTCTTTGGACATTTAGAATGTGAAGCCTCAGCAGTGATAACACGCAGTAGCATTAGCACGGTGACTATATTGGTGACCACCCCTGCAAAACCCCCACATTAGGATCAGTGCCTTTGGACAGATATTGTGCCCTCATCCTTAGGTATCGGCAGACTCTGTGTAGACATCAGCCACAACAAGAGTAACATCTGTTTTTTGTGGGTTCGAATTTCTTTGCTACTTTTTAGCATGAGCTGTTATCAGAGATGAAACAACCTGAAAGAGGAGGAGAGGAAAATGGGAGGTACCACAGAATAAACTTGCAGACTAGTTACTGGTGCACAACTCATATATCACAGAATACTCCCAGAATACTCCCTAGAAGGAACTTAAGGCAAATTGTGGTTCTCAAATCATGGCAGATTAATGGAGCAGGAAAAATAAGGATTTAATTTCTTATTCTTATCCTTTCAGCTACTATTTCTTGGGGAAAAGGTGGTGGTACATATAGTATCTCAATGAGATATTACTCCCATGCTATGAGACAG
The DNA here is from genome assembly GCF_015220235.1 of Choloepus didactylus. Lineage (NCBI taxonomy): Eukaryota > Metazoa > Chordata > Mammalia > Pilosa > Megalonychidae > Choloepus > Choloepus didactylus. The sequence continues at coordinate 26,887,022 of NC_051322.1, read as the reverse complement.
ATATTTATATTCTCATTCCCATTTGACAGATAAGACAACAAAATCTCAAACAGGTTAAGGAACTTGTTAAATGGAACACAGATAATAAGTGGCTGACCTAATAAGTGTTATCAATAGGCAACTTATCCATTGATAGCTCCTGGGAATAAACTTAGAATTACTGTCACATGTATCCCGGGACCAGCCAAATGAAGTAGAGCTGTGAAGAAAGTATGACCATCTCCATCCTCCAGGTCTGGAATTTCACTTCCTTTTTTCGTAACTTATTTAAATCCTATCTGTCTTCAACTGCTTTCTGAAATAAGACCAATCCCTCTGTTAAGGCCTTCTCAACTACACTATAGCATTATCTGTATATAGTTACCATGTAGAGTTAATCTTTCTTTTTTTCAGAGGAAGCATGTTTAATGTTCTAAACTCCATCAGTAACTTGATCCTTGAGGATCCTTGAGGCTATCAGGTTAAAAGCTTCGGTTTCTTGCAGAAGATGCTCTCAGCTTCTAGAGGCTCCCCCAATTCCTTGCTACATGAGCTTCTCAAACATGGCCACTTACTTCATGGTACAGAACAGTCATTCAATATTCAAAGCAAGGAGATTCTTTTTTTTTTTTTTTTTTTATTAAATTCAGTTTTATTGAAATATATTCACACACCATACAATCATCCATGGTATACAATCCACTGTCCACAGTATGATAACATAGTTATGCGTTCATCACCACAATCTATCTCTGAACATTTTCCTTACATCAGAAAGAACCAGAACAAGAATAAAAAATAAAAGTGAAAAAAGAACATCCAAATCATCCCCCCATCCCACCCCATTTGTCCTTTAGTTTTTATCCCCATTTTTCTACTCATCCATACACTAGATAAACGGGATGTGATCCACAAGGTCTTCACAATCACACTGTCACCCCTTGTAATCTAGATTATTATATAATTGTCTTCAGGAGTCCAGACTCAAAGCAAGGAGATTCTTAACTACATTATAGTAAGAAGAAGTGAGTCTCAGAAAATTTCAAGGACTTGTCCAGGAGAGCAGTTTTAAAGTAATGGTTCTCAGATTCAGAGTCCATAAGGATAACCAGAGGGCTTGTTGAAACAGACTGGGGGCCCCATTCTTGGAGTATCTAATTTAGGACATGTGGGGGGAGGTCTGAACACTTGAATTTTTAACTTGATCACAAGTAATGCTGGTGCTGCTGGCCTGCACTTAACTCTATTTACTCTTTTATTAATACATCCTTGGGACAAATAGAACATCTTTAGAAAACAATATTCAAGAGTATCTGGTCCCGATGTAAGCATTTTCTCTGAGAAAGTAGCAAGGCATTTACTAATCGTGCATATTCTCATTTGTATAGATTAACTCAACAGGGTATCTGCTTGTCATCTTGGAAAGCACAATGAACCTTTTCCTTAGAAGATTCACAGGACAAGCAACTTTCAGTGGGAAGAAAGCATCCCAATGAAAACCCCCAAGTAAGATGGGGAGTGTGGAAGTAAACAAAGATCACCCAAATAAGAACAAGCAGAGACTATTTATTCAGAGCTTGCTGTAGCAAGAGAGTCAGTCATTGTCATTTGCATTTAGTAGAAACCCAGAGACAGGCAAGGAATGGGAAAAAATTTATAGTCGAAAAGAGGGAAGGCTTTAGTTATGCTCTGATTTTAAGTTGTAGGCATAGGGAAGGTGGAGGAGGCTAACCTGAGATGGGCATCTCATGTGATAGGTTTGGGGAACATATCTAGCTTTCTCTGGCTGGTCCTGAGTTGGAAATGGGGATAAAAATTAAGGAAGTTGGCAGTCATTGTCAAGGTCCTGACTGTTCTGGGTCAATTGCTGAAGCGACTATAGTTTTCCTTCTAGGGCTGGTTGCTACAGAGATTGTGGATCAGAGTTCTATTGGTTATACATGGTCTGGCCATTGTTTGTTTCTATATTCATTTTCTCAGGTGTTTACAAGGGTATCAGCCAGAGCAGGCAGGTCGCTGGCTTCAGAGCCAACTTCCTATTAGGCACAATAGGCACAAAGTTGAGGACCCATGGTACTTTTAGGGACCCACTAGAATGGTTTCATTTATTTTAACATCAGAGAAAAAAAAATGAAATTTTAGAACACAGGAAATGTTCTAATATAGAATATTATCATATTTTTCTTTATGCCAATGCTTTCATGAAACATAACTTCCAATATTTTTTTATGGAAGAAAAGGCCCAAGAAAGTCATAATTCAGCCCTGCTGGGCTGTAGGATCTGGTCAGGACTTTGGTTGGGTGAAAGGTTTGGATGAAGAGTGGGAGAGAAACACCCAGGCAGATAGGGTTTAATGACTTGACTTCAGAAGCTTCTGACCACTGCTCCACTGGGCCACTTAAACTGACCATATTTGTTTTGGTGATCTTTTCTTAGTACTTTTTCCAGAACATTCACTTCAGCATGTAGGCACTTACTGATGTTCTGGCCTCTACATAGTTCTCCTGGTTCTCAAAGTTTGTCTTAATGCAAGCCATGACATTTATCTTGACATCATTGTCTTGGTCAACTACGTTTCCTGCTCACCATTTGATATTAAAAATGAGAAATATTTGTGTGTGTTTGTTTGTTTTTTAACAGAATAAAACTTTCTGAACTTGCATTTAAAATTTCATGAACTACTCAGTAAATAATATTTACTCTTCCCAAAGAGAATACAGAATTAAGTCAAATTTGAATGCATGTGTTATTTTTAACAGTTATGCATTAACAGAGTCAGGTACATATGGTAATATAAACAACCATAATGTTTTGGAAGTTTCTTATTTATTTTATTATGTGGTCTTCCATTTAAATTGAATCTTATTGCTTTAATATTTTAATTTATCTAGTTTTTCTCTTTTATGATATAAATTAAAAATCAATTCTAAATTATTTAGATAACTCTAAAAAGTCTTCAGTTCATACCTTGTACTTTCCTGTGGTTGCAAAGCTATAGTCATTGGATAAGGACTTAAAAGTCATCATTTTTTCTCTTTAACTCTTGCAGTTCAAAAAAAAAATGTCAAGTTATACTTCTATACTCTGCAGGCCTCTGAGAATATTTGTTTTCAGATAAGTAGCCTGGTGTTTACCTTTTAGATATTCAAATGAACACAATACCATTTTGAATCTTTCAGCTCCTTACTCAAAAACTTCCAGCAGCTCAACAGCAGGGGGGACACTGGTTTTTGGAGAAGGCACTTGACTATTTTAGATGTTTTTAAAGTTTTGAGATCTCCAGGGTTACTGCACAGCAAGGATTATTGAGTCTCTGAATGGAGTATTGCAGTTTGCAGTCATTCCCAATGGGGATGGTATTGGAGACAGCAAAGAAGGAAAAAACATAGCTTTTTGATGAAATTATTAAGATTGGGTTTGAGATCTACTAGTAGCTAAAAATTTGACTTTAAAAAATAGGCATTTATCTTCATCAAATCGCTTCCATGTAGTGTTTGAAACACAGAAAATAAAAAGGAGAGGATGAGTGGTTGTGACAGATTGGAGAGATGTTATAGATGCTGTTAATTGAATACCCCTAATAACTTATCCCCCCATATTTGTTACTAATAGAGCCTTGCTTTTGTTCAAAGTGGCAGCGTGCTAGCCTCAGGCAATGAATCATGACTAGTCTAAGCCAACTGGGACAAGCCTTTCTTTCCCAGGCTGATTAGGAGTTAGCATTGGCCTTGTGAGCTCTTCTGGGTTGAATGCAATGACTGCAGGAGAACTTCTAGAAAAGCTTCTGTTTCCCTGATAATAAGGCCAGATATGACTCCTCCCTCCATTCTTTTCTACCATTCTTTTGCTTTGAACATGGACCCAATTCTTATAGCTGCATCAGCCATCTATTTCCAGTTCAAGAACAGCAGTAGCTAAAGCAATGTCATTGGCAACCTAACTCTAAATTTCTTATGTGATTAAAAAAAATTTTTTCCCTATTTGTTTTATGCCAGAATTTTTTATTACTCGAGTGTACATGTATTCCTAATTAATACAATATCTAGGCCCTCTGCCAATTCAATTAAAGGCAGCCCCACATCTGTATTGAGCTTCTGAATAACATGTTATCTAAGAAAATTTCACTGCTTAAAAATTTTTGAGTTTCCACTTTGACATCTAAAGACCTTGGAAGTCATCAATCCCATGCTCAAAACGAGAAAAAAACGAAGCAAACTGCAAAACACAAACTCTTCTTAGATCCATAACAGAAATGAGGTCACAAAGCAAACCACAGCCTCTAAAACTAGAGAGAGAGGTGAATACAGAGACTCACACATTACCAGGAGCAGAAGTTGCTAGGAACACAAACTGTAATTGACAAATTGCAAGAGTGTCAGTGTGGGCTAGCTTGATAGTTAAAAATTCTGGGGTGCCCAGTTTTAGGGGTCCCCCCACACTTTCATGAGTTTAACCCAGGAGCTCTGCCAGGTTCTCACAGATGGCAGAAAAATTCCCTCATGCTTCCGGCAGGGGAAGTAACTATTCTGAAATATGCCCAGAGCATTCTGTTCTTCTTTCTGTTCTCTGTAACAAAAGCTAGACTTCACGGTAAACTACTTTACCAAGGCCTTATCTGACTAGTGGGAAGGACAACTAACCAAAAACCAGCCTCTTCTAGCCTTCCTGTCCTACATATGGGAAGAAAAACTAAAAAGGCTAAGAAACTCTTCTGTAGCCCAGGGACTCTGGCTCACGAATTTAAAAAAAAAAAAAAAAAAAAAGAAAGAAAGAAAGAAAGAGAGAGAGAGAGAGATTTAGTTTTAAGATTATAAACACTTCCCCTCCCCAATACTTTCCTACCATCTCAACACGGCTCCAGAATGGTAACAGTGAACTTACAACATTGAGAGCTGCTGCAAGGTATAGCAGCCTTAAGAAGGAGTTTATAGGGATACCCAAGGACAAAATAGGTGGGTGACAAAACCAGGCACTGGAGGAAAGCAAAGCCTCTGACATCTACAGCTCTAGCAAACATTAAACACAGCCTAAGTCTTATAAGATAAACAAAAAACCTCACACGAATGACTTTCTTCACTTAGTTCCTATTACCACGTCTAGCTTTCAACAAAAAATTACATCATATTCGGCTTTCATCATGTCTGGTTTTTGACAAAAAAATTACAAGGCATGTTAAAAGCATGAAAAAAAAATAAAAAAAAACAATATGAAGAGAAAAAGCAAGCATCAGAACCAGAAACAGAGATGGCAGAGATTTTGAAATTATCACATCAGGAATGAAATAACTGATTAATATGTTAAAGGTTCTAATGGGAAAAGTGGACTCCATGCAAGAACAGATGGGTAATCAGAATCAAAGGAAGTGCTAGAAATCAAAAATAGTATACCAAAAATGAAGAATATTTAATGGGTTCATCACAGCCAAGGAAAGAATCAGTGAGCTTGAAGATATGTCAAGAGAAACTTCCCAAACTGAACTGCAAAGAGAAAATTAAAAAATGGAACAAAATATCCAAGAATTGTGGGACAATTACAAAAAATGTAACATACATTTAACGGGAATACCAGAGGCAGAAGAAAGATAGAAGCAGCAGAAGAAATATTTGAAGTAATAGTGGCTAAGAATTTTCCAAAATTAAGATACCTAACCGCAGATTCACGAGACACAAAGAATACTAAATGGGAAAAATATCAAAACAAACAAACAAACAAAAAAAAACCTAGGCATTTTGTCAATTATACACTAGCTATGGGCTATGGGATTCAAACATATCTTTCCTGCATCCCAGCCTTGGGGAGAATTCTCTCCTGCAAAGTTTGTTTCTTTTTTGGGAACCTCCCTTGGCCCCAGGGCATCCTTTAGAGTTCTCTTTTTTCTCTTGGCCAATTCTCTGTCACTCCAATTCCCTTTTAATAATTCCTTATATTAAGCTTTTCCTGCTCAGGAAAAGTTCTCCCAAATTTGCAAATCTAAGACTCCATGGTTCAACAAAGTCAGCTTGGATAAGTGTTGAAAAGCCTTTAATCCATTTTGCCATTGTGGACTTTAGGAATATTGATTTCAGGCTGGGGCCGGGAGTAAGACTGTAATGGGCTTGGGAGTAAATTGATGATGACAAAAGCATAGACAAAATGTTAAGACTATTTTTTTTTCAAGAAGTTTGGAGGTGAAGAGGAAAAAATGGTACATGATTGTGGATTATGTTATTTGGAGAAGGCAGAAGAATAAGGTTCTAGGTAAATGGGAGAGTGTAATGAAGGGGTAATGAAGTGTAATGAAGAAAAGCATAATCAAGGGGGAGGAGTTGATAAAAAATCAAGGCACAACTTCAAGGTTCTCCAGATGTTCTAGTTCTCAAAGGCACCGCCAATATTTTAGAAACTGAAACATATCAAATTACAAAGGGAGTTTATATAGTCAGAGACTACCTAGATGGGGGCATTACATATTATTTAATACCATACAAATGCAGACAGACAACTCTAGTGTGTTTTCGTAAAGTATTTATGCTAAAGAGCTAATTTAAATTAAACTTTTTTATTCAATTAAAACCATTTTTTGTATTTTTTAAAAGTCTACAACTATAACTTGATGTAAGAATATTCTTAAAAATATGAATGAGTCTGACAGTATGTCCATAACACCCTCTCTTAAGGACTTTTTGGACTTCCTTTATACTAGAAAACTTTTAACTTTGAAAATAGCAAGTGATGTTTTTCACCCTGAAACCTCTGCAATGTTAGCAATGCACTGGAGTTTGATTAAAAGGACAGTAATGCAAACATAAATTCCTTAAAATATTTAGAGTACACAAGTCTCAACCTATTTTGTATTTATAAGACAACATTTTAAAATGAAAATCCCTTAAGAAAGGAGGCTATTAGGTTGAGCAACACTTTCCCTTCCCAATAGAGTATCAGACAAACTGAACATATAAATCTACTTTATGTTAGTGTATCAATGGTTGATGTTCAATGGGCTTTTGGTATTAGGACCATAAATATCCGACAAAGGAATAAACATCATATAGAAGGAAACTGACTGTAAGTGACGAAGGTGCCCTGAATAGGCCTCCATGGAATTAACTGTTCAATCTTTGATACTCTGTTGTGGCTTTGTGACTTTTGAACCTGTAATGATTTTTTGTACAGTTGGTGGTTTGGAAGGACTTCGGGGATGAGGCCTGAGCCCTCATCATCTACACTGATAGTTATCAGTCCTGTTGTTAAATCTCATGGGTGATATTGATCCAGAAATCTATTTTAAAATATTAATGCAACAATGTTGAGGCAGATATTTATGCCCCTCCTACATCCCAGTAAAATCTGATCACGTCTTCTTGTTTTGTCTTTGAGGCTACAGACAATAACTGATCACAGTGTACAAGCTTATTCTCTTTCTCTCCCTTCCTTTTTTCCCCATCCCTCTGGCTGCGTGTGACTTCTCATTCCAGAGCGTAAAAGGAAATATATAGTGCCACTCACCATGGGCTACAGTTTAGGATGATGGCAGCTCAAATTAATAATGCACTTAGAAGGCTGAGGCATCTCAAGCTACTAATGTACAGCAGTGGTTCCCCTGGTGATGGTCATGAGTGTGAGGGTTTCTGCAAACTTTGCATTTTTCATGCTGTGGGAACCCCAGGCACAGGGCATTCACCAAGGGCCTTGAAGATTACACACAGGAGCTTGCGTGACCTAGGTCAGTTAAGGTTTGACCTGTTCTCCTTGTAATATCAGGTGCTAAATGTAATCTATACCTGAAACGACCTCCTCCCTGAGACTCCCTGAGATACTGTTATCTACAAGATAATCTATAATCCTTCCCCTCCCCCCATTGATTACAACCCCTCCCTACATCTCACGACCCCTACTCCCCACCTTATGCTCTCATACTCATTGGACTGTGGAGCCCTTATAACCAGCTTATTCACCAACCCAAAGGGCAGACTATTTCCATGCTGTGCTCTGAACTGGCCACCATTCAGAGCAGCTCCTGAATCCATCCAGAGAAGCTCCTCAATTCTGGGCAATGTGACCGACTTCCATTTTTCCCCTTGTAAGTAATCCCTGAATAAAAAGTTCATGACTCTGAACATGCCCGGCGTCATCTTTGGCCTCTCAGCAGCAAAGGCCCACTTGGGCCATGACACATGCTTTCTGAACAAGTCATTCAAAGAGCAGTATTTTATAATCTACTTGCATCAACACAGAAAACAGTAAACAATTATTCAAGATACAAGTCAGTATAGGATGAAGTGTTACCCCACGAGGCTCTGATGAAAAGGGATGGGGAGATGTCAGTATAAGAGTACACTGAGGAAAAAGCTTTGTTAAGGATAGGAAACTTGGACAGGTCCTTGAAGAATGAGTACGATTTGATGGCTGGCAGAGGAGAGAAAATTAAATACATTAAGGACTCTGTTTCTTCCCTTCAGACCACTATCCAGTTGAAGCTGCCATCACCATCAAGATAAGACAATGGAGATAGCACCTTAAAATAGTTTGCTCTTAGTGGGGCAGCATGGTTTAATGCAGAGGATCTAACCTGGGGCTCATGTATTGGGCTGAAAGAGGTCTGTAAATTACCTAAAATGTTACGCAAAATTCTATAAAAATGACCACTTCTTTCTGGGGAGATTCCATAGCTTTAATAGAATTCTCAAAGGAATTAACGTCCAATAATAAGGAAACGTATGAATTTTGAAGTGAGATCCAACCAAGTTCAAATATTGATTCTTCCACTTATTTTTGCAACCTGGACCTGTCTGAGAGTTGTATTTCTGATCTGTATAATTTGATTAACAATACTCATCTCTTCCTGTTATTAGGAGGATTAAAGGAGATGATATATGTAAAAGCATCTAGTGCTTAATGTCTGGATATTGTAAAGATAAAATACCCATTCCTTCTCCTTCCCTTCATTTAGATGCAGAAGCAGGTGTGAAGTCCACTTTATAGAATAATGAGATCTATGAAAGCTCACAATGATTTTGTTACCAAAATTCTCCCACTATAATATTTGGTGTATTTTGGTTAAATACCTATATTTTAATTTTTGACCTGTTAATCATAACAACAAAGCAGGTCTAATCTGTTCAGACTGAGCAAACCTTCTGGGTTCATTGACAATTCTGGGGAGTGAGAAACCTCAATAATAAGGTACTGAACTTCTTGCTAAAGTGGTCAATCAAGTGATTCACTGGAAAAATAAATTGTACTCCAGGGTGTCCAAGCGAGTTATATCACTTTGTGTGCCCTGGGCCACTACAACTTTGTCATCCTCAGTGTCACCATTGATAAAACTGACAGCAGAGGACTTTCAGTAATCAATCCCTCCAACAGCCATGATTGGTCTGGGGGCCATCAGAGATTTGTCTTCAATTTATAAGGACCTCTCCTATCTGCCCATCATTCTCCACCCTCATCACCTCAATCAGTTTAAGAGACCATCAGAGTTAAGCCCCTCATGCCCTAAATCCCTTTATCCTCATTGACCAAAAGATGAATATCCACTGCAATCATTCGTTGTTATTCAGCTGGTGGTGGTCTGAATTGGAGGGTCCAAAGGTCCAAGATGGCTTCAGACACATGCCCAGCAACTGGTGAGGAAGACTGGAGGGGTGGGATTAGTAGGCTCTTTCCCTCTCCATATCATCTTCAGAACTCCCCATGTGTTCTCTACAGCAGGGCAGTGGGCTCTGGGGCTCAGTGCACGTATTCCAAGAGGCCCTGGGTGGAATCTGCAAGGCTTCTTGTGACTTAGCCTTGGAAGTCCCTAGACATCACTTCTGCCTCAATTTATTGGTTAAGCAAATTTATAAGATCAGTCTAGATTCAAATAGAGAGGAATTTGACTACACTTCTCAATGGAAAGACTAGCAAAGAATTTGCAGCTCTTTGATCTATCAGTCCCTGCCTTATTCTTCTTTATAATACTCTCCATCAGATATATTTTATATTTGTTTGGTTATCTCTTGATTATTTAACTTTCTTAACTAAGAATATAAGTTTTTGGAGAGGAAGGATTTTATCTGTTTTATTCACTACTATATTTCCAGTATTTAGGATAGTGTCTTTTATAAAATAGATGTTCAATGATTATTTGTTGAATGAATAAATGAGCGGTAGTTATACAGGACACAACTTTTCCCAAAACTTATAAACTCAGAACATTGTCTTCCTGGCACCCTATGTGCCTGGCAGAATACCATTTAGGAAAGTCTGATTTAATTCCTTTCTACTCTGCCATCTATCTATTTTAAAGATCAGGATACTAGTGCCCAAAGAGTGAAATTATTTGCCTAATTTAATAGGCAAACAAATTATTTGCTAAGATGAACTTGTCCTAGGTGACCCCTAGAGCCTTGTTGTCTAGTTGCTGCTCTAGCATCCTCACACCTACAACTTCCTTTGGTGGTACATCTGATATTGACCTTCTAGATTCCTCACATTTCCCTCCCTTCTAGTTTTGTGACGCTATTATTCCAAAAATAATTGAATTAATCCCACTCAAATTCCATAAACTGACATTCAAATCAATCATTTTTTGCTAAGTCCTCAGTAAATCATCCTGAATTCTAAGGGAGTACAATGTGTCATTGTTCTACATTTTGAACTGTGGGCAAACTTGGAGAGTCTCTTCATGGGCTCTGGTGTGCTCACTCTGAATCATTGCTAAGTAGTCTCTTAGACTCTACACATCTGACATCTGACATAAATAAGCAACTTTATTTTTCTGGCTTGTTTATGATCATATCTTGAGGAACAAAGTCAAAGCCTTCCTGAAGAGAGATATATTACACCTATGGATTTTCCCATCTCCAAAGCTGGTCCACTCTGTCATAAAAGAAAATTAGATGGGTCTGACATTATTTCTTTTTTCTATGGCTGAGTTGACTATTATCCAATCCACTTTGCTGGTTTGAGAATCCAAAGAGTGAACACACACACAAACACAACATTCTGCTTACTCGGTAAGGCTGCTCAAGGTTTATATACTATTTCCTTATGAGATAGCTCTTGTGACCATCTTAGATAAATGGGTATTGTTAGCCTGTTTGACTTTGATAAGGAATTTCACAATTCTTATGGGAAATTAAAAATTTCAGACTATCCTGATCCACAAAAAAGAACTATCACTTTAGCCTATTACTTCCTTAAAGTCTTCCTTGAAACAATCTTGAGACCATTTGTGAAACTGTGCAATAGAAACTAATATACAGATGATGGGACATTAAAACATAGAAGACAGAACAAGTAGCCTAGACTGAATAAATGAATTGTCTAATCTCTCTGTAATATCATTTGCCCATTTTAATATTATAACATAAAGGTAATATATGTTGGCATGATAACAGTCATTAGTATCAGGAAGAAATTTCACTCTCAGGCTAGATGAAATTATATCATTTTTTACCCCTGGGCTATTTTGACCTAACAATGATATCCTGTTAGTGAATTCAAGGGAAGCAGAATGTTATTCATTAAATTTCATTACCTACAAATTATTGTGAAAGCTTTGGATTATCTAGGAGGTCATCGGTAGTTTGTCACAGTAGATGGCATTTGTCTATGTATATGGCTGAGTGTGAAGCGATCTGGTTAAATATGGTTGAAAGGTAGTCTGGACTATTCAGTTTCTTCTTGGCGGCCTGTCTTCTGCGTCTGGATTGCTTCTGAGAGCAAAATTCACTGTCACGATGTTAGATTAAAGGCTGTCTGTAAACCTTTCCTCCTCCCTTTTCTACAAAAAACTTGTGGATTTTACGTCTACAATCACCTCCCTTCATGGCTTTTATTCCCTGCCACGTCTTCTCCTTCGTTCCATTTGTTGGCCACTCAAGTGACTCCATTCAACACCCTTCTGGCAAGGACCTCCAGAGATATAACAGACTGTCATTATATTATTGGACACTCAATTTTGCTAGTGTCCTCCAATAATTGCTACTAACAGATGGGAGGACACTGGGTTGTCTGGAATGCTTTAAACCTTATTTCATTTTCAAACCCCATATTTACAATAGATATTCTCTGTGAGTCAATGCTTGTTCCTATTTGTTAAGATTTTCAGCCATCTGAAGCAGTGGAAGACTGATTGTTCAACAATCCGGGCAAGGATAAGCTTGGCCTTTGAAGGTATTCATCGTTATCTCTGCATGTGCATCAAAACCTGAACTAAAGATTGGCAATTGAATGAAACCATCAGATGCTTTAACAAAAATAGATCTGCATACCAATTACAATAAAATAATAAATTAGTATTGATCTCATAGGAAAATTCATTCAAAACCAGGAACATACTAGATACAATTTTCAGTGAGAAAAAAATATTAAATTGATTGCTGAACATTATATAGGGAAAATAAATACTTGATGTTTGGTAGTTTTTTTTTATTTTATTTTTCTGTTTGCAAGGTTTTATCCTTAAAACCCTTTAAAATATGAAGAGATGCAAGTTCAACAAACTTTACCAAATGGTACATAAAATGAAGCCAAAAGTCAGCTCAGGAATGATAGTTTCTTTCTTAAAAAGTGAACAAAAATGCATGAGATAAATTTCTGTGCATCTTCTGTTTAGGACCATGATACCTGTCTTCCGTACTTTAGAGTCAAACTACTTGAAGAATTGTCTATACTTGCTATAGCCACTTCTCTTTACACTCACAAATGTCTTCCCATTCAAACCTCTTGAAACTCTACTTGCCAAAATTAGTAATGATCTTCCTGTTGTTAATTTCAAGAAATACCTTTTAGCCCCTTTAAGTGGCAGTTGACTCCCTTTACTATTTCATCCTTCCTGAAAGTCTCTCTTCTCTTGGCTTTTGTGAGACCTTATTCTCCTAGTTTTTCTCTTAATACTCTGGACGTGTTCTCTCTGTGGCCTCCAGTTCTATCTGGTCCTCATTTATTCCTCAGGGTCTTCCCTCCACTGTGTTCTCTCTTCTTCTCACAAACTCTTGTTGACAATTTACCCAACCTAAGGCTTTAACTTTAATCTATGATCTCCAAATCCACCTCTCCAGGCATATCATATCCTGATCTTCAGATGTATATGTCCAACTGCATACTAAACATCTCTCTTGAACTTCCAGATTTTCCCCAACTCAGTATTCCCAAGATTAAACTCACTATCTGTTCAGGTTTGCTAAAGCTGCCATTATGCAAAATACCAGAAATAGATTGGTTTTTATAAAAGGAATTTATTAGTTACAGATTTACAGTTCTAAGGCCATAAAAGCGTCCAAACTAAGGCATCTACAAGAAGATACCTTCACTGAAGAAAGGCCAACAGCGTCTGGACAGAGTGATCTCTGTCAGCTGGGAAACCACATGGCTGGTGTCTGCTTTCAAAATGGTTTCAAAATGGCTTTCTTCAAAATATCTCTGGAATTCTGTTTCTTTTAGTTTCTCTCTCTCAGCTCCTGTGCATCCTTGCTTGTTCTCCCACGGCATTTCTCTCTAAGCATCTGGGGGTCCTCTCTCAGCTTTTCTGGGGCAAACTCTGGGCTTCATCTCTTAGCTTAGCATCTCCAATTGTCTTTGTGTCTGCATCTCCAAGCATCTGGGGCTGTCTTGGCCCCTGAGCTCTCTTAAGGACTCCAGTAAACAATCAAGACCCACCTCGAATGGGTGGGGGTCACACCTTCATGGAAATAATCTAATCAAAAGGTCTCACCAACAGTTGGGTGTGTCATATTTCCATGGAAACACCCTAACCAAAAGATCCCATCCATAATAAGTCTGCATCCACAAGACTGGATTAAAATAACAGATTTTTGGGGGGACATAATAGATTCAAACCAGCACACCATCTTTCCCAAGATCCAGCTTATTTTCCTGAATTCATATATTACTGACTGATACCACCAGCCACTTAGTTATCCAAGCTTGAAAGCTTCTTAGCACCTCTGATTCTTTTCTTAGTCAACTACTTACCCACTGCTAACTAGTCACAGTTTCTGTAGATTCTATATATTATTTTGTAATCCAACCTCTCCAACCCCATTCTTACGACCTAAGACCATGCCAGCAGGCTACCTGTATTACTGAGGGTATACTCCAGACTGATGCAACATACAGCTCAAAATACGATGGCTCAAAGATAAAAGTTTAGTTTTCTTCTGTGACAACCCATGCATAGGCAAGTGGTCCAGGACAAGCAGGAGCCTCTGTTCCACGAGGTCATCCGAGGACTTCTATTTTTTTTCTTTTCCCATGGCCTGGGATGTTATACTTATTTTCACAGAGGAAGCTGGCTTGCTAACATCATATTTATGGCCTAGCTCATGAGAAGACGGAAAGAAGGAAGTATAATATAAGAAACCTCCATAGAAAATATGGTGTGGAAATTGCACACATCACTTCTACTTGCATCCAAACACCTAAAATTTAATTGCATGAGTTCATCTAGCTGCAACGAGACTGAGAAAGTAGCCTCCAGTTTCTATTTTTAAATGGAAATTAGAGAATGGAAAGTAGAGAATAGATACTGGGGAAAATAGCACTCTCTGCCATACTATCTTACTTAGTTACCGTAACTGACTCCCAGTGTGGCCCCTTTCACCCAAAGAGATCTTTAAACATATCAAAGGTGGATCAAGTCACTCTCCTACTTATTATTCTGAAAGGAAGACCAATTTTTTCATAGCTTAAAGTCCAAATTCTTATCTAGGCTCTATATATTTTCAGTCCTTCTTACCCCATTTCCTTCTAACCTTTTGCTCTACCTGAAAGCAAACTGTACTTCTCACATTTTCCCAAATACATTGTCCTCTCTTTCAATTCCACGACTTTGCTCAGGTTGGTTTGATGTGCCTAGTACAGTTTTCCCCTCTGTCTTTACATTTCTTTTCCTATTCGTCCTTAAGATCTCACTTAAAATATATCACTTCTTCAAAGAAGCTATCCTTGACTCATTAATTGTGTGATGTGCCGCTGCTCCCTACTCCTACGAGGCCTTCTACTGCACACACCATGCACTGAGCACAATGAAATGTAATGATCTGACCCTTGTCTCACTCCCTTTCTTAGCCTTGAGCTCCTGAGAGTGTGGACCAATCTATTACATCCATCAATACATGTATCAGTGCATTGCCAAGTATACACACAATTATTGTTTGTTGAGTAAATGAAGCACTAATAAAAACACATCCACTTCCTAAAAGGGCCTCAGATGAGGCCAAGAATCCATATATTTTTTTAATTTAACATTTGAGGCACAGGAATTAGACCTCAAATTTGTATCTCCAGGCTGATTTCTCTCTTGAACTTCATATTTATATAGTCAATTACCTCTTTGACATCTTCAATTGGATATTTAATTTCAAACTAAAAACATCCAAAAGAGAGTTTTTGATAATTCTCCCATGAACATAAACTACATGCAGACTTTCCCATCTACGTTTTGAGAATAAGAATGACAAAAAAATCTGTAAAATTGTTCAAGCCCAAAATCTTGCAATCACCTTTGACTCTTTCTCCTACCCCTACATCCAATGTATTAAGAAATGTTTTTAGATCCACCTTTAAAATAGATCCAAAATTTGACCAGTTCTTACCACTTCCCAAGGTTTCACCTTTTCTCACCTGCATTATTACAATGGTTTCTGAATCTGTCTCCTTGCTTCCATTGTTGTCTGCCTTCAGTCTATTCTCAGAGAAAGAGTGATCCTCTGAAAACATGTTGTGCCAGTTTGAATGTATTGTGTCCCCCAAATGCCATTATCTTTGATGTAATCTTGTGTGGGCAGACGTTATCAGTTTTGATTAGATTTCTTTGAGTGTTTCTTCGGAGATGCGCCCCACCCAACTGTAGGTGATAACTCTGATGAGATAATTTCCATGGAGGCATGGCCCCACCCATTTAGGGTGGGCCTTGATCAGAGGAACTGTATAAATGAGCTGATGGGCAGAGGCAACTCAGTGCAGCTGTGAGTGACGTTTTGAAGAGGAGCAAGTTTGCTAGAGAGGAATGTCCTGGGAGAAAGCCATTTTGAAACCAGAACTTTGGAGCAGATGCCAGCCACGTGCCTTTCCAGCTAACAGAGGTTTTCCAGATGCCATTGGCCATCCTCCAGTGAAGGTACCCGATTACTGATGTGTTACCTTGGACACTTTATGGCCTTAAGACTGTAACTGTGTAGCCAAATAAATCCCCTTTTTATAAAAGCCAATCCATCTCTGGTGTTTTGCATTCTGCAGCATTAGCAAACTAGAACACATGTCAAGTCATATCTTTCTTCTGCCTACTCAACATCTCCCAGTGGCTTCCTGTCTCATTCAGAGTACAGACTGAAGACTTTACAATGGCCTGTGAGGGTCCCCATGACCTGGCCTCCTTAGCCCCTCTGACCTCTTCACCCACTTTCCCCTCTCTTGCCTTACTCCAGGGACACTGGTGTCCTTGCTCTCTCTTAAATGGATCAGGCATGCTCCCACCTCAGGGCCTTTGTCCTTTGCATGTTCTGTTCCAGAAATGGTCTTCCCTCAGATGTCACACTTGCTCATCCCTTTGAGTCTTTGCACAAATGTGACTTCAAGGTGGACTTTCTGGATCATGCCTTTAAAAATCGTAATCTCCACTAGTGTTAGCTCTCTACTACTCTCATTTTATTTATTTTTGTTTAACATAGTACATTTCACCTTCTTATACATTACATTAGTTATATTTGTTTCCCACTTGTCTCCTCCCTCTGGAATATAAGTTCCATGGGAGCAGGGACCATCTATTCTGTTAACTACTGTGTTCCCAGTGACAAGAACAGGCTGAGGACTCAACAACACTTAACAATATTTTTCAAAGAATGAATTGTTAAAAAAATATAAGGATAAAACCTAAATAAGACTTGCCCCCTGCCTGTAAAAAGCTCTTAAGAAAATCTAGGGAGAGGCTCTTACCATTCCCCTATGACTACAGACATTTCTAGAGGGTCATATTCTAATGTTTCTACCAATTTAGTTTGTTTTGACTTTAAAAATATAAATCTTCAATGTGCCATCTGGGTATCAGCTGATTCATGAAGGATACAAGCTAGAATCTAATGCTTATGAGGAAAATTCTGCCTAATCAAGTTGAACAGATCTTTTACCCCTGAATTTAGGCATCTCAGGCCCAGTGAATTATTTTCTTCCATAATGCAGATGGCTCCCAAGCTTTCCATATGATTCTCTTTCAAGGGACAGTTTTGTGATTTTTGTGTGCTTCGTGGTTTTCCAGCTCTGAAATTCTAAGATCCCCTAACCCTAGAGCAGGAGTGTGTACATGCAAGAAGGTTAAGTGTGATTCAGTAATAACTCCCTTTCCTTTTCCTAGGTTACGGCTTAAATAGGAACTGTTTTCCCAGTGGCCCCTGGGCTTGGAACAAGTATCTCCTGGCCACAGGTGTGCTTTGGCATGGCTGGTGATGAGGGAAGCAGGAAACCTCAGGGCAGTATGAGAATACAGAAAATTAGCTGGTTTTGCACATAAACCATAGCGCAGAAAACAGGCACCATCTGTGGTACTCACTCCCCACTTTTCAATGCTGAAACCTCATCTGAGAAAGCACTAGAACATTGGCATAAATATTTCAAATAGAAGTCTGCAGGAAAAGACTGCTGTTGAAAACAATAGATCTAGAAAGTTACTATTTTATCAAGTCCCAAGGTAGATAATTCAAGCCAAGGCATTTCTGTTCAATGTGAGATGCTGAGAAGAGAATTTTCTTGCTTAAATTTGTTTAAGCCATATGGCTATTTAAAAATCCATGCATTTAGTGTTTAGGAACTAACTGAGTTTATATCCAAAGAACCAATCTTTCTTGATTTTTGTTTCCAAGTATTTTGCAACTTGTAAACACTGGCTTTAAATTGCCTGCACATCAGGGTCACTTGTGGTCATTAAGGAAATCTACCCTAGATAAACCCTTTGCCGCAACAGCCTGCAATTAAGACACTATAAATTGAATTGAGGCTTATCACATTGCCACTTATACTCAAATGGGCTCAGCCGTTGTTGGAGCAAGACCCTGGGGGCCACCTGAGGACAATGACAAGAGAGTCACTAACCCAGAGGTAAGCCGGTGGCCAGGCCAGGCTGCCCTCCTCTCCTGAAGTGCTGGAAGTAGCCGAGCTCTGACCAGGCACAGATGCAAACACTGTTCTCTGCCGCCCTGTGTTGCCCACCTCACTTTTTCTGTCTGGTGGACTACAGAGAGTGTACATTTCATCACCATGTGTGAACAAGCAGGAAAGCACATTAAATCTGGGGGAAAAGGGGCACTGGCAAACTTCTTGTATTTTGGTGAGGAAAATGGAAAATATATTTTACTGGTGCACTTTCCTCATTAGAGAAGTTATGCTTGACCCTAAAGCTCCATATCTCTTACATGCTTGCAGAACCAAGCTTAGAAATGGACCCTGTTGTGACTCTTGGTACTTGCCAATGCCCAGCCCAAGGCTGCTTAAGTGTGTCTTCAGGTGCTGCCAGGTGCCGAGGGCACAACGGAGCTTAGGCAGTCAGGCCCTGGGGTTTTACCAGGCCATGGCTGGGACCAGGGGCTGCAAAGTCAAGCTAGCCTTTCTCTCCTTGAACTAGAGTTCTTTAGCACAGGGATTTCATTTCTCTTCCTAAGATCACTAGAAACTTGGGGTATTTCTTGCCTTTTCCCCATTTTTTTCTCATTTCATTTCTCATTTTCCTTTCTTTCTGCCTCCCTTTAATTTTTTTCCTTTGACTCCCCATTGAGGCTATTGTCAAGGCTGATTTGGGAAGAAAATATTAAAGCATTTATAGATTCATATCTTTATTCAATAAACAAGAAATGACTAAGCATTTACAATAGACCAGGTATTGTGATAGTTACTAGAGATACAAAGATGAGAAACATAAAAGTGCTGTGAACAGGAAAGGGGATCAATATGTACTTGATAAAGGTGGCAGAAGCTGTGAGTGGCCTATCTACTACCCACTGTCAGGCCCTTCTGCCTGGCTGACGGAGTTTAGCAGTCAGGTGCACAGCCCTAAGGAATGACTGCTTTCCTGGCCTCTCTTCCAGCTAAGAGTGGCCCCGGGACACAGTTCTGGACAATGAAATGCACATGAACATCTGCTTGGGAGTTCTAGGAAACCTTTTGTGTTTTTAATATAAACAAATAATTACGGCTAAGCCCTTCCTTCCTTTTCCTTCGTATTTGGAATGAAGGTTTGTTGTCTGGAACTACAGCAGCTTATTTTGACCATGAGATGAAAATTCAACTTGCTAAAAATTGTGGAGTTGAAAGTTAGGAAAAGCCTTTGTCCTAAATGAAACTGTTGAATTATCTACCAACCATATCACTGCCTACCTGCTAACATTTTCTGAAAACAAACTCGAATTAGCCTACATTACTTATAAGGAGGTTTTTCTGCTAATTGCAACTGAAAAAATTTCATAAGTTCATGTGGTCACAAGTTAGATCACATGAAGAAAATGTTTTCTTTTCATGGTGGCAGGCTGAAGAATTTTATCCAGTCATTGTATCCTTCACTGCAGAGGCAAACCTGAAAACTCTTAGAAGAGGGAAAAGCAAAAGGTGAAATCTTGTTGAGAAGATGGACAAATGCAGACAAAGTAAATAAAAATGTGTGATTCCTCAAAATATATCCTTAGACATACGCTTATTTGCTCCAAGGCCTCGCTTCTATAAACTTTCTGTTTACATGGAAATAATTCTGCAAGAGATAATAAGCCTTTAAGCCACGGTAACATGGGATTCTGGGAAAGTAAAACAGCTCTGCTTTGGGATATTCCTGACCTGGGACTAAAACCTGTCCTTATCTCTTGTTATTTGTGTGACAATGGGAATGTCACTGTCTCTTAACCTCAGTCTACTGATCTATAAAATGAGATATTGATACTAGCTTTGCAGATAAGTGGATAAAGCTAGAGATTATGGACATAATGTACTTAGCAAATGTCTAGTAAGTGGTAGCCACTCAAAACATGGTAACTATTATTTATTATTTCACTCTCTATCATCATCATCACCATCGTCATCATCATTATAATTATTAATCCCTTTGCAAGGATTGGTTTATCAGGACCCTGTCAAGATGACATTGAGCCCAGAGGGGAAGGAACATCAGGCAGGAGCATTTTGCTAGGTGAAAATAAAGCAATGCAGGGAAAAGTTTTTTCAATTTTATCCACACTTGTGGACAGAGCTTCCCCCTTTTCTTTGTTAACTGGACAGCTAAAAAGTAATTTCTGGTGACAGTCCCCCCCAACATGCAATGACAATAAGAAATGGATCTTGATCTGGTGCAGCCTGCATAGTGATTCCTGAATCAAGGATCAAAGACGACTTTGGGGCTGGGGGTGTGCAGGGGGTGCTTCTCTACTTTTTTTGGTTTTTCTTAGCCTGAGTGATTTGGTGTAAGGTTATACCATTCACCAACAAAGCAAACCCTGGTGGTGGAGCAGGCTTAAAGAAAGAAAAGGAGCTTTGACTTGGGACAAGCAGTATTACTTTGATGTCCCTGCAAAACACTCACGTAGTTCCACAGGTGACTTTGAGAACAGAAAGAGTAAGAAAAGAAGATGATTCAATATTAGACCCGAGGAATACCCATTTTACACAGCTGAATTGAGAAAAACAAAACAAAACAAAACAAAAAAACAGATTAGCAAAGCAGTTTGAGACTAGGCATTAAGGAAAGCAGGAAAAAAATCAGGAGGATTTAATATCATTAAGCAGAGATAGTCAAGAGTGTTAGAGAAGAAAGCATGGTAAAAAAGTAAATACATGTTTAATGAAAGCATATTTAAAAGACCTGCTTTCTGTAGTCATTGTACTTATAAATGAAATAGTTAATATTAAAATTTCTACAAAGATTTTCATTAACGTAATCATTGCAAAACTATAGATATTAAAAGGCTTGTTACATTTTATCATATTCAATAACTCAGCTCAGTTCTACTTAAATGAACAAATATTCCATTCAACACAGTATTTTGATAAAATCAGTACTTTGTGATTTGCATGTGAATTTGTAAAATTACCAGAACATAAGAAGTGCGTCTAAACATTTATGGCGCCTCTTTTTACAAACACATCAGAAATTGTACATCCAAATAAACACTGACCTTAATTCCATTATCTAGATTATGTATTTCCTCCATTAATGCTGCCATTACTCACAAAGATTAAAGCATTTGGGAAGAAATACTTCAGAACTGTGTAAACAGTGATGAGAGCATGTGTTTTAGATTTATATAAACCTAACTTTAGAATCTTTTATTGCCTTTTGCTATAAGCCTTAAGAATGTTACCTAAGCCCCTAAACCTCAATATTTTCTCTGAATGATGGGAAAAATAATATTGGATTGCTGTGAAGATTAAATAAAATAGCATGATTTAATTACCTAATACAGTGGTGTTCTAGTTTGCTAATGCTGCCAGAATGCAAAACACCTGTAGTGGATTGGCTGTTATAAAAGGGGGTTTATTTGGTTACACAGTTACAGTCTTAAGGCCATAAAGCGTCCAAGGTAATACACTGGAAGATGGTCAATGGCGTCTGGAAAACCTCTGCTAGCTGGGAAGGCACATGGCCGGTGTCTGCTCCAAGTTCTGGTTTCAAAATGGCTTTCTCCCAGGATGTTCCTCTCTAGGCTTCACCTTCTCAAAAATATCACTCTTAGTTGCTCTTGGGGTGTTTGTCCTCTCTTAGCTTCTCCGGAGCAAAAGTCTGCTTTCAAAGGCCGTCTTCAAAATGTTTCTGTAAGCTGAAGCTCCTCTCTCAGTTCCAGTGCATTCTTCAAAGTGTCCCTTTTGACTGCAGCTCTTCAAAATGTCACTCTCAGCTGCACTGAGTTCCTTCTGTTTGTCAGCTCATTTATGTGGCTCCAGTGATTTAATTTAGACCCACCCTGAATGGGCGGGGCCACATCTCCATGGAAATTATCTAATCAGAGTCATCACCCACAGCCAGGTGGGGCACATCTCTACGGAAACACTAAAAGAATTACAATCTAATCAACACTGATACATCTGCTCACACAAGATTAAATCAAAGATAATGGCGTTTTGGGGGACATAATACATTAAAACTGGCACAGGTGGCTAAAAGATACTAGATACTTAGCAAGTTATTGTTCTTATAGTATTATTAGCCTGTGGGTGGTTGGCAACATCTCATTTCTTTGTAATCATATATCATAATTTTATGTCAACTCTACTTCCTGTCACTTAAATACAAAATTTTAAAAAAAATAAGTAATCATCCATCTTAAGCCATAGATTTGCTTCTGATTGATTTTGAGTGCTCTCTAAAACTCAAATCCATTTGCTAAACTCTAATGAATATGTCAAAGAATATGAAAGAAGTTTCAAAAAGAGTTTGAAAATATTTTGAGTAGTGGTAGCGTTATTGCAATAAATATAAAATCTCTTGTGTTACCTCTTCAAAAGGGCAAAAGTTATTCAAATGTGAAATAATATTCAAAAAAAGAAAATAAATCCTATTTCCTCATAGTCATATTTCACACTAATCAGCAAGCTTTTTTTAAATTATTTTTCAAATAAAAAAATTTCTTTTAAGGAAAAGAAAAAAGCTTACATTGAATGTTAACTACACATTTAAGCAATTGAAATATTTACCCCAAGTATCATTTAACCAAATGATTTATTTGGTAGGCACAATAATTCATGGTAACATTTTCATGTTCATGGCCTTAGGCATTTTAAAAAATGAATATGATGAACCTATATTATCCTAAATTCATTTTTATACCCAATTCTCCAGTAAAATGCATATTGACTAAACTCAAATAAAAAGTAAAACTGTATCTTGCATATAATATTCACAGAGGAAATAGAGAAACTAATCTATTTACACATTTAATTGTTTTCTATTTGCCAAATAGATCATTAGTATTAATAAAATGTCCTACATTGGTGCATGGCTGTATGTAATTATAATGTTTGAATTTCTTTAAGTTTACATGCAATTTTTGTGTTTGATTTCATTATACGAAGCCAGCCTCAGTCAAAACTTTCACAGACTGATATTAATTTTGTTTAAGTTTCTGTTTGCTTTAACATTTCTTGGGAACTTGATTTAACATTTGAAGACAATTATTCTAGGTATTTTAATTGGATTATGTATTTTCTCATTTTATTCAACCAGCTAAACACTGTAAGATAGGCTCTTTGTTAAGCCCATGGATGATTGAGAAAGTTAAGGTATAGAAATTAATTAATTAATTAATTAATTAAGAAATTTGCCCCAAATGACACAGGTATGATAAGAAAGAGCTGGGAATCAAACTCCAAAACCTTTCCATGCTCTAATACAAACTTTGTCTGGCCATGAGTAAAAACAAAGAAATGAAAATGGTTACAATGCCTTCCCCTTTGAAGAGCTGCTAATGAATAAGTAATTCCTGAAATATTCAGAAAATCCAAAGCCTAACATGAGAAAGCTTATCCTTTAATACTAAACCAATTTTAACCACAGCACACTGCATACTCGCTTAGAGCATGCCAGTTTCCAAAACCTGCTCCACCATCTGTTAGCCATTGACCTGGGCAAATTATTAAACTTACACATGTTTCTGTTTCTTCCTCTATAAAATGGGGATAATACTAATACCTGATAGAATTCTTGTGAGGATTAAATAAATACAAATTGGTTAAAATCACTTTGAGAGCTAACAAATAATTTCAGCAAAGTGGCAGGGCACAAGATCAATACCCCCAAATCAGTAGTGTTTCTATATACAATCAATGAACAATTGGTAGAAATAATCAAGAAAAGAATTCCATTCACAATAGCAGCTAAAAGAATCAAATATCTAGGAATAAATGTAACCAAGGAAGTAAAGGACCTATACACTGAAAACTATAAAATATTGCTAAAAGAAATCAAGGAAGACCAAATATCATTAAAGCATCAAAACTACCAAAAGCCATTTAGAGAGTCATTGTAATCCCAATCCAATTTCCAACAGTCTCCTTTGCAGAAATGGAAAAGCCAATCATCAAATTTATATGGAAGGGTAAGGGGCCCTGAATAGCTAAAGCAAGCTTGAAAAAGAAGAATAAAGTTGGAGGACACATACTTCCAGATCTAAAAACTTATTCCAAAGCCACAGCAATCTAAATAGCTGGTAATGGCACAAACACAGATATATAGACCACTGGGATAGAACTGAGGGCTCAGAAATCAACCCTCACATTTATTGCAAACAGATTTTTGACAAGGTGGCAAAGACCACTTACATGGGCGAAAAAATAGTCTTCAATGAACAGTGATGGGAAAACTGGATCTTCATTTGTGGAAAAAAAAGGAGAACCTCTACCTCACACCATATACAAAAATCAACTCGATGATGATTGTACAACTAAGTGAAAATAATATTAAAAACTGACCATTTGTCTTGGGATAGAATATATATTAAGTGAAATTAGGAACCCATTACTTACTAAATCAAGCCCTCAACTTGAGGCTTGGTTTTGTGAAACAGGATTGAAATGGGAGGCTGAGCCCTCCTATAATTATGCCTAAGAGGCATTTCCAGGGAGCCTCTTTTATTGCTCAGATGTGGCCTTTCTCTCTCTAAGCCTAACTCAGCAAATAAATTCATTAACCTCCCCACCATGAGGGACATGACTCCCAGGGGAATAAGTATGCCTGGCAACATATGATATGACTCCCAGGAATGAGCCTGGCCCTGGCAGCAAGGGATTGAAAACGCATACTTGACCAAAAGAGAGAAAAAAGAAAGGTAACAAGCTGAGATCACAGTGGTTGAGAGATCCCAAATAGAGTCAAGAGGCTATCCTGGAGGTTTCTCTTATGCAAGCTCCAGCTAGACATCCCAAATGGCCACAGTGTGCCATGCCCTTACCAAAAGTAGTCCCCAAATACCTAGGTCCCTACCTGAGATTCTATAAAAGATTCATTCGCTAAATTTTATCTCTCAGAAACTTAAATCTACTAGAGTGTTCCTATGCCAGACAAGTCCTAAAATCCAGAGGCAACAGCCTCTTTAAGAACAACAATCAGATGCAACCCCCATTCCCATACTGTTGACACCCCATTTCAATATGAACAAGTTAGGGTGCTCACTGCCTAGACACCCCTGAAGACGGAGAAAGAGATTAAGTGTGAGGAAGGGGTATGTGCCAGTTTGAATGTATTGTGTCCTCCAAACACCATTATCTTTGATGTAATCTTGTGTGGGCAGACGTTATCAGTGTTGATTAGATTGTAATTCTTTGAGTGTTTCTTTGGAATGCGCCCCACCCAGCTGTGGGTAATGACTCTAACTGGATAATTTCCAGTCCCACCCATTCAGGGTGGGTCTAAGTTGATCAGTGGAGCCATATAAATGAGCTGACATAACAGAAGGAACTCAGTGCAGCTGTGAGTGATGTTTTGAAGAGGAGCTACAGCCAAGAGGGACACTTTGAAGAAAGCACAGGAGCCGCAGATGAGAGACAGTTTGAAAACGGCTGTTAAAAGCAGACTCTTGCTCCGGAGAAGCTAAGAGAGGACAAATATCCCAAGTGCAACTAAGAGTGACATTTTTGAGGAACAGCAGCCTACAGAGGAACGTCCTGGGAGAAAGCCATTTTGAAACCAGAACTTTGGAGCAGACGCCAGCCACATGCCTTCCCAGCTAACAGAGGCTTTCTGGACACCACTGGCCATCCTCCAGTGAAGGTACCCAATTGCTGATGTGTTACCTTGGACACTTCATGGCCTTAAGACTGTAACTGTGTAATCAAATAAACCCCCTTTTATAAAAGCCAATCCATCTCCGGTGTTTTGCATTCTGGCAGCATTAACAAACTAGAACAGGGTAGTAACAAACAAGGTAAGTTTTAACAAATGTCTATGAATATTGAAACTTTATATACATATATATATATATATATATACTTGTAGATGTTGGGGTGTTGGAATAGCTGGAAGGAGGTAAATGACATGGTGGAACTGTACCCTAAACATCCTTCGAAATTTGATCTATAGCTACTTGTTGAATTGTGCTTTGAAAATCTTTACCTTTCTATATATACCCTATATTGCATAAAAAGGAAATAACTGAAACTGTGGAATCGCAACCCATAAAATTTTTGAAATTACCTATATAAGTGTTTGTTGAGCTGTACCTCAAAACTTAACCATATGTATGTTATATTTTACAATAATGGAAATAGCTGAAGTTGTGGGAAAAAAATCAACTCAAGATGGATTAAAAACCTAAATATAACAGCTAGAACTATCAAACTCCTAGAAAAAAAACATAAGGCAGCATCCTCAGGACCTTGAATTAAGCAGTGGTTTCTTTTGAATAAGCAACAAATGAAAAAAATAGATAAATGGGACCTCATCAAAAGAAAAAAAAAAACTTTTGTTCCTCAAAGGACTTTATCATGAAAGTAAAATGACAACCTATACAATGGGAAAAAATATTTGGAAACCACATATTAAATAAAGGATTAATATCCAAAATAGATAAAAGAAATCCTTCAACTTAACCAAGACAAACAACCCAATTAAAAAATGGGCAATGACTTGAACAGACATCTCTCCAAAGAAGATACACAAATGGCCAGAAAACACATGAAAAGATGCTCAACACCCTTAACCATCAGGGAAATGCAAATCAAAACCACAATGAGATACCATTTCATACCCATTAGAATGACTGCTGTTAACAAAATGGAAAACAACAAGTTTTGGGAAGGATGAGGAGAAATAGGAACACTCATTCACTGCTGGTGGAAATACAAACTGTGTGCAGCCACTCTGGAGGACACTTTGCCACTTCCTTAGGAAGCTAATTATAGAACTACCATATGACCGGCAATCTCACTACTAGGTATATACCTAAAAAAACTGAAAGCAGGGACTCGAACATATATTTGCACACCAATGTTCATAGTAGCATTATCCACAATTGCAAAAAGATGGAAACAACACAAGTTTCCACCAACCGAGGAATGGGTAAACAAAATGTGCTATATACATACAATGTAATACTATTCACCTATAAGGAGGAATGAAGTCCTGATACATGCAACAACATGGAGGAACCTTGAAGACATCGTGTAGAGTGAAATAAGCCAGACACAAAAGAACAAATATTGTGTGATCTCACTAACAGGAAATAATTATAATGAGCAAACTCATGGAGTTAAATCTAGAATACAGGTTACCACGAGATAGAATGAGGGCAGAGAATGGGAAGCTGACGCAGAATTTTTAATGTGGTTGATTGTAAATGTTTGGAAGTGGATGGAGGTGATGGCAGCACATTATTGTGAGTATAAATAAGAACACTGAACTGTGGTTGTGATTGTGGTTGAAAGGGGTAGTTCAGGGACATGTATGTCACTAAAAGGAAAGCTAGAGGATGAAATAAGGGACTGTATAAGATAGTGAACCCTGTTGTGGATGAAGACTATGGTTAATAGTACAAATATAAGAATGTTCTTCCATGAACTACAGTGAATGAACGTCACTATTACAAGGTGTTAAAATAGGGTGATATTGGGAATAAATACAACGAATGTAAACTATGTACTATTTTTAACAATAATGTATTCTTTCATCAGTTGTAACAAAGGTACTCTCCTAATGCTGTGTGTCAATAATAGAAGGGTGAAAGGGGTATGGAATTTTTCTTTTTGAAGCAATGAAAATGTTCTCAAATTGATTGTGCTGTTGAATGCTCAACTCTGTGATTATACCAAGAGACATTGATTGTAGCCTTTGGATGGATTGTATGGTGTGTGAATAAAACTGTTAAAAAAATTATAAGGCAAATAAAGACTATTGAAAATCATTTTTTAAAATTGGCTGTCACATAAAATGCTAGAAACATATTTATTAAATAATTATTTTAAAAATCTACGGGAGAACAGTCAATTCAGCCAGTGACCATTTAATGTACTAAACAGGTAGATTTTTACACCCCCAGAGAAGATTTCTTTCTCAGCATACATCACTTAAAGAAAGGGCCTTAGTATTTATTCAGCTTGCCCACTGATTATGCTTGCTAACTTATTTTTTTAAAGTGTCTTACAGTCATTTAACAAAGGATAAAGAGATACAGAGTCTTAATTTTAAATGAAGAAATAAAGTATATTCAAAAGTAAGTCTACTACCCCTGGAATCAAGAGAGGTGGTAAATTGGTCATAGTTTTCAGCCCCACGTTTGGGGGTAGTTTCTTAATTGGCAATAACAGGAATGGGAAGGGGCTGCACTTCTGTGACCTGTGGTGGAGGTGGGTCTCCCACCCACGCAGAGGCCCTGGGAGAGGTCCTCTCTTCAGACCTGGTGTATTGGTGTGTCCTGACAACCCCCTGGGAAAATGGGCTAACTTCCTTCTCTCCTTCCTTCCCCAAACATTAATTGAGCACCTGTCAAATCAGTACCAGGCATGGGCTAGACTCATGGGAAAATCCAGACTCATTAGGTATGTTCTCAGATCTCAAGGAATTCACAGTCTCAGATGCACAGACATACAAATAATTACAATACCTTGTGAAATAATAGATGTAGTAGTGAAAGCAATTGCTTTTATGACGATGGATAAAACAATTAATGTTTGTTGGCTTTATATGGATTAACTCACTAATGCTCACAACAGTCACATGAGAAGGCTCCTTTTACTATATCTGTTCATTAGATGAGGAAACTGAGGCACACAGATGTTAAGAGGCATGCCCAAAATCACATGGACAGGAAGTAACCGAGTCAGAATGTGAACCCAAGTTTTCTGGTTTCAAAGCCACTGGAGCTGTTTGGAGAAAAAATGTATAGAGACAGTAGGGCCCCAAGGAGAGGCAAAGAACTCTGTGAGGAGATGATGGCAATGGCTCCAGTATAAGTGAAGGGATGGAGGTGGTAAGAAGTAATGAGCTTCAAGAGATATATGTGGAAGCTAAAACTATCAAATTCTTAGAAGATAACATAGGGGCAAACCTAAATGACCTGGGACTCAGCAATGGATCCTTAAGATATGACACCAAAAGCACAGGTAATAAAAGAAACAAATGATAAATTTGATCTAATCATAATGTAAAACTTCTGTGCATCAAAGGAAATTCTCGAAAAAGTAAAATGCAACCTTCAGAATGGGAGAAAATTGTTGCGAATCACATACTGGATAAGGGCTTAATATGCAGAATACATATTAAAAAAAAAAATCTTACAACTCAACAACAAAAAAGACAACCCAATTTTTAAAATGGGCAAAGGACTTAAATAGACTTTTCTCCAAAGACATACAAATGGCCAGTAAGCATGTGAAAAGATGCTCAACATCATTAGTCATTAGGGAAATGCAAATCAATTCCATAATGAGGCACCACTTCACACCCACTAGAATGGCTATTAATCAAAAGAAATGGAAAATAATAACTGTCAGCAAGGATGTACAGAAATTGGAACCCCACGTATACTGCTGGTGGAAATGTAAAATGATTCAGCTGCTGTGGAAAACAGTTTGGCAGTTCCACCAAAAGTTAAACTTAGAATTACCATAAGACCTGGCAATCCCACTCATTGGAATATAACCACAGGAACTGAGACAAGTAAATACTCAAACGAGTACATGCACATACAAGATCCCAGCAGCACTAGTCACAAGAGCCAAAAGGTGGAAACAACCCAAATGTCCGTCAACAGATAAGTGGATAATATGTTGTTGTCTATCCATTCAATGGAATATTACTGAGCCATAAAACAGGAAAGAAGTTCTGATAACATGCAACAATGTGGATGAACCTCCAAAACATTATGCTAAGTGAAAGAAACCAGACACAAAAGGATGAATAGCATTATGATTCCATTTTATATGAAATAGCTAGAATAGAGAAATCCATAGAGATAGAATTCAGACTTGTGGTTTCTGGAGAAGAGGGGAATGGGGAGAAACTGCTTAATGGGGAAGGGGTTTTACTTGAAAGTGATGGAACGTTCTGGATCTCAATAGAGGTGGTGGTTGCACAACATTGTAAATGTCATAAATGCTGCTGAATTGTTCATTTTTAAATGGTTAATTTTATGGTATGTGACTATCACCTCAATAAAAAAAAAATTTCAAAGAAAAAAAAAGTAAGTCTACTTATTCTAATATGTCTTCTGAAAGAATTTTTTCATGAATCAATGTATTTTACCAGCTCTCTTTGGGTATTTTAATGTGTCACTGACACTATGCTTTGTTGAATAAACCTCTGATGCGAAAACCAAAAAAATGTATTGATAGCTGATTTTGCTTTCCCCAGTCAGAGCTATACAAGTTAACCAAAATAAAGTATCATACACTTTTAAAAGATTCTCCCAGAAAATTCTAGGTAAATTAGCACAAAGGACCACTATCTAGGAAATAGGAAAATAAAAAGAGGAAAAAAGCAATAGAAAATGCAAGTGAAGCCTTAAAGATTGTCAGTGTTTTGTCAGTTGTCTCTCTTCTTTATAGACCTACCTGCATTGTGAAATATGGAGTCCACTAAGCACATGTGGCTATTTAAATAAAATAAAATTTAAAATTCCATCACACTAGCTACATTTCAAGTGGTCAGTTCCCACATATAGGTTGCGATTACAGTATTAGACAGCACAGATATGACACAGGCCCCATCCCAGATGCTGAATTAGAAGTCCCACTTTAACAAGATCCCCCACGTGATCTGTAAGCTCATTCTGAGATGCACTAGCTAACCTACTCAATTATTTGTATTCTGCTTCACGGTTATTATAGTACAAAACACTGAAATGATTTGCAGTATAGTGAAATACTCAGGTCTGAGTCTTGTGAGAAAAGGCAATATCCAATTACCTGAAAGAAAATCCAGTGTCACTTCTAAAAGCAAGGAAAAATGCTGTCTTGGTCTTCTATGAACTCTCTCGGTCTTCTTGGACCCTTGAGAATTAATCAGTTTTCTTTTGGTTTCCAAGTCCACAGACAGCTTCCACGAGGTCTGGTAAGAAAGTAAACAAACACTAAATTTGAAGTCTTCATTCTCATCTTTCTGTTGATTCGTCTGATGTTCTGTCGTATATTATTTATAATGAAAGATGTGAACGAATTAATGAATAAGATTACCAACAAAATGCAGGCATATACGTTAAGCAACTTGAGAAGGCTGGTGACTGGGAAAAATAACTGTTCTGCTAAAAAGTTTTGAAATGTTAACACATTCTCTGTGTATTTAAGGAAGATATTGACAGGGTTTCTCATCAAGACCTTTTCAGAATCCAGTTTTTAATATTATGCTATGAAAATTGGACTGGTGAGAACTGATAAGATCCTTCAACCAAGATGAAAAAATTAATAGAACTTTGAAAACAGAAATGGCTTTAGTAATTAAGAGGTATGAGACTCAGGATTTTAAGAAACATAAAGATACCCCACAAAGGTGTGAATTCCTCCACAGTACAGGTGTCCTTGAGGACAGTGACTATATCTGTGTTTGAAACAGAGTAATTTGTTTAATTGAATTCCACTGAATACCCCCCAAGTCAGGAATGAGAAAAGGAAAAGATTTTCTATTTTATCATTCCTGTTGACCAGAGAGAAACACATTATGAAATACATCTAATTACACATTTGATTATGGTCAAGTATCACATTCTAAGATGAACTTAGGTGCCCAGAGTAAAATTTTAAAGCTATCCCTTAATTCAGAAAAGGAATCATCCCGGCAAAACATAAGTCAAGTTATATGAGATTTTCCACTATTTGCTTTCAGGAAATACATTATTAAATAGTTCTGTTGACCTTTTTGTGTGAAATATATGAGTCTCACTGAAAGATTTGTGTCACTTTCTCATGGCTCCTTCCCTTACTGACCTTAATGGAGCTTAAAGCTGAGAACAATATTTGCTGCATTTTGTTTTTTTTTTTTTCAAATTCATGGTTCTCTCTCTTTTATCATACTTCCTTGTCTTTTAATGAAAAATATCAAAGAAAACATTCTTGGTAAAGACAATATTCAAGTGTTTTGGCAGGAGAAATGAGCCTGCTAATACAAGTTACTTTTACCAATTCAGATCTTCGTTTAGCTGTTTTACAAGGATAGTATGTAGGCGTCAACAGTAATTCAATTTGTACCCTGTGGAAACATTCCTAGAATGCTAGGCATGCAGAAATGCTAAGCATAAGGCCAAATGTCAGCATCAAGACAGGATCTTATGAATCACCATTGATCATCCTGTTATTGATGTTTTGTCCTGATGTACCCGGTGATTTTTCTCCCTCGATTCTTGCCATGACCTTGAACCATTTACAATGGCTCTGAGTCAGTTTTCTCATCTGAAAGGTGGTGGATTGTAAAAGGGACAAGGAGATAATAGGAGGTGATGACAGCATGAACCAACCACATGCAGACTGAGAGGCAAGTGAACCCAGTCAATTTCTTTAGAATCCTCTATGAATAAAGTGAACTTTTTTTACTATTCAAGTTCTAGACAGACATCACATCACTAGGCTCTAATCTCATCTTTTTATTCTTCCTGAAAATATAACTCAGAATTTAAGCACAAGATGGAAATCTGTCTAAAAAGAACAACAATAAACATTAATAGAATCAATTCTCAGTTCTTTTAAAGCACACTATCCTTGACAAATCTTGCAGCAGAAACAATATTCACTTCAATGTTTACTTTGTTAACAGCTCACATCTATTTACTCTTAACTTGGCATGTAGCCTGCATTCAAGCTCAAAAGTCATTTGGAAACACAGAACTCCTAGATTATTGGGAATGGAAGGGCCTGTACAAATCATCTGAGCGTATTATCGTCAATCTGACAGACTCTCAGAAGCTTGAACAATCCCAGTGACGTGGAACTCACTATTCCCTGGGGCAACCTATTTATCTTTGGACCAAGTTCTTGATCTAGGAAGATGGAAGTAATAGCTGTGTTTGAGCTACGTTTTAATAACAATCCTTCCCCAGTCTAGAGTGGGTTTCAAGTTGTAGTTGAGAGATTTAAGTGGGGGAAATGGACAGTTTCCTATTCAGATTGCTTTGTAAAGTCCAAACCATCAAAATAATCACAGTGTAAACGAAATTTTCATATTATAGCAACAACCATTCACTAACATGAATATAAAATTCTTTTTCCAAAACCAATATAAAAAATTATTGTAGACACCATCTATGATTAGCCTTATTTTAATCTCACACTGCTTTTTCTTACTTACCTTAAGACACCACTTCCAAGACTAATGATGGGCAGATAGCAAGAAACTAATCTTCTCTTTTTTCTCTGGCCTCTATTTAATAATAAACACTCAAAACTTTGTTCCATCTTCTCCCCCTAAAACTACAACCCTAATACCTCTTTCCTTCCCAATCTTTATCATTCTCAATACTCAAATGAAGATTTTAGTCTTGGTATATCTACTTCTTTACCACTTATTTACTCTTCAATGCCATCTGACATTTACCCTATTACTGTGTTAATACTACACTTTTAGGATCACCAATCAATTTCTAAATGACAAAACCAAAGAATACTTTTTAGATATTAACAATAAGGGATATCAAGGAAAGACTTAATAGAGTAGTGCTCATGAATTTCAGATTATGCCGTATCAAAGAGTGAATGAGGTGAAGAAACCGAAACTGGTAAGAAAGAAAAACATTTTCAAGAAGTTCGACTGGAAACAGGATGAAAGAACTAGGATGACAGCTGAGGAAAACAGAGTTGAGAGAAGTGTTGTTGTTGTTGTTTTCTTTTGATTTGAATGAGAATTTTAAATGTTATTTCTTTTTTCCAGAAAGGCCTTGTAGAAAAGATTGAAGATATGGGAGAGCAAGTGTGTAACTGACAGAGTCAAAAGTACCTTAGAGACCAGAAGAGAGTATCTCCTTCATTGTGATAACAGGGCAGAGGGAAAGAAATGGTTCAGATACAGACTACCTTATAGGTTTGTTGATAGGAAAATGTGGGCATTCTCTTCAAATAGATTCTATTTTCTCTTTGAAGTAGAAGAAAAAACATCTGCTAAGTATAATGTGGGAGATATAAGGATTTGAGGTTTGAGAAGAGAACTGAATTAATTGCTGTATAGAATGTTAGAATAATTTTAGACAAGCAGAAAAGGACTTTTGAAAGTGTTGATAACCCAAATGAGGGTGTATACCATTAATTTAGGTGGTAACCTATCTTGTTTCCTTTTTTTCTTTCTCTCATTCACAAAGACCCTTAAGAGAAAGTTCAGGAAGAAATGGTGGGAAGACAGCCAGTGAGATGCCAGAGTCTGCAATATACCAAGTAGAGAAGTCAATGGAAGGACAGTGGAGCAAGAAAGTTGATGACATTAACAAAATACCATGGAGTCTGTATTTGATAGGGAGGATTAGGAAATGGCTGATAAAATAGGGGGAAAGAGTAATCAGGAGACTGGAGATTTCATTTAGATACCAGAACAAGTTATGTAAAGTATGATGCAGAGTTATAGGGATATTTCAGGAAACAGGATTTCTGGCCTCCAGCAAACATTTCCTAAATCTACAGCTGGGTTTCACATCCTTTACTGCAAATATTCTTAATCATATCCTTAACCAAACAAAAATTATTTGTTTACATTTCAGTCTTCCCTGAAATAAACTGCAAATTCCTCAAATACAGTGCTTGAATGAAAACAGGCTGTCAGTAAATGGTTAGGGAGAATTCATTTAGAGTGTTTAATTCTGGGTTGGCTATCAACCTCTCAAACAATAGAAATAATGTAAATTAAAAGTAAGTCATTGCCCAAAGTGTAATGTTCATTAATGTGGAGGAAGAATCAAAGACAAAATGGCTGCTGTGATTCTGACATTCAGAAAATGTGCTTTTGGAGTCTCTTTAGAAACTTCAAAACAAGAGCAACCTTAAAACAACAACACATAGATTTGACTAGAAATTCACACCACTGCACATTTGTATTTATCCCTGCATTTGCAACTCATAACAACTCTGCAAGGTAGCCAAGTCACTTACTTCTAAACAACCCCCCCCCCCTGTTTTTTTTATAGGATAGAAAACCAAGGCATAGAAGAATAAGGCTAGAATCCAGGTTTCCTGATTACAAATTCTATATTTGTCTCTCTTGAAGCAATGCAAATTGAGCATCATTGGTTCAGGGAATAGAAGAAATGAAATGGCTCGGTGAATTTTGGTCACAACACCTCACTGATTAAAATACATTTTTGATCACTAGAGGACAGAAATAACCTCATCAAAAGGTCCTATTTATACGAGTTCACATACACAGGAACAGATTAAGTTAAGAATGCGTTTTTCGGAAGTACATAGCTACAAACCACCCCAGTCTACCCTCTGGAGCCCCAAAAAGACATGTTCTTTCCACATGCAAAATACATTCATTCCTTCACAAAACCCCAAAAGCCTTATGTAATTTCTGTAGCAATGCTAAGTTCCAAGTCTCATTAAAATCGGTTATGAGTGTGGTCTCTCCTAGGGCACAATTCCCCTCTGCCTGTGGACCTGTGAAACCTAGAAAACAAATTATCTGTTTGATTTTATTTTTCCCTTAGTTGACTTTACTCTCAGGCTGATTCTTTGCTTGCAAGAGGGTTACCAACCTCTAGGCTTACTCCTTTGACTCAGCAATGACAGGACAACAGAAGGCTTTTCCCTTGGGAGCTTCGACTGGGGTCCCAGGATTGAGTTTCACTGAATACTGTGGTTCAGTGAAATCCCTGAGTTAACGCCTGTAGGGAGTAGAATGTTCTCGTTGGACAGGCCTCAGTCACGTGCCCACACAAAAAACATGAATCAAGAGCATGGCAGGGAAGTTTTGCCAAAAAAAAACTGATGTGTTATTATTGCAAGTTGGAATGTAAATTGAACAAGTTAAAAATAGTAGCTGTCCTGAAAAAGAGCCCAGACTTCAATTAGAGATATGAATGAAGCAGATCTGGTAAGACTAGAGCAAATTGGGCTAAAGGGTAAAGGTTGAAACTGACTGTGTGTTAAAGCCTCAACTTCCATGTGAGCCCAAGGGAAGAAATGTTTATTTGGTGTAGGATCTATATTTTCTAAACAGTATAACTTCTACAGTCAGTTTGTTCAAACACCACAATTACATGGAACTTTGAATAGGAAGTGAGATATGGTAGGTCTGTATAGGTTAGAGTGAAATAGCAACACATCCCAAAGTAATTTGGGTGGAGAATAAAAATATATATTTGTATTCTGAGGAGCTGGGGGAAGATGCAGAGGTGTTGGACTTCCTCACCTTGGATTGTTGCTGATGTTCTCACAAACACTGGGGACTGACGGCTTGACATGCTGGGCCTTCTGTCTTGGGGCTTACCCCTATGAAGCTTGTTACTGCCAAGGAGAAGCTAAACCTTCTTATAATTGTGCCTAAGAGTCTCCCCCCGAGTGCCTCTTTGTTGCTCAGATGTGGCCCTCTCTCTCTAACTAAGCCACCTTGGCAGGTGATCTCACTGCCCTCTCCCCTACATGGGACCTGACTCCCAAGGGTGGAAATCTCCCTGGCAATGCAGGATATGACTCCCGTGGATGAATCTGGACCCAGCATCATGGAATTGAGAACATCTTCTTGACCAAAAGGGGGATGCAAAATGAAATGAAATAAAGCTTCAGTGGCTGAGAGATTTCAAATGGAGTCAAGAGGTCACTCTGGTGGACATTCTTACACACTATATAGATAACACTTTTTAGGTTTTAAGGTATTAGAATAGCTAGAAGTAATACCTGAAACTATCAAACTACAACCCAGTAGCCTGGACTCTTGTAGACGATTGTAGTACAATGTAGCTTACAAGGGGTGACTGTGATTGTGAAAACCTTGTGTATTGCACTCCCTTTATCCGATGTATGGACAGATGAGCAGAAAAATGGGAATAAAAACTAAATAAAAAATAGGGTGGGATGGAGGGGATGATTTGGGTGTTCTTTTTTATTTTTATTTTTTATTCTTATTCTGATTCTTTCTGGTATAAGGAAAATGTTCAGAAAGATTGGGGTGATGAATGCACAACTATATGATGGTACTGTGAACAGTCAATTGTACACCATGGATGACTGTATGGTATGTGACTATATCTCAATAAAACTGAATTTTAAAAAAAAGTCATTGATATAAAACATTTCAATATTTGATTTTTACCAAGAAGAAATTTTTAATTCTATTGAATAAACTCTTTTATGATGTTTAAAAAAAAATCAGTAGCTGTCCCTCTCATTTACTCTCACAAACCCACTCCCCACCCAATTTCAGGTCCTTTTCTCCATCGCCACAAATAATTCTTGCCATTTCCTGAACTTTTCATTCGTCTCTTTCTAATAATACATCTTTCATGTTACCATGAGACTAATACTCCTCAAGAACCACTTTGACATATTACTTTCTCGCTCTAAAATCTTCACTAGGCTCCTCATATTCTGTTAAATGATATCCAAATTCCTCAAGCCTTCTGTGATCTGTTTTCCCTCTACTTTTCCAGGTTGTCTTGGCCAAATTTCCCTATGCAAAACCTTTTAAAAGTCATGACAGGTCACCAATCTATGAAAGTTCTGAGGCTTTCTGAGTCCATGCCTTGGTTCACATGCATCCTATTTAACCCAACTCCAGTTCCTATCCACATCCTACCTCTCCTTTAAAGACAGTTCAGATGTGAACACAGCCATGGAGCCAGCCCAAATCACTCCTGTCTGAAGAGACGATGTCCTCCTATACAAATACACTGCAGAATCACTCAGGCTTGAACCAGCATACAGCTAGACAATGGCAAGAAGGAGCATTAGCTCAAGTGACTACTTATTTATAAGCATTTGACTAATTTCAAACAATCCACTGATTACTGGGGACAATGTTGAACTTCATCTGAGTCATGTGCTCTGGGAAATGAATGAAGGTTGAGAAATTCCCCAAATTCCCTATATTCTGGGGATTAATAGCAAAAGACCATGCTGTCTTCACATATTCTGAGATTAGGCCAACCTCCAACCTTCCTCAATGACTGGATGAGACCTAGCTCGAGCTTTCCTCATGACTCCCTTGCTTACTTGCCCATATAAAATGCCAGGTTTTTGCCTTCTCTTTTGAGAAAGTTCTCATTATTGAATGCTTTCCCTAAATAAAATCATCTCTTTAATTGCACCCTGCATTATGTCTTTCGCACTGATTTGTTTGATAGAAGTACACTAGTTAATTCCTAAATCCCTTTTCATGTTTAATAACATCACAAAGCATATGTCATATCAGAATTTTTTCACTGTAGCCTTTCATAAGTGGTAAAACCTTCACACTTTTTTGCATATGTTTATCAAGATATTTGAATGCATTGTTTTACACATAAAAACTGAGTGTATTAATAAATGTAATGTAAATTGGAACCAGTAATTAATTTCTTTGATTCACTTATTCCAAGTGTGTACCTCCATCTTACCGTTTATTTTCAACAAATGTTTCTCTAGAATTTTTTTCTTAGTCACAATGAAGATTTTCCACTGCAATTGATACATTATACCATCTTATTTTCAGAAAATTAATAAGATTTAATTAAGAATTAAACATTAGTTTAAATCATTTCTTCAAACCTTCAAATAATTTGCACTCAACTATTTTCAGTAAAGGTGTTTGTGGGACAACTTAACTAAATGATGACAATCTCAAGGAAGTGCCTTGGTTGAACCATTTCAGACTACTTTGTTTTACTTTATACCTAAACAGTATTTCAGACTTCTCAGGATAAACTCTTGTCACCTAGGGAAGAATATTCATTCTATTGCTTCCTTCTTTTTCTCCCATGGTAAGAGTTCTGCCTCTTATTCTCAGTAAATGATACAGGAATGTAAATTATAATAGGAATAATAATTCACCTCATTTTAGGAGAAGCAACATCTGTTAAAACCCCTCCAAAGTTTCTGTAGCTCTAGCATGAAAGGGATATCTATATCAGTCATCATGCGCTCATTTCCACCCTGCAAGTAATACAGGACTTGGTTTACCTCTACTAAAACCTCAGAATCTAATAAATTGATTAAGTTCAGCA
This sequence comes from Choloepus didactylus, assembly GCF_015220235.1. Lineage (NCBI taxonomy): Eukaryota > Metazoa > Chordata > Mammalia > Pilosa > Megalonychidae > Choloepus > Choloepus didactylus. The sequence goes on along the minus strand of NC_051322.1, from coordinate 26,848,019 downwards.
AGATTATATGATCAAGCATGTTGTAAAATTTGTATTTCATTTTTTTTCTAGATCTAAGAAAAATAACAAAAAAAAGCCTTTGCCATCTGTACTTCCAGTCAATACCCATTCCAAACAGGTTGCAGTTTTATGAAATCAATTTACCCCCAAGGTGTTTGGGGTGTTAAGGCTAGAAAAGCAATAGAAAAAGAGACAATTTTTGACAATTGCTTGAAGTAGATATGAAAATGAACTTGAAATTTTTTCTATTGCTATATAACCATATGCCATGTATAAATGTCAGCCAAAGTCTCCTGTAGGGAAAAATCAATAATGTGCAGATTTAGATGGGTCTGAGAGTCCACATTTACAACCCAAAAGTAAGTGGGGTGCCTGGGGAGAGGCCAGTGTTCATGAACTTCACCAGAGTAAGTGGCTCCTATTCAAAGCTATTGCTCCATGTAATCAGAGTCCTAATTATTACTATTGCCATTTTAAAGAACAGATTCATTCACCAGAAAAATACACTGAATCAACTATAGTTGGCCCTTAGACTAAATCTTAGGTTATATTTTGGTTTTGGGGGGTTTCATTGTTGTCATTAGAGTCCTTTTCGTTATTAAGCCATTTTGCCAAAGTACGTACAACCATTTTGGGCCTGAGGCTTGTTCTCTATGTGTTTATAATCGAAGAATGACACATTTACTTTAACAAGAGGCTCAAGATATATTGCTTCTGATCTAGAATTTACCAAACAACTAAAGAGAATAAAGCTCTGAAATAATTAGAACGGGGTATTTGATAACTACTAGCTCAATACAGTCCCTGAACATGCCCCTTCACCCCATGTATGCAAACAATCATGTAGGAGGCCTTCACTTCACATTCAACTGCTATTAATCTTGAAAATCATTCTTAACCCCACTCTCTCTCTCTCCTACCAACTGCACTTGGGAACTAATACCCGCAGGTGGCCCAGCAATCAGGGGCAAAGCTATTTTTAATCTACATCAACTAAGAATTTCTTTTTTTAGGAATTTCTTACTGCTTTCTGTGAGATCGCTGGGCTATTGATGTGAAAGCAAAAGAAGGAGTAATGAAAAGGAGAAGGCAGGAGAAAGAGAGGTTTAATAAATGCTGAAAATCACTGCTTGTGCTTGAGATTTTTTTTTCTTTTTTTTTTTTTTTTTTTTTCTGGTTTCAGGCTCACCCAGAAAAAGAAGCCTATTAAGAAGTTTATGTTTTCCCACCAAGTTTAAAGGGCCCTGGGAGTCAAAGTTCTGTGTGTCCAAGCCACAGAAGACAGAAGGTAGACAAATAAGTAGGAAAATTGGGCTATACTACTTAACTTTCCTAACCTGGTCTTTATTCTGATTATACTATTTCTATTTTATGGTGACATATTTTATAAACCCATTCACATCTATTACGTCAGTTAATTTCATTGTCTACCACAATCCTGACAGACCAATACCATTGTCTTTTATCTCATAGATAAGGAAATTTATATTCAGAAGAGTTTTTTGCCTACATTCAAATAGTTAGGAAGTAGTAGCAATGAGAATCTACCTCATATCTTTTACCTCTAAATCTCTTTTATTTTCCACTTGTATTTTCCAAGTAATATCTTTTACCTCTAAATCTCTTTTATTTTCCACTTGTATTTTCCAAGTAATACATGCTGCTTTAGTCTTTGCTTAACATTTCCCAAAAGGTGCAAAAGTGCCTGTCCCTTAGTTTTGATCATTTATTAGCCATAAAGGGAAGATGTCTGTCCTGACAGGAACAATTGCTATATCCAAACAGACAAAATAACAGGGGATTTGCTGGTTCCACATAACTACCCATTGAACATACTTTAAATAAAGGGTGATTTATTATACAAGTGTTCATGGAAGATTTCACAGGGCCTGAAGGTAAGCACTGTTTCTGGGCCTTGCTTTGGCCTGGAACTGGAACTGGAAAGCCAGAAGGAACCTTGCAGCCTTGACTCTGTCTCTGGGGCCAGAGGGTGCCTCACTTCCTCTTCTCTGTATACATTCTCCTTATCGTCTACACTACAATTGCTGCTTTCCTGTAACTCCCAAAATGGCCACCTCAAATGTAGCTTCAGTCCCTACATCAATTTACAAATCTCTGTAGTTTCAAATTAGGGACCCATGCTTGTTTTTGTTCAAATTCTCAACTTCTGCAAGAGAGAAAACAAAAAAATCAGCTAAGCTCAGGAATTTACATCTAATTTTGGTGTGCACCCACCATAATGATTGAGTAGATATTTTGCTCTTTGCCAAGTGAACAAAATAAATATACCTTCTGTGCTATAGCCTCATTCAGCATCTGTGTATGGATTTAGACTAAAGTATGGTTTGCACTTTTAAAAAAAAAAAACTGTTTCACTGTTATAGTCCATGCTATAATGAACATCAGTAAAACGCAATTCAAAATGAGATTCTATTTAACAATCATCAAATTGGCAAAAATCAAAAAGTCTGAAAATATCCAGCAGGCAGGGAGATGGGAAAACAGGAACTCTTATATACAGTACATCCACATTAGTGAGACATTTGGCTATAGTTCTAAAAGTAAGAACTGTGCTTGTTTATGACCCCAAAATACTTCTTCTAATTATAGTCCCCTAGCAAAACCCTTGCTCATGAGCAATGTACATGAGCTGGAAAGATACATGTAAAATCTATGGTAATGGTCGTTCCTGGGAGTTAGAGAGAATGTGGCAACTGGAGAAGGAAACAAAGGAGACAGCAACTGTTACATTTTATAACTTGTATCTGTAAAATACTTGAAGATAAAATAATAAAACATTAGCATTTGTTAACTCTAGGTGAAGAACATAAGACAATGTATTCCCTTTGCATTTCTACATTCTGTACTCATTTCAAAATAAAAATAATGAAAAACAAAAAGAACATAAACAGAGCATAGCCTTTTCCCTTTTTGAAAACAAAAAGAAAGGAAAAGCATTTTTCTCATAACATGCCAATCATTGCCCGAGAATCATTTATTCCTTTCTTCTACTGGCTTCCGAGAGAATTACAGGCACCACATTATTCTCACCATGTGAGACTTCAATATGGAAGTGGGCGACATGAGGAAGGAGAATCTGTAGAGAATCCCTTTTGCTTGCTTTATTTTTGGAATTAGCAAGTGATTTGCAATGCCACGTTCCTCATGCAAAAGTGGCATTGTTACTGCAGGATTTATAGTTGCCATAAAGTTCATTTGCTGGAAGCAGACCAAACTATCACACCCAGCCTTTTGTTGGCTAAGAAGCAGTAGCCACATAGTTTCCTTATCAGACAGTTCTGTGGTTTTAATATTATTTTTTGGAAATTTAGCCTCAAATCTAATGCCCTACTTCTCTCAAAAATTCTTTGAGCCACTCAATGTCTTTATTAATCTTTTCTATTAAAATGTAACACAGATTCAGATAATTGAATTTCAAAAGCTTAGTGGATTATTATAAGGAAAACACTTTGTAACCATGACTCAGGATGAGAAATAAAACTTCCTAACTACCCCAGAAGCCAAACAAAACCTCTCCTTTCTCCCTAAAAGTAAACTCTAATCTGACTTTTAAGGTAATGACTTTCTTGCTTTTCTTTATATTTTTATCGTCCAACTCTATGTTCCTAAACACTACAGCATAGTTTAACTATTTTTAAAAACATCTCTTTTAAGTCTCTCTCTCTGTTTTCTCTCTCATCTTTTCACCCTCTCCCTCCCTCCGACTCTCCTTTGCTCCATTCTTCCTTCCTCCCCTCCCTAAAATTTATATCTTGAAGAACTGCATCATTTAGACTTTAGTTTCCCACATTATGTATTTTTTTTATTGTATCTCTACAGTGTATTTGAACATGTTCCACTGTTCTCTTCATTTCCTATAACTTGGAAATACATCTAAAGGACTGGTCATCTTCTGACTTGACTTGTTTTAAAAAGTACCTCATAGTTGGTGTTGCGTTCTTCCATCAGGAGGCACATAATATCTGGTTGTCTTTTGTTCTGTGAGTTTATCAGCATTTGATTCCCAATGCCTACTAGGCATTGCAATATGGCGATATTCTAATTCCATCATTCCTTCTCCAATAATTAGTTGGAATACATCTATAAAAAGACAGTTCACTGCATCTACCATGTAGTTACCTGGTGAAACAGTTCATACAGGATTCTGCTTAGTTCTTTTCCTTTACTTTCTAGGTTTCAAAATATTGAGTTGTTTTCCTATCATCTTCAAAAGGTGATAGTTAATTTCTTGGTATCATTTTGAACTATTTTAAGCCTAGTTGATACTTTCAAAGCTTTTATAGTTATTATCCTTATTGATACACAAATCGTTGCATCTTTACATTGAGAGCCTCTTCAAGTTGGCTTCTATATCCTTGTAGTCTTTGATAGCTTCATTGGTATCTGTGGTGACAAGATGTTTCAGGATCATCTCAAATTCTTTTTACCCAGACCTGGAATCAGACATTTCTCCAAAATGCCTGTGCTAGTTTGAAACTGTTATGTACTCCAGAAAAGGCCATCTTCTTTTAATCCATTCCTTTGGGTACAGACCTGTTGTAGATGGAACCTTTTGCTTAGGCTATTTCAATTGAGATATGATCCACCCCACTCAAGGTGGGACTTAATCTTTTTACCAGAGTCCTTTATGAGGTAATAAAAGATAGAGAAATCTCAGAAGCTCATGGAGAAAAGCCCAGAAGAAGCTAAGAAAAGATCCACAGAGAGGAAGCGACTGAAGCCAGAAGCTGAAAACAACTAACCCAGGAGTGAAGGACAAGCAGTCGCTGGCCATGTGCCTTCCCATATGACAGGTGTGTCCCAGATGCCTGCAGCCTTTCTTCAGAGAAGGTATCATCCCGCTGATGCCTTAATTTGGACATTTTCAAGGCCTTAGAACTGTAAATTTGTAAGCTAATAAATCTCCATTATAAAACCCAACCCATTTCTGGTATATTGCATTCCAGCAGCTTTAGCAAAGTAAAACAATACCCCTGGGTTTTTCTGTTTGCATGGTTGGTTGGTTTATTTCATTTTATTGTTTTTTGTTACTGTTGTTTTTTTAATGGGAGAAATTGTATTTACCAAGCATCATTTTAGCTTCAGGGGTGCTTATTGTTATTAGGTTAGAGGTTACTTCAGGCCTTTATAGTGTATTGAGCTAGAAAACCCTCTCTCTCTCTCCCTCTAAAAGTAGCTCATGATTGAATAATGATACTTCCAATTCAATTTCATTGTGGTAGGATAATGTATTAAGTTTTTCTGTCTTGTACCTCTATTTCATTTCTCTACCCTGAGAAGCTGGTTTCAGGATCACTAGTGATTTGGGGATTGAATCATGTCCCCCACAAAAGGCATTCAGGTCTTACCCTTTGTCCTGTGGGTCTGAACACATTTGTGAGTAGGACCTTTGAAGATGTTATTAGTTAAGCTGTGGCCAAACAGAAGGAGGGTGGGTCTTAATACAATGTGGCTGAAGTCCTCATAAGCAAAGGAAATTGGACCCAGAAAAAGAAGTCATGGGAACAACCGGAACATGAAAGTCAATAGAACCTGGAAGAGAAAGGAGAAGATAGCGGCCATGTGCACTGCCATGTGACAGAAAACTCAAGGACCAAGGGCACAGTCTTTAGGGAGTAAGCATCACCTTGCTGACACCTTGATTTTTGGATTTCTTCTAGCCTCAAAACCACAAGCCAATAAATTACTTTTGTTTAAGCCAATCTATTGTGTGCCATTTGTGTTAGAAGCCACGAAACCAAAACAATTAGGGAAGATGAAATGAAAATGTCACATAATTGAGTATTTGCCTGATCCCACATACATTCAAAACTATCTCAGTATAACAATATCAATATTAATACCACCAATCAAAATGATCATTGAAAACAGTTATGTGTCACCCATTTTCTCTCCATTTTTACATATTTACCTTGCCCCCTCTAGTCTACATTTAGTATTAGCTCTATAAGCAAATATATAATTAATATGTGCCCCCAATGTTGATGTCAATGCCTCTTTGGTCATTTTATCTGAAGCTCATTTTTCCAGGAAATTCCACTAAAGGGGCTTGTAGGGATAATATTTCCTGAATTCCTGCATATAGATAAGAGTTTGTCTGTGGCCTTTATACTAGATAGCAAATGCCTACAGGCTTCAGGCTTCTTTCATGGAGAATAACGCAATTAATATTTGCCCCTGTTGTTGCAGCCACTGTGCCCCTGGATCTCAAGGGTGGGGCTTTCTCCATGATCCTGTCCCACCTCTAGTTTTTGAGATCGTCAATAGTCTGGGTCCGTGACCATTCCCAGCTCCTTCCCCAAGGGTACAGGACTTTCCCCTTTCCCCGCTTCTGCAGGTGCACTGGGTATTCATCTGGGCCACTGTGGTGGCCACTCCCCTCTTTCAGGGATCACCAATGATACAGGCTTTTTCTTCTCCCACCCTGTCCTCAGCCTTGCTCCTGAGTGTGGGTGACTTCCATGGAGAAGAGCCGTGAGTGCATGTAAATTTGCCTTGTGGATGAAGATTCCAGTGGTTTTATACCCTCAAGCTAGTCCACATTCCATCTTTATCAGTTCCTTAGCTATGTCATGTGGAAGCCCTGTCTTCTTCCCACAGCCACAACGGAGACAGTGCTGACGTCCCATCTGTTCTGGGAGGCACCCACCTTGCCTAAGAATTCACATTAGTTGGTGGCCCCACAACCTCATCTTTTCAATTTGTTCAAGAAAAGTTATGATTTGGTAGATGATTTGGCTTTTTTTCTTGTGGTGGGTTGGAATCCATTCTCTTTCCAATTTTCTAAATTGCCAGTATATTTTTTAAAAAACCTAAACACACCTAAGAACCGTGATAAGCGTAATGGAAAAAATTTTTAAAAACCAAAGAGCATAGCAGGTTTAAGTTCAGTTAAATCTGAAGTGATGATTAAAAATAATTAATGATTGATCAAAAACAGTATCACTATCGCTTACACTAGCCATGTTTAGTGATTTTTCAAAACTGTCTAAGAATGTCTCACAAATCCTGTTTGTATGGAATTACAATTTAAAGTGGTCAAAGAAACCCCTGAACAAAACAAATTTGTCAGAAAGAATACCTTTTTCTTTAGACCAAAGGAAGGAAGCCACTAGCTACTACAGAAATGTGGATTATGATAAAGAACACAGCATAGCCAAATTTAACTTTACTTACAACCTTTATTTTAACCTAATTGCCCTGTTAGCCAAAGTTTACTTTACTTGATCATGAATTCAATTTTCTTTTCAGAAAAGAAATAACATATTACACAATATTTGAGTAAACAAAGTATTTTCTGGTCTAAGACAATTGAAAATAGCTCGCCTTTACTTGAAGGTTAATTCCCTTCTTCACCGTGCTTTACATTTCTGATTACATATTTTCTCTCCTCAAACAGGGAGTTCATATAATTTATTTTATCATGTATCAGCACTGGACTTCCCGAGGGCCTGGGACCCAGACATGCACTCCTTCTCTCAGCTTTCCTTGTCTCCAGGAGTCTCCTTCATCCTTTTTCCTGGACACCAGTGTTCACCAATTCACTATGCACATGATCAAACATCACCACAGTGAAGCTCCCAAGTTTACATTCCCTACTTTCAAATTGACAGCTCAGCTCAGAAAGTAACTGTCATTAAGTTCAAAGTTTGTTATTTCTTGAGAGAAGAGCTCATTGGCTTGGCTCAGGATAACAGTTGACCTCTGGTCTGTCATGTGGGGCCAAGGCGCCTGGGCCATGTCTGATGGTGGGCATCCTCAGGGGAGTGGGCATTTTTCAGAGGCAGAGCATCACTGAGGGTGGGGCAGGTATACAAAGAGCTTCGTGAGAGACTGAATATACAAACGGACAATGCCAAACCCTATATAAAAATAGAACTCTGGCCCACTCTTTGCAGCAACCAGTCTAGAAAGCTAAGCAGTCCAAGAAGGTAAACTACAATCCCTGTAGCAGCTGACCCCAAATAGCCCGGGTTTTATCAATCATTGAGAGCTTCCCTAATTTTTGCTCCCACTTCCAACTTAGGACCAACTGGAGAGAGCCAAATATGCTCCCCTAAGTCACATACGCTGCTCTTTTCTAGTTAGTCCACCTCCAGCTTCCTCATGCCAAAAACTCCAATCAGGGCCAACATGAAGTCATCCGTTTTTCCTACTGTACTTCCCCACTCCTCTGCCTGCCTCTGAGTCTCTGCCAAACACAAAGGTGACTTACTCCTTGCTTTAGTGAGTTCTGATAAATAGCTTTTGCTTGTTCTCATTTAGGTGTTCTTCATTTACTTCCACATTCCTGTATTTCGTGTTGTCGCTTGACCGTGTCTCTTTCTATGTATCCATTTCTGCATGGCTATGACACTCTAGGCCTGTAGGAGAAATGATTTGCAGAAATTTACTTGATTTAACCTGTTTATATGATACTGTCTCCTTTTCCTTCTGTAGGAATAAAACAGCAGTGTTTCAGTGGAAGAGTATGCATCACATATACCTCTCCTTCCAAATTATCAGATATTACCCTTTTATTGTCTTTGTTCATTGTTCATTTGTCTACTCTTTTTAAGTTGTAGGCAACTGATAGATATGTAAATTCTGTCTTGTCTGGTAGTGATTTTAATTGACTCCCTGCCAGCTGTGGAAAATCCAGTTTTGTCTCCACTTGCACTTCATCTCAACATTCCTTTACTCTATATGAATTTGTGCACTTTTGACTATTCCTTTGAACTGTCTGTAACATCTGCCTGGCTCCCTCACGTCATATGAGTAAAACATCAGCTATGTATCTGCATAGATACATAACTATACTTTGTATCTGCATATTCACCTTTTTTATGAACATTATCCTTTGTCACCAATATCACTTTTTAGAGTTCTCTTTACTTGGATCAGACTCACAGCAATCTCAACACCTATTTATCAAAAGGTTCTTTATCTTAAAAAGATAAAATACTTTATGGATACACTGCCATAAATTCAAGGAATCTTCAATACAATTAGGACTGAGACAAAACATTCAAATTCTCCTGTGGTTCCAATCCCTTTGTTGAAATTATGGTTGGTGATTTATGCCCCCTTAAAGGCCTGGTAACACGCGCCGGTACGTTCTCAGCCCCTAAAACAGTTCAAACAGGTGTTCAGTAAATACTTGGTAAACTAATTCATGTCTATAAAATGTAAAAGTAGTTTTCTGCCTACATTCCACTTAAAAAAAAAAAGAACAACTGGCCAATTAAATAAAAATGTTCAAACCTAATTTTTTCTTATGGCCCACAGAAAAAAACATGTTACATATTGTAAGTTAAATGAAAAGTATCTATATAAAGGAACTTAAAAGGAAAAAGCCAAACTTTGAGATGAAATCAGAACAACCTGAATCCCTAACATTTGTTTAAAAAAAAAATCCTATAATTCATTCAAAAAAAAAAAAGTAAAGGGGGAAAAATACCTTGCTAGTGCTTTCTCACCATTGAAGCAGAACTCTGAAATTCAGATGGCAAGACTCATTTATCTGAATTTGTGTGACATTTTACAATAGAAAAGATTAAGAAAGATACTGAGAGGCTCACAGAATTTTTGAGAGAAGTCGAGAACTAGGTTTGAGGTTAAATTTTCCAAAACAGTATTAAAACCACAGAAATATCTAAGGAAACTCCTGTGGCTCCTGTGTTTTAGCAACCTAAGGAAATGTGAAAGAAGAAAGATGATATGGTCCTTTTTATTGGTCATGGTATTTCTGTTAAGTTAAATTATTTCATCTGTCTCTTCTAGGCTGCTGCCCAGGCATTCCATTTTATTTTTTCCTTCAAAATATTTTAAAATTAAACTAAGGATTATTTTTCTCTCTTCTTAGAGATCCTTCTATTTAGTTTCTCCCAGGAAAGATGAGCCAGCCCAGGAAGACAGGCAAGGGATCGAGATGCAAACTGGAAGACTTCACCTGTCAAGATAATTTAGCACTTTCCACTGAGGTTATGGTTAGCTTTACACTGTAAAAATTCTTTGTTTATTGTAGTAAATCAACAGATGCTTAACATTTTTAGAATATTTATAGTGGGGTATCACTTTTTACAAAAAAAAATTTTTTTATTCTAACTTGTCACTAGATTGAGAGAACACCTATGCCTCGTCACTGATTGTGTTAATGAAGAAGAGTAAGAAACGGAGAAAGAGATTTTTTTTTTAAGGAGGAATAGTCTCTTTGAAATCAATTTTAAAATTCTATAACCGCTTCAAAAATGACTTGTCTTTGGAATGATTATTGATCTTATTTATGTTTGATCAAAACTAAAACAAAGCTTGAAGGGACTGTTCTTCTAAATGTGGTAGTAAAAGACGATTTTCAGGAAACGGTAAAATCATAATTTTCATGCAGATATGAAAATTAACATGTGTTAATGATTTTATTTTACTTATTTGCTATGAAGGAACCAGGTAGGTGTTATAAAGTTCAAATGAAAAGTCAGAAAAGCACAAATTTATACAGAGTAAAGGAATGTTGAAATAAATTGCAAGTGGAGACAAAACTGAATTTTCCACAGGAAAGAGGACGTCAGTTAAATCACTACCACAAACAGGAGAGCATTTACATATCCATCAGTTACCTACAACCAACAATGGTTGCAAGATAGTTAAAAAATGAACAGGGGTAGCATCTGATAACCTTTATGGATCTGTTATAAACAGTGCATCGTATTTCACTGAAAAACCAAAATATTTTCTTCAGTGGTTCCCTATGGAGGAATGGTACAGACAGGAACCATCATTACTAAAAAGGGTAAATGGCACTAAATGTCACCCGTTTTTTATATTTTCAAAGAACACCAAAAAATAAATGTGTTGTTTTAATGGTCTGCTCCTTCTTGTCTTCATTTTTATCACTACCTCCATGTTCCCAATGTCAGTTCTGATTATTTCCTTTATTTCTAAGATACATACAAAGGAAAAGTAGGGGACTGACAGGCACTTTGGTGCAAGAGCAAACAGAGCAAATACATAAGCAGCAAGAAAAGAATAAAAATACAAAGAGTATTTAATACGTTCTGTAATAAAAGCTTCCTACTTTGTGAGGGTGGACTTCTGGTGGACTACAACAAAAAAAATTGTAAATATTAAATGAAATAAAGCGTTACAGGTGTCAAGGAGCCATTGTAAACTGCCATCTTGAATATAAAGGAGTCTAATATTAAGTAAAACTCAACTGGCTTAGGCTATATATTGGTTTATTTTAGTTGATTGATTGTTTTGTTCCATGTGTAGATGCCAGGGGCTCATACTTTACCAATACCGTCAGGGATAAAAGCTAAGGAAAAGGGAATGAACAGAAGCTGGAGTGATTTAGAAAAAGACCAAACTATATTTTGGCATCTCACTTTATGCAGAGAAACATACATAGATCATGTTGGGAAACGATTTGACCTTTTTAAGTGACAAATTTAGATCAGTATAGAATTGATTTGAACATTTTTATGTCAGTGGAGGGGGGCAAACAGGGGGTAACACAAACATGATCACACAGGTTAAGTAATTGACCAGGTAGGTTTTTCAGGTATCAAGTCAGGCCACAGTAACTCTTCAGTATGTTTCATGTGGCTCACAGATTATTTTAATCTATTATTTAAAAATATAATGAGAATTTCAGGACAGGTTTAATACATTTGTTTTACTATTATCAATTGGAGATAAACTCTCATAGCAATTTTATGAGAAACCATCCCTCTACCTCAAATATTATCGTTAAACTACCAAAGGAAGATAGGAGATTATTTGGAAATACAATGACAAATACTTGTCATAAATGGCTCTGTTCTCAAATTCTATCTAGAATTTAGCAGACGTTGCTACTTCAGCTCAGCACTCTTTCCTGCTCAGATGAAGTGTGGCTTCAGAATATTATTTAATACCAAGCTTTAGGCAGCTTCTACCAGTCACTGTAGTTAAGAGACAAATTTAAACCTATTTGCCACCACTGACTTAGAATATCAATTATTGATTCTCTACCAAAGAGGCCAGAAGCTAAATGAACCAGTAAATCAAAAACCTGACTAGAAAAGAATATGAATTCTATTTTCTGGGTTTTCATGAACAACTTTTTATTGGCTTCACATCACCTTAGTTTAGGGTCCCCTTGGTTGTTCTAAACAATTATTACTGATCCCACAGAGGCTCCTCCAGGGTTTTTGGGTACCCTGGAACCTGAAATAGCAAGAACTGAAATGATATGAGTGGCATATTTGACAATCCTGCACTGTCAAACCTATATTTAGCTTCTCTCAAAGGGAGATGCACCCTCTAAAGCCACTCAACTGCATAGTCAGTATTTTCCATTCATAAATATCTTTTTTTAAAACTGCAGTCAGACTGTCTGATATTGGTAGATAATGTCACATTAAGTCTGTCCCTTATTACCACTCTACTTATAAATTGTGTCTTAAGCACAGTGCATCACCAACCCCAGCTTAACTCAAACTATGATAAACATAGGTATCTATCTTGATTCATTTGGTACCCATGTCTGTATCCCTCTTTCTTTATAGCATATGAATTCAACACATAATTATTCTCTTTCACCTCCATTTGTCATTCCTACATATCATTATTCCTGCATATTATACATGATTATGAGCACTTTAGCTCAAGATGACTTTTCATCTTCATTTTTCATTCCTACATTCCCCAATAATTATAGTGAGATATTAATCTATAGATCAATCATGAGACACTGAGGCTAATGACACAGGTATTACCAAGCTGGAAGGTGTCATTAATTAAATGGTGCTCTTTACTGGGCAATATCCATGTCAATAGCCTCCTCACTACAAAGTAAATGTTTCATTGGTTCCCTATTTAGACTCAAGTCTTCTTACACCAGTATTTTTTGTGACCTTAGGACTTTCATTCTCCCTTTCCATTCCCTTGTCTTCCTTTCCCTTCCTTCCTTAAATGTTCATTTATAAGGATGTAGAAGGTGATAGATACTGCTGCATAGAGACGACAAAAAGCCAACTTCCAGGCCTTCTGAATCCCAAAAATAAGTACCACTTAAAGCACTGTGATCAGTATTAAGTGGAAGCTTTAAAAATATTTTTGGGGGGGGCCAAGAAGATACAGTACTTAAAGCTTCTTGGGTATGTTAGGGAAAACCTTGTATATTACTTTTCTAGGACTCCCATAACAAATTACCACAAACTGGGTAACTTAACACAAGATAAATGAAGCACATGTAAAGATGAACTCCTGCCTTCCTCCCTTGTAGAACTCTTGGTCTGGAAAATCACTGTCTGTTAAGGAAAGAAGAAAAGATGGGAAACATTCATTTAGCTTCCATTCTAAGACATTAGCTAGACACACAAGCCGTTTTATGCACAAATAGCTGCAAATTGAAATGAGGAGACTCGGGCAAGATGGTGGCATAGAGAGGAGTGGAAGCTAAGTAGCCCCCCTGGAACAACTACAAAAAAACAGAAACAACTAGTAAATAATCCAGAATAACTGCCAGGGGGGGGGACAAACGAGACCATCCATTCATCATACACCAACCTGAACTGGGAGGAATGCCTGAGAACACAGCATAAAATCTGTAAGTAAAACCTGCGGAACCAAGTCATGAGCCCCCTCCCCCATAGCTCGAGCTGCAAAGCCTCGTGGTGCCAGAGAGAAGCTCTCTCCCAGCAAGCAAATATAGCTCAGCTGAGCTCCAACTGGGGTTTTAAGTAGCGAGGGTGAACTTCTCAATACAGGTACACATTCCCAAAAGCAGACAGAAGCTTTGGGTGACGACTGACCTGGGAGAGCCGGAAGATCGCCTTGGACTGGGTCTGAAGGGGACTATCTGTTTCTTTTTTGGCTCAGTGGAGAAAGCCCCAGTCATTTTCAGTTTCCAGGGCTGTGACTGGGGGAAGGGTGGAGACAGCACAAGCAGAGAGCGAGACCACTGAAATGCTAATGACCTCCACCTGAGGGGTCTGTCTTCTCTAGGAGGAAAGGGGTGGGGCCCTTTCCATTCAGAACCAGACCCCAGAGCCTGGGGGAACACGGCCATACCTCCTCACAACAGTCAAGAATTACACGCTAACAGGCATCACCTGCTGGGTAGAAAAGCACAGTGACCTGAGGCATCAAAGGGTGGAGTAATTTTCTAAGACACACCCACAGGGAAACCAGATATTGAATATTTCTTCCCTCTGGGACCTGAGCCTGTTCTGGTCTGGGAAAACCTGATTTGGATAACCAAGGAAACCATGCTTAGACAACAGAAAATTACAACCCACACTAAGAAAAACAAAGTTATGGCCCAGTCAAAGGAACAAACGTACACTTCAACTGAGATACAGGAATTTAAACAACTAATGCTAAACCAACTCAAAAAGTTTAGAGAAGATATTGCAAAAGAGATAGAGGCTGTAAAGGAAGCACTGGGCATGTATACGGCAGAAATCAAAAGTTCAAAAAAACAACTAGTAGAATCTATGGAAATGAAAGGCACAACACAAGAGATGAAAGACACAATGGAAACATACAACAGCAGATTTCAAGAGGCAGAAGAAAACACTCAGGAACTGGAGAACAAAACACCTGAAAGCTTACACACAAAGGAGCAGATGGAGAAAAGAATGAAAAGATATGAGCAACGTCTCCAGGAATTCAAGGATGAAACAAGTACCATAATGTACGCATCACTGGTGTCCCGGAAGGAGAAGAGAAGGGAAAGGGGGCAGAAGCAATAATAGAGGAAATAATTAATGAAAATTTCCCATCTCTTATGAAAGACATAAAATTACAGATCCAAGAAGCACAGCGTACTCCAAACAGAAGAGATATGAATAGGCCTACGCCGACACTTAATAATCAGATTATCAAATGTCAAAGACAAAGAGAGAATCCTGAAAGCAGCAAGAGAAAAGTAATCCATTACATACAAAGGAAGCTTAATAAGACTATGTGCGGATCTCTCAGCAGAAGCCATGGAGGCAAGAAGGAAGTGGTGTGATATATTTAAGATACTGAAAGAGAACAACCGCCAACTAAGAATCCTGTATCCAGCAAAGCTATCCTTCAAATATGAGGGAGAGCTCAAAATATGTTCTGACAGACAGACAATGAGAGACTTTGTGAACAAGACACCTGTCCTACAGGAAATACTGAAGGGAGCACTACAGGGTGATAGAAGACAGGAGTGCGTGGTTTGGAACACAATTTTGGGAGACGGTAGCACAACAATGTAAGTACACTGAACAAAGGTAACTATGAATACGGTTGAGAGAGGAAGGTGGGGAGCATGTGAGACACCACAAGAAAGGAGGAAAGATAAAGACTGGGACTGTGTAACTTGGTGAAATCTAGAGTATTCAACAATTGTGATAAAATGTACAAATATGTTCTTTTACGAGGGAGAACAAGCAAATGTCAACCTTGCAAGGTGTTAAAAATGGGGAGGCATTGGGGGAGGGATGCAATCAGCATAAACTAGAGACTGTAACTAATAGAATCATTGTATTATGCTTCCTTTAATGTAACAAAGGTTACATGCAGATAAGAGGGGGGATGGGGAGGCATGTTAGACACTTGACATTGGTGGTATTGTCTCATTCTTTATTCTACTTTAAGGTTATTTTTCCTTTTGCTGCTTCCTAGCTGTCATTTTTTTTTTTTTTCATCTTTCTTTTGCCTCTCTATCTTCTTTGACTCTCCCTCCTGCCTTGTGGAAGAAATGTAGATGCTCTTATATAGATAGTGGTGAAGGTGGTGAACACATAAATGTATGACCATGCAGAAAACCACCGATTATTTACTTGGGATGGTATGTATGGCAAGTGAACAAAACCATATTAAAAAAAAATGGGTTGATGACAAAACCTTGAGGGCAATATACTGAGTGAAATAAGCCAGACACATTAGGACAATTATTGCAGGGTCTCACTGATAGGAACTAATTATAATATGTAAACTCATAGACATGAAATATAAGGTACCAAGATATAGGACGAGGCTTAAGAATGGGGAGTGGTTGCTTAGTATGAGCAGAATGTTCAATTAGGATGAACTTAAATGTTTGGAAATGAACAGGGGTGTTGGTAGCAAGATGTGAGAATAACTAACAGCGCCGAATGGTGTGTGAATGAGGTGGAAAGGGGAAGCTCAGAGTCATATATGTCACCAGAAGGAAAGTTGGAGGTCAAAAGATGGGAATGTATAAAACTGAATCCTATGGTGGGCAATGTCCATGATCAACTATACAAATACTAGAAATCGCTTCCATGAACCAGAACAAATGGATGACAATACAATTAGAAGTTAATAATACAGGGGCATATAGGGAAGAACTAAATACCTATTACAACCTATATACTACAGTTAGTAGTATTTCAACATTTTTTCATAAACAGTAACAAATGTACTATATCAATACTACGAGTCAACACTTGAGGGGGGTTGGTTAGGGATAGGGGAGGATTAGAGTTTCCTTTTCTTTTTTTCTTTTTTTCATCTTTCACTTTATTTCTTGTCTGGAGTAATGAAAAGTTTCTAAAAATTGAACAAAAATTAAGTGTGATGGATGCACAGCTGTATGAGGGTACCCAGGGGCAAGTGATTGTACACTTTGGATCTTTGGATAATTGTATGGTATCTGAACAATCTCAATAAAAATGAAAAAAAAAAAGGAAAAAAAATTGAAATGAAAAACAAAGTAAAACAGCTAAAACAAGTAGGAAAAGAGCTTCCTTTCTGAATTACACACAAGGATTCCCTCTGGATATCCAAGCCTACTGGTATTGAAAAACAAATATAGTCTAGCAAATTCAGAAAGAACTTATTAAGACAAGAGAATGTTTCAGTACCAGTCAGCAGTGAACATTCAAGGGCCTTTAGTCTACTCTAATGGTTCCTTAAAAAGAGCAATGAACCTAGAAAGCCTGCCTGGAGCAAAGGATTCCATGAAAGTTCAGAAGCCACCAAAGGCAGAAATGCCCTCCCAGTACCACAACTGAATCAAGGTGTTTTATATTCAAGTTAAGTCAACAGGAAAATGTCAAGAGTCTTCTCACAGGAAATGAAAAGAATGTGCATCATCAAATACCACTAAAGCAAAAAGAAGCCCAAAATAGGTCTTCATGACTGAACAGCCATTTGCCACTTAGAAAACACAAATGGCCGTGTCTCATCCTGCAGAGCACATTAAGTGAAGAGAATTCATCACTGGGAACTGTCAGTTCTCTACTTCAATGCCAGCCAAGTTGAGCCATAGCCTGGATGTGAGCATACAAATTAGTCTGATGGGATTCAGTTTAAAAAAAAACAGCATGGGTATTTAGTAATTGATATCTATTTATCTATTTAATCATTTTGCCTTTTTTTTTTTTTAGTTGGAACAGAATCTGTAAAAGCTTGAAATCTGCATAGTAGAGAAAGATACTCAGCTGCCAATGTCCTTGTACGTGTCCAAGTTCATCTCTTTTACAGTTTAGGATGTGTGATGTGAGGTTGAGAAATGTGGACGTGCTCCGAAAAGTCCAAGGGACAGGGAAGGTGGCATGGGCAGTGGCAGTCAGCAGATCACTTTTCTTAGGATACCACTGAGGAGAATTTTCTGCCAACTTCCGGGCCTGACTTGGGTATCATTTAAGCACTAACCTCCAAACCCGTCCTTTCAGGACCAGTTCCTTGTTCCATTCATCTTGGATTCTGAAATTGTTTCTGAGCTCCTCCTGTACCCCAGTTCTTGAGGACTGAGACGCTTGTCCTCCAGACATCTCATTGTGGCTTCCTAACAAAGAAAAGACAACTGCCCCATGCAGGAATTTTTTGTTACAGTTACAATTGTTTAGAACATAAGCACAGTACAGAAGGCGATGTGTGTTTTTCTTTCTTTAAGTAATGAGAACATAAATCATGCTCAGATTTCACACTTTCATTATTGACTAACATTAAGTTGTAGGAGCTAACTCTGCCATATGGCCATTTGAGGGAAAATAAAAAAGTGTGTGTAGGGAAGATGGATAGTATAACCAAGACTTAGCACATCTAGTTAGCAAGTCCAGGTTGTGAGTTTATGGCTTAAGTGTACCAAGTTTATCAAGTCTGTGTCCCAGTACCAGTTCTGAGATGATGTTCTTCTTAAATAAAATTAAAGACTGCAAGCCAGAAGCAAGACATAACAGATTCACCAGCTGTGAGCATACTGTTTACAGACTGAACTTAGGGACAAACCATTCTATAGTATAATTTATGACAGAACTGAAGAAAATACACTTTGACAAAAAAGGTCTCAAAAAAAATAAGCAGCTAGCATTCCAGACAGGATCTCTCCCCTCATTAGAGTGCAACCATTCTGAGATACTTTCTTCCCTCCCTTAACCATCTCAAAGTTTACATTTGCTCAGATTAATTGTGATTTTTCTTCAGTAGGAACAAGCAAGGACCAAGACAAATGGGACTTCAATCTATTTCTACACATACTTGCTTCAGTCTTTCTGGAAACCACAATTTTACATGGTGCCAGGGAAAGTGTTGAGGACTAAAACCTTCATTTTTTTAAATTGCCCTTGGCTATGAATTTACCAGTTCAATAAATAGATTATATTTACGTAGCATGGCCATGTATGTCACTGAGTACTTTTAAAAATAAGCAGTACATTCTCTCTGTAGTAACCTTGGAGTAGAACTATATTATGAAATTGAAAATGGAGCTTGAACCAATTCTATGAATGATTCTGATAATTTTTATCAGTTATTTGCGTACTTCAAAGACACGTATTTCGTATATTAAAATTGGTTTTGGGAGTGAATTCAATGATTTAGAAAACTGAACTAAATTTTATTTTGGCTCCAATGACACTGCTACTGAGTGAAGCACTTGGAATACAAAGACTTAGAAGATGCTGCCCCATCTCCAAGTAGCTCAGAGTCTTTTGGGTTATTGTAAAGTCTTCCATTCCTTATTTCTGATATACCCTATAGCAAATGTTTAGAGAAGTCATAGAAACATGGAATTTAAAGACAGAAAAGTAACAGTTTTAATTCTTCAGGGCCATGGATTAAAGAAAAGAGGGAAAATTTATTGCTGCAAATAAAATTAAAGACATCTATTTCTTTCTGCACTGATATAATGGTTAGGTTCATGTGTCAACTTGGCCGGGTGACCCAGCTGTCTGGTCAAGCAAGCACTGGCCTAACAATTGCTGCAAGGAGTTTGTGGCTGGTTAATAAACCAACAGGCTGGTTTATTAAATCATCAGTCAATTGACTGCCGCTGTGACTGATGACTCACCAAAGGGCGTGTCTTCCACAATGAGAGAATGCAATTGGCTGGATTTAATCCAATTCATCAGTGGAAGACTTATAAGCCAGACAGATAGAGGACCCTCACTTCTTCTTCGGCTGTCCAGTAAAGTGTTTCCCAAGGAGTTCGTCAAAGTTGCCAGTTCGTTTCTTGAGGAGTTCATTGGACATCTTCCTTGGAGTTGACAGTTTGCTGACTGCTCTACAGAATTTGGATTCATGCATACCAACAGTTGCGTGAGTCACTTTTATAAATTTTATAGTCATAGATACCTCTCATTGATTCTGTTTCCCTAGAGAACCCTAACTAATACAACTGAGATAAAAACATCTTAAGAGGTTACAAAAAAGATTTATTGCCTTCTTCATTATATCAGTAAGATGAGTATATCATTAAATAAATGAAGTCCTGGCTATATTTAAGAACCACCCATTATGTTTAGATTGAATCAATTTTTTCCACATTGCCTGGTCATATTTAAGAAAACTGAAATTCAAATTTGTTTCCCCAAAACATTTTAATTCATCATCTCCCACAGCCTTCCTTTTGTAGTAGAAATCCTATTAACTGTAGAGTTCCTTTAAGAATTAAAGAAACAGGAAAACACAGCATTGAAGGATGTCTTTACATCTTACTTCATTCAAATAATACAGTCAATAGATGATTGAAATTCTAAAAATTAAAATGAATTTAATATTTTGAAACTAACATAATTAATTCCTAAAAATAGAAATTAAAATTAAAGTAACAATATTTTGAATGTACTAAATGACACTGAATTCTACATTTTAAAATAATTAACACGGTGAATTCTGCATTATATATTGTTCTAGTTTGCTAATGCTGCCAGAATGCAAAACACCAGAGATGGACTGGCTTTTATTTTTTTTTTAATTTTTTTTATCTCCATTTTATTGAGATATATTCACATACCACGCAGTCATACAAAACAAATCGTACTTTCGATTGTCCACAGTACCATTACATAGTTGTACATTCATCACCTAAATCAATACCTGACCCCTTCATTAGCACACACACAAAAATAACAAGAATAATAATTAAAGTGAAAAAGAGCAATTGAAGTAAAAAAGAACACTGGGTACCTTTGTCTGTTTGTTTGTTTGTTTCCTTCCCCTATTTTTCTACTCATCCATCCATAAACTAGACAAAGTTGAGTGTGATCCTTATGGCTTTCCCAATCCCATTGTCACCCCTCATAAGCTACATTTTTATACAATTGTCTTCGAGATTCATGGGTTCTGGGTTGTAGTTTGATAGCTTCAGGTATCCACCACCAGCTACCCCAATTCTTTAGAACCTAAAAAGGGTTGTCTAAATTGTGCATAAGAGTGCCCACCAGAGTGACCTCTTGGCTCCTTTTGGAATCTCTCTGCCACTGAAGCTTATTTCATTTCCTTTCATATCCCCCTTTTGGTCAAGAAGATGTTCTCCATCCCACGATGTCAGGTCTACATTCCTCCCCAGGAGTCCAATTCCACATTGCCAGGGAGATTCACTCCCCTGGGTGTCTGATCCCACGTAGGGGGGAGGGCAGCGATTTCACCTTTCAAGTTGGCTTAGCTAGAGAGAGAGGGTGGATTGGCTTTTATAAAAGGGGATTTAATTGGTTACACAGCTACCGTCTTAAGGCCATAAAGTGTCCAAGGTAACACGTCAGCAATCGGGTACCTTCACTGGAGGATGGCCAATGGTGTCCGGAAAACCTCTGTTAGCTGGGAAGGCACATGGCTGGCATCTGCTCCAAAGCCCCTTTCTTCAAAGTGTCCCTCTTGGCTGTAGCTCCTCTGCAAAATGTCACTCACAGCTGCACTGAGTTCCCTCTGCCTGTCAGCTCATTTATATAGCTCCACTGATCAAGGCCGACCCTGAATGGGTGGAGTAACACCTCCATGGAAATATCCAATCAGAGTCATCACCCACAGCTGGGTGGGGCGCAGCTCCAAAGAAACACTCAAAGACATCTAACCAAAACTGATAACGTCTGCCCACACAACATTACATCAAAGACAATGGCATTTGGGGGACACAATATATTCCAACTGGCACATATATATATTTTTATCACAATAAAAAAGATTAAGGTAGATACATATTCTGAAGAATTCCTTGGTCTTTCACAGACAGTTTCAAGGATAGGCACATAGTGAGATAATTATATGTGATGTGAGAAGTAACAAAATGTCCCACTCTACCTACCTCCAAAAAAGTGTCATAAGATTACAAAGGTTCCAATTAAAGGACTACTACTACAAGTCAAAAGCTTGTAAATTTCACCTATAATTATTATTTTGGTTGAGATTAATTAAGAAAATAGCAGTCATATTCATCCCTTGGGATGCTAGGTCACAGGAGAGGCAGGATTTGAAACGGGAAAGTGGTCCACAGCAGAGTAATAGGTTTCAAACATTCTGTTCACATACGTCATCATAAGGACATAGTTTCCAGCATACTGTGTGTATTAACACTTTAAAATAACTGGATCGACCCTTTAAATGTATCCAACAGTGTATAGATAGCACCGTAATTTGATATTCCCTGTCATCCATTTTTAATCAATGCATGAACAATTTTACATTTGATTTTTACAGGTTGAAATCACATTTCATGTTAGTTGTCCTACAAAATTCTATTTTACTGTAATATTTATATGTGAAAGTGTTACTGAACCCCCACCATATCATATTTCTTTGCAAAAACTATACATATATATCTATTTATACTTAAAAGCATTTTTCTCTGCCCCTAAGGCTCTAAAATGTTATTTAAAAATTCAGCTTGATTGGGCTTTATTATAATTATTTTTAGTGTACAATTATTCAAAATCTGTAAGTACATTAAGCATTATAAACATTTTAACCCCAAAACAGAATTAGAAATTCTCTTAATGGTATGGGTGGGAGCAGGGATTATACTGCCTTGATTAAAGGCAGCTTCCTAGATCATTTCAAATTGGCCCTTTATTTGGTGCATGTCTTTTAACATCTTGGGGCAATGGAACATAGTAAGATTATGGATGGATGAGAGGGATACCTTATATTTGCAGTGAGGGAGAAAGGGAAAGAGAAAAGAAATGTAGGAAAGCAAAATTGATTGGCACTTCAATTGCAGGCACCTTAGGCAAATCAATTTTACAAAAGAGTATACATGTTAATTGAGGTTCTGGAAATTGATTCTCTTAATATCATCCATGCCAGGATATCCCTAAGAAATTTTCATATCCTGCGGAGTACTTCAGTTTGAACTGCAATAATAGGGTGCAGCATAGGAATGCATTCTGGAGATTTTTTGCTAGGAGTAGTTGATATTAGTTGAAGACCATGTTAAATGCCAAAAGGGCAGGAGGAAGGGAGGTACTGAGCAGGAGGAAGTTCTCCTAAAGGAAGGCTCAACAATCATCACAGCTTTGCTATGTTTGAAGCTTACTGCCAATACTTTCCTGCATATGCACTCACTTTATGCTCTGAAACATGAAAGAAATGAGTTCCTCTCAGTCTTTGAGAAGACGTTGGATGAGATAAGCCCAAATGTAAAAAGAGACACATAAAAAAAAGACAAAATTCTCCTCTTAGGGAGATATTCTGGGAAACTTTGTTTAGAGATTCATTTTTAAGATTTAATGTCTATCATGCTAGCCTTAATTTTTCTTCAGCTAAAGAAATACCAGAGGGCTGCAAGCAAATCATCATTTATCTTATGTCTTGTCACAACTAGAGTTAATTATCCCTCTGTCAATTATTTTAAAACCACTTTGCCCTCAAGCCTTGTATGTAAGTTGTGTTGGCATAGTTACCCAACACATTATACCAAGCATATTGATCCTATAACTCTTCAAAGCAATAATTCCAGTTCCAATACTAATCCAATCAAGGTTTAAAATTATAAACCATGATATTGGTTTCTGGGTCTAGAAATTAATTACCATGATGAGTTTTTGAAGCTAATGGCTAATTTCTCTAAATAACTGTTAAAGATTCAACAGAAAATATTAAAGAGGAGCATACAGGAGGCACCAAGTCTTGTGCCAACAGCTGAAGTAATAATGGATCAAAGAATGTCTTTTATAAATATATCAACTCTCAAGATCAGCATCCCCCAAAGCCCTGGGCTCAAATTTACACCAAATATTCATTCAAGCAAGAAGTGCTAGGTGAGGACAAGTCTGACTCCATCCTTGCCCCAGTTGGCCTTGCAAGTGGTCAGGAGTCTCTCTCTTTAGATAAACAGGTCTCAGAACTGCGTTTTTTGAAAGAGGTAAGATAGGTTGGGAGATACAATTGTTGCCAGGATCAAATATGACATTGGGCAAAATATGTGGAGAGGAAAGTGTTCTATTCAAACAACATAGCACAGATGAAAGAACCCAAGATGGGAACAAATGACTGAAATTAACAGCTCTATAATTTCACTCAAGTCACATAGCTTCTGTGTATCTCAGTTATTTTAGGTAGAGCCATGGTTCTCAACTGGGAGTGAATTTGCCCCACAGGGGACATTCGGAAATGTCTGGAGATATTGTCACAAGTTGGCTGGGGGATGGGGAGTATGGGGGATGGGGAGCATTGAGTGGATAAAGGCTAGAGATACAAACATCCTATAATTCACAAGACAGCTCCACAACAAGGAATTATCTGACCCAGGATGTTAATAGTGCTGAGGCTGAGAAAGCTTGTGGTAGAGGATGGACATGCTCAAACTGCCCTGTCTTTCCTGAGAAGCTGTTATGAAGAACAAAGGGATAAAGGATGTGAATGTTCCAGAAATCCATTTATTTCTAAAACTGATGTGCTATTATTACCATATTATTTATTTCCCTTTACCCTCAGAGCTCCTTTCCCCTGATGACTAATGCAAGGAAGCCTCTTCTGATTGTCTTGGCCTCTTCAATCCAACTCCCTGCTCAGGTTCTCTATTCAGAGCCTGTCTCCTTTCCCAAATCACATGCCTCATAAAAATATCTTTACTAAATGGCCTAGTTTCTCTGGATAGTTTTAGATCAAGTTTTCCAAGAAACTAATTTTTGAGTTGATGACTCAAAATATAATTTCTGCTAATAGTCTAATATGTATTCAAATGGAATCAAAGTATTTTATAAATACAAGAGTTTAGAGCGCCCCCCTCCTTTTTTTTTGCAATGATTTTCTAAATGTGGGTGGCAGAATCAGAATCCTAAGGTACTGGGGAGGCACCAAGATGGAAGCAGTGAGGGGCAAGAGGAAGGTAGAACAGACTGCTTTGCATGTCTTCCACCCATGTTTATGAAAACAACTCAGCTTTTATTTATTTGACATATAGTGGTCTCTTACAAGCTTTAATTTTTACAAAAAATTTCCACTACTAAGAAAAAAGTCCAGAAAGCCACTAATCTCATCAGTTTCTATTTTTATAAAGAAGGACCCTGAGGCTACAGGCACCTTAGGGACAGATAATAAGAGGTGAGAAATAGCATCAATCTCAGAACCAGCGTTTCTGATTCCCAGTCCAGGGCTGTTTCCGATGGGGCCATGTTGCCTCATAGATAATGACTGCACTGAATAGGAGGTTTTAATGGCCTAATGCAAAAGAATGACTCACGTGAGAATTTCCATGCCTGTAACAAAGATGTGAGGGGAACATTTTCAAGCAGGAGGTTTTTGAGCCTCCTCAAACAATACACAGTCTGAGTTCACTTACTCTACCAATAGTTTGGATTAGGAGGTCACATCAACAAGGAAACCATCTCTGCACTTGTTTCTTGTTTTCACATCATTCCCTTTTGTGGCAGTGGAATGAATCGACACAGCATGGCCTCCAGATTTGCCTGTATCCTGTGTCCCCAAACCAAGACAGTCATGCAAATCTCCTGGGGGAGCTTGTCCTACAAGAAGAGCCAGAATCTCCAGGAGTAGGGCCTAGAAATCTGCATTTTGGCTTGGCAATCACTAATACCGCACAAAAATAATTGGTTGTAAAGGAAATTTTTTAACTGGGAGGAGTAAAGAACTGATGTGATCAATCTTTCATTGGTATTGCCATTGAATCAATCAGTTGTTCCATTATCCTATAGACATATTATGTAGTTCCTCCACAGTATAAAGGAGGAAAGATTTTCCCTCCCTGCAGAAATGCCCACAAGGCTGACAGTGTGCCCTTCTCTATGGCAGGGTCAGTCCCAGCTGGCACTTCAGGGCCACTGAGACCAGTGCCCAGGCTACCCCTCCTTTCAGCATTCCTCCTATGGAATAACCACAACTGTTGAGCATCCAAATGGCGTTTCATATCTGCACAATATTTTATTTTCATTTTATTGATCATTTCTCCATACAACCCTGCAAGGTAGGCCTGAGACATCACCCTCAGACTATAGATGAAGAAACAGCCACATGGAAGTTCTGGGTCACACAGCAGGGAGAACACTGAATCTGTCTAGAGGCTCTGACTGCTTCCATCTAATCCATTCTACATTGCTGGATATCCCCATTTGCCCCTATAAATCCACTCTCATCTGTGCCCTGAGAAGCTGAAATATTCAGTGGACTGCCTTGCCTCTGGCTTCCATTTCAGTTTGGCCATTGGAAAGCACTAGAAAGAGACCCAAAGCAGGGAGGAGACTGGGTTGGGTTAATTTCCTTGGTTCTCTTTCTGAGGGGTCACTTAAGGACAGCTGCAAAGCTGAACAAAAAGCCACCACTCCTGTCAAAGTCATGACTCTCCTTTCAGATTCTGGTGAAGGCTCCCTTCCCCTGCCCTTTAGGCCAAACAGTGGCAACTACTCACCATTACTAGCCCCAAGACACCACCTTATTCCTTTTGTTTGCCTTTACCTACAGATTTGTAAATAGTTTCTTTATTAAACCCTCCTCAAACTACCCTGAGTATGTCATTTGTTTTCCTGCTGGGAACCTGACTGACTCAATAATGGAACGTCCATCTAAGGCTGCCATAAATTTGCAAATACAACTTGCCTTAAGCAAAGCTGGTACATGAAAATTTAGACTTATTGAATCAAAGAAGTTTTAAAACAAAATGGATGCATCCTTTTTCAAATTTCATGAAAGTGATGATGCTTTCACCAGACCAAAGCACTTATGTGGACTCACACATACACACTCACACACACTTTTGTCTAACAAGTCAGTGGTTTCACAGGTCTCTGAAGCTATCCGAAGAAGGAACCAGGTTATGAAGACCAACCTGAGAAGTGGCCTCCTGCTCAACTTCTTCATTTTATGGATGAAGAGTCAGAAGCACATGTCACAGATCAAATGGATAGTTACTGGCAGAAATGGGAATTAGAAACCAAGCTTGCCTCCAGATGCTCAGTCTAACACTTTTTCCTCTGCAGTGAACATAAATGTTAAATTGAGACTAGTTAATTTTAAAAAGGATTACTGAGGGCTTCATGTGAGTAGCATACTCAAGTACATTTATATTTTTAAAAAATTACTCAGAAAAGAAGGAACACCTGTAAGCATGAAACAGATCCTGCTCTGAAGTGAAAGAATAAAAATAAGGGGAGTTGGCATTTTATTTTCTGGGTTATTTTCGTGACCAGCAAAAATTCAACTCTGACTTTTATCTTTTTGATAAATCCAGGATTATCCCAGAAGGCAAGGAGACATTTATTTGCCCAGAGATCTGTGGATTAAGCTGCCGTTTTCTGAGAGCAGAGGGAGAGGAATAGTGGCAGTGAACTGCTGCCTCTGAAATGTAGTGTGGCAGCTTTACGATGATTGAAAGTAGACATGGCCTGGGTAGGAGAAGAATTATCCTCTCCTGTTGCACTTACTGTTACCCGGCACCATCTGCAGTGCTGCAGATGCCCGAGGATGGGGCACAGAGAGCACTGGCATTAGGAGACCTGGTAGGTCTGGGCCCCATTACCAAACAAGGAAGCTGGAGCAGCTGCTATTAGGAATTGCCTGATTCTCTAAAGCCAGTATACTGTTAATGGGATGGAGCAGGTGGAGAATTTCTTTCTTCTCATAATTTCAAAACCCAAAAGAGCTCTGAAATGCAACTATTATTACTTTTTTTCAAACCTGATGCAAAATCATTTGGAGGCAATGTTTATCCCACTTAACATGAATGAGCATAATTTTCACTGCAAAAATATTATTTTGATTAATGGGTATTGCTCTGGACCTTATAATGATATAATAATATATATGTTTATGGATGGTATTACCTTTTTAAAATAAGAAATAAAAACTGATAATAATTCTGAGAAACATCTGGTTCCAAGGATTTTAGGTAAGGGACTGCAGACCTTCATTGTCCATGAAACACAAAGCTAGAGTCTTTGGAATGGTCAGGTAGAAGAGGGGCTTGCCTGGTTAGCCTGGTTTATGCAAGAAAAGCCACAAGATGAGCTGATATTTGAGGCCTTGGGACGCCTCTTATAGCTCAGCTCTCCATTTGTAATGTCTGAAATCCAACAATTAAAACTCATTCTTTTAATTTTGTGTGCTGTTAAATGGACTATAGATGCCCTAGAAAGGAAACACTTAAACACTACAAGTTATTTATATCTCGGTGTAAGTTTTTAAAAGGAGGAAAGAAGTTTAGAAGGAAACTCACTACCTGACAGAATAGAGGAAGTGCCTTTGTAGAAAGGGGAGGCAAGCTCATCCTACCACTTGGGGACCAGCAAAACTGCCCCAGACATTTTCTGTGGTCCAAAGCCAAAGGGGAAGGTCACCCCAGCTTCCATGGGACCAATGCAGAGGGGTCAGAAATTCAGAAATGCCACTGATAAGATTCTCTGCAATCAAAACAATGCCTACTTGACTAATCATAATTTTATATATATATATATATATATATATGTATATGTATATATGCATATTTATGTATATATGTATAAATATATACATATATTAAAAACAAAAATATTTTTAAAAATTATATATAATTGTATATTATATATATTTTCACAGGTGAATACTCAAGGTCGGAAACAGGACCCCCATGAGCTGAGGATAACCACCCATAAGCTCGAGGAAGTGAGATGACCCACTCAGCTGGGCAGAAGAGCCGGGATTGAAAGACACCTTTGTCTGGTACATAAACTCAAACATATACCCATTGCATTCCTGGATAACATTTTTTAAGACCCTTTGAATACGAAAATCTATTAATAAGAAGATAGGGAGAAGGAAAAGAGGCGAGTTCACAGCCCATTTATTTCCCCTTTTCTTGTCTGGAGGATCTAGTTTAAACCAGCATACAGGGAAAGCCTACTAAAATGGGAACACCTGCGGTCGCAGTTGACTCGTCTGGGGGGGGGTGGCGGCCGGTTGCTAAATCCTAGGCTCTCAGGACTGCTCGGAGGGTACCAGCGGCGGGGGCTCTTTCCCGGAGGCGAGGGCGAGGCGGGGGACTTGGCCAGGTCCCCGGCGGTGGCGTGCAAAGTATGGAGGGCGGCGAAAAAGGAACAGGCGGGACACGTTTCTTTTAGGGTGAAGAAGCCAAGAGAGAGTTTATTAGGGGAGAGTATCAGCTTATATCGGGCGGTCTAGAGGGCGGGGTAGCTGTAGAGGTTAAAGGCTTGGATTGGTTCTGAGAGGGCGCGGAGGTTGTTTGAAAAGGGGCGGGAGTTGCTCCGGTAACGGGGAGTGGGCAGGCGAGGTAAAGGGGGCGGTTTTTTCCGGCAAGCTTCCCCTGACGGTTTTACTTTGGGGTGAGGAAATGGGGCCTGCATTCGGCTCCACTTTCTCAGGCCCGGGGGGCCATGGAGGGCGCTACCACCCGTGCCCCACTACCTTTCCTAGGGGCTGATCAGTTCCCCTGGCCCAGGCCCGCCAAGTCAGAACTCGATAACAGTGTCCCGCATTTCCCCCTTCTTTTCTAATTAGAGGAAGAAGCTTACCGGAGAGATCCGCCAGGGGATGAGGGAAAGGGGAGGTGGGGGAAGGGATAGGGGTAGATGGTAGTTAGGCTGGAGCTCGACGTTGGTGCGGCGCCCGGGCGTTCGAGAGGGGCCTCGCTGCTTGCGGGATGGACGAGGGTGGCGACGCTGTGGAGGGTCAGCTTCTTCAGTGGAGGCAAGTTGTTGATACTGGACTTGCACAAATGATGAACAGACAGCATTGGCTTGGTTTTTAGCAAGCTGGACAATTCTGCGGATAATGCAGGGCCCTAGGGTGAGAGCTAGAATAATCATTAGTAGGGGGCCGATGAGAGGGAGGAGGTATGGGAGGAGGGGGGTAAAGATGTGGGACCAATAGCTGGTGGCTTCACGGTTTCTTTTGCGTTGTTCTAGTCCCTCTCGGACCTTTTTTAGGCTGTCTTCGGCGAGACCTGTGGAATTGGCATATACACAGCACTCTTCTCCTAGGGCGGCGCAAAGGCCTCCTTCTTTGAGGAGGAGAAGGTCGAGACCTCGGCGGTTTTGGAGCACGACCTCAGAGAGGGAATTGACAGAATTTTTAAGATGGGAAATAGCGTCTTGTAGGTGACGAATGTCCTCGTCAACAGCCGCCCGGAGGTGAGTTAGGGCGGAGCCTTGACTGGCTAATGCAGCGATTCCGGTGCCAGAGCCTGCAAGACCTAGGAGGGAGGCAATCGTGAGGACGGTGATGGGCTCTCGCTTTTGCAGAGGGGCAGGAACTGCAGTTGTTTCCAGGTGGAGGAAGAAGTCTTCCTCGCTGTGGTACAGGACCCTAGGGATAAGGACAATTAGGAGGCAAGTTTCTTTAGTTATATTGATGGTTTGCACGTTAAGGCAGGGGGTAAGTCCTGTAGAGGAGCAGAGCCATTGGGAGGAGTTATGAGGAATGAGAAATTTGGCAGAGCTGCTGGGAGATGAGTAGTTGGCACAAGCTGTGAGGTTGGGAGAGTTACTTGAGCGAGGGTGGATGCACTTTCCTGTAAAGGAGACTGAATGAAAGGTTAGGGGGATGGCAGAGGTATTCCAATTGCATTCCGAGGGGTTGTCTTCTGCATTTTCTGAAAAGGAGAGGTTGGAGGCGACGGGCTCATACAGTGAGGAAGAGGTGGAGAGGCAAAGCCAACAAGAGGAGGTAAGATTGGGATAGGAGACATTTAGTGAGGTGAAGGTTGCTTGGATAAGGCTGAAGAGGGGAGAGGAGTAATGAGAGGGGGGTAGAAAAGGTTGGGGTGGTGGGGTTGGCGATGCGCTGTTTGTAGCTGAGGTGCGGTTTCCGGATGCGCTGCTTGTACTTGAAGTGCGGCTGGAGGGCTATGGATTAAGGGGGTTAATGACTTTATTGGGACCAATGGCAGAGGAGTTTTTTAGTACAGCCTCCTTCTTTATTAAAATAAGGGAACCTGGGTCGACTCCTTCCCAATAGATTCTGAAGCCCCAGGTTCGACCGAGTAACCAGGAGGGATCAGTGGGGAGCTGCACTGTAAGATTAAGATGTGTGCAGGATCCCTCACTTTCTTGGCCGAGCCAGTTAACAGTAGGGAGTTTGCACCCTGGAGGGGCCCACCTTAAGGTAAGGTATTGATTAGGAACAGGAGGCTTCCAATTAGTGGCTAATGTTTTACACCCCCAGTATGCACAGTAGTACTCGTTGGGGGAATTGCAGTACGATTTTCTAGGATTTGAGGATGGGCACATGTAATATTGGGCCTGGGGATCACTTACCTTTCGAGCGCAGGTTTCTTCGACTCTGGAGACAAAGGTGGTGAAAGGCTTACTCGGCTTCTGGAAGAGCTTGGTGAATTTATTAGGCCGACAGGCAGAGCAGTTGGCAAACGCTCGTAAGGTGATTCCCCAAAGGATAGGCCAAAAGGTGGCAGATGCATTAATATAGGCAGATGCATTTATAAACGCTCCCGTGCCCAAGTAAGCTTCGGGGTGATGATAGACTCCAGTGGCTGCGTCTTGCTCGCTTTGCCTAGCTGCTTCCGCCTGGAAGTGAGCACGCCAATCAACAAACTGGCCGGGGTTAAGAATGGAACGGGCAAGCGAGGCCCAGTCTTGGGGGAGGCAAAAGTCCATGGCGAGATCCTGCAGTATTTGGGAAGCGTATGGGCTACCTAACCCGTCCTCCTTGACGGCCCTGCGAAGCTGCTTGATAGTATCTGAGTCAATGGGATACCAGTCGTACGGTTTCTGTGGTGTGGGGGTAAGGTTAAGAGGAAAGCAGCGAAAAGCACGAGAGAAAGGAGGATGCGCTTGCAGAGGGCCTGGCACAGGGGTGGGGGCAGGGGCAGCGTTGCCCCAAGGGTTGCCTTGAGGTGTAGAAGGCAGCCAGGGGTTGTTAGTCGGCAGGGTGGGAGGAGCGGCGGCCGCTGCCGGTAGCGGCTCCGAGGGGGAGCTTGTTGAAGGGGAAGGCGGAAGTGGGAGGCCCCAAGCGTCGCAAGATGGCGGCACGGTAGGCGTGGTTAAGACACAAGATGGCGGACTAGCTCCGCCCTGTGAAAGGGCGGGGTCTAAGGCATAAGATGGCGGACTAACTCCGCCCTGTGAAAGGGCGGGGCCTAAGGTGTAAGATGGCGGACTAGCTCCGCCCTGTGAAAGGGCGGGGCCTAAGGCATAAGATGGCGGACTAGCTCCGCCCTGTGAAAGGGCGGGGTAAAGCGCACGCGGTTTCCGGCCCGGCTTAGGGCTGACGTCATCACTAGAGCACTTCCTCCCCTCAGTGGAAGAAGAAGGAGGAAGTTCGCCATTTTGGAGAGGTTTAGTATTGCTTTGTTTTTGGGGGGCGACTTCGAGCGTGTTGTTAATTTGCTCGACTAAGGATTCTGTGTCCGAATCGTGGTCTACATTAGTATCGCTGTCTGAATCTGTTGACTGGGTTGATAGGGCCTCCTTGGATTTAATGGGGTCTCGATCAGGGGGGAGGGAGCCTTGAAGGCAGGAGCGGACGGTTATTAAGGTGGGGAGCAAGCCGGGAGGGAAGCGCTTGCTCTCATGTTCCATGGCGTTGGTGACCCGATCAATAAGGCGATTATAAGTAACAGGGTCCCAAAGATGGCAAGTGGTGAGCCATGGGTTAAAGGGCAGCAGGAGGTCCCAGTATACTTGCAGCTACCGGACAGACACCTTACAGCGATGTGTGTCTAGGAGACCCGCCAGAGCACGAACTTGGGGTGCTTGGCGTGCAGATAGACGATTACCCATAGCGGAGGGAGAAAAGAAAAAAGGGGGTTGATTATTGAGTAAAGAAAATGAGGTAAACCATGGTCGCGAGGCTGAAGGAGACGGCGAGAATAGAAGGTAGGACCCTCTAGTAGCGAGAGCAGTTTGGGGGGGCGGTCGCAAAGAGGCACACCGCGCCAAACAAAGAAACAAAGACACAGAGGACCACAGCAAAGTAATGGAGGGGAAGAGGGAAAGCTACTGGAGGAAGAGTGTTAGGAGGAATGGGGGGGACATAGGAAGAGAAGACGAAAGGTAGTCGGGGGCAAGAGCCAGGTTAATGCGGGAAAGGAAGAGCGGCCCGGGCGCGGAGCAGCGTGGGAGAGGCGGCTCCGGACGTGGAGCAGCGAGGGAGAGGCGGCTCCGCGGGGCGGCGAGGGAGAGGCGGCCCTTACCTTGCAGGCGAGGAGAAGGGGAGTTGGAGAGGCGTCCGGGCGAGCGGGTGGTTTTACTGGACCACTGCGTGGAGAGGACTTTTAATCCCAGGGTCGTGCTCAGTCGGTAGAGCATGGGACTCCCAATCCCAGGGTCGCGGGTTCGGGCCCCACGTTGGGCGCCAGTTGCGGTCGCAGTTGACTCGTCTGGGGGGGGGGTGGCGGCCGGTTGCTAAATCCTAGGCTCTCAGGACTGCTCGGAGGGTACCGGCGGCGGGGGCTCTTTCCCGGAGGCGAGGGCGAGGCGGGGGACTTGGCCAGGTCCCCGGCAGTGGCGTGCAAAGTATGGAGGGCGGCGAAAAAGGAACAGGTGGGACACGTTTCTTTCAGGGTGAAGAAGCCAAGAGAGAGTTTATTAGGGGAGAGTATCAGCTTATATCGGGCGATCTAGAGGGCGGGGTAGCTGTAGAGGTTAAAGGCTTGGATTGGTTCTGAGAGGGCGCGGAGGTTGTTTGAAAAGGGGCGGGAGTTGCTCCAGTAACGGGGAGTGGGCGGGCGAGGTAAAGGGGGCGGTTTTTTCCGGCAAGCTTCCCCTGACGGTTTTACTTTGGGGTGAGGAAATGGGGCCTGTATTCGGCTCCACTTTCTCAGGCCCGGGGGGCCGTGGAGGGCGCTACCACCCGTGCCCCACTACCTTTCCTAGGGGCTGATCAGTTCCCCTGGCCCAGGCCCGCCAAGTTGGAACTCGATAACAGTGTCCCGCAAACACCTAAACCAGAACTTTGGGGAAGGTGTCTTCCTCTTTGTCTTTCCCAGGGCAACCACGCTCTGCTATAGTTATTTCCCAAAGCAAAGAAACAAAGAGGGCCAAGTGTTTTTCTACCCTCCCATGTTCCTGAAGACTGTACTCCTTTTCTTGTCTTTCCTGGACCCTGAGAGTCAGAATCCTGAAGCAGCTTCAACTACCCAGGTACAAGCTCCAAAATCCCCCAATCCTCCAACTTCCTCATTTCCAAACAAAACTCTGAGTCCTTAGGTATTGTCTTAGCTTGCTAATGCTGTGGAATGCAAAACACCAGAGATGGATTGGCTTTTATAAAAAGGGGGCTTATTTAGCTACACAGTTACAGTCTTAAGGCCATAAAGTGTCCAAGCAATCAGGTACCTTCACTGTAGGATGGCCAATGGCGTCCAGAAAACCTCTGCTAGCTAGGAAGGCAGCTGGCGTCTGCTCCAAAGCCCTGGCCTCAAAACGGCTTTCTCCCAGGACGTTCCACTCTAGCAAGCTTGCTCCTCTTCAAAACATCACTCCCAGCTGCACTCACTTCACTCTCTTTGAGTCAGCTCATTTATATAGCTCCACTGATCAAGGCCCACCCCGAATGGGCAGGGCCATGCCTCCATGGGAACATCTCATCAGAATTATCACTGACAGCTGGGTGGGGCACGTTCCAAGCAAATCCAACCAGCACCAAAAACTTCTGCCCCACAAAACTACAAAGATAATGGCATTTGGGGGACACAATACATTCAAACCTGCACAGGTATGATTCTGATTAAAGAGGTTCATACTAACTGTGGTGGCTTGGAGTTATGTACCCCAGAAAAGCATGTTCTTAATCTTAATCCTTTCCTATGGCTGTGAAGCCATAGTAAATAGCACCTATTGATGAGGGTCCTTCAGTTAAGGTGTGGCCCAACTGAATCATAATGGGTCTTAATCCTATCACTGAAGGCCCTTATTTAAAAGGCCACAGAGCACAAAAGCCAAAGGAAGCAGCCAGATGCTGGAATTTAAGGGAACCCAGAAGAGAAAGGAGAAGTCACTGCCATGTGCATTGCCACGTGACAGAAAAGCCAAAGACCAATGTTTACCAATTGTTAGTCCCAGAACTCCACAGCCTTCTTGGACAAAGCTCTGCCTGGCTAAAGCCTCAGTTTTGAGCCTCCTAGCCTCAAAATCCTGAGCCAATAAATTTCCATTAATTAAGCTAACACTTTAGTGTTGTTTTAGCCCATTAACATAGGGTGATTATTGGTCTTTCTCAGGAGTCCTCTCCATTTCCAAAAAAAGAGCTGGCTATTCAAACTAATTTTTCAATTAGAGATAGTGATATTTAAGCAAGGGGATTTTCAGACACATAGTCATTTCAAGCCCCCTTCTACTTTTTACCAACTTTTCTCCAACAGGAGTTGTCACCAGTAACAAATTTAAAAAAAAAAATAGTTTTACAGACAAATAGAACTCAACTCCCTCCTCAACTTAGTTTTACTAAAAGCTGTGTGTAGAGATTCAAAGGAGTTATTTCTTAGGGAAAGTATGATCAGTATTGACTTTATACCTCAAATGAATATAAAGTGCCTCCATAAATAAGACTACGTATTCTTGCTAATAAAAAATTATTTCAAATTAATTATGCTTCATCAGCTCTTTTTATAATAAGAACCCTTCAAAGTTAGGATCCTCTAGGTAAAAAGAGCATAGAGATAGTTTCATAAGGGTTTAGAGTTGCAAGAGAAAGGATCTAATTCAGGGGATCTCAGCTTTGGCACTACTGGCATTTGGGGCTGGATAATTATTAATTGTGGGGAGGTTGTCTTGCCTAGTGTAAGGTATTTAGTGTCATCCCTGAACTCTACCCAATAGATGCTAATAGTACTCCCTTCCTTTTCCCCAGTTGTGACAATCAAACATCTCCAGACATTGCCAACTGTCCTCTGGGGCAAAATTGCCCCAGATTGGAACCACTGATATAGTACAATTTACTCGTCTGCAGATAAGGAACTTAAAATCCACACAAAAAAAGGAGAGATCTCAATGTTCACATCTCTAGTTAGGAACAGAGTCAGGAATATATTATGGTTTATGCCAATTCTCTGTCAAGTATTCACTCAAGTGATTATTTCATTCACTATTCCCAGTAAAATAATTTCACTCCAATATATTCTCTCGGGAATAACCACATTTTACATTTATATCATAGGAACTGAGAAATTGAAAAATGCTCCTGATTTCTAAATTTCAATGGGAAGGTAAGCATCATTGGGTATCTGCCTTATATGATAAGTAAATCCAACAAGCAAAGGCAGAGAAAGAGAACATATATTCAGGGAAAGAGCAAATATATTCATTCACTTGTAACCCATTTCACTTCTACACCCTTGTGGTGGTTTGAAACTGTTATGTACTCCAGAAAAGGCCATGTTCTTTTAATCCATTCCTGTAGGTGCAGACCTGTTATAGGTGGGAACTTTTGGTTATGTTATTTCAGTTGAGATGTGACCCACCCCATTCAAGATGGGTCTTAATCCTTTTACTGGAGTCCTTTATGAAAGAATAAAAGACAGGAAAGGCCCAAAGAGTTTAGAGAAAAAGCCTCCCAGAGAAGCTAAGAGACAAGGACACATCCACAGAAGCTGAGAGAGCCACTGAAGCCAGAAGTTGAAAGCAAGGAAACCCAGGAGACAAGGACCAGCAGACACAAGCTAAATGTCTTTCCATGTAATAGAGGCATCCCAGATGCTAGCAGTCTTTTTTTCAGAGAAGGTATCATCCTGTTGATGCCTTAATTTGACATTTTCATGGCCTTAGAAACTGTAAATTTGTAAGCTAATAAATCCCCATTGTAAAAGCCAGCCCATTTCTGATATATTGCATTCTGGCAGCTTTAGCAAACAAAATAATCCTCAAACCATCAAATAATTAACTACTGTTCTGCAGGAGCTTTGCTTTTCTTCTGAGCATTTCAAATGACCACCCCCAAACTGAGGCATCAATCCCTAAAAATTCCCCTGAGGAAAGTAGCAGCAGATCCTTTCCCCATTAAGACTCCCAAGGCCAGAATGCTTTAGACAAATATATCCAAGAAGCTCATGCCAACAATTTGTGGAAGCTACTTTTCAGGTTGGTTTATTTATTCTTTAGGGACCTAGCATGTGTACAGGCTGTTTCCATTCTTATCGTTCAGTGCTTTGCAGTGTTACCAGATAGGTGGTAAGTGGATCCTGATGCTTCTCTAGATCATGTTTCATAATCCTAAAGTTCTAGATGGAATTTTTTGTGCTCCAGACTCCACTTGATAACACTGAGGTCTTAGTACAGAAAAATGCCTATCAGTTGTGCACTATTGCCTATAACCACCAGTACATGCTCCATCATCACTTGCAGAAACTGGGTAAAAGACAATAAGGACTAAAGAACCGCTGCTAAAAGCAGTGCTATATGTGCAGAACAGGCTGCCTGTAATGACTGCCCAGGTATCATGCCCTAGTATTTCCTGTGCCCTCTGGCATGGAAAGAGGCTAAACAGATCAGTGAGGAGCAGAAAACAGCAGGCTGATGGTCAATGAGCTGACAATCTAGTGGAAGCAATTAGGCCCAAAGCATGGGAAAGAAAACTCACTCATCAGGGACCCAATAGGGCCAATGATCATATCACAATCAGTTTGATGAGTAGGAACATGAGGCAAGTCAGGTAGGGTTAAGAATTCAGAACCGACTCATTCAGGACAGGAGAGAACAGCCTCATATTTTACTTCTATTTGAAATAATTCTATTTGAAAGCTGCAAGTAAATGAAATTGAAATCCAAACCAGAACATTATATTGTCCGCTTTTGTAATTTTGAAGAAGACTCTTTCTTCTTTACCAAGTTTAACAATTCCTCTTTGCCACTGTAGTTCATATTTCTCATAATATTCCTCTTTCTCATAATAGAGTGTGAATCCTGTAGCATTGAAAGGAAATAGATTTCCTAGGAATATCTTCTTATTTACTGTAAGTAGGTAGAAATGAAAAAGTGCCTAAGGATAAGTCCCTTTAAATTTTGGGGTTCTAATGGTGTTATTACTGGAAGTCACAAATCAAAACCTCATAAAAGAACAACAAAAAAATTACTGAAATGTTTTTAGTAAGCATCTCAGATTTTCTTCCTAACAGATGAACAGACAAGTGGAATTTCTCCTCTACTCTACCCTTTCCCACTAGCTAAATGAAACCAGAGTATCAAATACATGATTAAAGCATGGCACCATCTGAAATAGGCTGTACATATTTTCTACCAAATGGAAAGAGATAAGAAAACATGCTTCATTCATTGTGTAAAATTTAGTGTCTTTCATTCTGTTCAAGTTCCATAAATTTATTTGAAAACTTGCAATATAGATATAAGAGCAATCTTACGCTCCATCAGCTGAATCAAGATGTATCAATTTTTTTTATACACACTGAAGTCTCTTGAAGTGTTGGACCAAGACATATTAACTGACCAGATGAGACTGGGAAGAAAAAGGAATGCATTACAGATGGTTTAAGTTAATGCTGTGAACAGAGAATCAAGGTTTTGAGAGCTGAAGTGACAGCTCAGTTGTGCTCCTTGAGATGATTTATTTGCTGTTGTTTTTAGGGATTCCATTTTCAAGTCAATTATGGCAACCACTCAAAAATATTTCTTAAAGAGAGAACATATTGCTTCCTGCCAATCTAACACTCAATGAACCAGGGTCTAAGGACCAAGATATTAGGGAATAATCTTGCAATGATGCTATCAAAATTGGTCAAAATATTTGATCTCCAGCTGGTCTCAATAAGATACGAAGCTTGAAAAGGCACATTTATAGAAGTTCACCATTAGGCTAATTCTGCCACAAGGCCACAATTAAGTCTTAATTAAGATTCACGGAGAGACTTTCCCAATCGTCCCTATCATTTAAATGGGACTTACATATCTTTTTTTTAGTGGGGTGGGGGAGGGAGTGCTGAGGTGGAGAGGAAGCCAAGAAAAGAAATATGAGTAAGAATATAAAGAAAACTCATAATTGCTTTATTCCTTTGGGCCCCTAAAGAATTCAGAAAATATGGTTTTATAATCTATCACTAAGGTAGAACCTAGGGGTGAGAAGAGCAAGCTCTATAAAGACCCCATCTAACACACTAATTGCCTTTCCTTCACTTCTCACTTACACATATTATTTTCTATAATTGTCTGGTGTTTAAATAAATGATAATTAACCTCATCTCTAAATAACTCAGTTTCCCATCATATTTTATAAACAATGACAAACTCAGCCATAACTAAATTTTTTGATTCCCCAGCAGCTGGACTCAAGGAAATGGTTTCCATCCTACTGAATGATCCACTCCACTACGACTTGACACCCACTATTCTAGGTCATTCAAGTTCTCATGTCAATTGTAGAATGAGTTAGCAATTTCTACAAACACATACACAAAAGCCCGCTGGGATTTTATTGGGATTTTATTGAATCTATAAATCATTTTTGGGGGAAGAGGATTGATAGCTTAAAAAAATATTGAGTTTCCTGTCCTGTGAACAAGTTATACCTATCCATTTGTTTAGGTCTTCTTAATTTGTCTCAGCAATGTTTTATAGTTTTCAGTATATAGATCTTGCATATATTTTGTCATATTTATACCTAAGTATTTTGTATTTTGTTAGTTCATTGTAAATTATATTTTTCATTTCAATTTCTGATTGTTACTTGCTAGTATATAGAAATCTGATATATCCTTTAGCCTTGCTATATTCATTTATTAGTTCTAGTAATTATTTGTAGATATCTTCAGATATTCTAAGTAGACAACCACGTCATCCACTAATAAAGTTTTACTTCTTCTTTCCAGTCTGGATACATTTATTGTTTTTTTAATCCTTGTCTGATTTAACTGGATAGACCCTCCAGATCAATGTTTAATAAAAGTGATAGGAGCAGACATTTTGTCTTGTTCAAAATGTTAGGAGGGAGAGCATTCTGTCCTTCACCACTAAGTATAATGTTAGCTGTAGATTTTTCATATATGCCCTTTATCAGTTTCAGGACATTCCTTTCTTTCAAGTTTTTTTTTTTTTTTTTTTTTCTTAAATCAGAATTAAATGTTAGATTCTTTCATTGCCCTTTATCCTGTCTATTGAGATGACCATATGGTTTTCCTTATTAACTTTTGTAACATGATAAAGTACAATAACTGATTTTCAAATGCTAAATCAACTTACTATTCCTAGAGTAAACACCAATTGCTCATAATGTTACCCTTTTTTACACATTATTGGATTCAATTTGTAAAATTTTATTTAGAATTTCTGCATTTTATTCATGAGGTCTGTAGTTTTCTTTCTTATGTCTTTGTCTATTTTTTGTATCATGTTAATCCTGGCTAGATGGAATGAGTTGGGAAGAATTTCACTCACCTTAAATTTTCTAGAAGAGTTTTTGTATAATTGGCATTATATATGCCTTAAATGTTTGGGAGGATTCCTTGAACATACCTTCTGTGGACGGAATTGTTTTGTGGGGAGGTTTTCAACTACAGCTTCAATTTCTTTAATAAGTACAGGACTACTTAGAATAACTATTTCTTCTTCAGTAAGCTTTGGTACTTTGCGTCTTCCAAGGAATTTTTGCATTTTATCTAAATTGCCAAATTTATTGGGATAAAGCTGTTCATAATATCTGTAAAATATGTGGTGATGTCACTCTCTCATCTCTAAGTCGGTAAATTGTACATTCTCTCTTCTTTGTACTAAGCAGTCAGGCTAGAGGTATAATAGTTTTATTGATTTTTCTCAAGGAATCAGCTCTAGCTTAATTGATTATTTCTTGTTTTACTGTTTTTCATTGATTTCTTCTCTCAACTTGATTATTATTCCTTTATTCTGCTTACTTTGAGTTGAATTAGCAATCTGTTTACCTCTTTCTTAATTTGAAGCTGAGATCATTGATTTAAGACCTTTTATTCCTTTCTAATGTAGGTATTCATTTCTATAAATTTCTCCCTGGGTACTGCTTATGTGGCATCACAAAAATTTTGATATTGTTTGTTTTTATTTCTATTCAATTCAAAATGTTTTCCTATTTTTCTTTTGATTTCTTCTTTGACTTAGTTTATTTAGAAGTATGCTAATTAGCTTTCAGTTATTTATGGATTTTCCAGAGAATGATTTCTTACTGATTTGAAATTAAATTCCATTGTGATCAGAAAATATTCTTTGTATGAATTGAATTCTTTGAATTTGTTGAAATTTTGCTTTATGGTTCAGAATATCATGCATTAGTATCTACTGTTGTATTAGTTTCCTATTGCTGCTATAACAAATTAGCATATACATAGTGACTTAAAACAACACAAATTTATTACTCTACAGTTCTGTATGTCTGTCACAGATCTGACTAGGCTAAGTCAGGGCATTAGCAGGACTGCATTTCTTCAGGAAGCTTGGGAAGAGGATCCATTCCTTGCCTTTTACGACTTTTAAAGATGCCCGCTTTCCTTGGCTCACTGTCCCGTTCCTCTGTCTTCAAAGCCAGCAATGGCACACTGAGTCCTCTCACAGTTCCATCTCTCTGGTTCTTTTTCTGACCTTATCCAGGAATTATTCTCCATTTTTAAGGGCCCATTTGGATAGTCCAGGATAATCTCACAATCTCAAAATCATTGACTTTAATCTCATCTTCATAGTCCTTTTTGCCTTGCAAAGTAACATATCACTCATTCTGGGGATTAAGACATGTGAATCTTTTATTGGGGAGGGGCATTAGTCTGCCTTCCACAATCTCATAAATATGTATGTGCAGTTGGAAAGAATGCATATTGCACTGGTTTGGGGTGTAATGTTCAGTGTCAATTGGGACAAGCTGGTTGACAGTATTATTCAAATATCCTAACTGCTATCTGGTTTTCTGTATACTTGAGGTATGAATTTACCGACAAGGATATTGAAATATCCAATTATAATTATGGATTTTTCTATTGTTCCTTGTAATTTTATTGGTGTCTGCTTCATGCATTTCAGAGCTTCATTTTTAGGTGCATTAATATTTAGGCTTAAGTCCTCTTGATGAATGGATGATTTTAATAGCATGAAATTACATTCTTTGTTTCTGGTCATAGTATTTGCTCTAAAGTATACTTTGTCTGATATTAATATAGACACTCCAGCTTTCTTTTGATTAGTGTTAGCATGGTGGATATTTTTCCGTCCTTTTAATCTTACCCTAATTGTGTCTTTATATTTAAAGTAGGCTTATGGTAGGAAATATAGATTTAGGTACTTCTTTTTTATCCCATATGACAATGTCTGCCTTTTTAGGATTCTTAGAACATGTAATGTGATTATTGATATACATAGGTCTAAGTCTATTATCTTGTGATCTGTTTTCTATTGTTCCATCTGTTGGGTTTTTTTCCTTATTCAGGATTCAAGTTGTTCTTTCCCCCTTTTGGATTGAGTGTTTTTTAATGATTTTCATCTCCTTTGTTGACTTTTAGCTATGACTTTTCTGTTTTGTTATTTTATTGGTTGATTTAGGGTTTATAGTATATATCTTTAACCATTCATAGTCTACCTTCAAATGACATTTATCACTTAATGTGGGACACTGTTATCGAGTTCCGACTTGGCGGGCCTGGGCCAGGGGAACTGATCAGCCCCTAGGAAAGGTAGTGGGGCACGGGCGGTAGCGCCCTCCACGGCCCCCCGGGCCTGAGAAAGTGGAGCCGAATGCAGGCCCCATTTCCTCACCCCAAAGTACAACCGTTGGGGAGGGCTTGCCGGAGAAAACCCCCCCCCCGTGCCTTACCCGCACCCTCCACCCTCTTCGTTACCGGAGCAACTCCCGCCCCTTTTCAAACGACCTCCGCGCCCTCTCAGGACCAATCCAAGCCTTTAACCTCTACAGCTACCCCGCCCTCTAAACCGCCCGATATAAGCTTGTACTCTCCCCTAATAAACTCTCTTGGCTTCCTCACCCTAAAAGAAACGTGTCCCGCCTGTTCCTTCTCGCCGCCCTCCACACCTTGCACACCACCGCCAGGGACCGGGCCCAGTCCCCCGCCTCGCCCTCGCCTCCGGGAAAGAGCCCCCGCCGCCGGTACCCTCCGAGCAATCCCGAGAGCATAGGATTTAGCAACTGGCCGCCACCCCCCCCCCCAGAAGAATCAACAGCGACCGCAACTTAATGTATAGTATAAGAAGCTTACCATAGTAAACTTCCTTTTCTCCTATCCTGGCCCTTGTGCTATTATCATTCAGACTAATTAAGATATTGTATAACCTCCACAATGCATTATTATAATTACAGTCAATTATATTTTCTATAGGCTAAAATAATGAGAAAAATTACATATTTACCCATGTATTTACCATTTCTGCTGTTTTTCATTCTGTTGTGTAGATCCATATTTCCATCAGATGACATTTTCTTTCTAGCTGAAAATTCTCCTTTGAAATTTTTTGTAGTTTGGGTCTCCTGATAATGAATACTTTCAGCTTTTCTATGTCTAAAAAAGGCTTTATTTCACCTTTTTTTAAGAAATGTATTTTCTGTGATTACAGAATTGTAGGTTGACTTTTTTTTTTCTTTCAGTACATTAAAGATGTTAGTATGTTGTCTTCTCACTTACATTATTTCTGATAAGAAATCTGCAGTTATATTTTTTTTTCTCCTGTGTGTAATGTAACATTTTTCTCTTGGTTGCTTTTAAGATTTTGACTTTATCACTGGCTTTATGCAATTTGATGTAATATACCTGGTTGCAGTTTTCTTCCTGTTTCCTCTGCTAGGGTTTCATTGAAATTTTGCATCTGTGTGTATAACAGTGCTCATCAATTTTGAGAAATTTCAGCCATTATTTCTTAAAATATTTTCTCTGTTCCATTCCCTTTCTCTTTTCCATCAGGGATTCTGATTACATATGTATTAAAGTCATCTAAAGTTGCCTCCTAGCTCATTCATGCTTATTTATTTACTTGTTTCTTATTCTCTTTTCCTCTGTGTTTCATTTTGTATGTCTATTGCTAGGTATTTGCTTTTCTTCTGAAATGTCTCGTCTGGTGTCCTCACATCCAGGGTAGTTTTTCACTGCAGCCAATACAGTTTTCATCTCCAAAATGGGATTTTGTTTCTCTACTTAACTTTGGAACATATGGAATACAGTTGTAATAACTGTTTTAATTGCCTTATCTGTCAATTTTAACATCCTAGTCAGTTATTGGTTGTCTTCAATTGATTGATTTTTCTCATTATAGGTCATATTTTTAAGCTTCTAAAATGCCTGGTAATTTTGACTGAATGCCAGACATTTGAAATGTTGCCTTGTTGCATGCTGGATATTTTCGTTTTCCTGTAAATATTCTTGAGCTTTGTTCTGGGACACTGCTAAGTTACTTCAATATGGTTTCACTTTCAGGGCATTGCCTTTAAGATCTGCTACATGGAACAGAACATCATTTAGTTTAGGGCTAATTATTCCCCACTACGGAGGCAAAACCCTCCTGAGTATTCTACCCAAACCCCATTAGCTCTGATATTTTCTGGTCTAGCTGGTGTGAACAGGCACAATTCTGGCTCTGTATGAACACAAGGTATTATTTCCTCTATCCTTTTGGATGTGTCTTTCCCTAGCTTATAGGTATTTTCCTCTCACACATGCACTTATCAGTACTCTCTTGAATACTCAATAGGGACTGTCTGCAGATGCCTGGAATTTTCTCTTTTTATGACTTTCTCCTTTCTGGTACCCTTAACTGTGAGCTCTTGTCATCTTTGTCTCCCCAGAAGCTCAGCTTTGTCATCTGAACAAAGGGAGTTCAAGAACTCTGCCTGAGTTTTCCCTCCATGTGCCACCACTTGGGAATTCTCTTAAGGCAGAAAGTTTGTACAATGATAGAGCTCACCATTCTCTCTGTTTTCCATCTCTCATGGATCAGTCTTTTATTGCCTGATGTCCAGTGTCTTGATACCTGTTGTTTTTGATATCTTGTTTATTTGTTGTTGTTGTACCAGGCAGGAGGGTAAATCCTATTATTCTATCTTGAATGAAAATGGAAAGTCCCCATTAATTCTCTCTATCTAAAAGCTTATTACAGTTTCAGTTGAAAGATTTTATTCCATATGTGCTCTTGCAAGTACGAAAGCAGGCTTTAATCAAAAGCAATGAAAGATGACTTCTTACTGTTTCATTTTTCCCTTTA
Organism: Choloepus didactylus; assembly: GCF_015220235.1. NCBI lineage: Eukaryota > Metazoa > Chordata > Mammalia > Pilosa > Megalonychidae > Choloepus > Choloepus didactylus. Next base: position 26,803,251 of record NC_051322.1, on the reverse strand, counting down.
TATTAAATTCTTAATTTTAATATTGAATCTACCTTTCTGAAATAGACTTAAATCTTCTTTATACATGTACATATGTATATGACTTTACACTTGAACATAATGAAATAATGTATTTTTTTGTGCATATTCTTATTTACATGTACTCCTTCTCCCTCTTCTCCTGTTGTATCTTCTAACTCCAGGTCTTAATCATTTAGGAGTTATCCTTTCATATTTTTTCTCCATGTTCATGTAACCACATACAACCATTGAGTGCATATAGCCAAACATATACGGAAATATGTGTAAGCAAACAAACTGGTGTACTTCTAATTAACTTGCTTTTCTCCCCTTCATTTTGTTGGTTAGATTAAGTTTCCTTCGCTCCATTATTTTTAAGATGTTCCTCTACTTTTCACTTTCATTCATGGTAAACTTTCCTTGCCTGCTTTCATAATGAGATATATTTGTTGACTGTTTTTGATAACTATTTCATTCACCAATTGTTTTTTAAAGGATGATTCAAGAAAATATCATCAGAACATTCCTATAGTGTATTAATGAGAGTGATCTAAGTGTTTGTGCCACTGGAGATTCTCTAATCTTTAAAAAAAAAAAAAGGACTTGTAAACATGTAAGGTGGCGACATAGAGAGGAGTGGAATTTAGTTAGTCCCCTGGAACAACTAATAAACAACCAGGAACAACTAGCAAATGATCTGGAATAACTACTGGGGGACAACCATGACTGTCCACACATCATACACCAATCTGGATTGGGTGGAATGGCTGAGACTGCAACATAAAAGCTGTAAGTAAAAACTGTGGAACCATGCCAAGAGTCCCCTTCCCCCATGGCAGGCTGAGCTGCAAAACCTCACTGTGGGGGAGACCAGCAGTCCTGGAGCAAGTGAATATAGCTCAGCCCAGCTCCAACTTAGGCTTTAATTAACACATGTAGACTGCTGAATACAAGCTACAAACACAGACAAACCCCTAACAAGCAGAGAGAGGCTTTTAGTGACAACTGATCTTAAAGAGCCAGAAAATGCCTGTGCCCCGGGAAAGGGAGCCCAGAAAGCCAGGTGCTTTCTCTGACCGATGGATGAAATTGGGGAGCCATGGACTGACTCTGAAAGGGAGCTTTCTTTTCCTTTTTCTCTCTTTCAATCTCAGTGGCTCAGTGGAGAAAGCCTCAGCCATTTTCAGTTCATAGCGCTGTGACCCAGACAGGGGTGGTGATAACAGAATCAGAGAAACAAAGGAGCAATTCAAATGCAGAAGATAACTTCCTAGGGGGTGTATCTTCCCTAAGAAGAAGGAAGTGGTGCCCAGCACTAGTGCCAGCCTTCCCTTCAGAACCCAGATCTCAGGGTCTGGGGGCAACAATCAAATGAGAAACAACCTAAGCTGAGAACTAAAGAGGCCACACCTCCTTACAGCAGTCAGGAGCAACAGGCTGACAGGCGCCACCTGCTGGCAGGTAAGGAAAAGCACAGCAGCTAGAGGCCTCACAAGAAAGTCTGTCAATATTCTAAGATACACCCTCAGGGAAACTTGAAACTGAATATAACCCCATTCAGGGATCTGAACCCGTTCTGGTCTCAGAAAATCTGATTGGGGTAGCCGAGGAAACCAGATGCCTAGACAAGAGAAAACTACAAACTACACTAGGAAAAACAAAGATATGGCCCAGTCAAAGGAACAAACTTACACCTCAACAAAGATACAGCTGATATATTGTTTCATATTAATGAAGCAATCAATTAAAGATTTTCAAAGAAATATGCTAAATCAACTCAAAACCAAATCAATGAATTCAGGGAAGATATGGCAAAAGAGCTGAAGGATATAAAGAAAACAGTGGGTAAACATAGGTAGAAATTGAAAGTTTGAAAAAACAACTGGCAGAATCTATGAAAATGAAAAGCACAACAAAAGAGATGAAAAACACAAGGGAGACATACAACAGCAGATCTCAAGAGGCAGAAGAAAACACTTAGGAACTGGAGAACAAGACATCTGAAATCCTACATACAAAAGGACAGATAGGGAAAAGAATGGAAAAATATGAGCAACATTGCGGTCGCTGTTACATCGTCTGGGGGGATGGCGGCCGGTTGCTGAACCCTCGGCTCTCGGCGTTGCTCGGAGGGTACCGGCGGCGGGGGCTCTTTCCCAGAGGTGAGGGCGAGGCGGGGGACTTGGCCAGGTCCCCGGCGGTGGCGTGCAAGGTATGGAGGGCGGCGAGAAAGGAACAGGCGGGACGCTTTTCTTCGAAGGTGAAGAAGCCAAGAGAGTTTATTAGGCGAGAGTACAAGCTTATATCGGGCGGTTTAGAGGGCGGGGTAACTGTAGGGGTTAAAGGCTTGGATTGGTTCTGAGAGGGTGCGGAGGTTGTTTGAAAAGGGGCGGGAGTTGCTATGGTCACGAAGAGGGTGGAGGGTGCAGGTAAGGCACGGGGGGGGGGTTTCCTCCGGCAAGCCCTCCCCAACGATTGTACTTTGGGGTGAGGAAATGGGGCCTGCATTCGGCTCCACTTTCTCAGGCCCGGGGGGCCGTGGAGGGCGCTACCGCCCGTGCCCCACTACCTTTCCTAGGGGCTGATCAGTTCCCCTGGCCCAGGCCCGCCAAGTCGGAACTCGTAAACAGTGTCCCGCATTTCCCCCTTCTTTTCTAATTAGAGGAAGAAGCTTACTGGAGAGATCCGCCAAGGGATGAGAGAAAGGGGAGGTGGGGGAAGGGATAGGGGTAGATGGTAGTCAGAGAGGCTGGAGCTTGATGTTGGTGTGGCGCCCGGGCGTTCGAGAGGGGCCTCGCTGCTTGCGGGATGGACGAGGGTGGTGACGCTGCGGAGGGTTAGTTTCTTTAGTAGAGGCGAGTTGTTGATACTGGATTTGCACAAATGATGAAAATACAGCATCGGCTTGGTTCTTAGCAAGCTGGACAATTCTGCGGATAATGCAGGGCCCTAGGGTGAGAGCTAGAATAATCATTAGTAGGGGGCCGATGAGAGGGAGGAGGTATGGGAGGAGGGGGGTAAAGATGTGGGACCAATAGTTGGTGGCTTCACGGTTTCTTTTGCGCTGTTCTAGTCCCTCTCGGACCTTCTTTAGGCTGTCTTCGGCGAGACCTGTGGAATTGGCATATACACAGCACTCTTCTCCTAGGGCGGCGCAAAGGCCTCCTTCTTTGAGGAGGAGAAGGTCGAGACCTCGGCGGTTTTGGAGCACGACCTCAGAGAGGGAGTTGACAGAATTTTTAAGATGGGAAATAGCGTTTTGTAGGTGACGAATGTCCTCGTCAACAGCCGCCCGGAGGTGAGTTAGGGCGGAGCCTTGACTGGCTAATGCAGCGATTCCGGTGCCAGCGCCTGCAAGACCTAGGAGGGAGGCAATTGTGAGGGCGGTGATGGGCTCTCGCTTTTGCAGTGGGGCAGGAGCTGCAGTTCTTTCCAGGCGGAGGAAGAAGTCTTCCTCGCTGTGGTATAGGACCCTAGGGATAAGGACAATTAGGAGGCAAGTTTCATTAGTTGTATTAAGGGTCTGCACGTTAAGGCAGGGGGTAAGTCCTGTAGAGGAGCAGAGCCATTGGGAGGAGTTGTGAGGAATAAGAAATTTGGCAGAGCTGCTGGGAGATGAGTAGTTGGCACAAGCTGTGAGGTTGGGAGAGTTGTTTGAGTGAGGGCGGATACACTTTCCTGTAAAGGAGACTGAATGAAAGGTTAGGGGGACGGCAGAGGTATTCCAATTGCATTCCGAGGGGCTGTTCTCTGTATTTTCTGAAAAGGAAAGGTTGGAGGCGACGGGCTCATACAGGGAGGAAGAGGTGGAGAGGCAAAGCCAACAAGAGGAGGTAAGATTGGGGTTGGAGGAATTCACTGAGGTGAAGGCCGCTTGGATAAGGTCGAGGAGGGGAGAGGAGTAATGAGAGGGGGGTAGGAAAGGTTGGGGCGGTGGAGTTGGCGATGCGCTGTTTGCAGCTGAGGTGCGGCTGGAGGGCCGTGGATTAAGGGGGTTAAGGACTTTGTTGGGGCCAACGCCGCTCGGATCGGTGGCGGTGGGGTGTCTTTTTTGTATAGAGAAGAGACCACCCCAATCATAGCCCTCCATGTAGAGGCGGAGGCCATATGTGCGGCCACCAAGCCAATTGTCCTCGCCGGGGTTTTTTACCTTAAGGGGTATATTGCGCCAATTTGGCTTTGTCCATGACACTTGGAGGTGCTGATCTCTATTGGGAGCTTCAGACCATCCGTAGGCCATTGTTTCACACCCCCAGGAGGGGCAATAAAAATGCGAGGGGTCAGCACAGCCTTTGCCTGTGGAGGGACATATGTAATAACCAGAAACGAGGCCGCCTTGACATTGATTATGTAACCAATTATTGTTGTATAAACCTGTGAATTGAACAAAATCACAAATGCTGGCAGTAAACGAAGGAGCCTCGGCTGTAACATTATAGAGGAGGTCCTTCTCTATTCCCCCATGATATGGACTGTCCAGTTAAAAGGTTGGTGTAGTGAGTTGGCCTGGGTGGAAGAGGCGAGGGTAAGCATGACCATTAGAAGGGAAGCAATGCTTGGGTGGGGGTTATGGAGGTGTAGGGGGCTGGCTTTTGCCTGTCTGTATAGGCGCATGATTTGGACGATTTCTTGTCTTTCCTCTCGCGAGTTTTCAAGCCTCTCCGGGGGTGCTCTCGGACAGCCTTCCTGGTCCAGTTGCAAGGTTGTCATCTGGTACGTTAGGCTGCGGAGACGGCGGTGTTCTCGTCTTGTCGGCCGTCTGGCTGCTGGTGGTGGGTCGGATTGCTTTTCCCGGGATCCAGATTGGTTGTGATGCATTATCTGGGAAAACACAAGCAAACCCGCACCCCTGGGCGAGGAGTGGGGAGGGACCCTTCCAGGCATTATTCTCTGGGTCCTTCCAGTAGACCATCGGGGCCTGGGTGGGCCTATACGAGGGCCCCCAATGTTTATGTAGGGGCGAAAGCCCTTCTTTATTGAATGTGAGTAGATTAAGGTGAATAAGGGCTGCTATGATAAGGTCCCCTGGAGTTGCCTGGGGGAGCATTGCCTTTTCTTTTTCAATTTGTGTTTTTAAGCGGCGATGGACTGCTTCCACAATGGCTTGCCCCTGTGGATTATAGGGGATGCCGAAATGATGGGTGATGTTATATAACTGAAGAAAGGCCGCAAAGGAGGCACTGCGATAGGCAGGCCCATTGTCCGTTTTTATGTCCCAGGGGACTCCCATGAAGAGAATTCCCTGTCTTAGGGTCTTGATACAGTGTTTGGCCGTTTCCCTGGCGAGGGGGACTGCATAACACATGGCTGAGAAGGTGTCAATCATTACATGTACATACTTGAGGCGCCCAAAGGACGAAACGTGAGTTACATTCATTTGCCATCTAGAATTGGGTTTTAGGCCTCGTGGGTTGACTCCCTGAGGTTGCAAGGGGCCAAGCGGCGCAAAGGGCGCACAAGTTGCACAATTGCGGACAAGATGTTTACAGGTATCTAGGGGGAGGCCACATAAATGATGTAACGACGTAGCCGAAAAGTGAAACCTGGAATGCAATAACTTGGCCTGGTTAACAGCATCCCCCGGAGGGGCTGCCATGTGAGTTAGCATAGCTTGGGTATTCTGAGCTGAGACCGCTTGGTCTACTATACTATTGCCATTAGCCAGGGGCCCCGGAAGGCCTGAGTGACTACGAATGTGGCTAATGAACCAAGGATCCTGTCGATGCTCCAGGATGCTCCTGAGGTCAGAAAGTGCTTTATCAATGGCCGAGTTCCCGGGGAAAAAGGTGGAAAATGCGAGGACTCGGCAGACCTGATAAGTGTAGAGGCTGTCAGTGAAAATGTTAACTGGGTGGTTACAGTGGGTGTTTAGCGCATATGACACCGCCAGAATTTCCCCCACTTGGACTGAATGAAGGTTGACATAACTGAATAGGCGGGGTTCCGGGTGGTCCTGGGAATAAGAGAGGAAGGCGAAATGGGTTTTGGAGGCGTCAGTAAAGACGGTAGTGGCACCCGGGATGGGTGCAGAGGAGGGGAAAGGGTGGAAGGGGCTGCGGAAGGGAAGCTTGGCGAGCCCCTGTAACAGTCGATGGCTAGGATAGTGGCAGCTGAATTCCCCCTGGAATCCTTCTAAGAGGATTTGCATGTCCGTTTGGCCTGCGTCCAGGGGCCAAACAATTTTTCCCGGCGGCTCTCCAAATACATGAACAGCCAGGGTGACTAGATCTGAAGCTAGGCTGATCCAGAGCCGCACTGCGGGGCAGATTTTCCTGAGCTGACTTTTAGTGGGGTGCGCCCAAAGTAGAGGACCATTTTGCCACAGGCAGCCCATGGGTGTTCCGGGCGTAGAAAGGATGAGTGCTGTAAGATTGCCCTCTCTAGTGCTGAACCTGTTGAGACAGCAGGCGGCGAGCGCCTTGTTAATGGCGGCAATGGCCTCCTTTGCCTCCTGGGTGAGCTTAATGCGCCGGAAGATTGCTAGCGGCGGGGCTTCTGGGACACTCAGCAGCATAAAGAGTGGTTGGAGCTGCGCAGTGGTGATTGGCAACGCAGAGCGGAGCCAATTGATCTGACCGCAGAGCTGTTGAAGCTCAGTGATAGTGACCCGATCCGGTATGTCCAGCTGGGGAGCGGACGGGGCAATGGTTTTATCAATACTAAACCCTAAGAAGGCTAATGGTGGCACAATCTGAACTTTATCGGGCTGAACCGTAAGGCCGAGGTCAGCTAAATTAGTGGTGAGGTCTTTAAGGATTAGAGGAAGCGCCTCGGCGTCCTCAGAGGCCACCAAGATGTCATCCATGTAATGGATGAGCATGGCCCGCTTTCGCAGGGGGGCCACTGCGTGATTAACATACATTTGGCAGATGGCCGGACTGTTACGCATTCCTTGAGGGAGGACTTTCCATTGGTACCTGCTAGCCGCGCCCGCGTGATTGGGGACGGGAACTGTAAAGGCAAAGCAAGGGCGGTCTCGCTCATGAAGCGGGATGGAAAAGAAACAGTCTTTGATGTCAATGGTGGCTACATGATAGTGGGCTGGGATGGCCACCGGATGGGGGAGACCAGGCTGCGGGGAGCCCATGGGAAGAATATGCTTATTGATCTCCCGCAGATCATTGAGGAGCCTAAATTTCCCTGTGGCTTTTTTATGAATAACAAACACTGGCGAATTATAGGGACTAGTAGAAGGTTCTATGTGGCTAGCGTCCAATTGTTCTTGGACAAGGGCTTGGAGTGCCACTAATTTATGCGTGGGAAGGGGCCACTGCTCCACCCATATAGGTTCCTCAGTATCCCACTGCAGAGGAACGGGCGCTGGAGGTGTTAAACGAGCAGTGGCGCACATTATTGGGGGGGCTGCGTGGTAAGCACTGCCCCAGAGGCGGCGAGGATATCACGGCCCCATAGAATTTGGTCTATGGTGTGTAGGAATAACGGGCGGAAGGTGCCTGAGTGGCCCTCTTCATCCTCCCACTTAATGGGCCCTATGGCCTGAAGAGAGGTGGAGGTACCAGTGGCTCCCACTACTGAGGGACCATCGAGAACCATGCACATGGTGGCATACTGAGCGGGCATGCAAGAGACTTCTGCCCCTGAATCGAGCGTGCCCATGTACCATTGCCCCCCTGTTTTTAATTTACGGGTAGGCTTTTCCGGAGTGATAGGGACTGTCCAGAGAAGCGTTTTATTGCCGGTGAGGTGATTAGTTTTATTAGAACCGGCCGGCACGCTGCCTCTTAGGGGCGGGGCTGAGGCTTGCCCCGCTTGGAGTTTAAACCTTGCTCAGCGTTTTGGCGCTGATTGACACCAGGGCAGCGGCAGAGGGTTTTGGGGTTATTTTTGCAATCGCGCGCCCAGTGATAGCCACGCTGGCAGCGTGGGCAAGGAGTGGGAGGGGGGCGCCCATTGCGCTGCATGAAAGGCGGGCGGTTGACCTCTGCATTGGGGCACTCCCGGGCAAAATGACCGCTCTGCCCACACTTAAAGCAACCGGTGGTGGCGGCTAAGGCGGCAGTGACAGCGCCAGAGACAGCCTGGGCTAGGACGCGGCAGCTGGGTCAAAGGCGCTGCAGGCGAGTACCCAATCGTGTAGGCCTTTCTCCCGCAAGGGAAGAATAGCCTGCTTGCAAGGGGGATTGGCTCCCTCAAGAATGAGTTCTCGAGCGAGAGCCAATTGGGCCTGGGGATCACTAACCTTCCGAGCGCAGGTTTCTTCAACCCTGGAGACAAAGGTGGCAAAAGGCTCATTTGGCTCCTGAAGGAGCTTGGTGAATTTGGCAGGCTGACAGGCGGAACAGCTGGCAAAAGCTCGCAAGGCGATTCCCCGAAGGATAGGCCAAAAGGTGGCAGGTGCATTAATATAAGCAGATGCATTTATAAACGCTCCCGTGCCCAAGTAAGCTTCGGGGTGATGATAGACTCCAGTGGCTGCGTCTTGCTCGCTTTGCTTAGCTGCTTCCGCCTGGAAGTGAGCACGCCAATTAACAAACTGGCCGGGGTTAAGGATGGTACGGGCAAGCGAGGCCCAGTCTTGGGGGAGGCAAAAGTCCATGGCGATATCCTGCAGTATTTGGGAAGCGTATGGGCTACCTAACCCGTCTTCCTTGACGGCCCTGCGAAGCTGCTTGATAGTATCCGAATCAATGGGATACCAGTCATACGGTTTCTGTGGTGTGGGGGTAAGGTTAAGGGGAAAGCAGCGAAAAGCACGAGAGAAAGGAGGACGCGCTTGCAGAGGGCCTGGCACGGGAGTGGGGGTAGGGGGAGCGTTGTCCCAAGGGTTGCCTTGAGGTGTAGAAGGCAGCCAGGGGTTGCTAGTCGGCAGGGTGGGAGGAGCGGCGGTAGCTGCCAGTAGCGGCTCCGAGGGGGAGCTCGCCGAAGGGGGAGGCGAAAGTGGGAGGCCCCAAGCGTCGCAAGATGGCGGCGCGGTGGGCGTGGCTAAGGCATAAGATGGCGGACTAGCCCCGTCCTGTGAAAGGGCGGGGCCTAAGGCATAAGATGGCGGACTAACTCCGCCCTGTGAAAGGGCGGGGTAAAGCACATGCGGTTTTCGGCTCGGCTTAGGGCTGACGTCATCACTAGAGCACTTCCTCCCCTCAGTGGAAGAAGAAGGAGGAAGTTCGCCATTTTGGAGAGGCTTAGTATTGCTTTGTTTTTGGGGGGCGACTTCGAGCGCGTTGTTAATCTGCTCGACTAAGGATTCTGCGTCCGAATCGTGGTCTGCATTGGTCTCGCTGTCTGAATCTGTTGACTGAGTTGATAGGGCCTCCTTGGATTTAATGGGGCCTCGATCAGGGGGGAGGGAGCCTTGAAGGCAGGAGCGGACGGTTATTAAGGTGGGGAGCAAGCCAGGAGGGAAGCGCTTGCTCTCATGTTCCATGGCGTTGGTGACCCGATCAATAAGGCGATTATAAGTAACAGGGTCCCAAAGATGGCAAGTGGTGAGCCATGGGTTAAAGGGCAGCAGGAGGTCCCAGTATACTTGCAGCTGCCGGACAGACACCTTACAGCGATATGTGTCTAGGAGACCCGCCAGAGCGCGAACTTGAGGTGCTTGGCGTGCAGATAGACGATTACCCATAGCGGAGGGGGAAGGAAAGAAAAAAAAAAAGGGGGGGTTGATTATTGAGTAAAGAAAATGAGGTAAACCGTGGCCGCGAGGCCGAAGGAGACGGCGAGAATAGAAAGCAGGACCCTCTGGTAGCAAGAGCAGTCTGGGGGGGGGGGGGCGGTTGCAAAGAGGCACACGGCGCCAAACAAAGAAACAAAGACACAAAGGACTACAGCAAAGTGATGGAGGGGAAGAGGGAAAGCTACTGGAGGAAGAGTGTTAGGAGGAATGGGGGGACATAGGAAGAGAAGACGAAAGGTAGTCGGGGGCAAAAGCCGGGTTAATGCGGGAAAGGAAGAGCGGCCCGGGCGCGGAGCGGCGAGGGAGAGGCGGCTCCGGGCGTGGAGCAGCGAGGAAGAGGCGGCTCCGCGGGGCGGCGAGGGAGAGGCGGCCCTTACCTTGCAGGCGAGGAGAAGGGGAGTTGGAGAGGCGTCCAGGCGAGTGGGTGGTTTTACTGGACCGCTGCGTGGAGAGGACCTTCCTCACACGGGGCACCAGTTGCGGTCGCTGTTACATCGTCTGGGGGGATGGCGGCCGGTTGCTGAACCCTCGGCTCTCGGCGTTGCTCGGAGGGTACCGGCGGCGGGGGCTCTTTCCCGGAGGTGAGGGCGAGGCGGGGGACTTGGCCAGGTCCCCGGCGGTGGCGTGCAAGGTATGGAGGGCGGCGAGAAAGGAACAGGCGGGACGCTTTTCTTCGAAGGTAAAGAAGCCAAGAGAGTTTATTAGGGGAGAGTACAAGCTTATATCGGGCGGTTTAGAGGGCGGGGTAAATGTAGGGGTTAAGGGCTTGAATTGGTTCTGAGAGGGCGCGGAGGTTGTTTGAAAAGGGGCGGGAGTTGCTATGGTAACGAAGAGGGTGGAGAGTGCGGGTAAGGCCCGGGGTGGGGGGTTTTCTCCGGCAAGCCCTCCCCAATGATTGTACTTTGGGGTAAAGAAATGGGGCCTGCATTCGGCTCCACTTTCTCAGGCCCGGGGGGCCGTGGAGGGCGCTACCGCCCGTGCCCCACTACCTTTCCTAGGGGCTGATCAGTTCCCCTGGCCCAGGCCCGCCAAGTCGGAACTCGTAAACAGTGTCCCGCACAACATCTCAGGGAATTGAATGACAACATGAAGTGCATGAATGTACATTGTCATGGGTATCCCAGAAGGAGACGGGAAAAGGGGCAGAAGCAACAATAGAGGAAATAATCAATAAAAATTTCCCATCTCTTAGGAAAGACATAAAATTACAGATCCAAGAAGCACAACGTACCCCAAACAGAATAGATCTGAACAGTCCACAAAGACACATAATAATCAGATTATCAAACATCAAAGCAAAGAGAGAATCCTGAAAACAGCAACAGAAAAGCAATCCATCATATACAAAGAAAGCTTGATAAGATTTTGTGTGGATTTCTCGGTAGAAACCATGGAGGCAAGAAGGAAGTGTTGTGATAGATTTAAGATAATGAAAGAGAAAAACCGACAACCAAGAATCCTATATCTCACAAAAACATTTTTCAAATATGAGGGAAAGTTTAAAATATTCTCTGAAAAACAGACAATGAGATAGTTTATGAATAAGATACCTGTTCTACAGGAAATACTAAAGGGAGCACTACAAACAGATAGGAAAAGACAGGAGTGAGAGGTTTGGAACACAATTTTGGGTGTTGGTAGCACAATATAAGTACACTGAACAAAGATGACTGTGGGTATGGTTGAAAGAGGAAGGTTAGGAGCATGTGGCACACCAGAAGGAAAAAGGAAAGATAAAGATGGGGACTGTATAACTCGGTGAAACCTAGAGTGCTGAACAATTGTGATAAAATGTAAAAATATGTTTTTATAAGAGGGAGAACAAACCTTGCAAGGTGTTAAAAATGGGGTGGTATTGGGGAAAAAATACAATCAATGCAAACTAGAGACTATAGTTAACAGAAACATTGTATTATGCTTCCTTTAATGTAACAAAGGCAATATACCAAAGATAAATGTCTGTAAGAAGGGACATAAGGGAAGGGTATGGGGACTCTTGGCATTGGGGGTGATGTCTGACTCTTACTGTACTTTAGTTTAATTCCATCCTTCCTTCTGTTGCTTTTTGGTTATCATTGTTTTTCTTTCTTTTTCTTTTTTCTTTTGTCTCTCTACCTTCTTTGACTCTTCCTCCTTCTTTGTGGAAGAAATGGAGATGTTCTTATATAGATGTGGTGGTGGTGGATGCATAAATACCTGATTATACAGGGAACCATCGATTATTTACTTACGACAGAATGTATGGTGGGTGAACAAAACCATCTTAAAAAACCAGGTTGATGAAGAAACCTTGAGGGCACTATATTGAGTGAAATAAGTCAGACACAAAAGGACAAATATTGTATGGTCTCACTGATATGAACTAATTATAATATGTAAACACATAGACATGAAATATAAGTTACCAGGATATAGAATGAGGCTAAAGAATGGGGAGTGGTTGCTTATTATGAGCAGAATGTTTAGCTAGGTTGAACTTAAGTGTTTTGAAATGGACAGAGATGACAGTAGCATGTTATTGTGAGAATAACAACAGTGCTGAATGGTGTGTGAATGTGGTTGAAAGGGGAAGCTTAGATTCATGTACATCACCAGATGAAAAATTGGAGGCTAAAATACAGGAATGTATAAAACAGTGACTCTTGTGATGGACAATGTCCACGATTAACTGTACAAATATTAGAAATCTCTTTCATGAACTAGAACAAATGCATGACACTATAACTAGAAGTTAATAATAGAGGTGCATATAGGGAAAAATCTACCTATTGCAAACTATGTACTACAGTTGGTAGTATTTTAACATTTTTTCATCAACAGTAACAAATGTACTATACCAATACTATGAGTCAACAATGGAAGGGTGATGGTTAGGGGTATGGGAGGATTTGAGTTTCCTTTTTTTGTCTTTATTTATTTTCTGGGGTAATGCAAATTTTCTAAAAATTGAAAAAAAACTAATTGTGCTGATGGATACACAGCTGTATGACGGTACTGTGGGCAACTGATTGTGCACTTTGCATCTTTGGATGACTGTATGGTATGTGAACAATCTCAATAAAATTAAATTTAAAAAATGGACTTGTAAGGTAAATAAGTTATATAAATGGCAGAAAGTAATATTTCTTCCGATTCTTATAAGACAATATTTAAACCCATAATTTCTATTTTAAGTGATTTATTCACTGAATGTAGCATTGATTAATAATTTTTAGCCATTATGACCCATCTGAGATCAATTAGAAAAGGAATATTTTTTTTAATTCAATTTTATTGAGATATATTCACATACCATGCAGCCATACAAAGCATACATTCAATTATACACAGTACCAATATATAGTTGTGTGTTCATCACCAAAATTAATTCTTGAACATTTTCATTACCACACACATAAAAATAATAAGAATAAAAATTAAAGTGAAAAAGAACAATTAAGTAAAAAAGAACACTGGATGCCTTTTTTCCCCCCCATTTTTCTACCCATCCATCCATACACTGGACAAAGGGGAGTGTGGTCCATACGGCTTTCCCAATCACATTGTCACCCCTCATAAGCTACATTTTTATATAATCGTCTTCAAGATTCAAGTGTTCTGGGTTGTAGTTTGATAGTTTTAGGTATTTACTGCTAGCTATTCCAATTCATTAGAACCTAAAAAGCATTGTCTATATTGTGTGTAAGAGTGCCCACCAGAGTGACCTCTCGGCTCCTTTTGGAATCTCTCTGCCACTGAAGCTTTATTTCATTTCCTTTCACATCCCCCTTTTGGTCAAGAAGATGTTCTCCATCCCACAATGCTGGCTCTAGATTCCTCCCTGGGAGTCGTATTCCACGTTGCCAGGGAGATTTACTCCCCTGGGTGTCAGAGCCCATGTAGCGGGGAGGGCAGTGATTTCACCTGCCAAGTTGGCTTAGCTAGAGAGAGAGGGCCACGTCTGAGCAACAAAGAGACATTCAGGAGGAGACTCTTGGGCACAATTATAGGCAGGCCTAGCCTCTCCTTTGAAGCACTAACTCTTACAGCTGCAAGGAACTGAATTCTGCCAACAATCCAAGTAAGCTTGGAAGCAGATTCTTCCCAATTTGAGTCTTTAGATGAAAATACAGTACAGTCAACAACTTGTTTGCAGCCTGAAGCAACCTTAAGTAGAGACCCAGCTAAATCATATCCAGATTTTTGACCCATAGAAACTGTGAGATAATATGTGTCATGCTAAGTTTGTGGTCACTTGTTATGCAGTAATAGAAAACTGATACAGGGGCCTCATTTGCTTCTTTGCCTAAGTCATGCAGCTATGACATGGGATGGTAATTCTAACCCTAAAAACTTGACTGTTCAAGAGAGAATTTGAAAATGAACAGGACACACATCAGCCTGAGTCTTAATTCCTGTTTCCCAATTATTGGGGATTGAATCATGTTCCCCACAAAAGAAATGTTCAAATCCTAGTCTCAGGCCCTGTGAGTGTGAACCCACGTGTAAATAGGACCCTTGAAGATGTTATTAATTCAGGTGTGGCAAAAGTGAACGAGGGTGGCCCTTAATCCAATATGGCTGAAGTCATTATAAGCAAAGGAAATTTGATTTGGAAGTAGAAGCCATATGACAGAGACACAAATGCATCTACAAACCAAGGAGCTCCAAGGATTGCCAGCAAGCTAGCACCAGAACACTGTGACTCTGGGGGAAGCACAGCCTGGCCTGATTTTGGACTTTTAATCTCCAAAACTGTGAGACAATAAATTCCTGCCGTTTAAACCTCCATGGTATGCTTACTAGCAGCCCTGTTGTTCTGGTTTGCGAAAGCTGCCATTATGCAAAATACCAGAAATGGATCGACTTCTATAAAGGGGATTTGTTATGTTACAAATTTACAGTTCCAAGGCCATAAAAGTGCCCAAACTAAGGCATCAACAAGCAGATACCTTCACTAAAGAAAGGCCAATGGCATCCAGAACACCTCTGTCAGCTGGGAAGGCAGGTGACTGGCATTTGCTGGTCCTTTCCTCCCGGGTTCTGGTTTCAAAACGACTTTCTCCAAAATGTCTCTGGGCTTCTATGTCTCTTAGCTTCTCTCTCTCAGCTCCTGTGCATCCTTGCTTGTTCTCCCAGAGCGTTTCTCTCTAAGCACTGGAGGTCTTCTTTTAGCCTCTCCAGGGCAAACTCTGGGCTTCATCTCTTTAGCTTAGTATTTCCAAACATCTTTCTGTCTGTATCTCCAAGTGCCTGGGTCTCTGTTGGCCCCTGAGCTCTCTCTCTCTCTTTTTTTTTTTTAATTTCAGTAGTTTATTTTGGAGACAAAGCAGTGAGAAAAGGAATATTTTTATCAGCCAATTATGATTGGCTCTATAGTAGTAGAGACATGAGAAGATGAAGAGATGAAGGCAATACTTTTTTAGAAACTGAAAATCAAGTAAGTAATTATAATAAACTTGAGACTGAAATTTAGCAGAAAGTCTGATAAGGTATATAACTTGCAATAACTGCTTGTTTTTGTATGACAGCTTTTTAAGTTGCTTTCAGGGCCACTGTCATTGAGCATTTATCACATACTGAACATTGTGTAATATGGTAGAGCATCAAAGAAGTATAGAACTATGTATTAGGGTATGTTAAACTGTCAGACAAATATCAATCCCCAAGTGTAAGTTTTAAAATATAATTACTGTTGCTTTTCTCTCTGCATCTAGTCCAAGGTGTTCCCAGTTGACATGGAGCTATGCTCCATGCAGTCTTTCAGGAACCCAGGCTGGTAATGATTCTGCCACATTTAGTACTGTTATCATCAATTCACCCCACACAAAGAGCACATGTGGGGGTGTATTAATTTCATAAGGCTGCTGTGACAAATTACCAGAAACTTGGTTGGCATAAAGCAACAGAAATCTTGCATAGTTCCAAAAGCTAGGAAATCCAAAATCAAGGTATTGGTAGGGCCATGCTCATCTGAAGGTTCTAGGAAGAACAACTCCTCTCCTATTCCTGGCTTCTGGGGGCTCCAGGTAATCCTTGGCATTCCTTGGCCTGTAGCTGCATCACTCCAAACTCTGCCTTTGTCTTCACATGGCCTCCTCTATGTTTCTCGGTGTCCTTACCTCTTATTAGCAGGACATCAGTCATTGGATTTAGGGCCAACCCTAAACCCAAATGATATCCTCTCAAGATCCTTAATTATTTACATCTGCAAGGACTCTATATCCAATTAAGGTCACATTCTGAGGCTCCATATAGCTATGAATTTGGGGAAAACATAATTAAACCACTGGAGGAGGTATCATGTCTTAGGGTTGCAAGAGGTGCATTTAACTTCTACTCACACTCCATTGAAAGAACTTTGTTTCAAAGTCACTCTTTGGTTTAAGGGAGGCTGGAAATTTAGTCTAGCTCACTACCTACAGAAAAGGGGAAAATGGATTTTGGTAGGCAGTTAGTAGCCTCTGCCCCAGACCATAAGTCATGATCACAAGGAATTTACAATCTAGGGGAGACCAGTAAACAGGGAAAATATAGCAACACAAAACAATATGGTTAAGCAGTAATTTAACAGTAGAGACTGTAAATGCTATCAGGTCCAGAGGAGGGGAGAATCCTCATTCAAAGCTTCAGAGAGAAAATATATGTAACCAGAGGGAAGTTAGATGGGTTTTCAACAAAGAAGATCCAGGAAGACTTTCCACATTCATGGAAAATGGTGTTTATATCAGTACTGATGAGGCATGAAAGGGAGGTAAAGCTTTGGAGACAAATGGTTCTGAGTTCAAATGCCAGCTCTTTCTAGCTGTGTGACCTTAGGCAGGTTAATTAATTTCTCTTATCCTTAGTTTCTTCTGTATAAATACCAATTTTATAAATTTTATAACAATCAAAGATCTACCAAGTTCAGACAAAACTATATTATCTTCTTAAATCTTCAGATGAAACTCTATTTAGTTTTTGGCTTCAGGTAAAAAGAAAAAGAAAAAAGAAATTTCCTTGAATCAGAAGGAGAGGGGTCAGAAAAACTATTTGAACAAGCATTCTGGGAGACACAATCTGGCAGCTTGGAAAACATTTAGAATATGTGGTCCTTAATTATTGTCTTTGTTGTCAGAAGAACAGCTTGGTAAAGTAATCAGAATAGAATCTTGAATGTCCAACAAACCTGCATCTGAATCCTGATTCTATCACTTGCTGACTGAGCTTACAGTGATGATAACACCTTCCTTACAAAGTGGCTGACACTTTTGGTTTCTTCATTTCTCTCTGAACACTTCTATTTCTCCTTTTCCAGTTTCTTTTTCAAAACTACCTAAAATGTTACAGCTTCTCAGGAATCAGTCATGGACCTTTCTGTTCTCTGTTTGTAAAGGGACACAGACAAATTTGCTCTTTTTATGTATTGTGAAATGTTAGCTCTGTTTCCAAATATTTTCAGCTCAAACTTTTGATCTCTGACATGCAGATTTGTAGGCAACTGCCTATTCATATTCCACTGAAAAAATCCAGAGACAAGTCAAATTTAATACATCTATTTGAAACTGTTCTCAATTTCTGCTTCTTCATCACTAACACACACACACACACACACCTCCCTCAGTTTTGTCCATGTGAGCACATGGTGTCATCAGCCTCCAACTAATCACGTATGTAGAACCCTGGGAATTACTCTTGGACCTTCTGATTTCCTCACCCTACCTGCACACAATCAATCTATTGCCAAAATATTTCTTAAATCTGTCTGGTTCTCCACATCTTCACTGCCATCACCCTATAAGTAGCTATCATCAACACATCTTTTCTGGTCTATTATAATAGCCTACTAACTGGTCTGCTGACTCCACTTTTAGCCTCCTCATAGCCATTCTCCACAGGAGCCAAAGTGATCTTTTAAATATACAAAATGAATCATGTCACTCCTTTGCTTAAAACCCTTCAACAGCTTTCCTTTTCCTTGATAAAGCCATTAAACTCCATGTCCTTAAAGACCCTGAAATAATGAGATTCTCCATACTTCTTTCTCACATTGTGTCCTTCTCTCCCATGTTCTATCTACCCTGGTTTTCCTTCCATTCTCTTAGAAACCAAGATCATTCCTGTCTAAAGGCTTTTGTGCTTTCATAGAAGCCTCATCCTCTTTTATATGGCTGGCTCCTTCATTTTCTTCAGGTTACAGTTAAGATTTCATCTCCTCAGGAAAAAACTACCCCAACAACCCAATCTAAAGTAGAAAATCGTACACTGGATTACTCCTTTTCACTTATAGCACCTGTCACAATTTGCAGTTTTATATTCATATGTTATTTACTTGTTAATTTTCTATCTGCATATTTTGTCTATTATAATTTTTATAAATATATATCCAAGCTTTACATGCTGCCTGGCATGTTATGGGTGCTCCAAGAATATGCATTTAAAGTATGAGTGAATCCAATGAATAATAAATGCATTTTTCTTGTCTTACCACCCACAGCACAGTAGAGTGGCTAAATGGAAGAGCTACCAAGATTTTATGGGTTCCAAACCTGGGTCCTAGATCTGGCTTCACCACCTCCAAACCTTCCTACGTTGATGGGTAAGCTCCTTGACATCATGGAACATCAGATTCCATATCTAAATGATGGAAAAAATAATGTTCTTCTCCCTACCTTATAAAGCTGACAGATGACAGCTGTGGAAGTACTTTGAAAACACTAAATCCACACATGAAAAGTATTTTATTATTTCATAAAGAAGAGTTCATCAATACAGCATGAGAGCTGCATTTTCTTACCCTACCATTGATGCACTTTTACTCATTTGCTCCATTCCTCCTGCCCACCTTGCAAGACTAATGCTCTGTCTATGTAAGAGAGGCAGCTAGGTCAGTTTGAAGCCAGGAAAGAGAATGACATTAAATAGCCCTGTCTCATCAGCATCATGCTCCAAACGTCTGAGGTACGTGGGCCCCAGGACATGAGAGAGGGGTCCAAGCTATATATATGCAGTAGCTATTTGAAAACCTTTTCTTATTCATCTTGAAATATCATTAAAATAAGTCAAAGATCAAATAAAACAAGTGAAAATATTAGTAGAAAAATTTTATAATTCTTTGAAGCAATAGAATATTTGTATTACAGAGAATTCATAGAACCTTGATGAGGTTGTGAATATTTATGTAAAATGTAGTAAATGGAAGAAGATGGCAGCATAGAGAGGAGTGGAAGTTAGTTAGTCCCCCCAGAGCAACTAATAAACAACCAGGAACAACTAGCAAATGATCTGGAATAACTGTTGGGGGACAACTGTGACTGTCCACAAATCGTGCACCAACCTAGACTGGGAGGAATGCCTGAGATGGCAGCATGAAATCTGTGAGTAAAAACTGCAGACCTGAGCTGGGAGCCCCCTCCCCCCATGGCAGCCTGAACTGCAAAGCCTCACTGTGATAGAGAGTAGCGCTCTCTGAACAAGTGAATATAGCTGAGTCCAGCTCCAACTGGGGTTTTAATTAACAAATGTGGACTTCTCAATGCAAGCTGCAAATCCCCAACAAGCAGACAGAGGCTTTTAGCGATGACTGACCTTGAAGAGCCAGGGGACTTCTCCTTCCCGGGAGGGGGAGACCAGAGGACCGGGTGCTATCTCTGGCCAATGGGTGAAACTAGGGGCTATGGACTGACCCAGAAAGGGGGCTTTCTGTCCTTTTTTCTCTCTCTCAACCTGAGTTGCTCAGTGGAGAAGGCTTCAGCCATTTTTAGTTCACAGTGCTCTGCAGTGGAAAAAGCCTTAGCCATTTTCAGTTCACAGCACTCAGACCCAGACAAGGGTGGAGATAGCAGAGTCAGACAAAGAACCTAATTAAATGCAAATGAAAACTCCCTGGGTGGGGGGGTGAAGGGAGTGGGAGGTGGGGGGTGTATCTTCCCTAAGAGGAAAGAGGTGATGCCCAGCTCTACTGCCAGACTTCCATTCAGAACCAAAACCCAGGGCCTAGAGGAAAACAATCAAACCAGAAACAACAGGCGCCATACCTCCTTAGACCAGTTGGGAGCAACAGGCTCACAGGTGCCACCAGCTGGGGAGGTTAGGAAAAGCACAGCAACTTGAGGCATCACAGGGTGTGTCAATCTTCTAAGACAAACCCTCAGGAAAACCTGGTGCTGAATATTTCCTCCTTCTGGGACCTGAGCCAGTTCTGGTCTGGGAAAACCTGATTAGGGTAACCAGGGAAACCAGATGCCTAGACAACAGCAAACTACAACCTACACTAAGAAAAATGAAGTTATGGCCCAGTCAAAGGAACAAACTTACACTTCAACTGAGATACAGGAATTGAAACAACTAATGCTAGATCAATTCAAAAAGTTTAGGGAAGATATGGCAAAAGAGGTGAAGCATATAATGAAAACACTGGGCAAATATAAGGTAAAAATTGAAACTTCAGAAAAACAAGTGGCAGAATCTATGGAAATGAAAGGCACAACACAAGAGATGAAAGACACAATGGAGACATAAAACAGCAGATCTCAAGAGGCAGAAGAAAACACTCAGGAACTGGAGAACAAGACACCTGAAAGCCTACACACAAAAGAACAGATAGGGAAAAGAATGGAAAAATATGGGCAACATCTCAGGGAATTGAAGGACAACATGAAATGCTTGAATGTACATGTCATGGGTGTCCCAGAAGGAGAAGAGAAGAGAAAAGGGGCAGAAGCAATAATAGTGGAAATAGTCAAAGAAAATTTCCTATCTCTTATTACAGACATAAAATTACAGATCCAAGAAGCACAGCATACCCCAAACAGAATAGATCTGAATAGACCTACACCAAGACATTTAATAATCAGATTATCAAACGTCAAAGACAAAAGAGAGAATCCTGAAAGCAGCAAGAGAAAAGTGATCCATCACACACAAAGGAAGCTTGATAAGACTATGTGTGGATTTCTCAGCAGAAACCATGGAGGCAAGAAGAAAGTGATGTGCTATGTTTAAGATACTGAAAGAGAAAAACCACCAACCAAGAATCCTATATCTGGCAAAACTGTCCTTCACATATGATGGAGAGTTTAAAATATTCTCTGACAAACAGACAATGACAGAGTTTGTGAACAAGATACCTGCTCTACAGGAAATACTAAAGGGAGCACTACAGACAGACAGGGAAAGACAGGAGTGAGAGGTTTGGAACACAGTTTTGGATGATGGTAGCACAGCAATCTAAGTACACTGAATAAAGATGACTGAATATGATTGAAAGATGAAGGTTATGAGCATGTAGGACAAGAAGGAAAGAGGAAAGATAAAGACTGTACTGTATGACTCAGTGAAACCTAGAGTGCTCAACAATTGTGATAAAATGTACAAATTTTTTTTTCATGAGGTAGAACAAATGAATGTCAACATTGCAAGGTGCTAAAAATAGGGAGGTATTGGGGGAAAAATACAATCAATGCAAACTAGACATTATAATTAAAAGAAATACTGTATTATGCTGCCTTTAATATAACAAAGGCAATATACCAAAACTAAATGCCTATAAGAGGCGGACATAAGGGAGAGGTATGAGACTCTTGGCATTGGTAATGTTGTCTGACTATTCTACTTTAGTTTAATGCTATCTTTCCTTTTGTTTCTTCCCAGCTGTCATGTTTTTTTTCTCTTTCTTTTTTCTTTTTCTTTTGTCTTTCTACCTCCTTTGACTCTTCCTCCTTCTTTGTGGAAGAAATGGAGATGTCCATTCTAGATAGTGGTGAGGGTGGTGAATACATCAATACATGACTTTACAGGGAACCATCAATTTTTACTTAGGAAGGAATATATGGTGTGTGAACAAAACTGTCTTAAAAAAATGGGTTGATGAAGAAAACTTGAGGGCACTATATTGAGTGAAATAAGTCAGATACATAAGGAGAAATATTGTATGGTCTCACTGATACGAATTAATTATAATATGTAAACTCACAGATATGGAATATAAGTAACCAGGATATAGAACGAGGCTAAAGAATGGGGAGCGGTTGCTTATTATAAGCAGAATGTTTAACTAGGGTGAACTAAAATGTTTAGAAATGGACAGAGATGACAGTAGCTCCTTGTGAGGAGAACTAACAGTGCTGAATGGTGTGTGAATATGATGGAAAAGGGAAGCTCAGAGTCACATATGTCACTAGAAGGAAAGTTGGAGGTTAAAAGATGGGAATGTATAAAACAGTGAACCTTGTGGTGGGCAATGTCTGTGATTAACTGTACAAATATTAGAAATCTCTTTCAGAACCAGAACACAATGTATGACACTATAGCTAGAAGTTAATAATAGAGGGACATATAGGGGAAAATATATACATATTACAAACTATATACTACAGTTAGTGGTATTTTAACATTCTTTCATCAACAGTAACAAATGCACTATACCAATACTATGAGTCAACAACGGAGAGGGGATGGTTAGGGGTATGGGAGGACTTGAGTTTCCTTTTTTGTCTTTATTTCTTTTCTGGAGTAATGAAAACGTTCTAAAAATTGAAAAAAAAAAGTCATTGTGGTGATGGACGCACAGCTGTGTGATGGTACTGGGGGCAATTGATTGTACACTTTGGATGTTTGGATAATTGTATGGTATGTGAACAATCTCAATTAAAAAAAAACAAGGAAAGAAAAGTAAATGGGGAAAGGGACCTCCAATCCATCAGCCCTCTCACTTATTTGCTCTCCTGTTAACAGTCACTAGTTTGAATGTTTGATCTCAGGAAACCACGTGAGCTCCTATAAGATCATTTACATTATCTTCACAAGATAGGACAGACTTTTTTCTTATGAGAGGGTAGTGGAAGGAAGAGGATCAGGAATTTGAGGGGAGGGGAAAAGTCTGAAATAAGCATGGGGGTGATAAGAAAGGGGGGGATTGAGAGAGAGTGAGAAAGAGAGAGAGAGAGAGAAGGAGGGAGGTGGGGGGAGAATGAGTCATTGATTTTATTGCATATCTAATCTGCTGTGTTGTGGTACTAACATAATCATGGATTCCTAACCTCCCTTTCCCCTCCAAAGCTGGGTGGATTCAAGTCTCTGCCCTTAGCAGTTGAGGTTTGATAAAATTACTCACAAAATTACATCTAGATACCATACTATATTTCTCCCATCACCTCATTCTCTTCTAAAATCTCCACAGTGCCTATTACAAACTTCTCTCTTTCAAAATCCTGATGTATCTCCTACTTCTACCCTCTCAGCCATTCGCCCATCTACTCTGTAGAGAAAATAGAAGCTATCAGATAAACTATCAGATAGAAGCTATCAAATGGAAGCTAACGTATCAATTTCCCTGAAGCCAAACATACAAACCTACTTCATCACTTCTATCCTCCTCCTCTCCTGTTATGGACAAGGAGACCTCGCCCCTCCTATACAAGACAGATCTAGTTCCTTCTTGACAACATACACTGTTTGTTACTCTTGCAATTAAATCTCTCCTTTCCTACTAGTTAATTCTTGTTGTTATCAAATGCTCTCAATCTCTCCCATTAAAACAAAACTAAATAAAGTAAAAATCTTTCAACTTTTCCATCTTGTTTGGTAATGTACTCTCTCTCTCTTCCTTTTCATAGCTATATATCTCAAAACACTTGTCTGCACTTTGTGTTCCCATTTCTCATCCTCCTTTTGCATTATTGGCTTCCCTCACTAAGCTCTGTCAATTTTATCTATTATGTATTTATTTAATCAGTCCGTATTTCTCCATTTTTTCCATTATCACCTTGGTCTAAGCTACCACTATCTCCTGCACTACTCCAGTGGCATACTCACTCCTTTCTTGACATCTTCTTCAGCCCTTCTCCAAGCCCTAGAGTAACATTATCGCCCCCAACCCCTGTTTGCCCCAATGACAACTCTGGGTGGCTTTCTCATGCATTCAGGCCCAAGGCAGGCTGATGAGTACCTCAGCAAACTGCTCCCTAACTGTTGCTACCTACCCAGTCTCATCTTGTACCACCTCACTGCGCTCTCACCAGCCCCTGTGCTCATCGTGTTCTCTCACACTACATGGGTTTTACACATGCCACTCCCTTTTCCTGCCACACACTGCCTAGATAAGTCCTGCTTATCCTTCAGGTCTCAGCTCAAAGATCACTTCTTCATGGAAATTTTCTGACCTTCCCACTGGGGTAAAAACACCTCCACTGCCATCATAGGCTTTTATGTCGCTCTGTCTCCCATCATCACATCTTGGAGGACTTCATTTGAACAATGTCTCTCTTCCACGCTGTGGTATAAGGCACACAGGGTTGGTAATCATGCCTATTTTGCTCTCTATTCTACCAGTAACATTTAACAAAGCGTTATGACACTTAGCAGAGTTCCTAACATTCATGCTTTCATTTAACAAATATTCTTCAGGATCCACTTTGTGTATGTGTGCAGAAATACATATACATAAATACTAAATACTTTTAAATAAATATGCCATATTTGTGTATATACTAATTTTCTCTTTATAATAAACCTAAGTAAACCTAAACCCATTTATATAAGTGAATATATAAATATTGAATATATTTAATAAATGAGTATATATGAATAGATATATACATATATATATATATATACACATATGTATATATATATATATATATATGCATATTAATTTATTCTTTAAAATAAACACAAGCAGTGAAGTATTTTGCTCAAGGTTCCATTGCTGGTAAATGTCAGAGATGAGATTTAACCCAAGTTTCAAAAAAAGTGGTTTCCATTATACTTCACTGTCCCCTAAACCAAGTATAATTCGTGTCCTTTTACTGCATTGGTTCTTAGTGCTGGCTGCAAATTGCAATCACTTGAAAGCTTTAAGAATGTTGGTGCTCAGGCTCACGGCCCAGATATTTTATTTTGGTTGGTTTGGGTTGAACCTGAGAATTTATGTTTTTGTAAAGCTGCCCTGGTGATTCTAATATGTAGCCAGGTTTGAGAATGCTTGTTAGTTTTGTCAACTTAGCTGAAACAAACCTAGGATTAAGTGAAGAGAGTAGCCAGAAATAATAATGATGTACATACAAATAAAATTTCAATAAAATTAAGATAGGGTGTGGAAGTTGGGGGTGTTAGTCCCTGATTTCTTCTTTTATTTTCTTTCAATTGGTCATTGCTGTTATTAATTCTACTTGGATTATGATTACATGACTATAATATACATTCTACATATAACCAATTTTTCTAAGGTCACACATTCTAAGGTGGCTATTAGAGTCAAGAGACTAAAGGAGGACTTCTCTGTGTCAGCCCTCACCTGCTCTTTTGAAACTCCAGCCTCTCCAAAAGTTCTCAAATAACCCTGGAATCCCCTGGGGTATCCCACAAATGTTCTGAGAATTGGCTGCTTTGTCCCTTGGATGATGCTTGTCATTTCTCTCCTTTCCTGCCCCATGACAATGTGGCATTATGTCTGGCCACTAGTGGCTCCAGAAGAGGTCTTCTAAGGGTACCACTGTTATTGCTGATGTCTATTAGGGTGAATGACGATTAGACTTTAACTGGGACCCACGACATGGGCTAATGGGCAGACTATTTGGATTGTCTGTCCTTTCTAACAATTTCCTTGATTGCACTTATGAAAAACAGTTTAAAAGGGCAGTGTAAATTTGAGATAAAACAAATTAATTGGTTTCATAAATAAAACCCACATTGTGAAAATATTAGTAATTTCTCTAAGAAAACCTAAAATCTTACTCTAATTGTTAAACTGCTCTCTTGTCCCACAACTCAAGCGTCACTATCATCAAGATTCTGTAGAATCTTCAGCTGGATTAGTAAAATCAACATCTTCTTAGCCATTGATTATCTACTGGATATTATATTTTCTCTGTAATTGCAAATAAGAACCCATATTTTGAAATGACAGCCATTTATGATAAAGGCTTCTTTTTTATATTAAGAGCTAAGAGTATTTATTTTTACCTCTTATTCTTATGGTAAGTTGGTTCTGTCTTCCATTGATCACTCATCAAGCAAGTCATCACTCAACTAAATTTCCAAACTAAATATGCCACACATCAGAGTCTTTCAATCTCTCCACATTCTGAAATGATTGATTCATCTGGCTTATGGTATATACACATGTACATCTGAGAATCACATTATTAATAACACCATCAACATTTTTATATTTAATTTCAGCGGTGAGCGTAAGGCATTTTCCCTTAAGGTTATACCCCAAATCACAGTAATTCATGCCTATTAATTTATTATTCATCTTCACAATTAATCAAGTAATTATTCATCAAACTTAACTCCTGCCAAGCCCTGTAATATTTGGCAATATAAATAATTCTTACACATATATTCTATGAACTCTGTAACAGTATTCAAATAATTGGACAAATACACTGCTTCTTTGTACTTTAATGATAACATTTCGACACTGATAGTAGGTGAGAGAAATACTCACCATGGAAAAATCTACAAATATGAAACAAATAATAAAATTACAAAAAAATTAACCAGAATCAGAGGTGGGGCAAGATGGAGGAGTGGTGAGGTGTATGTTTTAGTTATTCCTCCAGGGAAGTAGGTAGAAAGCCAGGGACTGCGTGGACTGGACACCGCAGAGCAATATGACTTTGGGCATACTTCATACAACACTCATGAAAATGTGGAACTGCTGAGATCAGCTAAATATGTAAGTTTTTGCAGCCAGGGGACCCGCGCCCCTCCCTGCCAGGCTCAGTCCCATGGGAGGAGGGGCTGTCAGCGCTGGGAAAGAGAAGGGAGAACTACAGTGGCAACTCTTATCAGAAACTCGTTCTACTGATCCAAACTCCAATCATAGATAGACTGAGACCAGATACCAGAGAATCTGGCAGCAGCCAGCCCCGTGGAGAGGAGATAGAGATAGCAAAAACAGCAAGGAAAACCCAAAAATAAAAGTGGAGGCTTTTTGGAGTTCTGGTGAACACAGAAAGGGGAAGGGCAGAGCTCAGGTCCTGAGGCTTATATGCAAATCCAGAAGAAAAACCAGTCTCTCTGTCCCCTGGACCTTTCTTTAATGTCCCTAATTGCTTTCTCTCTTAGCATTTCAATAACCCATTAGATCTCTGAGGAGGGCCCTTTTTTTTTTTATCTTTTTTTTTTCTTTTTCTAAAATAATTACTCTAAGAAGCCCAATACAGAAAACTTCAAAGACTTGCAGTTTGGGCAGGTCAAGACAAGAGCAGAACTAAGAGAGCTCTGAGACAAAAGGCAATAATCCAGTGGCTGAGAAAATTCACTAAACACCACAACTTCTCAAGAAAAGGGGGGTATCCACTCACAGCCATCATCCTGGTGGACAGGGAACACTCCTGCCCATCGCCGGCCCTATAGCCCAGAGCTGCCCCAAACAACCCATGTGTTCTAGTTTGCTAATGCTGCAGAATGCAAACCACCAGAGATGGATAGGCTTTTATAAAACAGGGATTTATTTCACTACACAGTTACAGTCTTAAGGCCACAAAGTGTCCAAGGTAACACATCAGCAATCGGGTACCCTCACTGGAGGATGGCCAATGGCCTCTGGAAAACCTCTGCTAGCTAGGAAGGCAGCCGGCGTCTGCTCCAAAGCTCCGGCCTCAAAACGGCTTTCTCCCAGGATGTTCCTCTCTAGCAAGGTGGCTCCTCTTCAAAACATCACTCCCAGCTACACTCAGTTCCCTCTCTCTGAGTCAGCTCATTTATATAGCTCCACTGATCAAGGCCCACCCTGAATGGGCGGGGCCACGCCTCCATGGGAACACCTCATCAAAATCATTACACACAGCTGGGTGGGGCACATTCCAAGGAAATCTAGCCAGCACCAAAACCTCTGCCCCACACAAGACGACAACGATAATGGCATTTGGGGGACACAATACATTCAAACCGGCACACCATGTGATGGAAGTGCTTCCAATAACACACACACACCACAAAATTGGGCATAGACATTAGCCTTCCCTGCACCCTCAGCTGATTGTCCCAGAGTTGGGAAGGTGGAGCAGTGTGAATTAACATGCCCCATTCAGCCATCTTGTCAGCAGACTGGGAGCCACCCTACACAGCCCTGCAGCCCAGAACCACCCTGGAGGGACGATACTCACCTGTGACATAGCACAGTCATCCCTCAACAGAGGACCTGGGGGTGCATGACCTGGAAGAAGGACCCACTCGCAAGTCTCAGAGGCCATATGCCAATATGAAGGACTTGTGGGTCAGCAGCAGAGACAAACTGTGGCAAGACTGAACAAAAGGATTAGACTATTGCAGCAGCTTTAAAACTCCAGGGACAACAGGGGGATTTGATTGTTAGAGCTGCCCCCCTTCCCTGACTGCCCAGACACACGCCCCATATATAGGGCAGGCAACACCAACTACACACACAAGCTTGGTACACCAATTGGACCCCACAAGACTCACTCCCCCACTCACCACAAAGACAAAGTGGGGGAGAACTGGCTTGAGGGGAACAGGTGGCTCATGGATGCCACCTTCTGGTTAAAGTGTATGACACGAAGCTGTAGATCTGACAAATTACAGATAAGGATTTCTAACAGTCCACAAATTCTAAAAGAACCCTATCAAGTTCAGCAAATGCCAAGAGGCCAAAAACAAAAGAAAAGTTTAAAGCGTATGAAAAAAACAGATGATATGGATAACCCAAGCCCAAGCACCCAAATCAAAAGATCAGAGGAGACACAGTACCTGGAGCAATTAATCAAAGAACTAAAGATGAATGATGAGACCATGGCATAGGATATAAAGGACATGAAGAAGAGCATGGCACAGGATATAAAGGACATCCAGAAGACCCTGGAAGAGCATAAAGAAGAAATTGCAAGAGTAAATAAAAAAAATAGATGATCTTAAGGAAATTAAAGAAACTGTTGACCAAATTAAAAAGATTCTGGATACTCATAGTACAAGACTAGAGGAAGTTGAACAATGAATCAGTGACCTGGAAGATGACAGAATGGAAAATGAAAGAACAAAAGAAAGAATGGGCAAAAAAAAATTGAAATGGACCTCAGGGATATGATAGATAATATAAAACGTCCAAATATAAGACTCATTGGTGTTCCAGAAGGGGAAGAGAAGTGTAAAGGTCTAGGAAGAGTATTCAAAGAAATTCTTGGGGAAAACTTCCCAAATCTTCTAAACATCATAAATACACAAATCATAAATGCCCAGCGAACTCCAAATAGAATAAATCCAAATAAACCCACTCTGAGACATATTCTGATCACACTGTCAAATACAGAAGAGAAGGAGCAAGTTCTGAAAGCAGCAAGAGAAAAGCAATTCACCACATACAAAGGAAACAGTATAAGATTAAGTAGTGACTACTCAGCAGCCACCATGGAGGTGAGAAGGCAGTGGCATGACATATATAAAATTCTGAGTGAGAAAAATTTCCAACCAAGAATACTTTATCCAGCAAAGCTCTCCTTCAAATTTCAGGGAGAGCTTAAATTTTTCACAGACAGACAAATGCTGAGAGAATCTGCTAACAAGAGATCTGCCCTACTTCAGATATCAAAGGGAGCCCTACAGACAGAGAAACAAAGAAAGGAGAGAGAGACATGGAGAAAGGTTCAGTGCTAAAGAGATTTAGTATAGGTACATTAAAGGATATTAATAGAGGGAAAAAATATATATGACAAACATAAACCAAAGGATAAGATGGCTGATTCAAGAAATGCCTTCACGGTTATAATGTTGAATGTAAATGGATTAAACTCCCCAATTAAAAGATACAGATTCACAGAATGGATCAAAAAAAAATGAACCATCAATATACTGCATAAAAGAAACTCATCTTAGACACAGGAACACAAAGAAATTCAAAGTGAAAGGATGGAAAAAAATATTTCATGCAAGCTACAGCCAAAAGAAAGCAGGTGTAGGAATATTAATCACAGATAAAATAGACTTTAAATGAAAGGATGTTATGAGAGACAAAGAAGGCCACTACATACTAAAAAAGGGGCAATTCAACAAGAAGAAATAACAATCATCAATGTTTATGCACCCAATCAAGGTGCCACAAAATACATGAGAGAAACACTGGCAAAACTAAAGGAAGCAAATGATGTTTCCACAATAATTGTGGGAGACTACAACGCATCACTCTCTCCTATAGATACATCAACCAGACAGAAGACCAATAAGGAAATTGAAAACATAAACAATCTGATAAATGAATTGGATTTAACAGACATATATAGAACATTACATCCCAAATCACCAGGATACACATTCTTCTCTAGTGCTCATGGAACTTTCTCCAGAATAGATCATATGCTGGGACATAAAACAAGCCTCAATAAATTTTAAAAGATTGAAATTATTCAAAGCACATTCTCTGACCACAATGGAATACAATTAGAAGTCAATAACCATCAGAGACTTAGAAAATTCACAAATACCTGGAGATTAAACAACACACTCCTAAACAATCAGTGGGTTAAAGAAGAAATAGCAAGAGAAATTGCTAAATATATAGAGACGAATGAAAATGAGAACACAACATACCAAAACCTATGGGATGCAGCAAAAGCAGTATGGAGGGGGAAATTTATAGCACTAAACACGTATATTAAAAAGGAAGAAAGAGCCAAAATCAAAGAAATAATGGACCAACTGAAGAAGCTAGTAAATGCACAGCAAACCAATCCAAAACCAAGTAGAAGAAAAGAAATAACAAGGATTAAAGCAGAAATAAATGACATAGAGAACAAAAAAACAATAGAGAGGGTAAATAACACCAAAAGTTGGTTCTCTGAGAAGATCAACAAGATTGACAAGCCCCTAGCCAGACTGACAAAATAAAAAAGAGAGCAGACCCATATAAACAAAATAATGAATGAGAAAGGTGACATTACTACGTATCCTGAAGAAATGAAAAAAATTATAAGAAGACACTATGAACAACTGTATGGCAACAAACTGGATAATGTAGAGGAAATGGACAATTTCCTGGAAACATATGAACAACCTAGACTGACCAGAGTAGAAACAAAGGACCTCAACAAACAAATCACAAGCAAAGAGATCCAATCAGTCATCAAAAAGCTTCTCACAAATAAATGCCCAGGGCTAGATGGCTTCACAGGCGAATTCTACCAAACTTGCCAACAAGAACTGACACCAATCTTACTTAAACTCTTTCAAAACACTGAAGAAAATGGAACACTACTTAACTCATTTTATGAAGCTAACATCAATCTAATACCAAAACCAGGCAAAGATGCTACAAAAAAGGAAAACTACCAGCCAATCTCCCTAACGAATATAGATGCAAAAATCCTCAACAAAATACTTGCAAATCGAATCCAAAGACACATTAAAAAAATCATACACCATGACCAAGTGGGGTTCATTCCAGGCATGCAAGGATGGTTCAGATAAGAAAATCAATCAATGTACTACAACACATTAACAAATCAACAGGGAAAAATCAATTGATCAATCTCAATAGATGCTGAAAAAGTATTCGACAAAATCCAACATCCCTTTTTGATAAAAACACTTCAAAAGGTAGGAATTGAAGGAAACTTCCTCAATATGATAGAGAGCATATATGAAAAACCCACAGCCAGCATAGTACTCAATGGTGAGAGACGGAAAGCCTTCCCTCTAAGATCAGGAACAAGACAAGGATGCCCTCTATACCACTGTTATTCAACATTGTGCTGGAAGTGGTAGCCAGGGCAATCCGGCAAGACAAAGGCATCCAAATTCGAAAGGAAGAAGTAAAACTGTCATTGTTTGCAGATGATATGATCTTGTATCTGGAAAACCCCAAGAAATCGACGATACAGCTACTAGAGCTAATAAACAAATTTAGCAAAGTAGCGGAATACAAGATAAATGCACATAACTCAGTAATGTTTCTATATGCTAGAAATGAACAAACTGAAGAGACACTCAAGAAAAAGATACCACTTTCAATAGCAACTAAAAAAATCAAGTACCTAGGAATAAACTTAACCAAAGATGTAAAAGACCTGTACAAAGAAAACTACATAACTCTACTAAAAGAAATAGAAGGGGACCTTAAAAGATGGAAAAATATTCCATGTTCATGGATAGGAAGGCTAAACGTCATTAAGATGTCCATTCTACTGAAACGCATCTGCAGATTCAATGCAATCCCAATCAAAATTCCAACAACCTACTTTGCAGACTTGGAAAAGCTTGTAATCAAATTTATCTGGAAAGAGAAGATGCCTCAAATTACTAAAGACATCCTAAAAAAGAAAAATGAAGTGGGAGGACTTACACTCCCTTTGAAGCTTATTATAAAGCCACAGTTGTCAAAAAACCATGGTACTGGCACAAAGACAGACATATTGATCAATGGAATAAAATTGAGAATTCAGAGATAGACCCCCAGATCTATGGCCAACTGATCTTTGATAAGGCCCCCAAAGTCACTGAACTGGGTCATAATGGTCTTTTCAACAAATGGGGCTGGGAGAGTTGGATATCTATATCCAAAAGAATGAAAGAAGACCCCTACCTCACACCGTACACAAAAATTAACTCAAAATGGATCAAAGATCTCAATATAAAAGAAGGTACCATAAAACTCCTAGAAGATAATGTAGGAAAACATCTTCAAGACCTTGTATTAGGCGGCCACTTCCTAGACTTTACACCCAAAGCACAAGCAACAAAAGAAAAATAGATAAATGGGAACTCCTCAAGCTTAGAAGTTTCTGCACCTCAAAGGAATTTCTCAAAAAGGTAAAGAGGCAGCCAACTCAATGGGAAAAAATTTTTGGAAACCATGTATCTGACAAAAGACTGATATCTTGCATATATAAAGAAATCCTACAACTCAATGACGATAGTACAGACAGCCTAATTATAAAATGGGCAAAAGATATGAAAAGACAGTTCTTTGAAAAGGAAATACAAATGGCCAAGAAACACATGAAAAAATGTTCAGCTTCACTAGCTATTAGACAGATGCAAATTAAGACCACAATGAGATACCATCTCATACCAGTTAGAATGGCTGCCATTAAACAAACAGGAAACTACAAATGCTGGAGGGGATGTGGAAGAAAATTGGAACTCTTATTCATTGTTGGTGGGAGTGTATAATGGTTCCGCCACTCTGGAAGTCAGTCTGGCAGTTTCTTAGAAAACTAGATATAGAGATACCCTTTGATCCAGCGATTGAACTTCTTGGTATATACCCGGAAGATCGGAAAGCAGTGACATGAACAGATATCTGCACGCCAATGTTCATAGCAGCATTATTCACAATTGCCAAGAGATGGAAACAACCCAAATGTCCTTCAACAGATGAGTGGATGAATAAAATGTGGTATATACACACGATGGAATACTACACGGCAGTAAGAAAGAACTATGCCATGAAACATATGACAACATGGGTGAACCTTGAAGACATAATGCTGAGCGAAATAAGCCAGGCACGAAAAGAGAAATATTTTATGCTACCACTAATGTGAACTTTGAAAAATGTAAAACAAATGGGTTTATAATGTAGAATGTAGCGGAACTAGTGATAGAGAGCAATTAAGGAAGGGGGAACGATAATCCCATAAGAACAGATAAGCTATCGTGGGTAAATTTAACGTTCTCAGAACGCCCAGGAATGACTATGGTCTGTTAATTTTTGATGGGTATAGTAGGAGCAAGTTCACAGAAATGTTGCTATATTAGGTTACTTTCTTGGGGTAGAGTAGGAACATGTTGGAAGTGAAGTAGTTATCTTAGGTTAGTTGTCTTTTTCTTACTCCCTTGTTATGGTCTCTTTGAAATGTTCTTTTATTGTATGTTTTTTTTAATTTTTTTAATTTTTTTAATTTTTTATACATTTGATTTAAATAAAAATGTTAAAAAAAAAAAAAAAAAACAAGGAAAAAATATGCAGAGCCCCTTTGAGGAGCTGGTAAAGAATGCAGGAGTATTGGCCTGCCCCACCTCGATGGTTGCTAATGTGCTCACAGACATAGGGGACTGGTGGTTTGATGGGTTGAGCCCTCTACCACAGGACTTGCCCTTGGGAAGACTGTTGCTGCAAAGGAGAGGCTAGGCCTCCCTATAATTGTGCCTAAGAGCCTCTTCCCGAATGCCTCTTTGTTGCTCAGATGTGGCCCTCTCTCTCTAGCTAAGCCAACTTGAAAGGTGAAATCACTGCCCTCCCTCCTACATGGGATCAGACACCCAGGAGAGTGAATCTCCCTGGCAACGTGGAATATGACTCCTGGGGAGGAATGTCGACCCGGCATCGTGGGACGGAGAACATCTTCTTGACCGAAAGGGGGAAATGAAAGGAAATGAAATAAGCTCCAGTGGCAGAGAGATTCCAAAAGGAGCCGAGAGGTCACTCTGGTGGGCACTCTTATGCACAATATAGACAACCCTTTTTAGGTTCTAATGAATTTGGGTAGCTGGTGGTAGATACCTGGAACTATCAAACTACAACCCAGAACCCATGAATCTCGAAGACAATTGTATAAAAATGTAGCTTATGAGGGGTGACAATGGGATTGGGAAAGCCATAAGGACCACATTCCCCTTTGTCTAGTTTATGGATGGATGAGTAGAGAAATGGGGGAAGGAAACAAACAAACAGACAAAGGCACCCAGTGTTCTTTTTTACTTTAATTTGTCTTTTTCACTTTAATTATTATACTTGTTATTTTTGTGTGTGTGGTAACGAAGGTGTCAGGGATTGATTTTGGTGATGAATGTACAACTATGTAATGGTACTGTGAACAATCAAATGTACAATTTGTTTTGTATGACTGTGTGGTATGTGACTATATCTCAATAAAATGAATATAAAAATTAAAAAATAAAAAAATAAAAAAAATTAACCAGGCCATTGTCTTCAGAACTAAAGATTATTTTCTGTGCCATCCCACTGTTGTAAATAGAAAACATAGTAAGAGAAGACAAGAGTGGAGTGATCCAGTGGAAAGCCTTTTTTTTTAACATTCTGAGGAAAAACCAGGTTCTTGAAATATAGGGCAACATGAGCACGATGTACAAGATGGATGAGAATCCTACATCTGGTCCAAGCACTGTTGGACATGATCCTTAATGAGAGGATGTCTAAGCATAGGGGAAAAGAGAAGGGGTTCCATCTTGAGGGGAACCCTAGGGACGATGAGTATAACAATTGAAAATATAAAGGCTAATTCTCATCCTTTTATTGAAGAACGCTTGGATGTCATCAATAAAAATGTAACTATCATAATATCTGGGTTGGTTGACCTGTTTGTTGACTGTGACAATGGATATATTTACTCTAAACAAAATTAAGGTTTATAGAATCTTTTATAAATATGGCACAAATTATGGCACAAATGATGGCTATGAGTAGTTAATGCAACATCCACTAAGCAGCTAGGAAGAATTAACCTAATTGCAAATGGAATCAGGTAAATGATTAGGCACTGTAATGATCTGGTTCAATATTACTGTAAAAAAAACTAGAAGGCAGGTTGTATCATTTCTATTTTGTATAAAGAAATGTTGACCCCAAGAAAACTTAATTATTTTCCCTGGAGGATACCAGAAACAGATACAGGCTCCTTATATTTGCTATTTGAAAAAAACAAAAAAACAAAAAAACATTAAGGGCATCTTGCCATCTTGACTTACTGAGAAAATCTTTCATGCTTTGTTTCATCCTAGGTGTGCTGATTTGAAACTGTTACGTATCCCAGAAAAGGCAAAAATTTTAATCCATGCCTGCGGGTGGTTGTTTTCAATTGAGATGTGACCCACCCAATTCGAGGTGAGTCTTAATCCTTTACTGGAGTCCTTTATGAGGATTAAAGACAGAAAAGGCCCAGGGAGCTCAGAGAGAAATGCCCAGAGAAGTTTTGTGAGAGCTTAGAGAGAAAAGCCAAGAGGAGCTGAGAAAGGACTCACAGAAGCTCAGGGAGGCCACTGGAACCAGCAGCTGAAAGCAACGAGACCCAGGAGGAAAAGACCAGCAGACGCCAGCCATGTACCTTGCTATTTGACAGAGGAACCCAGATGACAGCAGCCTTTCTTCAGAGAAGGTATCTTCCTCTTGATGCCTTAATTTGGACATTTACATGGCCTTAGAACTATAAATCTGTAAACTAATAAGTCACCATTGTAAAAGCCAACCCATTTCTGGTATATTGCATTGAGACAGCTTTGGCAAACTGTAACACTAGGTTTCTTGATTCTTGAACTGTCTACCAA
Organism: Choloepus didactylus; assembly: GCF_015220235.1. Lineage (NCBI taxonomy): Eukaryota > Metazoa > Chordata > Mammalia > Pilosa > Megalonychidae > Choloepus > Choloepus didactylus. Next base: position 26,767,412 of record NC_051322.1, on the reverse strand, counting down.
CTGGCAAATTACTCTTATATCTAATTTTCTAACTCTCCCTTAGGTTCAGATTCACTTACATAGCCTACAGTCTCACTAGCATCTTTACCTGAATGTTTTGCAGAAAATTCTACCTCAACATATTGATAAGAGAACCTATCTATTCAATCCTGCAAAACATGTGTGCATGTACATAAATGTGTGCATAAATGTTCTCTCTCTCTCTCTCCTTCCCTCCTTCCCTCCTTCTCCCTCTCCCACTCACACACACACACACACACACACACCTGCAGAACAATCTTTCCTTACCATATCAGGAGGTAGCACCACAATCTATCCAGTCATCCATGCAAGAATTTTAGAGTCACCTTTGACTCCTTTTCCTGCATTCTCCAACATTCAAATATTCCTCCAGACTTGCTGACTTCTTCCTCTGAAATCAAGGCAGAAAAATGCATGGAAAGTCTCTACCACTTTTATCTCCACACAGAGTGATGGCAGATACAGTTAATGAATCCAGTACCCTTTCCTGCTGATTCTAAATTCATTACATCATTCCTCAAAACAGCACGCCCTGAAGAGCCACCATTTGATTGGAGACAGCACTCAGAAGGAATCCCATTTTTCTCTCAGTCCTAAATATTTCCATCTCTTCCTCTCAATCATGACTTATCCTTATTTCTCCTGAACTGTTTCAATAGCCTTTTGACTGATCCCACTGCTTCCAGTCTTCTCCTTCTACAACTTATCCTCAGAACTGCTGCCAGAGGAATTTCTCTAAACATGCAAGTAGGACCTTGCCAGTACCCTGGTTAAAACCCATCCTGTGTGCTCTGTTTCTCCAATATAGAGTCAAAACTCTTTAGCACAGGTTACAAGGTTCTCCATATCCTGAACATTGACTACCTCTCCATCCTCATCCTCACCACTTCCTGCTTCCTATTCAATGTTCTAGTGTGGCCAAGTTGTTTGCAATACTGTGAATATAACATGCTGCTTCCCCCACATCATGCCTTTGCTTATGTTCTCTATTGCCAGAAACATTCTTTATCCCCCTCACATCCCCTAAGTCTCAGCTAGGGCATTGTTTTCTCACAGAATCATTCTCTGACCCTCTGAACCACCCACCTCAATAATGTTGAATGGAATCCTTTATCTGTGCTCCTGTCGTACCCAACCATGCTTCTATCATGATATCTAAAATAACTTCTTGTGGTTATTTAACTTAATGACAATATCTCCATGACTATACCCTAAGGACAAGAACCAGTGCAAATGGACTTTTGAGTCCCTAAGTCCCCAAAGAGTCCATTTAATAGGGACCCAATAAATATTTGTCAGTTATCTGAAAGGAAACATGTCAAGTATTCTAATAACAAACTTCCTCCGTAGAAAGAAAATATAAACCTTTGTATTGTTTGCTAAGCACAATTTTATAAACACAGATGTAACTGTTCCTTTGTCTTTTTTATTTCTTTCTAAGCAGTTATGGTGGAGACTCAGGCTGTGATGTTTAAATATCTCTCTGGAAGAGGAGACAGTACAACATGATGACAAGGTAAGATATGTCACTGGTTTTCTTTGATAAGGACCCTCTCATCACTAAAAGTAAAAATATGATGTGAATATACATGGCAACTGCCTTAAATTCATCTCATTATTATCATATAACCCAAACAGTCCAGATGCCTTGAGATGCCCAGCGAATGTATTTATGGGAGAAGCAATTTGAATGCTGAGTGCTGTGAAACCTTTCAACTTTAAAGTTCCCTGCATGTAAACTTCTGCCTGTGCTCATTATTTTTTTTCTTCTTGGAAAAATTATTCAATGACTAACTGTACAAGGCTATAACATCTAGCCAGTTATTTTCTGTCATGAATTGATTTAATCAGCTATTTCAGTGAATTAATTCCATTAAAATAATCATAACCAGCCAAGTCAGAGACATAAGCCAAGCTGGTTAATAAGAGAATTAGTTAGATATCAACATGGGATGATAGCATCAGCAGAAAACTTTAATAAGAAAAATGCTCCAGTAGGCTACATGGCTTATATTTAGAAACTCAAACAGACTTGAGAAACTTCTCATTGAATTTAGTTATAAAACGTTTAAAAAGTTGAAAAGATTTAAGCCAGTCATTTAAATTCAGAATCGTGTATTGAAAAATTGGACTCAATCAGGATTGTTGATGTTGCTTTCTTATTAGAAAGATAATGCATACATGTTCATTGTAGAAAATGAGAAAGTTACAGAGAAGTTAACTCCTATTTCTCTTAACACCATGTAATACTTCTGGGTAATGATAAGTGGCTGGAATTTGAATTACATACACTCCAAAGAAGTACTATTGAGGTGCATGTGTGTGTTTAATATTAACATTGAATGTTCTTCAAAATACATTGTTACATAGTAACAGGCACCGAGTCCTAAGTATTTACCTGAGAGAAATAAAAAACAATGTTTCCACAAAAACCTGTTACATGAAATATTTATAGCAGCTTTATTCATAATTGACAAAACTGGAAACAACACTGATGTCCCTCAATAAGGAAATGGATAAGCATACTGGTACTTCAATACCTTAAAATACTATTCAGCAATAAAAAGAATTGAACTATTGAACCACACAACATGAATCTCAAATGCTTTAGGCTAAGCCAAAAAAGCCAGACTCAAAAGGCTACATAATGTATATGACAACCTGGAAAAGGGAAAACAATATGGAGGATAAAACAGTTCCTCTGTGCCAGGGGTTAAGAGTTGAGAAAGAGTTTGACCACAGAGATAAGATAAGACAAGAGTTTTGGTCAAAAGTAGTGATAGAATTGTCATGTGTGTGTGTGTTTTATTGTGTTGGTGTTTACGTGACTGCATTTGTCAAAATTCATGAAACTGTACACCAAAAAGAGTGAGTTTTACTGTATGTAAATTAAAACAAAAAAGGAAAAAAAAAAAAAAACAATATGCAGGGGATCAAAGATTATGAGATACAGAACAAAATTCTCCTCTGTGACAAACACTGGATAAAGGTCAGAAAGTGCTCCACCACAGCAGTTCCAGGATTTCTCCAGCTGGGCAGGGACTTCTACACCCATAGTGAGTGTGTACTTGGAGAAACCGAGAGGCTGCGTTTAGGATGGGTAAGTGTTTGGCCCTGAATGCCACTGGAGAACGAGCAGCTGGAGCTGGCTGATGGCACGGAGTGGGTAGCCTTCCATGCTCCAGGAACCCTCCTCAGTATCTGGCGTGGGTGATAACTCTTCCCAGACACATGGTGAAGAGTCCCCGTGCAAGGGACTGGCCATTGGAGCAGGCAGATGATTGTGGAAGGGGGTAGCTTTCCACGTTCCGTGCAGCCATCTTTGCAGCTGGCTGGGAGACTACGCTTCACAGTCCCATGGCAGAGAGCTTCCTTCAGGGAATTCAGGATTGAGCAGGCTTCTGACGGCATCTACTCTTCCTCCATGGAAGCCCACAGTGTGTATAGCCTAGAGGCAGGGATGCTCCATGCAAGTGCCAGGAGCCTTCCCCCAATCCCAGGGACTTGTGGGTACCCAGCAAAGAGGGACTGTGGGGAATCTGAGCTAGAAGGTGAGATGCACAGATCTTCAGCCCCAGAGTACTCCACCCGCAGCCACAGGAAAGCCGGGACCACTGTTCCCTGAGGCGGACGTGCTGACAAACTACACAGGACATGTCCCCCACAGACAGAGCTGGCAGGCCCCAGTGCACATGGAAAATTGGTGCAGTGATTGGACCTCCACATGGTTTTGACCCTGACTCACTGCATAGATGAAATGGGGGAGAACTGGCTTGAGGGTAAGAGGTGGCTCAGGAGCGCCATCTGCTGGTAGGTCAGGAAAAGTGCACTCCACCAATCTGTAGCTCTCTCAAACTATAGATAACTGTTAAAATAACCTTGTATATCCTAAAAGAACACTATCAAGATAATATTCCAAGAGGCCGAAAACAACAAAAAATTATAAAGCATATGAAGAAACCAAAAGATACAGACAAGACAAATGTCAAAATTAAAAAGCCAGAGGAGACACAGAACTTGGAGCAATTAATCAAAGCAGTACACACAAATATCAATATCATGGCTTAGGATATAAAGACCACAAAGAAGATCCTAGGAGAGCATGATGAAGAATTTGCAAGAGTAAATTTTAAAAACAGTGGATCTTGAGAGAGAGAAAATGGCGGCATAGAGAGGAGTGGAAGTTAGTTAGTCCCCCTGGAGGAACTATAAACAACCAGGAACAACTAGTAAAAGAGCTGGAATAACTGCTGGGAGACGACCAAGACTGTCCACACATCTGCAACAATCTGGATTGGGTGAAATGCCCAAGATCGCAGCATAAAATCTTTAAGTAGAAACTGCAGACCTGAACCAAGAGCCCCTCCCTCACAGCAGCCTGAACTGCAAAGCCTCAATGTGATAGAGAGCAGCATTCTCTGAACAAGTGAATATACCTCAGCCCAGCTCCACCTGGGGTTTTAATGTTAACTGCTCAATACAAACTATGAATCCCCAACAAGCAGACAGAGGCTTTTGGTGACAACTGACCTTGGAGAGCCAGGGGACGTACCTGTCTCAGGATGGGGAGCCCAAAGGATCAGGTGCTATCTCTGGCTGAAGGGTGAATCTGGGGGCTTTCTGTCCCTTTCTCTCTCTCTCTCAACCTGGGCAGCTCAGTGGAGAAAGCCTCAGCCGTTTTCAGCTCATAGTGCTCTGCAGTAGAGAAAGTCTCTGCTATTTTAAACTTGCAGCACTCTGACCCAGACAAGGGTGGAGATAGCAGAGTCAGAGAAACAAAGAATCTATTTATATGCAAATGATCTCTATCTAGGGGGCGTATCTTCTCTAAGAGGAAGAAGGCGGTGCCAAGCTCTACTACTTGCCTTCCATTCAGAACCAGACCCCAGCACCTGGGGGAAAACAGCCACGGGCCACACCTCCTTACATGACTCTGGAGTGACAGGCTGACAAAATATTAGCACGTTGTGAGAATAACTAACAGTGCTGAATGGTGCATGATGTGGTAGAAAGGGGAATCTCAGAGTCATGTATGTAACCAGAAAGAAAGCTGGAGGTTAAAAGATGGAAATGTATAAAATAGTGAATCTTGTGGTAGGCAATGTCTGTGATTAACTGTACAAACATTATAAATCTCTTCCATGGACCAGAACAAATGAACAACACTACAACTAGAAGATAACAATAGAGGGGCATATAGGAAAAAAAATATACCTATTGCAAACTACATGCTACAGTTAGTAGTATTTCAATGTTCATTCATAAACAGTAACAAATGTACTATACCAATACTATGAGTCAACAATGGAGGGGGGGGTGGTAGGGGTATGGAAGGATTGGAGTCTCCTCTTTTTTTTTGTCTTTATTTCCTTTCTGGAGTAATGAAAATGTTCTAAAAATTGAAAAAAAAATTAAATGTGGTGATGGATGTAAAAAAAAAAAAAAAACCTTCAGGTAAAATATAGAAACATTGTAACAACACAGTTCCATTTTATCCCACAATCTTTATGCTAGTGTTGTCACATCTATCATATATATGTTATAAACCCAACAAAGCGTTATAACTTTTGCTGTAAACAGTCATAAATGTTTGAAATAAAGTGAAGAAATGTATGTGTGTGTATACACATATACATATACACATATATTTTCACCCATACATTTACCATTTCCGTAGCCTCCCTTCCTTTCCTTCTTCTTTCCTTCCTTCTTTCCTTCACAGTTTCCAGTTACCACTTGTGTAATTTAGTGGTTAGATAAGGAGTTGGGGAAAGCTGTTAAAAAAATTCATGACCCACCATCTTTTTGCTTCCCACCTCCTCAAATTTCTGTTTCTCTTTCACTTCTGGTCCATAATGCTTCAGCTTTCTACCTCCTGAGCTGCATTTAGGATGGCAATAAACTCAGTCATAAAAGCAGCAAAATCACAAATCTTGCCTTGTTCAGTTTTGTCTCTCAAAGGGAAAGTCCTCTCTCTTTTCTGCCTAATTGGTCTTTCTTGCTCATCCATAGTTTAGCAGTAAGCTGGGGATTTGGGTGCAGTTCATATTCAGAATTTGGATCTTACCACTTCTTTAGTTCTCTTGCTTCTAGTATTTCTTTCTAAAATTTCAGCCACTATGCCATATTTTTCCTTTGTTTTTCCACCAGTAAGGATGTAGGTTTTGCCCTATGATCTTTCAGCATTGAAGACCCTCCTTAGGGAAAAAAAGTCACAAATTTCCAATTCTTACCCATTGCCATTGAAGTCTTTCAAGAATGAACTGCCTGTAGTTTGTGTCTTTAAATAATTATTTTTTAAAATAAATATTTTCTTCAGTTTTATTATTATTATTTTATTATTATTATCTTCAGAAGAGGTCATGTGACCTCTTCACATTGTCAAATCAGAAACTGGTTTCCTTAACTTTTTAATCTTTGGCTTTACAATCACATATTGTAATTAATTTCTCATGTGCATGTTTTCTATAGATTTTTTTAGACCATTTAATCTATAGGGATATGGTATAATATTTTTCTTTGTTGTGCCTCAAATGGTTAATTGTGTTCTACAAATATTGAATATTTGCTGTGTGCTATGGACATGAATATGAAGATGCATAAGGCAAGGCTTCAAGTACTTGTCTAACAAGGGAAAATGATAAATAATGGAGTAAGTATAATGAATTAGTATTGCTATTATGCTAGAAGTAGTAACAGCATGACAAGGACTACAATAGATCAGGGAGTAAGGCCTTAGAGAGGTCAGAGAAAGACTTTACAAGAATAAGTGATTGTGATGGTGTGGAACTGTATGTATCCCAGAAAAACATGTTCTTAAAGTTATTCCAATTCTGTGGTTAAAAGCACATTGTAACTAGGACCTTTTGATGCGGTACTTCAGTTAAGGTGTAGCCCACTTCCATCAGGAGGGGTCTTAATCCAGTTACTGGAGTCCTTTGCAAGAGAATTAAATTCAGATAAAGAAGAGAGGAAGACACAAGAAGCAAGAAGCTGAAACAGAACCTGAAGAGAAGGAAGAGACCATATGACAGCGGATCCAAGGATTGCCAGCAGCCAGTAGCCCAAGAATGCCACAGTCTTCTGGATGAAAGCATCATCTTGATGATGCCTTGATTTGGACTTTCTTTTAACTTCAAAACCATTATCTAATAAATTCCCACTGTTTAAGCAAAAAAAAAAAAAAATGCAGATCTTATGGAAATAAAAGGTACTGGTGATCAAATAAAAACATTCTTGAGACACATGACACCAAATTTGAAGAGGCAGAGGTACGAATTAGCAAACTAGAGGATAAGGTGATGGAAAGTGAGAGCACAAAAGAATGAACAGTGAAAAAAATCAAAAAATTTGAAATGGATCTCAGGAAAATGATGGACAATGTGAAGTACACAAATATAAGAATCACAGGTGTTCCAGAAGGGGAAGAAAAGAGTAAAGGTCTAGGAAGAGTATTTAAGACATTGTTGAGGAAAACTTCCCAACCCTTCTAAATGACATAAATATGCAAATCATAGATGCCCAAAAAATTACAAATAGAATAAATCCAAATAAACCCACTCTGAGACATGTTTTGATCAATTGTCAAATGCTGAAGAAAAGAAACAAGTTCTGAAAGTAGCAAAAGAGAAGCAATCCACCACACACAAGGGAAACAACAGAAGACTAAGTACTGACTACTCAGTTGGCACCATGGAGGCCAGAAAGCAGTGGAATGACATATTTAAAATTCTGAAAGAGAAAAACTGCCAGCTAAGAATTCTTTATCCAGAAAGCTCTCCCTCAAAATTGAGGGAGAGCTTAAAATTTTCACAGACAGACAAATGCTGAGAGAATTTAACAAGAGTACTGCCCTATCAGTTGAGAAAAAAAGAAAGGAGGGAGAGGCTGTAGAAGAACACAGAAATGAAGAATTTTAGTAAGGATACCTTACAGGAAATAAAGAGAGAGAGGTGAAAAAATACATCTGACAAATAAAAACCAAAGGATAAGATGGCTGAGTCAAGAACTGCTTTCACAGTAATAACATTGAATGTGAACAGATTAAACTCCCCAATTAAAAGATACAGATTGCCAGAATGGATTTAAAAATATGAGCCATCAATATGTTATTTAAAAGAGACTAATCTTAGACCTGGAGACACAAAGAAATTGAAAGTGAAAGGATGGAAAAAATATGCCATGCAAGCTACAGCCAAAAAAAAGCAGGGGTAGCAATATTAATTTCAGATAAAATAGACTTTAAATGCAAGGATGTCATAAGAGATGAAGAAGGACACTGTATACTAATAAAACAGTAAAAATCACCAAGAATAAATAACAATCATAAATATTTATGCACTAAATCAAGGTGCTCCAAAGTACATGAGGCAAACATTGGCAAAACTGAAAGAAGCAAAAGATGTTTCCACAATAATTGTGGAAGACTTCAATACATGACTCTCTCCTATAGATAGATCAACCAGACAGAGGACCAATAAGGAAACTGAGAAGCTAAACAATGTGACAAACAAATTAATCTTAACAGACATAGAGCACTACATCCCAAATTTCCAGGATATACACTCTTCTCTAGAGCTCATGGAACTTTCTCTAGAATAGATCATATGCTGGGGCATAAAACCAGCCTCAGTAAATTTAAAAGATTGAAATTATTTGAGGCACATTCTCTAATCACAATGGAATGCAACTAGAAGTCAATAAATATTAAAGTTCTAGAACATTCACAAATATCTGTAGATTAAACAGCACACTCCTTAACAATCAGTGGATAAAAGAAGAAATTGCAAGAGAAATCGCTAAATATCTAGAGATGAATGAAAACGAGAACACAACATATCAAAACTTAAGGGATGCAGCAGAGCTGGTATTGAGAAGGAAATTTACAGCTCTAAATGCATACAGTAAAAAGGAAGAAAGAGCTAAACAAACAACTAATGGAACAACTGAAGAAGCTATAAAATGATCAGTAAACTAATCCTAAACCAAGCAGAAGAAAAGAAATAACAAGGATTAAAGCAGAAACAAATGATATGGAGAACAAAGCAAACAAACAAACAAACAAAAAAACAATAGGGAGAACAAATAAAACCAAAAGTTGATTCTTTGAGAAGATCAAAAAGATTGAGAAACCTTCAGCTAGACTGACAATGCCAAAAAGAGAGAAAACCCAAAGAAACAAAATAATAAATGAGAGAGGGGACATTACTGCAGATTCCAAAGAATTTTAAAAGTAACAAGAGGATATTATGAACAACTGTAAACTAACAAACTAAAAATTTTGAAGAAATATTTAATTTCCTGGTAACACATGAACAACCTAGACTGACCAGAGAAGAAACAGAAGACCTCAACAAACCAATTACAAGTAAAGAGATCTAATCAGTCATCAAAAAGTTTCCCACAAATAAAAGCCCAGGTCCAGATGGCTTCACAGGGGAATTTTACCAAACTTTCCAAAATGAATTGACACCATTCCTACTCAAACTCTTTCAAAAAACTGAAGAAAATGGAACACTACCTAACTCATATTAGGAAGCCAATATCACCCTAATACCAAAACCAGATAAGGAAGCTACAAGAAAGGAAAACTACAGGCCAATCTCCCTAATGAATATAGATACGAAAATTTTCAACAAAATACTTGCAAATTGAATGCAAAGACACATTCCAAAAATCATACACCATGACCAAGTTGGATTCATCCCAGTCATGCAAGGGTGGTTCAACATAAGAAAATCAATGTAATACAATACATTAACAAATCAAAAGGGAAAAATCAAATGATCATCTCAACAGTTGCTGAAAAAGCATTCAACAAAATTCAGCATTGTTTTTTTTGATAAAAGGTAGGAATTGAGGCAAACTTACTCAATATGATAAAGGGCATATCTGAAAAACCCACAGCCAGCATAGTACTCAATGGCCTTCCCTCCACGATCAAGAAAAAGACAAGGATGCCCGCTGTCACCACTATTACTCAACATTGTGCTAGAAGCAATCCAAGAAGACAAAGAAATAAAAGGAATCCAAATTGGAAAGGAAGAAGTAAAACTATCAATAGTTGCAGATGATAGGATCTTATATCCAGAAAACCCTGAGAAATCGATGACACAGCTACTTGAGCTAATAAACAAATTCAGCAAAGTGATGGGATACAAGATTAATGCACATAAGTCAGTAATGTTCCTATATACTAGAAATGACCTAACTGAAGAGACACTCAAGAAAAAGATTCCATTCACAATAGCAACTAAAAAAATCAAGTATGTAGGAATAAACTTAATCAAGGATATAAAAGACCTCTACACAGAAAATTACATAACTTTACCAAAAGAAATAAAAGGGAACCTAAACAGGTGGAAAGATATTTTGTGTTCATGGATAGGAAGGGTAAACATCATTAAGACATCAGTCCTACCCAAACTGATCTACAGATTCAAAGCAATTCCAATCAAATGGCCAACAACCTATTTTGCAGACTTGGAAAAGCTAGTTACTAAATTTATTTGGAAGGGAAAGTTGCCTCAAATTTGATAAAAAAAACATTCTAAAAAAGAAAAATGAAGTGGGAAGATTTACACTTCCTGACTTTGAAGCTTACTATAAAGCCACAGTGGTCAAAACAGCATGGTATTGGCACAAAGACAGACATATTGATCAATGGTATTAAATGAGGTTTCAAAAATAGACCCTCAGATATATGGTTGACTGATCTTTGATAAGTCCCCCAAATCCACTGAACTTGGACAGAACAGTCTCTTCAACAAATGGGGCTGGGAGAACTGGATGTCCATTTCCAAAATAATGAAAGAGGATCCCTACCTCACACCCTATACAAAAATTAATTCAAAGTGGATCAAAGACCTCAATATAAGAGACAGTACCATAAAATTCCTAGAAGATAATGTAGGGAAACATCTTCAAGACCTAGTATTAGGAGGTTGCTTCTTAGACCTTACACCCAAAGCACAAGCAATGAATGAAAAATAGATAAATGGGAACTCCTCAAACTTAAAACTTCTGTACCTAAAAGGAATTTTTCAAAAAGGTAAAGTGGTAGCCAATTCAATAGGAAAAAATATTTGGAAACCATGTATCTGATAAGAGACTGATCTCTTACATATATAAAGAAATCCTACAACTCAACGACAATAGTACAAACAGCCCAATTATAAAATGGGCAAAAGGTATGAAAAGACATTTCTCTGAAGAGGAAATACAAATGGCTAAAAAAACACTTGAAAAAAATGTTCATCTTCACTAGCTACTAGGGAGATGCAAATCAAGACCACAAGGAGATATCATCTCACACCAATTAGAATGGCTGCCATTAAACAAACAGGAAACTACAAATCCTGGACAGGATGTAGAGAAATTAGAACTCTTATTCACTGCTGGTGGGAATGTATAATGGTACAGCCCCTGCAGAAGACAGTCTGGCGGTTCCTCAGGAAACTAGATATCAAGGTACCTTATGTTCCAGCAATTTGACTTCTCGGTATATACCCTGAAGAGCTGAAAGCAGTGTTATCAACAGATACTTGCACACCAATGTTCACAGAGGCATTGTTCACAATTGACAAGTCCAAATGTCCTTCAACAGGTGAGTGGATAAATAAAATGTGGTATATACACATCATGAAATACTACACAGCAGTAATAAGGCATGAGGTCATGAAACATATGGCAACATGGACGAACTTTGAAGACATAATGCTGAGTGAAATAAGCCAGACACAAAAAGATAGATATTGTATGTTTCCACTAATGTGAACTCTGTGAAAAATGTAAAATAAGTGTCTTAACATGTAGAATATAAGGGACCTAGACATAGTCGGATCCTAGTGAATGAGGACGATAATCTAATATGTACAGATATGTTAATGAGGGTGATCTTAATGATATGGGAATGGTCAGGTGTGACTATGGTTCATTAATGTTTATAAGCATCAGTGACACACTGAAAGCGAACATGTTTGTAAATGGTTGTTTAAAGACATGTAACCCACAGAGTAGCACCACAAACCTAAATAAGTGTTAGCATGATGTATTTATTAAGTATGACACTGGTGCAGGTTAAAAACCGAGTGGTATGGAAAAACTACCCATTACATATTAAAGACTACATTTAACAGGACTATCTTAGCAACTCTACACTAATACTAGGGATGCATAATTAGCAGCTGATAAGAGCTCTGGGATGTATTATGTTATGATAATTGTTTAAATTTGAGAGTAATGACTGAACAACTAAGTGAGGATAATGTAAGAAACTAACTATTTACCTTGGGATAGAATATTTACTTAGTGAAGTTAGGAACCCTCTACTTAATAAATCAAGCTCTTGACTTCAGTCTTGCTCTTGTGAAAATTAGGGTTGTATATGGGAGGCTGAGTCCTCCTATAATTATCCCTTAGAGGAACCTCTTTTGTTGCTCAGATGTGGCCTTTCTCTAAGCCCAACTTTGCAAATAAATTCATTAACCTCCCCCTCCACCCCTGCCTCAAGGGACATGACTCCCAGGGGAATGAATCTCCCTGGCGACGTGGGACATGATTTCCAGGAATGAGCCTGGCCCTGGCAGTGAGGGATTGAAGATGCCTACCTGATCAAAAGGGGGAAAAAAAGAAAGGCAACGAGCTGAGGTCACAGTGGCTGAGAGATCCCACACAGTGTCAAGAGGCTATCCTGGAGGTTTCTCTTATGCAGGCTCCAGCTAGACATCCCAAATGGACATAGTATGCCATGCTCTTACCAAAAGTAGCCCCCAAATACCTAGGTCCCTTCCTGAGATTCTATAAAAGATTCACTAAGTTTTATCTTTCAGAAACTTAAATCCACCAGAGTGTTCGTGTACGAGATAAGTCCTAAAACCCAGAGGCAGCAGCCTCTCTAAGATCAACAATCAGATGCAGCTCCTTTCTCCATACTGTCAACACCCCCTTTCAGTATGAACAAGTTAGGATGCTCATTGCCTAAACACCCCTGAAGATGGAGAAAGAGATTAAGTGAGGGGAAGGGGTAGCAACAAACAAGATTTTAAAAAGATCCATGAATACTGAAACTTTATATAATTATATATACACACACACACATATATACACACACATATATACATATACACATATATAAACATATATACATACATACACACACACACACACACACACACATATATATAGGATGCAGGGTGTTGGAATAGCTGGAAGGAGGTAAATGACATGGTGGAACTGTAGCCTCTAGCATCCTTTGGGATTTGCTGTATAGCTGCTCACTGAATTGTGCCTTGAAGGTCTTCACCTTTCTGTATATACCTTAGATTGCATTAGTAGGAAAGGGACAGAGACTGTGGAACTGTAACCTATAACAATTTTTGAAATTACTTATATAACTGCTCATTGAGCTATACATTGAGAATTGTCAACCTTCTGTATGTATGTTATATTTTACAATAAAGGAAAGGGCTGAAATTGTGGAACTATGACCCATGACATTCTTTGAAATTTGCTCTCTATTTGTGAAATCATACTTTGAAAGTTATCACTGTTATGTATATATGTTAAAGTTCACAGTAAAAGAAAATCAGTATGCAGAAAAGTATATATTATACACTCCTCTTTGTGTTTAAAAATACATATGTGTGTGTGTTATAAACATACTATATATGTTTATAACACACACACATAAATACAGATATATAGACTATTTCTGGTAGTGTTCAAGAAACTCTTTAGAGTAATTGCACCTGGAGAAGGAAACTAGAGACACCAAGGCAGAAGGGAGATAATTTTCACTGGATATCTTTGTATATTGTTTGAATTGTTTACCATGTCTGCATAGTACTTCACAATCAAACAGTTTAAAAGACTACATAAAAGTTATGGTGCTATAAATTTGGAGCCCACTTATGGAAATTTTCAAACTTTAAACATACTTTTTCCTCAAATACAAGCATTACAAGGTCCCGGTAATGCTCTGAGAGATGATTGAAAGTAGAAGCAGTGCGAACACTGGGTTGCACACTTTCCTGATCAAGAAGAGATACTAGCCATTGCAGCCTGGTGGGAAGCCAAACCAAAAATCAGTGAAGGCCGAAGTAGAGGCTTGTTCCGTGGTGGAAATGGCTTTAGCTTCATCAACAGCAGTCAGCACAACAGTTGGAAGTGAAAACAAGACTCAGAAAAATAAGAGAGCTCGACAGATCGATGCCAAACTTGGTGGCCAGCTGAAATTGTATGTGTGAAGGACCTCTATTAAAATTTTCCATTTAATCTGCCAATAAAATATACTGGAGATATGGAATTTACTTCAAGAATCTTGAAGCAGCTTTCTGCACGACAAGGTTGGCCTAAGTCTCAAGTGACTGTGGACAGACACAGCCTTTGCCTGCATGGGTATGCAGGACGCTAGAAAACCTCACGGATGATGCATCTCAGGCATGCAGGCTGACTGGGACAACTGGCTTCATCATATTCTGAGAAGGAGATACTAGAACAGCACTTAAAAAAGGAATAACATAAAGATCGGAATTTAAATATATATATATATATGTCTATACATACATACACACGTGTATGAATAACTATACATTTCTCTGTTGTTCTGCACTCCCTAGGTTGGTTGCCTATGGAATATTTCACTGGGAAATTGAAATTTCATTTACCTATCTTTTTGAAAAGAGATAGAGTAGGAAAACAGCTCATTAATCCAGTGTGGAAAGGATACTATTTTTGTGCATGGACACACCTGGTACAACATCCCAGAAACTCTCTAAGAATTCTCTAGTTGAAACGTGATGCTCAAAATTGGAATTTTGGGCTATTTTTATTTGTTTATTTAACCTTTTAATGGGCACATTAATCCTCATATAGGAGAACACATGGAATATAAATTAACAGCTTCATATTCTAATTTTAAGGAGATAAGTTCTTTTTCAGATTCATGTGCTACAAATATTTCTCCCCACTTCCTAATTTGCTTTTCCATTTTCTTAATGATATCTTTCAAAGAGCAGAAGTGTTGGCTTCTATGAAGATCACTATGTCATATTTTTCTTTTATGTCTAGTGTATTTTTTTACCAAATCTAAGAAATACTTGATTTTAATTTTGCAAAGATATTCTATGTTGTCTTCTAGAAACATTATAGTTTTTTATTTCACATATAAATTTATAATCCATCACAAATTAATGTTTGTGTAAGGTGTGAGGTAGGGTTCATTTTTTTCCTTATGTTTATCCAGGAGTTCTAGTACCATTTACTGAAGAGACTTTCCTCTGCCTATTTACATTTTGAAAATGAATTGACATATACTTGTGGGTTTATTTCTGGACTATATTCTGTTCCATTGGTCCATTTGTTTATCCTTATGCCAAAATATATGTTGTGATTACATCATAGTATGGTAGGTTTTGAAATGACACTGTCTCGGTCCTCCAATTTCATTCTTCAATATTGCTTTGGCTATTCTAGGTTATTTGAATTTCTAAAATAAATTTTAGAATAAGCTCGTTAAATGCTATGGAAAAGTCACTGTATATGTGTGTGTCTGTGTGTGTATAGTTACATACAATTTTTCACACATGTAGATTCATATGTCTACCACCATAGCTAAGGTACGGAACAGTTCCATCATCACAAGAATCCCTCTCTTTGCCCTATATAACCACACCCATCTGTCTCCAGCTTCCCGCATCTCTAATCCCTAACAACCACTAATCTGTTCTCCATCTCTATAATTTTGTCATTTCTGATTTATTTTACATAAATAGAATCATATATTAAGTACCATGAGATTGGCATTCTCACTTGGCTTAATTCCCTGGAGATTCGTCCAAGTTGTAGCAATAGTTTGTTTCTCTGATTGCTGAGTTGCAGTATGTTCGTAACTCAGTTTGTTTAACTAGTCTCTATTGAAGGATATCTGGGTTGTTTCCAGCTTTTAGCTATTATAAATAAAGCTGCTATGAACATGTGTGTACAGGTTTTTGCATGAACCTAAGTTTTCACAAATCTCTGGTATAAATGTCCAGAGTACAAGTCCTGGGTTGTATGGCAATAGCATACTCTGTTTTTATAAGAAACTTCTAAACATTGTCATTACACACCTATCAGAATGGCTAAAAAAAAAAAAATAGTAATCACAAATTGTGATGATACAGAGAAACTGGATGACTCATATACTGCTGGTGGGGATGTAAAATTGTTTACCTTTTAAATCTGTTGATACAGTGAATTACATTGTTTCTCAAATGTTAAACCCACTGTGCATGCTTGATTTAAACCCAACTTGATTATTAAATGCAACCCTTTTTTAGAAATTGCTGGATTCGGTTCACTAATACTTTGTTAAGAACTTCTCCATATAGTTAATGAAGAATATTGGCAATATGTATGTGTACGTTGTCAGGTTTTGGTATCAAGGCAATGTTGCCTTCATAAAACAAGTTGAGAAGTTTTTCTTCATCTATTTCCTAAAAACAAAAATAAAATTGTACCGTTTGCATTATTTCTTCCTTAAATGGTTGGTAGTGAAACCATCTGTGATAGGGGTTTTCTTTGTGAGTTTTCTACATACATATATGTGTGTGTGTATATATATATATATATATATATATATATACACACACACACACACACACACACACATATGCACAAATTTAATTTAATAAACATATTTCAATATGTCAACATTGGAAAGTTGTAATTTTCTAGGAATACACTACCTTCACCTTAAATCTTTATTACTATAAAGTTTTTAAAGCCTCTTAAGATCTTTTTATTGCTCTATATTGTTACCCACCTTTTCAATTCTAGTACTATTTGTTATTTTTGCCTTCTCTTTTTTCCTGATTAATATCACCAGAGGTGTATCAACTTTATTGACTTTTTCAAAATCAAATTTTGCCTTTGTTGTACCTCCACATTGCATATTTCTATCTTTCACTTATTTTCATTAATTCTTTCCTTCTGATTTCCTTAGTTTAATTTGTTTATATCTGAGTACAAAAGTCCACTAAGCCCTGCTTTACCTGCATCTCACAAGGTTTAATATGTTATATTCCTGCCTATAGAATATGGTAATAACATACTTCCTGGTATGATTGGTATCTTTTCTCTATTTTTCTTGATTAATTTTACGATATGCCTATCAATTTTATTAGTCTTTTCAAGGAATTAAATTTTGATTTTTTGATATACCCTGTTTTGGTTTGCTAAAGCTGCCAGAATGCAATATACCAGAAATGGGTTGCCTTTAAATGGGGATTTATTAGTTCACAAATTTATAGTTCTAAGGCCATGAAAATTTCCAAATTAAGGTATCTAGAGGAAGATACCTTCTCTGAGGAAAGGCTGTTGGCATCCAGGGTTCCTCTGTCACATGGGAAGGCACATGGCTTGCTCCTGGGTTCCAGTGCTTTCAGGTTCTGATTCCAGTGGCTTTCTCTCAGACCTTCTGTGGGTCCTCTCTTAGCATCTTTGGGGCATTTCTCTCTAAACTGTGTGTGTGTGTGTGTGTGTGTGTGTGTGTGTGTGTGTGTGTGTGTTTGCCTTTTCCTCTCATAAACGGCTCCAATAAAGGATTAAGATCCATCTTGAATTGGATGGGTCACATCTCAATTGAAACAACCTAACCAAAAGGTACCCCCCACAACAGGTCTGCACCCACAAGAATGGACTAAAAGAACATGGTCTTTTCTAGGGTACATAACAGCTCCAAACTACCACACCCTCTATTGTATGTCTCTCCATCTCTCATTTATTTTAGTTTGGATTCACATTATTTCCTTCCTTCTACTTTCCTTGTGTTTATTTATTCATATAGATATAAAATTTCCTCTAAGAATTGCTTTAGCAGTATTTCACAAAATTCAATGTTGCATTCCTAATTTTCCTTGTTTTTTTCTTTGACCTAAGCCAAAAAACAAAGAGTAGTTTTCCAGAGTTCTCAACCTTTATAGGTCCAGAAACCCAACATTTCTCCCCCCAGCACTTTAATGCTGACAAAATTCCACCTCAGGCTTTCAACCACTTCATTCTAATTGCAAATGACCCTAACAAAAAAGTTGCCCCTAATGCTGTATATCTGTGTAAGAATAAGAGTAAAAGAATTGGACAGAGTCAGGAAAGTCAGGCATTCTGGCTCCTAAAATGTCCTAAAAGACCTTTGTCTTTTTACGACATCACCCTCAAAAAACCTATACCTTGAAATATCCAGTAACATTTAAATGGCTATTATACTCTATCATCTAGGGATTTTCTAAATGTTTTTAAACCCTTTAAACCTTCTGCCAGTACAGCCTTTTGGAAGTATCAAATTCCTTGTGTGATTTGACAGTTCTCAACCCCTCAGATGTAATTATGCTCCCTTGAGTGCAGTAGAAAAGTATTTGGTACTTGTGGTTTCCAAATCCATTTATAGAAAAGATGAAGTCTCATAGCTTTTGTTAGCTTCAAGAAAGAATAAAATATATTTGGGTATATGAGTGTGTCTGTCTGTCTGTCTAACTGGCATTTTTATATTGTGAGATGAATTTAGGTTTTCTTTCTTAAAACTTCTTCATTAACTTTTACTTGTTTTCCCATATTCTAAAAAAAAAAAAGTGGTAGAACTTTCTTTTTGCAGTCCATAAAAAAGCAAAATTACTTGTCACTTGGGTTTTCCACACATTTCCTCAGCTCTGAGTACAAGAAAATGTAGCAAGTTACAATTTTATAGTTTTAGTTTTTTATTCCTCTTTTAGAGTCATTTTCCATTTTTCTCCTGTTGGATATATTCAAGGAAAAAAAAATCTCATAACTTCCTTACTTCCTATGGGAGTTAATATCTACTAAGGATAATAACCAGGCTGAAAACTGTTAGGTATAATAATGTTTCTACAGTTTTCAGAATGAAAACTTAATTTGATGTCAGGAATTTGAATTATAGAGTTTTAAATAGTGAAAATTAAATAACCAACTCCATAGCCACCTAAGTTTCATGAACGGTCATTTTAACAGTGAATATTCATCAAGAAGACAAAAACACATGCTCATTTTTGTACTTTTTAAAAATTTGTAAATAATCATCTTTAGAGATTAGCCTACTAAGGAATTTTCATTTCTTGTTGTGCTTCAAATACTGGGTATGTTATCAAAATATATGGGACTTTTAGGTCATGGTCCCAGATTTCTAGCCATAATTTACTCTTTCCTCTAAGAATTTAACAAGAAAAGAACAAAGATTCTCTCTCTCCCCATCCCTTCTATAAAATATGTTGGGATTAGAAAATTGAGACATTATAAATATGAGATGGGATATCTCAGAGAGAAGAATTTTGCCAAGTATATATGATGAAAATATATTGAAAGATTACTTTTGTAGAAATAATTCATTGAGAAGGAATTAACCCTTTGTGGAATAAACCGTATTCTATTTACCAAACAAATAAATTATCAGCATATATTTTACACACATGTACAATGTAAGGAGGTATAGATACATATTTATATATGTGTGTTTGTGTGTATTTTTGTATGTGTTTGTATATATACATAGAGAGAAAGAAAAGAGAGATAGAGATGGATAAACCTGAAACTTCAAAAGAAAAATGTAAACTGGTATTTAAAGAGCATTAATTCAAATCCGTCTTCAAGTATAATTAAAGTATCCCTGTCCTGTCTTTTCCAAAGATTTTCCATTTTCTTAGTTATACATTATCCACCATTTGCATTAAGTATGTCATCATCTATCCTTTACCTTACCATTCTGTATCTAAACGCTTACCTTTATGCATTAGGGTATGTGTACTAATTGTAGAGATTTTAATTATGTCTTTTTGTCTGAAGCTGTTCAAAGTTCACACTTTATTTACAAAGTCCTTCAAATACTTTTCTAAACTTGTTATTCATTTCCAAATTGTTCTGTGAAGTTAGAAATTCCCATAATGAGGAAATATGAAGATGGTCACTCTCCTCTGAGATGCTCTCTAATTCTAAAAAAACCTCTCATATACATCTTACCATTATATTATCAGGTTGACCTGCTTCACCACCTTGTGGTCAAATAACTTTATAAATTTTACTTGATTACCCAAGCCCATATTTGGCCAATGTATTGTGCAACTTAGAGCCAGTAGTAATATCGTTTCTCTCTTTCTCTCTTTTCCTTGTTCTTTCTCCCTTTATGCTACTGAAAATATCTAAAAACCAAAGAAATTGTACTTAGATTAAAGAGATTATCCTTGTTTTCAAATGGCAAGAAAACACAAGGGAAGCTTCTGATCACTAAACATTGGGCTGGCATTGTTTCAGGCTGGCATTGTTGCCACTGAAAACTGGTCTCTCACAGCTTTGAAGAAGATTTATCTGACCCAAATCCCTATGCTGTACCCAATGTGTGGGTTTTTTTTATGTTGTTGTTGTTTTGTTTTGTTTTCGTTTTTGTTTTGAGGAAAAATGATCAAATTGCTTCTAGTATTACATTCAGTTGAGAAGATGTTCTACTTGGATTCCCAGGCAGGATTCAGTTCTTTTAATTTACATTTCCAAATTTATTCATTACTTTCAAATATTTGTCTTCAAATCAGAGCAGCTGGATCAGAGAGATCTCCCACCTTTGAAAAACACTGTGCCTAAATAATTCTTCCCTTCATGTCTTAGACAGTTGTGTTAAATCCAAGTCACCAATCAAGACTTCCATTTCTTTTAAAGTGAATTTCTCTTTGAGGTAAATAGGGATCTTACCTGGGGCCATCTTAATCTGACATAGAGGTTCATTATAGTAACAGTGAACCTCAAAAGAAAACTGGTTGAGGCCTTGACCACTTCTCCTTAGGCGGATCCTCATCAATTATGCATATTTATCCACCTCCTCCCTGTGTCCACTTCTGTATACCAAAGCATATCAAGGTAAGCAGACTTCGTCAAACCACCAAAAGATGTAGTTACATATTTCCCCTGAAACAATGGTTATCTACTTACATAGCAGTTCTTTTCAAGAGGGATAACTCCATTGATTCTTTCCATTTTAGCACAAATCTGTTCTAAGGTGGTTTACTGTCACCAGCTCTAGATATAGAAGTGGATAGCATAATTTTAAATTGTCTCCCTAATCAACATTCTTTGAAGACCAGGGCCTTATATCCCAACCATTTTCAGGTTATGGCACACATAAAAAATGACTGTATTTGTATGACACATTGGGATACAAAGGTCTTGGAGGAAAAAAAAAAGTTACATTTTAAATGTAATATAATAATCATAGAAAAATAGAATAAAAATGATAGAAAGGATATTAAACATTGATTTTACATAAAACCTCTAAATAAAGGCTTTTCAATATTTTAATGAGAAACTTCAGATTGCTTTCACGGGAAATAGCCTTTTATATTAGATGTCATGACTGAGTTGGCTACAGGCAATTTATAATCATGATTTTTAATGATGATCTTTCTTCAAATCCTTGAGAATTACATCAAAAAGAAACTTTGTTCATATGTAGATAATAAAACAGTTTAAAACCATTTTTCCATCTTAAAGATGCTTAAAAACCAGCAAATTGAAATTATATTTAAAAAGTCTAATAGCACGTCCTTTTCTTTCACTTACTAATGTAACATTGAAATTTCTTATAGTAATGCAAATGGATTTTAAATCCAAATAAACTCTTGTATATGAGCTATTTCAAAATAATAGAGAAGATCTAAATTGCAGAATATGCATCCATTTTTGGAGAGATTGTACTTACAGTTAGTCTGGCTGCACTAACAGAATATATCTGCCACAAACAGACAGAAGTATGTAACAGAGATGAAGACAGATTCAGGGGTCCACACCTGAAGTAGCAACCACCCTCTAGGATGCCACTCATGGCCTCTCTGACCTTGTCCCTGACCTACTCACCTTGAGCCATCTTGTATGGTCTGAACATGAACTGTTCCAGCAGCAACATGGGTTGCTTTTGGTAAATGCTAACATAGATTTCTATAAGGTTGAGCATCTCCTTAGACTATACTATAGCAAGGATATGTGGCTCCTTGATCATCTAATTAAATGATCTAAGTTTTCATATAAGAGATATTTCTTTGTTCTTTCTTTTTTTAACCCTGAGATTTCCCTCCAAGGCAAAATCTAGTAATTCCTTAGGTTTATTCAGCCAGCATTTAGTGACTTTCCCCCATCACTGGAGACAGAATCCAAGCCTTGGGAGCTGTTCCAGAATGTCCAACTGAGGTACTAAAGCATATGGTCACTGACTCCTGAAACAATGGCTATGCAAACAGAGGCTAGAATTGTGTTCTCTTTTCCAGTTACTACTAGCATCTCCGCTACAGAACTAAGCCCAAGACACAGTCATTTCTCAAAGTGCGGGAAAGAAAAGACCCTACAGTAGTTTACACCAAAACAAGTGATCATTTTCCCAGAAGATGCCCAGCGTTCCAGGTTTGAGGGGGCAGTCTTTCCATCAACTTCACACTGAGCCTACGACTAGCTCTTTATTAGGATCTGCACCTTTGTTTACATACAGCTTCAGGCTCCCTTCTCTGTCGTGCTCAGTTTCTCTCTGAGTCCAGATTGGTTTGCTTGGTGCCGTTTTCTATCTGCTGACCTCTGAGAAAGAACTCTGTCCAGAAAAATCTAACATTCAGTATTCCCAAATTTGTGTCAAAGTCTTGATCTTTTTCCTCCCAAGAAGCTTCTTGGTTCCTTATGCAAACTAACCCATCCTCATCCCCAGTAGCCTTTGAGCTCCACACAAACCAAAGTGTAAGGAAGGATGGTCCTCGTCATGAGGAAAAAAGTCCTGTTATACGTTTCCCCGCCAACATGCAGGCATCTGTTTGCCTTGCAATACTAAAACGATCCACTTGAAGGCTTTTTCTCAGTGAAATTAATAAAGGAACATTGACTTGAAAGAGTTGATAGTCTCAACATAGAAATGGAAGGCCTGACAACTTTTAAATGGATATTTTATAGTTAAATTCTAGTTAAAATAGTTTTAACTTACTGTACCCTCATAATTAGCTATCTAGATCTCTCTCTCTCTCTCTCTCTCTGTCTCTCTCTCTCTCTCTCACACACACATACACACACACAATAAATTGGAAAGTAGAAGACAGCTGATAAATTAAAAATAGGAGACAGAGATGACTAGGGAAACAAAAGATTTTTGAGCACTATTGTGTTACTGGTTGAGTTAGAATACCATTAAGTTGTAATGAAACTATGCAGCATAATTTTCTTTTTGTTTTTGTTGTTATTCTTGCTTGCCAAAGTCAAAGATGACTCCCATCTCTCAGGACTAGATTTATTTTTCAGTTCCTTTAAAATAAGCAAAAGGCATGCAACATCAGAATACCAAGAAATCATTCAAAGGATTATATTGCTACCCTTTAATTTTCTTACATCAAACATCATTATACAACACTCTGGGTGGCAAACGACCTTTCAATATTTGGCTTATGTGGTTTCAACTGTCTTGTGGTATGAATATTTTTTCACATGTAGAATCCAAGCTGGATCCCCCCTACCAATTTATAAGGCAAGCTGTCAGGGAGATTTTGCCTCCTGTTGGGCTCTCTGAGTTAGAAGGTGCTAGTTTCCAGAAAACCCATCTAAGGGCGGCAATGATTGTGATGAAGACTTCCAACCACAATTCTGACCTCACTTGAAAGGGTGGAATGGTCAGGCTGTTCTTCAGTAACAACATCAAAAAGCAATCAGACACAGATTTTATAAATAGATTTCTAGGCAAAATTTTACAAACATTGTATAATTCCATTAGGTTCAGTACTCTGAAAGTTAGCTTTCTCAGAAAGATTCACATGGATCTTTGTGGGTTCTAATAGAGAACAACAGTCTACCATCATTACTTTTCATAGCTTTCTCTTTCCTGGGGGAGAGAAATTTACTAAATGGGCCATGAGATCTAGGCAACTTCAGGCTGTAAAGGGCAATTTAAACAGCATCTCCTGAAATGTGCCACCCCAATATTTTTCTTATTGATTGAGAATATTAAGTCAAGATATTTTAATAGGGATAACATTGTCCTTGATTCTGTTTTTACTACCTAGAACACTTTTTCTACAGAAGTATCTTATCTCCCCTGTCCTCTTCCTTCAGTTCTTTGGTCAAATATCATTTTAAATAAGACCTAACTTGAATGAAGTTTCATAGTATTTCCAATTGTCTTACCATGCTGTACTTTTTTTTTTCAATAGCACTTATCATCTTTTAATATACTAAAGAAAATCATTTAGTATGTTTCCTTTTTACTGTTTCTCTCCACCTTTATAATGCATGTTCCATGAAGGCAGAGATTTTTTTTACTGTATCCCCAGTGCATGATGCTATGCATGGCATGTAGTGATCACTGTAAGTATTTGTTGCATGAAACAAGGAATAAATAAATAAACTGAAAAACAGAAAATAATGGTGATAAGTTACTATTTGTTTGAAACCATTTGGTTTAACAGCACATAATATGCTGAAACAATAATATATAATTTAACAAGAAAAAGAGTAACAGTTGTCAGATGAGATTACCATTTACTTTAACAGCATGTAGCTCACCATTTAAAATTAAAATTGATAGTTGCAGCCTGTCATGCAAAGAGCTTGCATGCCATTGATCCCATCCTCACAACAAGCAAAAAGCTGCATAAACTGAAATCAGTGGCTTTTAGAAGAGCAACCAGAGAATTGGGGTCACAGAGTGATCTGCTAATCAAACATCGAGAGACACAGGAGAAAACAGAGAATCACAGTCAAGATCAGCTTACGTGGAACAGAGCCACTGGAAGCATCAACTGGTAGGAATACTTAGACAGTAACTTTGATGATTTGCTGGAGGCTGAGTGTGGACCAGCTTTAGAGTGAAAAATGCCTGGGGGTACAGTCTTATGATGCCCTCACATTTTCATGAGTTTTACTTACAGGAACCCTACTAGGTTCTCTCACTGAAGATCCAAGAAAAATTCCCTCACTTTTTGGGAAGGGGGAGAAGGGGCTTTATCTGATCTGGGGGAAGGGCAAGTAGCCACTCCAGCAAACTCAACCTTCCTGTTTCAACTTAAGGAAGGAAATGAAAGGCTAAGAATCACTTCTGAAGGTCACAGCTCAAGGAATCAAAAACACTACAAGTCTTAGATTTAATCATAAGATTATAGAACACTTTCCCTTCCCACATCTTACTATATAGACAGGATTTCGGGATAATAACAGTGGATTACAATAGAAAGAGCTGCAAGAGACAGACTATTTAACAAGGAGTTCTTACGGATACCCAAGGATAACAGAGGGGAAAAAAATCAAGAGGACTAGAAGAAACTGAAGCTTTTGGAACATACAGTTATAGTAACAATTAAACACAGGCCAGCTTCTAGCCAGATTATCATAAAACCTCACACTAAAGAACTGCTTACTTAGTTCCTTGACATATACCCAGCTTTCAACAAAAATTACAAAGAATGTCAAAAGGTAAAGAAAACACAAACTGAAGAGACAAAATAAGCATCAGAACCAATTCAGATTTGACACAGGTTTTGAAATTATCAGAGAGTGAGTTTATGTAATTATGATTAATATGTTAAGGTCTCAAAGGTAAAAGTGGATGCTTGCAAAAAAAAAAAGTTGAATAATTTAAGTAGAAAGATGGGAAGTCTTAAAAGAATCAAAAGGAAATGTAAGAACTCAAAAGCACTGTAACAAATGAAGAATGCCTTGATGGGTTCATCAGTATATTGGACACAGTTGAAGAAGGAATCAGTGAGCTTGAAGATATGCCAATAGAAACTATCAAAACTGAAATGAATATATATATATGATATATATAAGATATATATCATATATATGAGGTATTCAAGAAATTTGGGACAATTACAAAAGGTGTAACATACATGTAATTGAAATACCAGAAGGAAAAGAAAGAGAGAAAAGGATTAGAGGACACATTTGAAAGTAATAATGGCCATAAATTTGCCAAAATTAATAACAGATACCAAATCACAAACCCAGAAAGCTCATGGGACACCAAGCAGGATAAATACCAAGAAAATCTATACCTTGGGTATAGGTATATTCAAAACAGAAAACCAAAGACAGCGAGAAAATCTTGAAAGATACCAGGGTGGGGATAGGGGAAGGGAGGAGAAGTATTCTATAACCTTATGATTAAATCTCAGACTTGTAGTGGGCCTGATTCCTTGGGCTATGACCTTCAGAAGTGCTATTAAGCCCTTTTTTCCTTCTCCAAGGTGAGATGGGAAGGTTGGAGCTGGCTGGAGCTGGCTGCTTGTTCATCCCCCAAGTCAGATAAGGTTCTGGTAAAAATATTTCCTGTGGAGTGTTGACCTTACCTAGAGAGGAACAAGGAGAAGAATTGCATTGGATTTCTTGTCAGAAACCATGTGAAGAAGAGAACAGTATGAAATACTGTTGAAAGAAAAATACCAAAAACTAGATTTTTTATCCAAGAAAATCATCCTTCAAAAGTGAAAGAGAAATAAGTACTTTCTCAGAGAAATGAAAACTGATGGAATGTATTGTCAGATCTAATTTCAAAAAAATGTTGAAAGAAGTTCATCTGAGAGAAAATGACATATATCAGAAACTTGGATCTACATAAAGAAAGAAGTATACAGAAGAAATAAAGGTAAAATAAAGTTTTTTATTTTTTTATTATTAATTGGTCTAATTTATAACTTTTTGAAGCATTAATGGTAACAATGTAAAGGATAATTATAGGATATGGAAAAGTGAAATGATGACAGTAATGTTATAAGACACAGGAAGAAGGAATTGGCATACTCAGTTGTAAAACAATTGTACTACACAAACAGTACAGAGTCATTTGAAAGTGAACTTGTATTAGTTGTGAAGGTGTATTACAAACTCTAGGGCAACCACTAAAATAAAAAATTAAAATATAAATGACTGATATGCTAAAAGAGAAGAGAAAATAGAATCATATGAAATTCTCAGTTTAAACCAGGGAAGGCAAATAAAGAGGGGAATATTAAAAAGAAACAAAGAACAAGGACAATGAATAGGAAACAGTTACAAACATGGTAGATAGGAAACCAACTCTATAAATCAACTCTTTAGATGTGAATGGTCTAAATACCCCAATTAAATGACAGAGACATTCATGATGGATAATTTTTTTAATAAAAACAATCAAGACCCAAATATCGACTATATTGTCTACAAGAAACTCACTTTAATAAGAAGACACAGATCAAAAGTAAAGGAATAAATATAAATATAATACACAATCAAGAGAAAAACGGATATCTATATTAATTTCAGACAAAGCAGAATTCAGAACAAAGAAAATCATTATAGATAGAGACTACAAAGACATAGCAATCCTTAACATGTATGCACCTAGGAGCAGAGCACCAAAATGTATGAGGCAAAAACTGATCGAACTGCAAGAGAAATAAACAAGCCCACTATTGTAGTTGGAGACTCCAACACCTATAATTCAGTAATCGATACATCCATTAGGCAGAAAATCATTAAGGATATAGTTGAAATAAACATCATGATCAATCAACAGGACGTAACTGACATTTACAGAATACTTCACCTAATAATAGTGAAATCAAGTTCTTTCCAAGTTCACATGGAACATTCACCAAGATAGACCACATTCTGAGCCATAAAACACATTTCAACAAATTTACAAGTATAGAAACCATTTAAGTATACAGTCAGACAACAGCGGAATTGAACTAGAAATCAGTAACAGAGAGATAGCTGGAAAACACCAAAATATTTGGAGATTAAACAACACACTTTCTAAATAACATACGGTCAAAGCAGAAGTTTCAAGAGAAATTTAAAAATATTTTGAATTAAACAAAAATGAAAATACAACTTATCAGAATGGTGGGATAATGTGAAACCCGTGATTAGAGGAAAATTTATAGCACTGAATACAGATACTAGGAAAGATCTAAAATCAATAATCTAAGCTTCCGTCTTAGGAAACTAAAGAAATAAGAGCAATTTAAGTGCAAACTAGGCAGAATAAAAGAAATAATAAAACTCAGAGCAGAAATCAATTGAATTCAGAATAAAAAACTATAGAGTGAATCAATTAAACCAAAAGATGGTTTATTGAAAAGTTCAATAAAATTGATAAACTCTAGCCAGGCTAACCAAGAAAAAAAGAAAGAAGTCACAAAGTACTTAAATCAGAAATCAAAAAGGGGTCATCACTACTGTACCTATGTACATCAAAGGATAATAAAGGAATATGGCCACAAAATTTGATAACTTAGATTAAATGGATCAATTCCTTTAAAGACACAAACTAAAAAAAACTTACACCAGGAGAATTAGATAATCTGAATAGACTAATATCTATTAAAGACATTGAACCACTAATTAATAACCTTCCCAAAAGAAAATACAAGACCCAGAAGGTTTCATGGTAAATTCTATCCAATATTTAAGAAAAAAAAAAATTATACCCATTCTCTACAATCACTTCCAGCAACTAGAAGCAGAGGGAACACCTCCTAACTCATTCTATGATGCCAGCATTATCCTATTACCAAAACCAAGTACAGATATTACAAAAAAGGGAAAACTATAGACCAGTATCTTTCACTAACATAGATGCAAAAATTCTCAACAAAATATTAGCAAATAGAATCCAACAATACAGCATGACTAGGTGAGATTTATTTCAGGATTACAAGACTGGTTCAACATTCAAGAAGCAATGAATGCAATCCACTACAGCAACACGTTAAAGAAAAAAATCATACGTTTGTCACTGGTCTGTTGTTTCAGTTTGCTAAAGCTGATGAAATGCAATATACCATTTCATTGCATCCAACTTCTGACTTCAGTGGCTTCCTCTCTGATTTCTGTGCGCCCTCTCAGCTCTTCCAACTTTTCTCTTAGCTTCTCTGGGGGCTTTTTTCTATGTCAATTCTCTCTTCTTTTAATTATTATAAAGGACTCCAGTAAGAGGATTATGATCCACCCTGAATGAGGTGGGTCACACCCTAAATCAAATAGCCTCACCAAAGATCCTACGTACAATGGGTGTGCACCCACAGGAATGGATTAGCTCTAATAACATGCTTTTTTGGGGTACATACAGCTTCAAATTGCTACATCTGTTGAGGTCTTCTGTTTTTCACAGAGTCGGTAGAGGCTGTTTATGTATTTCTAGGAATGTATCCATTTCATACAGGTTGTCTAATTTGCTGGATACAACTGTTCATAGTATCTTCTTACGTTCCTTTTTATTTCTGTGGGGTCAGAAATTAATGCCCTCCCTCCCCATTTCTGTGTCTTTTTTTTTTTTTTTTTTTCTTTGTCAGCCTAGCCAAGGACTTGTCAATTTTATTGATCTTTTCAAAGAACCAACTTTTGACTTTGTTGAATATATGGTTTTTCAATTCTCAATTTCATTTATTTCTGCTTTATATTCTTTCTTTCCTCCTTCTTGCTTTGGGTTTAGTTTGCTATTTTCTTTCCTAGTTCCTCCAGGTACACAGTTAGGTTTTTGATTTTAGCTCTTTCTTCTTTTTCAATGTCAGCATTTAGGGCTATAAATTTTGCTCTCAGTACTGCCTTCACTGCAGCCCATAAGCTCTGATATGTTGCGTTCACATTTTCATTTGTCTCAACATATTTACTGATTTCCCTTGCAATTACTTCTTTAACCCACTGACTGTCCCTGTGCCTGGACACGTGTGGGGTTCTAATGCAGTGCTGTGCGTGGCTCTATCACCTGCATCCACAGCTGGAGGGCCCTGGGTAGTGATGCCTCTGCACAACTCCCAACCAGCGTGCGACCCAGTGAGGAGGAGGGGTATAGACTGGCCGGTCTGGGATGGAAATTTCCTGTGTGCTCTCGGAGATTATTTTTCTTTCAGCATTTGTGGATTCAGCATTCTCCAGTTTCTATCATCCTCCAGGGTTCTAAGCAAGTGGGATTTGTCCTTTTATTAGCTAATTTTGAGGGAGAATTTTTCCTGGGGATGTCTTACATCTCCATGTTGATGATGTCACTCTTATTGCTTTTGAAGGAGAGGATTTCCTGTGCTCCTTATTCCAGAATTCCAGAAACCCTACCCCAAAATAGTTTACCTGTAAAATGTCACTATTTTTCTATACCTGAATTTTATCCTTTGCAAACATTTAAAGTTACTTTTGGAAACATTTTAGATGTCAGTAAGGGTATGAAGAGCTTTTCCAGATTATTTTAAAAATTAGATGAGCAAAAAATTTCAAGGTCTGCCCTAGATCGTGACTTACCTCAAGTTTTTGTTCAAATCCCAGGTACTAAGTGTCAGAGTGTAGCCTTTGTGCTTATTGTTGTTGTTGTTCTTATTCTTTTGTTTTGGTTTGATTTTTTCTGTCCTTCCTTGACCATTGAAACTCTCCTAACAGGAAATTTATGTCAAACACAACTACAGGAAAATCTCAGTTGGGTGCATTTGAAACTGACATGTATAACCATGGGTTTATAATTGATTGTGAAAACCCCATGAAACATTACAAGAGACCATATAAAAGTACACTGGAAAAATAAGGTCTTAAAGGTTAGGATCATCTAGAACAACTCCAGACCAGCCAAGTTTTTTGGCTGTGTTCTTTTTTATCACTGAGAGATCATTTGACTTCTATTATTTCTATATTCAGAGAATATTAGTCATTAGAATATTCTCCTCTTTATTGGGATAAAACATGACTGCTTCTAGTTACTATTCATGAGTTCTAGGTTTAATCTCTGTGGACACACAAAATGTTCAGTCTCATTTATTTTTAACAGCTCCCTAATATTTGAAGATGGTTGTCATAACTGTGCTCCAGGCCCAGATTTCTCCAGGTCCTTTAACTGTTCCTTAGGTAAAACAGTTTCAAGCCACTTTATTATTAATCAATCCCTTATGGAAGTTTCTAATTTCAGTCTGATTCAAACCTCATGTTGGTTCCCCAATCTCTGGCTCTGTCAGGTCCTGCTATTCCCTTTTGATCTCATCCCCCTGACTCACTGATGTTTCCCATTTGGCCCACCTGAGTTTCGTCAGGAAGCAAGTAAAAAAAACGAAACAAAAACAAAAACAAAAAACCTCCATGCTGATTTCTACATCATTAGATGTGACATTGGTTGCTGCTTTATATATACCTAGAATATCTATGAAAGTTAACAAAGATCAATGAAAAAGTCTAACTATACAAATATAGAATGGAGAGAACTGGGCTTAACAAAAGCACATGATAAAAAGTCACAAGGGCTTTAGTTGATTTTATATACAATATGATGGAGTGAAGAAATTAACATTTTTCTAGCATCAATTACATGCAAGACACTTTACTGGATGTTTTTCTTCCTACAATCTCTGCAGGAAGGTGTTTACTTTTCCATTTTACATATGAAAAATCCAGGATTCAGTCTCGTTTCAGCTCCCACATGTGAATTGCTTAGAAGTCAATTGTTTCAGTTTCCTAGTTGCTAAATCAAATACCATGATTGGCTTAAATGATGGGAATTTGGGGAATCACAGTTTTGAGGCTAGGAGAAGTTCAAATCAAGGCATCATCAAGGCAATGCTTTCCTCCCGAAAACTAGCATTCTGGGGCTGGCTGCTGGTGATCCTTGCTCATGGGCTCCTCTGTCACATGGCAATGCACATGGCAGCATCTCCTGGCCTCTCCCTACTCTTCCACAGTCCACTGGTTTTCAGCTTCTGGCTACTCCCTCTGTGGCTTTATCTCCATCTGCCTGAATTTCATTCTGCTTATAAAGGACTCGAGTAATAGGAGTAAGACCCATCCTGATTTAACTCGGCTACACCTTAACTGAAATAACCTCATCAAAAGGTCCTACTTATAATGAGTTCACATCCATAGGAATGGATTAAGTTTAAGAACATGTTTTTCTGGGGTACTTAACTCCAAATCACCAAGTCATCACTCCATTTTTGTTCAGAAAATAGCCGAACAAACTGAAAATCAACAACTTTTCTTGGACCATCAGAGAATTAAAGTTGCAGGGCAAACAACCACCTGGAAATCTGAAGAGACATGTGAATACAGAGAATCACAGCCAAGATCAGTTATCTGGAGCCATAAACTGGTAGGAAAATTTAAAAGGTAACTGGCAAATTAATGCAGAGTGTTGATTACCTTGAAAGTGAGAAACACCTGGAAGGCACAGTCTTAGGGGTTCTCCTCCATATATTTGCCCAAACTCTTCTAGGTTCTGGTGTATGCTGGTCTTTTCAGAATTGTTTACATGATAAGTAAATGGATTGATGCAGATTAGCCATGCTGTATACATTTGTAGCACCCAACAATAAAAATACTAGTTTTGCCAAACATTTATGCCCTTACTTCAGAATGCATCAGCACCACCATGATTCTAGGATACACAGGAACTAGAAGTTATTCTTAGGCCATGGAGCTCAGAAAATTGGGAAGAAGTCAATGCAGTCAGAACACATGACAGAGACACATAGGCACATAAGTGTCCAGGACAGGTAGATTTACAGAGCCCCAAATCTTCACCAGGGGTGCACAGCTCTCAAGTTTACCATCTGAATGAATAAAAGTCTGTGTTAGATGCTCTGGTGTCCAACCATTTTCCATAAGCCTGAGCCATTCTGTGCTCAGGCTGATCTTCAGGGTCTGAGCCAAGGATCAGTCCATCCAAGCCAGTGCATCTCACTCATCTTGTGGTTATGCAATCAATATATGAATGGATTACGAGACACATACAGTTCACTCAGCATAATCACAGTTCACATTTATCACCCTCAGCCTTACGAGGCCAACATACTTGATGGCAGCACTTTAGAGTAGAACAAGGGCAAGTTACCCAGAGGTTTTGAAGAGTCCTACCACAAGGCCCACCAATAGGTTCTCAGGTCTATTCTGCAGTTGTTAGTTTTTTTCACTAAGTTGAACATGCTCATACTTTCATTTCCAAGATATTCCCATAGGCAATATTAAATTAATACATCCGCCTAAGATTTTGAGTCAAGCCAGACTTTGCCTCCCTAAATGTCATCCAAGATCCCAACAGGGCTTGTTACCGAAAAGGAGATCCAGGTACTACTAAAACCTCATTAAGGATTTGAAACAAAGCTAACAGCCCCACATACCCTATGAAAGTTGACACGATCTCCTCCTTATGGCTTGGTTTGGGGCAGCACCCAGTTATTAGAGATTGCTACTTCCCATTAGACAACCAAGCCCAACTGAAACTTAAACACACTTGGCAAAGAGTAACTGTCCCTCCTATCCCTGTTCAAATACCTACATCTAAATCATCTATATCAATATCATCTATATATGTAGCTCACAAGGAGTCCATATGGAGAGAGAGATACATATACACACACATATATAAACATAAATAAGTTCTATTTAATGTCTTTAATATTTATCCAGGATTATTCTTTCTCAGGTAAGGGTTTATACAGGTATCTCATCCACAATACTATTGGAAATGGATGTCCTACATGGATTCCTAAAGTCTTTTAAACTCAGGAATTCTACTTTTCTATATTTTCATTTGCATTATTTTGTTCTATTTTTATCCAAATGAGGTGAGAAGAGAATTGAGCTGAATTTGACAAACAAAAGGGGTATTTTTACATAAGTATTTAACAGACCTGAAAATCTAAGCATTCCATTATACCCACTGAAATTTGGTTTTTAACTTTCTGAGTTTGCATCACTGTTCTTAGACATTTTCTCAATATACATTTTATAAATTACTTGAAACATCTCCTTTTTAAGGCTCTTTCACCAATTAATTAGAGTAAGTCTTTTGAAACTATACTTATCTTCCCCTTAATGATTTCTTATATTCTGACCTGATCTCATTTTTAAGGGCATAAAACTTCCAAAGGTCTATTTTTATGTCTTTTGCAATCTTTCTTCTAATATGTCCTAAAATCCATTTGGAATAGATGTATCCTTAAATTTCTCATAACTTCCTCACCCACTGATTCATTGATTGATTAATTCACTCATTCATTGATTTAGTCACTCAATTATTGTAGGCTAGGGGATTTAAAAGGACAAGTCTATGGGGAACCACTAAATATGTGAGACAGGTATTCTTTTATATAGATATTAAGATCAATTGATTTAGCTGTGTTCCAGTTAATAGTCTGCAAAAAAGGCAGAACACTGAAGTTTGAACAACATCCCATTTAAGTTAAATTTAATTATACCCAATGCCAACACTACCATCAAGAGTGACCAGAAAGTCAAGTGTTTGGTTAAAGTAACCTGGTCTAGAGAAACTACCTAGATATTCTCAAATTATGTCATTATTAAAACAAGGTTCAACTCAAACTCAAACAGCAACAAAAATGGTTTACTGATAGAAATTATTATAAATAATCCTTCCATTCTATCCTTGATATCAGATGCCAAATTCATTCATTGAAGAAGGAAATACTGCTAGGATGCTTCTTTCTACTTTATTTTCAGACACCAGGACAACATACCTGTCTCAGCAGGGGCATATCCTTTCTATTTTCATATCAATGATCTTCTATTACTCAGGCATTCAGGACTCTTCTGTATCTTCCTGAAAGGGTTTATGTTCTGAAGAGTAGGACCTCCAATGTCTGCAGGTCCTGGCAAGCTCCCTCAAATTCCATGTCCACATCTCTTCCAGGCAACAAGGCAGAATGAAAGCAGGATAGCCAGACACTTCGATGGCTATAACAAAAATTTTGACAATTTCTGGTTAATGTTCTGTATTTTGCAACCTACTATCATAAAGACAGAATGACTCATAAAACCAAAGATAAACATAAATAGCAATTAGTGAGCAGGACTGCAACTGCCTGAACTTGCCTGTACCAGTTCATCCCAAAGGGCCAGGTCACTTGCCCTGCACAAGACAATGGCATTTAAATAACTGGGTTTAACTTGCAACCTGATGCTAGGTTTAGAAGCTGGGACAACAGAGAACTGTTAACTTTATAAGACCAAGCAAACCGAGTACCCAGGGGCTCAATGAATGGAGCTGAGTAAACCTCTTCAACTTGCCTCATCATGATGCATGGCAAGATTCAGACACACACTTATCATTCCTATGAAGTTGACTCCCAGCAAATCAGCCTAATTAAATAGTTTATTCTGCTTCCTAGATCAACATGGTTGAGTAGATCCAGTCTTTGCCCGGAAATCATCTATTTCCTTCAGTTTATTTTTCCTGGTACCCAGAGATTAAATTCTGCCCTCACAGGCTGAGCCATTTCCAAACCTTTTGCACTTTTCTAGTGTCTGCTAGCATTTCTGACACAGGGTCCTCGAGTATAATGGTTAAGACCAAATGCCACTTCTTAATTACAAAGCAGAAAAGAAAAAATGCCGATGTTTCCCATGCATCCAAGTATAAAAATATGCCAGGAAAGTGTCAGGACATTAATTTGATGGATCAGCTACCTATATTATATCACTTACATGAAATACCAGTGTACTGGTAATTATTTTCTCCTCTGCATCAAAGCAAAACTAAGAAGAATTATACTAAGGCAAGATTTTCAGTGTTTACATACCAGTGTTTAGAAGTAAAATGCCAGTTTTACAGGGAATTTTCTAAACACATTTATCACAAATACTTCATCAGTTAGCTCTATTTAGCTCTTTCTACTCTTTGCCATTCTTGTTGACCTAGAATTTGAGAAGAAAAATATTCTGTGTGAGACATTAATCTTCATGTAACAGAGATACATGAGGATTGGATTTATCTTGATAAATTTGAAAGCCTCACCCATCAGGTCTTCAAGCTAGTTCTGTGACCACACCCATCTTTCTGGGCTGTTTTTTTTTTTTGATTCCCATAAAGGCTTGCATTGAATAGAAGTTGCATGGGAGTCCCCCTCCATAGTTATGTTTACAAAATGTTTAGGAATCTTAATCTTAATCCCTAAGAAATGATTATAGAAAATAAAAACGAAGTCCTTCTAACACCTGTTTCTTGCTGTTTCTCATTAGATAATACTTTTTATATAAAATGTCTAAAATTCTTATAATAGCATTCTACACTCTCAATTTAACTTTCTACTCCCTCTGCCACTAGGTTAACCCAATATCACTTTTAGAGAGAAGAAATCAGAGGAATAAAGAAGGCAGTCTGCTGTTTGGGGTGGGGGGGGCGGTGAGACTGAGGTCTAAGCACCAATCTCTTGCTAGGAGGCCACACTCTTTCTGATGACGGATGAGCTCAGTTCTGCCTTGCTTGGAAGGGCTTGCTGAGCTTGCCTTTGGCTCTATTTTCAAAACACAAGCATCCACCCCCAAACACTGTTCCAATCATTTCAGGTCTCTATTCTTTCCTACCTCTGAAACTTTTTCCCTCTGTTCCATGAGTTTCAGATTCCATAGCTCTCACTCACCCAATCTCCCAAAATGATAGCAGAGAAAACCACTTTACAGCTCTCTGCCATGTCATGTGATAAAACCTAGAGGAACGTCAGGGCAAATGAGGGGACTTGATATTTTATGATTTTGATTTTGATATACATATATGTCTGTCTGTTTTTCTCTTTCAATACTCATTAAACTTATTTTATTCTTCTAATAGATTCTGGCGGCAAAAGCTGAACTTCTATGATCAGGTCAGCAAAAATCTAACCAAATTTAAGATTGAGGATGCATCAGGCTATATTTTAACATGCCTATGAATTGTCCCACCGTTCCCAGAAGCATAAAACTCTCTTCATCAGGAAAAACAAGGTATTTTTATTATACATTTGGTGCAACTAACCCTAGCCAAAGATGTTTCAACACAAACTGAAATCAGTAAGCAAAACATTTTATCTTAGTTTTCTATTGTTCCCCCATCCCAAGTCATCTCTTTCTTTATATGTGACCCTTTTGTACCCTGTGGATATATATCAACCCTGTAACATACTCACAGAAGCTACCCTGATCTTCAATGTCCCACCGACATAGACACAAGCAAAGTACCACCGCAGCCTCTTCTATGTGGCAATTATTTTATAAAACACTTATTTTAAAAAGCTTTGATTAGAGAGACCAACTCTCCTTGTGGCTATTATATGATTCATAATCTAGAAGGATCATTTTTTGGCTAAACTGTAGATATGGTTTAGAAGAGGCAAATGGATTCTTTTCTAACAATTGGTACTGATTTTGCCTTTTATGTCTCATCTAGACTATCCAATTTCTTTCTTTTCTCCCAGCATTGAAACAACCACTAGCACAACCATTTATATACATATTTGTTATATAACATCACTTGGCAATCAAGTACTATAAGAAGCTAGTTTTCTGAAGCATGAAATGGATATACAAATATAGATCTGTGAACTGTAACATCCAATTTCAAATCTTTTATCCAGAAATAATGCCCTAACAGGTAACTCAAGATTAAATTGCATGCATTCCAAAACATTAAACATGTAAAGTGAATTTGGGAAGATTGATTCATCCTGCATAGTAAGGAAAATCAGATAATATAAATGCCTTAAAAAAAAAAAAAAAAAAAAAAAAAAAAGCTCTATTCCTAAAATTGGATCTTCAGACTTCTTAAAAATAATTTCTGACATTAGTGAAAATAAAAGAATGTTTTTTAAAGAATAGAAATTAATGGGCACATTTCTGAAATACTTAACAAAATAATTTCTATAACAACACATTAATCCTTGCTTGGAGTCTGAAGAAACATAAGGCTCACATCAACTGGATATATGGGCCATACAAGTAGACTTAGTGCCGACTTATAGTTAAATCATGAAGTTCATGTTCCATTGCCCTTTAGTCCTCTCAGTCTTGCAAGTGGCAAGTGTCCTCACAGTGCCCCTCCTCACTTTCATCAGCCAGAATGCTGACAACAACAAGCTTGAGCAAATTTCTATTTTCTCCCAAGAAAATAAATTCATATCAGCCCATCTCTACAGATACCTGTTCTCCTTAAAGAAATTGGTAGCTCTGTTTTTTTTGATATGGAGTTTGTAGGTCTAAATTACATAATATATTAACAGCTTTCATTTGGCCTGGAAGTATTTAGGGTCTCAAAAGTCTTAAATGACTCACAGTAATGTGCCTGTGAAAACCTCAGGCCATGGCCAGCAGTGAGACCCATGTAGACAGGGAGATTTCTGCAGTCAGAGGGAGCTGCCTTGCACAATTGTCACATACAGTTTTACCCATGTGTTTAGTAAGGTCAAAGGCAAACAATCTGATTAACTGAGAGAATGTGAGCAAAACCTATACAGCCCAGAAGCACTAATAAAACAATAGCCATAAAATAAAAAAATAAAATACTCAAAACCCACATTGTTACTGATTAATAGTTGGTTGAATAAAGAAGTGTATCTCACACACATTCAAAGGGAACCAGAGTACATCCACCCTGAGTTACAGCCTCCATTATTCACAGTGGAATTAATTTAATTTTCTATTTTATTGTCATTTTAACAGTAATATAGGCAAATGCTAAAAATAAAAAAAATAGACAATATATAAATTGAATGCTAAAAGTCTCTCTACATCCAGCAATCCTCAGTGCCACTTACTGCTTATGTTTGCTTGTAAATATTTTCAGACTTCTTATACAAAAATAATTTTTTAATAAAAGTCCATATAGAAAAACATGTATATATAGTTTTCATTTACAAAAATGGCATACTATGCATTCAGTTCTGTACTTTAGAATTTCTCCTAACATATTCTCTGAGATCTTTCTACATCAGCATGTAAAGATACACCTTGATCATTTTAACTTCTGTGTAGAATGTTGTTATATGCATAATTAATTGAAGAAGATTACTTAGATTGTTTCTTGGTCTTTTTTTTTTTCTATTACATCAATAGTGCAATAAATGACCAGTCTTGTGCGATATATATATGAATGGTAAATTCGGAGCAGTAAAAACCTAGAGTCAAAAGACATATGCATCTTTTAATTAATTTTAAAAGATATTGCCAAAGTGTTCTCCAAAGAGGTCATACCAGTTTCTGCCATCACTAGAGTTTGTAAGTGTGGTGTCTGATTCCCCTCACGAGGCAGCAGAATGATCAGTGCAATCTTCCCCTCCCTGGTTAATCTAAAAGAGGCCTAGAAGGGAGAGAGGGCCTCACCTTTGGGTGTACACAGTTGGTGATAAGGCAGCTAACCCTTTCCTCTACATGACCCTCCCCCACCCCCTAACTGATACAGATATTTTAATTGTGTGTATTGGAAATGGAGGGGTCTACCAGAATCCCCTCCCTGGCTGCGTGTTTGCTGGACCATGGCTGGTAGTCTTTGATGAGAAAGGCAGAGAAAAGTCCTGGCTGGTCTTTCACCACTGAAGATAGCTCCCAAGAACTAAGTGAGTCAAGCCTATTCTAATGGAGATAATTGCAAGAAATGAGGTGTTAGTACTCAAGGTGACTACAAAATTATAAAGTTGGATGGAAATATCACTAAGATTTACCTGGTGGTGAAGGAATTTCAACAAGCAGAGTTGGACATATGTCTTTGAAAAACATAAAGGAAACCCTTCTCATTTAATGAGTTGAGGGTCCTCCAACTTTTTGACTCTATATACATACATCTGCATATCTTTATATGTGTAAACATGTGAAAGAAGCTGTGTATATATATTTGTGCATGTGTGTTTCTGTGTGTTATAAACGGCATCCTAAATGAACAGATCACCATTTCATTAAATGTAACCTGTTCTTTGGTTCATTGTAAAAACACTTCGATTACCTTGTGGAGTTCTGTATTTTCTCATTCTAAACAGCACCTACAGCTTATGAGCAACATCTAATTGCAGCAAGCCCAAGCTTCAATCTGAAATCAAAAGCTCAAAAGTCCTTTTGAAGCAGGGCTGAAAGTCAGGCAGTATACCCTGGATGTGTATGTGTTAAAATACGGGGATACCTTAATACCATATTGAAAATGTCTGTTGTTGGAATCGTCTGTGCCTCCCCTCACCCATCCCATCCAACATCAGCCCTGCTCTGATCCCTAGAACTTCTCAATGTTCCAGTAAATAATGGGTTAATGCCCAGCCTCAGCACCAGGGCCTACACAGCTACCGACCCTGTCCATTCAAATTAGTCATAGTGTTAAGTATTTTAAATACCACCCCTCTTTGAAAGAATATACAAAGCAGCATCTAGATTATTAGAAAAAACATTTGAACACAGATCACTTGAAATTCTGGCTTAAGTTTCCAAAACCAAAAATCATTTGGAAGTTTTGAGTCTTATCAAAATTTTATACCTAAAAATCTATCTAAAATTATATAAGTTGATGGTCTTTATAAAGATGCTCTCATTCTGAGAATAGAGTGAACTGAACTAGCTAGTTTGGGTGTTCATTAAAATATTGACAGCACTATGATTTAAATATGGTAAATGAGCACTTAGGTTTCCATGGCAGCTTGACTCACCAGTAGAGACTTTTTTTTTTTTTAAACTTCTGGGAATGCATGTTCTGCATCAGTTCCACTTAGCTTAGCAGCTCAGTTATTCCCAACCTAGATGTCCATGTTTGGAGATTCACATATTCTTATAAATTCCCAGATTACTGTTTATAAAAGGATGAGAAACAAGAAAATAGTCACCATATTGAATGCTGAGAACACTGATCTCACACAATTTTATTCTAGAAGGGGACATTTTTCTCTCCATAACAAGTAGTTTTATTTAATGTCCCTTGGGAAATTTCCTAAATTCTGCCTGGTACCCTCCTTTAGCTTAATTTTTCTACATAAAAGACCTACGTACTAATGATGCACCTGGCCCAGTGCTTCAAATGAGATGACTGAGTTTCTCCCTGTGATAAGTTTATCATCCAATCTTTGGTTCCAAATTCAGGGCCTATTTGATTGGTTACATCACAGTCATCTGTTAAAAACAGAGAATTCCAGTTCCCACTCAAAAATAACTTGAATTAAAATATTCAAGAGGGGATATACGGAATGCCAAATGTTTTAGAAGTATTCTGATTTCTATGCACAACCAGTTTGGGAAATTAATGACCTACTGATTAGTAAATCATCACAAAATTGGCCTGATGGTTTTTAACTAACTGGTTGACCAAACTGACCAGTGTTACAATTCACATGAAAAGGGAAAAACCAGAGTGTTGAAAGGAAAAAGGTACTTATGACTGACATAATGTCTTATTGCTGGAGTTCAGTGCATTCTGATAGTTTCTATTCTATGTCCTATTTTTTCAAAGGTTGGTCACGGCCACTAAATTGATTTCACTACCTATTCAATAGGTCCTGACCCACAGCTTGAAAATCAATGAATGACTCAAAGTTCACCCATGGGCCATCCCAGGCCACTGAAAAGATTTTGCAATCACAGGCCCCAGATGATGTCCTGAAAGTATATATTATTTTAAATCTCCTCAGGTGGATCTGGTATGCCTCAAAGATACACCAAAACCAATACTGTGAGCAGACCTGAAATCTGTTATTAAAATATCGGTTAGTAATGTGAAATCAGAACAAAGTGAAATGGTTCCCAGATCCAAATAAAGATTCCCCTTTCACAGGGACCAGACTACATGACTCCCTGGAGCAGGGTAAGTTCTTCCCTGTACAAGGCAGGGATGGGCACTGAATGCTCTTCTCTCTTTGGGAATCTCAATTCTATGCTTCTCATATTCAATCTCCCAACAGGGTACAAGGTAACTGATGAGGTTTCTAACTACCAACTTACTAATTCATTCATGTCCTTCCTTCCTAAAATTATCATCGTCCTATCTTGATTGGAGCTTAGGGTTGTTCAAATGCTAGACTCAATAATTAGTAAATAATCTCTTTAATTACTTCCAAAATGATCGATCAAACCCATCAATGAGAGCTGGGACTATATATGCCTGTTTTGTCTTTCATTGAGTCTCCATTGCTTAGAACAATTCTTGGCTATAGTGGGCCTCAATAAATATTTGAATAAATTGTGCCTATAGATTTCTCTAGTTTAATTTTTACAAAAATACCTAATTTCCCTATCACTGAATTCTTAGGGAAGGCTACAGTATTTCCTCATATGCAGATAATGTGAAACAATTCTATTGTCTAAATAAATTAGCAGATGGAAAAATATAAGGAAATCAATAAGAGAGTCAGTTATATATTTAGTTATATATGCAAATAACTAAACTTAATACTTGGTACTTGGGAATTTGAGATAAATACAGACATTAGGACTAGATTTTTATAGGTGTGTTTAGAGGAAAATTTCGGATATGTAGGAAGTTTTTTTGCAGCATATGTAAAGAACAAAAACAAACACCCAAGCAAACAAACAAAAATGGGAAAGGAGCAACCAAAATGTTCAATAGGAAGGGACTGGTTAAGTAAATTAGGATATTTTCTACTCAATAGACCATTATGTAGTTATTAAAATTTATTAAGAATATGATATAATATCAAACGAAAAGGCATGATATAAAATTATAAACACGTTTTATTTACAACTATGTTAAATAAAGCACTTGCCTTAGGGGAAAAGACACAAATCAGGAGGTAAGCAAACCTAAATATTAATGATTATGCATGGATGATGGAGTAGTATATATTTTTTCTCTTTTTTTCTAGAGTTATTTGCATTATTTTAGTAGAAGATGTTTGTTATTGCCATGCTAGCCTCCATTCCCCCTTCCTGTAAGACCCTGAATTTTCCAGCCAATGGTTTAGGTTGAATTGACCTACTTCAAACTTCAGACATAGGTATTGATTAGCTTAAGCCTACAGCACAGTCCACACCCTAACAAGAGTCATTGGTTCAAG
Source organism: Choloepus didactylus (assembly GCF_015220235.1). Lineage (NCBI taxonomy): Eukaryota > Metazoa > Chordata > Mammalia > Pilosa > Megalonychidae > Choloepus > Choloepus didactylus. Next base: position 26,724,642 of record NC_051322.1, on the reverse strand, counting down.
AATAAATATATTCACTCAAAATTATATCCTGAGGGTTAGTTTAATGTAATACTCCTGGTACCAATGGTTTTAGCTTGATTTTTTTTAAAGCATAACGTAAAGATTTAAAATCTTGATATTTTGTTTGTGAGGTGCAATCCCACAACAGGGGGAGAGAAGAAAGGAAAGTAAATCATGAGAATATCAAAGCAATGTGATGTGGTGCATTACTGCACTGGCTACCACTTCACAAAGTAAAGGTAGACCTGTAGGACTTACTCCAAAATGAGCTCCCTCTTTGCAATACTCTAGGAGTTGTCTTTCTTGTAGAATGCCATGTCCGTTTGTAGCTCTTCACAAAGCAGTAGCCAGTAAGGTAATGCATTATATTACATTGTTCTGAATCTTTTCTTGCCTTAATTCTCCATCTTCCTCCCTCACCTTTACTGTCCTAGACAGGCACTTCTAAAAAAAAATAGTTAATATATTGTACAGTAAAGAATTAGCCTTACCCAAAGAAAGGTTTGGCTTTTGGCCCCAGCTCCTGCCTGACAAGTGTGTCTTTGTTACCTGGGGGCCTTGGTCCATGCCACATAGTCTATGCTAACAGTGTCACTTAAGGTAGAGGGTCTGGGGCAACATGATATCACCCTGACTCTGGAGGGGGTGGAGACTAAGGTCAGCTACACAGGGTTCAGTTATGTCTATTTGACCAACCCCCCTGTAAAAAACTCTAGACACCAAGACCCAAGTACATTTCCATGGTTGGCAGTACTCTGTATGTATTATCAAACATATTTTCTGGGAGAAACAGGCACTGTCTACATGACTCCACTGGGGGAAGACAACTGGAAGACTGCATCTGGTGACTTCTGTAGCCAGCCTCTTCCCTTGGATGATTTATATGGTATGTCCTCTCTGTAATAAACCATAATTGCAGATATAATGGCTTTTCTGAGTTCTGTGAGTCCTTCTAACAAATTGTTGAACCCAAAGGTGGTCTTGTGAACCCTCAAACTTGCAATTGATGTCAGAAATGACAGTGGGCTTGACTCCTAAACTTGACACAGATTAATATTCACCACCAGTTATCCTCTCAGGAGGACAGTGCTAAGACAGATAATTTTCAAGATTTTTTTTCAATGTAATTCTTCCCTCAGTATCGCTATGCCAGGGGCAGGGGAGTAGGCAGAAGCTGTGTTAGAGTCAGTACCAAAGTTCTCATAATTTTACTTCTTCCCTTGGCTGACACCTTTTGAAATTTATAGCACAGAGAACACCCCTTTCCTAGGTGTTTTTTGTTTGTTTGTTTTGTTTTTTGCTAAAGGCTCATTGTTTCCTGTTTTCTATTATTGAGAGGTTTTTGTTTTTTTGTTTTGTTCTGTTTTGTTTTGAACCTATGTTCTAGGAAGAGAGAGCCTATGATCTACTCCACCATTTTAACCTAGAAGTGCAACATGGTAAGTTTTTAAGCAGGGAATGAAATAATAACGGTTGAACTTTACAGATTCTTTTTTGTCAGCATGTAGGGGAAGGACACATTAGTGTGGGTAAGCAGTAAACCCACTTTTCTACCAGGCTTACTTTTATCTGTTATACAAACTCTGTATGTATTGAGAATATTAATTTTTGTTGTTTTATGGTAAATATATGTACCATTTCCTTGACTTAAGTATACTTATTTTGTGATAGTAAAAGAAATTCTGATCTAATGTAATTAAAGCTACCAATTTTTGTAGTCATTCTTTTACTGATTTTTTCCTCATCTCAAGATGAGAGCGAAAGGCAGAGTTTTGTCCCTCATAAATTTTACCCCCTAAGTTCAAGCCACTGGGGATGTTTCATTAGGTGGTAAATGGGATTTTGCAGATGTAAGTAAGGTTACTAATCAGTTGACCTTACTATGGGGATATTATCCTGGATTATCTGGTTGGGCCCAACATAACCACACAAACCCTTAAAAGCAGAGAGATGTGACAGAAGAGGAAATTAGAGAGATTTGAAGAATGAGAAAGAGTCAACTTGTTCTGTCTTGAAGATGGAGGTGGCCAAGAGAAAAGTGTGAGAAGCAACTGAATTCTCCCAACATCCTGAATGAGCTTGGAAACAGTTCTTCCACAGCACTTCCAGTAATGAACACCGGCTTGCTGACACCTTGATTTTGGGCCCTGTGAAATCCCAAGCAAAATTAACAGCTGAACCACACTCTACCCAGACTTCTGATCCACAGAAATGGTGAAATAATAAATAGGTGCTGTTCTAAGTTCTGGTAATTTGTTATGGTAACAATAGAAAACTAAATACAATGGAGCTCTGATCAAGATGGCAGAGTGAGAAGCTTCAGCGCTCCTTCCCCCCACAGAAGTTTTGATCAACCAGCAAGAATTGACAGATAAATCTTTTTCAAAGCTCCAGAAAACAGTGAAAGGACTGCAGTAGCATCTTGTGGAGACCTGGCTCACCCCTCTCTCACACCTTACTGGCTTGGTGCAGAGCCAGCCCATACTCCCAGTGTGGATCCCTGGTCCCAGTTCCAGAGGAAACAGAGTACCCTTGTGCACATACTGGCAGCATGTATGTCTGGCCCAATTTTTTAGGTGGTGGCCTCAGAGACTCCCAGTCCCAGAACTTGCCTTGTATGTAGATGGTGGTTAACAGAGCTCTCCTACAGAACACTGTGGAAGAGCGGTCAAGTGGACACCTGAGGCAAGAAAGTACTAGCTGTGGGACATACAGTGCCTGGGACCATGAGGAAACACTTTTCTAGGGAAGAGGGATATTCAGAACCACATAAACAGGGAATTCCTAAGGCCAAATGCATATGTCCAAGATGCAGAAGGGACCAGGGAGGCCCCTATCCTTTGGCCAGGAGCTATTCTTTAAATTCATTGTATGTATAGATTCGGAAGGAAAGCCCTCACACAGGTCAATGTGCAAAGTCTGGGAAAGGTGTTCTCTTTTTTTCCCTTATTTTATTTTTATTAGCTCCTGGCAATGAAGGAAAGTCTGTCATAATACTAGCTGAATTTAAGCTTAAAGAACGACATCTCAAAGTCTAAACTCCAACAATAACACTTTAAAATATCAAAATAGCCAGTTTCTAACAAAAGATCACAAAACATATGCAGAGGAAATGATGACCCAGGAAAAAGAGAAGATTAAAGCATTAGAAACCATCTAAGAGGAAGATAAGGCCTGGGACATTATAAAGACCCTTAAAAAATGGCCCTAAATATACTCAAAGAGCCAAGGGAAATCAGGAAAATGATATATGAACACAAAGAGAATATCAATCAAAAGATGAAAATTATGAAAAGGAACCAGACAGAGATGAAGATCATAGTCACAGAAATTTAAAATTCCCCAAAGATATTCAACAGCAGATTGGAGCTGACAGAAGAAACATTCAGTAGATTTGAAGACAAGACAATTGAAATCATACAGTCTGAGGAGCAGAAAGATAAAAAAAAAAAAAAAATGAAGAAAAAGTGAACAGTGCCTGACGAAATCTGTGGGGCATCATCAAGTATACCAATACACACATGTGAGTCTTAAAAGGAGAAAAAAGAAAGGGGCAGAGAGAATATTCAAAGAAATAATGACTGAAATTCAAATTTAATGAAAGACATGAATATACACATCCGTAATGCTCGACAAACTCAAAACAGGATAAATTCAAACAAATAATAACATACCATACCATGTTATAATCAAACCCTTGAATGCCAAAGATAAAGAGAAAATTCTGCTAGCCTTAAGAGAGAAGCAACCTGTCACATACAAGGGATCCTCAATAAGATTAAGTGCTGATTTCTCATCAGAAACCATGAAGGCAAGAAGGCAGTGGGAAGACATAAAATGCTGAAAGCAAAACATTGCCAACCAGGAATTCTGTATCTAGCAAAAGTGTCTTTTAAAAAGGAGGAATGGATTAAGACATTTTCAGATATTCAGAAGCTGAAGGACTTCATCCCTATTAGTTTGGCTCTACAAGAAATGCTAAAGAGAGTTGTATAGGGTGAGAGGAAGAGGCACTAGACAATTGACTGAAGCCATTTGAAAAAAAGAGACCTCCAGTAAAAATAACAACACGATAAACACAAATACCAGTACCATTGTCTTTTTGATTTCTAACTCCACTTTATACTTCCTATAGGATCTAAAAGACAAATGTATAACATGTAATTATAAATCAATGGTTTGAGACTCTTAATGTATAACTAGGTAATTTATGACAAGAATTACATAAACGTGGGGGAAAGCAGAAATGTAGGAACAGTGTTTGTGTACGCTATTGAAGTTAAGTTGGTATCGAAGAAAATAAGACTGTTATAGATTCAGGATGTTAAATTTAAGCCCCATGGTAACCACAAAGAAACTATCAGAGATTATACAAACTCATAGAGATGGGAAGCAGAGTACAGGTTACCAGGGGTGGGCAGAAGGGACAATGGGGAGTAAATGGAAAATAAGTGTAGGGTTTCCGTTGAGGTGAAGGGAAAGTTGAGTAGTGGATGGTGGTAAGGGTACTGCAACAGTATACAAGTGGTTAATCTCACTGAATGGTATACTTGGGAGGGGTTGGTATAGGAAGATTTATCTTGTATATATGTTTCCAAAATTAAAAAAGAAAGTCTAAAGAGATAATGACAGTTAAATGCAATATGTGATATTGGATGGGATCTAAGAATAGAGGAGGAAAGGCTCAAAAGGACATTATTGGGACACAAGAAAAAGTTGAGGAACACAAAATGTAAGCTTTATATCATTGTTCAATTTCTTGAATTTGATAATTGTACATATGATGATTACTACGTAAATGAATATCCTTGTTTTTAGGAAATGTACATGGAAGTATTATCTGTTCAAGGATCATGATGTGTGCAACCTGCTATGAAATGTTCAGAAAATACATAGAAGATAGATAGACAGGCAGATAGATACATAGATTGCTAGATAGATGAAATGATACAGCAAAGGTGCCAAAATATTAAAATTGGTGGATCTGTGTATCTGAGGGTTGTTGAAGTTTTCTTTATGGGGCTTGTATATTTTTGCAACTGTCCTGTAAGTTTGAAATTATTTAAAGATTAAAAAAACAAGTACATGCAACCATATGCTACTCCCATCCTTTAAGAAAACAGAAGAAAAAATTAATATAATGAGTTAAGATTTTATATGCCTAGATACTTGGGGAAATGTTGGAGCTTTAAAAGAAAATATAAAAGTCAGGAAAGATATCAATTTCCTTAGCCTTTCTTCTGAACAATAATTTTCCTTTCAATTTAAAAGAAAATTTGATTAAAATTTTCCTAAATAATAACTTATTTGCAGAATTTAGTAAAAAAGCCACTCAGAGATCAATGAAACATATCATTCTAACTCATGCATTTTCTCCCTCATCAAATAAAAATCAAGCCAGAAGAACACTATTATGAATCTTTCTTGTGAATATACTGCAGTTATGCAATGAGCCTTGGGAAAGAATAAAACCCCTTTTAATTATGCATAAGTCATTTGGTTTAGGTTTAGATTATTTGATTGCTCCCAGCATTTGCCCAATTTCTATCAGGAGAATGGTGTGTCTCCATCGTGATAGAAAGCATTGCGCCAAATTGCAAGCTAACTCATATTTCAGCCATAAAAAGTCATTATTGAAAACAACTTATCTAAGATTACACTGGCAATTGCAATAAAAAAAGAAAAGGAAATTACATCCCTTCTCAATATGTTTTGTGATTAATAAGTATTTTCTATTGTCTTAACATAGTTTCATAAAACACAATAGAGATAAATATGTAATCAATAGTTTTTTTATTTCCTAGAAGACACAACAACAATCAATTAAAAATCTACACTAAAAAAAAGCCCACATCAGGTATTCTGAATCTTACAGGGCAGCACAAATTATAATTAGTTCTTTAATTTAATAAATATTTTATTTAGTTAATAGACAATTACAGGAATGGGGCCTTCAATTATTGTTCTAGTCCATGATTTTTTTAGTTCAAAAATGAAAAGCTATCCTTTTCTACTCTGCATTTTTTTTCTGAAAATTCTCTCCCTATCTGACTTTCTCTTATTCAATTCTTAATAATCATATCAAAGCCTATAAAGTGGCATAACTTTAAAATATACTTATTTCCACATTGAGCTATTCTTACATGTAATATAGCAGATTACTCATTTCAACTAGAATTATTTCTAATGAAAATATAATAGGGATAGCCTCAAATTGACTAGTGGTTACCACCTAAATGAGTAATTTCCCTTCCTTGTTAATTAACTCTTATGATCAATAAGACATTGGACTTCCTTTTATTTGTCAAGAACTTGCCTCTGAGGAGTTGAAGGCTATGTGAAGATGTAAACATTAATGATTGTCAGATAGAAGGTTTAGGACAAAATAAGTTTAGTTATCACTATTCTAACCAGAAGAAAGCCAAGACTAAATGGTTGAGAATATAAGGAGAAATATTGAGACAGAGTTTCTAATACCAAAATATTTGAGACAAACAGTCCAATTTCATCTTAGGTTTTCATTTAGGTGAGAGAAAATGGGGCCAAGACTAAACAATGAGGAAGTTAGCTGGCCTAAGAATAGGTGGTTGGCAATAGCTGATTGGCTGCTTTGAATTCTGTCTTCTGGGCAAGCCAGGCATTTACAAGGAATGGAAACTTACTTAGACTTTGGTTTTGCTGACATGAGGCTTAGCACGGGCACCTCCAGCCAGCCCTCAGCCAAGCCAAGGGCTGAGATCAAAATTTAAAGCATTAGTCACTCTCAGTAACCATCTGCAGGCTCTAGATGGCTCTCTTAGGTGATCAACTGTAGGTTACACATGTGGAGAGATTGGTCATTTTTGTTCTCTTCTTACTCTTGTCATTCTAGGCAGATGGACACCATTTGGCAAGACGGCTGGGTGCAACCATTTAAAACTTTTGAGAAGATACAGCACACCACAGAGACCATTATGATTGCTATGAGTAGTTAATTGCTCAATGTTTGGAGTATGCTTTTGAGCCAAGGACTCCAGGACCCAAATCAACTGAAATCAAAGAGAACAAAAAAACAACCTGAGGAAGGACTTACTTGTGGCTTGCTTGACCATTTCATGCAACTGCATTTTGACTTCCCCAGAAGTATTCATCCAAGCATAGAAGGTGGTATTAATGACAACACAAACTCCTCCTTGCTCAGTCAGTAAGTTTGTCAAGTGCAATTCTATTATCTAAAACAACTCTAGCTAAAAAATCTAAAGATTTTTGTTGTGCACAATAGCCTTTGCAGTGGAAGCAGTGACTTCTCCTGCTGCTATAAATTTCTAATCGTATTTTCCTTGCTGTTAACTCCTAACAAGGCAATAAGAGTCTAATGAAAGAGGCCCATTCAGCATCAGTGACACCCCCAAAAAATTCACATTTGGCTCAGGAATGTAAATTAAGTGGGGGTAGTTCAGAGTGAGGCTTCGGATTTGTTATGAATTTCTAAGGGAACAAGAAGACATCTGAGGGTGTACTGTCCCATCACTGTCCAAAGGCCTATTCAGGGAGTGTTGCAACTGATAGAGGTTTCAAATAAAAATAAACCCTGGAGAGATACAGCCCACCTTGGAGACATCGAGGTCATCTTGGGGACATCTCTGGATATATGAATGAGCCATTTGCCATTTGTGTTATATTGGGAATTGCTGCATCTTGCCAGGTTGTCCGGGGGCAGTGGGGAATAAGGGTGCACAGCTAATGGCTATGCCATTATCTTTGTCATGGGATATCAGCTCCTATGATAGCAATCCTGACTCGACAGAGATAAGAGGACAAGTGATATTTTTAAAGGTGGCATTTGGGAGCTGAGAGTGATTAGTCATAGGTAAAACAATCGGGTCTCTGGCATCACATAAAGATTGTGGTTTGTGATGGCAGATACAATGATTAGTTAGAGTCCCCCTTTTGAAATGGCCTGGGAAAAACAAATTATAGCATTGGCTTTCCAGGCCAGAAGAAAGAAAGAGACAAGCAAGAAGAGTTTAAACATTTTTGGTGATAGAATTTTCTAAGCAAGAAAAGGTGTGCAAAGAAGTGTGAAAACAACAGAAACATAATAATCGTAAAGAATAATGTGATAAGAAATATGACAGGAACATAGGGCTTCATGGGTCTTGTTCTCTGATCTTGGGTGGAAGCCGTCCACCTTGTAAAGCCTTCTACTTCTCATCCTAGTATATTTTAGTTGTAGGTCTCTGGTTTGGTCGCAGGCTCAATTGTTGGAAGGTAGAGCCCTTTCGAGTTGTGAGATGTGAACTCAAGATACAATCCCTTCTAATTTGATTGTAGCATCAGAAGTTAAGAGTACCTGGTAAGGTCCCTTCCAGCATGGTTTAAGGGCTGTTTTGCATTGACATCACTTCCAGTATACCAAATCACTAGAAGTTAGGGTACAAGGAGTCTGAGGGAGACTTGGATCTAGAAATTCATCCCTCACCTGTTGGAGATAACTCAGTATGGTAAATCTCTAATGACTTAAGCAAAAGATTATCTCCTGCTGGGGAAGCAGGGGATCAAAGATGGAGGCCAATTGACATAGGTCTTTCAGTGATAATTTCACAGGGAGAAAGTTTATGTTTCCCAAAAGGTGTGCTTCGAATAGCCACAAAGGCCAGTGGAAGAAGTTTTGGGAAAGGTAACCAGATTCCTCAGTTAATTTAGACAGTTTAAGTTTTAATATGCCATTTGTTCTCTCCACCTTTCCAGAGGATTGAGGGTGGCAGGAACAATGATAATGCCAACTTGTTTGTAGAATCTTAGTGAGAACTTAAAGGACCTGCCCAGTAAAATGAGAGGCTTGGTCACTAGAAATAATTAAAGGCAAGGAAAACATTTTCTAAAAGATTTTTAGCAACTGTTACAGCATCTGCCTTATGGCAAGGAATAGCCTCTGTCCATCCTGAGAATAAACAATGAGTAGGACAGAGTCACATTTCATGCTGGGTGACAGGTGAATGAAGTCTAGTTGTAAATGCTCAGAGGAGCTAGAGGGTGGTAGTGTATAACCTCTGGCAACTGGGATGGTTTTCCCTGGATTCTGCTAATGATAAATTATGCATTTACTGTAAATGGCTTTGGAGAGCCAGGGCCTGGGCTCCCCCTCCATACAAAGAGTAAGTTGCTGCACATAGCTGTCTATGTGACTGGGACAGAAGTCAAAGGTCAACAGACCTCTTCAGGGAAGAAAGAATGTACAGATGGTATAGTAATCCACTTTTCTTGTAAAGCATTAACACTCCTTTCCCCTGATGTATACATTGATAACAAATCTCCAGACCCTGTGTCATGAGACAAACCCTATGGAATGTATTTGTCCTAAACCCTTATAAGCTGCCCCTTGCACTCCCCCTTTACAGACAGCTATTTCCATTTTCCAGATGGCCATCACCAGGGACTCTCCTGTTCATAAGTACTAACAAAACTCATGTCTGTCTGACTCTGTGCCTGGCATGTTCTTTTGGTCTTACAGCTGCCCCGACCTGAACCACCCAAGAGCTGGGTTGGAAAAATTCCTTATGAAAATAAAAATAAAAGGGCCTAATGACATTTGGGTTAGATGAGATAAATACTCCTGATAGGCTTTACTGCCACCTCCCACTTTCATAATTTGCTTTTGACTCCAAGGGGGACCTGTTGTTTTAACAATGTGGGGTTCAGAGTTGAAAATGTGGACCCAGTATCTTCAAGAACAACCTTTCATGTCTCCCCATTTTTAAAAAATTCAGTTTCATCTTGTGCATTTAAAGGGATTATAGGGAAGATGCCACTGAGGTCCCCATAACTCCCTCAACAATGAGCAGGGTTTCCCCTATACTCTGATAAAAAGGTTATTTCATTTTTCTGAGGGCCATCTCTCTTCCAATGGCAAGGTTGTTTGCGAAGTAGGCACCTATTTCTAGGTCAATGTTTGATGTTTGATTTCTTGACTTAATAATTAAAATTGGTTTGAAACCCTCTATTAATCTAGGTCTGGGTCCTTGATACTGCTTTAAATTGTAAGGGCATAAGTTTGGCAGTTTTCTGTTTTTTTACCTGCTTCTAAAGTTCTTTCAAAATGTTCAGCCAAAGTTATAAGTTCAGTTAGATCCACTGCCTTCCAGCCTATTCTTGGACATTTTATAAGTTCCCATATTTCTGGGAATAGGCCATTTACAAATAGAGCCACCAAGGTGAGCTGGGTTTGGCATTTATTTAATTCCTGAGTGTGTGTGTGTGTGTTTTTAAAGAGTTTATAAACAAGTTTTAAAATCTACCACAGATCCAACCTCTCTGTTTACAGATTTTAATGACTGACCAATCACTGCATGCTGAAAAAACTTTAGGAATGGCTGCAATTTTTTCAAGTTTTTTTCATGTTTTTCATGCCCACGGCATATGAAGATTTGGGGGTTTTGAATATCTTCCCCAGGCTCTGGCCACTCTGCCTTGCACATCCATTTTTGAGCTTCCCCTGGGCTGATTAGCATGGTTTAATTAAAGATCAGTGACCTGGGGCCGTAAGCTTCTATGAGTATTTTAAACTGCTCATCGAATTTTTGAAGATCTTCCTGTGGCTTGGGAGATTCCTTGATTAGAGCTCATAAGTCAGCCTTTGACCATAGAGAGAAAGTTATTGGTTGTGGTTCTCTGGAAACCTCAGGAGGGCTAACTTTAAAAGGCAATTGTTTAACTTCCTTATCCATGTTACTGTGTTCATGGAAAGAGAAGATTCAGGCAAAGGTGAATAAAGAGAAGGAGCAGTTGGGGTGGGAGAGGTGCAAGCCTAATGTTCACTGGCATTAAGGGTTTGGTCGTTTAGTTTCTCATTTGCTTTTTTTAAGAAGTCCTTTAAGGAAGCTATTTCAGTCTTGACTCAGCATGCCAATTGAAATAGGCATCCCATTTGTTCTGTCTTATTCCGGAGCCGCTTTTACAAGTGCACTTCTAAGATGAGTAACATTATACAGCTGAAAAATTCCCCATAAAGACCATTGTAATTCTAAGTTATCCTTAGCGATGTTCTCCCATTTAGTTAAGTAGGAGTGACTCAGGACCCCATAACTCCTAAATATAAAAGATGTTGGGGTGCCGACCAGCAAAGGGCTCTTATAATTTGAGGATTGCCTACCAAACCAGCAGCAAAAGTGCTGCAGACCCTACAGCAGAAATGCTGTGAACAGAACCAAAGGTTAAAGACCCCCTGCTGAGAATAATCAGCCTGTTAACTCCTGGACAGGAATTCCATGAGAGCTCAAACACAAAAAGAGTGGCACTCAGAGCCCAGAGGAGGGCACTGATGACTGACAAGACAACGAGGACAGTGAACACGATGGGCTCCAGCAGGCACCACGCCTGTCATTCAGGTGATTCTGAGTCATCAGCAGTTTCCTTCCAGTCCCTTCATGGTTGCCAAAATAACTAGTAAGATAAAAAGTTGAGAAAAAATTGGTTGGATCTCAGAGAATTTTATTGAATCAATTCATGAATTGAGAAGATTCCAATAGACACAAGGTAGAGAGGAATTGTGATGAACAAAGAGACCACTGGGCTTTTATAGGTGGAACAAGGGAGTGCATTGGGAGGAAATTTTCATTGTTAATGCAGATTACATTCCTTAATATGGTTAATGCAGGAGGTTGCTTAGCAGTGAGGAAGTTAGCTGGCATAAGAATAGGGAGTTGTCAATAGCTGACTGGCTGGTTTAAATTGTTTTCTGGGCAAGCCAGGTGTGTTTACAAGGAATAGAAACTTACTTAGACTTGGATTTTGCTGACATGGGGTTTAGCACAGGCACCTTCAGTTGGGCCTACTAGATTTTATTTATCACTAATAAATTATGCTGCATGAACAGGAAAAGGGCCATTTGGAGAAAAGTGGCAGGGGCAATTTGGGGAAGCTAAGGGCAGTTCTTATCATCCAAACCAGGTACAAGCCCTGCTAACCGCAGTTATATCCAGGGCAGGGCTAACTGGAGTGGTTGCTAAAAGGGAAACTTATGACTAAACCAGGCAGGAAGATGAGGAACCAAATATTTCTTGTATGCCTTCACAAGAGCCACTCTGTTCAAAGATGCTGGGCATTATCTGCTTTCTCCGTATAGGGAGATGAAGTCCATGTGACCCTGAGTTTATTCCAAGTACCTGGAAATTGCACTGTTTGTCAACATGCCCATAAATGGAAGTGCATAAACTGCTAATGTAATTTCTTCCTTTATGTTTATACAAATACTAATAGCTAGCCTTTATTGAAAAACTCCTGTGAACCAGGCACTGTTCTACAGCACTTCACATGAATTGTTTTATTTAATTTCCACAATTACTATATGAAGTTTGTTTTCTTTTTGTTCCTACTTTACTACTGAGGAAACTGAGATGCAGAAGTTAGGGAATTTTCCAAAGTTATCTGACTCATATGGTAGAGCGAGAATTCAAACTTGGTCAGCCTGGATCCAGAGCCCTTGTGTTTAATCTAATTGGGACTCAGGTCCCAAGTAAGTCCCTAGAATGGAAAGGCTGGAGACCAGTGAGAAATTGAGCTGGTCAGATCTCTCAAGACTCTGACTTGCATGCAGTGTCCCCAGCAGCTGTAAGCCATCCCCTCACCCATCCAACCTACTGGGGACCCTCAACCTCATTCGGGAATTTTGTGACCAAGAGAAGCTATCTGAGATAGCATATGCACTTCAGGTCACAAAAGATTTTGTCACCCTTCCCTAATGAAACTGAAACATAATCTATCGTATACATGCTTTCTTCTTGCCAACCCTTAGTCCAACAGAAATACTTGAAATAGCTAATAGTACGTGGTTGGCAGCCTCTAAGACTATCCCAAATGACTCTTGCCTCCTGGTCTTCACACTTTAGTGTAATCCCCTCCCCTTGAGTGTGGGCTGTATTTCATGACTCACTCCTAAGGAACAGAATATGCCAGAAATGATGGGATGTCATTTCTGAGATTAGTTTATTAAATGATTAGGGATTCTGTCTCAAGCCCTCACCTTCTCACTCTCTCTTGGACTGTGTTTCTCAGAGGGTAGCCGGCTGTCATGCCACAAGGCAGCACTGGGGAGAAGCCCACGTCGTACACAACGGAATCCTGACTACAGCCACACGAGTGGGTTTGGGAGTAGCTCCACTCAGATGAGCCTTGACTGCAGCCCTGCCTGGCCAACACCTTGACTGCAGCCTCTTGAGAGATTCTGAACAAGAACCACCCAGCTAAGCCATTTCTGAAATCCTGACCCACAGAAACTGTGAGATAATAAATGTTATCGTTTTCAGGTGCTAAGTTTTGGGGTGACTTATACATATATGGAATGTTTATTATATATCAGGCAAAGGGCCAAGCAGGAATAAGATAAAACAAAAAGATCAGTTATCTCATTTGTATTTTATTATATTCTATGGTAATAGACCTTGAGGAAGGGTATTTCCCCATGAATACTGTTATGGGTTGTATTGTGTCCCCAAAACACATGAGCAAATCCCAACCCCCAGTCCCATGAATGTGACCTTATTTGGAAATAAGACCTCTGAAGATATGATTAGTTAAGATGAGGCCAAACTGGAATAGTGTGGGCCCTAATTCCCAGATCCCCACTGTCCTTATAGAAGAGGGAAGTTTGGCAGACAGAGAGAGAGAATACAGCCATGTGCAACAGGTAGAGATTGGAATTATGCTGCCACAAGCCACAGAGAATGAACAAAGATTGCCAGCCACTGCCAGAAGTCAGAAGAGAGTCACAGAACGGACTTTTCCTAGAGACTTCAGAGGGAGCATGGCCCTACTGACACCTTGATTTCAGTATTATAGCCTCCAGAACTGTGAAATAATAAATGTCTTATTTTAAGATACCAAGTTTGTGGTTACTTTTTCAAGGCAGCTTTAGGAAATTAAAACAAAGACTTCGATGCCGTTCTCTGTCTCTTTTCATGTACCATTCATCTAAGGCTTCTGCTTTTCTCCCATCAATGATTACTGCCTGTGGGATCATAATTTCCCCATTTCAGAAGTGATATAAAACTGGACAGAGATCCAATACTCTCAGTTATTCACTACACCTGTCTGTAGTTGTCAGCATTACTTCCTTGACCACTTACTTGACCTGTTGGCCCTGGTTATTCTTCCAGTTTTTGTAACCCTTAGTTTTCCACTGCTTTGAATGCATGATTCCCTTTTTTAATTCAATCCCTTCCCAGCTGCCAATCCTGACCTGAGCCAGGATGCCTAGAGGAAGTTCAGATTGCCGTTTTTGGGTATCATCATTATGGTTAGTTGCCCTAACCCAATTAAACATGTGTTAGAGCCTAGCCACTGACTGTTGTGCAAATCCCATGGCTCTCTCTCCAGCTGGTTACTTTTTTTTTTTTTCTTTAGTTAAACAATGACTTTATGGCTTAAGCACACAGACAAATGTATGCAACCAGAGCAGAAGCTGTGGATGATTCATATTTCCAATTGGGTAGGGAGAACTCACTTTGTCTTATAATACTGAGCCAACTGGTGAATTCAGCTCTCAGTCAGAATCAGACAGAATCAAGTATCCTTATCTTTCTGTTCCTCTAAAGACGCTTTCCAAAAACAACAGCTTTCTTAATTAGATGGTAGAAATTCTCAGGTAGATGAGGAGCAAGTCCTTTAGACTTAAGGACTCTCAAGATTTTATTGCCTGTCACAAAACATACTTGTGTTACACCATGAGAGTCTCTTAGGATCACATTCATTAGTGAGGGAGTCAGGCCCTTCTTGCCCAGTTTGTAGATTTTTGCTCCTTTGCATTGTCAGGTGGGGATGCTGCAGCAAAAGTGCACAGCCAACTGGAATGGGCTTTTCCTAGGAGCATGCATGTGATCCAAGATGGTGGTGGCTAGGCAGCAAAAAAAAAATACCACCTGGTTAATTTTAATAATGGCTTAGATCTTTTTTATTATTTTTTTTTAACATTTATATCCTATTAACACATTATTTGTTAAGTTTGAGACCCCACTTTGGCCATGCCAATCCATTCCCGACTAGAGATCAGTGTTCTGTTCTTCTACCATAGAGCAGGGCCAAGGCACCAGCTCAGCAACAAATGGCTTCTTTCATGTTGACAGCCCACCTGTCTATCTGCTAAGACTCCTAATCACTGCCTCCCTATTTCCATGCTCTGCCTAAAATTGGACTATGTCTTACTTTGTCTTGAATCTCCATTGTTTTCTGCTTGCCTGAACAGTGCTAACTGTGATGGTAAATTTCATGGATCAACTTGGCTAGGCTATAGTGTCCAGTTGTTTAGTCAAGCATTGGCCTGCATGTTAATGTGAGGGTACTTCAAGATGGAATTTACACCCCAAATCAGTTGATCGCATCTATAAATAGCAAAGGGTTTTGCCTTCATCAATGTGGGGAGCCTCCTCATCTAATCAGCCTGAACTAAGGATTTCAAATGTCATAAAAGGAAGACTCAACTTCAGCATTGCTTCTTGTGGAAATTTCAAGCCAGTCAGGCTTCCCTGGGGAATTTGGTCTAAGGACTTTGGCCTCACCTTTACTGGAGTTTCCAGATTATGACCTGGCCCATGGAGATTGGATTTGCCAGCCCCCATGATCATGTGAGCCAATTCCTTATTATCTATCTATCTATCTATCTATCATGTCCTGTCAGTTCTGTTTCTCTGGACCTTGACTAATACACTAACATAAAACCCCTTGCACACTGAATTAAACCCATTATCTTGACCATTCTTTCAATCCTTTCTGGTCCCAGTATATGAGGCAAATGATTATTTGTATTAATGCTATTATTAGTAACAAGAATATAAAAATATTTGATTTATTAAATGCCAGGCACTGTACTAGCTGCTTTATGTGCATATCTTATTTATTCCTTCTAAAAACAAAGTAGGTGGTATTGAGCCCATTTTATAAATTAGCAACCTCAGGTTCATAAAATTTAGCAAGTTGTCCCATGTCAGAAAGCCAATGGGTGAAAGAGATAAAACACTATCCCAAGACTTCTACTTCTGGTTATTATGGAGTACCAGGTATCATGCAAAATCTTCTGCCCAAAACAATTATAAAAGCTGGGTGAAACCCAAAACAGCTAAATTAAGGTATTGGAGAGCAACCAAGACATTCAGCTTTGAGGTGAGTCCTAAATATGCTATTATTTTCCCCCTCAGTACATATGCCAATATCACAGCAAAGCATAGAAGGTAAAAAGAAAGAAGTGGTCTGGGATTTCTAGTTTCATTGGACTGGAAACGCAAAAACTGCAATTTAGGATTATCAAGACAGCCAGGATTTGAGGGGTCAAGATCTGGAGAAAAGGGAACTGACGGGAAGTAAGCCTGATATTCTGTGTACAATTTCCCCTTGAGGTATCTGCCAAACTCATAATTGAGAATGTATCTGTCAAGACATATAGACACCAAACAAAGCATAACTACAAAGAGTCCAAAGAACTAAGTAGCTGTTTCCGACAAAATTGGAATTCAAACTTGCCAAAGAGAAGGGGCACTAAAAAATATCCTCAGGCTTTCAGTTCAAACACAGAAGGGCCACACTCTAGGAATAAAGGAAAGCCTGAAATAGACACGCCTTGACTGGATCAAGGCGGGACCTATACTCTAACTGCCTGCCAGAAAAAAATTAAATCCTCTGGAGGAAATCATATCATCCAAATCCTCTACAGAATTTTATACACAGTTCAGGCACTTCATCAAACATAGGTAATATATGACTACAACCCCAAATGACCAAATGTGAGACAAAAGACAGAAAAAGGAGGAACTCACAGTGATCCGAGTGATGATATATGGACTTTAAAATACTATTATTAATGCATTTAAGAAAATAAACGAAAAGTTGGAAATTTCACCAAAGAACTGGTATATATTTAAAAAATCAAACAGAAATCCTAGAACTGAAAAATAAAATAGATGAAATTAAGAATTTGATAGATGGACTTAACAGCAGACTTGATGGAGAAGAAAAGAGGGTTAATTAACTGGGAAATAGGTCAGAGTGAATTACAGAGAGAAAATGGATGAAACATAGAGAACAGAGAGTAAAAGAAACATGAGTGAAAAATTGCAGTGAAAAGGTCTAACTTAAATGGAATTGGAGTTGCAAAAAAAGCAGTGAGAGAACAGAAAATAGGAACTATTTGAAAAAATACTGGGCATTGAAGCCGGTCTTGAAATTCTGAAACCAGAAACAAGACAAAGATGTCCATTCAATGTTGTGTTGGAGGACCTAGCCATTGCAACAAGGAAACAACAACACGAAGAAAGAAAAAAAAAAACAAAAAGGAAAGAAGAAATAAAATGTGAAAATTTAGAATGAAATAAATAAAACTCTCATCATTTGCAGATGAAGTGATTGAGTATGAGAAAATCCAAATGATTCTATAGATAAACTCTTAGAATTATACTAGACTTTATTAAGATCTCTGAATAAAATATTAATGTATGAAAATAAATTCTATTT
Organism: Choloepus didactylus; assembly: GCF_015220235.1. Classification (NCBI taxonomy): domain Eukaryota; kingdom Metazoa; phylum Chordata; class Mammalia; order Pilosa; family Megalonychidae; genus Choloepus; species Choloepus didactylus. The sequence continues at coordinate 26,707,167 of NC_051322.1, read as the reverse complement.
CTCTATATAAGAAACAGGCACCTTAAATGTGATATTTTAAAATAATACTATTTACAAGAGCAATTTAAGAACCTCAAATATCTAGGAACAAATCTAATGAAAGATGTATGAAATATCTACTGAGAAAACTACAAACAGTACCAAAATAAACTAAAGATGCAAATAAATGGAGAGATGCCACATTCACAGATATAAAGAAATCTAGCATATCAGTAAGATAAAATCAGACATCCCCGTTAAAACTGTGTCAAAGACTTGAATAAGCACTTCATAAAAAAGAATATTCAAATGGTCAATTCGAATATTAAAATGTGCTCAACATTATTAGTCATCAAGGGAATGCTAATTAAAACCCTAATGAGATACCATTATATACAGCCATCAGAATAGCTAATTTTTTTAAAAAATAAAAGAAAAACATCTTTTCAAAAGTTGACTCAGTTGGGAATCAGCAGAATACTAATACACTCTTATTGGGACATTGTTTGGCAGTATCATTCTATTGTAATGAAAGTTAGGATAGAAGTTACTTTTGAGGGCATTGGGTAGAAGGCATTCAGAAGGGAAGCTTTTGTGCTGCTAGTAATGTTCCGTATTTTGATCTGGGTAGTAGATACATAGATATATTGACTTTGTAAAACTTCATTAAGCTGTACCTTTAAAATTTGGACATTTTATTGTGTTGTATTATATTTGATAATAGTGTTTACTGAACAAAAACCTCCATCTCAGCTCATGCTCTTTCACTGGGCCATATTTCATGGTCCCCAAGAAATTCTTATTAAACCGCCTCTACATGTGCCTACTATCGCCTGCCTTATTAAACCCTCTTGTCGAGTACCCTTGCCTTCCTATAATAAATTGTTTTCCAATCTTTCCATTTGCTCTCCCACTAGTCTCCTGATCCTGCCTTCTCCTATAGTCTTGTTATAAACAGAACATTGGGCTAAGCAGAACTGTAGAGCAAGTCTTTAGATGAAATGAGAAAGTTCAAGTTTTCTCCCAACCTTCTTGGAGGAATAACAGCTATAGTCTCCAAGGAGAAAGTTCACTTCAAAGTGCTCCCAAACCAATCCAAATAATACTTCAGCTGGAAGAACACACTTCTCCAGCACATAGCACATCGTGGGCAATTTACAGATACTTATTGGCTAAACCAGTGCATTTGCTGACAATAAAATTCTGTGAAAATATCTATTCTCTTCTTTTCATCTTGTGTTTCCAATCCTAGGAACTTTCCACTCCTCAGCTCCAGTTTGGGAAAGCTGCAGTATTAACTTGGGACTTTACCACAGGAGGGAAAAATGTAGTAATTATGCCTGAATTTCTGTTAGCAGAAACAGCAATCACTGCATTTTACATTTAATTAGCTTAGTTTACTTTAAATTTGCCTCTATATATAAAACTGCCTGCTTCTAATGCAACTGGGAGAAAGGGAGGAGAAAGGAAGGAGAAGTTAACAAGAACACAGTATTCAATGCAATTAGAACTCTGTGGAAAGGTACAACTGATTACGGATGGAAAAGTCATTCTAGGAGAACTCATCGATTAAACCTGGAGAACTGTGTGCCTGGGCACGAATTTACTCTGATAAAATGTTACTAATAAAATGATGAATCTCAAATCTAATTCACTAAGTCTGGCACACCATAGAAAGACCCTCAGTCAGTGAAACTGCAGACCCCCTACTGTCTCACTATTTCCTTGGAATCCAAATGCCCCACTGAAGCAAAGCCTATAATGGAATTATCACAGCTTGCTTCCTTTGAATTTCCCATTTATGCTTCCTTCTTCAGTGTCATATCCTCATACTAATTACCTGCACTCTCTATTTCATTTAATAATAATCCCAAACAAAAAGGTCAACACAAAAACAAGGAGGTGGGGGCGAGGGGAAGAAAAGGTGATAGAAGGATATAGATTGCCGTGTGCAATAACAAACAAAGATTTAATCAAACTGGATTACATGCCCAGAAAAACAGCAAAGGAAGCCAACTGTTCACAAAGATAAATACATGCATTTCTAAAATGAATGCTCATACGAATTTAGACAACATCAGGCCTCTGAATTTGAACAACATTGTAAATTTTTCTGAGAATTGCAAAGACCACCCAACAGGAGAGGCCAACAGTTCTTCCTTTCCATGCACTCTACATTTTGCCCTTGTGGACTCAAAGATCCTGGTTCAAGCCATATGCAGAATCGACTCCGCCTAGAGGAAGCTGAACTTGAAGTATTTGAGCATTAGTCTGCATCCTCCTTAGGAAATCCATACCACATTGTCCAGTCGGTCTAGGCACCTAGTTCCTAGTTCTTATTTTAATTCTCCCATGGACTGAAGACCAGTCCTGGGGTGCATCCACCTTGACCACTCTTTGCCATATTCTTCCCAATTACTGTTTCCAGAGACGAGGCATCTTTCATGCTTCTATTACTACCTTAGCAGACTCTGCACTCACAATAGCTCCCTCTTGGACTAGGGCTCAGGTATAAATTCTCCACTTATTAAAAAGGGAATGTCTCTACATTCCTCCTTCCATAACAACTTCTAACCTCTATTCTCAAAATGTTTCCCTGGTTTGGGGCCTTTGCCTCATATACCAATATTTCCTCCTTGCTAAGTCCTTTCTATTGAACGATTTAGTCTGGTTGTTTTTCAGGTTTCGTCCTCACTTTCTTCCCAGGATTCTGTCACATATATAATTTCCTCCTCTGCCCCCACTGAAAGTCTTGCCCCACCCTGTCCAAACTCCTGAGGTAGTGCAACTCAGTCTGGGACCAGAGCCTCAGGTTCTCACTTGCTTGGGAGGGCGGCAATTGGACATGGTGTCCCTCTTAGCTCCTTGGAATGGCCTCCTTATTAGGTGACCCAAACAAACTGAATACAAGAAACATACTACCTAATATGTCCGATCCATATCCCACCCCTTTGGATATTTCATGGCGCTGCCTTGTTCTGCTCTTTTAGCCCTAATCTCATCTGAATAAATTTGGTAGGCTTTGTCTTGCTGCCCTCACCAGAATATGTTGCATGAGTGCACTGCATTGTCTATAGACTTCTAGGAGGGCTAGGTGGGGCATAAGGTGTCTTGACTATGCTTTTGCATGGAATCCAGGGGAGATTCACTTAAGTCAAGAAAAGCAGCCAGAGGGGCATTTGAGTCATCTGAAAGCTCCCTATATGGGAACAGATCGTTTTGCCCTCTAATATTGATCTGTGATGGTAGATTGGCAAGGAGTTACATGCCAGGTGAACCACACATCAAAATACGGCCATTCTTCTACCTTATCTGCCAACTTCTGAATGCTTGGGTATGGGCTTTCTGCTCTACTGTTGATCAACCTCCCTCTCCACAACTCCACATCTCCCGCCCAATAAGTCAATATGTATCCAGTTATGGGAAATTCACCCTCTAAACTCAAACATCTATCACATGGTTACAAAACCCTCAAAATATTATATCCATCTTTAACTCATTGTTTGGGGAAAATTTTCCTAATTTAAGATCCTTGAGCAATGGAAGCTTGTAATTCATGTTTTTTATACTGTCAAAGGTATCCTGAAGCATGTAAAACTTTTTGTTAAATTTTATTTGGGCAACAAGGATAGTTGGGTGGTGACAACAGTGGTAAAGAGCTCCACCAAAGGCCTAGAAAGGGGAATCTTATATAGGGCAAGCATGGAAGCAAGCAAGGAAATGTTCTGATTGATGTTAAATTTCTATTTTACGTAGGAGGAGTTTTACAAAGTGGGGAGCAGTTCTGCACTGATTACTATGGTATACTTGTCCATTCTGATAAGCTCTCTCTACTGGTGCAAAATTGGATTATCACCTGGTATTGCTTATTTACAGTTCTGTAAGGTGCATTCCATCCTTCCATTTTCTTGGAAAGCTTCTGTAGGTCAATTGTTTTTTGTCTTCTGGAAAGTCTTTTTTTGGAAAGGGGTCCCTCCTGCAATACCCAATGCAAGCAGCCATTTTGCTTTACTTAAAAACACCTACCAGCACTAAAAAAGTGTTAGCTCAAGTCACAAATTCATTAAAAAGGGTTTTTTAGACTTTAGTATGTGAAACAAAGATCTATCCAAAAAGCAAAATTTCCATACCCCTGCCCACTCCAAACAGCTTTATTTTCATAATTCAACTTGTAAGAATCTACTATGTCCTTAGCAAAGATTGAGTGCTCTCCGTATTTTATTTATTTTAATGCTACAATTACCCCATGAGGTGGATTTAATTTATCCTCATTTTATAAATAAGGAAACAGACTCAGGGCATTTAGTTTAACCAGCTCACAATCAAAAAGATCTATTAAGCAACGGGTAGCTTATGAACCTAGACTCTGCTGCCTTCCAAAACCATATTATTTACTTATGCCATAGATTTTCAAGCATAAATTCAAGCCTAAGGATCTTCTTGGAAGTTTATCATTCATTTCCCAGACCCTTCCTCCTGAGATTCTGATTCATTTGGGTGTTTGTTTAATATCCAAGTAATTCTAATGCAACTAATCTGAGAACCATAGATTGATCAAAGCACTGAATGCATTTATTTACCTCTTGCCCCTTACCTCCCTATCCAATCAACTTTTCGAAGTTTTGTTTCTTGCATACACTTAGTTGTTTCTACTCCCACTAAAACTATTCAAGTTTCTACCTAAGACTTTACTCCTTGACTACTGAAGTGCCTTTTTAATTGGTCCCTCTACCTCCAGGCTGTCACTAATTCCACTCATCCTACTCATGGCAACCACCAGGACAATTTGTTCACAGAGTAGCTCTGATCTTTTTGTTTTCCTGTCTATAAAATCTCTCAGAAGCCTACAAGTTATACATATTCCATATAGGGCTTTGCATGTTCTGTACCAAACCTTCTGATAATGTCCTAAATGATTCTCCTACTTATCTTTTTCTTTGTAATCTTATTTAGTGATTCCTTGCTCATGCTATTGAATCATCCAATAGTCTCTTCACAAGTCTCCCTGCTTCTAGCCTCTTCCAGTAGGCAATTCATTTGCATACCACTGCCATATATGCTTTCCTCAGTGATCATTCTCCGCTTCAAAAACTCCAATATCTCTAATTGCCCTTAGAATAAAATCTAAACTTCCTAAACTGATAATTAAGATCCTCCACAATCTGTCTCCCGTTTATATTCCCAACCTCATCTTCCACTAAAATTTTATAGTCTCTCTGCTCGCTGTCATCCAAACAAGCCTTAAAATAACCTACTATTGTTTTCATATTCTATTTTCTTCTGTGGAACATTGGTCTCCCAATTTATCTGCCTAACCAAAGCCCCTTCTCCTTGAACTATAAGTAACTTCAAGCATAAGTTTTCTCTCCTTTATGAAATATTCCCTGACCACAGTGGACGTACCTCCTCTGAACTCATAGTGCTCAGTCTCTTCTTTGAATATTAAGCACATATTGTCTTACCATAATGCTTGTAGCATGTCTGTGTTGCTATTTAACCTTCCATGTATTTATGCTTTACTTTCTCTGCTAGATTGTAAGTGTAGTGACAGCATAGTCTAACAGAATAACTTGCACACAAAAAATCCATGTTAAAAATTCTTTACTTCATTAACCTGGTAATATTAGGTAAATAAGTCTTTTGGTTCAGATAGTTGGAATAGCTTCAAGTCACTGCTTACCTCAGCTGGCACCATCTAAGAATTAGTTGACAGCTCATGTATTAGTTATCAGGCAAATAAACTGTAGATTCATTTATGTCACAATACATAGACATAGTAAGTCCCTGTTCATCTACTAGATAATTATCTCCTTCCTTGTGACTTTCTCATTAGAATATTCAATGTTAATTTCTATACACAAGAAGTACAGTAGGAAGCAATGTCTGAATTTAAAGAGATAATTGCCCTTATATCAGAAATGTATGGCTTTGCTGAATTTCTAAAATGTCTCTAAACTTTCCTTCAAGATCACTTTCTACTTATATAATTAGCTTTATAACAGAAGAACAAAGTCATGTCTAATAGAACATAAATTTCAAACAACATAATACTTATTTCTCATATAAACTGCAATAGAATGTTCCAAAAATTGAAGTTATGCTCCCTACAATAATTATAATCTCTTTCTAGGAAGGTCAGTGGTGGGACTAAGATCCTTTGTGATTCTCTAGAGAAGGATTAAGAGAATATAAGTATAATGTGAGATACAATGACTCTTGCGAAGTTAACATTAATATAATCATCAAGACATCAGAGAATTCATACAATCTAATTAATTAAGGTAAAATCAATTTTTTTATTACTAACAATGAGATTTAATTTCTTGGGACAACGAAGGCATATAATCCATGGAGACATGCTTACCAAGTATACTACTCTCAAAAGATGTTTTAACATTGGAAGCAAATATTTCCAATGTTAAATCATAATTTATACAAAGGCATAAAGGAAGATTGTTTTCCTTCTTTGCCATGGTCACATGTATGCCCATCACAGAACATCTTGCAAATAAATGGACTCTGATATTTATAGCTAATAGAAACTTTTACACATTGCTTTCTCAGTAGAAATTTAACTGTATGTCAAGAATATTCTCCCCACACCAATCTCTAGGACCAAGCATCCATTTGGTATAGAAATATTAAACAAAAAGAAAAGACTTCATAAGGGCTCCGTTTCAGCATCAGGGGAAAGTAGCCAATATACAGGTGAGCTCAACTTCCAATTTGGCTTCGTACTGCTTTCTCAGAGTCTTAACCACCATCCCCTGACATCCAGTGGCCCTGGCTTTCTGACATCTCCTTCCCAGATATTTCTGATACCTACTCTTAACCACTTGAACCTGGTTGAAATGAATGCTATTTAGACTTCTGGCACTCCCTCTCCCATATTCACTCTTTTAATCATGCTAGCTTCTGTAATGAAAAAAATATATATAAATATATATAACAATCAAATCATGACACAATTTTATTTCTCACTCACGTAAATTCCAAAACAGGTATTCTTAAAGAGTGTATAACTCTTCTCCAAATACAGATTTAAGGACCAGGCTTTTTCCATCTTGTGGATCCACCATTTTCAACATTTGCTTTCCAAGGGTGCTATGCTCATCTGCATCAATCCCACAGAAAGATGAGAATAGAGAAAGCCTACCTGCTTCTAAAGTTTTTTTCTGTGGAAGAGACACTCATCACTTTTGCTCAAATTCCATTGGTGAGAACTAGTCACAGGTTCCCACCTGGATGCAAGACAACTGGTAAGTACAGTCTCTGGCTGGGCAGCTGTGTCCTAGCAACAATTCTGTACTAATAAAGAAAAGGCACAAATTTTGGTAGGCACTGAGCTGTTTAAAGCTCCATTCCATTGTGTACGTTACACACTTCTCAAAGTAACCCATGTGGGAAAGGAGTACTGAGATAAAGGTCAAGAGAAAAATAAAGGCAAGTACACAATTACTGGATTATCTAAATTTTGAGATAAAGATAACAGAGGACTGTAAGTGGGCACTTTCAAGGATATCCATAAAGAAATGAAATTAGGATGCTCTGAACATATCAGTAATTTAAAGAGCTTTATAATGTATATGATTGCTGATTTTATAGTTCATTCAAATATAGAAGAAAATCACATTTGTTATATATTCATATTCACTCAGAAATACATGAGAGAGACACTATGTATGTGTGTGTGAGCATGCATGTGTTCTGTGTGTTTAATATATATAGGACACATAAAAGGAAGGGAGTTTAGGGCTTAAGGTTACTCAAAGGGGTAAAGGATGAACAGTGAACCCCAAGGTCAAAGTTGAGCCATCAGACATTACTCACTACATGTTACTCATTCCAGTAGCTCTTTATAAAGAACAACAAATCATAAGTGATCCAGGCATATATTAGATTTCACACTTCCATTTCAAAGAATTGCAAAGAAGTTACTTGAAAATATGCATGGGAAACTGGAACCATAAATCCCACGGGCAAATCTTCAGTAACCATGTAGTAGACATACATACAAATGGAGAGAAATAGGAAGGGGAACAGGAGCAATCCGTGACCTAGCTTCAGCTCCCCAGGCTGCTGAAAAGATACGACTCCCTAAAGAAGACGCCAGAACTCAGAAGGCAGGATGTGCTCCCGACCCAGCCTCAGGAAAGACCAAGACAGGAAAGGGGGAAGCATGGGAGCAGAGACAATCCAGAAACTCCCTTCCCTTAACAGATTTCCCTCTGCTAATCAGGAGTCCTCACCCCCATTCTTCTTACCCATTATTTATGTCAGCCAAGTAGTATTAGATCAATTTTATTAAGAAATTAATCAATAAAAATTACTATATCAAGCATTACACGAATAAACATCACAGAAGCTGAAAATATCTGTGTATTCCCAATCTAAAAACCCATATTCCTCACCTGCCAGCTTTGATGCTTTGTCCCTTTCTTTAGCGGAAATAAGAAATTTAGAAATTTAGAATTGAGAAATAAGAAATAAATAAATTAATTCATTAATTAAATTTAGAAATGTTCTAGTTTGCTAATACTGCGGAATGCAAAACACCAGAGATGGATTGGCTTTTATAAAAAGGGGGTTTATTTGGCTACACAGTTACACTCTTAAGGCCATAAAGTGTCCAAGGTAACACATCAGTAATCGGGTACCTTCACTGGAGGATGGCAAATAGCGTCCGGAAAACCTCTGTTAGCTGGGAAGGCATGTGGCTGGCATCAGCTCCAAAGTTCTGGTTTCAAAATGGCTTTCTCCCAGGACGTTCCTCTCTAGCAAGCTTACTCCTCTTCAAAATGTCACTCACAACTGCACTGAGTTCCATCTCTGAGTCAGCACATTTATATGGCTCCACTGATCAAGGCCCACCCTGAATGGGTGGGGCCATGCCTCCATGGAAATATTCCATCAGTTATTGTCCACAGTTGGGTGGGGTGCATCTCCATGCAAACAACCTATTCCAAACATTCCAACTTAATTCCCACTATTATGTCTGCCCCACAAGATTGCATCAAAGAATATGGCTTTTTCTGGGGGACATAATACATTCAAACTGGCACAAGAAATAAGAAATAAATTTCTAAATTTAGAAATTTAGAAATAAGAAATAAGAAATTTAGTGGTATACCTTTCCTTGTTCAGACAACACTCCCTTGGAATGGCTGTGTACATTGACTTTGGGAATGCATCACCAAGCTACATAGGTAGAGCTCCCCTTACCAAGGCTGAGCCTTCACACATAGCACAAACTTCATTCTGAAGGCAGCCAGGGAACCTCAGAACTAAGTGAACAGCCATTTTTCTTCTCAGCCATAGCTGTCCCCAGCTCCTGCATCTTTTCACTTTCTGTCTCCACTAAGCCGCAGCCACAAAGATCCCATGGTCTGCCTAACTCTTGTTACATTCTCATGATCCATTGCTCCCACATCACTGAAATTCTCTCAGACTTGGCTGAACGAACATACCTCAATTCTCCTTTGCTTCTCTTTGATTTGATAGCTTTGCCTTTGTCCCCTGGAACGGTTTACAAATTCCCATCAACTTCTTTCACTGATTTCTAGGAATATGCAAGGATTATTCCTGATTCCCAAGCCCATGGTCTGAGAACCTAAGAAGGTAGTACCAAAATGTTCTAACAGCTCATTTAAAATAAGAATCACCTAGAAGGAGTGCTTCTTTGAGCAAAGTCCAATTAAGCTAAAATGCATACTGAATATGCAGCATATTTTCTCTATTTATAAGTGATCAGCAAGATTAATCAAAAAGATAATGCTAAGTTATTTCTTATTATTCATGTGTTCACAAATAAGTTGCATTCTTTTCTCATCAAAATTCAAATTCACATACATAGTACCCTCCACTTGTAACTAAACCTTAACCATTCAGGTCATAAAAGAAACTGCCAGGATTCTGAAGTTATCCTCAATTTAAAGCTGCAAAGGAAAGTAATTAGGATGAATAGAAGCTATGGCTTCACAACAAGGATGGATAGCCATTTTAAATAACAAAATGTGAATATATGCAGCAAACTGAGAAATCACAAATTATAAACAGTGCTATTCCCTCCATGAATTGTGGGCCAGCTATTATAAATATTGAAATTCAACAATTCATCACTAGAACTATCCTTTATTTTAGCTACTTTCACCTGGTAGAGAACAGGAATTATATTTTTTGAATAAAGCTAGAAGAAAGAGTCACCTCTTTGTCCTTTCTTGTTCTTGATAAATTTGGTCCAGGCAAAGGATATCAAATTTAATGTTGACAGAGAAAATAACTTGGCACTCTGAAAGACTAAAAGATATTACAAATATAATTATATCAGTATCAGCACCACATGGTAACACTGTCAGACTGCAGGGGAAAAACTTCCATAAGATGGGAAATACAGGCAGGTGCTCTTGCCTGTATGGATCTGCATGCATCTTGCCTGTATGATGCATCTTGCCTGTATGGATCTGCATGCATCTTGCCTGTATGATGCATGCATCTTGCCTGTATGATGCATGATCTTGCCTGTATGATACATGCATCTTGCCTGTATGATGCATCTTGCCTGTATGGATCTGTATGCTCTTGCCTGTATGGCTCTGCATGCATCTTGCCTGTATGGATCTGCATGCATCTTTAGGATGGCCAAAATTTTTATCCTGTTTCTAATTTTTTGAGATTTTTTATTCATCTATCTTTTATTTGACAATGCAGGTGAATTCAATTTTCCTCCAATAATCTTGGCAAAGAATAAGGTCATTAGTGCATGCTGACTGATTTTAAAAGTTACTCACATCATTATAATGTTTGCCACTCAAGAAGAGGAAAAAATAGCATGATGAAATGTGCAATTATTTTACATTTATAGCAAGAACCAGTTACCAGTGGTGCATAATTATTCTTTAAAGCTTATATTCTTTCTAATAGGGCACACTGATGTTACTGGGTGGCTGAGTCATCAAAGCAGAATCCCAGTTGTAGACCAGTCCATCCATGGTACAATAGCTGTCAGAGTCCACCGGGAAGCTCAGTGGCCAACATTATCTAGTTTCCCAACATATCCAAATTCAGTGTTTCAATTTTTTAAAGTCCTAGGATTATGAGAAGATTGCTTTTTTTGTTTTTACGAATCCCTCAGTTATTTGTGTAGTGATCCAAGATTCTGAAACAGAGATGTGTACAAACTAATACATGTTGCCCCTGTCTTCTCAGCGATAGCAAGGTTTGGGAGAAAGGTGTTTGCTATCCATACAGGGGCCCCTTGGGCCCACCATGCCAGGCACAGGACAGCTGTGAAATGAGCTGCTCCCTCCCGGGGATGAGAAGACACATCCTCTGTCCAAGTTATATCTGCCAGATTGCAGGAGAGAGAATCTGGCTCCCACAGAGGGGTAGCTGTGCTACCCGCTGTCTGGCTGGAAAGAAAGGGGGAGAAAGTGACAAAGGAATAACATAAGCAGAAGAGAGACTTTCATCCAAACATTATTTATCATGCTGAGTTTGGGGAGCATCAAATGACAACTATATGGCCAAAGTGAATTAAGAAAGGTATTAAAATTGCATATGACTTTTTTTTATTATTATCAAATAATTCTGCAATGATAGGAGCCTCTTCATTCCGTGATTCTCTTCCTCAGTCAAGTAAAATAAGACTCAGATGAACAGCATTACTCCATCATCAGTGCTCACAGCAGCAAGGAAGTACCCGGACTCCGAGGGCTCTCCTTTTAAGCTCCTTCCTGGACTGAAAGGCAGGGATCTTCCACCACTAAACACTAACCCCTCTCTGTGAAAGGACCAAATTCCTCCCCTAGGAAGTAACAGCTGGATTATTCTATAGGCCCTTATCAATTTTTCACACATAAAATCAGTCAATTGTATTAAATATGGTACACAACAGTACTAATAAGAAAAAAATGCACCTAAAATCAACATTTTTCCATTCTAGACTGATGAACCTCCCTGCTACATCCCAGTGAATAATAATTCCATCCACTTAGTCAAGAAAATATCCAGGATTTCTTCCTCTCCCTTAACCCCTAAATAGAATCACTCACAGATTCCAATAGATGCCACCTCACAAACATTTCTCATCCTTTCCTATCCCAGCCTTATTGCATTGGTTTGGTCCTCACCTTCTTGGAGGAGTGCTTCAGCAGCCTCTTTTCTGTGCTACTATTTCATATTTTATTTCCTCTTTTTGCAAACTCCTAACACCTCCTCTCTCATAGTTTCAGTGATCTTCACTCTGTATTGCCCAATTTCTCTCTGTATTGGATCCTTCCCCTGGGCAAATTACTCCAACACTTTGTAGCTTAAAACAGCAACCATTTATTTGCTCAAGATTCCACAATCTGGGCTGGGCTCAGCTGGGTGATTCTTCTGCGTGAATCACCTGGAACCACTCATGCAGCTGCTGTCATCTAGAGTCTGACTGGGGCAGGAAATCCATAATGGCTCCACTCACAAATCTGGCCTCTTGGCTGGTATGGCTGGAGTCTGGCTAGTCATACCCCATACTCTCCTCCCCCTCCCTCCCCCTCCCCCCCCTCTCCTCCTCTCCCTCGCCATGTGGTCTCCTCTAGCCCCATGGCCCAACTTCTTCACAAGCTAACTCAGGGCTCCAAGAGGGAGAAACAGAAGAGGACACCACCTTAAGGCCTAGGCCTGGAACTGGCATAGTGTTGCTTCTGCTGCAGTTTTCACTGCAATCTATTAGTCAAAACAAGTCACAAGGCCAGCCCAGATTCACAAGGAGTGAATTCATCTCATGTTGGGATAAGTGGAAAAGAATTTGTAGCCATCTTTAATCCATTGCACTTACTCTTAGATGATGATCGTTCTATATCGTGCAGAAAATTGAAACAATCAGGAAAGACCTTTCACTAACTCCCATTACATATGTTCACCTATCTCTACTTTCTCACCTGTCACTTAAGGCAAATTATCTGTGCTACAAGTTAAGTCTGAGCCTCCATTTGTGCACTAAATTCCACAGGTATTCTCCCCTCTATCTTCAGCAGCATCCATTTTCCCGTCTCTCCTGGGTTCTTTCAATCAGCAAACCAACATAATATTTGCTCTATTTTATCTCCTCCTGACCTCCTATTCTCTCCAGTTACCACCCCATATCCACCCCCTCCCTTTTCAGCAAAACTTCTTGAAAGAGTTAACATTGTTTCCATTCACCAATTTCCCCTTCAAACTAACCCTATTCAGGTTTTTACCCCTACCACTCCCAATACCTCCTGTGAAGTTCACCAATGACCTTGACATTACTAAACCCAATGGTCAATTCCAGTCTTCCCCCTCCTAGATCTTTTGGCAGCTTTTGACAGAGTTGATCACTCTCTCCTCCTTGAAACATTTTCCACTGTGCTTTCAGGATGCTATGCTCTTTGGGTTTTCATTCTCCATTTATTGCCTCCTCAGTCTCATTTTTTTGTTGTTATAATCCCCTGAACACAGGCGAGTTTGATGACTGGGTCCTTGAACCACTTCCTCCTCCTTCTTACACTTCCAACCTAGTTGCTCTCATCCAGTTTGTGGTTCTAAATACTATCTTATGTTTATGGATTCCTGATTTGTATGTTCAGGCAAGGCCTCTCCCCTGAACTTCAGACACAAATCTCCAGTTATTTATTCAATAAATACACTTGGTTGTCTAATAGAAACCTCAAATTTAACTTCTCCAAAATGGAAGTATTAATATTTCCCCTTTAGCTCTTTCCACAGTCTTCCCCACAAATCACAAATACCTCTTGCTAGGGTTACTGCAGAGGCCCCTTAACTAGTCTCCATCTTCTGCCCTTGCCATTCTTCAACTTGTTTTCAAGATAGCAGCAAGAATGGTCCTGTTGATATGAAAGTCAAGTAAAAATGGAGCTTGCCTGCTCAGAATTCTTCAACGACTCACAATCTCACAAGAAAGCCAAAGTCTTGGCAATGGTTGACAGAACCCCATATGATCTGGCCCCCAACAACATCTAGGTGTGACCTCATCTCCTACTACTTTTTTCTGCATTCACTCCAGGCCAGCCACAAGGTTCTCCTTGTGGTCCTGAAACACACCCCTCCTGCACCAGCTGCTCCCTGGATTGCTCTTCTCCCAGACATCTACACAGCTCACTCCCTAACTCCTCTCAGTTCTTTTACTCAAGTTGATGCCTCTAGAAAAGAATTCCTGTTACCCTATCAAAAACTGCAACACCTCTTGAAACGTCTAATAACCTTTCCTTATTTGTCTCATTAGTACTTATCATTTTCCTTAATGCCAGATATTTTATTTTTATATTTCTTTTATTTTCTGTCTCATTCACTGAACTACAAACTTTATGAAGGCTGTTTCCCTGGCTCTTAGAACAGTACCTGACACTTAATATGCACTCAATCAATATTTATTGAATGAATGAATTTTTGTTTTCAGTAAATCATAAAGAGCCATTATATGTTATACTTTATAATTTTGCTACAGGACTTTTAAGTATTCATTCATTGAGCCCATATGATGTTTCAGCCTATGTTATATGTTGGATCACTCATACTGTGGGGATGGTGTGCTAAGTGAATAAACAAGTTAGTCAGTAGCCATACCCTATTGCCCAGCAACTGAATAGTACATGGGCAGTGGGTTTGGCAAAAGGCAAGGAGTTAAGAAAAGTGTGCCAGTTTGGATGTATAATGTCCCCCAAAATGCCATGTTCTTTGATGCAAACTTTGGGGGGCAGATGCATTAGTATTGATTAGACTGGTATTCTTTGATTGAGTGTTTCCATGGAGATGTGACCCAATCAACTGTGAATGAAATGTTTGATTGGATAATTTCCATGGAGGTGTTACCCCGCCCATTCAGGGTGGGTGTTAATTGGATCACTGGAGTCGTATAAAGGAGTTCACAGACAGAAGGACCTCAGAGCAACTGAGAGTAACATTTTGAAGACAGCTGCAGCTAAGAGAGGACAAAACGCCCCAAGAGCAACATTTTGGAGAATGCCATATCGAAACACAACCTGGGAGCAAGCAGACACCAGCAATGTGCCTTCTGAGCTAATAGAGATTTTTCAGATGCCAATAGCCATCCTTCAGTGAAGGTACCCTGTTGTTGATGCCTTACTTTGGACACTTTATGGCCTTAAGACTATAACTTTGTAACCAAATAAACCTCCTTTATAAAAGTCAATCCATTTCCTGGTATTTTGCAAATGGCAGCTTTAGCAAGCTGGAACAAAAAAGTAATACATGATCAGCTACAAGTTATCCTCTTAACCACTACTCTCTCTACTATAATATCTCCCAAGGCAAGAAACAGAACCCTGTCCCAACCTCCCGTACATCCAGTTTTTCGTGTTACCCTGGTAGGCAAAAAAAAAACCTTGCTATTCACTACATGACTTCACTCTGATAAAAAATGTAAAAATTGGGCCAGTTTCAATGAACCTTTATCTATGGAGTTAACCAGGGATCAGTAGGTTTGTATCTTCTTAGACTCCACCTCCTCAAACACTTCCCATTTCCCCACAATGGTTTTGACATTGACTTGTAATTTAAGTACTTTATTCTAACATCATTTTTTAAGTTAGAATTACATGTGGAAACTTCTCAAAGATTGAATCTGTGCATTTAAACTCTGCTTTACATCTAAATCACACTAAAACGATATAGGGACATTGAAGGCATAAACCAACAAGAATAAAAAGAAGGGAACTGTGACATCAGCAACACGATGAATGAGTGATAAATGACTAATCGACCCAGTAAAGCTGAATCCTAAGCAGGAAGTGGGGAAAGCTGACAAGCCACCTGCTTTACCCCATAGAACAACAAAAAGACTCAGAAATTGTTGAAAGCAGGTACATCTGGAAGTGAGGGTAAAAGCAAGGCAAATTACTGAAGAACTGATTGAAAATTTGCTGAATAATTAGTTAGATCCCACATTATTTTCTGCAACATACCATGCAGCTCCCCATTCTTCTCAGCAGAAAACAGGTTTAATCTCTAGAAAGTTTAACATGAAAGGTGGCCGGGTTTAAGACACAAGGTCAGGTTGCCACAGGAAAAACACATGGAATATGATGGATTACATAATAAATGCTGAGATCCATCCCTTTTTCCACTCACTGGGCTCCCCAAATAACAGAAGAGTTTTGTTTAACCAGGTATGATGTTGAAACTCTTCTCTGGGAATCTGATAAGGCTGACAGAAAAGACCTCAAGATATTAATATATGCCAGTGAGAGGAAATTGGCTAATGCAAAACTTGGAGATCAAAGCCAAAAACAACAGAAAAAAATCAACTTGAAGGAATCACAGATAATACAGAGGGAAGAAACCATAAAAATAAAATCATCAATATCCTCATGGGAAAAAAGAGTTCCATTAAACAATGAATATTCTGAAAAACAAAACAGCTCTCGGAAATTAATGGCTTTTCACTTCGTTTAACAAATAAACTCAATAGAAAAATTAGAAGGTAAAGCAAGGAATTCTCACAGAAATCATAAGGAAACAGAAAGAAAATAAATAAGAAAATTAGAGAACAAGTCCAAGAGATCTAATATCCAAATTCTGGGTCCCAGAAATAGATATAAAAGAAAAATGGAGAGAAGAAAATCATCAAAGAAATATTACCAAAAAAAGAAAGAAAGAAAGAAAGAGAAAAACAGAAAAGAAGGGTATGCATTTCAAGATTGATATACCTTCAACGTGCTCACCACAATTAATAAAATGAAAAGAAAAAACACCAAGATACATCATTGAGAAGTTTCAGAAAACTGAAGCCAAAAAGATCCTACAAGCTTTTGGATACCAATGGGGGTGGGTGAAGGAAATGTCATCAGAATTCTCCTTCTCCACCATGTTCCTGGAAGCTATGACAATGGAGGGATGCCTTCAAAATTCTAAGAAAAAAATAATTTCCAGTCTAGAAATTTTTGCCCAGGCAAACTCTTAATTATCATACAGAATAAAGATGCTTTGGGGCCAGAAAGATCTTTGAAAATGTATTTTCTATGCATAATTTTTCAGGAAGCTAATGGAAGATAAACTCTACTAAAATGAGCACATAAACAGAAAACAAGGGACTGAAGAAACAGAAATTCTATCACCAAATGTAGGCCAAAGAAATCTCTAGGCTGATAGTGAAAGGAATTTGCAAGATGGCAGCTATACAGCATGTCAAGAAATCAGTCAGTTCCAACAGAAGTACACGTGAAGGCCCTGGAAGAGATATTTTCCAAGAAAAGAATTTGATAGAATATCTAAAGTGTTTTAATATATTGACAGGATATTAAATTAGTGTTAATTATATAGAAAATTAGGTAAACAAATCAATATTTATCAACTCTGGGCAAAAGAAGGATGTTGCAGAGGAAAAGAAAAGTAATCATATTATATTACATGGCCCAGCCAGAAATAGTGTTTACCTATGTGAACAGTGAATATTATTCTAAATATTTACCAAAATCATGAGATATCTGTACCAGGAGTCTAACGGACCAGGGATGGGAACTATACACAAGGGTTCCAGAGGACTGCATAGTGAGAGGACAAAAGAAAACTAAATTCTCATCTTCAATAGTGGGAAGTAAATATATATTGTCTAAAACTCATAAATCAAGATGCAACATCTGCATATTACTTAAAGATATGGAAATAAATATCAACCAAATCAGCCGAAAGAACCAAAACTAATTGCTACTGACAAATAAGAAATGGCGAGGACAGGGAACTGATGATTTTCATATCAAGTCTTGAAAAACTACATGACTATTTAAACATATAATCCTAAAAAAGAGTTACCTTTGGAAACTTGTGTTATGCAACTCTTCCACCTTTTCTTTCTAGTTGCAGATATCACTGCTGGCATGGCAAATGAAGCTTTAAGATATTTCAATTCATTCTTTCCTTGACTAGTGAATTACTGAACATTTCCATTTAGTTTGTCAACTTTTCTTCTCTATATGTATGTATTCCTGGACAATGAGGTGCTCAAATGACAGCCAAAGAATAAATGAATGTGAAGTGTTTAAATGGGAAAGCTGGACATATAAAGGCAACAAGAGCAAGAAAAAATTTATACTTAGCAATTGCTCCAGATTTCAAGATTGAGTGTAATGCCCTATCTTTGATTCTTATGCCCAGATAAAATTGCATGCCATGAATGTTCTGAGAGTTCTAACTAACTTGGAGAAAATTACTGCCAAAAGTAAATAAATTTCATATAGTATGGCCCATATAGTATGTTTTATTAAACTAATTGGTGACATGATGGTTCCTCCCATTTGTTGATCTGAGGATCAGATTTCTCAAATCTATGAAAATAATTTAATTTCTCAAACTAAGTGAAGGAGAGAAAATGGAAGAAGGCAGTTCAGGGCCCTGGAGAAATTTATTTGTTCTTTTTCCAACTCATTGTCAATGCTGTCCCACCTTGAAGCAGTATGTTTTGATTCTCATGTTTGGATGGCATTTCTGTTTAGGGAATTACATTTTTATCTTTCATCCCTTTTAGGACAGCCAGTGAAAAGTGCTTTTATAAGTTACAGTTTTGACCTTTTTAGGATTCTCTTATTTGATTAAAAAGCATCAGAGGTCTGTTCTCTGGCAGTGTTCATTGCCTATAACAAAGCAATCAGAAATGCAACTGAGGAGTAATTTGTAAGGGGTTATGGATTCATTCCACAACAAATATTTATTGTTGCTGATGCAACCTCACACTGAAACTGAAATACACCAGAGATATGCTTGTCTTCATCTCTTGAGGTCCATGACACTCAACTACACTATAGGTGAAAACACTTTATAAGGATGGCATTTAGCTCCTTAAGAGATTCAAAACCCACAAATGAGATCCAAGTGAAACTTTGCACACAAAATTCTCTCCAGGAGAAGTGTGGTACAGCTTGATGTAAGCGTTGCTCTATAACACTTTTATTCTCTTAACAGTGGTTTACCAAGCGTGAACCATGGATCCCTGGGGTTGGGGAGAGGGGTTACCTTGGGATCCTTTCAGATGGTCTGTAAAGTCAAAACATATTCATGGTAATATCAAATTATTAATTATTTTCACTGTGTTCACATTTGCACTGATGGTGCAAGAGCAAAAGTGGGTGAAACTTCTGGAGCCATAGCAGGATCAAGAGAGGGGCTCCCAACTATTCTAGTGGTTATTGTATTTAAATTTCTTTTTTTAGTTCTAATACCTAATGTAATAAATATCTCTAGGTATAACCCACATAAACAAAGCTCTTTGGGTCTTCTATAACTTTTTAAGAGTATAAAGAGGTCCTAAGACCAAAATGTTTAAGAACTACTGTTTAGGACAATGATTTTCAGTTCACCAGTATCACTGAGCTTTAAGTGGAGAACTTCCACCCAGCAAAATCTTTCCTTGGCATATATCCAGCTACCAGGAAGGAACCATCAGATACAGCAATGGCTTTTATTTCAGTATCAGATAAGATCCCAGTTCTGCCACATACTAGCTTGTGTCTTTTAAAATACAATAATCATTGGAAAAATTACTTAATTCTGCCTCCAAATTCTTTTTCTTACATATCTCACTTAACCTCATCACAGAGGTTAAATGAGTTTGCATCTTTAGAGTGCCTAGCACAGAACACTGAATCAATTCAATTCAGCAAATATTTATGGAGCACCTTCTATGTTCCAGCAACTGTTCTAAAAACCTAGGAAAATATATCAGTGAACAAAAAGGCAAAAATGTCCAGTCTCATGGAGCTTACATTCTAGCAGACAAGAAAGAAAATAAACTATAAACCTAATTGGGAGGACTAGGGCCCAGTGCCCCGCCCCCTCCTCCATTACTGAGATACATGCAGCTGCCTACATGACCAGATAACAAGCCCCTCCCCCTGGAGGGAAAGCATTAAAACTTCCCTCCCCTAGTCACTGTTAGTAACCAAATCTCGTGAGAAACTGCATTGTCACAAACCTTTATAGGCACCCCTCACCCCCCCCACACACACACACACACCTTGGCACGCCTCTCTCTCTCTCTCTCTCTCTCTCTCTGCGGAATGGTGGAACACTGACTTCACTCTCCTGACCTGCCACCACTGGGGGTGGGGGGGAAATTGTCTCCTGTTTTGTAAGTCCCTAAATTGAACTCATGGCTCATGGTTAACTCCAGGCCAGGCGTTTTCTTTTGTCTTGGGGGTAATCTGGGCTGGAACACTAATAAATGGGCAAGTTTATCGAGTGTTAGAAAGTAACACTGTGGATAAAAGAAAAGTAAAGCAGGAAGTGGGGAATCAGGAATGGAGGGCAGAGGAAAAGTTTACAGCATTAAATAAGGGTGGTCAAGGTTTGGCTCATTGAAAAGATGAGGTGTGAGCACAGGCAAAGGGAATTTGCTAAGCTGGTGTCTGGGGAAGAAGGAACAGGTAGAGCAGTGGTTGCCAGAGTGTGGTCCCTGACCTGGAGCATCATCACTAACTGGAACCCCATTAGAAAAGCAAATATTCAGGCTCCACAACAAAACCAGAAACTGTGGTGGGGGGTCTGGCACCCTGTGCTTTAACAAGCCCTCCAGAAAATTCTCCCTCAAGTTTGAGAACAGCTGAGCTAGAACAGAGGCAGGAGCCTGCAGTAGAAGTAAGAGTGGATTGGTGATTGGGAACTGGGGACGTGGAAATCACATTTCCCAACAATAGGCCATCCCATTCCCACAGCAAATGAGAAGCCATTGCAAAGGCTTAAACAAAAGATATACAGTATCTGACAGATTTGGGGTGGATCATTCTGGTGCTATGTTGAAAATAGACTATAAAATAGGGATTTCAGCTATTCTGGCTATTCACAAATACTACTGGTCTCCTTCTGGGCACATGGATGGATCCCACTTCCCCTAAAGAGTTGCAGTTATGTGACTTGCTTTGGCCAATGTGTCAATAATGCTTGATCTGAGATCTGAAGGATAAGCAAGCGTTCATTAACAAAAGAAGGATGAGAGAATATGCCAAATGGAGGGAGCAACCTGTTTAAAGGCCTGTATCAGAAGTCAGGAGACAGCCTGAGGCATTTACGAAGGAACAAGGCAGGTTTGTTAAGAACAAAAAGAACGAATGCACTGCGAGTGCTGTGAGATAAGGTTAGCCCTGGTGAGACTTTGCATCTATAATCAAGGAGAGATGTAAACTCAGTGAGGGATTTTTAAGTAGCAGGTGATGTGATCAGATCCCTGTTTTGAGCAGGCAACTGGACAATCATTTGGGGAGAAATGTTTGGGAGTGGATGCAGAGGAATACAAGCTGGTGATGAGGGCTTGGATCAGAGTGTGGAAGTGTCCATGAAGGATGTGCATGAGCAATATCAGGAGATGAAACCAACACCATGTGAAGAATCTCTCATAAGGGGGATGAGAGAGGGCATGTCGAGACTGACTCTGAAGTGCCTGCTTCAGCCACCATCAGAACTGTCTCTCATTGAGATGGGGAGAAAGGCCAGGGCTGGGGACATGAAATAACTTGGAGATGGTGAGTTTCTGGTTTCTTTGAGTTATTATAATGGAGATTGAGTTGAGTTAGATATTTGGGCCTAGAACTCAGAAAATAAATTTAAACTGGAATTAATGAACCTGAAAGTCACCAGTACTAGATACAAAAACAGTTATTGAGACTGGGCGTGTATGTGATAAGGCAGAGTGAAAACCGAGTCCAGGAGAGAGAGCCTTGAAGCACTCCAAACTCAGGGATGGGTAGGAGAGGAAGCACAAAGGAACATAAGGAATGATCAGAACTATAGAAGGAAAACCTGGTTGCCTATCAGAAAATGTTCACAGTGCCAAGCATGGAGTAGAGACTATAAATAACAACTGTCTTTATTAGGAAATTCAGGTTGTCCTATCCCATAAGAAAGCACTACCATTTATCAACACGGTAGCATCTCTTAAACAAACAATAGACCTCCTCCTTCCTTTACTGATGACAGTTTAATGAAAAATGACATTTTCAATTTTTCATTTTATGACAGTTTTCACCTATTTACATACAGAAATACTTCTACACATATTCCCTCATTTTTTCTTTTAGCATTCATTAATAACTAAGGATATTCTCTTTCTTCCAATCTACTACAACATTGGAATGCAATCGACAACCTCATTAATGATGAGACTTTTACACAAAAAATATATAACTATTAAACAACTGACTCCCCTTTTACATCCCATACCCAAGCCCTCTTAAAATCATACATGATGCCATGGGGAATCCATTTTTTAAAGGGAGTGCATCTGTTCATCTCTTAACTGATGAGCTCAAATAAAAAACCAGGAAATTATATATTTCTTAACCCCATTATTAAATTTGGGGACATAATGAAATATTTTTCTTAAAATTCTTTAGAACAGTAAATTAAGACAATCTGAGAGATGCACTATGAAGTCTACCTATATTGAAAGAATTTAGCCCAATCATTAAAGAAATTACAATAAAAAAATAAAATGAGAAATAAAAATCCAACTTGTGCCCTGACCAATAAGGTGTACATTATGTGTCAGAGAGACTCGTCCAATCAAGTGGCCTGTGAGAACCTCCCACAAGTCAATTTTCATCTAATTTTATTAACAAATAATAATTTACTGTGTTAGTACAAATATTAACAAATCCAAATAAGGGGCAGAGGAAGTAGTAGGAAGTCTTCAGCAATGCACTTAGAAAACACAAATACAGATAAAGAAATTTGTCAAAAGTGCCTTGGCTATTTTTGTTCAAGAAATCTTTTCAAACAACTTATCAATTTATATTTTCTCCTCTACCAACAAGAATAGTCCTATAGAATAGGAGTTCTTAATCTAGAGTACAAGGATGTAGAAGGAGGTGGTGTTGCCAATATTGAGTAGCCAATAGGGCACAAGTATCAAAAAATCACAATAAATATTGGCCATACACTGGGAACAGGATCCTCCAGGACTCCCTGCTATGCCAAGAGTTAACCATTTAGTTGCTGGACTGTGGGTCCGTCTGGCCAGTTAGAGGGGCAGGTCAGCCAGCACGGCAAGGGAGCACTTGTTGAGCCAGGGTTAGAGCTTTTATTTTTCTTTTTATCAAAATGTTGTTAAAGCAAAGAAATAAAATAGTTGCTATGGCTAAGAGATTTAAAATGCAGTTGGAAGGTCATTCTGGAGGCTACTCTTAGGCAGGACTCAGCCAGATGTCACAAACTGCCAAAGTATGCAAAGCCTCAGGCTATAAGGTTCCTCAAAACCCCAAGGACATCCAGACACATAAAACAAACCACAAGATAAAGAACTCAGTAAACTATTAACCTGAAGGACATTTTCAGTACCCCAAATATCCACCAACTGCAAACAACTTATCTAATCTTCTTTTCCTTTAAAAACCCTTGCCTGGAAATGCCAAGGACAGGACATGATTTGGGTTGCTACCTGAATCTGTGTTTCCTGAATTGCAATTCTAAGACCCTAAATAAATGCTTTGCTGCCTCGCAGCTTAGTTTGTTATTTCTTGGTTGACAATGTAAATAAGGGTTTCAATGTTTTAATGATGAGTAAAGCCCTAGCAGGGTAAACTCTCTTAATATCAGCTCTGGAGGGAGTAGTGAGTTCTGAGCAATTATCAATCTTGTAGAATAATATGCAGTGATTTGCAACCTGGAATACAAGGATTTAGAAGGGGGTGGTATTGCCAATATTTAATGAAGTGGGCTCCCTCCCCTTAATCTGTAACAAGAGAGTCCCCTTCCCCCTCAACTGGTAATGACTGCAAAGTAAACATTAAAGCCCTGTGAGGAAGGGAGTGAAACTGTGCCGTTTTAGGGAGTTAGACTTGCAGATGTATGCATTAGCCAAGCATAACCGTTTCAATAATTAACCATTGCACCGGCCTTGAGAAAATTTCTCAAGCTTGCTAAAGATCTTAAGCACCTATTAATTAACCGCCAACTCTGCGTTTGTCAAAGTAGCTTGCTTGCATTTTCAGGATGTGATTTCTGCATATATAAGTCTCAAGCACTCTCAGGTCGGGGCTGCCGCTTACTGAACTCCCTGCGTGGAGTGATGGGCAGCAGTTGCTGGCCGGCTAATAAAGGCTCTTTAAATTCTGTTTGGCTGTCTCGTACTTTTAACTCGCGGGCACCACAACATTTGGAGGCCCCAGCGAGATTTCTCCTTGGCATATTCCGAGGCCTATTGGTCGAGAAAAGGTCCGACTACCAGTCCTCCCCCAGTGGGGCGCGCATGAGAGATGTTCCTCAGCCCCGGCGGAGAACCGAGTGGTCGGGCCTCAAGATTCGAAAATCTGCCTCTGGAGCCACCTGGACATGGGCCCACAACGGTAAGAGAGCTCTAATCTGGTCTGGTGGGGTACCCCTTTAGGGTCTTTAGGAGGGCTGGACGCAGCCATAACTCCAAGACCCGGCCTCGGACCACGACGGTGGCCAGTGGCCTCAGGTTTTAGGTTCTGGTACAGGTTCAGAATTGGTCTCTTAGCGCAGACCTAGTCTCTGTTTTGTGTTTTGTTGTTAGTGTCTTTGTTCTGTTCTGTTTCTGTTTTGTCAACCGTCAGTCCCGCAATGGGTCAGTCTCCATCTGCTTCTGCTTGCTCTCCGTTGCAGTGTTTCTTAAAAAATTTTCAGGACTTCTGCCGACGAGCTGCTGGGTCGGGTGCCACGGTCAACCCAGAAACTCTTAGGGCCCTTTGTGAGCTTGAATGGCCAACTTTCCCAGACTCTAATTGGCCCCCTGAGGGCACCCTAAATTTGCCGATTGCTTTTCAGGTTCAAAGAGTTATTTATGGAAGACCAGGACATCTGGATCAGATTCCCTATATTGAAACCTGTATTGACGTCCTCGCTGACCGCCCCAAATGGCTTAAAAACTGCTCACCACCTAAATCGTCTAAAGCGCGAAATGTGCTTGTTCTAAAGGGGCCACCCAAAAGGCCCCCAGTCCTCGACTCCCCACAGGATAGTCCCCCCTTGTCACGTCCCCCACCGTATTCTGTAGGGCCCTCTGCCTCCAGCCCGGGGCCCTCCGCCTCTGGCCCAGAGCTCTCTGCCTCTGGCTCGGGGCCCTCCGCCTCTAGCCCAGGGCCCTCCGCCTCCAGCCCAGGGCCCTCTGCTTCCAGTTCGGGGCCCCCTACCCTAAGTACAGGAGGACCCCTCATTCCCACTCCGGATTCTACCATGCCCCCGACAACTCTCTCCAGCCCCCCCACACCCATTCCGGGAGTTCATATGGACCTCAGGGTCAGGTCTTTGTCCCTGCTCAGTTACCCCTGAGACAAGTCATTCAAGGCCCACCTGAAAACCCAAAACTCTTTATGGTCTATGTTCCTTTTTCCACCAGCGACCTGTACAATTGGAAAAATCAAAACCCCTCTTTCTCTCAAAACCCCTAAGGACTAATCTCTTTGTTAGAATCCATTTTCTTTACCCATCAGCCCACATGGGACGACTGTCAACAACTTCTGCAGACCCTTTTTACATCAGAGGAGAGAGAAAGAATCTGTGCCCAGGGACGAAAATTAGTCATGGGGCCAGACGGTCTGCCGACCACGGAAGTGGACTGCCTCGAGGCTGTTTTTCCCTTCACCTGACCCTGGTGGGACCCTGACACTGACCAAGGTAAGGGGGCTCTCGAACGGTACCGCCAGACTCTAATGGGGGCTCTCTGAGCAGCAGCGCAGAGGCCTATGAATATGTCCAAGGTAACTGAGGTGACTCAGGGGGCCACTGAGTCCCCCGCCACTTTTCTAGAGCACCTCCAGGAGGCTTACTGGTTATATACCCCTATAGATCCAGAGGCGCCAGAAAACAGGCGAGCAATTAATATTGCCTTCGTCACCCAGTCAGCCCCAGATATAAGAAAAAAGTTACAAAAGTTAGAAGGCTTTGAGGGAAAAGTACTGAGCAAGTTGGTGGAGGTTGCTCAATGAGTTTTCAGTAATAGAGAAAGTTCCGAAGACTTAAAAAAATGGCGAAGGTTTTACTTGCTAAGAGTGAAGACCAAACGTGGAATAAAAACCGAGGAGGGGGTCAGAATTTCGGAGGAAAGTCTGGGGGAGGAAACAGGCCATCCAGTGGGAGAGGAGGGTGAAAGGGGCCCTCTCTAGGCCAAAACCAGTGCGCTTTCTGTAAGGAACAGGGGCATTCGAAAAATGAGTGCCTGAAAAAATCCTACCCAGGGCCGCCAAAGGTTGTCCTCGAGAAGGAAGACTGACAAGGCTGGGGCTCTGCCCTTGGCCCCCAGGAGCCCAGGGTCACTCTTACAGTAGGGGGCCGAAACATTGATTTTTTAGTGGACACTGGGGCGACTTTCTCTGTACTCCAAGAAGCAGAAGGCCCTTTATCGCAAAAACGGACCCCAATCCAGGGGGCCACTGGAGAAATCAAGTCCTATCCATGGACACAGCCCGAATAAGTAACTTCGGGGAGAAAACCATTACTCGCTCTTTCTTAGTTATGCCTAAGTGCCCCTACCCTCTAGTTGGCCACGACTTGTTCCACAAACTGCGAGCAACCATCTCCTTCCGAGACGAAGGGCCAGAAGTAAACTTCCCAAAGCAACAGAGTTCCATCTTAATTACCTGCCCTCTGTCCGAAGAGTACCTCCTCCTAGCCGGGGAGGATACTAATAAACAAAATGCTGAACTCTTAGTGAAGTGGCAGAAAGAAATACCGGAGGTGTGGGCAGAGACGAACCCCCCCCCGGGCTGGCTGGCCACCAACCCCCCATCGTTGTTCAGCTCCTAAGCAGTGCCACACCTGTCCGGGTCCGGCAGTACCCAATAAGCTACCGAGCTAAGAAAGGAATAGCTGTCCATATTAGAAGACTAAGGGAAGCGGAGATCCTTGTGCCCTGCAAGTCCTCTTGGAACACCCCATTCCTACCCGTCCAGAAACCAGGGACTGAGGACTTCAGGCCAGTACAAGACCTACGAGAGGTCAACAAAAGGGTTGAAACCATCCATCCAACGGTCCCTAACCCATATACCCTGCTCAGCCTACTCCCCCCCGATCGAAAAGTGTATACCGTACTAGACCTAAAGGATGCTTTCTTCTCACTACCCCTGGCCCCCGTCAGCCAGCCCCTCTTCGCCTTTGAGTGGACGGACCCCGAAGTAGGGGATTCAGGACAATTAACTTAGATTAGACTGCCCCAGGGTTTTAAAAACTCCCCTACTCTTTTTAATGAGGCCCTAAGCTGGGACCTACTAGAATTCCGAGAAAAACACCCCAAAGTTACTGTCCTCCAATATGTGGATGACATCCTCCTTGCGGCAGAATCTCCCGAAGAGTGCCAGAAAGCAACAGAGGAGTTATTAAAAACCCTCGGGCTGTTAGGATATCGGGTATCAGCAAAAAAGGCACAGCTTTGCATTTCACAAGCCTCTTATCTTGGGCATAATATAACTGAAGGAAAGAGAACGTTGTCTGATAAACGTATTCAAGCCATTCTCCAAATTCCAGCACCCCGGACAAAGCGACAAGTCCAGGAGTTTCTAGGGGTGGTCGGGTATTGCCGGCTATGGATCCTTGGGTTTGCCTAAATAGCCCGTCCTCTTTATGCCAGTACCGGGGGGAAGGGCACAGAACTAACTTGGACTGATAAGGAGGAAGGGACTTTCCAGACTTTAAAAAAGGCACTTACCCAAACCCCAGCTTTAGCACTCCCAGATCTCAGAAAACCATTTCAGCTCCACGTAGCTGAGGCGCAAGGGATAGCAAAGGGAGTGCTAACACAGTGCTTAGCGCCATGGAAACGGGTCGTGGCTTATCTTTCAAAGCGCCTCGATCTGGTTGCGGCAGGTTGGCCTAACTGCCTCTGGGCCATCGCAGCCACCGTCCTGCTAGTTAAAGAAGCCTCTAAACTCACCTTTGGGCAAGAACTGCAAATCATCGCCCCCCACGCAGTCGAAACCCTCCTCAAACGCCCCCCAGACAGGTGGCTCTCTAATGCAAGAATTACTCAATACCAAGTTCTTCTCCTTGATCCATCCAGAATAGTTTCTTCAAACCTCAGCTTTAAACCCAGCTACTTTGCTGCCAGAGAATAATCCCAGCCAACCCATTCGTAACTGTGTCGAAACCTTAGCCGCAACTACCAACCTGCGTGAAGACCTAACTGACCTGCCACTTCAGAACCCAGACGAAACTCTCTATACTGACGGGAGCAGTTTCATTCAAGACGGGATTAGGGTCGCTGGAGCGGCAGTAGTAACGGCCTCTAAGGTAATACGGGCCCAAGCCCTAAACCATGGGGCGTCTGAGCAAAAAGCTGAGCTAATAGCCCTCACCCAAGCTCTCCAGTGGGCCAAGGAAAAGGCGGTGAACATCTACATGGACAGCCGATATGCGTTCACCACCGCACACGTGCATGGGGCCATCTATCAGGAATGCGGCCTCCTAACCAGCGGGGGAAAGGACATTAAAAATGCCTCAGAAATACTAGAGCTTTTAACAGCCCTTTGGCTTCCCAGAGCAATAGCCATAATCCACTGCAGAGGACATCAAACTTCAAACACACCCGAAGCAAAGGGAAATGCTTTCGCCGACCAGACAGCCAAAGAAGCAGCCCTAAAACCAGTGGGGACCCTCCAAGTCTTGCCCCTCCTACCACCTCGGGTACTAAAGGCTGTTCCAACTCACTCAGACTCTGACATTCGTCTAGGTCAAGGACTCCAAGCTAGAGAAAATCCAGAGGGGTGGAAAGTCCTCCCCGACTCTAGAATTCTCCTACCAGAGGCACTGGGAAGAGACTTAATTTTAAAAACACATCAGAGTACGCACCTGGGAGGGACAGAATTAGCTGAATTGCTAAAAACTGACTTCTACATACCTAAGCTTTTTCAGGTTGCAAAAGAGGTAAATAGAAGATGTCACGTCTGCGCCCAAGTTAACCCAAGTCATGTAAGTACCCATGCTACCCCCGGTCACCGTCTAAGAGGTCAGCTCCCAGGAGAACAATGGGAAATAGACTTTACGGAACTGCCTCCTGGACCAGGGGGATATAAGTACTTATTTGTGCTGGTGGACACCTTCTCGGGATGGGTTGAGGCCTACCCAACTCGGTCAGAGTCAGCTCAAGTAGTAGCTAAGAAATTATTGGCTGAAATTGTCCCTCGGTTTGGCCTACCAGTAGCAATGGGGTCTGACAATGGTCCGGCTTTTATAGCCCAAGTTACCCAAAACTTGGTAAAAGCATTAGGAATCAAATGGAAGCTACACTGCATCTACAGACCGCAAAGCTCAGGACAGGTAGAAAGAATGAATCGGACACTTAAGGAAACCCTCACCAAACTTAAATTGGAGACTGGCGGAAACCAGGTGAGCCTCCTTCCGTTTGCCTTACTTAAAGCTAGGTGTACCCCTTATGTAAAAGGTATTACTCCATATGAAGCCATGTTCAGCAGGCCACCCCCGCTCCTCCCCAAGTTAGGGGAGGAGCAGCTTGCCTCCCTGTCTAACTCTGAACGTCTCAAGTCCTTACAGGCCTTACACTACAGCTCCAAAAACATCCATCACATCGTCCGCGCCCACTGCCCGAAATCGGATACCGCGGAAGAAGAAACCCCTACTGCTGAACCTGATGATTTAGTGTGGATCAGAAAAAGGAATCCCTCCTCCCTCGAGGCATGCTGGGCTGGGCCTTATCAGGTGATTCTAAGCACACCAACTGCCGTGAAAATCGCAGGTAAAAGATTTTGGATACATCGCTCACAAATTAAAAAGGCAGACTTCGACCAGAATGCAGAATGATCCATACAAAAAACATCAGATCCCCTAAAACTTCGGCTGCAGCGACGTACGCCATTATGCTGACTCTAGTAACAATGCTAGCCGCCGAAAACCCCCATCAAGCCACTAATTATACGTGGCAGTTAACTCGCACCATTGATGGAAGAGTGGTCAGCCAGATTAGCACCCCTGGCAGCCCTAAATTTGTTTTTGACCTATGTAAACTCTTTGGGAAGATCTGGAATCTACCGGAAGCTGTAAATACCTATTTGGGAGGGGGAAGGGCAGGGCTTAGGGGCTTCGGTTGTGGTAATTTAGAACTGGAACGAGGGCTATGGCATAGTCAACATTACATCTGTCCGCAAAGAAGTGCCTCAAAGTATGGGGGAGAGGATGATTATTTCTGTTACAGTTGGGGCTGTGAACCATAGCCCTATGGAAAAATGTAGACTGTTTATTAAAGGTCACAAGGGAGATAAGGCCAGAAGCTTCTATTCGAAATTGTGCAGTTGGGAACTGTAACCCTGTTACTGTTGAACCACAGCAGTATTGGGAAGATTCCCAGTGGTTGGCGGGAAAAACGTGGGGATTGTGCCTCTATGTATCAGGATATGACCCTGGAGTGTTATTCACTATTCAAAAAAGAAAAATTCCTAAGCCCTTAAATCCAATAGGCCCCCTGGACCCCACTGACATCAAAATACCTGTAACAACTACTCCTTTCCCACTTACCTGTCCTTACTCCGTCACAAGGAGCCACCCCTTATCTCCAAAAGCAACTCCCCTCCCTCCACCTCTAAACTCCCGACAAGAGTCTCTTTTCAATACACTTAAATTCATGTTTAAATTCTTAAACCAAACTTCCCCCAAATTAACTGAAGATTGCTGGCTATGCCTAAACCCTGAACCACCCTATTATACAGGCCTGGGAGCTAACCGGACTATAGGAGTAACTAACAATGACATTCAAAATATCTCCCTATCAAATATTCACCAAAACTCACACTATTGTCCCTGGGGCACTACCCCTAAGCTTACTTTAGGTGACTTTCAGGGATAAGGAACATGCTTCCAGTCCCATCAATTCCCTCTATCTACTTCTCCTTACGTTAATTCTTGCACCTCTGTAACCATTTTCAGCAACAGCTTGGCGGGTCATACCGGACACTACTTAGTAGCGCCCAAAAGAACATGGTTTGCCTGTACAATGGGGTTAACGCTGCGTTTATACCCCCCTGCCCTCATGCAACCTAAGGCTCCAGGACTATGCATTCTCACCCATGTCCTTCCCCAAGTATATTACTATTCTGGTGAGGGAGGTAGAGAGCACTTCGGGCTAACTAACCTCAAACGGGTCAAGCAAGGGGGACCAATACTAGTGCCAGTGCTCCTGGGGCTTGGGGTAGCTGGGGCAACCACAGTAGGAACCACAGCACTTGTCACAGGGGACCAAAATTTTAAAAGGCTTAGTACTCAAATTGACCAGGTTCTAAAAACCTTAGAAGAGAGCGCTACTAAATTTGAGGAGTCCTTAAGCTCATTAGCAGAAGTAGTGGTCCAGAATCGGAGGGGACTCGACCTTGTATTCTTAAAGCAGGGAGGGCTTTGTCTAGCCTTGGGTGAAGCATGCTGTTTTTATACTAACCACTTAGGTGTAATCAAAGAAAGTTTAAGCCAACTCCGAAAGAGAATACAGGATAGAGAAGAGCAAAGGAAAATGGAGGCAAATTGGTTTGAAAGTATATTTTCTCAATCTCCATGGTTAACTACTTTAATATCAGCAGTTGCCGGACCCCTGGCTCTTCTCGTGTTAGCCTTAATCATAGGCCCCTGTGTTATAAACAGTTTAGTTAAATTTGTCCAACGGCGTATTCAAAGTGTGACGCTCATGGTTTTGCAGTCCCAATATCAATACTTACCCTCAGAAGAAACAATGACTTGATTCTCCCTAAAAACCAGTGGGGAATGAAGTGGGCTCCCTCCCCTTAATCTGTAACAAGAGAGTCCCCTTCCCCCTCAACCGGTAATGACTGCAAAGTAAACATTAAAGCCCTGAGAGGAAGGGAGTGAAACTGTGCCGTTTTAGGGAGTGAGACTTGCGGATGTATGCATTAGCCAAGCATAACCGTTTCAATAATTAACCATTGCACCGGCCTTGAGAAAATTTCTCAAGCTTGCTAAAGATCTTAAACACCCATTAATTAACTGCCAACTCTGCTTTTGTCAAAGTAGCTTGCTTGCATTTTCAGGATGTGATTTCTGCCTATATAAGTCTCAAGCACTCTCAGGTTGGGGCTGCTGCTTGCTGAACTCCCTGCACGGAGTGACGGGCGGCAGTTGCCGGCCGGCTAATAAAGGCTCTTTAAATTCTGTTTGGCTGTCTCGTACTTTAACTCGCGGGCACCGTAACATTTAATAGCTGTAGGGTACAAGTTATCAACTAACCACAATAAATACTGGCTATAGCACAAGGAATCAGGTACTCCAGGGCCCCCTGCTATGCTGAGGGTTAACCCTAAGAAAAAAATGCATTTTCTTAGGAGAGAATACATAGCTTTCATCAGATTCTCAGTGATGTCTGTCAGCTAAAAATTTAGGAATCAGTAGGATAATTCTTCAGCTAGGATAGCTAATAAAATATCAAAAAAGAAAATGATCTAGTTTCTTTTTCTGAAAGGTACTAAACAAAGGAAGTTCTTGACTAGGATCTGGCTTCCCACAGAGTTTGACTATACGAGAGGAATGAGCTGGTCTTGTCTATGTGGTTGTATTCTAGGTGAAAATCAATACAGTGATGTTCTGTTCTTCACTTCAGTCTCTCTTGTCTTTTGAGGAGTGTTTATTTCTCTAAGAAATTATAAAATCCAGCATCTGGGCTCTCGATGAGAAGGACCATTCCTGATATGAACATGCCTGACAAATTTTGGCCCAATTTTGGTATGCCTGCCATAAGCTAGAATTCCAAAATCAGATTATTGCACAGCAAGGTTATTGCTAACAAGAACACAGTTGTTTATAAAAATTAGCTATGTTCCCAGATTCTTTTCATTAGCCCTGGTCTATCAATATCAAAATCCCAACCACTTAACCCTCCTGTCTGAATGTTTCCATCACCATCTAAAGAAGTCTGGCTCTTCCTGAGGACTTACTTCCCCTACAGCTCACTGGTATACTTAGTCCCCTCTTTCTCTCCTACATTGCCTCTGGTGCTAGATATAGTTGGATTTCCCTACTACAGATCCTTTGAGCCTCTTTTTCAGACCATGTGGACTACTACCTCTTCCTTGTTGCAATCATGTAGACAAACCACACACTGCAGTTCATTAATTGGAGAGTTTAGTATCTTGTTCACTGCCACTCTCTCCAACAATACTCCTGCCACTTTCTACCTAGACGATCTCATCCAGTCCCATGGCTTTAACTACTAACTATATGCTGAGGATTTCAAAACTTATATTGCTCTGAGCCTGACAACCTTCCTGAACACCAAATTCTTGTTTGACATCTCCACTGTGTGTGTGAGTGTGTGTGTGTGTGTGTGTGTGTGTGTGTTGTTGTGTAGCAGAAGAGTGGGTGTCATGATGCATTTCATGGAGTGGTAGTAATTCAGCTTTTCTCCTTAAATCTCCATTGCCTAATTAGGATAGAGGCCATGTAAAACTGACCCCATTTAATCAATTGGGTTTGGAACAATTCAGGCTGATGCTCAGGTAACAGGCCCATCATTGAAAGGTCAATTTGATATGGTTGCCTCAAGATTAATTCTATAATAAGCCCAAGTTAACTAGAATTGAGAATCCGAAAAAAACCTTTATACAACATTTAGAAGCAAACAATCTCCAATTTGTAATCTGAGTACATGTTTTATAAAGGGTTTACTTCTACAAATACATTAAAATCAATGTTTCCCTAAGAGATTCAGATGACAAATGAACCTCTCTTCTCCCTGGACAACACTCCATTTCTGCAAACTGGTATGGCGGGGGAACCATTGCTACCACCACAGACCAAAATTTCAACTAATTTTAAGCACAGCTTGCCCGTCCTTTTTCTCCTCACAAATGAACACTCAGCCTTCACCTTACCTGTAAATATCTATGCCAAGAAAATGTCTTTTCCTGAAAGCAACATTTTTTTTTTTCATTAATAACCATTCCTTGTGACACACAGAAACCAGCGTCCCATTTGGTGATATGTCACACTGACAAATGAAGGGCAGGCCCCAAATGCTGTCTCCCTGGGCTCCAGGAGCTCCAGGTTTGCGCAGCTCTAGATTCTGTTCAATTCAGGGCATTGTGCTGACCATCGGCTCCTGGCAGTTTTTGTTTCCCCATCACTCTGGCAAAGCTAGGATTTGCTTTTTTTTCACTAAGAGAATCCTCATTACAGTTACAGCAACAAAGCAACTCACATATTTGTGTCACTTCTCAGATTTCCATTTCTTACCATCAAAACAAATGAATATTCCAGGCTGTTAAAAATGGCACATTTTACAAATAATCACCTTCACAAAAACTGGTATGTAAGTATACCATTAGCACTGAATGTGTAAAGTGTTACTGCTTCAAACACCAAAATCAGAGATATTCTCTGAGGATTTGCTAATAGGTTGCCTCTTGGAAGAAAATGGATTAGAACACTAACTTATCTTCAGTATAGTTAAAGGGATATCCAAGCAAAATATTTTTAAAACTAATGAATCCGATACCTAGTACATGATACATTTAAGCCTTGCAGCTGAGGTTGTTAGAACTGTACTAAATCCCAGCAGTAAGAATGAGGACATAATTTATTGTTGCCCCTTACCCTCCTGAACTCCTTGGCAATGAATTTGGGATCTTATGCCATACAGTGGACTCAGTCTATTCAGGAAGACTCCAGACCATTATATTTCAACGGTCAATAGCAGGTCAACAAACAACCTCCCAGTACCATGTTGAAAGAGTGAATGAGCTTTCCTATGTCTTACAGAAAGAGATCTTGATATTGAGGACATGGACAGAATCCTCAGTTTTGAAGCTACCAATAGTAATAAAATGTGTTAAAATCAATGCAATCATTATTAATATCATCAGCATCACCATCATGGCCTACTAAGTGAAAACACTATGCTAAGAGCTTTTATATACATGCTATGGCTCGTTGGTGAAAATGGTTACAAGGATTTCTCCCATACCTATGGGCAGGTTCTTTCCAATGTGCACATCAAGAAGCAGAGTTTACTTTTCCCTCTTTTTGAATCTAGTCTGGTCCTATACTTGCTTTATCCAATGGTATATGGAAGAAGTGACTGTGTGTGATTCCTGAACCTTAGTTTCAGGAGGCCTTGTAGCTTCCATTCTCACCTTCTTGCTGCTCTGAGACCATCACATAGGAAACCTGGACTAGTTTCTTGGCAGATAAGAGACCATGTGGAGAAACAGACAGACAGATAGAGAGAAAGAAAATGAGAAGTAATAACCAGCACCAACTGTCAGACATAAAAATGAGGCCATCTTGGACCATCCAGCCAAGGGTAAGACAAAACTACCAGCTGAGCTCAATCCAAATTGTCAACCCAACAAAACCATAGGTAGATAAATGATTGTTGCTTTAATCTACTAACTATGGGGGCCAATTTTAAACAGTAATAGCTAACAGAAACAACTCTATTATCTGTCTGAATCATCATAAAAACCTTGGGAGGCAAGAATTATCAAAAATTTAAAAATAAGTTTAAGACATTAAAGAACTTGCCCAAACCCAGAACTAGAATTCAAGCTCAGTTCTTTCAGATTCCAAAGCTTGTTCTCTTTCCAGTATATCCACCATACTGCCTCCTATATCAGTCTGTCATATGTTATTGTATACCCTTGGTTATTATATGCTCATTGAATATATTACTTCTTGTAATCATTTGTAAACAAAATATAAGATACTAACCTCAAGAAAATGAATGGGGAGGAAAGTCTGGTGGCACTAAACAGAAAATGATACAAAAGTTATAGTAAACTGTTGTAATCTTTCTACTGGCTCAAGAGTGTGGGGGTGTTGTAATGGGTCTTGAGTTGATTCTCTCTGGTTCCAATTTACCCAGATATACAGAAGAAGAGGGTGAGTGTCTGTGGAGAGATTCCTAAGATCTGAGTCCTCATACCACCATTACTACCTTAGGTGATCAAAGCCCATTGTCATTTCCTGGGTCTTTCAAGGACTCTGGTTGGTTGAAAGGGTGATTGTCTACATGGAGAGAATCAGAATGGGGGCTGACCAGTCCCCAGGCCAACAAGTGTGGGCTTCCTGCTGGGTGATCACTGGGCCTCCTGGTCACTGTCCTCACTGGAGAGCAATGAAAGTGACAATACCCATCCTTGGAGTAGCTTATGTAACAGCTCAAGTAGAGACTGGGTGATTCTCAGGGGTGGGCTAAGCTCTCTTGCAGAGAGAAATAACTGAATCAGGTACTACTGCAAACCTTTTCTGGAATCATCTTTCAAAGCTCAAGTAACAAGAATTTGACACTTCTGTTCTCAATTTATCCTGTGATGAACTTTCTCTAAGGCCATGTGGTGGCTGATATCTAACTGTCTGGGCAGGGAGAAGAAATTCAATATGGAAACAGAGAGAAGAAAAGCACAACATTCAAAATATTATTCTGCCATATGGTATATGGGTTAGTGCTGTGCAGAGGGGTGTAGGCTGAATAAGAATTCAGAGAAAATGAAGATCGTCACAGCTGGGCAAAGGAGTCAGGAAAAGTTTCATGGAGGAGATGAGACATTAGCTAGTCAGTCAAGAACTATCTAAATTACTGAAAATAGAATCAACATGACCAGAAAATGCCTGAAGACTACATTATCAACATCTCTTTTGATGTGGACATACCTTGAGTCATTCTGATACATAACAGGTTATGTTTATCCAGAAACAAAGCAATATTTATAAACCTAACACTTAACATTTTACTCCATTCTATATTTGGCAAAGCTATTTTATGTATATTATTCTCACTTAATATAATAGTATTCACAGTAAGACATTCTTACAAGAAGCAGTTTTATCATTCAGTCATGCTGTCACCAGACTGATGTATTAGTTAATCCTTTTTTTTTGTACTATCGGTTTTGCTTTGATTTTGTTTTCTGCTTCATGCCCATATACGCTAAATCCTAAGTCTGAGTTTCCCAAGAATAGTACAACTAATCACCTTCTGAGACCCTCAAAATCCTTCATTTTTAGTCTCCTCACAATTGAAACATAATGTTTTTCCTTTACGGTATCAAGGAATTTAAACACATGGATGTGCATTTTCAAATATTTCTGATCTTTCTGCACCCTACTAGTCACTGCTGACTGGCTTGGATAATGGACCTCCAATAACACAACCCTGTCCCTTTTCCCTTCTGGTCTTCTCATGCTTGTTTCTTATTATTTGGCTTACCTTCCCTTACAGTTTTTGCAAATGAACTCATCCTTTACTCCAAATCTAAGATGTCTCTTTATCTCATAGAGCATATAAATCTACATCCTTCACTAAAGTCCACATCATTTAAAAAATTTTTTAATTAGAGATGTTGTGAGCTTACAGAACAATCATACATAAAATACAGGATTCCCATACATTGCCCCAGTACCAACATCATGCATTGGTGTGGAACATTTGTTACAACTGATGACAGCACTTTTTTTATAATTGTGCTTTTTTTTTAAACAGTAGTTGCCTCTGTTACAATTGATGAAAGATTATTAAAATAGCACTGTTAACCATCACAGAAAGGTTACATTAGGTCTATTTTTCCCAAATACCATGTTATTAACACCTTGTATTAGTGTTGGACATTTGTTATAATTCATGAAAGAACATATTTAGACTTGTACTATTATCTATAGTCCATCCTCTATAATAGAGTTCATCATGTTCCATACTCCTATGTTTTATCTTTTAAGTTTTACTCTAGTAACATATAGGATCTCAAGTTTCCCCTTTTAACCACAGCCACATTTAAAATTTGGTGCTGTTATTTACACTCACTGTTGTGCTCTATCACCACCATCCATTTCCAAAACTTTACAATCAACCTAAATAGAAATTCTGTACAAATCAAATCAAGCACCAACTCCCCATTCTCAAAACCAATCTATCCCCTGTTAAACTATATTCTAGATTTTAACTCTATGAATTTGCTTATTATAGTAAGTTCATATAAGTGAGACCATTCAGTATTTGTCCTTTTGTGTCTGGCTTACTTCACAAAGCATACTGTCCTCAAGGTTCATCCATGTTGTCACACACCTTGGGTCTTCATTCCTTTTTATGGCTGAATAATATTCCACTGTATGTATATGCCACATTTTATTTATCCATTCATAAATGGATGGACATTTGAGTTGCTTCCATCTTTTAGCAAATGCAAATAATTCTGCTGTGAACTTTAGTGTGCAAATATCTGTTTAGGTCCCTACTTTCAATTCTTCTGGATATATATATCTAGCAGCAGGATTGCTGGGTCATATGGTAATTCTATACTTCACTTTCTGAGGAAATGCCAAACTGTCTTCCACAGAAGCTGAACCATTTTACATTCCCACCAGTAATGAATGAGTGTTCCTATTTCTCCACATCTTCTCCTACACTACTTTTTTTTTATATAGTAGCCATTCTAGTGGGTGTGAAATGATATCTCATTGTGGTTTTGATTTACATTTCCCTAGTAGTGATGTTGAGCATGTATCTATTCATGTGCCTTTTAGCTATTTGTATGTCTTCTTTGGAGAAATGTCTGTTCAAGTCTTTTGCCCATTTTTGTAAATTGGACTGTTTGTTCCTTTACTGTTGAGTTGTAGGGTTTCTTTATATATTCTGGATATTAAATCTTTATTAGATATGTGGTTTCCAAATATTTTCTCCCATTGAGTAGTTGAGTAGGTTGTCTTTTCACTTTTGTGACAAAGTCCTTTGAGGTACAAAAGCGTTTAATTTTGAGGAAGTCCCATTTATCCATTTTTTTCTATTGTTGCTTGTGCTTCGGCGTGTCAAGTTTAAGAAACTACTGTCTAAGAAAACATCCTGAAGATGCTTCCCAATATTTTCTTCTAGGAGTTTCATAGTCCTGGTTCTTATATTTAAGTCTTTGATCCATTTTGAGTTAATTTTTGTATATGATTTAAGATCGGGGTCCTCTTTCATTCTTTTTCATATGGATATCCAATTCTCCCAGGACCATTTGTTAAAGAGACTATTCCTTCCCAATTTATGGACTTACAGTCTTGTAAAAATCAATTGGCCATAGATATCAGGGTCTATTTCTGAACTCTCAATTCAATTCTATTGGTATCTTTTTCCTTGTGCCAGTACCATGCTGTTTTGACAATTCTGTTCGTAATATGTTTTAAAGTCATGAAGTGTGAGTTCTCTGACTTGTGCCTTTTTTCGAAAGATGTTTTTGGCTTTTCAGGGCCCCTTAATATGCCACATAAATTTGATAATTGATTTTTCCATTTCTACAAAGTAGGCTGTTGGAATTTTGACTGGGATTGTGTTGAATCTGTAAATCATTTTGGGTAGAATTGACATCCTAACATTATTTAATCTTACAATCCGCGTACACAGAATGACCTTCCATTTATTTAGCTTTTCTTTGATTTTTTTTTTTAGGAAAATTATATAGTTTTCTGCGTACAAGTCCTTTACATACTTGGTTAAATTTATTCCTAGATATTTAATTCTAGTTCCTATTATAAACAGATTTTTTCCTTGATTTCCACATTGCTCTTTACTAGTGTATGGAAACACTACTGATTTTTTCATGTTGATCTTGTACCTTGCTGCTTTCTGGAATTACTTATTAGCTCTAGTAACTTTGTTGTAGATCACGTCATCTGAAAATAGTGAATGTTTTACTTCTTCCTTTCCAATTTGTATGCTTTTTAATTTTTTTTCTTGCCTAACACTCTGGCTAGAACTGCCAGTACAATATTAATAACATTGGTGATAGTGGGCATCCTTGTCTTGTTCCAAATCTTAGAGGGAAAGTTTACAGTCTTTCTCCACTGAGTATGATATCAGCTGTTGAGGTTTTCTTATATGCCCTTTATCATGGTGAGGAAGTTTCCTTCTATCCCTATTTTCAAAGTGTTTTTTATCAAGAAAGGATGCTGGATTTTGTCAAATTTTCTGCATCAATCGATATGATCATATGTTTTTCCCTTCATTTTGTTAATGTAGTGTATTACATTAATTTATTTTCTTATGTTGAACCACCCTTCCATACCTGGGATAAAACCCACTGGATCGTGGTGTTTAATTCCTTTGCTATGCTGCTGACTTCGATTTGCAAGTATTTTTTTGAGGATTTTTGCATCTGTATTCATAAAAGAATTTGCTCTGTAACGTCTTCTATCCTGAGGGTAAAGTAGGAAACCATCTGGGCTCTTCTCAGTAGGAGAAGAGTTCTCCTACTTCTGGAGTAAGAACAGGATCACTGAAAAAGCCCTACCCCATATCCTCAGGGACACTGGGCCTGCCCAAGATAGAGGTTGGACTAGAACAATAGAACTCCATCCTCACCTCACCTACCAGGCTATCAGGAACTGAGTGACAAGCAACAGCAATATACTACTGAGGGAGGGACAGGAGTAGGGAAAAAGAACTCTCTGAGTTAGAGGCATAAAGGGAAGGCCCAAAGCTGAGGGTGAAAAGAACATTGAGTTAAAAAACAACAACAACAACAAAAAAACAGTAAAACAATCCCCAGCTTAACTAGAGAAATTTGAAGGCAGTGGTTCACTGAAGGTAACTAGAACAACAACAAAACTCAAACTCAGCCCAACTCATAATGAGATTGACTCAGCCTCCCACTATACAGGCTTAGCAGAAGAGAAGGTATTTCCAGTCCTAAATTTTATTAATCTCAGTCTCTACTGTCATATATAGGTTAATCAGCTTTCAAGGAAAAAATGCAAGATAACAGAAATATTAAGAAACAAATAAACAAAAGAACAACCCACAGTCAAGGGACAAAATAACCAACAAAACCTGACTTAGTCATTGATTGTACACTTTGGATGGATTGTATGGTATGTGAATAAAACTGTTAAAAAAATAAAAAAAGAAATTAACCATATATTGGAACTAACAAACAGGAAATTTGAGATATATATAATTAATACGTTACAGATTCTACTGGAATAATGGCAAAATGCATGAACAAATGGGAGACTGCTGCAGAAAGATAGAGTCCAGTGGAAACTTTAGCCATAAAATAAACTTTTGAACAGATATGAGGAATGCCTTCAAGAATTTCAATACAGTCAAAGAAAGAAGATAAGTGGATAGAAATTACGCAAACTGAAAAACAAAGAGATAAAAAAAAAACTGTAAAAGAAAATGAACAGAACATTAAGAGCTGCAAAATAGCAAATGGCCTAATAAGATATGCATAATTGGAATCTCGGAAAAAAAACAAAGAGAAAATGGCAGAAGAAATATTTAAAGAGATAATGGCTGAGAATTTCCAGAAATAAATGAAATACATTGAACCACATATCTAAGAAATTCAGAGGACCCCAAGCAGGATAAAAAGAAAACACACAAACACATCTATACACATCATACTCAAACTGCCAAAAAACAAACATTAAAATGAAAATTTTGTAAGTAGCCATTAGGGGTTGGAGGGGAAGAAAGTATTACACACATAAAAATAAATAATTACAGCAAATGTTTCATCTATCAAACCAGAAAATATTG
Source organism: Choloepus didactylus (assembly GCF_015220235.1). Lineage (NCBI taxonomy): Eukaryota > Metazoa > Chordata > Mammalia > Pilosa > Megalonychidae > Choloepus > Choloepus didactylus. The sequence goes on along the minus strand of NC_051322.1, from coordinate 26,665,748 downwards.
GAGTGACATCTTAAATTGTGTGTGGGGGGGGTGGGGGAGTCTACTCTCAAACTAGGATTCTGTAACAAGCAGAAATATCATTAAAAACTGAAGGCAAAATTGTCTTCTTCATAAAAACAAAAACTGAGAAAATTTATTTCCAGTAGACTTGCACTACATGAAATGTTAAAAGACATTCTTCAAGCAGAAAAAATGATACAAGACAGACTTGGCTCTACACAAAGAAATGAAGAGATTTAGAAAGCATGAATAAGGATAAATATAAATCTGTTTATCTTATTTTTAGTTCTAAAAGATAATGACTTTCTAAAGTAAAAAATGTAGCAATGTATTGTGAATTTGTACCATCTGTAGAGTAAAATGTATGAAAACAATAGAACAAAGACGGAGAGAGGAATACGGAGTATACTACTGTAAGGTTTTTACTCTACACATGAAGCAGTGAATATTATTGGACAAGAGATTGCAATTAATTCAAAATGTAAACCTAAGACAACCATAAAAATAATTTAAACATAGTTATAAATAACAAACCAATATGGCGATAAAATGGAATAAAAAAAATACTCAATCTAAAAGCAGGCAGAAATGGAATTAGGAAAAAAGAACAAATGAGACAAAACAGAAAGATGGTAGATTTTAATACAACCATACCAATATAAACATTAAATGTAAATGGTCTAAATATAGTTAAGTGACAGATTAGATAAATAACAAGAAAATAGCTGTTTGTAAGAAAGCTACTCAAAATGTAAAGACCCATGTAAACACCAATTAAAATAAAAATGGGGTGGCTACATTAATATTAGACAAAGCAGACTTCAGAACAAAGAATATTACCAGAGATAAAGAGGGACATTACCTTAGTGATAAAGGATTCCATTCGCCCAGAAGACTGTTGCAGTTTGCTAATGCTGCCTTTATGCAAAATACCAGAAATGGATAGGCTTGTATGAAGGGGGTTTCTTTGGTTACAAATTTACAGTCCTGGGGCCATAAAAGTGTCCAAACTAAGGCATCCACAAGAAGACACCTTCACTGAAGAATGGACGATGGCGTCCAGAGCAACCCTGTCAGCTGGGAAGGCATGTGGCTGCTGTCTGCTGGTCTGGGATTGTGTTTCATCTCCTCTCTCAGCTCCTGTGTGTCCTTAGCTTAGCATCTCCAAATATCCTTCTGTCAGCAACTCCAAGCATCTCTAAGCATCTCTAAGCATCAGCAACATCTCTGTCGGCTTCCAAGTATCTAACATCTGTGTGTCCTGGCTTAGCATATCTCGGGGCATTTTTGTCTCTCTGTTCTCTGTGAGAGCTGCCTTTAAAGAACTCCAATAAACTAATCAAGACCTACCCTGAATGGGTGGGGCCAAATCTCCATGGAAAGATTCAATCAAGAGGTCACACCCTAATCAAAAAGATTAATAACTCTGCCCTCACAAAATTGCATTAAAGAATTTATCTTTTTGGAGGGACATAATATATCCAAACCAGCACAAAGACACAGCACTATGTTCTTATGCATCTAAAAATATATTGATGCAAAAACTGGTAACACTGAAAGGAAAAATAAACAAATTCACAATTAAAGTTGAAGACTTCAAAATTCTTCTCTCAGTAATTTACAGAACAAGTTGAGAGAAAATCAATAAAATATATATCTGTACATGCTAACAAGCAACTTTACCTAAAAAGACATTTATAGAACTTTTTACCCTAAAACATTTTTTTCAGTGGAATTTTCTCATTGAACAGTCACAATGAAGAACCATATTCTGGGCCATACACTAAACCTTAACAGCTTTAAAAGACTAGAAATTATGCAGAGCATTCTCTTGGACCATAAAGCTAGAGAGCTAGCTAGAAAGCAATGGCTAGAAATTATTAAAGCTAGAAAGCAATGACTGAAAAATATTTGGAAAATCCTCCAATATTCAGCAATTAACAAAGTTAAATTTTGCTTTCTTTGTAGTTACCTGAAAAAAGAAAGATAAATATTTTAGAAACTACACTTTATTTATTTGAACATATTGTTTAAGAATTCATGATAATTCAATCTAAGACTGGGCTGACCTTTATACTTCCATTAAAACAAGAATTTAGTAATTTGAGAAACTTTGAAACTGCTGATGAAAACACAAGTTTCTTGAACACATTACATCTAGCTGCACATTAAATTTTTGATAGAATGCAAATTGAAAAATGGCTACAGAATTTTTTACATGCTATTTATTCAAAAGTATGCATGTCTGTATTGGGAACATGATTATTATTCATTAAATTTATATCAAAGGAAGTTCTCAAATTTTCACTTGGAATTAACCAAGTCCTTATCAAATTCTTACAGTTGTTCAATTTCCTGTACTTTATGATTAGCTGATTTCATTTTACATGATTTAAAATAATGCAACTGCATTTCTTGTAAAGATACCTTTTCATAGAAATTTACTATCATATTTGCTCTCTTGTAGATTGTTTTGCGGTTTTGGGTTTACACTATATTTAATTTATCAAGAATGATGTTCACAGTGGTGTGTGTCTGCCATTGTGCTAGCAGGAGAGAGATGGAGGCTCCAAACAATAACATCAGCAAACATTTATTAAGCACAAGGCACTGTGCCAAGACTCCATATATATTACTTTGGCTAACCCGTAACCACCTCCCAGTGGTATTACTTTCCCCATTTTAAAGATAATGAAATAGAAGATCAGAAAGGTTAATTAATTTTGCCAGGTCTCACAGCCAGGTAATCAGGGGTTTAAGTGTAGGTCTGTCTATTTCTAAAGCCTGTGTTCCTAAATGCTCCCTAAGACAGAGTTTCCCTGGGGACCTTGCATTACGATGTAGTTGCAGGGACAACAGTTATGTATCCACAAGTGAATTAAAGCACAAAGCAGTCAGTGAGGCTAAAATAAATGGAAGAGTAAAAGTTCCCCTCAGCAGGCCTGGTGAATAATACTCAGTGGTTAAGAGTATCTGAACTCAAAATCTGCCCCAGCATTTGGATGGCCTTGGGCAAGTTATTGAATACCTTTAAGCTTCAATTGTCCTACATACCAAAATGTGAAAAGTAACAGAGGCTATCTTATAAAAGTTTAATACAAGGAAGGGTCCATAAAGATTCTCCAAAATCATATCAAATGAAACCCTTGACACATAGTAAATGTTATAAATGTTATAATTTGACACTGAATATCATCTTTCCACCAAATTAGATTGAAAGGCCCATAATGGCAACGGAAGCCTTGTCTGATTTGCTGGCCAGTCCATCACCAGCACTGAGCCCAGTGCCCAGCACAAAGCCAGACTTCAGTAAGGACTAGTTAAATGAAAGACTCCAGGAGTGAGCCAGTCCTTGGAAGATACAGAGGTTATAAATTATGTGCCCAGCACAAAGCCAGACTTCAGTAAGGACTAGTTAAATGAAAGATTCCAGGAGTGAGCCAGTCCTTGGAAGATACAGAGGTTATAAATTATGGTAAAGAAAGGGAAGCACATTTTGGGTAACTGGAATAGCATTTGGAAATCATTAAGGTGAGGACAGTAAAGTCATGTTTAAGGGAAAATGAGCTGAAGCAGATTTATGTAGGAAAGCAATAAGGGGTGAAAGCTGTAAAAGGATGCTGGAATTGGAAGATACAGCCTTGATGCCATACAAGACAAGCAATCCTCTTACTTTCCTTCTTTTAGCCTTTGCATCCCAGAAAGGGCTTATATTCTCTGAGATCTCTTCGGTGCCTTAGGGGAAAAAAATAAGGCTCTAGTCATCATATTTCATTTAACACATATAAGCTACCCAGTGCTGCCAGAACTAATAAACATGAATAGTCTTATAACACAAGTTCTGGCTTCAAGGCTAATAGGCTCTTCTTAAGTCTTGCCCATGAGATCTCCACAGACCCACAATACAGTGGAGCATTACAACGTCCATCTCCATGTCCTCCTGAAAAGTACAGGGCTTAGGCAGCTCTGCAGGAGTTCAAATAAATCTCCCTCCCATGACATTGAAAATTAATGAGACGCTGGTGCCAGGATTCCTAACAATGCTATTTATATGGTATTACTAACAGTAATCCTCAACTCTGTCTCAAAATTGCACAAGGAATGGACTGGCTATAAGCTTTTAGCACCTGGAAATGAGTTTGGGCATGGCAATTTGATTAATTTCAAATAATCCTCCCTGAGACACTTAGTAAACTCAGAACACAAACCATGGAAAGGCTATCAATTAAGAAGGGTGATTGCAAGCTGTACCTGGCATTTAGCGTCACTTGAAAATCAGGGTGCAAGGAACATGGAAACGTCTCAGTATTAGGATTGCTTGATTCAAAGCAAAAAGGTCTCTACAGCTGGCTGATCGCAATTAGTAGTACTATTTTTATTTTAAGTTAATTCTCTAGAGAAACAACTTGTGCCCTTTTACACCCTCTAAATTACAATCATTCCTTCTCACCCTGTTTGTACATGACCTTTTATTGCTATACCAAGGCTTTCAAGAGCATTTCATAATTCTACTCCATAATCACATCTTGTCCCTCTAGGCAATTAATTTCATTGTTCAAACTACCAAGGTACAGGATTTCCCGTATTTGCCACTCACCACCAGAGCTTTGTCCTTAAAGAGTCATTTCTGCCTCGGGTTAGGCAGAAAGGCAAGACTACATGTACCCAGCACTTCATACTCCTAGCTCACTGTTCTATCCTCTATAAGACCTTACCTTTCATGCAGTAAATAATTTAATGTGCTACTCTCTCCCTGTGGAACTCACATTTTTCAAGAGAATCTAAGTAAGAGGGGAACGTGGACCCCTCAAAAAAACAGATGGCTAAAGTTTGTTTATGGATGCTTTCTGGACACTCTTAAATCATATTCTGTAAGGGGCAGTCTTCTTATCTGTCCTGTCTACTCAGAAAAAATTCACAAGAATCTGAACTAAGTAGATTTTTCTACATTACACCTTCTTCAAAGAGGCTCAAAACTCTTAAAGATTCACTCATTCAACAACCAGTTTGATCACCTACTAATTCCAGTTGCTCATCATGATGGCTAGGTGAACAAAAATTAAGGCAGCTCTTGAATTTAAAGAGCTCTCAATCTAGTCTGAAGGTAGACAATTAAATAATTATAGGGCTACATGACAACTGTTGCAGTATAAGGAGACTTCAGGTATGAAGTACTTATCAGACCCTAGGAGGGTTAGAGAAGGTTTCAAGGAAGATGTGACACCAAAATCACATCTTACAGGATGCATAGGAATTAGACAGGTGGAAAGAAGAGACAGACAGACATGCCAAATGAAGAAACAGGAGCAAAGACATGGAAGCCTGTGCCATTACAGTGTGTGTGGAGAACTCCTGAGGGCTCTAGTCTAGAGGAATAGAGCTTGACCAAGCTAGGAAAGTAGCCAAAGAGAGGTCTTATATGCTGAGCTTAGAAGCTTGAATTTTATCCAGCCATGAGGGAACCTATCCCTCCCCGACCCTAGTTAATTACCAGATTCATTTTTATAAAGCAGTGAATAAAAAATTCAGAATTCCAAGAGACCCTAGAACTCCATAGTCAAACATATAACTGCCTATTGCCATTTCCATTTGGATGTCTAATAATCATCTGAAATTTAATATATCCAAAATGGAACAACTGCTTAGTCCCCACAATGCATTCCTCTCCAGAAAGTCCTTCCCATCTCAATAAATGTTACCATCATCCACCCATTTGCTCAATTTAAAAGCTTAAATTTTTTTATTCTTCTCTTTCCCTTATTCTCTACTTCCAAACCATTAGCAAGTCCTGTAAGTATTACCCCTGACAATTATTTAGGATTCAACCAATTTTGGGGGATCCACTCCAATTTTTTACCAGTTCCATGTTTATAACTCAATCCAAGTCTCTTTATCTACCACCTGGAATAGGAGAATAGTCTCCTAAGTAGTCTCTGTGCCTCTCCTCCTTCCCCCTAATGTTTTTTTTTCCCACATGGCAGACACAGGCCACGCTATTCCTCTACTTAAAACCCATCAATTTCTTCTGTAGGACACTATCCGGTTGGCTCCTGCCTCTCCAATCTTCACACTCCACTTTCTCCACTCCCTTTTCCATGTTCCAGCCTCATAGGCCTTCAGTCAAGCCAAGCTCATTCTCAGCACAAGGACTCTAAGCCTGCTAGGCCTTTTGCTGAGAACCTCCTTCCAAATCTTCATGTAATCTGCTTACTCCAAATATTTGTTTACTCCAAACTAAAATATCATCTCTTTAAAGAGGTCTTCCCAGATCCACCCAAGATAAAGCTGGCACCCAAGACCATCACTCTCTGTGATGCTTTCTTAATTTTATGTTTTTACATACCATACCTGAAGTTATTTGGTTATGTTTTATTGTCTATTCCTACTACAATATCAGCTCCTTGGGCAGGGATAATGTTTATACTGTTTAACATTGTATCCTCAGAACTTAGCACTTAGAAGTTACCCAGTTAAGTATTTGCTAACTGATTGACTCTTGAGTCTATGGTGATACTGCCTTCAAGGGAGAAAATAAAGAAAGGACACATGGAGATAGGGATGAAGGGATGGGGACAACATGAGTTCGTCATGGAAGAATGTTGAATTTGAGATAACTATCACACAGTCAGAAGGAAAAGTCTAATAGACAGTTGGGTACAAGTATCAGAATCTCAGAAATGAGCTCTGGATAGAGGTTCCAATTTGGAAGGCATCAATAGTAGATGAAGCCAAGGATTGTGAAGAACGAGAAGAGGTTCCACAAGAGTCCCTGAAGCTCATCGACATTTGAACAGAGGTGCCATGGCTTAAGTCCAACTTGGTTATATTCAGTTCCCTTTTCCCGCATGCCATTCTGTCACATGCTTTCATTATATTTTCTCACATTCTTCCCCAACAGTATCTTTTCATCATTAGCATGAGTGTGATTCTTCTATAAGCTACCCTGGAATCCTGGCCGTGGGGTTTATCATCATGGTAATTTATTCTTTCAGCCTCTTTGCTCCTAGTGGACTCATTAACAAGAAGAGAAAGTACTGACAACCCTTGGAGAATGTTCCGTAGCCAATCTGGATACTCTCTAGGTATGCTAACACTAATTGAGCTTCCTTCAATTACAAGATATCACCCTCTGAAATGAGAAGGAAAGGGGTCAAGGCAAAACAGGGTTATGTTTCCATAAATTGCTGCATCTCATTTTCCCTTCCAAATTTCCATTTCTGAAACCATAACTTAAGTTTATTAAATGAGTAATTGGAGGAACGTAATTTACTGCAGTGTTTTGGGAGGATTGTTGACGTGTGTGTGTGTGTGTGTGTGTGTGTGCGCGCTCACATGCTCACGAGCTCATGTGCACACATACATGCACACACACACACAAATACGCAAACTCGGATTTGTTTCCAGATTTGCCTGTCATGAAAGAACCTTTCTAAAGATGGCTTTCAAAGGGTTATTAATTGTGAAGCTAAAGTTGATTTTCTTTCCAAATCCAAACTGATTTGTTACTCTGTTGCTGGCACCTCGTTCAATTTCATCGCTGGGGAAATTTATTTAACAGCTGTTTACAATTCTGCATGGTGTTGTCTTTGAATCTTGTGGCCCTAGAAAGCAGTTTGGCAGAACACCCAGTGGATTAACCTTACTTATTTTGAGTAGCAGATTCTAGTTCTGTTTGATGACTGTGAATAGCAAAGACAAGAAGGATTGCTTAACATAGCTTTGTACTGCCTCCCAATGTATCACTGAAGAGATAAGGGCCTTGCAAATAACTGACAAGTCCAAAGTCTCCAGTAGACTTTAGGAAGCATGAAAAGTAAGCTGGGCCTATTATGGCTTCTACGGCTGAACACAAATATTTTCTCTTTTTGAGCCTTACCCAGATTGCACCCAAATGTCATCACCCACATAAATATCCTATCCCAGCAAAGAATATTTTATGTCCCAGCTTCTCTGTGATAAGATGCTACATTTTTAAAGGTCAGGTGCAAAATGGCTCACCTTGACAGCTGCCCTTAAATCAAGCTCAGACTTGTACTTCCTGTGATGGGTAGGGGAAAACATTTATAGTCTTCCTATATAAGGTCTTTGAAAGAACCCATCCTTTAATTTTTCTCCAAAGATAACTCTCCTTTGTACCAGTCATAGATAATAATAACCAATAATTACAGAGTCTGAACATCTACAGAGAATTTTAACATAGAGCTTATTCACTTCTCTCAATAAATGCCTCTTACATGATAAAGCTGAAATTCAAATTCAGGTCTTTTTATTCTAAGCCCTGTGCTCCAAACCCTGAAGTTTGTGAATTTAAATGTGTGTAAATTAAGGTCTTTGTTTTTAACCTGGACAAGGAGATGATAAAAATATATTACTTGTACTTTTATATTCTTATTTTTATTATTTTTTGGAATAATGAACATGTTCAAAAACTGTGATGATGAACACACAAGTATATGATGGTACCATGATCCATTGATTGTACGCTTTGGATGATTATCTGGTATGTGAATATATTTCAATAAAATTGCATTAAAAAAGAAAAAGAAAAAAAAGTACAAGTAAGATAGAGCCTAAGTATCAGTGCTCTACTTGGAAGTGAAACAACTGGATTATGAAACCTTGATCTATAGAAACTTAAAGAGCCTGCCATTTGAATCAGCAGAGTTTTCCATCTTTTAGAACAGAGACTTCTTTGGGACGTGCTGTTATTTTGTTCTGAGACAGTCCACTAAAAAAGGATAGATTAGTTATCCAAGCAAGTGTTCTTAGAGAAAACATCCTAGTCACCATTAATCTGAATGCAGATATGTTATAAAGGCTACTTGATACATTAGTCAGCATTAATTATTGTGTTTTGAATCAAAACTCTGTCTAGAAATTATTTGGGGGGAGGTTGATAGGTGGGGATCCTGGGAAGGAAATTGTTTCTTTCTTTTTAAGTATAAAGTGCTAAGAAAAAAAATTTTTTTTTAATTTAGATGACCCTATATGTGGCCATCAGAATAGTATTTTTGTGGTGTTCTGAGAATTATTTATAAGAGATGGCATGCCCAGCAGAGAAGTATCATTCACAGAAGTTGCCAAAGTATCACAAATTAATAACCATAATTAACATCTTCATAGCACTTCAGAGTTTCGAGAAAGTTTTTTATTTAACAAACGTTGTCTTGTTAGATAAGGTAAATTAGGAGGTATACTCAGTTCTACTTTAACAAACAGTGGGGAACCTACTTCACCAATTCTGAGAGGTTCCGTGGCTTACTTGGTCGGGCGGCTAGCAAGGGATGGGGCCGGTTCCGCAAACCGGATCTTCTGACCTGGTCACTCCCTCTTGCTGACTGAATACAGTTGCTACCTCTATGTATTCAAAAGCTCTGAAAGAGGCACACAGTTTTTGGCTCTAGATTATTAGAGGGTCCCAGTGTGTCCTGGAATCCCACACAGTACTTATTTGTGCAGTGATCTTGTTGATGGGCTATGTTAGCATCCTGAAGCACTATTCACCCCAGTCACATTCACCTACTTGTTTAGAGGCAGTGGGGAGAAGTCCAAGTGGTTCTACTTTATCAAGAAGCACCCTTCCCAAATCTATTATGGGGGCCTGAAAATACTGCTTGGAAATGATCTGCCTCCCTCTCTGTTTCAAACAGTATCATGGAAAAAGTGTAAGATTCGTATTAAAAAAAAAAAAAAATCCTAGGTTTGAGTCATAAATTTAAGCAAATCATACATATCTCAATTCTTCATTTGTCTCTCTTTTAGAGACATTTCATTAAATGTAATAGTACCTGTGAAAGCACATTATAAACTTCAAAGTGCTTTATAACTGTCATCATTATCACCATCACCACTACCACCCCCAAAGAGCCTATCTACCACAAAGAACTGTAACAGTAAATAAGTGTCATCTTGCCAGCCAGCTCTGATCACTCCTTAGTAGCTACCTGGAGCTGTATCTTGAGAAGGATTCTGAAGTTGCACCCAGGCTCATAGAGAAAATACAGTGATATGGATTATGCGAAGACATAAAGAGTGGAGGATAGTCATATAAGTGTCACCTTTTGGTTATCTCAGGCACAGATGGTGAGATTGGACCTTTAGTTCATGATACTAGCCAAAATTTCAAGAATGAGTCAAGGCCCTATCACATTCCCCCCAAATTACATTACCTCTTGCCACCCTATGACACAGAAGCTAACCACACACATACACACACACACAAAAGAATAAAATTTTGATGAGCTAGAATGAAGGGCCTTGAAAAATTTTAAGTGATTTTGATCTCACAATTCAAAGCCTTCTTCTGACAACTTTTCCTTCAACTCTAAAAGCTATGGTTTTAATATAATTCAAGTCTGAATGCAACTAGGTGACAATTTTAACCTTTGTAGCCCTTCACCATCCTCAATCCTCTTCCCCCAAAATTACATTCAAATAAAGCTTGTTCAAAGCACTCATCAAAAAAGAAACATCTCTAGGGTACAGAAATCAAAATAGAGTTAGAAATACTTGTACTCCCTAGACCTTTTTTTCTCAGAATATAGATTAGGCTGTCAAAAGCATGACCAGACAGAAGAAAGGCTCAATGAAATAATGTGTGCAATTCAGAGCCACCCAAAATTCCTCAAATTCACCATTCTTATTAACAACACATTTAAGGAGGGAAAATGGGAGAACAACAGAGTAATAACACCTTCACCCCCAAGTTATGGTCTGCTGCTGCAAGAAAGTAATTCAAGAGATTAATTCACTACTGAAGCGAAAAACTACATCATTTTTTCTCTCTCTCTTTTTCTCCTTTACTATCCTTTGCTGTCCAAAGACCTCATAAGGTTTAAGTATGATTGTCAGATTTTAAGTTGTACCCTGATAGTTGGAAATTAAATTGCAAAACAACCTTCTCCTCTGTCACTACTCCAAATGTTTAAAACCTGTTCTTACAAAATGGTAATTTTTAAAAATATTTTCCTCCAATTGATTTGTTCCAAGGAATTTCTCAGTGAAAAAAGGTATCAATTCCTTTCCTTGACTTTTGAAATGTCTTTGCTAACAGAGATGCTTGAAATGACCTTGGGGTCAAATAGCACCAGCTGGCCAATGAAGGTTATCTTTGACCTGAATCTCAGGAGACAGGAGATACAATGACCTTGGATTGATTTCCATGGTAGCAATACATATTCCAGAGATTTGAGCAAAGTCATTATTAGAAGACCTAAAGGAGTCACTCAATTCCCCCTAAGTTCCAAAGTATGTGCATCTTATACTATCATGCTCTGGCTTTCACATTGAAAATATGAACTAAAGTTAAATTTCTATGCAAATATAAATATTAATGATTAAAATTTCTTACACAACCATTTTTTAATCTATAAAGTCAAATAAGAATAGAATTTTCATAAGCATTAACATGATTAGGCTACTTATTTTTAATCCCCATATTCAGAATGATTTTACCTAGCTTTCTGGAGCTATTAATCAATCAACCAGACTTGTTATATAAATATACAATAAGTTGCAAGTAAGGTTCCTCAAAGAATTTGCAATGGAGATAGGGAGACAAGTTTAACACACATGAAAAAATAGTGAATAATATGAGTGTATATAATCAAGTGTAGTCAGGAGACAGCTTTCTAGAAAATGAGAAAAAGGAAAGGCAAAGTATTCATGGAGGTGGGAAAATGCTGAATCTGGAAAGATGTTTAGGGTTTGATTAAGCAGAAGGGCAAACAGGAGGGAAAGGAAGACCATTTTCAGAGGTTGCTAACTAAAGCCATGGTCTTCATTTACTTTATTTCATTGATTCTAAGACAACAAAGACTTTAAAATGTCTAAGACTTTTTTCCACAATTTAATGTCTTATGTCTTAGAAAATAGAGTGCATCTTCTAATACACAGAATGAGTTTAATTGGCATCATTTAATAGGTATTCATTTTCTACCACAATAGTAGTACTTCATGGTTTATCTTTCAATTGACGGCTTCTTATATCCAGTGGTTCAGAATATGTATAATCACCCTATAATCTAAGCCACAGAATCAGAGAAGGTTGGACAGATTCTTTGGATTTCACTATAAGGCTATATTACCTTGGTTTGGGATTTACTTTTCTTTATGATTCCACTTCATTCGCCATGTATTAAGAAAAAGGAATTAAGCCAGTTTCAGTTTACTGTCTCCCAATTCCAAATTCACCCTTCACTGCATGCTTACAAAACTGAAACATCTCTCCCTTGCGCTTTGGCACGATGTTAATCTTTGTCAGTAGAGGACATGGGAGGGATCCCAGTGGAGGAAGGGGCTTCTCTTTCTGATTCTGGTGTGCTTTGATTTTTCTTGCCCCAATCCCCTGGGCTAGTATTCAAGACTCTCAATGAAACTCACCCCTAGTGAATTCTGTGGCATCCTTGCAGACAGTTACCAAGCGAGTTCCATTGGCACCCCAGCTGGCTTTCTGAAGGTGAGTTACGTGTGGTGCCCCAGCTCGCTTCATGGAGGCTTTCCAGTGAATTCAACAGCACCACCTCCTGGTGAGAAGATGAATTTCACTGGCCTCCTAGCAGGGAGTTCTCTCCTGCCAACCTTGGCCTGATGACTTTGGACCGTCTCTCACATGGGCAACTCAGCAAACTTCTCTGCCATCCAATGGTTTTCAATCACACCCTTATTCATGAAGTCTGAATGCTAGCCTTGGAGTGGATTCTTCCCTTCTAGGTTAATATCTTCCCTGGGTATTCTCCCTCAGCCATCTAGAGTCCTCATTTATTTCTTCTTAGGTAATCCCCTGTAAATAGTTAATTCTTTATCTTAATCATTCCTTGTTTAAATTACTGTGGTATGTATGTCTCCTGATTGGGCCTCAACTGATTCAAGGTGGGGTAGAACTGGCAAGAGATCAAAAGCTTTGCAATCATTAGGGATTACAATGGACCCCATATACCAATAGGGAAAACCTAATGTATAGACTTTTCAATCAACTTTCTCACTTTGATGAAATCAAAGTTAAAAGTGTGGGTTTGGGTTGTGGAGGATGAGGAGTAGACTGGCCAGACTGGGAAGAACAAGATATAAATGAAGGGATATATTTGCATGATTGTCAAATATTTCTAATGATCTTAAACCACCTAGAAAGCCAATTTCTCTCAACCCCTGTTCCTAGAGATGAGTCCCAGTATCAAAGCTGACAAAGTCTCTGGATCCTGATCCTAGATAGAAATCATCCTAATGCATTCTGATACATTTAAAGATCTTTCCATCATCAAGAAGCTTTTTCCAGCATGACAATAAGCATCCAAATGCTCCCAAGCAACCAGTTATTTAACACTGGCAAAACAAAACAGGTGCCCAACAGTTGACTTCATGCTTCATTTTTTTCATCCAGGTGCTTTAGTGTCTTGTATACATATTCTAACTCTTTCAGTGCCATATTCCCTTGTACAGCATGGCATTCTGAAGGTTGTATTGTTTCAGTGTTGAGAAGCACAGTAAGTGTGAAAATAAGAAGTGAAATTTCCATTTCAACTTAAAACTATCATGGATAGATGCACGGCTTCAAAGAGAAAAGAAGGACTAGCAAAGGTGAATTACAGTACAAACAATTTTTAGAATATCATTTTCTTTTATTTTTAGACAGTTTTCCCTATATTTTCTGGTTGAAAAGCAAGAAACAAACTTCAGTTGAAGAACTTTGTAAGGCATTCCAAGGTATTAGGTTACTTTTATAAAATAGTTCCTTCCTTATTCATGATTATAAAAATAGTACAAAATTAAATCTGAAGTTTCCTAAAATTCTAAAGCCTCTCCCCGAACATGAAAACTCCTTAAACTTAAAAATAAAATTCTATTTTCTTTACATTACCCTCCTTCAAATTGACAGCTCCTTAGTCAGCTATCACCTTGTATCTACCCGAAAACTTTTTTTTTTTTTCCATTTCCTGAATACATTTTTGTAGTAAACGGAATTTCTGTGGGGATACCAGCTCTGTGTCTTTCATATCCTTATTCTCTTTCCTCTCCCCTTATTTCCTGACATCAAAGATAGACAAAATTTGAACCAAAAAACAAAAAAAACACTTATTAGTTTGAGCAAGTCTTTTTATATTGAACAAGTAAAAAGGCTTCATTCAGATACTTTAAAGACAAACTCAGTCTGGTTATTTCATCTACTCCTATACTGTAATTTCTAATCCAGCACCAAGCACAGGAAACAGAAGGCTCTTACTCTGGTTGTTTTGTCCAGTGTGTTTTGGATGATTTAAAGCAGTGAAATACGGACTAACCTTCCCCAGCTGGAGGCCATCCGAGAGCTGGGTCAAAACCCAGAAATTCATTTTATACACACACATATCATTCTGTGTATATATTCAAAAGATTATTCACACATACAACTCTCTTTTAACCTGTACTGTGTTAAACACTGTAATATAGACACTCAAAAGCTCTAAAAAAAAGCATATGAGGACATAGTATCCTCTTGCACTGCTTATGTAACAAGAGCAATGCTGGTGATTCTCTGTGTGACATGCAGACTCCTCCCTACCCCATCTGCTGCACTTGTGTTGCCATCATCAACACAGAACATAACAATGGGAAGAAAACTCTGAGAGCATCTAACTCCTCATGTCAAAGACAAGAAAACTAAGGTGTATGAGGTTGGGTGACTTTCCAAGGTCTCCTCAGGGAGCCAGTGGCAGAGCTGGGAGCAGACAATTTCCAATCCAGTGCTCTCTGTAGCAAAATACGCTTTGGCTGCCTTCAACTTTTAGTAAAAATTTAAAACATGTTCTGTCTTTCCTCTTTCAGTTATGGTAATATCATCCAAAGAGTACTTCCGCCCCTCCTGGGCTACTCCTCAAAAAATATTATTTTCTCAAAACATTTTAGAAATATTGTTCTTACTAATAAAGAGATGTGAGGTGTAATACTACTTGCCAGTTGGCAAGGAGGAAGAACGAAATGTTATCAATGATTTCTGACAGTCAAGGAGTATGAGCAAGGCCAGGTTTAGGCTGACAGCTAACTGTAAGGTGCAGTTTGAGGAGCATCTTGAAAGTCTTAGGTCATTGCCTCTGCATCAGCCTGACTACTGGAGAGGAGCTCCCACTGCTACCTCTGGGCTGATAAATACAAGACCATGTATGCCATAAATACAAGACCGTGTATGCCATAAATACAAGACCGTGTATGCCATAAATACTAGACCATGTATGCCATAAATACTAGACCGTGTATGCCATAAATACAAGACCGTGTATGCCATAAATACTAGACCACGTATGCCATACTTTAAGGAGAAATTTACCATGGTCGCGGGTGATTTTGGCTATTAGAAAGTTGTGCCTTACACCTTAGAATTTAGAATTTAAACTCCAGGTAAAATGCATCCCCACCATATGAGCAGGTGGAGCCAGGACAGGAAGGCTCTTGTCCAGGCTGCGGTGGTCACATGCTGTCCATAAGCTGGGGGGGGGGGGGAGGACAGACACACGACTGTAAAGGTAACTGAGCAAGAGAATAACATAAGAGAATTTTTTTAGAAAGTGAATCTGGTGATTTGGGAAGAGATATATTGGAAGGGTTGATTTAGGGGGTAGACTTGTAAAAGGTTACCAATTTGTAGATCACGTCAATAGTCTGCACATGAGTTAAAGAGGATGTCTACTAGGATGGTTGTGGGAATGTAACGGAAGCAAGAACTGGGAAGGAAGATATTGGTATCTGATTGGATACTGACAATATAGCATAGCTATTAAACGCAAAGGCTTTGTTATCTTACAGATCTGGGTTCAGATCCAAGTTCCACCATTGAGTTACGTGATCAAAAACATTTACTTAACCACCCTAAGCTTCATTTTCCTCATGTGTGCAATGGGGTCAATAAATCTACCTCACAATTTCATTATGATGATTCAAGTGACATACTATATGTTAATTTAGCATAACAAAAACAATTACATTAATGAAAGCAGGGATTTTGAAAAATTAGGCTTATTTACATGATGTAGAGATATATTAATATCTAGGTCTCGCAAGTAAAAAACAACCCCTACGAGGAGTATGTGTGGGTTAGCAGAGAGAAGAGGAAGCCAGGTGTGTGAGAGGAGGAAGCCAGATGTAATGGGGTCATGTCCACAAAGAACCTCAGAATGTCACATTATTTGGAGATAGGGTCTTTGCAGATGTAATCAGTTGAGGATCTTGAGATGAAATCATCCTGGATTTAGGGTGGATCCTAATTGCAGTGACCTCATAGGAGACAGGAAAGGGAGAGCAGGACAGAGAGAAAGGAAGGTCACGTGAAGACAGGGGCAGGGATTTGAGTTAGGTTGCCACAAGTCAAGGGACGCCAGGAGCCACCAGGAGCTGCCAACACCTTGGTTTCAGACTTCTGTTCTCCAGAAGTGTGAAAGAACAAATTTCTGTTGTTTTAAGCCACCAGTTTGTGATAATTAATTATGACAGCCCTAAGAAACTAATACACTGTGAATATGCCTTGAGCTGTGACTCAGGTTAGTAAGGTCTTTAAAATAATTGCTGGAGGCGTAGGAGGAAAGAGCTTGTGTTGATGCTGTTGCACTACAAAAACAATCAGAGGTGGAGCCCGAAGCTGCTGGAACGTTACCACAACCTGAGAGTGACCTTGGAACAACGGAGTGGCCAGTCAGCCTCACCCACCTCTACTGACCTTCTCGGGGATGGTCTTGCTGCCTCAATACAAACAGAACTCAAGTTGTAAGTCCACATTCACTCAAATCTTTTCCCCTTCCCCTGCACTGCACTGCAAAGTGCCTGGTTCAAACACCCTGTGGGTCCTAAACTCTGGCTACTTCCCTCTTCTGGTGTTGAGGGAGATGGCAGTGGACTGCCTCCAGTCTACCCTTCCTTCGAGCCTCTCCATTCTCCTTAGCCATCTCCTCTGTTTTCACTCCACAAGGACTCCCAGGTTCTAGGCAAGGAATTCTCTATCACTCTTAGATTCTCAAAACATACCTAGGGGTCTCTCTCAATACTCAGCGCAAGGCAGATTCCGGGGAATCCTTCAACCTATTGTTCTCACACAGTCCCTCCTCCTCTTCTCAACCTTTAAGATCTTTATCGAGTCAAGGGTAAGTTAATGTACCTTCTTCTTCATTATGATTTCTTCCCAAAGCTTGATTATTTTATGATTCAAATTTTATGACTTGATTCCTTTGGTACTTTGATTTTAATACTTGAAATCAAACTTCGGGAAATTACAAAATCTTGCTTCCTTAAACTCAACTTGTATAAATCAGGAGCCTCGGCACTGAAGACCAATGTCTCTGCCTTGGAATGCTAAAAGTGGGCACACTCCCTCCTTCTGCGATCTTGCATTTCTGTAATGACTTTCCACCCAGGACAGCAGTTCTCCCTGCTACTTGATGAGGGTATAGATACAAAGAAAAGCAATTTAATATCAAATTATGACTCTGCCACAAATAAAACAGATGGAGAATGTTTTCCTTCATGGTCATTAGGAATCAATGAGTCAGGAGTTGGAGAAGGATTTTCCCTTCCTTGTTTTTCTGACTTGCAACTCATTCTCTGCCAGGTGCCATGCACCCTCGTGATCCTGCCTTCTACCAGAAACGTCTTCAGAGCAAGACTCTGCCACCTTGGCTGACCCTTAAGAGCAAGTAACTGAAAAGGCTTGAGAATGAACCCTCTCAGGAGTAATCTGCATTTTAATGGGAATTAAAGACAAGATAAAAATAAAAACCCAAATCTGTAGTAATGGAATTCCCAGCATCAGCTAGGCACTAAGGAGGCACATTTCAGACCAAGGAATCTTCCCAAAACTCTAAAAATTACACCAATAGAAAATTGTTTTTCCACTAGACACCCCTATTAGGAGAAATCTTGCCTCCCTGGACAGAGTTTATTGTATCAATCCTAAATTAAGAGACATATAAGAAAAATGTAAGTTGCACAACACACACAAATAGGAAGTAAATTATAACAAACAATTAAAACTAAAGTTGGCTCATAATTCAAAATTAAAGTATAACTGTGAATCCTATGGTGTTCAACTGAAAAGAGTTATGATTACATAGACTCTGTTAGAGTGTCCTTTTTATTCAAAGCCTCTTTTACTACAGCCATTAAACTGTAAAGACATTTCATGGCTGGGAAAAATTTCAAAATGCTACAAAAAATGGGTTATAATATCATACCATATTGATAAATTGGGGAAATGGGCTGGAATCGATACAATGAAGGTCAAATAAGGTTGGAAGAATGAAGAATATAGCTAAGATACAAAATACACAATCATATGGGACCATCTAAGCTAAGTTACAGCCACATAAGTAATGATTCCAGCAGACTGCAGTGAACGTCCATCAACCCTGAAAGTTGCCTTCCTTCCACGCCTAAAAGGCAAATGCCCTGGACAAGTGGTACAAAAGGAACTCTTACAGGCTCCACATACATAAGTTATTTTGAAATTGTTTATACTATTTCAAAACAATATCCAACAGAGAAATTAAAAGAGCACTATAAATTGCAGCCCATTCAGGTAGAAAAAAATGATTTTTTTCTTTAAGTATTTGAATTGAAAACCTACGACCGAAGAAAGTATAATGAAGAATTTGAGATTAGCCCATAGGAACAGTGACTAGAGACCAATGTTGACTGCTTAAAAAAGGACAAGTGATCATTATCAAAAGTCAAGGGCTTAGGAATCAATGAGTCAGGAGTTGGAGAAGGATTTTTCTCAAATAACGGGATTATGTTAAAGACTTAAAATTTAGATTAATGAAGTTTTAGAACAATGAACAATTTAGTGACATTAGATTGTTTTTGAATGAGTGAAGAAAGATAAAATAAATTGTTTTTGATATACTAAGATCAAATAAACCTTTTGGGGATAATTTGAGCATAATAAAAATCATACTTAGTATGACAATACAAGGAAATTACAAGGTAATTCTTTTAACATCAATTAATCAATTTAAATCCAGCAAAATTTTGCTCCCTCTCAGACCACATTCATGATGACAAGCAATAGAATACAGGAAATATTGCTTCCAAGATCGACCAATGATGTTGTTTGAATACTACAGATGCCAAAATCAGATTGCTAAAATAATATTAAAATATAGTGTTGCCTTTCATTTTTATGGTGCGTTGCCAGGTTCAAGTCTTTTTCAGGTGCCTCAAATCATTAATTGACCTTGTTCTCCTGAACTCTGACATAATGACCCTTACATATGGTACCGTGTGAACACAGCAGAACCAATTAGCTTAATCAGCACTGGTTGATTCCAGCATATCACAGCAGCCCTACCAGAGATTCTGAGAATGTTTCTAAGTGACATGGATAAATGCTAATTATACTCAAGAGGAGCTACAGAATTCTCAAAACAAAATTAATCTTTATTTTCAAAACTAACCCATGTGACACTTTCAGGTCTGCCCTTGTAATGCCACAAAATGAACAAATGAAGAGGCATGAGAATCACCAAACAACAGACCATCGCTGCTCTGTGGAAGACTGGTTGTACTCATGAAAATTTAAAAATAGAACTACAGAACTATGGGTTTAAAAGAAATTATTTTTATTTAAAGTAATTTGAGGCCTATTATTTGTTCTTCTCTGAACTAGGTGCCAAAAAGTCCCTGACTTTAAGAAATACAAATTCTACTTGGGAAGATTAGCCCACCAAAAATTAAATGAGAAAACTATGAAAGGTTGTTTATCGTTCTGTGATAAAATATGTGGAATTCAAAAGTGGTATTCAAAATTCATTCTCTAGAAACTCATGACAGGAGGATGTACATGAGTACTTCAAAAGGAGGGAGACCACTGTCTGTATGGTAGAAATTAGCCAGAACACATTCCTGGTAGTTGGATCAGGGTATATCAAGTAATGCATGCAGAGATGTGCAGAGCAGCTGAGGTCTCGCTGTAGAGAAGAATGCCTGCATAATGGTACCAGATGGTACCAGATTATGGAGAGTCATGAAAACCAGAGTTAGTTCAGGCCTGGTGTAATGACAGTGCGAAACAATGGCCAGCTATTAAATGAGAAAATAACATGATGAAAGCATTGATAAAAGAGGCTAAGCCTCATGGAGGGATTCTTTTCAAACCTTTGATGTCTACTCTTGGTCTAACCTCAGTGCCACTGTGCAAACTGGATGAAATCATAATATTTCTGAGGCCTGAGTGTAGCCTTAGGGTCAGTCACATGGAAACTTTATGCATGAAGATGACATTGTTGAAACGTCATTAATGGAACCTGTACTTAGGGTTATTTTTAAGTAGGGAATGTATTTGTAGCACACACAAGGAAAAGCTTGCGTCTTCCTAAGCTAACACTCTAACCCTACCAATGCTAGGTATGCTGCCCACATTGTTTGTCAACTGCGGCACTAGTATACTGGCTACAAATCAGGAGCTTTCTGCCTAGTTCAAATCTATCTGTAGAACAATACTGGAAATGGCTCTTTAACTTGGGAATTTATGGGGACAACGTCTCCAACAGGTTGGGAGTCACTAAGCCAACCCTATACAATGAGAACCTAAATAATGAGACAGTTAATTGAAGCATATTTGTATACAGTAAACTGGAGGTAAGATACAGTAATTTACAATTCTGCACTAAAACAGGGTGAAATGGTATGCCAAATGAAAGGAGTTCTGTTCAGTCCATATTTCTCCTTGTCTTGGTTAGGCTCCCTTCTACTGTTTCCTTCCCATATCCTATTTAAATCTTTGCCTATGCACAGAGCTATCTTTAGATAGAGTCATTATTAATTTTATTGGCAAGAAGACAGAACTTATGTTCAACACCCACTGCAAAATGTCTCCCACCAGGTCCTTATTAGGGAGTAGCTTTTCTTTGACTTTTCATGTGTGTAAAGATTCAGGTTTTTGTCCGGCGCTGCCCCGCTCGGTCCCCGGTTCCCGGCCGGCGAGGGGAAACAGGGAAGGAGAGAGAGAGATGCAGACTGCGCGAACTAACCTGGTCATGAATCACGACTCGAACCACACGGCAGTTGTGAAAGCAAGCCCTTTACTACAGCTAGATGAACATTCTGTGTTACTGGTTCCCACACGGGGCACGGCGCCTCGTGGGAGAGCAGCCTCGATGTGGCCGTCAGGCACGGCTCCTTGTGGGCTGTCTCCCCGAGCTTTGCCCGGGAACTTTCTTATAAACCTTGCGTGTATCCAATGGGCTAACGCCACGCACACAAACATGATTGGTGAATACAGTGGGTGGTTACATACATCAGAAGCCGGAAGCAGGATGTGGGCGCCATCTTGGCACCACTCGATGGGCGGGGGGAACTCAAGGGCAGGCTGCAGCTTGTCTACTAGGCCAAATCCGGAAGGTGGCTGCTCACATCTCCCCCTTTTTTGTTTTTTATGCCCCAGTGTCTCCAGTGATGAATGTGCTCCCGTGGACCAAGATGGCCCACAACGTATTTTTTGGTGCTTTGGGGAGTCTGGACTAGGTCCCGGCCATACCAAGGTGGGACCTCTGGCACCGACCAGAATGCTCACTTCATATAGAGACCGGAGAACCCGTGAGCCGGAAACCACGTGGCCCTCCTTGCAGTACTCAGTCTCGCAACTGGGGGACAGGAGGATTAGGAGAAGGTAGCCAGTGCCGAGGGCGTCACTAGGAGCCTCTGTGCAAACGCCAAGGGTCCCGTCTGGCCACAACTAGGACTCTGCGTAAGAGGTCCACCTGAGACAAAAATTAGGGCCACTGGTACCGAATGTTTATATACGAGATTTTTTCATATACTTAGCTGCGAACCTTACCCCCGAATGCCCAGCTTCGAGTGGTTGGGATGGGTGCTGGGCAGAGGGACTATAGTTATCAGGAGGGTTACAGGCAGAGGACATGGCCATCATGGCGGTAACACGTAATTGCTGTTGTCTTTGAAACAAACGCTCCAGCAAACTCTTAACAATGATCAAACCTACTAATAACCCCACAGCAAGAAGAACCCAGTTGGTCAGATTAGGCCAAGAGAACCAGGAGGGAAAAAAGGTCAATATTCCTGGCCCTCTTCCCGGTCTGCTGGGGAGTGGTCGACACCGTCGACATCATTTGACCGCTCATCACGCGAGTTGAGGACTGGATCCAACAGGTCACGTTGGGGGTTTAACGACCCGTCAGGCTGCAGTTCTTTGGTGTTCTCAGGCGACTGCACGGTTCTCACCAATCTCTCCGGTACCCACACTGGTTGGCGTCCTGGTTCCTGGGGAAAGACACAAACAGAGCCTCTGGCCCAGCTGAGCACTGGGTCAGGACCTTTCCATTGCCCCGACAGAACATCCCTCCAACGGACCAGGCCTCTATGCGGAGGACCTGGGGTGGTATGTTGTAGGGCAGGCGTCATGGTTGATGCGTTTTCATTTAAATAATTGTATGTAAATAGGGCGGCAGACAATTGGGCCCTGGGGGACAGACCATGACCTATTCCCTCCTTTTGCTTTTGCAATAGTTCTTTAATGGTCCTATGCGCTCTCTCGATGACACCCTGCCCCTGAGGGTTGTATGGGATGCCGTGTTTTAGGTTAACTTCCATAACATCACAAAACTTTTGAAAAGCTTTGCTAACGTAAGCCGGGCCGTTGTCTGTCTTAAAGCAAATTTTGAGGCATCCTCAGGGTGAAGTGGGATAGAAAAGAAGCAATCTC
Organism: Choloepus didactylus; assembly: GCF_015220235.1. Classification (NCBI taxonomy): domain Eukaryota; kingdom Metazoa; phylum Chordata; class Mammalia; order Pilosa; family Megalonychidae; genus Choloepus; species Choloepus didactylus. The sequence continues at coordinate 26,643,073 of NC_051322.1, read as the reverse complement.
TAATGTCTATGACAACAACAGGCCACCGCTCCGGCAGAGTTGAGAGAAGGGGCAACCCCATCTGGACAGGTCCTAGAGGCTCCATGCAACTATTTATGGCCCTCAAATCATGTAAAAGCCTCCACGCACCTGATTTCTTTTTGATGACGAAGATAGGGGTGTTCCAGGGTGACGTGGAAGGGACGATGTGCCCCCTCTCCAACTGATCTGACACCAAAGCATGCAATGCTGAAAGTTTTTCCTGAGGTAAGGGCCACTGAGGTACCCAGACTGGAGCCTTAACTTTCCATGTTAACTTTATAGGTGTAGGCGGGTATGCACCCTCAGTGGCCCCTAGGAAAAACCCAGGCCTTGTCTACCGGGGTTAGAGTCAGCCTGAATGGGCTTCACGCGCCCTTGCAAGGAGGCTCCCAGCCCCCTGCCCGGGACATATCCCATTCTATTCAGCAACTGTTTAGAAGTTGGAGAGTAACCAGTGGTTAAAGTCACGTCCATTTGAGCTAGAATATCTCTTCCCCATAACGAAACAGGCAGGGCCAGCACATAAGGCTGAAAACTGCCTTGATGCCCTTCCTCATCCTCCCAATGGAGAGTAATGGCGCTCACCATGGGCGCTGAGATTTGGCCGATCCCTCTGATGGTGTCTTCCGCTTGGTTCGTTGGCCAAGCGGGGGGCCAATCTTGCTGTCTTATAATCGACCTATCGGCTCCAGTATCTAACAGACCTAGGAAGGCTCGGCCTTGTACTTTAAGAGTCAGCATGGGTCGAGACTCTAGGGACATCTGAAGACCCTCAAAAACTTCTCCGGAGGACCCAAATCTTTTATTCCCCCTCTGTCCTGGCTTGCTTGGAAAGACTGAATGCAGGCTGGGCAAGAGCAGAAGCTGTGCCAACCTATCGCCCTCTGCAATGACCAGAGTGCCCTGCAGAGACTGCACCATAACCTGGACATTACCCGTGAAATCTGAGTCTACAACACCTGGCACAATTGTTAATCCTCTTAACGCTATGGATGCTCTCCCTAATATAAGCCCCACGGTTCCTACTGGAAGGGGCCCCCTGAAAGAGGTCCCCACCAATTGGACTCCCATAGCTGGGGTTAGCACGAGCCCGGAGGTGGCACGGAGGTCCAATCCTGCTGATCCGGGAGATGCGCGGGTCTGGATGGGGGCCGCATCGTCCGTTGGTGTGTTTGGGGGCCCACCGCAAGGGTGGACCCCCCCTGCCCGTTTTTTGAATCTTGCTCAGGACGACCAGAAAGGCGTACTCCTTGCGCATTGAAGACTGACTTACAGTCCTCGGCGCGGTGAGGCCCCTTGTGGCAGCGGCCACACAGCCTAGTGACTGCACGTGGCCCGCGGAGGTGCTGAACGGCAGGCGGTTGATCTTTATTGGGGCAGTCTCTCTTAAAATGCCCAGACTGGCCACAGCCATAGCATCTTTTTGGCTTTACCTCTAAAGCTCTGGGGTCCTTTGTGTTTACTTGTAAGGAGCTGGCTAACATAGCAGCCAGCCCCGCATTAGTTAACGGGCTGCCAGCGTCCCTGCAAAGCCGAACCCACTCTGTCAAGCTCTTTCCCTTATTCTGTGCCAGGATAACCTTGCACTCCTTATTGCATTGCTCAAAAATCATCTGCTTAACCACAGTTTCTGCAACCATTGGATCTGAGAAAATCCTCTCAGCCGCAGTCTGCATTTTCGCTACAAAATCTACAAAAGGTTCTGTGGGACCCTGGTGTATGCCGCTAAGCGAAGCCTGCGCCTCTCCTTCCCCTGTCAATTTTTTCCAAGCCCCTATGAAACAGCGAAAAATTTGGGCATAAACCTCCTGGAGGTATCCTGTCTGATTCTGGGCGTGAGCACCTTTCCCTAAAAGCATATCCGCATTCCACCCGCCGTGCCTTGCCACAGCGTTTCTTGCGGCTTGTTCCTCAGCTAACTCCTCAAACCACGCCTTCCAATCGATAAACCTGCCAGGAGGCAAGCAAGAGCGAGCCAGCTGAAGGATATCTGCAGGTGTATGATTTAGGGCGGAGAGGTTTTCAACCATATTCAGGGTGTAAGGGGCGTTAGGGCCGTACTGATGGACGGCTTGCCTCAGCTCCTTCAAGAGCTTGTAATCATAGGGTTCATGATTACGAGCTTGCTGATTGATAATGACTGGGAACATCTCGGAGGCTGGTTCGGGTTCATTGAGCAGCGGTCGGTAGCCGCCAAGAACGCCAAAAGGTCTGAATGTGGTAAAAGGGCTCCACCTCCAAAAATGCCTCCTATTGGGTGAAGGGTGCGGAGGGTCCGCGTAGTCGGGTGGGGATTCTGGGCATTGCGCGGGAAGGTTAGGGTATGTACTCGGCATGTCCGCCAGAGGGAGCCCTCTATAAGGGCCCTTTACGGAACCGCTGAAACCATCCACCGGATGCAGGTGCATCCTCTGAGGCGCAGCAGCCGTTGCTGGTGGGGCGGAGGGCCGCGTGGGTGAGACAGGAGGCCCCTCTAGGTCAATCAGCGGAGGCGCTTCCGGCCCTTCATCTGCCTCACTTTCAGATTCTGAGTCAGAATTATCAGAACTAGCACTCGACTCCGGCGGCTTGCCCTTATGGGAGCCCTCCGCAGATGAAACAGACTGAGCCTCTTGGAGTGCATGTCGCGCCTGCAACAAGGCGGTAGGCGTAGTTAGGCCTGTGGCTGATTCTAACTCAAGTACTGCACGAACAGTCTCCCATATAAGGACTAGAATCGGGTCCAAACAGACACCCGTTTGGCGCGCTCGGTCTATATCACGACCAAGTTTCATCCAAGAGGGCAGATTAAGGCTGCCAGAACAAGGAAACCAGGGGGCAAAAGTGGCCACATCATCAAAAAATCGCTGGAGAGAGCTTCTCTTAACTGAGATACCCCACTGTTTCAAAAGGGTCTTTAAGGGGGTTAGTAGGGGTGAACTCCCGGACTGCCCCATGCTTGCAGCCGGCACTGTCTTGTAATCACTCGGAGAGCTCTTCCGAGTCCCCGGGGCTACCTGAACGCCCACGGGCCCTAGTCCTCGTATGGAAAGGGGGTGCTTACCTTCTCGCGGTGATCAGTCGCGGAGGTCAAACCACGGATCCCGGGAGCACGTCTCCGTCGGGGCGAGGGGAACGCAAATGAGGTTGCGGGTTCGAAGTTCCCCGTACGGGCCACCACTTGTCCGGCGCTGCCCCGCTCGGTCCCCGGTTCCCGGCCGGCGAGGGGAAACAGGGAAGGAGAGAGAGAGATGCAGACTGCGCGAACTAACCTGGTCATGAATCACGACTCGAACCACACGGCAGTTGTGAAAGCAAGCCCTTTACTACAGCTAGATGAACATTCTGTGTTACTGGTTCCCACACGGGGCACGGCGCCTCGTGGGAGAGCAGCCTCGATGTGGCCGTCAGGCACGGCTCCTTGTGGGCTGTCTCCCCGAGCTTTGCCCGGGAACTTTCTTATAAACCTTGCGTGTATCCAATGGGCTAACGCCACGCACACAAACATGATTGGTGAATACAGCGGGTGGTTACATACATCAGAAGCCGGAAGCAGGATGTGGGCGCCATCTTGGCACCACTCGATGGGCGGGGGGAACTCAAGGGCAGGCTGCAGCTTGTCTACTAGGCCAAATCCGGAAGGTGGCTGCTCACAGGTTTTTTTGTTTGTTTTGTTTCTGTTTTTGGTGTGTGTGTGTGTGTGTGTGTGTGTGTGTGTGTGTTTAGTACTGTTTGCTAATCAATCTGCCTCTCTGTTCTGAGCTGCAGCAATTATGGGTACTTTTTTTTGGCTGAGAAAGTAATTTCCAGATTGAAGTCCAAATTTAAGAAGCAATCCTCCAGTACAGAAATATCATCAAAATTGACTCCTTATGAAATATAATGAAACATTTTCCCTGATTGTAAAGATCAGGATTTTATTATTGTTTAACTGTTTCACATCCCAATGTAGAACAATAAAATTTTTGCCCTGTCTTTCAAAGGCACACATTTGTAAATATCATGGAACAGTTTGGAGTCACAGATGCCACTGATGATATTTGTCCTCTTAGCAACAGGCTGATTCACTCACCAAATTACCATATGGGCTAACAAATGACCCATAAAATCTTTCTCAGGCACTATAAATTACACAAATTCTAAAAGAGAATGTCATCTGGCCCAGACATTTTAACAAGAAAGAAAAAAATTCATACCTACACATATTTACCAAAGCATCATTCAAAAAGCTCTTTCATTGATTCATTTACTCATTGGATATTTAGTGAACATCTATTATGCACCAAGCACCATGACTAATAGATATTACATTGTAAGCTAAGGAAAGCGCAGACCCAGAATTATTCCCCTGGAACCACATATCCCCTTGACCCTATACAAGTAAAAGGAGTGGTGATTTAAAAACAGCAAGTGATAGATAGATGGGGTAATCCAAAAGGGTATACTTCCTTGAAAAGTGGAGAAGATGCAAAAGAAGAGACTATCCTGTTGGTGCTCTTTTTTTTTTTAATTCAGTTTTACTGAGATATATTCACATATCCTACAGTCATCAATCATCCACAGTAATCAGTTGTTCATAATACCATTATATAGTTGTGCATTCATCACCAAAATCAATTTTTGAACATTTTCATTACTCCAAAAAAAAAAAAAAAAAGAAAGAATAAAAATACAAGTAAAGAAGAACATCCAAAACATCCCATCCTCCCTCTCTCCTATCCTGTTGGTTCTTAAAGCTACCACTGGTCCACCCTTTTACTTCCTAGAGCTTAGGTTCCTCCCAGCGATCAATGCCAAGCTTTCATCAACCACAACAGTTGTAAATGATATAGCAGCAGTGGATTGCAAATATAGGAATTCAAGTCTTAAGTTGGTTCACATATTTATTTTGCAAAAAATGGAAATCCTTGTGCTACATATAAATCACATGGGCTGCTCCATCTGACAACTCAGCTACTTAGATTTTTTATTTCATTTTAGGTATAATAAACAAGTTGCTCTTGAAGCTCTCAACTGTTAATTGGCTCACTTTCAGATGAAGCTGTGCTCCGTTCCTTATGGCTGGCTCTCTATGTGAATGCATTAGCATTCATTTTTAAATGCTTAATCATGTAAAATTGTATTTCAAACTTAGTAATTTAGCCCGGAAAGTTTCTAGTTGATGAAAATGTCAAAAGCAAAAGAGACAGGAATGTTTAATTAGTTAAGTACTTTAAGTTTTTGACAAACACTAAGTGGACCTGTTGAACACTTGCTGCTGGAGCTCAGAGTTTTATTAAAAATATAAATGGAGAAAATCAGCTTCACTGATTATATGATCCTCCATGGTCTCTGCGAAAGTTGACTCCTTTCTCCTGCTTTGCTTTTACTGACAATATATGAGAGCGAGAGCGAGAGAGAGAGAGAGAGAAGGGAGGAAGAGGGTTTGAGTGCCAAAGCTGTGTGACTCTGAATAAACATGTTTTCACCCATATGGCTTATGTTTCCTCACTAGCAAAAGTAGGAAATTGAGTCCAATGATCTCTTATGTGTTTTCCATTCATTTATTCTATGAATCCAATTTGTCAGTTGTTTTCCTTCCTCTCCCCCTTCTCTATATGGGAAATATTTTGGAAGAGAAAAATTGTACCAATTGATTTTTTATCTTTTTCTTTTTTTTTGTAATTCATATTCCATACATTTCACTCATTCAATTGATTTTTAAGCAGAGCACTTTAAAGTTAATAATGAAAGTATCTTTCATGCATCCAACATAGTGCATTTTAAGAAGTTTATAGTCCAGTAAAGAAACAATATAAAACCAGATGTCTTCTCAGGATCCATTAAAAAAAAAAAAAAACAAAGGCAGCAAAATGTGGTGGCCTTACTTATCTTAAAAGTATCCTAAATCCATTTCTCCAACTTAAAACTCTCTTCTAATAATTAGACCCGTATTTTTCCCAGTTACTGGAAATTCCTACCTATGTGGAAACTTTAAATTCAATTTCTTAAAAATATAATTCTTCCACTTCCCCTTAAAACCCATGTCTTTTCCAGCACCCTTATCTTGGTTCATGGGCACCTCTCTCCACCCAGCTCCCTGCTCTAGAGGCTAGTAGGCATCTGTGGGGGTGCCTCCCCCTACCCTCCACCCTGAACCAGTCACTACAATCATCCAAAGTACTTTTAAATATCTCTTTAATCTTCTTTCTAGACTTAATGAGTTGCACAAATCATCTTGCATCTAGATATTTGTGTTTTTTACCAGTGTTGAAATTTAAATCCCATGAAATTACAGACTGTATGTATTAAATTTGTGTCCTCAGCACCATGCACAATACTTGGCACATAGGAGGTGCTCAGTAAATTGAATTCCACTCTTAATAATTAAATAGTTGATGAACTAACATTTACTTCCTTGTGAACTGATGCTTCCTAAAAGGAGTTTTAAACGTCTTAAAGCTTCAAAGGTAGAGCTTTTTAAGTTTTAAAATAATAGCATATCCATATTTACTCTAATGTATATTATTTTCTACATTTGAATAATCTGTTCCCACTAACTGCTTATCCTTTCGTTCTGCCTCCATAACATTTCTCCTTCAGCTGTGATTAAGTTACTTCCCTTCCTTTTGAAGCACAGCCAGGTTAGGAACTAATGGACACTATCCCATATAAAAGACCAGATTTATACCAGCCAGAAACCCTGCAGATGTGTGTTCTCAACTTGCCAGGAAAACAAGTTGTGTGTAAAGTTCTGCCGAGGCTTCCTCTTTCCCCGGAATAGCACCTAAAGGAGGTGATAGAATGCAGAAACACGTGGCATTATGCTTGGAATGTTTCTCTGCCTAATTGGCCTGAATTTACGAGTATATAATAACCCTCTCCATCCATTTTCAAACCCAGGCAGCATTATAAAATAAGCCTGAGTAATAGTCAGGCTGCTTGTTTTATGAGGATCTTTACAACATGAGCATGTAGCACGCAAATGCATGGGGCACGCACAGATGTTTGCAGCCATTTAAGCTTCTCAGGGCCACAGCAACAATATGAGGGCAGTTTGGACAGTATCAAGAATTACACTTGTCTCTCTATTACATTAAAAGGAAATGTGTTTCTTCCCACTTCCAATTCATTTTAGAAGTCAAGCATGATGTTGGCCAATAGGTGACTAACTCTCCCTTTCCAAATTCTTTTTCCAAATCATTATTGTTTTTTCTTTCACATTCTGGTCTCTAAGTTTCTCTGCTGTTTTGTATTTTAAATAGCTAATCAGCTCCAGGAGCAGAACATTACTGCTGTTCGGGGTCTGCTGGGGTTTTTTCTTACTGTCTGGTTGCTTGAATTAATGCTATAATATTTTTGGATGCCATTACATTATGCCAGAACAATCTTTCCTCTGCTATGAGGATCAGCAGAGAACAGTTTGTAAGTTATATTGGACTTTCCTGATTCAATAAATGGGTAATTTGTTCCAGTGAGCAAACTTGCATGACTTTCTTATTATGGAAATAAATGAAATAAAGACACTCACCTGGCTTTGCATAACTCTTCTTTGAGGTTTTTGGTTTTAAAAGGTATCAAGAAAGGCAGAGAGGTAAAAACTCTGGAAAGCAATGCAGGAGTCCCTGGTGACATCTGTTATAATGTGTTGTTATTCTGCTGTGTAATCCACCAGGCTCCTCAAACTAGATTCCTTAATTCACCAACATTCAATGAGCCAGGAAGTCTCAGAGCCCACTTGAAATGACCAAGGCAGCCAGGATTCCTGAAGGGCCTATGCTGCTGGAGCAGCCTAGTATTTACCAGCATTTTTCAACCTGCAATGCATTTGGGGACTTGAGAGTAACACAAAATCTAAGATTAATTTTATATTTTCTCTTATATAATCCCATCCCAGCCACTCATTGACCTAGCAATGTATTTAATAGCTGAAATTGCCACATCCAACTGCATTTCGTATTCTATTCAGTCATCGATCCTGATTCCTAAAATTGCTTTAAATTGGGTCTCTCAACCTCAGCACTATCATCATTTTGGGCTCGATAACACTGTTGTAGAGCTTCCCAACCCACCTCTTAGTCAATGGAGGGGTCCAGGGGTTCTGAGGATATGAGGGAGAGAGAGCTGACCTCTGCTGAAGAGCCAGGCTGCTTGGGGAAATGAGTCCGTTGTCACCTGCAGCTTAGCGTGGCTGCCAGCAAAGTCACTGTGGAAGTAACAAACTTATTTTTTAACTACCAAAGCACAAGCATTGAGAACACCCCTACAACACGGTTGCCAGCCTGGCCCCTGACAGCCTGACAGGCCTGCACTCACCCTATTTGAGGAGATGCCACCTAAGCATTTCTTTCAGGTTTTCCACTTAAGAAGGTCAGAACTCCCTCCAACCAGGGGCCAAGATGTTGCCTCAGAGATTCTCTAAAACTCCAAAGTAGACTTAAATCTCTTAAAGAGAACTTTAAAAGATGGCCTCCAACTGGAAAGTAACACAATGAGTACTTGACAGAAAGCGTGATTATTAAGAAGAAAGAAGACTCCACGTGGCAAGTGTCACTGTCAGAAATTCCTTCCAAAGGGAGAAGGCAGGCAAATGAGTTTTTAGGAACTATAGCCACTTGAAAAACCAAAAGAAGACCTATTTAAAAACAGTGGGCTGTACCATTCTACCTCCCCACCAATAGTGATTAGGTACTTCCCTCTCTCCACGTTTTCTCCAGCACTTGTATCCCTCTGTTTATTTTTTATAGTTTTATTCACATACCATACATTCCATCCTAAGTAAAAAAAAGTCAATGGTTCCCAGTATAATCACATAGTTATTCATTCACCACCACAATCTGTATGAGGACATTTCTGTATCTTCCACAAAGAAAGAGGAAGTGGAAAAAAAAAAGAAAAAGAAAAAAAAATGAATAAAAAACAAATAAAAAATAAAAATAAAATAAAATACAATAAAAAGGTCAGACACCACCACCACCACCAATAATCCCATACCCCTCCCTTCTATTCCCCTCTTACAGACATTTAACTTTGGTATATTGCCTTCGTTACAAGTAATGGAAGCATGTTATAATGTTATGTTAACTATAGACTCCAGTTTCCATTGGCTGTATTTTTCCCCAATACCATCCCATTTTCATCACCTTGCAAAGTTGACATTCATTTGTTCTCCCTCATGTGAAAACATTCTTGTATTTGTACATTTAATCACCATCATTGACCTCTCTAGGTTTCACTAAGTCATACCATCACAGTCTTCTCTCTCTCCTTCTGGTGTCAAACATGCCCCTAACCTTCTTTCAACCCTACTCACAGTCATCTTTGTTCAGTGCACTTACAATAGCAATGATTTGGAGACTCACTAGCACCACCAGAGCCTCCCAGGGGCTTTGGGAGTATTTAAAACAGATCTGAGGGTTTATCTGACAAAAATCTAGGGCTCCACCTGAAATGAGTTTCAAAGAGGAGTCCAGAAACTCCATGTATGTACAGGTAGGCTTTCCGCAAAGAGAGATGTTGCTTGAGTGACTCAACGAGAAGGGCGCATATAGAAACCTGATGATTCTGGGGAAGAGATTTAAGTAACAGCTGTAGGAGACATCCACAAGGGGCCCCTGTTAGGAAAGCCACTGACTTGAAAAGGTTCACTTTTGTGAAACAATCGAAAGTCCAGATAAGCTGAAATTGCAACCAACAAAGCTGTTAAATTACAGGGTTTGCACTGTAACAAATCATAGGCTGTAATATTTTTATAAGACCTTCTGAAAGTGTCTTAACCCTTCAATTACAATCCAGTGAATCAGTTCAGAGAAGGCCTACTGCAGAGGGAAAAGAAGAGTCTAATTGTCTTATTGATACCAGTTTTTTCCTGGGCCCCTGTAGCAAAAGGAGATACTCATCTTAGATTGCAAAATTCCATGTGGCTCCTAGTGGCATTCAAGGGAGACCTATGACCTTGGAAGTGAGAAAAGGGAGGCATGAAGGTGAGAAATAGCAACAAATCTGATTGTCTCATACGGTTAACAAAGGCAACCTCTACTACCCAAGAAAACTAGTTAGCCTTTATTCAAAATCCATGCTATTATAATTCCCATTCCATTTTCATCGGTTTTTAATTTTATCATAAATTAACATACTTACATCAGTATGCTTAAAGCTCCTTGGGCCTAGCTCTCTCCAACATGTTGGAAGAGCACAACACCCTCTTTTCCTCCTGGAAACGGCAGAAATTTAGGGTGCATAATATCAGAATACACATTCTCACTAATGGAGGAAACAGTGCCTGAAAAATAAAGGAGACGGGGTGATTCATGGGCAAATCTCACTCAATACATTAAATTTGGCTGCTGGTTAAAATTATTGGGGATCCCAAAGAGTTCTCTTCTGTTTTCTCTCTCTTGAGTCTATAAAGCTGATTCCCTAGCCCCTTTTCCCAATTAAAATTGTATCACTGTTCTTATTCAAATAACCACATGCTACAGTGCAGTAACAGCTTTTCTCAGATTAATAACTATTTGTCTTTGTGGGTGACACAGTCTGAGCTTGTGGGTGATGACTGGTAGCAGAGCACAGATGGATAGGAAATTGTGTCTCTTCCACAGCACATTGCTCTCATATTTTACTAGCAAATGTAAAACACAGAGGGGATATTTCGGGCAAAAAGACTTGCGGGTCTTAGAAATCCAAAACCATCTAGTCCCTCACAATATGACCAATAGAGCAAATAAATCTCCTTCATCTTCCAGCTTGGTTCTTCCAATAGGGAACATGGAGCTCCTTGTTTTATGGTCCTCAACTCAATAAATTTGAACTCTATCAAAGATTCATTTTCCCCTCTCAGTCATTTTCCTCTCTCAAACAGAAGAAAATTTGAAAGAATTGCCTAGAGATGATCTCTGTTACGAGAAGTAGCTAGTTGGGAGTTTCTTCTGACATGTAAGTTCATGTTCAGCACAGCAACTCTAACTCAAACCAGCCCATTGCAGGGATCCCTGGTACTGACGGTTGCAATGGGTGCTAAATAAATGTCATTTGTTACGGCTGTTATTTGTTTCCTTATCAAAAGCAGCCTAAGGCATAACAATGGCATATTTTTCTTCCAAAGCCTCATCTGTATTGAGGATTTTGCTCCTCTTAACATCCTGACCCACCTTAAGTAAGTAATGTATAACTGCCTATCTGTTTGTGCGCACACATGTGTAAGCAGTGTGCCTTAAAAAGACAAATTACATTTCAGTGCATAGTAAAGTTGGAGCAAAAATCCAGTGTTCACACTGTATTTTCTACATGATTCTTCTATAAACCTTCAACTTCCTTAATTTTTTTTTAAATCCAATGTTTACCTGGATAGCACATTCATGGAAACAGCTATGATAACCTTCACTACAGCCAACTATTTAATAAGCTCTTCTATATATATGGAAATACTTTTGTATGAAATACAGATATAGACATTTCTATATATATATGGGATTAAGAAAATACTCTTGCCAACATGTTATTAAAACCACTGCTCATGGGCTGGGCGGCCAGGACCAGAGAAGAGAGGAGGAGTAGTGGGCTACTGAATAAGCTTCCAAGATGATGCCCACACCAGTTATCCTGTTGAAAGAGGGGACTGACAGTTCCCAAGGCATCCCCCAGCTTGTAAGTAATATCACCGCCTGCCAGGTGATTGCCGAGGCTGTAAGAACCACTCTGGGTCCCCGTGGCACGGACAAGCTCATTGTGGATGGCCGAGGCAAAGCAACAATATCTAATGATGGGGCCACAATTCTGAAACTCCTTGATGTCATCCATCCTGCAGCAAAGACTTTAGTGGACATTGCCAAATCCCAAGATGCTGACGTCAGTGATGGCACCACCTCAGTGACCCTGCTGGCTGTAGAGTTCCTGAAGCAGGTGAAACCATATGAGGAGGAAGGTTTGCACCCACAGATCATCATCCGAGCTTTCCACACTGCCACGCATTTCGCAGTTAACAAGATCAAAGAGATTGCTGTGACCGTGAAGAAGGAAGATAAAGTGGAGCAGAGGAAGCTACTGGAGAAGTGTGCCATGACCACTTTGAGCTCCAAGCTGATCTCCCAGCAGAAAGCCTTCTTTGCTAAGATGGTGGTTGATGTGGTGATGATGCTTGACAATTTGCTGTAGCTCAAAATTATTGGAATCAAGAAAGTGCAGGGCGGAGCCCTAGAGGAGTCCCAGCTGGTAGCTGGTGTTGCATTCAAGAAGACTTTCTCTTATGCTGGGTTTGAAATACAACCCAAAAAGTATGATAATCCCACAATTGCCCTTTTAAATGTTGAGCTTGAGCTGAAAGCTGAGAAAGATAATGCTGAAGTCAGAGTCCACACAGTTGAGGATTATCAGGTGACTGTTGATACTGAGTGGAACATTCTCTATGACAAGTTAGAGAAGATCCATGCTTCAGGAGCCAAAGTTGTTTTGCCCAAACTCCCCATTGGGGATGTGGCTACCCAGTACTTTGCTGACAGGGACATGTTTTGTGCTGGCCAAGTGCCCGAGGAGGATCTGAAGAGAACAATGATGGCCTGCAGAGGCTCAATCCAGACCAGTGTGAATGCGCTGTCAGCAGATGTGCTGGGCTGCTGCCAGGTCTTTGAGGAGACTCAGATTGGAGGCGAGAGGTATAATTTCTTCACTGACTGTCCCAAGGCCAAGACTTGTACCATCATTCTCCATGGTGGTGCTGAGCAGTTTATGGAGAAGACAGAGCGGTCCCTGCACGACGCCATCATGATCGTCAGGAGGACCATCAAGAACGATTCAGTGGTGGCCGGTGATGGGGCCATTGAGATGGAGCTGTCCAAATACCTGCGGGATTACTCAAGGACCATTCCAGAAAAACAGCAGCTGTTGACTGGAGCATATGCCAAGGCCTTGGAGATTATCCCATGCCAGCTGTGTGACAATGCTGGCTTCGATGCCACAAACATCCTCAACAAGCTGCGAGCTCGGCATGCCCAGGGGGGCATGTGGTATGGGGTAGACATCAACAACAAGGACACTGCTGACAACTTCGAGGCCTTTGTGTGGGAGCCAGCTATGGTGCGGATCAATACCCTGACGGCAGCCTCTGAGGCCGTGTGCCTTATTGTGTCCGTGGACGAAACCATCAAGAACCTCCGCTAGACAGTGGATGCTCCCCCATCAGTTGGCCGGGGCCAGGGTCGCGGTCGTCCCCAATGAGAGGCACCTTGCCCATCACAAGACTTGCGAGCTGGCTACAGCTGCTTGTTCTCCCTGTCATGGTTAGTTGGTGTTACAAGGAAGGGCTAGTAAATGATCCCCTCTGTTCTCACTGGAGGTTATTTAAATAAAACTTAAGGCCTAAAACTATCTTTGCACATTAAAAAAAAAAAAAAAAACCACTGCGCATGAATGGAATGGAATGGAATGTGAAAATGACACTTCAGATTAGTTTCATGTATTATTTCCCAGTTGTCACATCCTATGTTGAACTTACATTTATGTATCCAATACTAGATAATCAAAACTCAAAATAGGTTTGCTTGATTTTCTTTCAGTTACTTCAGAATTCCAATCCACCGAGAATAGAGTTCTGATTAAGATATGTTGCCCAATGTTCTGATATTAAAAGATCTTTAATAAGTGAATTTATATTTTATTCATCCCAACAGCATTTTTATCCATTTGAAAAATAGGGGCACAGTCATGTGAGACCTATTTCTTGAGACTACAGGCAATGCTGCCTGCTCAGTTGGGACCCTTTGTGATAGGGCACAACTTCGGTACTAGAAAATTTGCCTACTGGAATTCTGAGTCAGGAAAGGCTTTAAGGAGGAGATAGAAGCATAGAGTATGCTTTAGCATATTTGAATGGAAAGAGAAAAGAGAATTCATTGCAGGAGGTGAAGGGGATGGCTGGGTCTAATCAATCGAGTATGAGAGTTGCTTACAACAGATGTCAACTGAACACTGCCACAAACTCTTCAGAACTGAAGAGGCAGTATAGTCTACAGTCAAGCCGTCCTGGCCTGGTGTCCTTGTCAGCAATGTCATTGACTACCGTGTGGCCTTGCCAAACTTCTGGGCCTGCCCTTGACTCTTAAATGAGTAGATTAAATTGAAGAAAATATAAAATTTTACTTGCCAAGTCACAATTACTCTTAACTGCCTCAAGCAATAGGACCATTTTCCCTAAGTGCAGGCTCTCTTTTAGCATAAACCTGAGTGAAAAAAATGAGTTGTAGCAGAGAGCAGAGGGCTTCTTTGGGCCATCTTATTTCTCAATTCCTTTGAAGCCCTGCCTAGCTCTGCACTTGCTGCAAGAGAGCCTATCTGATGAATTCTGGCCATAGTAACCTCGCCCATGTCAGTATTATATATGGCACCTAAGAATTTTAAATGACGTTTACCTGAAATCCAACACTTTACAACAAAGTTTCCCTTTCACCTTCTTCATCTTCAGGTACTTTCATGCCTCAAGAGCACCACTTCATCTATCTACAAAACTAAGAGATTCCAAGGAGACAAGATTGAGAAAAGGGTTTTTACTAATCTCACTAAAAAATTTAAAGCAACAGGAATAAAACACTTGTTATTAAGCCCTTCCAATTAAATGCGGGACCACATGGCAATTATTTGTGCAACAAGACTTTGCCTTTCCAAAATTCTATTTTTCAAGGCACTATGCAAGCCCCATATGCTCTACAAAACTACCTATTTCCTTCTGTCCTACAAAATTGTATTGCTATTTTTATAGTTGGTATTGTAAGTTCTACAAAATTATATGCTCTTTTAGGTCACAGACATTGCCTGAAAATTATATCTCCACCCCACCCCAAAAGCATTTCATGAAGTGTCTTTACATACAAATACGGCTTGATTTATAAAGTCAGTGTCTAGCCAGTTTTCACTCACCCATTTGCCATGAGAACTTTTTCAACTCTCTTAGATCCCTTTTCAAATTTCACTTGTTTAATGAAGCCATTCTGAAAGGCAGCGAATTGGGCTTCAGGGACATAACACTGAAAATTGAAAGAAGTTGCCAACCACGTCACTTTATTGTAAATCATTCATCCCCTGTCAGGTACTTTTTACCCTTGCCATTTCCCTCTGAGCATGATTGTTAGCTCACAATGCTCAAATTATGTCTTTATATGTGTTTCTTCCTCTGGAGCTGAATAACTAATATCAGCATTATATATTTACTTTTACTTACTTTTTCCTATACTCTACCGCTCTGAACTCTGCATATATATATATATATTCAGTGTTATCTGTTAATACTGTATGGGATATGGGCAATATGAAGGAGGGGAAAATCACAACTGGGACTTTTGACCTTAGTTTTACTAATTCTGCAGTTACAAGCAGGCTGTTAAGCAATTTAGGCTTCAATTTTTTCATTTATTAAAAATAATAACAGCAAAAGGGTTACTGTAGGGTACATTCATTCAAGATGTCACAAAAGAGGGTCAAAAATAAAATGACAAATAAAATAGTTTATATCTCTCTTACATCCACAGAGGAAGGTGAAACAGGGGTGACAGGATGGCTCTGCCATTCTCGACAGATGGATTCGATCCCGAGCCTAAACATCTGCTTGAGCTGCTGCCACCAGCTCCGCACCCTAGCCACATGGAAGAAGGAAAGGTCAAGGGAGTGAAAACCATTGCTTTTATGACCGTGTCCTGAGAGTGGCGCATATCTCTTTGGCTCACATCCCACTTGCCAGAAATTAATCACACTGTCATGCCACACTGAAAATGAAGGTGGGAAGGTCGCTATTGGGGTGGCCAGCCAAAACTCACGGGCTCTTTTAAAAAAAGGAGAATATATTTAATTCAGTAGAGAATATAACTTACTGTACTAACTAGAATATTAAGAACTCCAAAGGGTCTGAGATTTTACCCTGTGTGCTTGCTATCAAGTGACTGGCACAGTCTCACAGACCCTGACAGAAGACATGGGATTCCTGGGTCAGAGACAAGGACGTTATTACCCATGGCACAGCAAGCAGTGAGTGTGTCACCATATTTGCATCAGTTCGCCTTGCCCCCCAAGTCCCGAAGAGCAACACAGATAGGTCCAGAGGGGTGCCTGCTCACAGGGGGTTACAGCACAAGGGAGGAACTCTGACTTCAGGGAATCCAAATCTTTTATAAAGGGCAGCAACCATGCCTGGCTTTTGCTCTGGAGAAAGGCACTGTCTGTAACTTCCAAATCTGCTCTCTCTGTAATTATCCTTGAAAAGACAGTCCAGGACAAAGGACGGTTATTGCCTCACTTGCAAGCTGTGCACAAAGGAAACAGATACAATGTGGGATGTCTCCCGACACAGAACACTATTAAGAAAAGGATGCTATTACTAATTATACTGGGACAACAGGCATGAACCAAGACTGTTCCACAGAAACCAGGACATGTGTTCACACTAATATTAGTGAATACTTAGTAGTGTCTGCCACATTTAATTTTAAAATGTGGCTTCCTAAGATTTCTATAACATCTGCCATCTGAGGGAATAATATGAAGGTCACCAGTTCTTTAGAGAACAATATGTATAGAAAGATAATGGCACCCAATGTAGACATTTTTCAATTAACATGACTGCTCCTTAATTCTAATGCCTCTAGTGTTGGGATCATAAACAGATTTGAGAGGTTGTGATTTGAATGCTGTATAATTTAGAGTAAGAGCTCTAGACCAGGACAGTGGGCACCTGAGATCTGGGATCATATTTTCCATTAATTTGATTTCTTGATCTTGGGCATGTCACTTGTCATTTAACCTCCTTTTATTTATTTTGTATAATGAGTTATTAATGCCTTTTCTGCCTAGCTCAATTTTCCCATAAAGTCAGTTAACTCGAGGTCATTGGCTATCCCCCTGGCTAAAGTGGTTCCCCTAATTCTGTGGTTCCACTAATTCTGAGCTATTAGAAGACATTTCTTCATTTGTGCTGCCCAGCACAATAAAATTTTCTCTCTCTTAAACCTGTTATGATTTGGTCTAATTTTTAAGTGAATTCTGTTGGAACTAAGTGATGTATTTACACCAGTTTTCAGTTGGGTCTACCTAAATCATAGCTCTTTCGTCTCACCATACCAACTCCAGAGGCGGTCCCGGGAAACCACGGAGGAAGTTTCTGAGGCTGCCTGCCATATGGGCTCTGGAGGAGAGACTGGTGGCTCTCGCACCAAGTATTTTCCCATCCTTGACCTGAATCCTTCCTCTTTACTTGCTACTATCTGATCCTCCATTTTCATTTAGCTGCTTCAAAAGATAATTAAAGAGCAAGAATCTCTGTAATCACTTTTTCAATAAAGGCAAAAGAAACACTTCACCTAATATATTATCTCCTTTTTATCCATGATCTTTAGTTAGTTCCACTAATTCTTTAGTAGTTTCTTGCTTTTCACATTTTAACTATTTTTCAGTATTAGTTCTGAAGTCATTTCAAAATGCTTTACAAACTTTGGCATGGATGGGGGGAAGGAAGAGTCTGCCTATATGTCTAATTTTTCATCTACAACTTTGCAATATTTCCATCCTCCTTTCTTTTTCAAAAACCTTTTTTTCCCCCCTAAAAATTGCCTTTTTGCAAGTTAGCCCTACAGGATTTCAGGCTCCCTGTGTGGCTTTTTATTTTAACTATTCTTTTCAATATCTTCCTAATTAATGCCCTTATTTTATAACCATTTCTTATTTACAATTTTTTATTTAATTTTTTTATTTTTATCAAATGTTATAAACGCATATGTTTTAAAGGCTCAAAGAAAACCAACATTCTCCTTTCCATGCCTCCCCACCCACAGAGTCTTGATTCCCTGTGGCAAACACTTTCAATTGCTTGCTTTTTGTTCTTCTGGAACTGGACTCCAAATACTTAATTAGCACATTTATACAAGTATTTCTTGTCTACTGACCTCCTGCTATGAGAGATGAGGATTTCACTTATCACTCCCCACCTCCTCAACGCCTTCTCTCTATATATAGTTTTATCACCACAGTTTCTCCTCTGAACACCTCTGTAATAACAACACAATTATTTAAAACTCCATTTCTTGGCTCATAAATTATAAACAATATATCTTGGTTCCCCACTTTGCAAGATGACAGGACACTAAAGCTCCCACCCTTCTCTCACTTGCTCCTCCCTCTTGTCTCCCATCTCTGTCAACTCTATAAGTTAATAGCAGAATTGATACTATTTTATAACGGATTATATATTTGTTATATAATCTTAGTACATTCTTCATGATCTTTTATTCTAAAAGATGAAAACCAATAAGCGATACTTAATTTACTATGACCAGGTCGATAGTGAGCCTCATAATGAGCTGTGACTCCATTTCCTTCTCCAGAATCATGTTCTCCAATTAAAGTAGAATGTATCCAAATCCTATTCAACTGGATTTTTTTTTCTTACTTATTTATTTTTTTACAGTCTACCAATTTCCTTTAGCACATTCTCAGTAATTTCTAGGTTCACAATCATATAACCTATCCTTCCATTTTTCTTTCTTTCCTTTCCAGAGGCCTCTCAGCATTTTCCTTCTCTTTCCATAGCATGAATTAGTTGCTCTCTAGGCCTGACATATTGATTTCCCTTCACTGCACTTCTGCTTTGAATTCTGTTTCCTGCATCTTCTATCTTCTTTCTTGATTTACTCTCTAATTTTTCTGGAGCATATCCTCAGGAGCTTTCTCTGAAGGGGTATCTAAGCATCTTGGTGGATCTGAAAATACCTTCATCCTACCATCACACTGGATTTTTTTGGCTGTTGTCTTCGAGTACACAGTGCTGCTAATGAGAAGTCTAATCTCATTCCTTTGAAGGCAACTGTTTTTTAAACTTCTCCATGACCCTCTTTTTTAGGAGGTTCTCCTTATCTTTGGGGTCTGAAATACTACAAGGATGTCTCTAGGTATCTTTTTACACATTTGTTGTGCTTAGTGGTTCCTGAGTCTTTTCAATCTGAAGACTAGGGTTCCTTTTCAAACCTGGGAAATTTTCTTCTGATTTCTTCTTATCCACAAATTTGCTATAACCTAGTCTATGTCTGCCCTCTAAACTTAAGGCTCTGTATTGTCCATACACTGTTTTCTATCTGCAGTCTTTCTCTAGAAAATTTCATCACCTCCCCATGCCTAAAGTTCACCCATTTCCCGATAATGCCCAAATTTATATCTCCAGCCCTGGTCTCCCTGTCTTCCTCCAAAACTCTAGACCTATAGATCCAGTTGTTTATTTGACCTATACACTTGGATGCCAAATAAATATCTCAAATTTAACAAGGTCTAAACACTGCTCTTGATTTCTTTTCTCACCATTCTTTAACACCTGCTCGTCCTTTCTGTCACAAATCAATGCCACGAGCCACTTAAAAGCTAAAAAAAAAAAAAAAAAAAAAAAAAAACACACACACAAACAAAAAGTCAAAAACCCAGAAACCTATATGTAATTCCTTTGATTCCCTCTCACCAAAAAGCAGGTCTAGCAGCAAATACAAAATTTATCCTGAATCTGAGAACTTCTCACCACCTCCACTAATCCACACCACACTTACCTTTTCCCAAGACCACTATCCCAAGAGTAGATAATCTGGTGTGTAAAATCTCATGTCCTTGAGTCCAAATGACTGGCTTGGGTTCAAGTCCCAGCTTTACAACCAACCACCTGTGTGATCTTGAGCACTGGCCTTAATAACTCTATACCTCAGTTTTCTCCTCTAGAAAATGGAGATGATGAACTATCTTTCTCAAGGGGTTTGCTTAGAGCACATGATAAGCATTCAATGAGTGTTCATTATAACGATTATTATCATTATTGCTGCATTACCTTCCCAACTAACTTTCTTGATTTTACTCCTATTCATCCTCTGGCTGGCTGATTTCTCTTTTATTTTAAAATCATAATGTAGTACAACACACATACAGAAATGTACAGCATGTTTGTATGTACAGTTCAGTAATTATTAGAAAATGAATATCTATGAACTCAATCAGGAAAAGAAATAAAATTTTGCCTGCACCCAAAATGACTCCTTACTACCCAATCAACACCCCTTCTCTTGTCTACAAAGGGAACCACTACCCTCATTTGTAAACTGTAATTTAGTTGTGCACCCTTTTAACATTATACAACTAGAACAACACAGTATGCATGCTTTGATAACTGACTTCTTTTGCTTAGTATGCTTGTGAGAGTCATCCACATCATTGAGTACAGCAAAAGTTCATTCATTTTAATTGCAATATGGTAATACAGCACTGCATTTTATGAATATTTGAAAATTTGTTTATGCAACCATCTATTGATGGGCACAAGGGTTGTTTTCAATCTTTATCATGAATAATGCTGGGACAAACAATCTAGTATACATCTGCAGGCATTTCTGCTGAGTATATAACCAAGAGTGGAATTTGGGGGCCATAGATTGAATGTATGTTCAGCTTCAGTAGACAATACTAAACAGCTTTATCAAATGGCTGTACCAATTACACTCCCACCAGCAGTATATGAGAGTTCTAGTTGCTCCACAATGTCACATCACTTGGTGATGTCAATCTTTTTAAATTCAGAGGTTCTGCTGGTTATGCGGTGATGTTTCACTGTTAATTTAATTTGAGTTTCAGGATAAATATTTGGCCATATGGATGTTCATAAGGATATCCTTTCCAACGAAGTACCTCAAGTCTTCTGCCTAGTTTTCTATTGGGTTGTATATACTTTTCTTATTGATGTATGGAGGAGAGAAAGACGACAGATAAATTAAAGATCTATACATACATACATAAAGATACATTCTAGATTAGAGCCCTTTATCAGTTATTTAAGTTCCAAATATTTTCTCCCAGTCTGTGTGTCTAATGGGTTGAACCCTTTCACCCTCCTATTGATGTCTCTTTTAATGTTGTTACTTTTATCAGTTTTTCCTTTATGAAAAGTACTTTCTGATTACTATTTAAGAACTATTCCTCTATTCTTGAAGACATAGAGATATTATCCTCTCTTATACAGGAAGTTTTCTGACTTTAATTACACAGTTAGATCTACAGATAACCTTGAATTAATTTTGGTGTATGGTGTGGGGTAAGGGTCAAGTTTCTCTTTTTTTCAATATTGAATTATTGGAAGACTCCTTTCTCTAACCCTCTGCAGAGCTACCTTCATCATAAAACAAGTTTCCTTATATGTTTTCTGGCAATATAATTCTATTCCATTAATCTATTTTTCTATTCTCGGTCCAGTACTACAGTGCCTTAGTTGCTGTAAGTCTTGATGGTTATTAGTATAAATCCTTTGATTTTGTTTGTCTTCATGAGCATCTTGACTGTGCCTAGCCTCTTACATTCCTGTATAAATGTTAGAACTAACTTGCAAAAATTACACAAAAGGACTGTTAGAATTTTGATTTGGATTGTATTGAGACTATAAATGAATTTGGAGAAAATTTAAATCTTAATACTCTTGAGCATTCCAATGCACAAACATGGTATATTTCTCCATTTATTTTAATTTTCTTTAATTTCTCTCAATAACTTTTATTGTTTTCCATTTGGAGATCTTATACATCTTTCAGTAGATTTACTGCTAGGTATCTCAGAATTCACTGATACTACTGTAAATGACATCTTTAAAGTTTATTTTCTAATTTTTTGTTTATAGCATATTGACCATATGTCTAGTGCCTTTTCTGAAGTCACTTATTTCACAGAATTTATCTGTATATTTTTTGGACATTCCATTCTGAGTCCCACTCAGTATGCCCACATCTACTTTAAGTTTCTCAGAAAATTATTGACATATCCAATCTTCTAATAGTCTGATTCCTGTTCTCTTCATTGCTTTTAAGTTACCTTCTTATTCATTGACTCATATTTTAAAGAAACCTTAGGGATGGCAAATATAAATCTGTGTGCCCACTGACATCCTCAACTGCTGATTGCCTTTTGCCAAACAGAAGGATAATTCTTTAGTCAAGGAAGAAAACTGGTAATAAAATGTGGCTTGAGAGTGATGAGGCAAATATTAACAGAACATCATATGTCACCACAGGCTTTTATTTGAATCATCATAATGGTTTAAAGGCTAATCACATTTTACAAAACTGGGATTAAACTATGAGTCCACAATGAGAGTTAAAAATAGGAAACAGACAACTTTGATTCTACTTTTCATATCTCCTACTTTAACAAAAATAA
The DNA here is from genome assembly GCF_015220235.1 of Choloepus didactylus. Lineage (NCBI taxonomy): Eukaryota > Metazoa > Chordata > Mammalia > Pilosa > Megalonychidae > Choloepus > Choloepus didactylus. Next base: position 26,620,894 of record NC_051322.1, on the reverse strand, counting down.
TTTCAAATCATAATAGCCTACATGAGGGACATGCACACTGGTGTATTTATAGTTCTGCACCTGTTGGTCCTTGGTTAACAGCTGTGCCCGGGAACAATTATTTCTAGACCCTTCCTGCTCTATGACAAGCAGTGCAAGCAGATTCTGGCAGCCTGGGGCAGTCCTAACAGCAGCCATTGGTGCTGGATGCTGGGAGTAGAAGACAAAATGGTCAAGGAATCCAAGGGAACATGGGAGCACAGACATGGACTGCTGGAAGTGGTTTCTGGGTGCCAAAGAGAACACAACTCAAATTCTCTTACTAGTGCCTCTGTGCCTGAAATGTCTGTCCACACCTGCCTCTGGCACCTGTCTCCTACATTTCTCCCGCCACAGCCTCTCACTCCACACCTGTCCCACAAAACATTATGCCTCCAGGGTAGCAAATACTCACCTCCAGCTTTGGATTTGTTATTCCCTATGTGAAATTATAAGAAAGATATTTCAAAGCATTTAATACTCAGAATACAATATAAAAATCAATTTCTGATAAAAACACTACTCATGGAAGACCTCGTCCAAAATAAAAATTAACTAGAACAACAAACCTCAAGCAAGGGGAACACACAACAATCAAGAAACAGTGGTAAGAAAATCAGTACACACTAAATTTGCAATGATTTTTAAAAACTAAGATTTAATTTATGGTTATATTGGGGGAAAAAACAAGAAGTAAAATAAATAATAAATTTCCATCTTATTTGAAGAGAGCTGTGTAAAAGTATAAAGAAGATAAGAAACTTCCAAACAACTAGAGAGATAAGGGAAAAAAGAAAATCAGATTGTTCCACCTGGAGTACGGAAAACCGAAAAGGGGAATAAAGAAGAACTATTTTAACAAGCTGCCAAATTAATTCCATATGAATTACAGATTTAAATGTGAACATAAATTATTACAAGAAAATACAGATAAACATATTATAAAACATTAGGGTGTGAAAGGCCAAACATGCCACCAAGTTAAGAAACTGGAAGGAAAATGATTAACAGATTTTACCACATGAAAAAATAAAACAAAACAAAACCTCTGTAGATAACGTCAATAGACAACCAACATATATAGTAGGAAAAAAAAATGGTTTTAAATATGTAAATATTCTCCAAAAATCAACAAGAAATTGTTATACACGCACATATTTATGGCTTAAAAAATATGAGCAGGTAATCTACTAAGTCATAAAAACAAATGGCTCATTCAAATAAGAAAAGATGTTTAATTTTACTAATAAATAAATATTCATACAAGATATCACATTTAACTTAGATTAATAAAGATTTTAAGATAATAACAGTACACATGAAAACACTGGGAAGCAGGTACTCTCATATTATTGGTGAGTGTAGCTTGATATAATCTTTTGGAAAGCAATTTAGAAAATGAGCATCAAAATTTAAAAGTTAAAGTACCCTTTGACCCAGAGATTCCACTTTAAAGAATTTACCCTACAAAGTTATAATACAAGTTCACCAAGATATTTACACAAGAATGTGGGGTTTGTAATTTAGAACTGGAAATAATCTAAACAGTTTAAATATACACTATTAAGAGAATGACTACAAAATATGTTATAGTTATAGAATGAAACAATCTGATCCATTAAAAAAAATGAGGTAAATCTCTATAACCAATAAAGAAAAGTATCAATGACATATTAAGTTATACAGGTGCATTACTGATACATCCTACATGTTTGAACATCAAAACATTATGCTAAATTTTTTAAATCCAGTGGCAAAATAACAATATTGTATGATTCCATTTATAAGAAATGTCCAGAAAAGGCACATCTATAGAAACAAAGTAGATTAGTGGTTGCCTTGGGCTGGGGTAGAAACACGGATTGTATGCAAACAAGTACAAGGAATCTGTGACAGAAATGTTCAAAAACTGGATTGTTATTATGACGGTGGCACAACTCTGTTAATCTACTTAAAATCATTGAATTGTACTCTTTGTGAATTTCACAGTATGTAAATTATGCCCTAATAAAAGCTCTTTTAAAAAATAAGCAAAATACTGGTCACTATAATAGTGGTATGGGAATATGCAGGTGAGTTTACATTTACACAAAGAAAATTATGCCTTAGGACATTTCTATATTGTTTGAAATTTTTTTCAATAACAAATAGTACTTTTACATTCAGGGAAATTTATAAAGACATATGCAAATATTATCCTTGAAAGTTCTTGGATTAGATATGGGTATGTCCCTTCAAAATAGCCTAGCCTTGATTTCATATATTATCTACCAGAAATAACATTTTGATTTATTTTGCAAAAAACAAAGTGAATAAAGAACAAGCCATATGAAATGGCAACATCCCAGAATGGTATGTAACAAAGAAAACTGCTAACACTTAATGGAGCTCTGCTCCAAATGCTTTAAAAGAATTCACCTATTTAATCAGCATAACCACTCCATGTTACAATCCAACAGCTATGCACTTGGTAAAGGCCATAAAGCTGGTGAATATGGATCAGGGATTTAAACCCAGGCGGTTAAACCATTAACAACTACCCCAGCCTGCCCATACCTAGGGAGTGGTTATATTATACAAACAAATTCTTCTTTGATTACACACGTTTGTTTCAATAAAACATTTCCTACATTCTGCACCCTTGATTCTGGTGGTAAGCTTTTAAATATTTTTTTTTGACTACATCCACACGTTGCCAATTCAAGTCTACAGAATATGTAAAGTCAGGAGTTCAAGGTTTCTGTTTACACAATGCTAAATAATTAATACAGGAAATGGCACAGAGTGAAAGCTTAGCAAATATTTGTTGAATTATTTAAATGCTTTCAAAATTTTCCTCTGCAAATCCAAATTGGCTGACAGTTTTAGAAGCAACCTCGTAAAACAACAAAAAGACACAATGAATGGGCCAAGGTTTAAGATTCAGGAAGACTGCTTCAATAGTAGGGATTGCATACTAAAACAACCTCGCAGCCCGTCACATTTCAATTACTTCTACATTTTCACTGTCAAGTAGTTAATAAGCAAAGTTCTAAAGACACTGATCATATATCAAATAGACATGACACGCTCTCCTACACCTCCCATAGAAACAGGTAATACAGCATGTTACACTGAACATAGGACATCAAAACCCTTTTCAATTCTCACATCATTAAATGAGAGAAATAAATCTGCCCACTAATGCTGATTTGCCCACTAATGCTGATCTGCCCACTAATGCCCACTAATGCCCACTAATGCTGATCTGCCCACTAATGCTGATCTGCTAAGTCCCACATGTCTGCAGTTAAAACTTACCAATGTTCATACCACAAAGCGAGCTCTAAAAAGTTAAAGATTCCACTAGCCTCAGAATTTGAAAATAATGGCCTCTTTCCTTATTAAGTCACCTAAAAAATCCAAATAGATGAAAATCCCAGTATAAAGGAATGTAGAAGGCTTCCACCCTTGTGTTGTTATTGCTATCAGCCCCTCCCCCCTTTGCATCAAGCTGAGATAAAAATAACAGTTCCCTGAAACAGCTGGGTTTCAACTCAATTTAAAAAGTTTCATTTAAATGGAGCCTCATTCATTAACTTTGAAATTAAGTTATATAAGCACTTGCAATCTCAATGTTCAAGTCCTCAAATATACATGAAAAAGTTATTATCTTATTCTTCTGCAGTGTTTAAAAATTAATAATGCAGAAAGTCCAATTCTTCACAGAGTCAGTGAACTGCATAGATTTTTTAAGTTTGGGTATCATTAATTTTAACCCCATTTGCACTTATAACCAATGTTCATATTCTATCAATATCATCATATTAAAACTCGTTGCATTATAAAACTAATTTTACAAACCGGTTTCTCATTGCTAGGCATACTCCAGGTAGGGTAATATTTTCATGTTAAGCCATTCAGAGAAGGAGTTTCTTCTAGCTGGATTCTTATTGAGAAGTTCCATTTTGCTTAGAGCATCAGTGTCGATCTCTGGAGCACTGACAGAACTTCTGCATTGTGTGTTTTGAGTTTAGCTAGTTTTTATAGTGTGCTTCTGCTTTTAGTTTCTGAGAATCACTGTTTCAGATCATCTTTTGGTAGTGAAGGGGACCCCGTGGGTCTTGGGGTCCTTGCCTGGCGCAGTGGAATTGGTCACAAGAAAGTGATTTAATAACTGATGGAGACAGTGACCTCGTGGTCTAAGATCTGCCTCCCCAAAGGATTGGGAAAACCAGGTTTATATGCATTATTTGGATCAAAGAGAACTGGGGAGGAACAAAGGAAAGTCAGGGAGGTGGCATTTATGGACTCTTTGAGGAGTGAGGAAAGTGAGAGAATATAATCAAAAGTTTAGAGGGGCAACTGACTTTCCTATTGGGGCAATCAGAACTAAGATGCAGGGATCCTTTGATCAAGGCCTGGAAGCCTGTTTATGGTTCAAGTTGACCGACCCGCCCTTTGTCAGAAAAGGTCTGTGCAGCTGGGAGAGGTTAAAGATAATAGTATAGTGTTATCATCTCTGCAGGAAACTAGGGAACTTCATTTCAGGCAGCTTTTACAAAGATTAACAGTGTTCCTATCATCAAAGCTGGGGATCGAGAGATCTAGTTGCAGGGGCTTTTTCAGTAGTCAGTTGAGGAACCATTGGCTTATATCTAAAATGCACACCAAATTGTCTATATGCTTACTGACTTGCAGGGACAGGTCCAAAAAATCCACTTTGTTGTGTGATGTGGTAGGTCCTCTTGGAGTTTACAGAAGTTACAAGTGAACTAATGGTTACACTACCGTGTGATCGGGGCTGCAATAAGGCAGGCTCTGTAGTTCTGATTTACTCCCCCTGGCAGTTAGGGAAAATGTCTTATTTTATTTTACATCCCTGGTATCTGGCACAGTTCCAAGCACACATCATGCACTTGGTAAATACGAATGAAGGAAAGAAAGAAGAGGAGAAGGGAAGGAGATGGTATATAAAAATGCTTTGAAAACTGTGGATTCCATGCATAAGTTTGAGTTCAAAGTTATCACTGTTTTCATTAGCACTCAAGAAAGCGCCTGATCGCCTCATCATGTGATGAGCTGCACCAGAGCATGTCCTCCTCCTCGCCTGATGCCCTCTGGGTAGGCCTGCTCCCCTGGTAGGGCCTGGCAATTCCTAAATGCATCTTCTCAAACAAAACAACAAACAAATGACAATAACAAAAAGCAATTGTTGCTAAGCTAAGTCTAGTTGACAGGGGAATAAAAACCTTTTCCATTCTGCAAAAAAAAAAGTCTTTCTTTTCTTTCAAATTTTATACTCATTCAAGCATCTCCTAAGAGTTGCAGATTCCCCAAAGAAAGGAGGAGCAGGCCAGGAGGCTATTAAGATAGAATGTCACAAAGGAAAAGAAACTACTCAAAATAACCACTGCATTCTTTGACTTCATATAGATTTATTTTATATTTTTTTTATATTCACAGTTCCCTTTCCTGTCTTGGAAAGTAACTTAAAATTACACTTAAAAATCAAAACTGTTATGTGAAAATCTGTCAAAATGTGTGTGTGTGTGTGTGTGTGTGTGTGTGTGTGTGTGTTTTAATTACAGTTCAGTTTTACTAAATACAATAACAAAACAATAATGAAACCACGGGCAGGCCAAAACTGGTTTGTGGCGGGGGATGTCCTCTGTTTCTGTAACTTTTTCCTGAAGTTGTTTTAAGTCCAGGTCATACAACCTGAGCAAGCACAGGAAACACTGACTCTTGTCCTTTAGATGACCTCTGAGACACCAGAACAGAGGTCACCTCCCTTGGAACCAAGATTACGAGGACAGGGAGACATCGGAAGCAAATCAAATGCGAGAGGACCTTTGCTAAAGAAGAACCAGCCTAAAATCCAGAGTTCTATAATTAACTAATTGGACTATTGGACTATGCCACGTCCAACTTGCCCACTTCTTCCCCCACTTCTCACCTCCCATTCCTATAAACTCTCCCTTAACTCTCAGATCGGGGAGACAGACTTGAGCCTGGCCTCCTCTCTCCATGCCAGTCGACCTTGCATTAAAGCAGGTTCTTTTCTCAAAATCCTGGTGTCACACACTGACTTCTGTGCACCTGTGCAGCTAGCCCCCATTCAGTAACAAATTACACTGCTGGCGTGTACAGAGAAGCTCAATATAAGGAATTGCCAGGGAGGCGTATATTCTCATTAAATGTGTGCGTGTGATATATCCCACCAGGATCAGATCATAAAAGAAATATCAGATTTAATTCCAGTTGTCATATTTTGAGAGAAACAATGAAATGGGGATATTCACAGAGAAGAATGTGAAAAGTCAATGGGTGTTGTTACATAAGGACATTTGAAGAAAGCAGTGTTATTTAAGTTGGATCCTAAAGAACCCTAGAAGAAAAGAAATAGTTATTTCTTTAAATATTTGATGTTATTTCCTATAATAGATGAAAGGGGCATATTTTGCATGTCTCAATGACAAAACCAGGAACAGCGTACTCAACATAAAAACTGATTATCATGTGGCATGCTCAGTCCCAACCACTTGGGAGAGAAATTCAAGAATTTGTTTTGGGAAAGGTAATTTAGACATGCCTAGTAGACACCCAAGTGGAGACATCAATTAGATAACTGAGGTTCTGAAAATAAGGCAGAGTTTGAGGTGCAATTCTGAATATTCAAAAATTTAGGCTTGCGTGAATTTACTTTGGAAATAAGATTGAAGAAAAGAGTTCCAAGGACTGAACCCTCAGCTAATCTAACATTTAGACATCCAAAAGACAAAATGAATCCAAAAAAAAGACAGAAAAGTGGCTTAGTTGGGGTTTCCCCAGAAGCAGAGCTGAGGCAAGAGTTTGAATACAAGTAGTTTACTTAGGAGGGGATCCCAGGGAACACTGGCAGGGGAGTCAGAACAAGAGACTTGTGGGTCAAATGGCTCCAATGGCCAAAAAAAAGCCCTATGTTGCCAATCGAAAGTTGTCTAGCGCACACTGAACTGATAACACCTGCAGGAGTATGGGCAAAGCAGCAGCCTCCATCACAAGACGGAATGGTCCAAAAGATGGGGAGAAAACAAAGAAAGGGCAATAGCCTGGAAGCCAAGGAAATTATGAGTTAATAACGTAAGATAGATTCTTGCATTGTGTTTGATATTAGGGACATGCCCTTTAATTGTCCTTTCAACAATAATATTCTATTATATTAACTAGTAGAAAAATCAAAAACTCTTGGCATTGAGTCCCAAAAGTAACATTCTTCTTCTACTACCTTTAAAGAGAGTTCTACATAATAGGAGATAAGTGGCTTATAAAGACAAATTGAGCAATAAATTAAATTAAAGGAGAGGTGCCAACAGCAAGAACATTATTTATAAGCTTTGAGACAGGAAGAACCCTTATTTTCAGAGGCCATCACAGAGGGCATATTGTTTGTACAAAAGATATTAGTTGACCGATCATCAGTAGTGTTTACCACTGAGTACATTACACATTTTATAAAATCATGGGAAAATGCATACTGGTTTCTGTATCCAGCTTTCTACTTCACTAGAATGTAATAACTTCACAAATAAAAGTCTCCAATTTGAAAGTCCCAAAGTCTCCAATCATGTTCATGTTCACATTCATGTTTCCTTATTCATTTAACATGCTTCTTTTAAAAGTATTTTCTTAATTATCTGAAAAAAAAAAAAAAATGTGGCTATTTGTTAGGGGTTAAGTGGTGTCCCCCAAAAGAGAAGTGTTCAAGCCCTAAACCAAGGTACATGAATGTGATCTTATTTGGAAACAGAATCTTGTAAGACATGATTAGTTAAGATGGGATCAGACTGGATTAAGGTGGGCCCTAATCCAATGACTGGTGTCATTAGAAGAGTGAATGTGACACACACACAGCGGGAGAACGCTGTGTGACATCTGAGGCTGAGAGTGGAGCTATGCTGTCACAAGCCAAGGAATGCCAACAATTGCCAGCAAAGCTCCAGAAGCTAGGAAGAGGCAAGGAAGGGTTTGCCCCCAGGTTGCAGGGGTAATATGGCCCTGCTCACTTGATTGCCTGATTCCAGCCTCCAGAACTATGAGACAATCAATTTCTATTTTAAGCTACCCAGTTCAGGGTACTTTGTTATGGCAGCCTTCGTAAACTAAGACATGGTGTTCTTTTTAATTGTGTGTGCAAAAGGATCAGAAAGAGAAGATTTATCAGCAGAAAAATCAATAAGTAAGGGGGATGTGTTCTTCAGTTCACCTTCACGAGAAAGGTAACTTTTTTGTGACTTTACCATCCAGAAAAAGACAGCAAGGAAATCCACAAAGAATTATACAGACAGCTGTGTAAATAATGGCATTTGGCATGACGAGCAGCAAGCATATGCTAAAGCACTCTTTTTAAGCAAATCATTAAAAAGATACTCAGCCTCTGATAGCTGCTGTTCTGTGTTGAGCACACACTACTTCAAAATAATTCTATACAGCCTGGGGAGGCCTCGATTGAAACTTGGGCCTGGACATTAATTCTGAGGATATTTATCAGGAAAAATAATCATGGCTGACGTTCTGTGGGATTGGCAAGCCTTCCTCAGTTGTTTGCCTTTAAGAACCATTTAAAGGACGAAGGGGAAAAGGGAAATTGAAAAGTAAATTAAACGTCAGAAGTGAAGGGCTGTCACCCCAGAGTTAATTATGTCATTACTGAAAGTTAAATACCAGGTAATTATGGATAAGAAGATGTGGGCGAGATTCACTCCATGATTACAGAAACATATAACCAGAATTCTCAGAGCTAAGAATTTAACTTCACATGCAGATTTTGTCAACTACTCATACTTTATGCACAGTCTATCCTTACTTGCCCATCAAATCTAAGTAGTTAGAAATTCCTTGAGTTATAAGTATGCATTCAAGTCAAAATAAACCAAATCCCAATCTATTTTATTTTTCCCTAAGCTTTGCTTGATTTTAGTCTTCTAAATTGGAAGTGGCCCAGTGTGTTGGTGGTGCATATGCTATCTTGCAAAATGGTTCCCTCTGCAGGCAAAAACTTTGATGTTGAACGCAGATAATAATTCTACCACAGTTTCCACAGGGGTCATTCAACAATGCACAGCACACAGACTCATCCCTCAACTTCACTCCGCCATCCCTATTCCAATATACATCACTGGAATGATGACATCCAGGACCATATTTCATCAGCACATGTCTTTCTCCTGATGTATTGTGTTTCATACCATCGCTTTTACAGCAGCACAGAATTCCTGGTGAGTGAAAACTCATAAATAATACTACAATTAAAAATAAAAGATTACTCAGAAGGTAGCCAGTGTGTTTAGATGTGACTTTTAAATGGCAGATGCGTGGCACTTTTCAAATCTCAGAAAGACCTATTATGTGTGCTGAGAGGGACCTGGGGAGATGCTGGTTTTTCACACTTCCTACACTTCCTTGTTCCTTTCACTGATAAACACACACTTAGAGAGACAAACTTACACCCAGATTTTAGGGGTACTGAAGACGGACATGAGAGTCTGTTCAACCTTTATTTTCCAAGATTGTAAATACATCTCTCAAGTTGTTAGCATTTGCAAGTGACAAAAGTAGTATGTGTACTGATTTTCTTCTTCTTTTTTTAATTGTCCTTTCTCATCCCTCTATCTTCCTCTTTTCTCCCCTGGCCAGTCATGTGGACAAGAATAAATTAAAGCTTAGGGAATAGTGTGGGGGAAGTTAGGGACAATGTTTCTTTCTCAGGCCAGTCTCATACCACTACTCCAAACCCAACTGAAGAGACTGCTGAAACAGTCTGGGCACTTTGGTAAAATAAACTATCTTGTATCTCCCTGATGTCCAGTAACTTGAGCATCTTTGCAGATGTTTATGAGCCATGTATGTTTATTTTACTGTGAACTTCCAGCTCATATACTTACCTAAATTGTCCACTGAGTCATATTTTTATTGATTTATAAATACTTTTTTATATTAAGAAAATTTGCCTCTTCTATTATATGTGAAAATTTCCTCATTTATGGTGGGTCTTTTGACATTGTTTATGATATTATTTTGCTGAACAAAAGTTTTAAATTTTTAATTAGTCACATGTATCAGTCATTTCCTACATTGCTTCTGTCTTGCCAACTCCACTGTCAGAAAAAAGATCACCACTTTTTCTTACAGAACTTTTCTTGTTGTATTTTTATTATTTTTTGGACTTCAACGGCACAGAATTAGATTTACCATAATCCTTACTTCATGATACATTTTCATTCCAATGTATAGATGACTTTTAGTTATTTTAATAGTGTAAAACATTAACACAACTCCAAATCAAAGCTAATATATTCACAACAAATTACAATTTTCACATGGTTCCTCCATATCACATCATCCTAAACCCTCCCCTAGAAGTAATAATTATACTAAATTCTATGTTCACCATCCTCTTGCTTTCCTTTTAAAATTATTGTAAATATTTGTTTCATTTATATTTATAACTAAAAAGCATGTGTGTGTTTATAGGGGTGTGTGTGTATTCATACATGTCTGTGTGTGTGTGTGTGTGTGTGTGTGTGTGTGTGTGTGTGATTTTAGCTATTTTAAACTTTATGGAAAAATGTTGTGCTGTGTATCAGAAGTTCCTTTTTAAATTAAATTACATACCTAAGCTTCAACAAAAATTATATTGCGAACATGGATCTATCTTGTTGCCTGACACCATGGTTTAGTAATGTTGACTGCTGTATAATATTCCACTGTGGGCACAACCACAATTTATTCACCTATTTTCTAGGGAGTAGCATTTCATTTGTTTCCAGATTTTTGCTACTGTAAACAATGCTTTCCTCTATAAAAATGCTTTTAATGCTTTAATTTATCTCCTCTTGTATGTGTGCAAGATTATCTCTTGGGGATAATACCTTGGAGTGGAACTGCTAGATCATAGGGTTTGCAGAAGTTCAAATTTAGGAGAAAATGCCAACCTCTTTTCACAGATAGTTGCACAAATTTACACTGCCATTAGCAATGTATAACTCTTCCTGTGGACCTGAATGTACATCCTCTCCAACACCTGGTTTTGCAGACTCTATTTTGTGCCAGTGAAATAGGTACAATATGGTATGTTAAAACATTTCACAATTTTATCAGCCATTTAAATATGATCTACTTTTGTAAAGAGGCTGTTCAAATTACTTGCCCATTTTTTCTTTGGATTTGTTTGGAAGAGTTCTTAATATATTTGGGATAGGAGTGCTTTATCTTTTATATATATATATATATAAACAAATATCCTCCCCATCCTCAGTTTGCTTTGGCACTCTCTTAAGGATATCTTTAAATAAGCAAAATTTTCGCATTTTAATGTAGTCATATTTAGCAATCCTTCACTTTATGATTAGTGATTTTTCCCTCCTATTTAGGACATCTTTCTTACTCCAAGGTCATGAAGACATTCCCTTAAATTATATAGCATACTTGTTAAATAACTCTTGGGCTACAAAGAAATTTTAAAGTAGAAATTTTAAAAATATCTGAAGCCTGCCATAAGAGCTTCTAGGATGGCAGAATAGGAAAGACAGAGCAGGATTCTCCTCCATCAAAAACACTAAATAAAGGACAGAACATACTCCAGAACAGGTGCTCCAGGGTCCCACTGCCTGAGCAAGGACTTCTACACCCATAGTGAGTGCCTACCTGGAGAAACCGAGAGGCTGTGTCCAAGAGAGTTGAGTGTCCAACCCAGAATGCCACTGAGTCAGCTGATGGCACCAAGGGAAGTAGCCTTCCACACCCTGGGCACCCTCCAAAGTACTAGTCTCAGGGGATAAGTCCTCACATGCCAGGGACTGGTGGTTTGAGTGGGCAGATGACCACAGAAGGGGGTGGTTTTCCACGCCCAGTGAAGCCATCTTCACAGTAGCTTGGGAGATGGCCTTTCATGGCACCAGGGCCAAGGCTTTGTAGTTGCTTGGGAGATAACTTTTTACAGCCCAGCAGTGGGGAGTTTCCTTCAGGGAATTCGGGATTTGGTGGGCTTGTGTCGGCATATACTCTTCCCCCAGAGGCCCACAGTGCATACAGCATAAAGGCAGGGGTGCCACATGGAAGGGCTAGGAGCCCTCCCCCAAATTCACAGACTCATGGGCACATGGCAGAGAGGGATAGCGGGACATTTGAACTGGAAGGTGAGACAAGAGCTCTGCAGTCACAGAATACTCCATCTGCAGAGCCGGAAAAGGCCAGGACCACTGGGTCCTGGAGCAGTCTCCCTGCCAAACTGCACAATGCATGCCCCCCACCCACAGGGCTGGCATACCCCAGTGCACACAGAAAACTGATGCACTGACTGGACCTCCATATGGTTTGGATTCCCACTTAGTACATAAACGAAGTTGAGGAGAACTGGTTTAAGGGTAAAAGGTGACTCAGGAACACAATCTGATGGTAGGTCAGGAAAGTACACTCCACAAAGTTGTAGCTCTGTCAAATTACAGAAAAATTTTCAAATAATCCTGCATACTGTAAAAGAGCCCTATCAAGATAAGCAAATGTCAGGAGGCCAAAAACAACAGAAATTACAAAGCATGTGAAGAAACCAGAAGATATGGATAACCTAAATGTCCAAATGAAAAACACAGAAGAGACACAGAACCTGAAGCACTTAAACAAAGAAGTACTCACAAACATTAATATTATGTCTCAGGATATAAAGGATAAGAAGAAGACCCTAGAAGAGCATAAAGAAGAATTTGCAGGAATGAACAACAACAACAAAAATAGCAGATCTTATGGAAATAAGATACTGTTGATCAAATTAAAAATATTCTTGAGATACATAACACTAGATTTGAAGAGGCAGAGGACCCAATTAGAAAACTCGAAGATAAGATGATGGAAAGCGAAAGCACAAAAGAACGAATGGTGAAAATTTTGAAAAATTTGAAATGGATTTCAGTAAATGAAGGACAATATGAAGTGCACAAATATAAGAATTATCAGTGTCCCAGAAGGGGAAGAGAAGAGTAAAGGGCTAGGAAGAATGTTCAAAGATATTGTTGGGGAAAATTTCCCAACCCTTCTAAATGACATAAATATGCAAATCAAAGCTGCCTGACAAACTCCAAACAGAATAAATCCAAATAAATCCACTCTGAGACATATCCTGATCAGATTGCCAAATGCTGAAGAGAAGGAGAAATTTCTGAAAGCAGCAAGAGAGAAGCAATTCACCACATGAGGGAAACAATATAAGGTTGAGGACTGACTATTCAATGGGCACCATGGAGGTGAGAAGGCAGTGGCATGATATATTTTTCTCTACCCAGCAAAGCTCTCCTTCAAAACTGAGGGAGAGCTTAAAATTTTCACAGACAAACAAATGCTGAGAGAATTTGTTAACAAGAGACTTGCTCTACAAGAACTACTAAGGGAAGTTCTATCAGCTGATATAAAAAGGAAGGAGAGAGAGGTCTGGAGAAGGGCACAGAACTGAAGAGTCTTAGTAAGAGTACCTTAAAGGAAATAAAGGGAGAGGGGGGAAAAATAGACCTTACAAATAAAAACCAAAGGATAAGGTGGCTGATCCAATAACAGCTGTCACAGTATTAACTTTGAATGTAAATAGATTAAACTCCCCAATTAAAATATACAGATTGGCAGAATGGATTAAAAAATATGAACCATCAATTTATGGTTTATAAAAGACTCATCTTAGACATAGTGACACAAAGAAACTGATGATTAAAGGATGGAAAAAAATATTCCATACAAGCTAGAGCCAAAAGAAAGCAGGAGTAGCAATATTAAATTTATATAATACTGACTTTAAATCCAAGGATGTTATAAGAGACAGAGAAGGACACTATATACTAACAAAAGGAACAGTTCATCAAGAAGAAATAACAATCATAAACTTTATGCACCCAATCAAGGCACTCCAAAGTATATGAGACAAACATTGGCAAAACTGAAAGAAGCAATAGATGTTCCCACAATAATTGTGGAAGACTTCAATACAACAGTCTCTCCTACAGATAGATCATTTAGACAGAAGACCAGTAAGGAAATTGAGAAGTTAAACAATGTGATAAAGAAATTAGACTTAAAGGATATATGAATATTTCATCCCAAATTACCAGGATATACAGTCTTCTCTAGCGCTCATTGAACTTTCTCCAGGATTGATCATATGCTGGGGCATAAAACAAGCCTCAATAAATTTTAGAAGATTAAAATTATTCAAAACACACTCTCTGACCATAATGGAATACAACTAGAAGTTAATAACTGTCAAAGAACCAGAATACTCACAAGCATCTGGAGGTTAAATAACACACTCCTAAACAATCAGTGGGTCAAAGAAGAAATTGCAAGAGAAATTGCTAAATATCTAGAGATGAATGAAAACAAGAACACAAGATATCAAAATTTATGGGATGCAGCAAAGGTGGTATTGAGAGGGAAATTTATAGCTCTAAATGCATACATTAAAAAGGAAGAAAGAGCTAAAATCGAAGAACTAATGAAGCAACTGAAGAAGCTAGAAAATGAACAGCAAACTAATCCTAAACCAAGTAAAAGAAAAGAAATAACAAGGATTAAAGCAGAAATCAATGACACATAGAACAAAAAAACAATATAGGGAATAAATAACAACAAAAGTTGGTTTTTTGAGAAGATCAACAAGATTGAAAAACCTTTAGCTAGATTGACAAAGTCAAAAAGAGAGAAAACCTAAATAAACAAAATAATGAATGAGAGGGAGGAAATTACTATGGATCCCGAAGAAATCAAAAATATTATAAGAGAATACTATGAACAGCTCTATGCCAATAAACTAGATACTTTAGAGGAAATGGATAAGTTCCTGGAACCACACAACCTAGATTGAATAAAGAAGAAATAGAAGAACTCAACAAACCAATTACAAGTAAAGAGATCCAATCAGTTATCAAAAAGTTTCCCACAAATAAAACCCCAGGCTCAGATGGCTTCACAGGGGAATTCCACTAAACTTTCCAGAAAGAACTGACACCAATCTTAAACACTTTCAAAAAATTGAAGAAAATGGGACACTACTTAACCCATTTTATGAAGCCAACATCACACTAACACCCAAACCAGATAAAGATGCTACAAGAAAGGAAAACTACAGGCCAATCTCCCTAATGAATGTAGATGCAAACATTTTTAAAAAAATACTTGCAAATCAAATTCAAAGACATATTTAAAAAAGCATACACCCTGACCAAGTGCGGTTTATTCCAGGCACGCAAGGATGGTTCAACATAAGAAAATCAATTAATGTAATAAAACACATTAACAAATTAGAAGGGAAAAAATCAAATGATCATCTCTATAAATGCTGAAAAAGCATTTGACAAAATTCATCATCCTTTTTTGGTAAAAATACTTAAAAAGTAGAATTGAAGGACACTTCCTCAATATGATAAAGGGCATATACAAGAAACCCACAGCCAGCATAGTACTCAATGGTGAGAGACTGAAAGTTTTCCCTCTAAGATCACGAATGAGATAAGGATTCCTATTGTCACATTATTCAACACTGTGTTAGAAGTTCTAGCCAGAGCAATTCAGCAAGAAGAAGAAATAAATGGCATCCCACTTGGAAAGGAAGAAGTAAAACTCTCTTTATTTGCAGATGATATGATCTTATACTTGGAAACCCCTGAGAAATCGACCCTACACCTACTTGAGCTAATAAACAAATTCAGCAAAGTGGCAGGATGTAAGATTAATGTACATACATCAGTAATGATTCTACACAGTAGAAATGACATAGCTGAAGAGACACTCAAGAAAAAAGATTCCATTCTCAACAGCTAAAAAAATAAAATACCTGGGAATAAACTTAACCAAGGACATAAACGACCTCTATACAGAGAATTATATAACTCTACTAAAAAAAATAGAAGGCTACCCAAAGAGATGGAGAGATATTCTGTGTTCATGGATAGGAAAGCTAAACTTAGTTAAGAGGTCAATTCTACCCAAACTGATCTACAGACTTAATGTAATTCCCATCAAAATTCCAAAAATCTACTTTGCAGACCTGAGAAAGCTAGTCATCAAATTTATTTGGAAGAGAAAGATGCCTCGAATTGATGAAAATATTCTAAAAAAGAAAAACAAAGTGTCTACCTGATTTTGACGCTTACTATAAAGCCACAGTAGTCAAAACAGCATGGTATTGGCACAAAGATAGACATATCAATCAATGGAATCAAATTGAGAATTCGGAAATAGACCCCCAGATCCATGGTCGACCGATTTTTGATAATCCATTGAATTGGGACAGAATAGCCTCTTCAATAAATGGGGCTGGGAGAATTGGATATCTATATCTCAAAGAATGAAAGAGGACTTCTACCTCACACCCTATACAAAAATTAATTCAGCATGGATCAAAGATCTCAATAAAAGAGACTCCACCATAAAATTCTTAGAAGATAATATAGGCAAACATCTTTAAGACCAAGTATTAGGAAGTCGCTTCTTAGACCTTATACCTAAAGCACAAGCAATGAAAGAAAAAATAGATAAATGGGAACTCCTCACAATTAAAAGCTTCTGTATCTCAAAGGATTTGTCAAAAAGGTATAGACAGCCAAATCAATGGGAGAAAATAGTTGGAAACTATCTGTCTGATAAGAGACAGATATCTTGTATACATAAAGAAACCTTACAACTCAATGACATTAGTACAACTAGCCCAATTATAAATTGGACAAAAGATATGAAAAGACATTTCTCCGCAGAAGAAATACAAATGGCTAAAAAACACATGAAAAAATGTTCATCTTCGCTAATTATTAGGGAAATGCAAATCAAGACCACAATAAGCTATCATCTCACACCAATAAGAATGGCTGCTATTAAACCAACAGGAAAGTACAAATGCTGGAGAGGATGTGGAGAAATTGGAACTCTTATTCATTGCTGGTGGGACTACATAATGGTTCAGCCACTCTGGAAGACAGTTTGGTAGTTCCAAGAAAACTAGGTATTGATTTACCCTACAATCCAGCAATTTCACTTCTTGGTATTTACCCAGAAGACCTGAAAGCAGTAACACAAACAGATATTTGCACACCAATGTTCACAGCAGCATTTTTCACAATTGCCAAGTGATGGAAGTAACCTAAATGTCCTACATCAGATGAGTGGATAAACTTTGGTACATACATATGATGGAATATTATACAGCACTGAGAAAGACCGAGGTCATGAAACATATGACAACATAGAAGAACCTTGAGGACATAATGCTGAGTGAAATAACTCAGATACAAAGGAGAAATACTGTATGATACCACTAATGTGAACTCTGTGAAAAACGTAAAACAAGTGTCTAATAATGTAGAATATAGGGGACCTAGAGAAAGACAGCAACTAGTGAAGGGGGGATGATAATCTACTAAGAACAGATAAGATATTGAGGGTAATCTCAATGATATGGGAATGCTCAGGAATGACTCTAGTTCATTAATTTTCTTAGGGTATGGTAGGAGTATATTGGAAGCAATGCAGTTATTTTTAGGCTATGTGTTTTTCTTATTCCTTTGGTTTTGTTTGAAATTTTTTTTTTTTTTTTTTTTTTTGATAAATAAAGTTTTAAAAAAAATATCTGGAGAGAAAACTAAAATTTATCAGGCATACCCATAGACCAGCGATTAAACACAAAGAGTAGAAAGAAATCAACAAAAGAGTAATATGTAATATATCAGAGTTATTACACATGAACTTTAAAATAACTGTGATTAAAATGTTCATGAACATTAATGAAGATTTGGATAATTTCACCAGAGAAATCAAATGGAAATTCTAAAAACTCCAATAATTTTTATTGAATTCCTGTTCTATATGAAAAATTACAAAGATTGTGCAGGTCTTTATAAATTTCTTTCCAAATATTTTTAAAATTCAGAAATGGGTTTGATATAGATAAGATGAGGTACTCAAACCCTCCCTCTGCATACAGCTATAAAACCTGGACAGAATACATGGGCAGCTCTTTGAGGTTCTGAAAACTAAATAGTAGCAGGAAAACTGGTGAAGAAGGCCAGAATTTGAAATACTACCAAACAGGCAGAAAGTTTACCATAAATTTTCCCCTACTGTCCCTCAGCCTGAACTCAACATACCAGAAGTGGGGACCAGGGACAGACAAACTCCAGGAGAAACCCTCTGAATCTGAATCTAATTATATCTAGAGATTTAAAAAAAAAAAAAAAAAAAAAAAAAAGGATAAAAAGACATGGTAAAGATGAAATCAGCCAAAACCAAAATGTGAGAAATTGACCAGATTTCTTCAACAAATAAATGGGATGCAAAATGGGGGAGAGGGAACTGTTATCAATTAAGAGACTCAGATGGCATATCTACGTGTGGATCGTATTTGGATCCTGATTTGAACAAACCACACTAAAGAGTTTTTGAAGATAATCTAAGAAGTTTAATACGGAACGGACATTAGATGTTATTAAAGAATTAGCATTAATTCTGTGTGGTATAATGGTTTTATTTTTTAAAAAAGAGTACACATACTTTAGAGAAACACATGGATTCATTTATAGATGAAATAATATATCTAGAATTTGCTTTAACATACTTCATTGGGAAAAACATAGAGACAAATGAAAAAATATGACAAAATGTTGGTAAATATTGAGACAAGGTAATGGGTATCTGAGATTCTATTATTACACTTGTACTTTTTTCTTTTTTTTACTGTAAAAAAAAAAAGCCCTGTGCAGCTAGATAACCCATGTAGATGATATCCTTTATCACTTTAACATGTCCTTTTTAAATTTATGAAATGAGAATGAATTCAAGTTTGCCTGCTTCCATTGGGAATATTTGTCAATATGTTTGTTCATTAATTCACATTCAAATTTTCTGAGTCATTTCAAGTGTATTCTTTGTAGACAGTATGTCGTTTTTTACTCACATCAGGGAGTCTTTATGTCTCAACAAGTAAACGTGTAATTCCTATTTTTTTATATTATAATGAGGGAAATCATCCTCCCCCTCAAATTAAAAAGAAAAATTACTTGAAAAGCTTTTTTTCAATTGTTTGGTATTTAGGATTAAGGGGGTTACCTAGTTTCAATGAGGACGGTGTTTTGTTTTGGTTTTTCTCTAATGGTCATTACTTTGGCATGCAGTAAAAATCATACCTTTACTTGCTGCCTTCAACCAGATGAACTTATTTAACAAAGACTTACTGAGCACTTGCTGTGCAAATCCCTAGCCAGGCGCTGGAGGTGCCACAGTGAGCAAGGCAAATATGACCCCTCTGCTTGTGAGAAACAGACATCAAAGACATCACAATGTATGCAACCCTATAATTATGAGGGTTGATAACTGTCACGATGGAAAACTACAGGAATCTAACTTAGTGTGGGTTGTGATGAAAGGCTTTCCTCAGGACAAGACATTTAAGCTGAGTCCTGAGGGTAAGAAGGAGTTAGTCAGGTACACAGGCAGGGAAGGAGGTTCAGAGAAAGGCAAAAACTTGCCAAGTTCCTGAGGCAGGAAGCAGCCTGGGGTACTGGAAGAACAGAGAAAAGGCCAGCTTGGTGGTCAATAGAATCGTGGTATAAGATGAGTATGAAGCAGCAGGCAGGGGGCAGAACAGGTAAAACATTACTGGTCGTTTTAAAAAGCTTGGACCTCATCCTAAGAAACATAAGAAGTGGGGCTAAGAGGTATACTTTAAAAGTCATCCTGTCTTGTGTGTGGAGAAGTGTTAAGGAAAGTAGATAGGTATCTGAACACCAGCGAGGGAGGTATTGGAGTAGCACATGTGATAGCAAAGAGCATCTCCAATTACAGTGGAGGCAAAGGAGAGAAACAGAATGTGCATTTGAGATTGTTTGGAGGTAATATGTCATCACTCTTCATGCCTCAAATCTTACCTGCCAGCAATAATAAGCTACTAGGTATTTCTCACAGAACACACTGCTTCACACATGCCACCATGACCACACTGCTCTAAGTGGTGAAGATTTAGTCCAGCGAAGACCGAGCTCCAGGATCATTTCCTACCACAAGTGGAAAAAAAAAAAAAAAAAAAGACCATCCTTCTTTACATCTCACTCTGTCTCATGCATATTTTGTCATAGTACCTGCGCTGGAGAAAGACATAGATATTTATGTATGTTTCTTTCCCTTATCTGTATGTTTCTAGTATTTCTTCTCCCAGCTCCTAGCAATATGTCTAGCACATACCAATAACTCAATGTGAAGATTACGTACAATGACTTATAGTTCACTTACAATATTAATCTCCAAAATTTTCCTGTCTAATAAAAAGAATTCTGCAAAAGAATCCCATGAAATTCCTTCTCTAAGTATCCTATGGCATGCAGATAGAGAGAATCTTCTCATATTCCCTGCTACACCTTCCCCTTCAACCCACTACTCTGAAAGGAGGAGAGGGAATACACCCTAGAAGTACCATGTTTCAATGGACACCAGGGGCAATACCAATCTTAGGTGCTGGATTGAGGAGTAATCAGGATCTTCTCTCCAGCCTTGGTAACTCTCAACAACACACCAGCAGGGACTTTGGTTCTACTTTTCCTGGAAGGAAGGTCCACAGAGGAGTAATACCAGCTCTGCCCCTGGTCTCAGCTCTTTCGACAACCAGCCCTGCCCTTGCTCTAGTCACCTTCCCTCGTAAAAGTTAGCCACAGCCTAGTGTCTCTGGAGACCACCTAAGACCACCCTCAACCCTCTTATTACCAATCTGCTCTTACCCAGAAGTATATTCTTGTCTCTTCCACCTTAGAGTCCATCTCCTTAACCTAGAGATTTAGGTGTGTGCCCTGTCCCCCTCATGTTCAAACTTTTGCCTTCCTTATCAAATCCAGACTTGGATTTTCCCGAGTCATTCATACCCTCAGTTGTCTTGAGTCGATGCTCTCACTTTAAGTTCAACCTTACAAAACCAAAAATCCTAATACTTGATGTCCCTGGATTTAACACTTGCAAAATTTAGCTTCCTCCAAAGACCCCATCCTTACGATAATATGATCCAGAGAAATATTCAGGATAGACTGAGGCTGGAGAGATAAGATTCAGGAATTCCAGCTGGAGTGCCTGTTGTCTTGCTCTCCTCTCAGAGTTCATTAATTGAAACTGGATCATATAACTAAGTTACTATTCCTCTCTTTGACCAAGTGTGGTTTGGATCAGTTTTTTTTCCTCTAGAATAAAACTAAATTGGAATAATGCAGATTTTACTTTGTGGGAGTCTGTTTCAAGCTAACAGGAAAAGCTGACAAGAGGTTAACTTTAAATATTTGACAGCTCAGAATTTTATGAAAGCCTGATGGGAGGTATTTCCCTTTCCCCATGGACATAACCTGAAACAGAGTCAAGAAGATTGATGAGCCTGCAGGTATGACAAGGGGACTGAGCTGAAACTGTCACTGTGAATGTCATTAAAGAGATTAAGTGCATGTGAATGCCATTTCACCAGGCAGCAAAGATGCTCCCCCATGTAAGTCATGGCCACATCCAACAGCCATCACCACCACAAAACAAAAACAATCAATACAGAAATGGCAGGTTTTAAGGACATCATCCCTGAAGGGAGAAGAAGACAAAAGTCAAGGCCTAGTTGTTGGGGATTGAATCATGCACCCCACAAAAGACATGTTCAAATATAAATCCACATTCTTGTGAGTGTAAGCCCATTTGTAAACAGGACCTTTTGAAGATGTTATTGGTTAAGGTGCAGACAAATTGAATCAGGGTGGGACTTATTCCATATGACTGGGGGCTTTATAAAGAGAGAAAATTCAGACAGACACAGTCAGTCAGTAGAAGCAGAAATCAGAAGACTGAAGGTCAAAGTCAGCTGAAACCAGAAGAGCAGACACAAGGAGAAAGCAGGAGATCACTTTCTGACAGATGACTGCTGGAATGCTACAGGGTTTGGAGAAAGGAATGCTTGCCAATACCACGATGTAGGACTTTTAGCCTCCTGAACTGCGAGCTAATAAATTCCCATTGCTCAAGCAAAACCAGTATATGGTGTCTGTCACAGCAGACTTGGCAAACTAAGATATCCAGCCAACAAGAATGCTTTAAAATATACTGACAACTTTCCATATCTCTTTTGTGGCTTACACATGATTCTATGACATATGCAAGATTCATACTATTACTACTACTTGGACTACAGGATAGAATGGAACAGAGAGGCTGAATGTAGCAGAGCTGGAGAAGCACAGGCAGAATATTTAAAACTGAGATTCCAGAAGTGCTAAGCTCTAACTACTTCAAGAAGACTTTACCATAGACAGATGAGAAAAGAAATGTGGATTCTTTTCCCTGAACGTTTCCCTAAATTTATCCAGCATAATTTCCCTTCTTCAAGCAGAGCTTAAATTTCCTTTCAGTGGAGGTGGTTTTCTTCTAAGAAATAAGATGTTGTATATATGTCCTACTTGCTTTGGGGGAGCTCAAAGGAAGCACTAGGGCTACGCTATACAATATGGCAGCCACCAGGCAGGCATGGCCGTTGAGCAGTTGATATGTGGCTAGTCCAAACTGAAATGTGCTATAAATGAAAACCTCACACTGGGTTTCAAAGACTTCATATGAACAAAAAGAATGTGAAATATGTCATTAATAATATTAAATATTGAATACATGTTGAAATGTTAGTATTTTGGACATATCAGATCAAATAAAATATACTATCAAAGTTTTATCCATTTCTGTTACTTTTTAAACAAGGCTACTAGAAAATTTTAAATTACATATGTAGCTCACATTATATTTCTATCGGATAGTGCTAATGTATAAGATTCTTGGGGTGAATGAAGCTATGGGGCGAGTGTAAACCAAGAGGAAAAGAATCATGGAGAAGGTATTGTTGTCCTGATCTGCACACCCAAGTGAGGGCTGAGGGGGGAAAATATCAGCTTCATCGAGCTACTCTCCGTGCCATCCATAGGATGACACTAGCCTGCAAACTGTTAGTGGCCTATGACAAGTGCAGAAATCCACAGTACATCTCTACAGACTATTACACAATTTGACAGCTTAATTCTGCATCTACTAAATCTAACATTTTTAAACAGGCTTGTGTTTTGTATGTTGTTGTTTTCTCATTTTTATTCATTTATTTTTATTGTAATTTATAAAAATACAGATCTGCAATGGATTGCAAATGATAAAAATAAAATCTGATCTTCACCACAGATATTCAAAAGCACTGGATATAAAACTGTTGTAGCCCTAATGTTTAGTTTTGATATCTGTGGGACCAGAGATTTGTGGGTTTCATATACACCTACCGAAAGTCAATGTTTAATGGAGAATAAAATGTATTCAATTTTCTTAGACCTACCTAAAGCAAGTTCTGTCTAAATCTCTTTAAATTTAAAGCCAGTTTTAATATAAAGCAAAGTAATGGGATAGCCCCTTAATTCTCTAGATATGTTCCATTTTCAATAAAATGAAGAAACTGGAGTAATTTATACCTAGCCAGTGTCAAAATTACACAATTTGGGGGGAGTCTAAGTTTAGATGAGGAGGTGGGTAGCAGTCTACCTTACAGTGGGTGCCACCCTGGTCTCTCATTACCCTATGGCTTGGAAACATGAAAAAAAAAATAGTAAATGCTATTTGATAAAAAAATGAGGACTTGGAAGTTAAGTATAATCCACTTTGACAGTTCATTAGTAAATAATTGTACACCCTGCTGAAGGATGAAAAAAAATCATGCTTGGAAGAGCTGAAGATTTTAGCTTCCCCCTCAAATAAGGAACATATTCAATTCAGACACATAAATTGTAATCGCTGCCTAAATGCTTCAGAAAGTCAGTCTATTCTCATGCCACCCAATTCTGCAGCAGCACAGTCAGAAATACCTCAAGAATTATCACAGCAGCACTTCAATCCTTGATTATATAAGCTGCTCCCAGAAACAGAGTCCAAGATAAAGAAACACCTACAACAGAATAATTGAGAATATTTTAAGATAAGGCTTTTTCTTATATT
Source organism: Choloepus didactylus (assembly GCF_015220235.1). Classification (NCBI taxonomy): domain Eukaryota; kingdom Metazoa; phylum Chordata; class Mammalia; order Pilosa; family Megalonychidae; genus Choloepus; species Choloepus didactylus. The sequence continues at coordinate 26,596,861 of NC_051322.1, read as the reverse complement.
TAATATCCTGAGATTGCTTTATACAATTTCCAGAAACTAGACCACAGATAGGACCTTCATAATTTCTCCCTTCTCATATTTTTAAATGTACTTACCGTTAGATATTATAGCCCATAATTTGAGTTTCCTACATTCCACTGACTTATTTAATTTGCAGAAGAATGTAGAGGAGCTTGCAGAGGCGCTTGAAAGGGCTGGGGAAAATAGAGAAGGGTATTCAAAAGAAGAGATGGGAGTAGTGTGCCCTAGACATCAGCTCTTAGGGAGCAGCACTTAGTGCTCACAGCACTTGGAGTAATGCTTGGCAACTAGGAAGCAATAAATATTGTGGACTGACTCTAGGTGGAAAAACATTAATTGAGCATATATGCCGACATAGGTTGAACATTTTATTCTTAAACACAATCCTGTGAAGGTAGGTGTTTTGTGATGAAGAGATTAAAATTCAGGTTTACTACCCTCCCCTCCATGTACACACATTATCCCACCCACAGGAAACAGCTCAGATGCACAGCCCTTCATGTTCTGCTTCTAGGTAAGTGGGTAAAAGTAAATCTCTGCTCTGAAAAGTAAAGGAAATCTCTTCAGTTGTCCAGCATTGCTATTTTGTGACCTTGGTTTTGCTCTATGAAAGAAATACAAGTTGAAGTGTGAAAAACTTACTCTATGTGCCTGAAGTCCTTTCTTGTTATCCAGATGTCCAAGTTGGTAATTTCATTTTCTCTTTGTTGACTTGCTCAGAAGACAAACACTGACCCATGTTACTGACTGCCAGAAGAACATACAGACTTTTCTTCCTAAAAAAAATATGAAGAACCTCTACCTAGGACTGCCTTTATGCATCTGAAGATCATGCTGCCTTCTGCATGAGGATGCTAGCAAGGTCCTGCCTTCCACAATGTAATGTTTCTACCTGATTGCTGATATTTAAGTCCTTTACAAAGAGGACAAGAAGGTACTTCCTTCCCAAATGATGGCTTTCTTCTACAATTAGAAGGTGGCAGTAGGTTTAAAGGCAACAAGCAACTGCATCAGAGTTTTGCCTCTTAATTACTGTGTGATTGTAACCAAAAATATTAGACTCCAGCCAGTAAAACCAAAACCACTTTAGGTATTTCAAGCAGAAAGATATTAAAGACAGGGAATTGGGTTACAGAATTACTAAAAGGGCTATAATAGTAGAAAGAAGGGGAGAAGAGAAGGAACCACTGTACAGAGATCAGGAACTATAGCAAGCTGAACACCACTGCTCAATCCCACACTCCCTTGTGCTGCCACTGTTGCTGCCAGAGCCCCCATGCCCAGCTCTATCGGTGGTGCCGCCCCCCCCCCCCCCACTTCATCACTGCTGAGGTACCCACACTTCTTACTGCCATCACTACCACTTCTGTGGGAATCTTCACCAGTCTACTGCCATCACTACTGCCAAAGCCAAAAGAATGCCTCTACCTTCCTTGTGCCTTCCAATCCCAACTTGAACCTAAATCAGAATCCTGCTGTCAAAAGAGTCTGGGAAATGTAATTTCTAGGCTTCCAGTCCCATCAGATGGGGTAGAGCTTAAAAGGGTGGGAATGATGCTGAGTACCAACATAAAACATCCATTACAACAAGTACATAATCTGTCGGAGCCACAGATTTTTCCTATATAAAATAAAAATCATGACCTCCTGCTGTATTCATTTTTATAAGTGCCTGCTATATGTTGAGCATCCAGGAACTGCAGATATAAACATTTTTTAAATGAAAGAGAGAGTCTCTGGTTTCACATGCTTTCATGGGAAAGATATTTAAGCAGACAATTATAATAACAGTTTAATTACAACTCTATGCACAAAATCATTTAATATCACATACAAAAAAGGATTATTTAACCCATTCTAGAAGAAATGGAAAGGATTTATAAAGGACACTTACTTGAATCTCAAACTATGAGTCGATTTAGCCAGGTAATTGGTAGCAGAAGTTTGGTTGGGATGAGGTTTGGGGAGTGGGGGGATTTATCATTTCCAGAAGAAATAAAAGCAAGTACAAGACAGCAGATGGGAGGGAAGGGGATCAGCACAGACTGTAGAGCATAGAGAATAAAACTCAAGCAAGGAAAAGTGAGAAAGGCAGAAGCAAGCTCAGCAAAGGCCTATTGCATCCTGTTAGAAAGTCCAGACACAAACCTATAGGAAGAGGGGAGTTACTGAAGGGTTTGAAGTACAGCTGAGGTGTGGTCCAATTTGTGCTATGGCTCATAGCTGTAAGAGGATGGGTTTGAGGGAGGTAAAGCACGAACAAAGAGGCCAGATAGATAACTTTCAATAGTCCTGGAGTGAGACAGTGAGAAGCTGAATAAGGATCAGTACCAGGAAAGGGTGAGTCCATCAGACCCACTCTGTGCCAGGTACCGAGGCAGCAATGGATGTGTAACATGGTGAAGCTCCTCACATCCCCCACTTTCCTTTGGGAGGAGAACTCTATGCATTTAGAAGAAACTCTTTGATAAGGAAACTGGAGTGAGGAGAGCCAGCTGCCACCCAAGGGTCATACTTGCTATAATGAGGAGTTCAACCAAGTACAGGGCTTTCATTTTGTGGCACAGGATATGCAAGTTTGGGGCAGGACTGCACTGCACGGCCAAGAGAGGACAGGCTGATTCGACCACCAGAGTCCTCATCCCTGTTTTTCTCCACTCGGTGATCACCCTCTCCTCTAAAGAAATATGAAGTAATTCAAATTAATTAAATACTGTTGGTATTTAATTAACATTCACTTATTATGAATATTCATACATTTCATTGAAGATGTATTAATGTGCTTGAGTGTGGTTCTGGACTGGACCCTCTTGGGTGTGTTAGGGAGTACATGGTATGTGTGTATAGGAATACATCATAGGAATACACACACACACACACACACACACACACACACCACATGATTGTTATTAAACCAGAAACTTTCCACATTCTGGAGCACTTCTGCTGTCGAGGGTTTCAGATAGGTGATCGTGGCCATGTACTCTGATACCTACTCCTGATTTCTGTTTTTGTGGTATCTTTCACATGAACCAGCCGAGTCCTGACAACTTAATCTCTGTCTCTAGGTGCAGTCTCTTTGCTCTATTTCTGCTGTCACTAATGTAGTCAACAATGGACAGAAACATGTGGGTATCCAGAGCAGGCTAATAATTTTGCATATATAAATAATGCATTTATATAACTTCATTTCAGGTCAGTCAGGTTTTGCCTCCAAATGAATTCAGGCCAAGTCAGGTTTCACTACCTTGTAAATGATGAAAAACTTCTCACTTTTCAAAGCATCTTCAGTTTCAGAACTGTTGTACCTTTATTTTACTAGGACAGAGATGAGAGTGTGGAATGCTGGGTGAATTAGGCAGGTTCACCCTCTTTGTTCCTCTCTGTTTCCCTCCAAAGGTGAGGGGGCTTCTTGACTATCAAGAACTGAACAGGAACACGGATGACCCTACCCCCACCCCCACCATATCTTCTGATCTCCATGGAGCCCATGAGCTCTGGGAAAAATCGCTTGACTTGGGCTATAATAAAGTATAAGATTTTATCAATTGTTGGTGACCTGAGTGTATCCCCTATAAGCTCATTTTTAAGAAAGAGATAATGAGGATCCTGAGAGACTATCACTATGAGACAGTAAGAAACTGCCCAAGTACACCAGACTGAGTAGACACTGAGCATACTGTGTACTGTGCCCTGGCACCTTGAGTCAGGGGAGGCAGGGGCTCCAAGCAAACAGGAAGACTCTACCTGACCTTCCTGAGCCAGACACTCTCCTCTCATGTCTCCTCACCAGACATCATCAACTCCAACAACAATAAAGCAAACAACCAAACTCATAATGACTTGATGATCCCAGCCAGAGAGGGAGAGGAACACAGGCATGAGTTTTCTGGGGAAGAATAGCAGCAATTCAGGGGGTGGCCCATGGAACTTAGTGATCTAAAGGAGACCACTGGTGACAGTAAAGTAGAAAGAAGGTGAAAATTATGAGCAACAGAGCAAGCACAATCAATGGAGAAATAGGGGACAAAGGTGATGGACAACAGAACACAGAGTCTGCAGGGCTCAACACCCCATCCCACAGTCTCCTACAGGGAAGAACTAGAATGAATAATATTAGGCTTAAAGCAAGTGGGGGATAGAGAGTTGCTATACATGTGACATCTCTGTACTCACAAGCCAGTCACATGGAACAAGCTACTTATAAATGACTCACAGGCTATCCTCAGGGTAACAATGTATGATGGTGAGACCAAATAAAGTCTAAAAGAAAGAGAGGTTTTAGAAGAAAGGTGGTTACTACATTTTGGGTGATACTGAGTTCACGTTCTCATATATTAAGCAAGTAGAGATGTCTAGTTACCTATTTGGTATACAAAGTTTTAAGTTGGTAGGAGAGGTTGTGACTGAAGATAGTGTTTTCATAGTGTAGGCAGAAGGCAAAACCAAAAGAATGTTAAATCACCTAACAAGAATAAGTCAATGGTAAGGTTAGTAGCTTGATGTTAGAGCCCCAAATAACACCAACATTTAAAGAATGAGTAGTGGAAGAGGAACCAACAGAAAAGACATAAATAATAGTCAAAGATAAGAAGAAGAACCAGGTTAGGTACAAACCCAAGAGAGAATAAAGATTTAATAAGATGACAACGGTCATCAATTGAGAGAAGGAATAAAATGTATCCATTGGATTTTCCAACCAGAAGGACCTGGATGAATCAGAGGGAGCAATTTCAATGGGGTGGTGGAGGCAGGAGCCAGACTTCCAGAAATTGTGGGGGGCGGGGGGAGATAAGTGGAAAGAGTAAGTATAGAATACTCTTTCAAGGAATTTGAAAAAGATCAAATGGGGTAATTTTTAGCAGTGTTTGGTAATTAATGGGGACTACTGTTAACACAATGGTTTCAAGTCACATAAAAGTGTAAGGCTTGATATCTGATTCTTCCCTGAGGGCATAATTATGTAGACACCTTTTGTCACTGCCCTCTCTGGGCCGTCCAGCTGTCCAGGCACTGGGATGGGAGGGGAGCAACAGGCACAGCCGGCTTAGTCCTGGTGGGTGCTTAGCCATGTACCAGATTGTGCAGACACAAACTGTTCCTCAGTAGTTGACAGTTTTAAAAACTTACTCTTATTCTCTACCCTGAAAGAAAATAGACTTAGTATATTTATCTTTAGACCAATTTATTTTTGGTTAAAACCCTCGACTTGTAATCAACCCAATGAGTACCTTTAAAGAGTTTTTAACCAATTTATATGATATCATGGCTGATGTCAAAGCACCCCAACTTTACTTTCATACCTATATCTCTAAAATCCTTGACTACAATCCAATTATCTCTTTTATTATTATTATTTTAATCATTGACTCTATGACATTTCAAAGATCCCTCTCATTTTCTCCTGATGGCAGAGACCCTTATGAAAACACCAGGCCAATTCCTTAGTTTTCCTTGTATCCTCTTTAACTACTTCCCCCACTTCCTCCCCACCCCAAGCAAGGATGTATGTGGCACAGAAACTCAAGCTGACCAGTTATTTGTCAGAAATTCTGATCTTCAGGTTGGTACAACACCTTCCAGAACAGGTTGTTATCATCTTTCCATTGCATCCAGTTAATCACACTGAAGTAAATGATTAGCAGCTATGGGGTGACCAAGACTTATTGACAGGAAGGTCTGCTTCCCAGTTGTCACGGTGTCCATCCCAATGCAGTCATTTTACCTTTGGGGAATACAAAGTGAAACAGAAGTCCTTTCCTTTTCCTGGCTTCCTTTTGGTGATCTCCAGCTGCCATTTCAAAGGAGGTGGTTGCTGCCTTCTTACTCCTACTACCAGAGTGGATGTGGGAAAGAGGTCTTGGTGCTGATTTATCGGGGCTCTCTGGCTTTTCATTTTCTATTTCTCTACAGCCAAAACTGCAGAGACTATTCTAGTCCTCAGAGGTAACTCCGATTTTTTTCATTGAAGCACTACTTCCCTATTCCTCTCAGGGATATGAAAATGCCCCCTGCCCTTTTAAGGCTTTGAATGAATTCATTGTCTCCTCAGGCCTAGATGCAGCATCTCTTAAAGAAACTTCATGCCAAGTGCTTGGGACATTTTGGTGAAATCTAGGCTTGGTAATACCCCAACAGAGCTCTGTTTTCCTCAGGGTGGGCCAGTAGCTGGGTGACCAGAGACCAAAAACAGACAGCACACACCCTCCTCACCGGGCATGTGCTGGCTCCAGCTCTGCTTCCACAGCCCCTTCTGGGTGGGCCCAAGCCTTCTGGATGACAGGGCAGGAAGAGCAATCGAAGCAGCAGGGCTCTGACCCCGAGCCAACTTATTCTAGTATCTAGGACAATTAGCTTTCACCAAATTCCAGTCTAAAGTTCCCCTCCAGACACCAGTGCTGTGGGCACGCAACTATATTATTTACAATCGACACTGGATTTGATTAAACCAGTGAGAGAAATTGCAGGTCTGCAGTAAAGCAAAGCAGAATTAATTTATACTTATATAAAATTATATGCATGTGCAAATTATTTAGCTTCCAAATTCATCTTTTGTTTGGGACACACGCAACCCCCAAATTCTTCCTCAGACCATTCCCCAAGGTGAAGCTATCATGTAGACCATGTGTTGCTCTGTCTCTGATTACAATATATTTAATTAGCTTGTAGGCTTTCCTTTTCATTCAATTATTATCATAAAGTTGGAAACACAATTGCCAGGGCAACCTGGATGGGAATATACACAATTCAGCCTTCATTAAAATCCTAACTTAGCTTTAAATGTAACTGCATTCTTGCTTCCTTCCCATCAATAAGAAGTAAAAAGGATGCTGATTTCTCCCTTTTGTCTGTCTCTCCTCAAAGTATTAGTGACCTCCATAAGTTTACTGGAATTTACTGGTCTCAGTATTTCCACTAACCTTAATTCCATTCCTTCCTCCAGAACCACAGATTTCCCTCTTGGATTCACATTCTGACTAAAACCAACCCCCAAGGGAAGGCAGCACCACAAAAGTCAGAAAAGGGGTACAGGAAGATTATGTTCCACCTACAGCAGCTTTATATTCAAGGTTTAGCTCACGTTACACTTCCTCCATGAAGTCCTTCTTAACCCTTCCAGAATCTTTTCCTCTTCTGAACCTACAACATTCTCATTCTGTGAATCTCAATGGCATCTGCCCGTGTCCCTTGTATTGTTAATTTATCATTTTATTTATATTGGCTTGTTGTCCAATTACATCATAACTTCTTCCCACCATTAATATCTCCGATAAACATTTACCAAGTACTAAGTATGTTCTTGGCACTGTAACATATGGGAGTGTTACAGACATGAAAAGGAAAAAAAAAATAGTCTTCAACAAATTCACAGGTTGGTAAACAAAGTAGTGGTTCATATACTGCTTTGTCTCAGGACATGAATGCTAAATCATGAAAATGATGATATCAATAAGAAAGAATAATATCTAAACTTCTCAAATGCATGAGATTCAAGTAATTTTTCATAAACTTCTCAATTCTTTATGGGAAACTTTCCTGAAGGAGTCGAAGCAATGACTTCTAAGTTCCCTTCTTAAGATTCTAGAGATCCCACTTTTGTCCTGGTGTGCTTATTTTTGCAAAGCTATGACTTATCAGAGAAACGTCTTTATTCTTCCCCAGAAGAGCTCAGAAAAAGGACTGTACTCTCTTTCCACCTCCTTCACCTGGTTCCAAGAATAATTTCTAGCCTCCATGATATTAGTGAGGCAGTAAATGCTGATCCTAGAAAAATTTATCAATTCCAGCTATCCCTTGAAGGGCTGATCCAATAAAGAATTAAGGAAATACATCTTAAATTTTGCTAGATTCAGGCTAACATAGCTGACTGTCGCCTGTTAGTACTTATTCTTGTGATTAGTGAAAGGATTGAAAATTATGGGGATAATTTGGTTATATACTTAAGATTTTAAAGATATATATTTAGATGCAAGCAGATTTTAACCCCATTGTTCCATGTGTCATGAAGCAGGAAAGACTCCATTGTAAATTGTCATGATCCTGACATGAGATCATGAGAGTACAACTTCTGCTGTCTGTAGATATTTCATCAACATTAGACAGAAATTTATGTGAAATCTTCCCTATTCATCACTGCCAACATCAAAGATTTAATCTAAACTTATAAAGATCTATCCCTAATACAAACCCAAATGATTCTGAATAGTAAATGTTTAACGACTAACACCCTGAATTAGTCTTGCAGAAAGACATTTACTATACAATAATGAATGCCTCATTCATTCTAGTCAGTGTAGTATCAATTTTTCTCCTTGTCTTGTACTCACCTATTGCTACTGAAATGACTTAAGTTTTTGTGATATGTGATGGGATGAATCTATTTTGTATTTGGAAAGAATGTTTTCCCAGGGTCCAGGGGGTGGAATGTGCTGGTTTGTATATATTATGTCCCCCAGAAAAAGCCATGCTCTTTGGTTCATTCTTGTGGGGGCAGATGTATTAGTGCGGATTGGGTTGGAACCTATTGGTTCAGTGTCCATGGATATGCCAGCTACCCAACTGTAGGTGATAACTCTGGATAATTTCATGGAGGTGTGGCCCCGCCCCATTCAGCATGGGCCTTGATTAGTTTACTGGAGCACTATATAAGCTCAGAAAGAAGGAGCTCACAGCTAGCTGTAGCTAAGACAAACATTTTGAAAATGGCCGTTGGAAGCTGATACAGACATTTTGGAGAACGCCATTTTGAAACGCAACCTGGGAGCAAGCAGACGCCAGCCACATGCCTTCCCCACTAATCCGAATGCCAATGGCCTTTCTCCAGTGAAGGTACCCTTTGTTGATGGACAGTTTATGGCCTTAAGACTGTAACTGTGTAACCAAATAAACCCCCTTTTATAAAAGCCAATCCATCTCTGGTATATTGCTTAACGGCAGCATTAGCAAACTGGAACACCTTGTATCCCAATTAAAAAGTTATTCTACCCTCCAAATGGTGGCAAGAATAAAAATTACTACAACACAAACATCCCAAGAATGTCATATATAAAAGAGAAGAAGGAACTCCACACAAGAACACAGGTCAACCCTCCAAGTATTGTTATAAGTAGGTATCTAGACAGAATTTACCCTACTTAATGACCGCAGTGCATTCAATATTCTGGAAACCAAAAGAGGCCAAAGCATGCTATCAGTGCCACTCCAAATATCATGTCAACTGAGACCATTCTTGTTTAGACATCATGCCTAGTCATCCCTGCCAGTGATGAGCAACAGTGAGAGTGCAGAAGACACCCTTGAGGTATGCCCCTCTGTGATGAATGACCTCAGGCATCACTGTCCTACAGAGGAATGAAGAGATTCCAGATTCTACTTTGTGTTTGCCCAGACTGGCTCCAGTAGAGAGTGTCTCCATAATTCAACTTCTGCCTCATCGTGACCACTTTGGAGGCCCTGTTCACATTTCTCATATCACTTACCCCCAAACTCTTTTTCTCCCACACCTCCTAAAATCTGCTCTCTGGCATTTGAGAACATCCTTGTATGGTCCCTCCCAGAGATACTTATCTCAATAGCTGAAGTGAAATTTCAGCTCACAGTCAGCATGGAGGGGGGTCTTGCAGAAGAAGAGCTAAATCAGGGCTTTCCTGAGAAGGCTACAAAAATCACACCATGCATGCAGTGGCCAAATCTACTTTTGAAATAACCAGAAAGGAGTTAGGAATAAGGTTCTAGAACAACAACTGCTCAATTATAGCTCAGTTTCTTCCACACAGACTGATGCATATTAAATGTTACATAGCTTTGGGAACCCTAAAATCTCACCACTGTTTAAAGACTGAGGCCATCAGGAAATCATGAATTAGTACTAGCTAAAAAAGAGGAAAACTTTGCCAAATAGTCATATAAAGAAAGACAGTTATGCCTAAGCTACGTCTACTTAAAGGTCAAATTAACTCATATCCATACCTCTTCTGATTAACAGGACAAGTAGTAAATACAACCCCCCATTCCACCCTCCCCACCCACCTAGCATGAAGGAGAGTTCACCATGACAAGCAGAGTGCCATTCATTAGGCTGTTTTCAGGCAAATCCACTTAAATTCACCTCATTACAGGATGCGCTGTGTCCAGATGCTTCCTCAGAACAGCACAGTAAGGAAAAGCATCAGTAATTGGTCAAAATGTGTCAGGTACACGCAGTCTTTGAAGTAGAGCAGTCTCTGCAAACACCATTTCACACACAGCAGATTTGTTACTAAAAATTCTTGATAGAATACAGAAGAAATGTGAAGCCAAGGGATATAGAAGGAAATAATGCATCCTGCTCAATGCACGTATCCCTTCAATCAATCAGTGGGCATTCATGAGAGTTAGAATGAGGTCCCTGGTGTTGAGATAAGGTTTTAGTACTCCTGTCATGAGTGCAAATAAACAGATAGAGAGGGAGAGAACCCAAATGCTAGGGAAAGAGAGGGGGTTACAATAAATCCTCAACTATTCTACATTTGTGCCTCTGATTTTTCCCTTTTACCCTGGGCAATGGTTTGTGCACCCAAGGAATGCTGACTACCCTAGACAAGACCTGATTCAAAGGAAGCCGGACGTAGGTGAAAGAACCTCACTGCCAGCACAAAGAGGTAAGATTGGAGCGACAGCAGAAGACAGAGGGGCAGTACACAGGGAAATGTAAAGCAAGTGTTTATGATAAACTAAAAGGGAAATTATGTCCTTTTATAAACTGTTCTTTTGTACAATCATCTGTTAGCCACCTAATACCTGGGAACAGTTATAAAGGGATTTTTCTCACTTCCAGTAATTCACATATCTACAAGTGATAAAGCACTTTTCATTCCAGGGACCAAAATGTCATGAGAGGCCTTTTAAAATCATGAAGTCTGACAATAATTTCAAGTAATCCCCTAAAAGAGTTTAGCTACATGCCATTAGAGCCATTAAATACGTACTAAGGCCTTCCGCTTGCCAGACAAGGACTAGAAAACATCCACAAGAGAGACATTCAGTGCCTGCCTTATAAGAAATTCAGTCTAGGGGCAAGGGGAGGGCAGAGGAAGACAATGCACAAATAACTAGCCCCATAGGAACAAGCCTGGTGCTGAAGCCAAAAGCGGAGCACTTACTTCCAGCCCGGCATGGCGCAACTCTACCCCTCCCCGTAGCTGGGTGGGTGACGCATCTTCTGGTGGAAAGGCACTCACCGGCTCTGAGTCAGGGCTCCAGGGAGGCCACTCAAGTTGCAGGAAAGTTTAGCCTAGAGGACTTTTTATTTCTGTTTATTTTTCAATCTAAGCCGTTGTGCCAATCCTTCAAATGTCTCCAGGTGACTAAGTCACAAACACTCTTATCAGTGGTCCTTGACATTAAATAAATTGATTGCACCAGAATAGAATTCAGCTGCATGCTAAGTGACATGACTTCCTGAACTGGAGGGGGCAGGGATGTTTCTACTTCTATCAAGACTTTTAAAGTTAGTGTGAGCAGAATTAAAAAGTATTTTTTTTAATCCAAAGAGACCTGTCTTCTTTTTCATGAGCATCAACATACAATGACCCACAGCAATGTTTTCCAGTAGTGCATTCAATTGAATCAAATTGTAATTGCACTTAGATTGTGTTTAAATATAATTATTCTATCTAAAAGTTCAAAGTATATCCACATGCTTTATCATTCTTCACATCAATTTATTATTTAAATCCCAATTCTGACAATTGTAAACTTCTTTATATTGTTTAAAATGTCAAGTACTTATTAAGCATCTCCTTTATGCTCACTCTGGGGAAGAAAGACTTTTAAAACATAACTGTCCCTAAAGAGACAGTTTTGTTTTGGAGAGAACAAGCACATATGTGTGAAATAATTTACAGATAAGCAACTACTATAGTATATGAAACAGTATTAAATCACAAAAAGCAAAATTGTAGATAGAGACAGTTAGAGAATAAGATAATAATTCATAACATCTCTTAAGCTTGTAATTGTATGATAGAGTGAAATTAAGAAGGGAATGATCAAGTAGGCTAATAGTTCATCAAAAAAAGGGAAGGCTTCTCTGAGGGAGAGGAAACCATTTCAAACATTTGTGTTGTATATGTGTAGCCTTATTCAAAACTACCTAGAAGCAGGGGTCAGGTCTTATAAGCCTTTTTTGTCCTCTCTCCAGCAGGACCACGTCTAGGGTGTGTGAGGTCCCTGGCAGATAATTTTGTGGAGTCCCTGTCTAAATAAACAATTTGGTTTAAAAAGGAATTACAACATTCGTGAGCCTCTTTGAAGTATGGTGATTACTGACAAAGGTTTGAAATAGTGACCAGAAGAGGCACTTCCATATGTCAGTGCACGTAAGATTCTTTGTAGCCCATCCAATAATCATTTCTTCATGTTGAGATTCAGGAACCATCCTTTTTTGTTTTTTATGATCAGCTGTGCCCTCTGGGCTTATTCTTATCCCTCACCTCAAGATAGAGCTAGAAACATTGTATTACAAAATGCCGTGGCTTTTGGGAACCTAATTGTATTGAAACAATACAAATCTTGCCGAGGCTTGCCGTAACACCTTTTGTTTAATGCTGCTTTCATCTTTACTAATGGGGCTGCACTATCCATAAACACTGGCTGCCAACACTCTCTCGTGGGCTATTACAGGGCTTAATTGATAAGGACCACAAATGTGAGTCTTACCCAGGAACTGTAACTATAATTCATTGGCTGGTAATGCTGAGGTTACAGTTCAGCATTTTATAGCAGGAATGTAGAACACATCTCCCAACCATGTTTTCCATTAAACTCTTTATGCCATAAAAATTGCATTCCCAGAATGTGATCTCTTTCAAGTAAACTGCATCCTGCCTTCCGCTTCTCACCAGTGGACCCATGAGTGGAGCAGGGAGAGTGGTTCCATTCACCCAGGACTGTCCATCCTCAACAGCTTGGCTTAAGACTAACCCAGGAAAGCTTAATATCATCACATGTCCAGCGGCAACTCCAAGAGGACATCTATCAGAAGAGCCTGCTGCTGTTGCGGCACAAAGGTCGTGAAAGGTCCTGGAGGAGATGGGTGCAGACATCCCAGGAGACTGCCTGAAGCTGGCACAGAGCTGGCAGAAGGGGTGCTTGGGAGGCCACAGGATGTCTGCTGCCACTCCCACCACCCTCAGGAACCACAGACTGGAGGCAGCACTGTGGCGGGCACACGCATGAGCAAGAGCCAACACATGGCACACGCACATAAACACACACAGCTCAAGCCCAAGTGCCATCAAGGGAACTTTGTTAGCCCAGAGCCCTGAACTCATCCTGTGAGCGAGCACCCTCCACAGCAGGCATGTCAGCGCCATCAGAAGTCCAGGCTCATGAAATTCAGTGAAAGAAATGTTGAGCTGCCAGTGGGAACAATCTCCTCACAAAAACACCTTCCTAAAACTAGGGCTCAGCCACAGGGCCTCAGAAAAATCCCATAGGTTCATAGAGCAGAGGGTGGGAGAGCACCCCACAGAGGAGACATGGAGAACCAGGGCTCAGGATAACCCATCCAGAGGGTATTGCCAGTCCTAGACATTCCCAGCCAGCAGAGGGGGACTCAGAAAACGTTGAGGTAGAGACTGCCTGCAACTGGGACACTCACATGACCCGTGTGAGCTCAGACCACAGATCATCCCACACAGGAGGGAGAATGAGAAAGGTTTTTAAGAAAGGTGCTGCAAAGTGGGCCCCACATGCCCAAATCTGAGGGCAAAATTCACCTCCACTGCACCTCATATGATTCACGGTAAGAACTAAATTCATGCTTAATTGAATCAATTCCCAAACCATTTTTACCTGATACAGTCAGTGAAAGAAAAACAGGAACTGATCCAAAGAGCAGTAAATATACCACTTGCTCCTCGTCTCCACTCCTCCCCAAATAGACTGAAGATTACTTTTCCTCTTGAATACTCATTTGGAATATAGACACCATGAGGAATTAGCAGCTGGATTCTTTTCCTCTCCAGCCTAGTTGGAAACTCCAGTCAGTGTTATGTAAAATTTTGTTTTTTTATCTTGTCAAGTGGGAGATAATTCAGATTTTGAGGGTCCTGAGACTTACACAATGAAAACTCTAAATGCAAAATTATGCAAATATTTGTTTTTAATGAGAAAAGTCACAACAAATTACAAATTTAAAAAGCTGACATACAACTCTGCACACAGATATACCTGCTATTTTTAGCACTGCTACAGGTTTGTTTCCTAAACACAGGAACTCTGATAAATTTTCTTTTTGGCAGTTCCCATAATAAAAGAAAAATTTACGATGGGCCTATAGTTACATGAAGTGTTTTATTAAATATTTCTGCAGAGAGAACTGCTGAATTGACAAGGTGTTGATGAGAACCTAATCCTCCATTTATAATTTTGCATGGCTGATGACAACTTCTGGCGTCACACATTTCAAGCTTTGTTTCTCTTCCACTATCCATATATTTTTATTTGTATCATGATATGACCTTTGATCCTTCACTTTTTTATCATAATACTGTTTGAATTTGCCTAGTGGGAGAGGGATGCTAGCAGTATTACTAAAATCCATTCATTCTTTCACTTGGATAGCAATAATTTAACTGGAATACAGGGAATTCTTACAAACCACATACACATATTTCAGTAAGTCCAAATAACGTAGATTCAACACAACGTTCTCTGAGCCTCAAATGCCCGTGGCCACCCAAAGCCACTTGGCATGAGGGTAAGTATAATAAAAGGGAAGATGAACCAGAAAGAGATTTGTTCTTAACCCACTGAAGTCAAATATCTTATTTTTGCCAACTTTACAAAACCATATAACAATGTATAGACATTGCAATGGCTACTCCCTGGATCTTGAAATAGTTGAATAATGAAAATGGCCCATGAAAGTGAGGGTCTATAAAGCTTAAACTGCATTAGCTTCATGGTAAAACCACCTCTGCTACTGTGACAAGCTACTTTCTAGAACAAAGATAGTGATAGAAATTTCAGAGTCTCTATATAAATAAATTGACATTGAATGCCACAAGTGGTATGGACAAAATTACCTGAAAGAGGGAAATTTCTACAATTTATGATCATTCTTTTTTTTTATGATGCATTCATTAACTTTAAATGGAAAGAGTAAAAGAGTGACCCAGGGACCTTTCTAACTTGTCTGGTTGAATTTCTATAAGAAAGTGACCAGAGATCTGGAGTGATTTGGTGGACTCAGATCCTTTCAGTAGAATCCTTACTTCAATATGGCATATCTTGTAGACGACTTCTTTTGGACATTGGAAGTAACCAATCAAACTCAGCTTCCTCCTATAGAATCTAAATTCTTTCCCTCTATATACAAGTCTATTTCCCCCTGAAATCAGCAAAAACTCACCAGAATTAAGGAAAGCCAGGTTCTATTCATTCCCCCATCCATTCAATGTGGAATTAAAAGATTTTACTTATATAACTGTTGGCTCAACTATGTTTCTGGAATTACTTCCATGATTTCATATGTTAACTCTGCTACTTATGTTATAATGATCATACTATTCCTCTCTTCGTGTTTCTGCATTATTTATACCAGGTTCTCAAATGCCAAATTTTCTAGGATAGTTTTATAGAGTTAAATCCATCAGTGGAGAATACTTAATTCTCAATTTTCCCACTTTGTCTCCCAAAAACCATTCAAAGGAAGAGGGAAAAATGTGGAAAAAAAAAATCATCATTTTCAGTGGAACAAAGTGGCAAATAAAACCCCAAACTCCAAATGATGGTAAGTACTGCCAAAAGTAGCTGAGACTTTGCTGTGCAGAAAGTGTCAGCGGAAGTGGCAACAGAAAAGACACAGCAAACCAGCAGTGTAGGGGATATACCATGGTCAGCCTCAAAAGTCACTAGCAAACATATGATAACAGAAGAAAAATGATGGGAGATCCCAGATAGCACCTGCACAAATACCTTTAAAAGTGAGGGAATCACCTTGGAATGCCATGCCTGTGTCCCATGGTGGCAGTGCTCAGTAAAAGACACCAGTGAGATCTGGAACTTGTAGTAAAAATCCTCCTGAATACACTTAGGTTTGGAGTCACCAAAGAGACACAGCTAACAGAGGCACCATTTGTGAAAGAAAGTTTCTCACGAGAGCAACAGAAGAGAGATTGTGTCACCTGAAAACTAGAAAGGCTACCCCCTCTATCCCCTCCCTCTACCATCACCATAGAAGTATTCTGTAAATATCTATCCAGAAACTTCCAACTTATTCTGACATGAATAACAAAAACTGCAAACACATGGAAGCCATACAAGAAGAAAAATGTGTGTAAAGAAGCATCCTATAGAGATGACAAAAACTCACCGGGAAAAAAAAGTTCCTATGAAACAGAAGAAAATTGAACCAAAATATTCTACCATAATTTTTTTTAATTTAATGAAGAAATTATAGCTATGAAAAAAAATCACAACAGGAGGTTGTGATTGTGACAGCCAGATTACATGAAATAGGGATAAACAGATATGAGGGGAAAAAAGAAGGGAAAAATAAAATCATTGCAAATATGAAGAAAAACTGAAAATCATACAAGGGAAAAGAAATGCTATGGAAGAAACTGAAATTCATGAAAGATGCAATTTAGAAAATAAACGAGACAGAAATAAAGAAAAAATTTAAAATATAGAGAAAATAATATATAGTAGACAAGAAATGGTGTTCTGATAGAGGCATACTTGGAGTTCCAGAGAGAAAACCAACAGAATGCTATAGAGAGAACCTAAGATGGCGGCTAGGTGAGACAGGGCAAAAAAATACCTCTGTGAAAAATACTAGATAAAAACCAGAAAGTGACCCAGAACATCACTGCCAGCGATGCACCAGCCGGACAAGGTCTGCTAAATCCACAGGGAACGTGCATTTGGTGAAACCAGGAGCCAGCATTCTGAAACGAGTGAGCGAGTTGGCTGAAAGTCCCGGGGCTGCGCTGTGGTGTGGGGAAATGGTGGGCTGACGTTTGGAGATGGACTAGTTCTTTAAAAAAAAAAAAAACCCAGGAGTGGCTGCAGATACGACAGGGAGAGCCACGCAGTGAAGCACGGCAGGAGCGGACTGGGCTAACGCCTTGGTGTCTGGAATGGAGGATACCCCTTCCCGCACCTGCTGCCAACTGTCTCAAGACAAGAGGAGCAGAGGGGAGCCAAAAGGAGAAAAAAAATGCATTCCTTGCAGCCATCTCCCCAGCGGGCAGGGGATGCTCCTGCCCAGGGCCAGACCCACAGCCCAGAGCTGCGCCAAGAAACCTAGTATGATGGGGAATCTTTCCTGCAGCACTACACACAAGCCACAGTATCAGCCATGGACAGTGGCTTTTAATACACCCACAGCTGACTGTCCCGGAGCTGGGAGGGTGGAGCTGTGCAAAAAGGGGGAAGTTAACGCATCCTATTCAACCATCTTTGAAGCGGGTTGGGAGAACCCCTGCATGGCCCAGCGACCCAGGGCTTCCCTGGCGGGCTGGTGCACACTAGTGACGTGGTACGGCCCTCCCTCAGCAGAGATCCTGGAAGAGCACAGCTGGGAAGGGGGAATCCCAGGGACCTTAAGCAAATACTAAGGACTTGTGGGTCAGCGGCAGAGATAATCGGTGGAAAGACTGAAATGAAGGCTTCGGCTCCTGCAACAACCTTAAATCTCCAGGAACACCTGGGAGATTTGATTATTAAAGCTGCCCTGACTGCCTAACCACCCAGACACACGCCCCACATTCAGGGCGTACAGCACCAGCAATACACCCAAACTTGGTGCACAAATTGGACCCACAATAATCAGACCCCCACACACCACAAAGACAAAGTGGGGGAGAACTGACTTGAAGGGAATAGGTGACTCATGGACGCCATCTGCTGGTTAGTTAGAGAACGTGTACGCCACCAAGCTGCAGTTCTGTCAAATTAGGGATCAAGTAAAGCAAACACCAAGAGGCCAAAAACAGCAGAAAATCTTAAAGCATATGATAAAACCAGATGATATGGAGAACCCAAATCAAAATACCCAAATCAAAAGATCAGAAGACACACAGTACTTGGCACAATTAATCAAAGAACTACAGACAGGCAACAAGAGCATGGCTCAGGCTGTAAAGGACATGAAGAAGAGCATGGCACAGGATATAAAGGACATAAAGAAGACCCTAGAAGAGCATAAAGAAGAAATTGCAAGAGTAAATAAAAAAATAGAAGATCTTATGAAAATAAAAGAAACTGTTGGCCAAATTAAAAAGACTGTGGATACTGATAATACAAGATTAGAGGAAGTTGAACAACAACTCAGCCTCCTCGAGGACCACAGAACAGAAAATGAAAGAACAAAAGAAAGAATGGGGAAAAAAATCGAAAAAATTGACATGGATTTCAGGGATATGACAGATAAAATAAAACGTCCAAATTTAAGACTCATTGGTGTCCCAGAAAGGAAGAGAAGGGTAAAGGTCTAGAAAGAGTATTCAAAGAAATTGTTGGGGAAAACTTCCCCAACCTTCTACACAATATAAATACACAAAGCATAAATGCCCAGCGAACTCCAAATAGAATAAATCCAAATAAACCCACTCCAAGACATATTCTGATCAGACTGTCAAACACTGAAGAAAAGGAGCAAGTTCTGAAAGCAGCAAGAGAAAAGCAATTCACCACATACAAAGGAAACAACATAAGACTAAGTAGTGACTACTCAGCAGCCACCATGGAGGTGAGAAGGCAGTGGCATGACATATTTAAAACTCTGAGAGAAAAAAATTTCCAACCAAGAATACTTTATCCAGCAAAACTCTCCTTCAAATTTGAAGGAGAGCTTAAATTTTTCACAAACAAATACGGAGAGATTTTGCTAATAAAAGACCTGCCCTACTCCACATACTAAAGGAAGCCCTACTGACAGAGAAAAAAGCTGAGGGACTTCACCACCAGCAGATCAGTCCTATAAGAAATGCTAAAGGGAGGTGAGCATGCTGAAAGGAAGGGACACTAAACAATTGACTGAAACTACATGAAGAAATAAAGGGTATCACTAAAGATCACATGGTAAATATAAATACCAATACTACTGTATTTTTGATTTTTAACTCCACTATTTACTTCCTACATAAACTGTAATGATAAATCAGCAGTTTTGGACTCAATGTAAAATATGTAATTTTTGACAAGAACTACATAAAAGTGGGGGAATAAGGGAGTAAAGGAACATAGTTTATGTTTCATATTGAAGTTAAGTTGGTATCAAAGAAAAACAAGATAGTTATAGATTTAAGATGTTAAATTTAAGCCCCATAGTAAACACAAAGAAAATATCAGAGAATATGACCATAGGCATGAAAAGTAGAGTAGGGGTTCTGAGAAGTGGGGGAAGAGGCAATGGGGAGTTAAGAAATGAGCGTAGGGTTTGTCTGGGGTGAAGGGAAACTTCTAGAAAGGGATGGTGGGAAGGTGATAGCATTGCAACATTCTAAATGTGATTAATCCCACTAATGAAATGCTAGGGAGGGGGTGGAATGGGAAGATTTAGGCTGTATATATGTTTCCACAATTGAAAAAAAATAAAATAAAAGACAGTCTAAATAGATGACAATTAAATGCCAAGGATGATCCTGGATGGGATCTGAGGATGGAGGAGAGGAGGCTCAAAGGGACACAGATGGGATATAAGGAGGAAAAAAAAAAAAAGGAAATATAGAATGTAAGCTTTGTATCAAGGTTGAATTTCTTGAACTTCTTAGCTACATTTAATGGGATTGCATAAAAGAATGTTGTTCTTCATGGGAAATGTATATGTGAATTATATTGTTTTTTCACGGATGTATGCAGCTTGCTCTCATATGTTCAGAAGACAGAGCAATAGATGATGGATGAGAGGGAGGGAGGGAGGGAAAGAAAGAAAGAAATGGTGGTGTGACAGGATGTTAAAGGTGGTGGATCGGGGTATCGGGGGAAGGGGGTCAGGGTATGCTGGAGTTCTATGTATGGGGTTTGTACTGTTTTTGCAACTGTTCCTGTAAGTTTGAATTTATCTCAAAATAAAATTTCTTATTAAAAAAAAACAAAAACAAAACACAACAACAGAAAAAAAGAGCATGGCTTTCTCTGTGGTACATAATAGATTCAAAGCAGCACACTACTCCAATTGGTACAGAATTTTTTTCTAGAGTGCATGGCACTCAAACTTAGCAGTTTAAGTCAGAGACAGGGCTGTTAGCAAGTGGAATGGACTGGGCTCCGATGCCCAGAGAGAGGCCAGATCACCTGCACGACCACCAAATATTGCTTGATATGTGACTCTAGCTCTTGATGCATGGGAGGGAAGAACCCCTAAGAGAGTAGCTTTAACTTATCAATATGAAATCTGTGGATGATGGTAGACATGTGCCCAAGTTCCTGGCCTGTATCTCCATTCTGGTATTTCAGGGACTGCCTGAACAGAGCAGTAAAAATGTTCTCTGCCAGCAGGTACCTACCACGGAGGCAGTCAACCATACCTTTGTGCTGGGCCTGCCCTTAATCACTAAGACAGTGGTCTAAAAATCATGAATTTTCAAAATCATAGAACATAAAAATTAATTATTCAGATAAGAATTTTAAGTCTTCTTTTGATTGGATTTAGGTTCATTATCATTCCTTATAAAAAGGAAGACAACCCAGAAGTTTGCCAATCAGAAGGCTTTGTCAGATACATTCTAGAAACTGTTGACTGTGGTTTTAGGTAAGACTTTCTTGATCATCCTTGAGTATTTTGGTTTCAGTGAGAGATGAACTTATTTTGAAGTGAATTGGATGAAATTATAGATAGCTAAAACACTTTAGATGGTACTTTCATTCACCAAACTCTTTCACAAAAACAGTCTCAGATTTGTTTTTCATGAGAGCCATGAGGAAAGTGGCAGTAAATATTATTGTCCCCTGTTTATAGATGTAGAATTACTTGCCTCAATTAACACAGAAAGTTAAGTATTTCATGCAAGTCTTTCCTTCTCAATTACATGCAGAATGGTACAGTGATCATAAGCTTTGGACATCTGGTTTTGAGTTCTAGCTCTGTTTCTGAGATTTTTTTAATGCATCTTTATGTTTTAGAGCCAGAGACATTTGAAGGTATTTAATATCTCTAAGCACAATTTCCTCCTCTGAAAAATAGGGTTAGTAATACTACCTACCTAGTGGGGACTTTTTTTTTTAATTTAAGTCTAAAAGTGCTCTTATTAAAGAAGAGCTGGTACCTTCACAAAGAAATAACCCCTACATAAAATTTCCAAAGACAAGTTACTGGATTCTAAATTACAACTAATTCATAAAAAATGAAATGGAACATACTACCCATAGAAATCATCATTGTACTACATATTTCATTAGGATGCAACAAGTAGAAATTTCTTTCCCAAGACGTGAAAATAATGAAAGGATTATTGAAGAAATGTATCTAAATGGCATTTTCTCTTGAAACACTCAACTCCAAATAAGCTTCTTGGACTTACAATCTTTATGAATTCAGCAAATTCATCTCTACAGGCTCTCGATGGCATCACATAAATGAAAATGCAATGAAAACCCACCAGAAGTATGTATTGTTAGGGGAAAGGCCTTACTTTACATTTTAAAAATCTACCTTGAAACATAAGCAATTCCTACCATGCTGTAAATGGAAACCATACACTAACAAACTGCCTAACAGTAACTACCTTATTGCTTTCCCTACTCTGGTTTCTACTCTCAGATTAGAACAAGTGACTCAAAATTATTTTCCTACCCACCGAAGGAAACCTAGCCTTATACTAAAGCTCCTCTCCTTGTTTCCCACACCCTGGGCTGGGAACACAAAAGACAGCAGGACATCTGCCTGCTCTTTAGAGCCATATGACATCTGAACTGAAGAAACACACAATGAAATATAGTCATTGTTCCAAAGTGTTTTTTTATTTAGAACTCATTGAAAGAAATAAAATTATATTTTAAAAAATAGAGTAATTTCACAAACTAAGAAAAGTCAGGAACAAAAAGAACAAGTTAGTACTTCTTCCTGAGAGGCAGTTCTAATAGCTATAGAATGGATTTTCTCCTTCCTAGCTTTTATCAAACAGAAAAACAAATTTCCCTATTTCTAAGGCATCAGAAAGTACACTGAGTGATAAAGGTTAAGTGCAAGGTTTCAAGCCCTCTAATGGGGATTAAGAAACATCAAAAGCTGCTAATTTCCTTTCTTTAGTATCAACTATTAAATTGCACATACAGCTAACAATGTAAATTTCACACTCATGACCTGAATTTCAAAAATCTGGTCATATTTTATTAAAATCTTAGTACTTGTTAGCAAGAAAGTCTAAAGTATCTGAGCTTGCATCACAATAACCAAAAGGGGCCAGACAGGCAGGCAGAGCTGCTCTTATCTCACCATCTGCAGCCAAAACCAGTCAAACAGCTCCAATCTCAGGAGACTCTGATGCAGCTAGAAATTTATAGCAAAGCCTCATTCCTAAACCACTGGAACTACCCACAAAGGCAGATCAACTCCTAATGGCTCATTGAGAATGTACATTACAAAAGCTATACAAGTCGTTTTACAATTCTCAAGGCTCTAAACTTACTCACTGGTCTCCCTCAATTTCGTACTAATTAATCTACCAAACTAAAAAACTTCATTTTCACCAGTTTACTAAGTCAGTCGAGACAATGGCTAACATTTTTGTTCTATGCATAACCAACTGATTGTTTATGCTGAAGTTCTGATTTGCACAGGTAATAGTAAAACTTGAATCGATTTTTCCAAAAAGTTCCAATCTTATGTTTTGTTTTGAAATATTGAGGACACATCTGGACAGTTTCTCTAAAGCTTCCTTTTTAAGATCATTGACTCACTTTATATCATTGGTAGCCATAAATTCCATAAGGACATCAATTCCTGAAAGATAGTTTTTAGTAAATAATAGATTAAAATGTCACTAACACTTACGACCACTGCTTAAGGATTCAAGTGACTTAACTGCATCTCAAATTAGATTCATTATATCACATTACTGAGCTATTCAAGATTCAGTAGGATTCTGTGGGTATGTCCTGGTTAAGTTATTCAAACACCTGCCAACTTTTAAAGTAGATCAATACTCCCCCAAAGTAAACTAGTGTTGGACCCTAAGAGAAACCCCATCCTGTTTCCTGGCTGTATAGGGAATTAACCTTCCTAGACAACATCTCCTCCTAAACTCTGGGCTCCTGTCTCTCAGTCAGAAGGGGCTCTTGGCCCTCACGATGACTTTGCTGAGTTACAGGACACTGCCAGGTTGTCTTCTGCCTAGGGGAACAGCACAGTCAGCACCCTGACAGCAATCCAAGGGTGGAACTTGAGTAACACTGAGTTACACGGTTAGTGTCCCAAGTACTGATATGAAGAGCAGTGTGGTCCCAACAACCATATGCAAGAGACCTAGGAACACAAACTTTTAAGCTAAATGTAACTGAGTCTTTTATCACCAATCAGGCACAATAAAAAGTATGAAACAGCCAACAAATATGAGCTAGAACTGTACTTAAAAAAACAACAAAAAATACACAGTTTATAAGGACAATCAAAACTACCAACACTGATAAAAGCCAAAATCCAGAGATTCCCATCTTTAGCAACTGCTATTTTTTGAGTCTCAACAAAAATGTTAATATCCTGAGGTTTATCTATACTTTCTTTCTCAAATAATTTATGAGTCATATAAGCATACAAATGAGAAAATAGAAGCAGTGGTACAAAAAGGCTGGAAGAACAGCCACTAGAAAAAGAAAAGTCACAAAAACAACACGAAAGAAACATTTAAGTGAAATAAATTAAAGGTTAAAAACCTTACACTCTTTTTGGGAGATGGCATGGAGTAAATGGATATAAATCATACATCTTTCTAATTATCAATTGGTTAAGATCAAATACCAAAATCATCCTTTAGAAAAAATATCTGCCTTTAGAAATCATGGCCCCATGACAGTTATTTTGAACACCGTAGAAACTACTTGCTGAATTAATATTCTAAAGCCTAATCAGTAGCTTGTCTGGTCAAACTGCTAAGACATTTTGTTTACTGACTTGGTTGCAAAATGATATTGAAAAAATACTTACTTTACTGGCATCTGCAGAAACTATAATTTTGGTATGCAAGTTTATCTGAACTACTAAGATTTTTTTCAGGAAACTAAATAACCCAAAGTTACCCCAAAAGTATAATGCTAACAGGCTGTACTTTTATGAAAACAAAAAACAAAATCTACTTGCTTCCTACATGTTACTTCTGAATCTTTAAGCCAACTGGCTGCATGTGCCTTTAAAATGCAATGGGAGTGAATATATTTCAATAAAACTGAATTAAAAAAAAAAAAAGAATGCTATAGAACACATACTTTAAAATACAAGAAAACTTTTCTGGAATAAAAGAAGACAATCTATAGATTGAAAGAACATACCATGCATCATTGAAAACTGAGGCAAGGTCAGTCAATATGAAAACCTATCCTAGTAAAGATATTATACTATGGGACTTTATAAAGAAAATAATCATTGGCATCAAGACAAAAAAATTAAGTCACATACGAGAATAAAAGAAAATAGGGCTGATATCAGGCTTCCACTCAGCAACATTCAATGCCACACGACAAGGGAGCAAAATCTAGACAGAACTTGAGAAAAGAAAACATTAGTGAAGGAATTTATATACAGCCAAGGATTTCATATCCTTGAAAGTATGAGGTACAGACTTTATATTTAGCATGTAGTCCCATCAAGCATAGAGTCTACACACAATTTTGAACATTAAATAAATCAGGAAATGCTGTTCACATGTGCTCTTCTTGACAAAGCTACCACTATTAGAAAAACTCCAACCAACCAAAAAATGATGAGCACAACTTGAGCAAAAGGATTGGCTGTGAAAGCGAATATATTTAAGTGCAAAACTAGGACAAAAACACCACAGTGGGTAAAGGGTTATAAATACCCTAACAATGTAGAAATGTTGTAACTTAACAAAAAAAAAAAAAAATAGAAGGGAGAGAAAGAGAAAAGTAAAATAAGCTGATTTCTTGCCTCATCTCCAGGTTATAACAAAGTATTATCAATAAAAGGCTACCAATCAAGAATAGAAGAAGATGTATATTTCAAAATACTAAGGTAAATGCTGAAATTTAGACCACGCTATTGACTAAAATTGGGTGATATAGGAGAGGGAGGATGGCCAAAGAGAAAGAAGGTCAGCCAGTTGAATCATGGCTCATAGTAGGGAACTATCTGAAGCTGTTTAGAAAAAGAGGAGACTAAAGGCATTATATTAAGGTATACTTATAAACAAATATCTATACCTATACATAGAACAATCACATCATCTTAAAAGTCACAAAAATGATAAGTTTAAAACTACAAGTGTATATCCAAAAGAATTGAAAGCAGGAATGCAAACATATTTGCACACCAACGTTTGTACCAAAAGATGGAAGCAAACCAAGTGTCATCAACAAATGAATGGATAAACAAATTGTGGTATATACATACAGTGCAACAGTATTCAGCCATTAAAAGGAATGAAATTCTGATATGTGTGATAATATGGATGAATCTTGAAGACATGTTGAGTGAAATAAGCCAGACAAAAAGGACACATATTATATGATCTCACTGATATGAAATAATTAGAATAAGCAACTTTATAGAGCCAGAAACTAGAATACAGGTTACCAGAGGCCCAGAAGGAGTAGGGAACAGGGAGTTAATGCTTAATTGGTACAGAATTTCTGGTTTGGGTGATGAAAAATTTTGGTAATGGATGGAGGTGATGGTAGCACAACACTGTGAATATAATTAATTTCACTGAATTGTATATTAGAATGAGATTAAAAGGGGAAATTTCAGGCTGTATATACATTACTGGAACAAAATTTTCAAAAACCATATAATTGTACAACACAGTGAACCCTAATCTAAACTATGGACTACAGTTAATAGCACAATATAATAATATTGTTTCATCAGTTGTACCACATTATGCAAAGTGTTGATTATTGGAAAACTGGGGAGGGAGTATGGGAACTTTCTATTTTTTGCATGATTTTTCTTTAAACCTACAACTTGTCTAATAAATAAAAATTCAAAGAAAAAGCAAAACAAAGTACATAGTCTAAGACTTTTAAATGATATAAAAATAAGAATTAACATCAAATATATCTGGCCTATTCAAAAATGTAAACAAGCATAACCCACTGTTAAAAAAAAAGATTTTCAAATTAGATCACAAAGCAAAACCCAATTTTGTGCTGTATAAAGAGACACACCCAAAACAAAGTGATTCAGAAATGAAAAAGACAAGATGAGATAAGGAGTATCACAAAAACGGAAACAGAAAGAGTCAGGGTCAAGATCTTAATTTCAGACAAAATAATTATCAGGCCCCAAATCACAAAGATGGACATTTTCTAAGGATAAAGGGTATATCCCACTATGATGACTAAAGTTATGGCTATGCATACACTAAATAAGAAATCAGCAACCTACTAAAACACACATTACAGAAAGTACAATAAGAAATGACTGGTAATTGGAAAATTTAATTCACCACTCTCAGCCTACAACAGATAAAATATCAATTAACTTAATAGATTTAACACCATCTCTCTATATATACACCACAAAGGTATTTTTTTCTGGAATTACACAATTTCCATTGAAAAGCAAGGATAGCCAAGGAAATTCCGGGAATATAAGAGCTAGAGAGAGAGATCTGTCCTACTCTGCGTTAAAGCACATTAAAAAGCCTCCACAGTAACAGTGCAGTTCTGGTGTATGATTAGACAGACCAGTGATATGGATTAAAAGGTCTATAGGTTCAAAACCATAAAGGAATTTAGTAAAGATTAAGGTGGCATCTCAAATCAGTAGGGAGAGGGTACATTCTTTAGTACAGCATGTTGGAACAAGTAAGTTGCTTTAAGAAAAGAATCAGGGGTCTGGATAAGGAAGGTAAGAAGGATAAACCCTGAATGCATCAAGATTTAAATGTAACCAATGAAATCATTAAAACGCTGGTCAAAGAGCTTGAGCAAATTCCCTTACAACCTTAGAGGAGGGGGACCTTTCTAACCATGACCAAAATCTAGGAGCCAAGAAAGATACACGTGATATAAAAATAAATTAAAAAATAAATCGGCATTAAAAAAAAACAGAATCAAAGTTAATAAAAAAAAAATGCAAAATAGTAACCACGGAGGGCGGGGCAAGATGATGGATTGGTGAGCTGTATGTTTTAGTTACTCCTCCAGGAAAGTAGGTAGAAAGCCAGGAACTGCGTGGACTGGACACCACAGAGAAATTTGACTTTTGGCATACTTCATACAACACTCATGAACACATCGAACTGCTGAGATCAGCAAAATCTGTAAGTTTTTGCAGCCAGGGGACCAGCGCCCCTCCCTGCCAGGCTCAGTCCTGTGGGAGGAGGGGCCATCAGCACTAGGAAGGAGAAGGGAGAACTGCAGTGGCAGCTCTTATCGGAAACTCATTCTACTGATCCAAACTCCATCCATAGATAGACTGAGACCAGACACCAGAGAATCTGAGAGCAGCCAGCCCAGCAGAGAGGAGACAGACATAGCAAAAAAACAGCAAGAAAAACTCCAAAATAAAAGCGGAGGCTTTCTGGAGTTCTGGTGAACATAGAAAAGGGAAGGACAGAGCCCAGCCCCTGAGGCTCATATGCAAATCCCAAAGAAAAACTGATCTCTCTGCCTCCTGGATCTTTGCTTAATGGCCCTAATTGCTGTGTCTCTTAGCATTTCAATAACCCATTAGATCTGTGAGGAGGGCTTTTTTTTTTTATCTTTTTTTTTTTTCTGTTTCTAAAACAATTACTCTAAGAAGCCCAATACAGAAAGCCTCAAAGACTTGCAATTTGGGCAGGTCAAGATAAGAGTAGAACTAAGAGAGCTCTGAGACAAAAGGCAATAATCCAGTGGCTGAGAAAATTCACTAAACACTACAACTTCCCAAGAAAAGGGGTTGTCCGCTCACAGCCATCATCCTGGTGGACAGGAAACACTCCTGCCCATCGCCAGCCCCATAGCCCAGAGCTGCCCCACACAACCCAGTGTGACGGAAGTGCTTCAAATAACACACACACACCACAAAACTGGGCGTGGACATTAGCCTTCCCTGCACCCTCAGCTGGTTGTCCCAGACATGGGAAAGTGGAGCAGTGTGAATTAACAAAGCCCCATTCAGCCATCATTTCAGCAGACTGGGAGCCTCCCTACACACCCAGCAGCCCAGAACAGCCCTGGGGACAGCACTCACCTGTGACATAGCACAGTCATCCCTCAACAGAGGACCAGGGGGTGCAAGGCCTGGAAGAGGGACTCACACACAAGTCTCAGGGGCCATACGCCAATACTAAGGACCTGTGGGTCAGTGGCAGAGACAACTGTGCCAGAACTGAACTCAAGGATTAGACTATTGCAGGTGCTTTAAAACTCCAGGAACACCAGGGAGATCTGACTGTTAGAGCCACACCCCATCACTGACCGCCCAGACACACGCCGCATATACAGGGCGGGCAACACCAACTACACATGCAAGCTTGGTACACCAATTGGACCCCACAAGACTCACTCCCCCACACACCATAAGGGCAAAGCAGGGGAGAACTGGCTTGTGGAGAACAGGTGGCTTGTGGACGCCACCTGCTGGTTAGTTAGAGAAAGTGTACTCCACGAAGCTGTAGATCTGATAAATTAGAGATAAGGACTTCAATTGGTCTACAAACCCTAAAAGAACCCTATCAAGGACAGCAAATGCCACGAGGCCAAAAACAACAGAAAATTATAAAGCATATGAAAAAAACAGACGATATGGATAACCCAAGCCCAAGCACCCAAATCAAAAGATCAGAAGAGACACAGTCCCTAGGGCAACTAATCAAAGAACTAAAGATGAACAGTGAGACCACAGTACGGGATACAAAGGATATCAAGAAGACCCTAGAAGAGCATAAAGAAGACATTGCAAGACTAAATTAAAAAAAGATGATCTTATGGAAATTAAAGAAACTGTTCACCAAATTAAAAAGATTCTGGATACTCAAAGTACAAGACTAGAGGAAGTTGAACACCAAACCAGTGACCTGGAAGATGACAGAATGGAAAATGAAAGCACAAAAGAAAGAATGGGAAAAAAAATTGAAAAAATCGAAATGGACCTCAGGGATATGACAGATAATATAAAACGTCCGAATATAAGACACATTGGTGTTCCAGAAAGGGAAGAAAAGGGTAAAGGTCTAGGAAGAGTATTCAAAGAAATTGTTGGGGAAAACTTCCCAAATCTTCTAAACACCGTAAATACACAAATCACAAATGCCCAGAGAACTCCAAATAGAATAAATCCAAATAAACACACTCTGAGACATATTCTGATCACACTGTCAAACATAGAAGAGAAGGAGCAAGTTCTGAAAGCAGCAAGAGAAAAGCAATTCACCACATACAAAATAAACAGCATAAGACTAAGTAGTGACTACTCAGCAGCCAGCATGGAGGCGAGAAGGCAGTGGCATGACATATTTAAAATTGTGAGTGAGAAAAATTTCCAACCAAGAATACTTTATCCAGCAAAGCTCTCCTTCTCATTTGAGGGAGAGCTTAAATTTTTCACAGACAAACAAATGCTGAGAGAATTTGCTAACAAGAGACCTGCCCTACTGGAGATACTAAAGGGAGCCCTACAGACAGAGAAACAAAGAAAGGAGAGAGAGACTTGGAGAAAGGTTCAGTACTAAAGAGATTTCGGTATGGGTACAGTAAAGGATATTAATAGAGAGAGGGAAAAAATATATATGACAAACATAAACCAAAGGATAAGATGGCTGATTCAGGAAATGCCTTCATGGTTATAACATTGAGTGGAAATGGATTAAACTCCCCAATTAAAAGATATGGATTCGCAGAATGGATTAAAAAAAAAATGAACCATCAATATGTTGCATACAAGAGACTCATCTTAGACACAGGGACACAAAGAAATTGAAAGTGAAAGGATGGAAAAAAATATTTCATGCAAGCTACAGCCAAAAGAAAGCAGGTATAGCAATATTAATCTCAGATAAAATAGAATTTAAATGCAGGGATGTTTTGAGAGACAAAGAAGGCCACTACATACTAATAAAAGGGGCAATTCAACAAGAAGAAATAACAATCATAAATGTTTATGCACCCAATCAAGGTGCCACAAAATACATGAGAGAAACATTGGCAAAACTAAAGGAAGCGATTGATGTTTCCACAATAATTGTGGGAGACTTCAACACATCACTCTCTCCTATAAATAGATCAACCAGACAGAAGACCAATAAGGAAATTGAAAACCTAAACAATCTGATAAATGAATTAGATTTAACAGACATATATAGAACATTACATTCCAAATCACCAGGATACACATACTTCTCTAGTGCTCACGGAACTTTCTCCAGAATAGATCATATGCTGGGACATAAAACAAGGCTCATTAAATTTAAAAAGATTGAAATTATTCAAAGCACATTCTCTGACCACAATGGAATACAATTAGAAGTCAATAACCATCAGAGACTTAGAAAATTCACAAATACCTGGAGGTTAAACAACACACTCCTAAACAATCAGTGGGTTACAGAAGAAATAGCAAGAGAAATTGCTAAATACATAGAGATGAATGAAAATGAGAACACAACATACCAAAACCTATGGGATGCAGCAAAAGCAGTGCTGAGGGGGAAATTTATAGCACTAAACGCATACATTAAAAAGCAAGAAAGAGCCAAAATCAAAAAAAATAATGGATCAACTGAAGAAGCTAGAAAATGAACAGCAAACCAATCCTAAACCAAGTAGAAGAAAAGAAATAACAAGGATTAAAGCAGAAATAAATGACATAGAGAACAAAAAAACAATAGAGAGGATAAATATCACCAAAAGTTGGTTCTTTGAGAAGATCAACAAGATTGACAAGCCCCTAGCTAGACTGACAAAATCAAAAAGAGAGAAGACCCATATAAACAAAATAATGAATGAAAAAGGTGACATAACTGCAGATCCTGAAGAAATTTTAAAAATTATAAGAGGATACTATGAACAACTGTATGGCAACAAACTGGATAATACAGAGGAAATGGACAATTTCCTGGAAACATATGAACAACCTAGACTGACCAGAGAAGAAACAGAAGACCTCAACCAACCCATCACAAGCAAAGAGATCCAATCAGTCATCAAAAATCTTCCCACAAATAAATGCCCAGGGCCAGATGGCTTCACAGGGGAATTCTACCAAACTTTCCAGAAAGAACTGACACCAATCTTACTCAAACTCTTTCAAAACACTGAAGAAAATGGAACACTACCTAACACATTTTATGAAGCTAACATCAATCTGATATCAAAACCAGGCAAAGATGCTACAAAAAAGGAAAACTACCGGCCAATCTCCCTAATGAATATAGATGCTAAAATCCTCAACAAAATACTTGCAAATCGAATCCAAAGACACATTAAAAAAATCATACACCATGACCAAGTGGGGTTCATTCCAGGCTTGCAAGGATGGTTCAACATAAGAAAATCAATCAATGTATTACAACACATTAACAATTCGAAAGGGAAAAATCAAATGATCATCTCAATAGATGCTGAAAAAGCATTTGACAAAATCCAACATCTGTCTTTGATAAAAACACTTCAAAAGGTAGGAACTGAAGGAAACTTCCTCAATATGATAAAGAGCATATATGAAAAACCCACAGCCAGCACAGTACTCAATGGTGAGAGACGGAAAGCCTTCCCTCTAAGATCAGGAACAAGACAAGGATGCCCACTGTCACCACTGTTATTCAACATTGTGCTGGAAGTGCTAGCCAGAGCAATCCAGCAAGACAAAGAAATAAAAGGCATCCAAATTGGAAAAGAAGAAGTAAAACTGTCATTGTTTGCAGATGACATGATCTTATATTTGGAAAACCCTGAGAAATCAACGATACAGCTACTAGAGCTAATAAAATTTAGCAAAGTAGTGGGATACAAGATTAATGCACATAAGTCAGTAATGTTTCTATATGCTAGAAATGAACAAACTGAAGAGACACTCAAGAAAAAGATACCATTTTCAATAGCAACTGAAAAAATCAAGTACCTAGGAATATACTTAACCAAAGATGTAAAAGACCTATACAAAGAAAACTACATAACTCTACTAAAAGAAATAGAAGGGGACCTTAAAAGATGGAAAAATATTCCATGTTCATGGATAGGAAGGCTAAATGTCATTAAGATGTCAATTCTACCCAAACTCATCTACAGATTCAATGCAATCCCAATCAAAATCCCAACAACCAACTTTGCAGACTTGGAAAAGCTAGTTGTCAAATTTATTTGGAAAGGGAAGATGCCTCGAATTGCTAAAGACACTCTAAAAAAGCAAAACCAAGTGGGAAGACTTACACTCCCTGATTTTGAAGCTTATTATAAAGCCAAAGTTGTCAAAACAGCATGGTACTGGCACAAAGATAGACATATAGATCAATGGGATTGAATTGAGAACAAAGATAGACATATAGATCAATGGAATTGAATTGAGAATTCGGAGATAGACCCCCAGATCTATGGCCGACTGATCTTTGATAAGGCCCCCAAAAGTCACTGAACTAGGTCATAATGTCTTTTCAACAAATGGGGCTGGGAGAGTTGGATATCCATATCCAAAAGAATGAAAGAGGACCCCTACCTCACACCCCACACAAAAATTAACTCAAAATGGACCAAAGATCTCAATATAAAAGAAAGCACCATAAAACTCCTAGAAGACAATGTAGGAAAACATCTTCAAGATCTTGTATTAGGCGGCCACTTCCTAGACTTTACACCAAAGCACAAGCAACAAAAGAAAAAATAGATAAATGGGAACTCCTCAAGCTTAGAAGTTTCTGCACCTCAAAGGAATTTCACAAAAAGGTAAAGAGGCAGCCAACTCAATGGGAAAAAATGTTTGGAAACCATGCATCTGACAAAAGACTGATATCTTGCATATATAAAGAAATCCTACAACTCAATGACAATAGTACAGACAGCCCAATTATAAAATGGGCAAAAGATATGAAAAGACAGTTCTCTGAAGAGAAATACAAATGGCCAAGAAACACAAGAAAAAATGTTCAGGTTCACTAGCTATTAGAGAGATGCAAATTAAGACCACAATGAGATACCATCTCACACCGATTAGAATGGCTGCCATTAAACAAACAGGAAACTACAAATGCCAGAAGGGATGTGGAGAAATGGGAACTCTTATTCATTGTTGGTGAGACTGTATAATGATTCAGCCACTCTGGAAGTCAGTCTGGCAGTTCCTTTGAAAACTAGATATAGAGTTACCCTTCGATCCAGGAATTGCACTTCTTGGTATATACCCGGAAGATTGGAAAGCAATGACATGAACAGATATCTGCATGCCAATGTACATAGCAGCATTATTCACAATTGCCAAGAGATGGAAACAACCCAAATGTCCTTCAACAGATGAGTGGATAAATAAAATGGTATATACACATGATGGAATACTACATGGCAGTAAGAAGGAATGATCTTGTGAATCATATGACAACATTGATGAACCTTGAAGACATAATGCTGAGTGAAATAAGCCAGGCACAAAAAGACAAATATTAGATGCTACCACTAATGTGAACTTTGAAAAATGAAAAACAAATGGCTTATAATGTAGAATGTAGGGGAACTAGCAATAGAGAGCAATTAAGGAAAGGGGAACAATAATCCAAGAAGAGCAGATACGCTATCATGGGTAAATTTAATGTTCTGGGAATGCCCAGGAATGACTATGGTCTGTTAATTTCTGATGAGTATAGTAGGAACAAGTTCACAGAAATGTTGCTATATTAGGTAACTTTCTTGGGGTAGAGTAGGAACGTGTTGGAAGTAAAGTAGTTATCTTAGGTTAGTTATCTTTTTCTTACTCCCTTGTTATGGTCTCTTTGAAATGTTCTTTTACTGTATGTTTTTTTTTAAATTATTTTTTTTATTTTTTCATACAGTTGATTTAAAAAAAAAAAAAGTTAAAAAAAAAAAAAAGAAGGAAAAAAATATGTAGAGCCCCCTTGAGGAGCCTGTGGAGAATGCAGGGATACTGGCCTACCCCACCTCGATGGTTGCTAACATGACCACAGACATAGGGGACTGGTTTGATGGATTGAGCCCTCTACCACAGGATTTACCCTTGGGAAGACTGTTGCTGCAAAGGCGAGGCTAGGCCTCCCTATAATTGTGCCTAAGAGCCTCCTCCCTAATGCCTCTTCATTGCTCAGATGTGGTCCTCTCTCTCTAGCTAAGCCAACTTGAAAGGTGAAATCACTGCCCTCCCCACTACGTGGGATCAGATACCCAGGGGAGTGAATCTCCCTGCCAACATGGAATATGACTCCTGGGGAGGAATATAGACCCGGCATCATGGGATGGAGAACATCTTCTTGACCAAAAGGAGGATGTGAAAGGAAATGAAATAAGCTTCAGTGGTAGAGAGATTCCAAAAGGTGCCGAGAGGTCACTCTGGTGGGCACTCTTACACACAATTTAGACAACCCTTTTTAGGTTCTGATGAACTGGGGTAGCTGGTGGTATACACCTGAAACTATCAAACTACAACCCAGAACCCATGAATCTCAAAGACAATTGTATAAAAATGTAGCTTATGAGGGGTGACAATGGGATTGGGAAAGCCATAAGGACCATACTCCCCTTTGTCTAGTTTATGGATGGATGACTAGAAAAATAGGGGAAGGAAACAAACAAACAGACAGACAAAGGTACCCAGTGTTCTTTTTTACTTTAATTGTTCTTTTTCACTTTAATTATTATTCTTGTTATTTTTGTGTGTGTGCTAATGAAGGTGTCAGGGATTGATTTAGGTGATGAATGTACAACTATGTAATGGTACTGTGAACAATCGAATGTATGATTTGTTTTGTATGACTGCATGGTATCTGAATATATCTCAATAAAATGAAGATTTTTAAAAAACAATAAAAATAGTAACCACAATTTAACCCCTTGCTCCTTCAGGCCTAGGGAGGCAAGGACCTCCCCATTATGGGCCTCTGGTCCTCAGTCCCCACTGTTCCCATAACATTGCCAAACCTCTGTAAACCTCATTACATTTATTTAGTTGAAACCTCTGAGTGGAACTGTGTTTCCTGCTTGGATTTAGACTTATGTAGCATGCTACCTTTTACATAAAAATGAATAGAAATCAATGGTTATGGCTCATTTGCATTTATATTTTTTAAAAATACTGAAAGGCAAAACAAGAAGCCCATGTATGCACTGACTTTAAGAGGTGATGGGGAAAGAGAAAAGCATGGGGAACAGAAAAAGGGGCAAAATTATTCACTAAACATCTTCATGTGGTCTTTTTATTTTTTAACCATGATAATACATTATCTCATTTTAAAATTTTTAAAAAGTATATATAGAATAATATGAGGTGATAAAATAAATCAAGCTTGGTTGATTAAGATAATGGAATGAGGCAGCTTACTACTGGTAAAAAAATAAAAATCCTTAAGGTATATTAAGTGGAGGGAGAAAAAACAATAGATGCAGAATAACATGTGTAACTATTTGCATTTGCTAAGAAAGAAGAAAGGAAGGGTGGGGGGACTTCATACTCATATAAGCTTATGTGCACCTAGAATATCTCTGACGGTCCACAGCAAACCTGTAACCATAAATTCCCTATGAAGAAGAACCAGAAGGCTGGGGAACATGGCTAGGAGGAAGAAGCACTTTATGCCGTATATTCTTTTGTACCTTTAATTTTAATTTTCTTAACAAGTGCATGGTATGTTTCTCAATTAAAAGAAAAACAGATAATTTTTAAAAGTGGATGTAACAAAATTAACATTTTTCTGAAACGTGCCACAAAATGGGTGGGGGTTAACGATGCACCTTCTCTGTTTCAGGGAAAACTCATCACCACTCAGG
Source organism: Choloepus didactylus (assembly GCF_015220235.1). NCBI lineage: Eukaryota > Metazoa > Chordata > Mammalia > Pilosa > Megalonychidae > Choloepus > Choloepus didactylus. Next base: position 26,560,765 of record NC_051322.1, on the reverse strand, counting down.
ATCCATGAAACTATATCACCATTTTTCTTACAAAGTGACTGGAAACCATCATCCAACAGGAGTATTTTAGGAAGGAAAAGTTGATTTTGTCATTTTTCATGGGTCACACACTCCTCTTCACCTCAATTTCTACAGGAAGCTTCAAACACAATTTTCTAACTGTCCTCTCACTCTGGCAGCCAACTGAAAGTCATTAGGCAATTATAAATTTGATTAAAATTGTATCATTAGGGAAATCTAAGATGGTGGCATAGAGAGGAGTAGAAGCTAGTTATTCCCTCCTGGAACAACTAATAAACAACGAGGAACAACTAGTAAATAACCCAGAATAACTGCAGGGGGACAAACGTGACCGTCCACTCATCATGCACCAAACTGAATTGGGAGGAATGCCCGAGATCACAGCATAAAATCTGTAAGTAAAAACTGTGGATCCAAGCTAGGAGCCCCCTCCCCTCCCACTGCCCGAGCTACAAAGCCTCGTGGACCTAGGAACAACTCTCTCAGTGCAAGTGAATACAGCTCAGCTAAGCTACATTTGGGGTTTTAATTAACAAACGTGGACTGCTCAGTACAAGCTACGAAACCCCAACAAGCAGAGGCTTTGGGTGATGACTGACCTTGGAGAGCCAGAGGGTGGCCACGGACTGACCCTGAAGGGGACTTTCTGTCCCTGTTTCAGCTAAGTGGAGAAAGCGTCAGCCATTTTCCGTTCCCAGCGCTCTGACCCAGACAAGAGTGGGGATAGCAAGGCAGAGAGAGAGCATTCAAATGCTAATGATCTCCCCTTAGGGCCGGTTATCTTCCCTAAGGGGAAAGAGGTGGGGCCCAGCTCTACTACCAGCCTTCCATTCAGAACCAGACCCTAGAGCCTGGGAGAAAACAGCCATGGGCCACACCCCCTTACACCAGTCTGGAGTTACAGGCTGACAGGCGCCACCTGCTAGGCATAAAAGCACAATGACCTGAGTCCTCACAAGGTGTACCAATTTTCTAAGACACACACTCAGGGAAACCGGATACTGACTAGTTCTTCCTTCTGGGACCAGAGCCCATTTTAGTCTGAGAAAACCTGACTGGGGTAACCAAGGAAACCATGCCTAGACAACAGAAAACTACAACCTACACTAACAAAAATGAAGTTGTGGCCCAGTCAAAGGAACAAACTTACACTTCAATTGAGATACACGAATTTAAACAACTAATACCAAACCAATTCAAACAGTTTAGAGAAGATAACAGCAAAAGAGATGAACCATATAATGAAAACACTGGGCATACATGAGGTAGAAACTGAAAGTTCAAACAACAACTGGCAGACTCTATGGAAATGAAAGGCACAACACAAGAGATGAAAGACACAATGGAAACATACAACAGCAGCTCTCAAGAGGCAGAAGAAAACACTCAAGAACTGGAGAACAAAACACCTGAAAGCCTACACACAAAAGACAAGACAGAGAAAAGAGGAAAAATATGAGCAACGTCTCCAGGAACTTAAGGACAAAATGAAAAGCAGGAATGTATGTGTCATTGGTGTCCAAGAAAGAGAAGAGAAAAGGGGCAGAAGCAATAGAGGAAATAATCAATGAAAATTTCCCAACTCTTATGAAAGACATAAAATTACAGATCCAAGAAGCGCAGCGTACCCCAAACAGAATAGATCTGAATAGGCCTACACCAAGACACTTAATAACCAGATTATCAAATGTCAAAGATAAAGAGAGAATCCTGAAAGCAGCAAGAGAAAAGCAATCCATCACATACAAAGGAAGCTTGATAAGACTATGTGTGGATCTGTCAATAGCAACCATGGAGGCAAGAAGGAAGTGGGGTGATATATTTAAGATACTGAAAGAGAAAAACAATCAACCAAGAATCCTATATCCGGCAAAAGTGTCCTTCAAATATGAGGGAGAGCTTAAAATATTCTCAAACAGACAATGACAGAGTTTGTGAACAAGATACCTGCTCTACAGGAAACACTAAAGGAAGCACTGTAGACAGAAAGGAAAAAACAGGAGTGAGAGGTTTGGAAAGCAATTTTTGGAGATAGAAGCATAGCAATATAAGTACACTGAACAAAGATGACCGTGATTATGGTTGAAAGAGGAAGGCTGGGACCATGTGGGACATCAGAACCAAAGACGAAGGAAAAAGACTGGGACTGTGTAACTCAGGGAAACCTAAGGTGCCCAACGATCGTAATAAAAGATACAAACATGTTTTCACATGAGGTAGAACAAATGAATGTCAACATTGCAAGGTGTTAAAAATAGGGTGGGACTGGGGAGGAAATACAATCAATGCAAACTAGAGACTATAATTAATGGGAACATTGTATTATGCTTCCTTGAATATAACAAAGGCAATATACCAAAGCTAAATGCATATGCGGTAGGGGGGATAGGGGAAGGCTATGGGACTCCTGGCTTTGGTGATGTTGTCTGACTCTTTATTCTACTTTAGGTTAATGTTATCTTTCCTTTTATTGCTTTCTAGCTGTCATGTTTTTTGGTTTTTTTTCTCCTCTCTCTCTTTCCTTTTTTTTTTTTTTTTTTTTTTTGTCTCTCTGTCCGCTTTGACTCTGCCTCCTTCTTTGTGGAAGAAATGGAGATGTCCTTATATAGACAGTGGTGATGGTGCTGAATACTTAAGTACATGATTATACAGGGAACTAATGATTGTTTACTTAGGACGGAATGTATGGTGTGTGAACAAAACCATCTTAAAAAAATGGGTTGATGAAGAAAACTTGAGGGACTATATTGAGTGAAATAAGACAGACTCATAAAAGTAAATATTGCAGGGTCTCACTGATATGAACTAATTATAAAATGTAAACTCACAGATATGAAACATAAATTACCAGGATATAGAATGAGGCTAAAGAATGGGGAGTGGTTGCTTATTATGAGCAGAATGTTCAACTAGTTATTCACAACAGAATGTGAACTTAAACATTTGGAAATGGACAGGGGTGATGGTAGCATGTTGTGAGAATAACTAGCAGTACTGAAAGGTGTGTGAAGGTGGTGGAAAGGGTAAGCTCAAAGTCACGTATGTCACCAGAAGGAAAGTCGGAGGTTAAAAGATGGCAATGTATAAAACAGTGACTCTTGTGGTGGACAATGTCCCTGATAAACTATACAAATATTAGAAATATCTCTCATGAACTAGAACAAATGTATGACAGTATAACTAGAAGTTAATAATAGAGAAGCACATAGGAAAAAATACATACCTATTGCAAACTACACTACAATTAGTAGTATTTTAACATTCTTTCATCAACAGTAACAAATGTACTATACCAAAACTATGAATAAATAATGGAGAGGGGGTGGGTTAGGGGTATGGGAGGATTTGAGTTTCCTTTTTTTGTCTTTATTTCTTTGCTGGAGTAATGAAAATGTTCTAAAACTTGAAAAAAAAAATGAATTACGGTGATGGATGCACAGCTGTATGATGGTACCATGGGCAACTGATTGTACACTTTGGATCTTTGGATAGTTGTATGGAATGTGAACAATCTCAATAAAATATATATATATATTATTGTATCATTAATAATTTTGCTGAAAACAATAGTTTAGAGAAGGACAGAATTGAATAGTTAGAATTCTAACAACCAGTCTATGACTACACTCCCCCCACATGGGTTTATTCCCAGGTTATTCCTAGCTCTTGTACAGCTGGTTTAAAGAAAAATAAAAGGTTGGAAGAGAAATGGCAGGACTGGATCATATAAATTTAAAGGTTATTTTTACTGAATTGATTGAATTTTGTCTTCTACTGAATTCACCTAACTGGCTTATTAATAGATCCTTAAAGGCTAGTCTGAGACTGTCACAGTAGTGTCTGTACTCTGAAAACTAAACAAAATAACAGAATATATCTGTTTAATTACTTAAAGTTCTCTTGAAGTCCTTTCAGATTAAAAAAAAAAATACTCTACCCGTATACTTTCTGCCCTAAAATGTAAATAAATGAAAAATTTAAGTCTCTATTTGTGGTATTGTTTAAACATTAGAATCTACCATCATAACATATGCCAAAGGATACTGTGGAAAGGAATGAATGAATAGAGATGGAACAAAGCATGTTTCATTGAGATCTACCATACACAAACTCTGACTGCATATTTCAACAGGATGGTGCAAACTGCAATTTGTAGCATACTTCTCCAAAACTTGTAAGTAATGCTAGTTTATAATATTTGATCTGAAAATAGTCAATTTTAAGAAACTTTTATAAACTATAATTTCTCTAACATCACCTTGATTCAATGGATGCTTTTTAAGTGTGCATATTATAATCTTTAAACCAAAACTCCTGTTTCGATATTTCAGCTTCTTTGCCAGAAATGAAAACATAAATTATAGGAACTGATTTTGTTGTTATTTCTTTTAAAATTGTTGATAAGGAATATTTATTTTAGAAAAAGAAAAAAGTAGGAATACTTCTTTTAAACCACTAGCAATCCTGGCAATTTTTATTTTCCCTTTTTCTCATCTAAAATTTTTCCTCCTATTGTAGTGATAATAAATAGGCTAAGACTATTTTACACATAAAACCTTTGATGAGGCAATTTCACATTTAGTAATTCATTTCATGAAAATAATTACAGATATGTGCAAAGATTTGTTTACAAGAAGTTCACTGCAGTATTTTATAGTAATGAAAAATTGATAACCTACATGTCCAAAATAGGATATAAGTTTTAACTGATTACGATATAGCCCAACAAAGTCATATTCTATTGCTATTAAAATAACATTGTAGACTACTGATTGCCCTGGAAATATGTTCCTGTTATGCTGTTTAATATAAGAGCAGATTACAAAATACAATATGAACCAAGCCTTGTTTATGAACTCCAAAAAACTTCATTGAGTCTTAACCATTTATTAGGCATTCTATTAGGTATTAGGGATACAACAGTGGATAAGATAGAGTCTTTTGTCCCTCTTTTAGTCAAGGACACAGACAAGTAAACATACAATAACTATACTGTGGTATGATACTGATTGACAGGGTGGTAGATGATGTCAAGAAGCAAAAAGAAGTCAAGCTAACACAAATTGTGGGGGAGGGGGGAAGCAAAGGGTCAGAGGCTGGGAATGGGAAGGGATACTCAAATATGCTTCCTTTGAAGAATTAATAACCATCCCAAAATTCAGTTGCTTTAAACAACTGTGATTTTTATTCTGTGGGTTGGCAATCTTGGAAGTCCTTCCATTGGTCTATCCTGGAATCAAACATGTGGCTCTAGTAATCCAGACTCTCAGGTAGGGCTAGAAGATCCAAGATGGCCTCATTGATGTGTCTGGCTGTTGATGTTGGCTATTAGCGGGGATGCCTCAGTCCTCCATGTGACCTCTCCTCTTCTGACAGGTTTGACTGGGTCCCTTCACAACATGGTAGTCTCAGTGTTCTGAAAGGTTGGGAGTAGAAGTTTGCAAGTCCTGTGGGTCCTAGGCTCTGTAACTTGCACAGCATTACTTCTGACACATGCTACTAGTCAAGGAGAGTCATAAGGCCAACCAAGAGTCAAGAGGTTGAAGATATAGATGCCACAGGTGTGGGACTGTTCCTTGGATTTCACTAATAGATGGCCACCTCAATCATCTGACTTATTTCTGAATTTATATGTCAAGATTAGAAATCTCTGAGAAATAATGGATATTTTTATCTTGTATTTTCACTTTCTTGTATTTTTAATTTTTCTAACTTTGAATAATCATCTATATCATCAAAAGATGAAAATTTTTTAAAAATCCAGATATATGTGTACTTATGTTTTCTTTATAAAAATTCTATAAAATGTTATAAAATTTTTATATCACTATATCTAATCATAACTTGATCAGTGCTTGGTCCTAGTGCCTAGAAAAAGTGGTTCTATCAGAGGGTATGCAAAACTTCTTTCCAGGAAAGTTCAGCCAATTTATACTCATACAAACAGTGTAGGAATATCCATGTAGGAATATCTTCCTCAGTGCTGGAGCCTTAATAAAAAAGCTTGGTTAACCTGACAGACCCAAAACAGGTAATTACATTGTTCTATCTATGTTGCTGATCCTTGTGAGGCTGAATTTTTAAAATATATTTTTTGGTCATTTTTATTTCTCCTGTGGGAAAATCCCTGCTCGTACCCTCTGCCCATTTTACTATTATTTTACGTATTAGCCCGATGTGTTGGTAGTCATGTGCTTCGTCTATTTTAAGAAATAGAATGTTTAAGAAATAGGATGTTTATAGCCAGGAAACAAGGTAACCGCACTGAACCCCAAACTAGAAAGTAGAGCAAGGCATCTCAAGAACTGCAAAGTTGTCTGGCTGCTCCAGCATCACTGGCCTCTTCTGCTTCTCTCTCACATCTGCTTGTTTCTTCCTTCCTTAGACTAGGTTGCTCCATAAGTCGTTGTTTATATATTCATGAGGCTATATATTCATGAAGCTTGGGATTCCTATAGTGCCAAATCTGAGCCCTAATCTACCTGGAGTTAAAGCTTCAATGTCATCTTCAGAGAAGAAGTGGGCAGTCTCACAAAACAACTTAATGAACAGCCTATGCACCCTACGGCTCTCATATGTGCTGCAAATATTTTTCTTAGTCCATTTTATTTTATTTTACATTCCAAAGATATTGACAATAGAAAGCTTTACCTTTTGATGTAGTCACCCTTAGCAATCTCTTTAGTCAATCAAAATTCATTATTTTCACACAATTAGTTATTCATACTATTACATTTGTTGAAAAATTCATCCTTTCCCCACTGATTTGAAATGACAGTTTTTTCACATGCAAGTGTTTGCATGCACTTGCATCTTTCTTCTATTCCATTCATTGATCTGACTGTTCCGTATCTAACCAGGCAAGTATGCCCCTCTTATCATTCTTTCTCAATATTTTCTTATCTTTTCTCAGCCACTTTTTTCCAGATGGGTTTTACAATGTCATATTGACATGAGAGACAGAAAATTAATCTGATCACTACAAGAAAGTTAGTTGTTTCAATTGGAAGCAACATTGTTCCAACACTAAAGAATAATCGAACCATAACGAACATATAGAAAACTGCCTGGTATATTGGTCTCTAACTTGGCTCCTTCCTAAGATACTATAACAGTAATTTTGAATACATATAATTTTATCCCCATGCATCTAAACCCCCATTAGCTGTGGTTCCACTATTTTAAAAGTATGTATCTTTAAACTCTAGAATCATAGTCAGCAGGGAAGATGTTCATGCTTTAATAAGGATGCAGAAGTGAAACTGACTAAAGAACCAACAGGCTGTGTCACCACGCAAACTCTTGGTGTTTGATGAAATAGACAGCAGTATTCAAATCTCTTTTTGCTGAGCACATAGAGTTGAAGTCACATAATTTAAATACTTGTTTGATAGGACTTCCGTGTATTGATTATTTTTTCATCATCTTATTGCACTTGCCAAAACTTTCAGAGAAATATTAAATAATAGGGCTTCTGATGTCCTCGTAATGTCTGCAGAAACCATTTTGCAAAGTGAACTGGAAAGGATGATGTGGATTCAGGTCTTAATGTGTCAACTACCTATTATCTTAGAAAGTAATTTAATCTCTCTGGATATTTTCCTTCATGGTTCTCGCCACCTAGGATGCCCTTTCCAACTGTCTTCTCCTAACTCACCCAGACTCATCACTGAAGACTCAATTCAGGGAAGTTTCTCTTCCAGGAAGTCACCCTAGTTCCAAGCCTTAGTGGGAGCTCTTCCTCTGTGTTCTACCAGATGTCAAAGGTCAGTGACCTTGGCCCATTGTCCTTTGTACCCCAGAGCCTAGCACATAGCAGCGTTCTTTAAATGCCTTTTATTAAATCATTCCTTACATACGGGAATAGCCTTTCACAACCTTTAAAGTCCTTTATGGTCTCCAAATTCTAAACCACAGTCTCATGGAGATAAATTAGACTTTAGAACCAGTCAAAGCAGCCAGTCAAATATTGATGATTTATTCTTGCTTTAAAAGCTTCCTCAGTTTTTCACGTGATCTTCTATTTAGGGATGTTTCTTAACAATATGACATGAGAGACAGAAAATTAACCTGATCAAAAGATAATGGTTCTACATAAAGTTACAAGTGTTTCATTTGAACCTGTATAAGTTGTGGATTTGATAAGAATACTTTTCTTGCTCATTTTCATTAATTTGCTCAGTAATTTAATGTTCACTAAATAGAGAATTTGCAATGCCAAAAAAAAAAAAAAAAAAAAAAGCTTAAGACAATGGTTCTGATCCAAATTCCACTATTTTCCAGCTGTGGGACTTTGGACAACTCCCTTAGCTCTTCCTGATTTTCAATTTCCACATCCTTCAGATAAGGCTAATGATGAGTCCTGCCCTTCCTGTCCCACAAGTTATTATTAGGAACAACTGAGAGAAAATACTGAATGCCTTTTCATAAGATTGTAACGTACAATTCAAATCTAATACAGTATTAAGGTTTAATTAAAATTTAACATTAATTACAATCAAAGTTATGTCTATTTCTCATAAATATGCTACTGCATAAAAATAAAAGATAACATTAATTATTCTCAACTTATTAAAACTACTTACTATAAATATTTATAAAGAAGTAATGAGTAAAAAAATCACCCTGCCCATGGTACACGACCTTGACTTCAACAGAGTTCTGACAGTCATTTACTCTATGACCTTGGCCAAGTAACAACAATTTAACCACTCTGATCTTTGACAACGTACTCAGAACACCTTTTCTCACATTTTTTCCATAGTAACACTTTTTACCCCCAAAATTCAAGGTGTTAGTCTTTATTTGATGAGTCATTTCTTTTGTGGGTATTTGGGTATTTATGTATGTGTGCATTTTAGTCATTTGTGTTTTAAATCTAGAAAATATAATTAAGTCTTAGCTATACACTTGAACAGAAAGAGCTCAAAAAAAAAAAAAAAAAAAAAAAAAAAACCAAATTGCAGAGTCATTTGAGAGACATCTAGCTGGGTCATATGAAGTAAACTGATGACCACTTCACTGAGCAGGAGGGACTCAGGGACGGACAAGAGAAAAACAACTTGAATCATTGTCTTCACCATTATCCTTCAGATGAGCTGCAACAGACCTCCCTTCCCAGCCACTGCAGAGTCTCTCAAGCCAATTTCTTAGCTTTGTCTTTTTCAGGATATTGGGCAGTCTCAAATTCAGGTATTAAGAACTGCAGTCTGATCTGTCAAAATGTTATCTCACATCCTTAGGGTCTCCCCTTCCACAAAGCTCAGGCCTTGGGAACCTGCAGCAGGGAAAGAGCAAGTTCTTTCTTTCCCTGATCAATGTCACTAGCTGCAGTTACTGGCTCCTTATTCTGGTTATCTCTTGCTGAGTAGCAAATTTAGAGGCTCTAAACAACAACAATCATTATTTTTTTTTTTTTTAAGAATCTGCTATTTCCTCTCCAGGCAGCATCAGCTGGGACAACTCAAACTCTGGGGTGACTGAAAGCTTGGGACTGGAATTTTCTGAAGACTCTCTCACTTGCACATCTAGAGGTTGATCCTACGACATGTCCACTGGGGCCCTGGCTGGGCTATAGCCTGAACCCCTTCACGAGCCCTCTGTGTAGCTGCCTGACTTCCCCACAGCACAGTGGCTGGGTTCCAAAAACAAGTACACAACAAAAAGGAAGCAGAAATTGCCACTTTCCTAAGGCCCAGGCTCAAGAACTGGCCCAGCATCACTTCTATCATACTTGTGTTAAGCAGCTGCAGAGTCCAGATTCAAGGAAGGGAGTAAAGACCCCACCTCCTGCACTGAGGTGTGTCAAGGCATGTTGACTCTTGCTTGAAAACTGCCACAACCTGCCACACACTTCTAGAGTTGGAGCAGAAGAGAGGCAGCAAAATCTTGTCTAGATGCCCTCTGTGGGACACATAGAGGTCCCTCCCATTGGGGATTCTCCCACAGCCCATCACCCTGGACCAAATGATCTCCTCTCCAGCAAGTCCCCTGGAGTCCTCTCCCACATGTCCAGTGGTGCAGCCTGCATGGTCTCTTTCTGCTTGGGTTGCCTCCCACAGGCAGGCCAACATCTGAGGCAGGTCACTTCTGGATGCCCTTCTGTGGGGTCTACTTCAGCCTACAGGGGAATTTGCATTCTGTGAGTGGTTCTTTTGAAGTCTTCAGGCTCCATGTGAGACAGCAGAACAGGAAACGTGGCAGCCTCACAATTGTACCCAAAGAAATTCTCACTTTCTCTCTCAGCAAATCCTTGGTTTTCTCCTCTATGTCTTGGAGTTGGGTGAAGGGTTGAAGCCACCTCTTACCTGTTGCTCATCTTTTCAGAACATGGGGAAATTTGTCACCCATTGTTCTCAGCTTTGGATCCCCAGTCCTCAGAAACTCTAAAACTGCAGAAATAGTTTATTATCGTATTCCATGGGCATCAACAATTAAGACAATAATAACAATGCACCCATCATCCTGAGCATGAAGGACTCATGGGGTCATAATCACAAATGACTTCTATTCTTTCCCATGGTCCCTTAGACGTGTTGCATGGAGTCTCCATCTTCCCCTCATCCTGCGTGAAAGTTCAAAAAACTTTTTTTCTTCAGAAATAAAAGTTCCTCAAGTCTGTAATTAATAGATCAGCACAGAGAAATAATCATAACTATCCATAGTGACTCCCCTTCCAAACTCAAACATTCTCCCTTGAATGGAGAGCCATGATTACCATCTTCTCTCTTTTTCCTTGTGCTTTTACCTCACTTTTCTTCCTAACTCAGTTTCTGGCCCCTCCAGTTGAAAAAAGAAAGAAAGATGGCTGTAAATCTCTTACTTGAAAAGTGTTGCCTTGAGCTGGCATTGTTCTCTCTGAGCATGGCTGATGCTGAAATGTGACTTTCTCTGATAGGTTAAGCTGTCAGATCAAATACAGCAGGCCCATTTAAATATTATTTCAGAAAAACAACAAATAATACTAGTAGAACTAAAGATCACTCATTGCTTATCTGAAATTCAAATTTAACTGGGCACGCTATATTTTTGTTTGCCAATCTGTTGCCCCTATGTAGCAGAGCCTTTACATGGCTGCTCCATGGCATGCCTCATGCCCCGTTGCTGGGTGCTCTTCTCAGCATTCCTTTGATGTCAGTGGCAGCATCTGTATTCCAGTTGGTCTCTTCTCTTTCCAAAGTCTTTCTGACTCGGTTCTGCTGCGGTCTGTACACGCCTCCAGAAAGACCCCTGGACGGGAGCTAAGATGGCTCTCACACCTACGGCCACACTCATCCCCTGTACAGCAAGCTCTCCTCGCTCTCTTGTTGTGGCAGCCAACCAGTTTCTAGCTCTTTTGGAATCTCAGGTGTGGATCAGACATCAGTCTACTCACCGCTTCTACCAAGGCCAACAGGATACAAATGACCTCCATGGAGTCTCCTGGAAAGCCCATTTTCCTGGCCTTGATTTGAGGGGCAGGTACCCACCACCTCACATTTTGATACAGTCACTTGAACACACAGAGAAATAGCAAACCCAACACACCCTATACACACACACACACACACACACACACACACACACACACACACACACACACACACACCAAACAAACCAAAAGCCCTGGCTCAGGAAAATAAAAATGACAAAAAATGAGGATAACTAAAATAATCCATTTAAACACATACACTTCTGAATAATCAAAACTTTTAATCCTTCCTTGCAAAGCTACATTTTACTTCAAATGGTTATGCAGAAACACAGAATGGAAGAATTTCCAAAACATGTTTTTATTCCAATTTCTTTAATGAGCTAAATAAAAAAATCTCCAAATGTAAATTAGTAGTAAGATGTCTGATTAAACTGGACCAGTGACAGCATTTAGCTGGCATGCAGGTCCACCCTGCCTGCTCAGATGCATTTTCTTGGCAGGAGGCCTTGGGAGAGGTTAGGATGTTGACAGGATAGAATTTGTGTACTTCAGAATGTCGGCACATCTATTCTCTGTGGTCACGCTTTTGGAACTGCAGAGAATGAGGCTGTGAGATATATCTATTTCTATTTCCAGCTTACATGCTTCAAAAAAGGCAACTCTTATGAGGACTGGAATGCATATGTACAAAAATCAAATCTAATCAGAAAGAGCAAATTCAAATCACTATTTCTGCTTCAAGCCTATATAGAGTACAGGGCAGCAGGTCCGATTTTTCTTTATGGTTTCTTTTTCCCTTTTTAATAACAATGTCCAGAAATGCTTTAAAATAAAAGATGTGCTTACGAAGATCTTTGTGTTAGCTGCCAAGAGACTAGAACTTCATCCTACTGGGGTGTAATGTATCATTTCAAGCACATGGGTTGCCCTATCAAAACCCATGGCATAGTGCTATGGATGGGAGGCTCTTTCACCCCCAGTCTCCTCCCCTTCCTGGTGGCCACATCTGCCCTTACAGTGGCAGACCCCACCCTCCATCCCTTCTAAGCACCCAGGCCTCAGGAAACCAGAAACTAGTAGCCAGCCTGGTGTCCCACCCCAAATCAATCAAAACAGACATAATATCATCTTCAGTGTTTCACTGCAGGAATGCCTTGCTGTTCTAATAAGCAAAACTCAGTTTAGGTAAATAAGCAAACACCCATTCTTTTATTCTCACCAAATACTTTTCATAACTCCTTCAAACTCTAAGATCTTGGAAACCAGGGGATTCACTGGAACCTCTTAAATCACACCATTCCTGGTCACTATCTCTGTTCACACACGTGGCCAAATATTTCCAGAATCACATCTCAAGGATAACAACTGTGAAAGGTGTCTGCCCACCATTTAATTAAAAAGAGAACAATGTTTAGTTTCATCATGCTTTTCTTCTTTTAAGAAACAATTAGTGACACTTAAATGAATCAAGCACTTTTTCTTAAATAGTGAACAAGAATATAGTCTTTGAAAAACAGGCTGGATTGTGGGTGTAAATGCAGTGTGGGGGCAGGGGTGGGAGGTGATTTTCACAGCTGCTACAATTCTGTGATCAACATTGGTCAGGGTGTTTGTCCATGAACATGACATTCCCGTCCATCTGATTTGAGTTCAGTTCGCGCTTTCCTGAGAAATGATTTTGTTCTGCCTTGCCTGCTGAACAGATGGAAGAGACAGGAACTGCGATATCCAGGCATATGGTTTCGAGAACAGACAGGAATAGTCATTCCAAATATTAGTACAGTTTCTTTCAGGTTTTCATGGATGTAACACACATGAATGTCAATAAGCAAAAATAACAGATAACATTTTCAATCATCTCAAAAACTACTTGACTAAAATCAAAATTATAAATCAGTTGGCTTGCATTCCTGAAGTAAGCTGTGCCATCTGCATTGCTATATTGATGATAGGGTAAAAGAAATTAGGTTGGGCCTAATAGAAAACAAATTGTTCATTCATTCATTCATCAAATCTGTATTGATCACTGACTATATGCTGCATACTCTGCAGGATTTGTGGGTTAAAACACTAACAAGTCACTGTCCTTGGTCTGAAAGAGTGAATGGTCTCAGGAAGGGACACACATAAATAAACCAGAAATCACAACACAGCATGGCAGGTGCCAAATAAAGGAGCAAGGAGGTGTTATGGGAACCTGTAGGAGGAGCACCCATCCCAGTCCTAGTTGGGTGGTCCGGAAGGCTTGTCAGAAGTGATATCTAAGTTGAAGCCTGAATTAACATGTAGCTATGAGCCAAAGGACAAAGTGGGTGGGAAATGGTTAGAGAAAATAATTTATGCATGCTAAAGATACAGATGAAAGAAAGAGGCAGAGACACAGGTGAACAACAGAAAGAGGAAAGAGAGAGACTGTGAGTAGAATAAATTCTTTCACTTTTTATTCCATCACTATTCATGGCCTTCAGTTACATTACACTTAAGATTTTGCTGCATGTTGATGGGATTATTTTTCCTCTCTCCATTATTGGGAGAGAAGAGAAGAAAAAGGATGTTTAAGTAATCAAATGCTCCAGTTCACTTTAAATTCTTAATACAGGTTTCCAGTTGTTAAAGAACTAAAGTACTCACATGGCAAACACAGCGGTGTAGAGAGGTGTGGAATTTAGTTAGTCCTCTAGAGCAACTAGTAAATAGCCAGGAACAACTAGTAAACAGTCTGGAACAACTGTTTGGGGACATCCGTGGCTGGACACACATCATACACCAGTCTGGAATGGGTGAACATACTGAGACTGCAGCGTAGAACTTAATGAAAATGTTTAAAAATTGATTGTAATGATGAATGAACAATTATATGACAATACTGTGAACAACTGTATACTTCAGATGACTGTATGGCATGTGAATATATTCAATAAAATTGCATTTAAAATAAATTAATTTTTTAAAAAAAGAACTAAAGTTCTCAACTCTGAGCTCTATGAAACACCATTGTGTTGCTTGTGATTGTTTACAAGGTATTTGAGGACACTGTGGTGCCTCTGCTCCTCATTGTGAACAGTTAGGATCAACGTACCAGGATAAAGACAGGACTTCCTGCAAGGTTAAAGGACGAGGACTTAAGACTTGAAGGCAAGGTTCCAAGTGTTCCCACCTGGTGTCTCAGGTCCCTTCAAATGGGAGAAGGCAGCTGAAGGCCTGTTTCAAGGGCCAGGTTTTGCGTGACAGGATCAACATGAGTTCGCTGGCTAACTAACCAAGTCATTCAGATGAGCCCTAGGGGGCAGTGTTGGTAGTTACACATTCCTGCCAATACCAGCTCTCCCTCAGGCCAGATGCTCTGTTTTGCAAGAGGAATGCACACACACACACACATTATGATTTACAAAAGAAAGTCTCATAATTAATTATTAATGCTAATGTACTGACTTCAAAATAGACTGACAGAAATGAACTTTGGATAAAGAGAATGGAGTAAACACTATTGCTTCTTAACAAAAAAATCTATTATTCAGAACTTAGCAATTACCCCTTGTAATGGTCTAGATTGAAAGGAATGAATTTGAACAGATCACCTCTGAATTAGATTCTATGGATCTATTTGGGGTACAAGAGCAAGAGTGGAGAAACTTAAAATATGAGTTATTTGTCTACATACACACATACATATCAACATTTATAAATGCAAAATATATATGCTATATATATATAAAGAAACATTAAATTTCTAATTGACATAACCAAAAGTTTTATACCTCAAAGTGTTTTTTTAACCCTTCAAAACATTAAAAAGTTGTTGCTTTCCAAAGAAAGTCCTCCTGAGAACAACTAAACACGTACCTTCAGCCAGGATATTAATTAGATTAAGATGGAATTTAGTATCACTTTTTGAAAGATATTAAAGGAAAGGTAAAGACAGAAGGGCAGAAGTATGTAGCCCTGCTAGGACTCTGCAAATATGCTAAGTAAGATTCTTTGAGAAAGTATCTGTGTGCTTATAAATTTCATAGATGACTTGCAAACTCCTAGCCAATATTCTTCTATTATATCATCTGCAACAAAGGGACACAGAAGGTTTATCATAACTTGGAATCCCTCTGCTTTCAGCCTGAGGGGATTGTGAGGCTCAGGTGGTTTGTGTAAAGTACCAACAACTGAAACTGTGTTCTAAATATCCATAGCTGAACAAAAACAAAATCCTTTTTAAAAAATTAAGTTTTTAATGCAAAGCCAATAGTTGGGAAGATGGCTGGAAATGGATTTCATCTAATATGCTTATATTGATTAAATGCTTCTGTAAAGCATATCTGAGTTACTGAAGAGGGTACAGTTATGGAAAAGGCAATACTGAATCCAAAGTTAAACACAGAAACAGGTAAACTGTCTCATGCTGTCCAATACATTCATTCTTTACTTTACCAAAGGCACAGAAGCATTTCCTGTTTCCTCCTCCTCTGGGCTGTTATCAGGAAGGACTAGTGAGGGAAATCACAGGATAACAGTAATAAAAATTCTCTACATACACACATATTCTCCTTCCATAAACTCTCTCTCTCTCTCCATTCACACACACACACACACACACACACACGTATGGTTTAGAAACAGGAAAGGGGCAAAGGCTACTCATGAATCTAGGTTTGAGAAAGCCTACTAAAATTCAGAAGTAAGTAATTAGTAAATTGTTTTATTATGTTGTAAATGTTTTTCATACAAATGATGAGCACAAAGAGGAGAGAAGCTGGGGAGTAACCATATAGTCAAGCAGCATGGTAGGTCTGTATGATCTAAAATGATTCCCCCACTCTCTCTGGAACAGGAGTTGCTCCTTTAGCCTGAGTCCCCCAGTTAGAAGCCATGTGAAGCAGAGCCCGAGCTGACCCACTGCTGGGGACTGAACCATGGCTCCCCAAAGACAGGTTCAAGTCCTAACCCCTGGTCCTATGGGTAAGAACCCATTTGTAAATAAGACCTTTGAAAACATTATTATTAGTTAATATAAGTTAAGGTGTGGGCTTATTTGTGAATACAATCTTCAAAGATCCTATTTAGATGAGGCCAAATTGAATCAGGGTGAGCCTTATACTATCTGACTGGAGATCTTATAAGGAGAAGAAATCTAGATAGAGACACAGACAACTGAGCAGAAGTAGAAGCCAGAGTCAGTGGAAATCCGAGGAGAAGGCCCAGAGTGAGAGATCGCAAATGAATGAGGATTGCCGAAACACTGCAGACTCAAGGAGAAAGCAAGCCCCACCAAAAACTTGATGTTGAACTTCTAGCCTCCAAACCTGTGAGATAATAAATTCATGTTGTTTAATCCAACAGTTTGTGGTACCTGACATAGCAGCCTTGGTAAACTAAGGCACCACACAGAAAGCAAGCCAAAAATAAACCTCTGTGTTTGTAAGCCACCTAGATTTGGGGCTTGTTTGTTGCTGCAGCATAACCAAGTGAATGCTGACTGATAGAGCCCTGATTAGAAAACATAATAATGGGGTTTGATACTAGAAGAGGGTCTGTAAGGAATATACTTAGAGTGGATTTTCCCTTAATTTTTCTTCTGACCTAAAAAGAAAGGATTAGGCAACAATAACAGGAGCTACTTAGAAGTCAAGTTGGGCAGTGGGGAGTTAGGTTTTTTTAGAAAAATAACTGAAATTGCAGTAAGAGACAAATGTCTTCTCTCCAATATGGAAAATAAAAGAAAGAAATCTTTCAGTTGATATCCTAAATTCAGAGCAAAGGAACTTGTACTAACAAGATATTCTCCAGCCTAGAGCTGAAGCAGAGGCTGTGAGGAGTATACAGGTTTACAAGAGGACTCCAACAAGAAGAAAATGTTTGCATAGAGATTGCATTCACTATAAGAAGTATTATTGCTACCATTCCTTTATTCTATAATAGATTACTTCAATTCCTGTGTTTTTTATCTGATAAAACTGGACATAGACTTATGTTTTAGATCCCTGGGCTATCAAGCCAATACTATGCAATGGTTCAGCTTGAACAATGGGAATCTATTTGCTTATCATTTTGAGACTAAGAGAAAGTCCTAATCAAGGAGTCATCAAGGAGATGTTTTTGTCCTAAAGACAGGCATTTTCGGGCTGGCTGCTGGTGGTCCTTGGTCCTTAGCTTGTCACATGGCAAAGCACATGGCAGTGTCTCCTGGTCTCTCCCTTCTCTTCTTGGTTCCATTGATGTTCAACTTCCAGCTGCTCCCTCTGTAGAGCTTTCTCTCTGTTTGAATTTCATTCCGCTTATAAAGGATCCCAGTAATATAGGATTAAGATCAATCCTGATTGAGGTGGGTCACACCTTAACTGAAGTAACCTCATCAAAAGTTCCTACTTACAATGGGTTCACACCCACAGGAATGGATTAGGTTTAAAAACATGTTTTTCTGGGGTACAGAGCTCTAAAACACCACACCTTAGCAGTCCTCTGACCACCACTTCCATCCCAGCAGTTAGTACTAAGTTATTTGCCATCCCCGTTGTAAATATTAAAGAAAAGACTAGCGAGAGAAACCAAGATGGCGGCTAGGTGAGACAGGTCTAAGGAACACCTCCATGGAAAACACTAGATAAGGACCAGAGAGTGACCCAGAATACCGGTTACAGCAATGTGCCAGCTGGATGAGATCTCCTAGTTCCCAGGGGCTGTATACTTGGTGAAACTGAGAGTCTGCATTCTGAAACGAGTGAGTAAGCCGGCTGGAAGTCCCACAGCTGCACGGTGATCCGGGGAAGCCAGGGTTTGGCATCTGGGAAAAAAAAAAAAAAAGAAAAAAGGGGAAAACCCAGGAGCGGCTGCAGGTGCGATTGTGGGAAACATGCAGTAAAACACAGCAAGAGGGGGCTGGGCCGGCCTCTCGGTGACTGGCCTGGAAGAAAGCCCACTGCAGACATCCCTGGGGCTGGGGGAATGGAGCGGAGAGCCAGAAGCCGAAAGAATCCACGCGGCTAGCAGCTCACTCCCAAGAGGGCTGGATAAACTCCTGCCTGGGGCCGTGCCCACAGCCCAGAGCCCCACCAGTTGTCCCGGAGCTGGGAAGGAGGAACTGTGTGAGGAGGAGGGTGTGGAGACGCCCCGTTTGGCCATTTTTGTATAAGGCTAAAAGCGAGCCGGCTCGGCCTGGAGGCCCGGGGCTTCCCTTGAGGGACGGCGCGCGCTGATGACATAGCACGGCATTTTCTCAGCAGTGATCCTGGAGGAGCGTGGCTGGGCAGGGGGACCTGCTAGGAGATCCCAGAGACACTACGCCAAGTCTGCTGGTTTTATGAGACATCGAGAGAGAGGGGCAGGGGCTGGGGCTGAAATGAAATGAAGGCTTGGTCTCTTGCGGCGGCCTTGAATCTCCGGGAACTGGGGGGATTTGAATATTGAAGCTGTCCTTCCTCCCTGACCACCCGTACAAGCGCCCTGCATTCAGGGCGGACAGCTCCAGCAACACACCCAGGCTGAGTTCTCTGGCTGGACCCCACAAGAATCATTTCCCCACTCACGGTGGGGACAAGTGGAGAACTGACTTGAGAGGTGTAGGTGACTCACAGACACCATCTGCTGGTTAGTTAGAGAAAGCGTATGTCACCAAACAGTGTTTCTGAAAAATTAGATAGGTTTTTTTTTTTTTACAAATTAAAAGAATCCTGTCAAGCAGAGCAAATGCCAACAGGCCAAAAACAACAGAAAATCTCAATGCATATGATAAAACCAGATGATATGGAGAATCCAACTCCAAACACACAAATCAAGTTATCTGAAGAAACAAAGTTCCTCGCAGAATTAATTAAAGAAACACAATCAAGGAACGAAAGCATGGCAAAGGATTTAAAGGACATCAAGAAGACCATGGCCCAGGATACAAGCTACATAAAGAAGACCCTAGAAGAGCATAAAGAAGACACTGCAAGGCTAAATAAAAAAATAGAAGATCTTATGGAAATCAAAGAAACAGTTGGCCAAATTAAAAAGACTCTGGATATTCACAATACAAGACTAGAGGAAGCTGAACAACATCTCAGTGTCCTAGAAGTCCACAGAACAGAGAATGAAAGGACAAAAGAAAGAATGGAGAAAAAATAAAAAAAATCGAAATGGATCTCAGGGAAACGACAGATAAAATAAAACGTCCAAATTTAAGACTCACTGGTGTCCCAGAAGGGGAAGACAAGGGTAAAAGTCTAGAAAGAGTATTCAAAGAAATTGTTGGGGAAAAATTCCCCAACCTTCTACACAATATAAATACACAAAGCATAAATGCCCAGCGAACTCCAAATAGAATAAATCCAAATAAACCCACTCCAAGACATATTCTGATCAGACTCTCAAATACTGAAGAGAAGGAGCAAGTTCTGAAAGCAGCAAGAGAAAAGCAATTCACCACATACAAAGGAAACAACATAAGACTAAGTTGTGACTACTCAGTGGCCACCATGGAGATGAGAAGGCAGTGGCATGACATATTTAAAACTCTGAGAGAGAAAAATTTCGAACCAAGAATACTTTATCCAGCAAAACTCTCCTTCAAATTTGAGAGAGAGCTTAAATTTTTCACAAACAAATCCTGAGAGACTTTGCCAATAAAAGACCTGCCCTACTTCAGATTCTAAAGGGAACCCTACTGACAGAGAAACAACAGAAAGAAGAAAGAGATATAGAGAATTTTAACAGAAATATATAGTACCTTACATCCCAAAGCACCAGGACACTCATTTTTCTCTAGCAATCACAGATCTTTCTCCAGAAGGGACCATAAGCTGGGACATAAAACAAGCCTCAAGAAATTTAAAAAAAAAAAAAAAAATTGAATATACTCAGGGCAGTTCTCCGGCCACAGTGGAATACAAATAGAAGTCAATAATTTTTGAACGGTAACTCCACTATTTACTTCCTACATGATATAAATTACACAAACCCCAATGACAAATCAGTGGTTTTGAACTCAATGTAAAATAAGTAATTTTAGACTATATAAAGGTAGGGGAGTGGAGGAGTATAGGAACATAGTTCATGTGTCCTATTGAAGTGGAGGTGGTATCAAAGAAAAACAAGATTGATGCGGATTTAAGAGGTTAATTTTAACTCCCACAGCAAACACAAAGAAACTATCAGAGAATGTAACCATGGAGATGAACTGTAGAGTTCGGGTTAAGAGAAATGGGGGAAGGAGCAATGGGGAGTTAAGAAATGAGGGTGGAGTTGCTGTCTGAGGTAAAGGGAAATTTCTAGTAATGGATGGTGGGAAAGAGCATTACAACATTCTAAAGGCGATTAATCCCACTAATGGAAGGCTAAGGAGGGGGTGGAATGGGAAGATTTAGGCTGTATATAGGTTCCCACAACTAAAAAAAAAAAAAAAGACAGCCTAAATAGATGATTGAATGACAAGGATGAACTTGGATGGAATTAGAGGACAGAGGACAGGTGGCTCCAAGGGACACAGTTGAGACATAAGGTAAAGGAAATACAGAATGTAAGCTTTGTATCATTGTTGAACCTGTTGTACTTCTTAGCTGCGCTTAATGGGATTGCATAAAAGAATGTTCTTGTTCATGGGAAGCATATACGTGAATTATAGTGTATGTTCAAGGTTGTGTGCAGCTAGCTCTCATATGTTCAGAAGACAGAGCAATAGATGATGGATGATAGATAGGGAGGGAGGGAGGGAGGGAAAGAAATAGCGATGTGACAGCATGTTAAGGTTGGTGGATTGAGCTATCGGGGGGGTCAGGGTATGATGGAATTCTTTGTATGGGGTTAGTATTGTTTTTGCAACTGTTCCTATAACTTTGAATTTATTTCAAAATAAAATTAAATAAAATTAAAAAAGAAGAGACTAGCTATTGTATTCCTTTAATTCTGCTCCAAAGATAATAGCTTTTGGAGCCATTTATGACAATTAGCAAATATAGATAATGAATAGTAGCACGTATTTATTATTTTAATGAACAGTTCTACTTCTCCAGAAAAGCAATATGAGGCTGGATCTGGTTTTTGTTGCTGTTTTATTACTTCTAATCTCAGCTCTTACTGATCTAAGCCAGGCACAGTGGGACTAAAGACGCAATGCTCCTCTGAACAGATTCAAATGTAGCAACTACCACACACACATCCACAGACACCCATAGACACCCACACATACCCACACACACACACAATTTAGTCTGGTAGAAAGTTACCATTTTCTGGAGGCTATGTCCTAAACTTCTAAACCTATTTCAGTGGCAATAAATGTTATAGTAAAGTTTTCCTGGGATTTGTGGATCCTTCACTTTTCTGCCCAACCCTTACTTTATCTGTCACCACCACCTTGTTGGATACTTCTCTCTGGAGCACCCTTCTCCTCAGAGCCCTGACACTCCCTCTGAATTGTGCTGTCAGATGCAATGTGCAGTCTACTGCAAATAAACAAATATCCAAGTACTACTGGGCTCCATAAGTATAGGTATCTTTGTGACCAGGGAGGCCAAAACTGCAGATTCAATGAGGTCTGTTTTTAACCTCATCTAGTCCTTATTCTAGAATGGTGATGAAGAACACAAACCCTAGAACCAGGTTGCTTGAGTTCAAATCCCAGCTCTACCACTTATCAGCAATTTGGGCAAGAAGAACCTTAGTCTCTTTATGTTTCAGTTAACATTTTATAAAATAGCAACAACAGTAATAGAATTTGTATATAGATTTTGTGAAAATTAAATGAGTTAAGATACATAAAGCTCCTAAAAGAGTTCCTGGTAAATAACAAATATTAACAAGTGTTAACTCTGATTAGATCTTTTCAATGAACTATACCAGAGCCACCCTGGTGGGCTGGGAAGGGGTTGCTGCAATCCCTGTGATACTAACCCCTTAGCCCATGGGGTAGCTAGCAAAGAGCCAGGCCAATCACCTCTGGCCACAAGCAACCAGGTGCCCAATTAAAATAATTTTAAATTTCTATATGTGTTGACATATAAAAGAGGATTGGGAAGCACAGCATATTTCTGTTTCCCATAAGAAAAGTGTACATTATTATAGACCCATAATATCTTTTCTATTCTATTTCCTTTTACTGTAAAGAAAATACCCTGGGAAATAGCCTCTGACTTCTTCATTCTAACACACCATTACTAGAAAGCCTGTGCCAATTACCTAACTCTGACCTAAAGAAGCTGAATAATTTCACATTAAACTATTTATGATCCTTCCCTTAGGGTTTGAATTTTGGGGTGGGAATAACACTGAAATATATCATGGGTCATTTCGTCCAGACTTTGTATCTTTATATTTATTCCAGAAAATGTTTCTATCTGCCCTTTAAAAGGACTTGTATGTGGTAAGAGTCACTGTGAATTAATTAGGTAGTTTACGCAGTCAACCCTTCCAGGACTAGGTGTACACTCGGATGTCTCAGGCCAAAGGGTGGCTTCCTAGGGGCTGTGTGAAGTCCAAAAGCTCTGCCAAGTGCCCATGGTCTCCCCTTAGAGTAACGTGCCACCAAGTTACATTGTGGTATAATGGACCCTGTTGCTTTGACACTGCTTAGCAATTCTCCTTAATATTACAGTTCTATAAATATACAGGTGGCTTTACCAGTTCGATGTTATTTGGTCAATTTATCACTCATATCCTGAGAATGATGCAAATACTAAGCTTCCCCTCATGGGGGGGGGGCTGTTTTAATTACACATGTAAACATCACACATTTGTACACATACAGTGTCATCAGGACTTTGTAGTTATTTTTATCCAGAGAGTTTTCTAGTTTATGAGCAACTATACCAGATAGTAACAGAATATTTTCTACTTCTTTATAGTCTGAGGATATGATCAATACTATCATGTTGTTTAATAATTGTTAGCGTTGTTTTGGAAAGTAAAGGTAAAAAATAGATCAATACTAGCATGTCGTTGTTGCTATTGCTTTCTGTACTAAGAACATTCTAAAAAGTTCCAGGGTTACTTGGTGAATATAATGTAAATTCCAGAAGTTTAAAAAAATTTATTATAAAAAGTAGATGATTCAAAGCCAGCTCAACCTAACTCCACTGTAAACATTTTAGTCCGTTTTGCTACACACTTTGTGGCCTCTTTCAGGATCTAACTGTCCTCATCTGAAATATGAGAGGCTTGGACTGAAAGGGACTTGGGCCCCATCTAAAATAGACAAGAATAAGGTCCTCCTGCTTTTAAGATTCTATGTCCCTAAACATATTAGGAGGTTGACTCCCACACTCATCAGAAAAGGAAACCAGCAAGGAAATATTTTTCTTCTCTTTTTAAGATTGTGTCTACATAATCACACACACAAAAAATCAGTCTTTTATGGGATGGGGCTTATATTTTGTATTTTGTGCTGGAAGTAGAAATGTTCCATTTGGGGCTTGGTCCACAACTTCAATATTTTTTAATTATGTGAGCAGAGTCAAAATGTTTTGATTACAAGTTATTTTCCTTCTGGCTGCCAGCTTGTACAGCCTTTGGTTAAGACCCACAAATAGAGCCAACAAATGAAAACCTAAAGCAACTTTACCTGCACTACTTTTTAATAAAGAGAATTGATAAACACATAAAATCAAAATTCCTTCCTAAAGTTTGTTTTTTCATCTTTTCCTTCATAAAGATGGTTTTCTCATCTTTAAAATGGAGAGGTTAAATTAGATAAGGCCTGGAGTCCTTTCTTCTTTTAATTATCTATTGATTGTAAGATTCCATATCCTTAAAAGACATTTGGAAAGAAAAAAAAAAAAAATCAGAACTGCTCTTGCTCTTTCAGCAGCTTTCTTATAATGTAAGTAGGTTGTCATTTGTTAAAAAAAAAAAAGAGAGAGAGAGAGAGAGAAGTGAGTCTGTAATAGCTTCTAGTAATGGCTGACTAGGTGATTAGGACCAATCTTCCTCCTAAAGAAAAAAAGTTTTATAAAGACCAGGTAAAATTCAAAAAGCTGTACTGAAAGGCACCAAACATCTAACAGATAATGATGAAATAACTATTCTAGGACAGGAGAGGAAGAGAGCTCAAAGAGGAAGCCTGCATCACACCTGGCCCAGGACATCTGCCCTCCAGAAAAGGAAGCTGAGCATGGAGTGGATATTTGTCAAATGGTGGGTGGTGAAGGAGACAACGCCAAAGTCCTTACACTCTCTTGTGTATTGCTGCCCTCACTCTCCCAACTTGAGAGGTTCTTGCTTGTACCTTGAGGACTTGGAAGGCAGCTGAGAAGCAAAACCTAGGTTGACTGACCCTGGGGATGAAGGAAAGGCTCCAACTTCAATTTCTACCAAGGCAGAAATTCTACCACAAAATCCCTTGTGTGGGAACTCCCAAAAGACTCCACTCTGATGAGGAAATATGGATTCATAAGATTCAAAGGATCTTCTAGGTGACTCACAGTAACCCAGGCCTCCTTTATGAGCTGTTGGCACCCTCAGCTCACTCACAGAAGCAATGAAAACTCCTCTGTAGGAAAGCAAACATCACTGGAGGTCTTTTATATTAGCAACTTCTCAAATATATTTCTAGGTAACAATCAAAGAATTGCCCTCCTGTGGACAAAACAACATAAGCTAGAATCAATAGAAATAAGAGATGAAAGAAAACAGTCTACTGGGAATCCAGACACTGGAATCATCAGATTGAAACAGATGTTTATTGTACTCATGAGTATAAAGGCCAATCTTAAGAATGTAACAAGAAATTGGGAACTATGTAAGTAACATTACAGAGTTGTAAAAGAATCAGTTTGAATTCACAGAACAGAAAGTATCAACAGCCAAAATTAAAATACACCGGGTTTAGCATCAGATTGGACACAGCAGAAAGAAAACTTGGGAACTTTAAAATTAGACATAGGAGACCATCTATAATGAAAAACAGAAATACATTTTTTTAAAAGGTACAATCATAACAGAAGATAAAGACATGGTGAATGTAATGAGAAGATTTAACACAAGATTAATTTGAGTATCAGAAGGAGAGGCAAGAAGGGAGAAATATTTGAAGAAATAATGGCTGAGAATTTCCCAAAACCAAAAAACTGCATTAATCAAGAAGCCCAACAACTCCAGGCCTACACAGTGAACTACAGAAAAATCAAAGACAAAGATAAAATATTAAGGCAGCCTGAAAATAAAAGATTACTTTCAAAGAGCAAAAATTAGAGAAAAGGCTGAATTTTTAACAGTAGCAATAGATGCTAGAGAATAGCAGGGAATATCAGCAAGGTTCTGAAAGAAAACTAATTGCCATTCTAGAATTTCTTATTGAGAGAAAATTTCAATCCAGATGGAGACAAAATAAGATATTTTCAAAGAAATAATATCTAAGATAATGTGCTACTTGCAGGTCCATCTAAAACAAATTCTTAATAGAAGTTCTTAATGGCTTAATTTCTTTTACAGGCTGAAGGGGACAAAAAAACAGAGCCTCAGACCTTCATCAAGGATTGAGAGCAATGAACATGCTAAATACATTCATAAACATAAAATGATTGAAATTATACAAAATATTTTCTGTGACCCCTATAGAATTGTTAGATATCAAAATTAGAAACATATCTAGAAAAATTTCCTAGCTATTGGGAAATTAAACAGCACACCTCTAAATTAACATAGGCCAAAAAACAAATCACAGGGTAGATGTTTAAAGAAACTACACTTAGATATCCCTCTTGAACTTAGATATAAAAACTCCTTAACAAAATCTTAGCAGAATGTATCCAGCAAAATACACATACATACATACATACATACATACATATATACATGAGTATCAGGAGAGATAAGTGATAATATAAGTGATAATAAGTTAAACATCAAGACCAAGTTAGATTTATCTTAGGAATGACAAGTTGATTTAACATTCAAAAGTCAATCAATATAATTAAAAATATTAACAGACAAATAAGGCAGGAAAGAACAAATGATCATCTCAAGGGACACAGAAACAAAACCTTTGCAAAGATTCAAGGTACATCCATGACAAAAAACTATGAGAAAACTATGAATAAAAGGAAACTTCCTCAACCTGATGAAAGATTTATTTGAAAAACCTACATCTAACACAAAGCTCAAGGATGATGTCTAAATGCTTTCCCCCAAACAACTGGAACAAGGCAAGGATATCCGCATGTTAATGGAGGCCCTAAAAAATACAATAAAAAAGACATATAAAGACATACATATCAGAAAGGAAGACTAAAACTGTCTTTATGCAAAAATGATATGACTATCTGTGCATAAAAGTAAAGGAATCCACAAAAAAAGCAACCAAAACTAAGTGAATTTAACAAGGCTGCAATATACAAAATCAGTATACAAAAAAAATCAATATACTACTTTAAATTCTGGGAAGATGCAGTAGAGATATGTTACCCTATTTCTCTTCCTAAGTACAACTAAAAAAAACCCTGAACATTAGATATAAAACCAACATGAGAAGAAGATGCTGAAAGATGGAGAAGAAGACAGAATGACTACAGACCCTAGGACTCAAGGAATGACAAGGTGGTGAGTGTGCCCGAGTTTCTTTGTCTCATACATCCCAGCCTTATAGCTGAAGAAGCCAGCAAACTGGAAATGCTAACAGGCACAGGCCAAAGAAAACAGCAGCAAAAGCTTGCCCTCTCTAGCCAGAGGACCAGAAAAAGGACAGCTTAGCAAGACAAAACTTTTAGGCAATGAGTACTCTACTACAGCCAAATACTACCAAAACAAAAAAACAAAACAAACAAACAAAAAAACTGTGGCCTCACTCCCACCCACTCCAGCAAAACTTGAGTGGGAACCTAGACTTCCACACTTGTTAGGCTACACTGAGGTGTCCCAACCCAACCCAGCCCTCACCAAGTAAGGAGCTGGGACGTTCATCCCTGCCAGACAATAACAAGGCACCGTTCTCCCTCTCTGCTGGTGTAGTGTCAGAAAAGACTTAGTGGAAAGTTAGGACTTCACCACTACCCAGTGGTAATGAGGCCACCATCCTGGTGGGATGAGTGGAGACCATGGAGGCAGCAGAAATGAGGTACTCCTACCCCTCTCAGCCAGGATGGTATCAGCAGAAACCTTGTGGGAAGCCAGAATGTCCATCCCTGCCTAGAAGTAACAAAGAACCTGTCCCCCCAACTCTGGTGTCAAGAGGTCAAATGGGAAACCTGGACATTTACCTCCACCTGCCAGTTTTACTCAATGGCCTTTAAAGAAACCAGGTAAAACAAAAGGTTTAAATAAGATCCAGAGTCTCAAAACGTAATACCCAAAGTGTCCAGGTTTGATTTAAAAATCACTTATCATAACAGGAACCAGGAAAACCTAACCTTGAAAGAAAAAGATAATTAATACATGCCAACATCAACATCACACTGATGTTAGAATTATAGGATAAAAATTTTCAAGCAGCCATCATTAAAATGCTATAATGAGCAATTAGAAACATGTTTGAAACAAATGAAAAAACAAAGCCTCAGCATAAGTAGAATATATATATTTAAAAAAGAACCAAATGGAAATATCTGAAATGAAAAGCACAGTAACTGAAATAAAAAGCTCAGTGAATGACTCATCAGCAGAAAGAAGGGGACAGAAGAACGGATCAGTGAGCTTAAAAACAGAACAATAGGAACTACCTAAATTGAATGAGAGAAAAATTGACTGTAGAACTGTAGGACTATAACAAAAGATCTAACATTTGTGTCATCAGAGCCCCAAAAAGAGAGGAGAAAAAATGCAGGGCTGAAAGAGTATTCAAATAAATAATGGCTAAAATTACCCAAATTTGCACAGGACAGAAAGCTATAGATTCAACAAGCTAAGCAAATCCCAAATAGGATAAATCCAAAGAAATGTGAACCAAGATGCATCATGGTTAAACTTCTGAAAATTAAAGACAAAGAAAAACAATCTTGAAAGCAACCACGGAGAAATGAAACCTTACAAATAGGGGCGAAATAATTTGAACTACAGTAGATTTTTCATCAGAAATTATGAAGGCCAGAAGGAAGAGGCACAATAAAAACTGTCAACCCAGAATTCTATATCCAGTGAACATAGCCTTCAGGAATGAAGGGGAAATCAAGACATTCTCTGCTGAAGAATAATTGTTGCCATCGGACCTAATATAAAGTAGTAGTTCAATGAAGTGCTCTAAAAAGAAAGTAAATGATAAGAGAAGGAATCTTGGAACATCAGGAAGTAAGAAAGAACAATGGAAAAGAGTAAATACAATTTTCTTTCTCCTCTGGGGTTTCCTAAATTATGTTTTGTGGTTGAAAATGTTACAATTCTCTGGTATGGTTCCAAACAAATATAAAGGAAATTTAAGATAATTATATTTAAAAAGTGTGAAGGGTAAAGAGATGTAATGAGAGGTAAGATTTCTAAACTTCATTTGAACTGGTAAAATGTTGACACCAGTGATTTGAGAAATTATGTATGTAATAATGTAATAACAAGGGCAATCACAAAAAAAGCTATACAAAGAGATACAGAAAACATACCACAGATAAATCATAATGGAAATTTTAAAAATGTTCAAGTAAACCACAGAAATGCAGGAAAAATAAAAGAAACAAAACACAGAGAACAGAAAACAAAAAATAAATGACAGTTAAGCTCTGATACACCAATAAGTCCATAAAATATAAATGGACTAAATATACCAATAAAAGATAGATATTGGCACAGTGGATTTAAAAAAAACACTAATCCAACTATACGCAGTCTACAAAACACTCACTTCAAATATAATGATACAGGCAGTTTCAGAGTAAAAGAATGGAAAATGTTATACCATGAAAATATTAATAAAAAAAAAAAACACAGGCTTTGGTAGGCAAGTAGGCATTGCCCCCTCTGGAGTGCAATGTGTTGGTTCCACAGAAGGTTAAGTATAGGGTTGCCACAGGAGGCTAAGTATAGGGTTGCCATGTGATCCTGCAACCCCATTATTTGGTATATACTTGGAAGAATTGGAAACAGGGACATGAGTAGCATTTGCACACTGGTGTTTATGGTCCCATTATTCATGATTTGCAATGGATGGAAGTGGCCTAAGGGTACATCGATGAGTGAATGGATGGGTGAACTGCAGAATATGCATACAAAAGAATATTGAGTGGCTACAAGAAGGAATGAAGTTGTGGGCATGCAACTAGGCAAATGAATCTTGAGGACATTATGTTGAGTGAAATAAGCTAGAAATGAAAAGACAAATATTATAAGACATCACTAACATAAACTTACCATAATGAGCAAATGCTGAGAATTGAATTCGAAAGCATAGGTACCAGGGGATAGAACGTGGACAGAGATTGGGCAATTGATGATGCAGGAGTACAGAATGTTCAATAAGGCTTATTGTAAAGGTTCCTAGATTGTAAGCTTTTACAGCAGTCATATCTATTCCTGAGTTTTAACTGTTATTTGCTACAAAATTTATATTCTCTGTAGTACATTATCTAATGTAACCTATATGGTTAGTTTATTTAAACAACATAATTACATGGAGCCTAGAAAATTTAAAAATGTACACAAAGTCTTGCTGAGCACCTGGGGGGAAATATGGAAACATTAAACTTCCCCACCCGGGCAATTCCGATATTATCACAAGCATTATGGACTCCCAATTTAATAAGTTAAGCCTTCGATCTTGGAGCTTGACTTTATGAAACTTATTCCTGCAATGGAGAAGCCAAGTCTCCTAATAATTATGCCTAAGAGTCACCCCCAGAGAACCTCTTTTGTTGCTCAGATGTGGCCTCTCTCTCTCAGCCAACTCTGCATATAAACTCACTACCCTCCTCTCTACATGGGACATGACTCCCAGGGGTGTAAATCTCCCTGGCAACATAGATCATGACTCCCAGGGATGAGCCTGGCCGTGGCATCATGGGATTGAAGAAGCCTTCTCGACCAAAATGGGAAGAAGAAATGAAACAAAATAAAGCTTCAGTGGCTGAGAGATCTCAAATAGAGTCAAGAGGTCATTCTGGAGGTTATTCTTATGCATTATATAGATATTCCTTTTTTTTTTTTTTTTTTTTTTTTTCCATTATATATGTTTGGTCTTTATTTTTTTAAATTCTTGATATATTGGTAAATAATAAACAATTTAACAAGTACCTATTGGTTTAATAATAAGTGAGGTAATTTAACATTTATACTGTCAGATTAGAAATAAATGTTTATGTAAATATATGAGATATTTTTTTGGTGTGTGTATGTGTATGTAAAGGAAGAGACACAATTCATATTTCAAATAAAATCCTAGCAGCATAAGATGAATTCAAATACTTTTCAATTCTTTGTTTTTATTTAACTCAAAATAACTAACTACATAAAAACATTAAAAAATATCTCTGATATATGATTATTCAGTTATTTTTGGTTGATGACATTTGATTACTTAGTTCTTGCTTGTTTCCAACATGTAGTAACATAATCTATCACAAAACATATCTTTAAAAGCTTGCAGCTTTAAACCTGTATATTTAGATCCTAATCAAAAACCATGACTTAGTTATTAGTTTTGATTCTAAACATTGTTCTCCACACAGAAGCTTATTAAAACTAATAACCATAAATGGGCTAGCTATTAATTAGTTTTCAATGAAATGCCCAAATTCAGCACACACATACAAGTAGCATATATGTTTTTATTCTTTCCCATTCAAAATATGAATGAATGTTTGATGTACAATGGACCAATACCACAAACACATTTAACTTACACTAATTCAATATATGAGGTCAGTGAAAAGAAAACAATAAGGAGAGGACCTTTAAACGCTGCTGTACTACCACCCATTCCAGGAAGGTGTGCCTGGAGTAACCCAGGATGGTTGCTGTCCCTCTGGCAGTCCCTCAGGTCACAGCCAGGTGTGCAAGCATCTGGCAGGGTTGAGTGTGAGTCTAGTGTTTACAGGAATGCACTTTTTATATAAAATGGGCCCTAAACAAACGCCAACAACTTCATCTGGTGTTCAACCAAGGAAAGTCATTTCTTTCTTCCAACAACACGGAAAAAATGTTTGTGGTATACGCACAGATTTCCAATATGGCATCTTTTAAAGGGTTTACAAGGGAAATCTTAATAATGCCCCATTTTATCTTATGTACTCACATTAGAAATAACCCCTGGGCATGATGCAACTCCACTGTAATGTAAATAAAAATGCCATGATTTTTTTTTTTTTTTAAAAGCCATGATATTGTCAGTACAATTAAATTCCAGTTCAGTCACTTCCTCACATTTAGCACAGTGTGTTTCCGTGATACTTTCCTGGTGCCAGCACTTCAGAATGTATCTATCAGTAACAGAGAAAAGTTCCCTGTGAAAAGATTAGTGTGTGATAAAACGTGAACAAAAAAGCTACCACAGTTGATCAGTCTTAGTAGGATTCAGGATATGATTTTCAATTAGCAAATGGTGCTACTGAAGCAGAGAGTAACTTCGTTTTGTTACACGCAGTGCTCCCAGGGAACTTTGGAGCCTCCTTTTCCTGGGTTTCTAAGTTGGCAGCTACATTCTACTTCTTAAACACTTGGGCTTAACCTGACCATTGCCCTGGTTCCATTTCTATTTTTAAAAGCACCATTCTAATGGAAATATCCCTGCCCTGAATTAAGCTCGGATTGGGCATTTTACCACTAGCTAGAGCTGTTATGTCATAGAGTTTAGATTAATTTGGTAGGTATCGATTTCCTTGACTACAACCTCGAAACTTGCTTCAGCTTCTTTCAGCCATGTAGGATTTCTACCTGGGCTGCAGTTGAGAGTAAAATATCCCATGGAGGACTCCTTCAATAACCACATTTGGAAAATCGCTGGCTGCAGGCAAGACGTATGGATCCCTGAGGAACAGGAGCACCAGCTGGTGGGACAGTCTGCTTGATTCTTCAGATTCTGTCTCATCAAAAGATCCACAACTTTCTGTCTTTGGCAGAGAGGGCAAGTGTCGCACGTTTAGGAAATCAAGAAACAGTTTGGGAAGTTCTTCATTTTCTAAAATGACAGCCTGTAAATATGTTTCCAAACCTTGTCGTCGTTGTTCCAGGACTTTTGGGACCCAGTTTCTAACATGTTTAGAAGGAATTTCTGGAGTTTTTATAGATTTCTTAAGCTTTTTGTGCAAGGCATGAAACTCGCTGTACCTTTTTTCAACAAAATGTTTTCTTCCGTTCATTAGCACTTCTATCTTAAACACCGTGTATCCCCGCTCCAGGTCACTCTCCTCGTAGCGAAAGGAAGGGATGTAGAACTCCATGGCCGCGCCAGCTGGCCGGCGGAGGACGGGCCGAGGGCAGATATTCCTTTTTAATTTTTGTGTATTAGAATAGCTAGAAGGAAATTCCTGAATGTGTGGAACTGTAATCGAGCAGACTTGATTCTTTATGATGTTTGTAAAACTATATAGCTTTTATCATGTGCTCCCCTGCGATTCTGAAAACCATGTGACTGACACTACCTTTACCCAGTATATGGGCAGATGAGTAATAAAATAAAAACTATATAAATATATAAATATATATATATTTATAAATAATGGAGGCATAAGGGGTATGGGAAGCTTTGAGTGTGCTTTTTATTTTTTCCTTTATTTTGGAGTAAAGAAAATGTTATAAAATGGATTGTGAAGATGAATGTACAACTATACGATGATACTGTGAGCCACTGATTGTATATTTTGGATGAATTATATGGTATGTGAATATACCTCAATAAAATTGCATTTAAAAAAGAAAACAGGCATGGCTGTATTAATATCAGATAAAGTAGACTTTAGAGCAAAGAAAATTACAAGAGATTAAGAGAAACATTATATAATGATAAAAGGCACAATCCACCAAAGACATAGTGTTGTGGTTAGAAGCTGTATGTACCCCAAGAAAACATGTTTTTAAATCTAAATCATTCCTGTGGGTATAAACCTCTTGTAAGTAGGAACTTTAGATGAGCGTATTTCAGTCAAAGTGTGGCCTACCTCAGGATGGGTTTTAATCCTATTACTGGAGTCCTTTATAAGACAATGAAATTTAGACAGAGAGAGAAAGCCATAGAAGCAAGAAGCTGAAATCATGGAAATCGGGAAGCAAAGGGAGAGATCAGGAGATGCTGCCACGTGCCTTGCCATGTGACAAGGAACCATATCACTGGCAGCCAGTCTTCAGGAAGAAACCATCATTGTGATGATGACTTTATTTGGACATTTTACCAACCTCAAAACCATAAGTGAATAAATTCCCATTGTTTAATCTGACCCATTTCATGGTATTTGCTTTGAGCAGCCAAGAAACTAAAACACATAATATATGCAACAATAGAGCTGTAAAATATGTGAAGCAAAAGCCAACAGAACTGAAAATAGAAGTAAACCAATCCAAATCATAGTTGGATACTTAAATGTCACTCTCAAAAAGTAACAGAACAACTAGAGAAAATCAGAAAGGGTACAGAAGAACTCAACACCATCATCAACCAACAGTATCTAATTGACATTTATAGAACACTGGACCATCAACAGCAGAATACCCAATGTATTCAAGAGCCCACAGAACATATAGCGACAGATCATATTCCTGGGCCCTCATAAAACCTAAAGAAAAAAGCAAAAGAATTGAAAGTGTGCCCTCTGACCACAAAGGAATCAAACTTGAAACGAATAGAAGAAACACAGTAGGAAAATCTGCAAACACAACTAAACAACACACTTCTAAATAATTTTTAGTTCAAACAGGAAGTGTCTAAAGAATTAAAAATACTTCGAACTTAATTCATGTCAGAATTCATGGGGTACAGCTAAACCAGTTATTGGGTAGAAATGTATAGCACTAAATGCTTACATTAGAAAAGATTAAAAGTTTCAAATCAATATCTAAGTTCCCTTCTCAAGAACCTAGGAAAAGAGCAAAATAATAAATATTAAAACAGAAATCAATGATATTGAAAACAGGAAAACAATAGAGAAAATAAATGAAGCAATAAGACAGTTAGTTAAAAAGATATAAATGGACAAACCTCAGGACAAATATTATATGATCTCCCCGATTTGAAATAAATAGAATAAGCAAACTCATAGAGTCTGAATCTAGAATATAAATTACCTGGGAATGGGGTGGGGATAGAAAATGGGAAGTTAAGAATTAACCTGTACAGGATTCCTATTTGGAGCAATGGAAATGTTTTGGTAATAGATGGTGGTGTTGGTAGCACAACATTGCAAATAATAGGTTGTATATATGGTAATAGAATACAATTTAAAAAAAAAAAATCCATAGAACTGCACAGTGAACCCTAAGTTAAACCGCGGACTATAGTTAATAGTACAGTTATAAAAATGTGCTTTCATCAATTGTAAAGAAACTTCCACACCATTGCAAGGTGTTAATAACAGGGTGGTTTATGGGAATCTGGTATTTTATGCATGATTGTTCGGTAAACCCGCAATTTCTCAAATTTTTTTTAAAACATGAACAAACCCCAAGCAATACCGACAAAGAAAACAGAGAGATGACACAAAAGACCATATCAGGAATGAAATCAGGGCTATCACTACAGACTCTGCAGACATCAAAGTATAATATGGGGAATACTAGGAATAACTTTAAACACATAAATTTGACATTTAGATGACATTGATCAGTTCATTGAAAAACAAAAACTACCAACTTACCCAATATGAAATAGACAACTTATATAACCCTATAGCTATTATAAAAATTGAACTCTTAATTTAAAAACCTCCAAACAATAAGTCTCCAAGAACAGATGGTTTCACTGGAGATTTCTACCAAACATATAAAGGCAAATTACCACCAATGCTACACAATCTATCTCTTCAAGAAAATACAAGAGGAGAGAACAATTCCTATTTCATTTTATGAAACAAGTATTGTCCCAATAACAAAACAAGAGAAGACAGTATACAAAAAAGAAACTACAGATCAATATCCCTCATGAATATAGATGCAAAATCTTTCTCAAGACATCAATGAACAGAATTTGGCAACATACAAAAGTAATCCTACATCATGACCAAGTAGAGTTTATTCCAAGAATGCAAGACTGTTTCAATATTTGAAAAAAATCAATGTAATCCACTATATTAATAGGCTAAAGGTGAAAAATTATACGATAATATCAGTTAATACAGAAAGAGCATTTGACACAATTCAACATCCTTTCTTTATAAAAACAAAGCTTCTGCAAATTAGGACCAGCGAAAAACCTCCTCAACTTGATAAAAAGCATCTACAAAAAAAAAAAACCTACCACTACCGTTATACTTAATAATGAGAGACGGAATGCTTCCCACCCAGGGCAGGAACAAGGCAAGCCCATCCACTCCCACCACTCCCACTCAATTGCTGGACGTTCTAGCCAGTGCATTAAGGCAAGAAAGGGAAATAAAGGTCATATAGATCAGGAAGAAAAATAACACTGTTCCTATTTGTAGATGACTTATCTATGCCGAACATCCCAAGGATGCAGGCTAAAAAAAAAAAAGGAAAAAAAAAATCAGTTGTATTTCTATACACTAGCAATGAACATGGTAGACACCAACATAAAACATATCATCATTTATAGTCACTCAAAATATTAATATTTAGGTTTAAATTTAGCAAAACATGCCCAAAGCTTGTATTCTGAAAGTTACAAAACACTGAAGGAATAAAAAAAAAAAAAAAAAAAAAAAAATCAAAGATCTAAATAAATGAAGAGGCATACTGTGTTCACATTACAGCAAAGATGTAAATTCTCCCAAATTGATACACAGATTTAAAGCAATTAGGGTAGACGATCTTAGAAAGATATAGGTGCATAATGATCATTAAAATTTCACAAAAATTTACGTGGAAGGATCTGGAATAGCTAAAACAATTTTGAAAAAGAAAAATAAAGTGGGAGAAATCAATCTACCCAATTTTAAGATTATATAGCTACAGTCATCAGTCTGAATAGTGCTGGAAGAGGGATAGACACATAAATAAATGGACCAGAATAGAGAACCCAAAAAATAGATACACACAAATATGCCTGATTGATTTTTAATAAAGGTGC
This sequence comes from Choloepus didactylus, assembly GCF_015220235.1. Lineage (NCBI taxonomy): Eukaryota > Metazoa > Chordata > Mammalia > Pilosa > Megalonychidae > Choloepus > Choloepus didactylus. Next base: position 26,524,286 of record NC_051322.1, on the reverse strand, counting down.
AAAAACAATTCAATGGAGGAAGCATAGCCTTTTCAACAAATAGTGCTAAAGCTACTGGACATCTAGTAGCAAAAAAAATTAATAAGCAAACCTAGCTAAACATCAAACCTTCAACAAAAAAAAAAAAAACACAGTAACTCAAAATGGATCACTGACTTAAATGTAAAATATATAAAACTTTTAGGAGAAAAATTCAAAGGAGAAAAATCTTTGAAACCTATGGCTAGGCAAAGAGTTCTTCAACTTCACACCTTAAGCATGATCCATAAACGGGAAAAACTGATAAATTACTCTTCATCAAACTAAAAAACTTTTGCTCCAAGAAGAACCCTGTTGAGAAGATGGAAAGACAACCTACACATTGGGAGAAAATATTTGCAAACCACATGACTAACAAAGAACTAGTCTCTAGAGTATATATACAACTCTGAAAACTCAGCAGTATAAAAGCAAACAATCCAATTTTCAAATGGGCAAAAGACCTGAAAAGACATTTCACTGAGGAGGATCTACAGATGGCAAATAAATACATGAAAAGATATTCAACATCATTACCCATTAGGGAAATGCAAATTAAAACCACAGTGCAGTATCACATCACACCTATCAAAATGGCTAAAAGAAAAAAAATAGTGGCAACATCAAATGCTCATTAGGATGCACAGAAACTGGATTACCCATACATTGCTGGTGGGAATATAAAATTGTACAGGCATTCTAGAAAACAGTTTGGCAGTTTCTTAAAAAAAAAAAAATCCAAGCATGCAACTACTACGCAACCCATCAATTGTGTTCCACGGCATTTATCCCAGAGAAAAGAAAACCTATGTTTACACAAAACCTGTAAACAAATGTCCACAGCAGCTTTAAAAGCAGTAGCCCCAACCTGGAAACAAACATTCATGTCCTTTAATGTCCCACTGATGTCCTTCAATGGGTGAATGTTTGAACAACTATAGTACATCCATCCCATGGAAAACTACTCAACAATAAAAAGGAACCAACTATTGATACACACAACAACAGGGATGAATATCCAGAGAATGAAGTTAAATGAAAAAGGCCAAAGCCTAAAGGTTACACATTGTATGAGTCCATTGATGTAACAGTCTAGAAATGACAAAATTATAGAAATGGAGGACAGATTAGTGGTTTCTAGGTTATAAGGAGATCAGATGAGGTGGGAGGAAAGTATGTTTGGCTATGAAAAGGCAACACACATCACTGGAAATGTTCTGCATCAATATCAATCTCTTGGTTTTGTATTTGGCATTGTACTAATAGGCAAGATATTACCATTGGGGGAAAATGGGTAAAGGGTACATGGGGATATCTCTGTGCTGTTTCTTATGATTCCATGTGAATCTACAATTATCTTAAAATAAAAGGCTTTAGGAGGCGGGGCAAGATGGCAGACTGGTGAGCTGTATGTTTTAGTTACTCCTCCGGGAAAGTAGGTAGAAAGTCAGGAACTGCGTGGACTGGACACCACAGAGCAATCTGACTCTGGGCATACTTCATACAACACTCATGAAAATGTCGAACTGCTGAGATCAGCGAAATCTGTAAGTTTTTGCGGCCAGGGGACCCGCGCCCCTCCCTGCCAGGCTCAGTCCCGTGGAAGGAGGGGCTGTCAGCTCCAGGAAGGAGAAGGGAGAACTGCAGTGGCAGCCCTTATCGGAAACTCATTCTGCTGATCCAAACTCCAACCATAGATAGACGGAGACCAGACACCAGAGAATCTGAGAGCAGCCAGCCCAGCAGAGAGGAGACAGGCATAGAAAAAAAACAACACGAAAAACTCCAAAATAAAAGCGGAGGATTTTTGGAGTTCTGGTGAACATAGAAGGGGGAAGGGCAGAGCTCAGGCCCGAGCTCAGGCCCTGAGGCACATATGCAAATCCCGAAGAAAAGCTGATCTTTCCTTAATGGCCCTGGTTGCTTTGTCTCTTAGCATTTCGATAACCCATTAGATCTCTGAGGAGGGCCCTTTTTTTTTTTTTTAATCCTTTTTTCTTTTTCTAAAACAATTACTCTAAGAAGCCCAATACAGAAAGCTTCAAAGAATTGCAATTTGGGCAGGTCAAGTCAAGAGCAGAACTAAGAGAGCTCTGAGACAAAACACAATAATCCAGTGGCTGAGAAAATTCACTAAACACCACAACTTCCCAAGAAAAGGGGGGTGTCCGCTCACAGCCACCATCCTGGTGGACAGGAAACACTCCTGCCCATCGCCAGCCCCATAGCCCAGAACTGCCCCAGACAACCCAGTGTGACGGAAGTGCTTCAAATAACAGGCACACACCACAAAACTGGGCGTGGACATTAGCCTTCCCTGCAACCTCAGCTGATTGTCCCAGAGTTGGGAAGGTAGAGCAGTGTGAATTAACAAAGCCCCATTCAGCCATCATTTCAGCAGACTGGGAGCCTCCCTACACAGCAGCCCAGAACTGCCCTGAGGGGACGGCACTCACCTGTGACATAGCACAGTCATCCCTCAACAGAGGACCCGGGGTGCACGGCCTGGAAGAGGGGCCCACTTGCAAGTCTCAGGAGCCATACGCCAATACCAAGGACTTGTGGGTCAGTGGCAGAGACAAACTGTGGCAGGACTGAACTGAAGGATTAGACTATTGCAGCAGCTTTAAAACTCTAGGATCACCAGGGAGATTTGATTGTTAGAGCCACCCCCCCCTCCCTGACTGCCCAGAAACACGCCCCATATACAGGGCAGGCAACACCAACTACACACACAAGCTTGGTACACCAACTGGACCCCACAAGACTCACTCCCCCACTCACCAAAAAGGCTAAGCAGGGGAGAACTGGCTTGTGGAGAACAGGTGGCTCGTGGACGCCACCTGCTGGTTAGTTAGAGAAAGTGTACTCCACGAAGCTGTAGATCTGATAAATTAGAGATAAGGACTTCAATTGGTCTACAAATCCTAAAAGAACCCTATCAAGTTCAGCAAATGCCACGAGGCCAAAAACAACAGAAAATTATAAAGCATATGAAAAAACCAGACGATATGGATAACCCAAGCCCAAGCACCCAAATCAAAAGATCAGAAGAGACTCAGCCCCTAGAGCAGCTACTCAAAGAACTAAAGATGAACAATGAGACCATAGTACAGGAGACAAAGGAAATCAAGAAGACCCTAGAAGAGCATATAGAAGACATAGCAAGACTAAATAAAAAAATGGATGATCTTATGGAAATTAAAGAAACTGTTGACCAAATTAAAAAGATTCTGGACACTCATAGTACAAGACTAGAGGAAGTTGAACAACGAATCAGTGACCTCGAAGATGACAGAATGGAAAATGAAAGCATAAAAGAAAGAATGGGGAAAAAAATTGAAAAAATCGAAATGGACCTCAGGGATATGATAAATAATATGAAATGTCCAAATATAAGACTCATTGATGTCCCAGAAGGGGAAGAAAAGGGTAAAGGTCTAGGAAGAGTATTCAAAGAAATTGTTGGGGAAAACTTCCCAAATCTTCTAAACAACATAAATACACAAATCATAAATGCTCAGCGAACCCCAAATAGAATAAATCCAAATAAACCCACTCCGAGACATTTACTGATCACACTGTCAAACACAGAAGAGAAGGAGCAAGTTCTGAAAGCAGCAAGAGAAAAGCAATTCACCACATACAAAGGAAACAGCATAAGACTAAGTAGTGACTACTCAGCAGCCACCATGGAGGCAAGAAGGCAGTGGCACGATATATTTAAAATTCTGAGTGAGAAAAATTTCCAGCCAAGAATACTTTATCCAGCAAAGCTCTCCTTCTCATTTGAGGGAGAGCTTAAATTTTTCACAGACAAACAAATGCTGAGAGAATTTGCTAACAAGAGACCTGCCCTACTGGAGATACTAAAGGGAGCCCTACAGACAGAGAAACAAAGAAAGGACAGAGAGACTTGGAGAAAGGTTCAGTACTAAAGAGATTCGGTATGGGTACAATAAAGGATATTAATAGACAGAGGGGAAAAATACGACAAACATAAACCAAAGGATAAGATGGCTGATTCAAGAAATGCCTTCACAGTTATAACGTTGAATGTAAATGGATTAAACTCCCCAATTAAAAGATATAGATTCGCAGAATGGATCAAAAAAAAATGAACCATCAATATGTTGCATACAAGAGACTCATCTTAGACACAGGGACACAAAGAAACTGAAAGTGAAAGGATGGAAAAAAATATTTCATGCAAGCTACAGCCACAAGAAAGCAGGTGTAGCAATATTAATCTCAGATAAAATAGACTTCAAATGCAGGGATGTTTTGAGAGACAAAGAAGGCCACTACATACTAATAAAAGGGGCAATTCAGCAAGAAGAAATAACAATCGTAAATGTCTATGCACCCAATCAAGGTGCCGCAAAATACATGAGAGAAACACTGGCAAAACTAAAGGAAGCAATTGATGTTTCCACAATAATTGTGGGAGACTTCAACACATCACTCTCTCCTATAGATAGATCAACCAGACAGAAGACCAATAAGGAAACTGAAAACCTAAACAATCTGATAAATGAATTAGATTTAACAGACATATACAGGACATTACATCCCAAATCACCAGGATACACATATTTTTCTAGTGCTCATGGAACTTTCTCCAGAATAGATCATATGCTGGGACATAAAACAAGCCTCAATACATTTAAAAAGATCGAAATTATTCAAAGCACATTCTCTGACCACAGTGGAATACAATTAGAAGTCAATAGCCATCAGAGACTTAGAAAATTCACAAATACCTGGAGGTTAAACAACACACTCCTAAACAATCAGTGGGTTAAAGAAGAAATAGCAAGAGAAATTGCTAAATATATAGAGACGAATGAAAATGAGAACACAACATACCAAAACCTATGGGATGCAGCAAAAGCAGTGCTAAGGGGGAAATTTATAGCACTAAGCGCATATATTAAAAAGGAAGAAAGAGCCAAAATCAAAGAACTAATGGATCAACTGAAGAAGCTAGAAAATGAACAGCAAACCAATCCTAAACCAAGTAGAAGAAAAGAAATAACAAGGATTAAAGCAGAAATAAATGACATAGAGAACAAAAAAACAATAGAGAGGATAAATATCACCAAAAGTTGGTTCTTTGAGAAGATCAACAAGATTGACAAGCCCCTAGCTAGACTGACAAAATCAAAAAGAGAGAAGACCCATATAAACAAAATAATGAATGAAAAAGGTGACATAACTGCAGATCCTGAAGAAATTAAAAAAATTATAAGACGATACTATGAACAACTGTATGGCAACAAACTGGATAATGTAGAGGAAATGGACAATTTCCTGGAAACATATGAACAACCTAGACTGACCAGAGAAGAAATAGAAGGCCTCAACCAACCCATCACAAGCAAAGAGATCCAATCAGTCATCAAAAATCTTCCCACAAATAAATGCCCAGGGCTAGATGGCTTCACAGGGGAATTCTACCAAACTTTCCAGAAAGAACTGACACCAATCTTACTCAAACTCTTTCAAAACATTGAAGAAAATGGAACACTACCTAACTCATTTTATGAAGCTAACATCAATCTAATACCAAAACCAGGCAAAGATGCTACAAAAAAGGAAAACTACCGGCCAATCTCCCTAATGAATATAGATGCAAAAATCCTCAACAAAATACTTGCAAATCGAATCCAAAGAAACATTAAAAAAATCATACACCATGACCAAGTGGGGTTCATTACAGGCATGCAAGGATGGTTCAACATAAGAAAATCAATCATGTATTACAACACATTAACAAGTCAAAAGGGAAAAATCAATTGATCATCTCAATAGATGCTGAAAAAGCATTTGACAAAATCCAACATCCCTTTTTGATAAAAACACTTCAAAAGGTAGGAATTGAAGGAAACTTCCTCAACATGATAAAGAGCATATATGAAAAACCCACAGCCAGCATAGTACTCAATGGTGAGAGACTGAAAGCCTTCCCTCTAAGATCAGGAACAAGACAAGGATGCCCGCTGTCACCACTGTTATTCAACATTATGTTGGAAGTGCTAGCCAGGGCAATCCGGCAAGACAAAGAAATAAAAGGCATCCAAATTGGTAAAGAAGAAGTAAAACTGTCATTGTTTGCAGATGATATGATCTGATATCTAGAAAACCCTGAGAAATCAACGATACACCTACTAGAGCTAATAAACAAATTTAGCAAAGTAGCAGGATACAAGGTTAATGCACATAAGTCAGTAATGTTTCTATATGCTAGAAATGAACAAACTGAAGAGACACTCAAGAAAAAGATACCATTTTCAATAGCAACTAAAAAAATCAAGTACCTAGGAATAAACTTAACCAAAGATGTAAAAGACCTATACAAAGAAAACTACATAACTCTACTAAAAGAAATAGAAGGGGACCTTAAAAGATGGAAAAATATTCCATGTTCATGGATAGGAAGACTAAATGTCATTAAGATGTCAATTCTACCCAAACTCATCTACAGATTCAATGCAATCCCGATCAAAATTCCAACAACCTACTTTGCAGACTTGGAAAAGCTAGTTATCAAATTTATTTGGAAAGGGAAGATGCCTCGAATTGCTAAAGACACTCTAAAAAAGAAAAACGAAGTGGGAGGACTTACACTCCCTGACTTTGAAGCTTATTATAAAGCCACAGTTGCCAAAACAGCATGGTACTGGCACAAAGATAGACATATAGATCAATGGAATTGAATTGAGAATTCAGAGATAGACCCTCAGATCTATGGCCGACTGATCTTTGATAAGGCCCCCAAAGTCACTGAACTGAGTCATAATGGTCTTTTCAACAAATGGGGCTGGGAGAGTTGGATATCCATATCCAAAAGAATGAAAGAGGACCCCTACCTCACCCCCTACACAAAAATTAACTCAAAATGGACCAAAGATCTCAATATAAAAGAAAGTACCATAAAACTCCTAGAAGATAATGTAGGAAAACATCTTGAACACCTTGTATTAGGCGGACACTTCCTAGACTTTACACCCAAAGCACAAGCAACAAAAGAGAAAATAGATAAATGGGAACTCCTCAAGCTTAGAAGTTTCTGCACCTCAAAGGAATTTCTCAAAAAGGTAAAGAGGCAGCCAACTCAATGGGAAAAAATGTTTGGAAACCATGTATCTGACAAAAGACTGATATCTTGCATATATAAAGAAATCCTACAACTCAATGACAATAGTACAGTCGGCCCAATTATAAAATGGGCAAAAGATATGAAAAGACAGTTCTCTGAAGAGGAAATACAAATGGCCAAGAAACACATGAAAAAATGTTCAGCTTCACTAGCTATTAGAGAGATGCAAATTAAGACCACAATGAGATACCATCTAACACCGGTTAGAATGGCTGCTATTAAACAAACAGGAAACTACAAATGCTGGAGGGGATGTGGAGAAATTGGAACTCTTATTCATTGTTGGTGGGACTGTATAATGGTTCAGCCTCTATGGAAGTCAGTCTGGCAGTTCCTTAGAAAACTAGATATAGAGTTACCATTCGATCCAGCGATTGCACTTCTCGGTATATACCCGGAAGATCGGAAAGCAGTGACACGAACAGATATCTGCACGCCAATGTTCATAGCAGCATTATTCACAATTGCCAAGAGATGGAAACAACCCAAATGTCCTTCAACAGATGAGTGGATAAATAAAATGTGGTATATACACACGATGGAATACTACACGGCAGTAAGAAGGAACGATCTGGTGAAACATATGACAACATGGATGAACCTTGAAGACATAATGCTGAGCGAAATAAGCCAGGCACAAAAAGAGAAATATTATATGCTACCACTAATGTGAACTTTGAAAAATGTAAAACAAATGGTTTATAATGTAGAATGTAGGGGAACTAGCAATAGAGAGCAATTAAGGAAGGGGGAACAATAATCCAAGAAGAACAGATAAGCTATTTAATGTTCTGCGGATGCCCAGGAATGACTATGGTCTGTTAATTTCTGATGGATATAGTAGGAGCAAGTTCACAGAAACGTTGCTATATTAGGTAACTTTCTTGGGGTAAAGTAGGAACATGTTGGAAGTTAAGCAGTTATCTTAGGTTAGTTGTCTTTTTCTTACTCCCTTGTTATGGTCTCTTTGAAATGTTCTTTTATTGTATGTTTGTTTTCTTTTTAACTTTTTTTTCATACAGTTGATTTAAAAAAGAAGGGAAAGTTAAAAAAAAAAAAAGAAAGAAAAACAAGGAAAAAAAAAAAGATGTAGTGCCCCCTTGAGGGCCCTGTGGAGAATGCAGGGGTATTCGACTACCCCACCTCCATGGTTGCTAACATGACCACAGACATAGGGGACTGGTGGTTTGATGGGTTGAGCCCTCTACCACAGGTTTTACCCTTGGGAAGACGGTTGCTGCAAAGGAGAGGCTAGGCCTCCCTATGGTTGGGCCTAAGAGCCTCCTCCCGAATGCCTCTTTGTTGCTCAGATGTGGCCCTGTCTCTCTAGCTAAGCCAACTTGAAAGGTGAAATCACTGCCCTCCCCCCTACGTGGGATCAGACACCCAGGGGAGTGAATCTCCCTGGCAACGTGGAATATGACTCCCGGGGAGGAATGTAGACCTGGCATCGTGGGACGGAGAACATCTTCTTGACCAAAAGGGGGATGTGAAAGGAAATGAAATAAGCTTCAGTGGCAGAGAGAATCCAAAAGGAGCCGAGAGGTCACTCTGGTGGGCACTCTTATGCACACTTTAGACAACCCTTTTTAGGTTCTAAAGAATTGGGGTAGCTGGTGGTGGATACCTGAAACTATCAAACTACAACCCAGAACCCATGAATCTCGAAGACAGTTGTATAAAAATGTAGCTTATGAGGGGTGACAATGGGATTGGGAAAGCCATAAGGACCACACTCCACTTTGTCTAGTTTATGGATGGATGAGTAGAAAAATAGGGGAAGGAAACAAACAGACAAAGGTACCCAGTGTTCTTTTTTACTTCAATTGCTCTTTTTCACTCTAATTATTATTCTTGTTATTTTTGTGTGGGTGCTAATGAAGGTGTCAGGGATTGATTTGGGTGATGAATGTACCACTATGTAATGGTACTGTAAACAATCGAAAGTACGATTTGTTTTGTATGACTGCGTGGTATGTGAATATATCTCAATAAAATGAAGATTAAAAAAAAATAAAATAAAATAAAAGGCTTTAAAAATTCAACTGTATTCATATATTCTAGCAATAAAAAGACAAATTAAAATTACAAAATACGATTTAAAATAGTATCAAAAATGTTAAATATTTATGAATAAAATTAGCAAAATATGTGCAAGACCTGTACACTGAAAACTATGAAACACTGCTGGGAATAATTAAAGAACATCTAAATAAATGAAGAAATATAGTATGCCCATGAAATCAGATGTCTCAATATTACAAAGGTATCAATATTCCCCAAATCTGTGTAGATTCAATGTAATCCCAACTAAAACCCTAGCAGTCTTTTCATTATTCTTGCTATTGTTGTTATAATTCTAAAATACAGTTAGAAATGCAAAGGAAGTAGAGTAGCTAAAAATCTTTAGAAAAAAATAAAAGTTACGGTAATTAAGTGTAGTATTTGGGGAAAATAGACATATACATAAATGGAACTCCAGAAAAACACATCTAGAAAAGACCCACTCGTATGTAATCAGTTGACTTTTGAAAGATGTGCCAAGAGAATCAATTAGGAACAGGTAATCTTTTCAACAAATCATGCTGGAAAAATTAAGACATTAATATGCAAAACCAATGAACTTTGGCCCTTACCTGACATTATATACAAAATTAACTCAAAAAGCAATATCAACAGACTTAAATGGAAGCACTAAAATTATAAAACTTTTAAAATGAAACAAAGGAGTGAAGACCATCAGAATCAGTATCACGGTTATGGCATAATGATCTTGGGTTAGGCAAAGATTTTTTAAGTAAGACACAAAAGTACAAACCGTAAAAGAAAAAACACAATTTGGAATTCATCAAAATTAAAAACTTCTGTTCTTTAAAAGACACTTGTAAGAAAATGAAAAGGCAAGCCACAAACTGGCAGAAAATATGCACAAAACCTGAGTATGATAAATGACTTTTTCCAGAATATATATAAAGAATTCTTCCAACTTTAATAAGGCAAACAATTCAATTTTTTAAATGGACAAAAGATTTGAACAGACATCTCACTAAAGAAGATATATAGATGACAAATAATAAACACATAAGAAGATGTTCAACATCATTACTCATTAGGAAAATACAAATCAAAACCCCAATGAAAAACAAGTGCTACTTCACACCTACTAAGATGGTTACAATCAAAAACACAAACAATAAGAACTGTTTGTGAGGATATGAACAACCGGAACGCTTATACATTACTGTGTGAATGCAAAATGGTACAGCCACTTTAGACAACAGTTTAATAATTTAATACACCCTTACTATCAAGTCCAGCAATTACACTTCCAGGTGATTTACCTAAGAATTGAAAACATAAGTAAGCCCTTACAAAGATGTATATGAATGTTTATAGCAGCTTTAATCATAATATCCCCAAATTGGCAAAAGCATGAGTGTCTATTGACTGGTGAATTGTGATACAACCAGACAAAAGAATAGCACTCAGCAACACAAAGGAACAAACTATAGGTACACACAACAATATGCACGTATCACAAAAACAATATACTCAGTGTAAGAAGCCAGACTCAGAAGACTACATATTATTTGATACTATTTATATGAAACTTTAGAAAAGGCAAAACTACAGGGACAGAAACGAGATCAATGGTTCCTAGTGGATGGAGTAGAGGCAGGGGATGGCCTCCGAAGTGATCTAAGGGAACATTTTGCAAAAGTGGAAATGTTCATCATGATTGTGGTGGTGGTTAACTGTATACACTTGTCAAAACTCAATTTTAAACTTAAAAATTTCCCAATATTATTGCATGTAAAGTATACCTCAATGATGCTGACCAAATCCAAACAAAGAAAAATGGAGTGAAGACCATAGAATCAGTATAACGGTTATGGCTGGCTGTGAACACAAGTGCCTCTTCAAACATGGAACAGGAGGCACTGAAAAGAATCTCCTACTTCCCACCTGTTAAGAGATGCCCCAAATCCTCCAAATAGTCTCATTAAATTAATTTTAATGCAACTTTTTACACAATACAATTTTATAGTATAAGAGATTGAGGAAATCTTAATCAAATAGTTTTAATTTCTCCCAGAGGAGAATAAATATGCTGAAAAATGTGCTATCTAGTCTGAGCAAAGGAGTTTGGAAAAAAATTCTTCCAGCCTCACAATAGTGTTCAGACCCCTTATTAGGGGTCTTATTAGTAAAGGCTTTCTAGGTTGTGATCAACTGGTAAATGTTTCTTTTAAATTCTAAGTACACGCTCATTTGAGAATGGAATCGATGTAAGAGTTAACAGGATGAAAAGCTCCACTGACTCATTTTCAGGACATAATAAATGAGATCTAGTATTATCCATGATATCTGTTTCCTAGGAAACCCACTTCACCCAGAGCTTGAGTCCTTTAGGAAGAAAGGGTTTCTTGGTCTCAATATTTTCCTAAAGAGAATAAAACATGTAACAGTAGATACGAGTTCTTCCATATGTGGCAGCTTTAGTTACTTGTTAATCAAACAAGAAAAATTTTTTAATCCAGCTTCTTAAAGTGTTCCGAACAACTACATCCAATCATATGGATGCCAAAGACAACCATCTAGAACTGCACTTCTCAATATTTTCCAAAGGCTGTACTCTGACCCTATCTTGATGCAGTCTTGAAATTAACATTTAAATGCTTCATTCCACATGCTTTAGCTAAACTTGGACCTTTGTTAAATACAATATAGAAGTAGCTCAAAATATCAGAATTAGTCTTGTTCTTGATGCTCCATCATTTCTCCTACACAAAGGTGGGGCCAGCTAAAGTCTCTGCCTTGCCCCATCTCCATCCCTCATGCCAGCAGTGACCTGAGGCCAACTCTGTTCAGCTTGGTCCCTTAACTTTGAATTTCAACATTAAGTAACCGGTGCTGCCAAGCCCATTCTGACCTTGGCCCGATATTCACACTTGTATTTTTTTTCAATAGCCCACAAGCACCCCAGATTCCATGTTAGAATTATAACTGAAATATGAAGGACTCTCTGAAGTTAGTGTGTAGTACTCAGACCCTGGCATCCAGGACTCCTGCCCTTGGCTTTGCTCTTTAGACCATAAGTATGGTCCATTTGCAGCATCAGCACCACCTGGGCTCCAACCCAGACCTACTGAATCAAACTGTCCAGGAATAAGGCCTAGGAATCTTGTGTTAATTAACAAGTTCCACATGATTTGTGCACACATTCAAGTTTGAGAAGCATTGCTTTAGAGGATAATTGCTCTGGCCCTGCTGTGCCCTTGCCCCTCCCCAGAAAGTGACAAGTCCATGGGACCAAGGGGAAGTGCCCCCCAGAGGCCGTATCCCTCTTCTAGTTCAAGCTCACAGTACCCACTCCCACTTTGAGAACAGAAGAAATATGTGCCCAAAGAGGTCCACTTCTAGGGCTGCAGAGGCCTCCTCCTAGTCCATCCTCTTGAGACTGGCAGGCTGCCAGAAGGAAGACCAAGGGGTAGCTCTTTGGAAAGTGAATGTGGAGCATGTTCAAGGGAGCTGCCTAATCCACGTGCATGGACAGGAGTCCACAGGCAGTGCAGGATAGGGCTGGAGATGGCAAGAGCAGTGGAACAGACTCCATTTGTAAGGCATGCCTTGTTTCTGGGTTCTACCCTCTGGAAAAAAGGGTATTTGTGGCTCCCTCTCCTTCCTCCATTTCCTTGAGTGCCAAGTTCAAGGACATTTCTAAAGGATGACTGGATCATTCACTGGATCTCGAAAGGTCAAGATCTTAAGGTTTCTGTCTTCTGGTTCTCTCTTGCTTCCCTGAAGGCAGAAGTGTATTTAAAAGGCAGAGAGATGCTGCTCCAGTATGGAAACTTGCTCCCTAGCCAGCCTCCCCACAGCCACCTCTCTCCTTTTCCTCAGACCCTTTGTTTGTACTCTTACAGTTCTCCCCACATATGCACACCTATGTCAGAGGTGACCTGCAGCCTGCTTCTACTGCTGTACCCCCTCTTTACTCTCGAAAACCAGTGGCCAAATGGTAGAAGCAGGACCACCTCTTACACAATTCTAGGACATGCCCCCCCACACACACACACACCCCCACATACATGCTAGTTCTATTCTCCATAGAGCTAGGGGAAATATGCCAAGAGGCATGTGAGAGATAAGCCCTCACCCCCGAGCCCAGTAGAAACTCTATTTCATTACAAAATGACTAAAAGCATGGAATCTGGAGCCAAGCTGTCTGGGTTCAAAGCCAGCTCCACCATTTACAAGGTATGTGAGCTCGAGCTACTCAAAATTTCTGTGTCTACATTTAACTCATCTGTAAAATGTGGATAATGATAGTACTTACACCATATGGTAGTACTTACATCTTATTAATTCACAAAATGAATAGATGAAAATCACTTAAAACTGTGTCAATACATAGCTAATGCTTACATAAGTGTTAACTAACAATACCATGAGATGTGAAATTTAGATCTGGTTTTTGGGATGAAAATAGAGTAGGCTTTGAAAGCTGCTTAAGGCCATCCTAGTAAGGGGAAAAAATCCAAAGGAATCCTCCAGATCAGCTCACTGAAGTTCAATATGAGAGCTTGAGACCAAAGCACCATTCATTTATTCACTCATACAAGCAGTATGTATTGTGCATATATGTGCTGGGTCCCACTATGGATTCTGAGGATAGTAGGGAACAAGACAGAGATCCTACCATCACGGAGCTTACATTCTAGCTAGTAACAGTGCATAGTTGCCCACTTTGCCTTGGTTCACTCCCTGGGAGGAAAGGTCAAAAGCAAGTTGCAATTACACTGGGTTTCTGGGCCAAATAATATCTTGAATACCATCTTCTTAATAACACCCTGATAATCTCATCATGCTTTTCATTATCCACCTCTTGAGACTCCTTCCTCCACAGTCTTGTCCTCTTATGCTGCTTTTTAATCTAAACTAGAGTCTCTTTTTACTGGCTTTTCAATATTTGTATTTGAATAATATGGAAAGAATTCAGGATTTGAACTTTGAATCCCATCTCCACCATTTTATCGTTGTGTGGCTGTATTAGTTTCCTATTGTTGCCATAACAAATTTAGTGGCTTAAAAAAACACAAATTTATTATCATTCATTTCTGGAGGTTAGAAGTAGTCCAAAATGGGTCTTATAGGGCTAAAATCAAGGTGTTGGAGAGCTGTTTCGTTCTGGAGGCTCTAGAGAAGAATCCATTTCCTTGACTTTTGCAGCTCCAAGAGGTTACCTGCATTTCTTGACTCATGGCTCCTTCCTCCATTTTCAAAGCCAAGAGCATCTCCAAAGCTCTGACTGACTCTGACCATTCCTTCATTCTTCCCTCTTTGACTTTAAGGGACCCTTGTGATTACATTGAGCATCCGCCAAGATAATTAGGAGAATCTTCTTATCTTAAGGTCAGTTGATTAGTAACTTCAATTCAATCTGCAACCTTAATTCTTTTTTACCATGTAACATAACGTGTTCATGGGTTTCAAGGATTAGGATGTGGACATCTTTGAGGGACCATTATTCTGCCTATCATGATGGCCTTGAGCAAGTTTTGTAACACACTAAGACTTGGCTTTCTTAACTATAAATTGGGGATTACAACACATTACTATCAAAGGTAGTTGACATATTATAAACACTTTCTGAATCAGAGCTTGTTAGTTTGAAACTGTTATGTACCCCAGAAAAGATCATGTTCTTTTAATCCATTCCTGTGGGTGCATACTTATTGCAGCCGAGACCTTTTGGTTAGGTTATTTCAATTGAGGTGTTACCCAGACCACTTAAGGTGGGTCTTAATCCTTTACTGGAGTTCTTTATGAGAGGATAAAAGACACAGAGTAGCCCTGGAGAAGCTGACAGACAAGGACACACCCACAGAAGCTGAGATGAAGCCACTGAAGTCAGAAGCTGAAAGCAACAAAACCCAGGAAGAAGGACCAGCAGACACCAGCCATGTGCCTTCCTAGGTGATAGAGGTGTCCCAGAAGTCAGCAGCCTTTCTTCAGAGAAGGTATCATCCTGTTGATGCCTAAATTTGGACATTTTCATGACCTTAGAATTGTAATTTGTAAACGAATAAATCCCCATTATTAAAAGTCAGTCCATTTCTGGTATATTGCATTTTGGCAGCTTTAGCAAACAGAAACAGAGCTACTCAGTTATTCATCTGACACAATTAGCTTCCTTCCTTCAGCCCTTAAAGATAACTTTGCCTCTCCTCTCCCAACCACCACAACCTATTTCCTACAGCCACCTGGAAGGATCTAAGGACAGGTTCTCACAGTGTCAGGTGGTCCTCTAAGGACAGAATCAGAGAAAAAAGGCAGAGAGGTACCCATTAAGCCTTAATGGTCATTTACATAAATGACTGCTTAATATAAATTAGGTTTTATGAAATCATTTCCTGAGAATGATTATCACAGAGATGAAGGAAAGGGAAAACGAGGATTCTGAAATCTATACTTGGCCACAATTTTGCCAAAGGATACTCTTGCTGATATTATTTTTCAGGGGCCCAAAATCCCATAAGCATAATAATGATCTTCCTTGTCAGGTTTTATGTTGTTGAACTGCTTAATTATTCATAATGTCTCCTCAATGAATACAATCCTTGAGGTCATAAGACCTTATATTGGATTCCAGTTTTGTAAGAAAAAATTGGTGGGCTAATTTTTGTTGAACTATTATCTCTAAAACAATTTACAAAATTGTTTTTTAAACGCATGATATTGACACAATGAAAAATTATTTTCCTCTCAAAACCAACGTTTCTCACATTGTGATAACTGCATGCAAAGAGAATAAAGTTTGGTGGCAGAAGGAAGTTTGTTGCATCATTGCAAATGGCTCTTGTGATATGGAAGGGGAGGCACTCTCCAAGCAGACTGAGGTGGATATTTGCCATTCTTTCCAGCTGCCTAGCATCTGAACCCCATTTCTATGTTTGGAAATTTTGGGTGGCAAGCAAAACCAGCCTCCCCTTCAGAAGCTGAAGAAGCAAGATCATATGATCTATGCTTCACCAATTGGAGCACTGGGTCCAGACCCTTAGTTAGAAAACAAGTGAGTGGGCCGAATCTTTTCTAGAAGCAGGTAGAGGCAATGGTGGCAATGAAACCAGGGTCCCAGGGCCTACAGAGCCACATCCAGTGTTCCTACAAGTAGCAGTGCAGGCTGTGGGGCCTGCACTCAGCAGGGACTTGAGGGTTGTTCATTGGACCGGTTATCTGGAGCACTGCCTCTGGCTGTGTACCCTAAGTCTGGTTGTCCAGCTCTCCCAGCAACTCTATCAGCTCCCCAATCCTCTTTTAATAATTCCTTTGCTACTTAAATCAGCTATGGGGGATTTATGTAGCTTGCAACTAGAATGCTGAGAAAGTACTGTTGGTAAGTCTGTTTTAAGCACCTGAAGCTGTATCAGTATATCATCCAGAGAAGGAAAAATTTCTTTCTGCAGCTGAATTGGCTTTTTCTTTGAAAGATAAAACAGAAGATCTGAGATAATTAAATGATGAAGGGAAGAGAAGCTGATACAATGATGGCTTATGTTACACTTAAATATACTTCATAACGACTCAATTATATTCATTCTGCAGATCTGAGGAAATCTCATTTACTTTCAGCTATCAGGGCTTAGTTAGGTGTCACTGTGGACAACCAATACTACTGAGGAAATGAATTTTAAAATAGAAAAACAAAATGGGATATGACAAGACACAGCTGGCAATTGATCTACTAAGAGGTATGAATGTGATCTCCAGAAATTTAAATTTCTCTGGCAAAACTGGCCTGGTAAGAGCCCATTTTAAGTTTAATAAATAATTGTGAGCCTTGTTTCACCTTTTCCCAAGTTTCATAAACTTAAAAGGTCAGAGCTAGAAAAGACATTAAAGATGATCTAATCTCATTTTACAGCTGGGAAACTGAGGCCTACAGAGGGCAAGTTAAAAGGAAAGTCATACAAGTTTCAGAAGCCAAATGGTACATATGAGATGCTCCCAGAGAAGAAACCAACTTGACTCAATTTAGTCCCCATTTTTTTATGGGTTATTTAAATTCTCCATGTTTTTCTTGTTTTGGTTGTCTGTTTGGTGTCCCAAATGTTAAAGTCTATCATCATCCACTGTATTGGTTTATCTAGCAAAAAATCTCTATCCATTTGCTGGTGTTATTGAATAACTCAGAACTGTAAGTTTTATAATACCAGAAATCCATGGTGAGAAGGACATTCTATTTATTAGTTTTTTCACTCATAGCAACGTTTGGAAAAGAATTATGGTTTAACAGGGGAAAAATGAAGCCTAATATGATCCCATTTTGTAACTAGATTAAGCTATAACTGAAAGATGCATTCACCTCCCTAAGGAATAATGTAATGGAGACGGTTCTGGGACAGTCACCCTTGTATCTCTCCTGACCTCAGAGAAATTGTTGCTCAATTTTTTGTCTCATAGGACAACAGTCTTCCTTCCAGTAAGATAGATCTGAAGGCACAGAGCCTCATTTAGACAAAAGGGTCACTTATTAATTGCTTTCATTGTTGTTATTATTAACACATCTATTAGAAAGGTAAGAATCTGAGGTGCTCAGTTAATTCCTCTAAACTGGAGATCTGATAAGGTGGAAAGATAGAATTTAAACCCACCAACTCTCTGTTTAAAGCCAAGGCTCCTCACTTTGCTACCAGCTTGGCAGTTAGCCCTCTACTTCTGAGACTAGACTATGTTAGGCATCACACTCTGAAAATGATACAGAAAAGAAGACATCGCTTGGTAGAATTTAGTGCAGCCATGTCACCCTTTTCTTTCTTAGTAGATAGGAAAGAGGGTCAGGGCTAAACACCCAAAGCATTTCTTCTCCCAATGAGGCAATGTTAC
Organism: Choloepus didactylus; assembly: GCF_015220235.1. NCBI lineage: Eukaryota > Metazoa > Chordata > Mammalia > Pilosa > Megalonychidae > Choloepus > Choloepus didactylus. Next base: position 26,506,216 of record NC_051322.1, on the reverse strand, counting down.
CAGTTTGGGACATCAAAGTCAGGTCAGGTCATGTTGGGAAAACTGCAAGAACAAGTAAAGGACACCACACTGAGCTTGGAAGTCAAAATGAAAGGGCTGTGATCTCACAAGTTTTATAACCCTCTGAGCAGGCATTTGCAAAATAAATTATAGCAGGAGAGTATGTTGGTGATGATGAGCTGAATTTGGCAAGCTCACTGAGCAGGAGCAGACAACAGCTGTGGCGCCTTTCTGTCCTTTGGCTACTGTCAACTTCTGCACTCCATTCCCCATAATGATCAGCCAGTCAGTTGCTGGTGCTGCTGTGATGAGTCTACCTCAAACCTTCCATAAACTTCTCTCCCCATCAGGATTTACCATGCTGTCACTGTGTGCCTTACTCAAGAACATCCAAACAAGTTTAACAGTTTTAAGATTTCCCCAATCCTTCCTCAGATGCATGCACTGAGCCTTGACAAAATTAGGTTCAAACATAGGCATGACTTCATTCCCAAACAGATGAGAGTTGACTATAAGCAAGAAGTTTAAGTCCTTCATACCAGAAGCTTATCCAGGTTTACCCTGACGCATGGCTGTAGCAGGTGCTGTTGGTAACTGCCCACGTGCCCAATGCATTTGTCATTCCTGTGTATAACTACCTTGGTCTTCTAATTGCAAGCCCCAGGTGGTAGTCCTCAATCAATAACTGATGGCCTTGATGCATAAATATACTGTCTCCTTTACCCCTTATTTGGGAGAATGATGAGGCATGTCCTATACTGTCTCCCAAAGATCCTCAGTGGGATATAGGCCCAGTTGTCCACAGCAATATCCTGCTTGACGAAGTACCTTTTACTGGTTTCCTTTCTTCCATGTCTAATTTCTCTCCTCTCTTTCTGAAGTTTCTGGGTATTATTTCACAAATAATGTACTTGTGCTTACATTCACATCTTGTAATCCACTTTTGGGGAAGTCAAATTAAAATAGGAGTGATTCATCAGTCATTGAAGTCTGTCTATTGGTTCTGTTATGCCAAACCTTGTCCTGCCTACAGTTTGACCCTAGCCAGATGTGGTGACTCATTCTATCATGCCTTTTCTATTTTCCCAGAAGAATTTAATAAATGAAATGGAATTTTCTAAATAGGACACTGGAGATGTGGGCAAGATTCAGATCTTCTGGGCCTCATAAGATATGCCAGTGGGTTTATTCAAGTGAAATTGGGCACCACTGAGTGTTTTAGACAAGAGAGGACAAGTCTAAGTAATTGTATTAGTTAGGGTTATCTAGGGAAACAGAACCAACAAGGGATACCTATAAGATTTTATGAAAGTGTCTCACACAACTGTGGGGATGCACGAGTCCAAATTCCGTAGGGCAGGATGCATGAGTCCAAATTCCATAAGGCAGGCAACAAACTGGCAACTCCAAGGAAGGTGTTCGATGAACTCCTCAGAAGACTGGCTAGCCAAAGGAGAAGTGAAGATCCTCCTCTCTCTCTCCCCCTTAAAAGTCTTCAACTGATTGGATTAAATGAAGCTGATTGAATTCTCTCATTGTAGAAGATACACCCGTTGTTGAGATAATCGGTCACAGTTGCAGTCAATTGACTAATGATTTAATAAACCAGACTTCTGGTTTATTAACCAGCCACAAGTGTCCTTGCAGTAACAGGACAGTGCTTGCTTGACCAGACACCTGAACAGTAATATTCTTTAGAATGCTCATTTTGCTCATTTTAGCGAATCCCAAAGTGGGAGATTACTGCAAAGATAGGGCCACAGATCAAGGTGGTGGCAAAAGATCCAGAGTAGAGCCTGGATTCTGGCAAAATATATTTGGAGGTATATGTTTCTTTCAATGTTAGGGCATCCAAATGAATAGGAAACAATGGGAAAGAAAGGCAAGGGGTTTAAGGAAAGGGAAGAATTAAGAATGATTTCTGGGTTTCTGGCTCAAGAAATGGGAAAAATAATCTTTTTTTTTTTTTAGAGCTGAAAACTTGGTGAGGAACACAGAGTGAAAATTAAGGGTTTGGTTTTGAACATACTCAGTATGAGATGTATGTGAAACATCTACACAGAGATAACAAAAAAAGCTGTTGGATAATACAAGCCTAAATCTCAAAGGGGAAGACTGGACTTGAAATAAAATTCAGGAGAATTGCAATAACCAGAAATAAAAAATGTACCCCTGTGGGATTGGGTGAGTTCTTCTAAAGAAAAGAAGTAAAGGAAGAAAAGAGGATGCAGGATAAAGCCCTAAGGAATGCCTGCATTTGGAGATCGGGTAGAAAAGGAGAAGCAGAGAAAGAAGACCAAGCAGGAATGGCCAGAGATAGAAGGAAACCAAGAAGTGTATATCACTTACTCAAAAGTAGAAAATGTTTCACCAAAGAAGATGCCAGTTATGTTTCATGCTGATGAATAGTAAAGTAAGATGAGGACTGAGAATTATGGACTCCAGCACTGTGGAGGTCATCAGTAGGGTTGCCCTACCTGGTTATGCTCAGGATCATGCAGGAAATGCCCCTTACCCCTGCAGGATTCTGAATGGTGCCTCCCTTCACTCTCAATATTCATTGGTAGCAAATTACATTGCCCCCTTAGGCACTGATGACTCTGAAAAGAGCATTTTGGCAGAGTGGTAGGGTTGGAAGCCATACTCGAGTGTAAATAGGAGGAGAGTAAGCTGAGTCTGCTTGTGCAGACACATCTTTAAAGAAATTTGTCTTTGAAAGGGAATAGAAAAACAAGGCAGCTAGGGGATGCTCTGGTGTCAAGGATGTTTAAGGCATATGCTGGTGAGAATAATCCTCTGGTGAGCACAAGATTGATGATGCAGGAGAGAAAGGAGAAAACTAAAGAACCAACAGTTCTTGAAAAGAGAATAAATCTCAGGAAGGAATTGCTGTTACATAGAACTCTTTCATCTGATAGGTACACAAGAACCAAGATTTTTTGTTATAAACAATGGATAACAATCTTTGTTTTGTTTTAAAATCCTTACTGGTAGTTTTCAACATGAGTTGATCATTTAATGTTCAGAACCATTGTTTTAGCTAACATACTGGAATGACTCCTAGAAATCACGATAACTTTGATAACAGTATCTTAGGTCATCATTTCCAAAAGGTGATCCAGAAATTGCTTGAGTTGTGCTCAGAGACAAAAGGGTTCCATGATAAAATAACTTAGGAAACACTACATACTCTGTCTCCTCTTCAGATATTCACAATGTACTACAAATTAAAAACAAAGTTTCATTTTGTTTAAGCAAACATTTCCTCATAATGAGGTCTTGGAATTTATCCCAAAATATATTATCTTATAATCTGCCAATTTTCGAGCATTCGTGTAGCATCGAAATACCCAAACCAACTTGGAATCTGGAAGAGTAAGGTGTTACCTACAGAGCTTGCCCACTTATTTTAGAAAGCATACATCTAATTTATCTTAGAATTGATTCCTATAAATTACCTCATTTCTTCTCAGGGAAATATCCCCTTATTTCTCAACTTTCTTTCTATACCTTAAGCTGGTTGCCACCATTGACAAAGTAACACAGGCAATGCTACAGTGACTCAACTTTTAATAAGTTTTTTATGCAAATGTTGTCAAAGGTTTTAGAAAGTCTAAAAATATTTCATTCATATGTTTCCTTTTATCTGCCTGCATATTTATTCCCTAGTAGAACTCTAGAAGATCAAAAGGCAGTCCCAATTTGAGGGGGAAAAATTGCAATGCTGCAGAAAGAGCCAGAGGCTGTTCCTTCACAGAGTTTGAAATAAAACGGAATAAAATTAAGTAGATATAAAGTTTCTTCTTGTAGCATGCTCCCAACAACTTTGAGCACTCTTTTGCAATTTGGACGAGAAATGTGTTTGAACATGTTAAGGAGAAAAAAAATGATGGATACTGAGCCAGCATAAAAGTAGAGTGACTATACTGTGTAAATATGAAAAGTTTCATGCCTCATCTTCAAAAATAATTTCAAGGAATTTAAAGTAATTTTAGACCATCAAAATTCATATTATATACAATTTTTAGCCACAGTGGAAATAAGATCTGTTAATATTGAAATGAAATTAGCCCCAAATTTTAGATTATAAAAGAAAATTAGTTGTGAAATATGTCAGGAAACTGAATCCAAAACTTAAATGTTACTAGAACAATGACAGTTTCCGAATAGCTGGCATTGTCATAGAACATTACATAACTTCCAACTCATTGGTCTTTATGAAGCCAAAATATCCCATGGCAATCATACTGAACATTAAAATAAAACACAATCAAATAACCTTGAGTAAAATTCACTTTTGGTCAAGAAGCTTTGGGGCAAAATGAAACTCTCTTTATTCTAGTTCTCTGGACTCTATTCTAGTTCTCTGAATGTAGTCTGAGGGGGTTCAGTTTACTTTCAATAATAACTACATAGAGTCAAAATGTCTTTTAATTTTGCTAATCATCTATAATGTTTTTGCAGTACCTTTGATTGAGGATGTCCAAGGACATGCAATTGAACAATTCACATGCCATGTTTACTAAATTGCTGGAAAATGATGTTAATATAACATAGTAAGGCCATCTATTTTCACAAGACAATCAAGAGATGTCAAAGGACTACATCACAGGTTGTCAGAATCAGCCTTAATCATGTTTGCAATCTATGTTCATTTTGAAAATCATTTGTTGTTTTAAGTAACAAGTAGAAGTATTGTATTGATTCACACCAGTCAATACATTTGAACTGATTACCTACAAACGTGATAAAAGGATACAAGAAAACTATGTCCTTGAAATCCAACTGATTAACTCCAACACGAGGTAGAATAAGACCTTACACATAGTAGGTCCTCAGAATATAGTGCTTTGAGTGTGAAAAAAAAAATGGCAAATAATTCTAGATGACAAAATTTCATGCTTAAATATATGGTGTACACCAGTGGTTCTTAGAGCGTGTCCCCAAACCAGCAGCATGTGGATCATCTGGGAACTTGTTAGAAATGCAAATTCCAGGCCCCAACCCAGACCAACTGAATCTAAAACTCAGCGGTAGGGCCTAGACATTTTTGTTTTAATAAGCCCTCTAGGTGATTCAGATGCATGCTAGGGTTTAAGAACCACTGTTAAACTATTACAGACTATGGATACTAGTTGTTCTAGAAGTTCAAAGGAGATTACTGCAGGCTGAGTGACCAGGAAGTGCTTCACTAAGGAGGTAGCATTGTCCATCTATTCTCATAAGACAGTTAAGATGATCAATAGGATTAAACATATAAACACGTGGTGCATGCTTATTCTGAAATCATTTAAATAAGAAAAATGGGGATGCAGTTGATCTAGGTAAAGAAAATACAAGTAAAACAATCCGTTTAGGAAAAAACAGTGGTAGAGAAAGGTCAAGTTTGTGAGCTAGAGAGCAAAATGAATCACAGAAGGCATGCATGGTCTGTGGCTAAAACTGGCTTACAGGAAGACCACACTTCCTAGCCTCCCTTACAGTCAGACTAGAACCTTATGGACCGTAATGGTATGGTTCCAGCCAACATAATGCAGGCACCAGGGATAGTTACCACATCCAGGCCTGAAAATACACCCGCATGGGATCTTATGCTTTTGTCATTCCAGGCAATAGTGGAAGCCACAGATCTGAGAGGGTGGCATCACCACACTACAGAAGGAGCCAGATCCCTGCATCATTGCTGGAAGGAAAGCTGACCAGCAGAACCACCCAAACAGGAGCAGACAGGAGCACTCAGAGAAATAAACCTTTATAGTGTTCATCTCCTGAAATTTTAGAGTTCTTTATAACCACAACAGAACCTAACTTACACTGACCAAAACTCTCTAGAAATAACCAAAACATGGCCATGACATGTTCATGACATTCGAGAGCAAGATTCAGCAGCAAAAAGCCAGACAACTCCATTTTTCAAAGCAGTTGGACTAATCAAATCCCCTGACCCAAGCACTATATTTTTAATTGGCAATTCTGACTAATTGGCTCTTTCCCCTTCCTTTACATCTAGAATTCAATAGACCTGTACCCTGGGTTCTCCCTATTCAGACAAGTAACACTCAGAAGATTACCTCCTTCCAAAGAGACTTAGCTTTCTCAGTGTATGATGGAACAGATCATATCCCCTCAAGGCCTCTCAGAGTGGATGGGATTTGATAAATATTTTCACTCTACAGCACTCCCAATTTAGAGTAGGGCTTCACAATTTTCAGAGTTGAAGGAAGGTAATTTGGACAATTATTGCATGATCTTTCTTGAACTTTCTATAAGCAACTGAATCTCCATTCCATGACACAAAATAAACAAATTTTTAGGTTTGGTCAGAAAAACAGAAGCCACTGGAAGTGTCTTGATTAAGAGTTTCAACACAGGAAGTTAGAGGCTTATACAGACATTAGGAGGGCTGTAGGGTTGCCTGACAGGAGGGCTGCTGGCTTTCAGGAAATCTGAAAAATCAGGGAGCAGAGGGTAGCTGCTGCCATTGACCAGCCATTGGGAGTCCCAGTGGTGGTTCTCAGGAGGATGCCTGGAAGCAGATGGAAGCCACTGCAGAGGCTCTCAGCTGCCTTCAGTACTGAAGTGAGCAACTCTCAGAAGACCCCAGAAGCCACTCACAAAACCCCATGCTGCCATCTGCTGACACCTACAAACCTTCCCACAGTCAGTGCTGGAGCAGAATGGCTTGTCCTTGCCTTATGCCTTCCAGACTTCACCAGTGTGACTCTCATTTGCAGAATCCAACTGGAACCCTGCTGGCAAGAAATTTGGGAAATTTAATTTCCAGGCTCTTAGCCACTGAGGTACAAAGAGAAAGCAGAGAAGAGCATGGATGGCACTGAGCACCAACAGACAAAATCTGGTACAAATAATTAGATTACATAAGTGAATGAGATCACAGTGGACACAAGGCTAAACATCCTTTATAAACATCCTTTATAAACAACTATTTGGGACTGTATTCGAGTCTTGGACACATACCTAAGTGAGCACTGGCTGTGGTAGTTTAGGTGGTTGTCTCCAAAGGTATTGCTTTCCCAAAGAACAGATTAAGATTCCATTGTGGCAAACAACAAAAGTAACTCTGGTTAACCTGAGGAGACTTTTAGAGTAAGTTGACTCTACTTCTTTGCCATTTGGTCTTTGTAGTACTTATCAGGGCATGACAGAGACTAACCTAGAACTAGTTTAAAGAAAAAAGAAATATGCTGGATCCCATATCTAGGAAATTCAGGTGTGGAACAGCTTTTGATGTGGCTGGAGATCCAGAAATTCAGAAGGAGGCACCGGAGCATCAGGGCATTAGGGCTTTGTCTCTTTCTCCATCTCTCAGCTCTGTTTTCCTTCTTGGATTTTCATTTCAGAGCAACCTCCAGTGTGGCAAATAAGATGGCTATGCCAGGCTCTTACTGCCCGAGCTTAGCAACCTCAAAGGAAAAAGAACTTTTCTCTCCAAAACCACTCCCAAGGAAGACTTTGAAGGCTCTTCCTAGGTCAGATGGTCACACATCTATCCTAAACCCATCACTCTGGTCAGGGGAATGGGTAACACTGATAAATCAACCTGGGTTCCAATGACTGACAGCTCTTCTAACACTGCAAGGAATGCAGACGGTATTTCCCAGCAAAGGACCAGAGAAGAGCAGGAAATCATACTGGGAGAAAAATCTACATCATTTGGCCTGACTGGTGAAAATGGGCAGAAATGGAGAACTGGAGAAGCCAACAGAGGCCAGATTTATGCTGAGAAAGTCATCCTGAAGGGAAGGGGTGGAAGGAAAAAGGAGACTTCAAAGGAGGAGGAAGGAAGAGGAAGGAGAAGAAAGAAGAGAAAACAGAACAGATGCTCAGAATTCTTTCCACTTTCTATTTCTCCCTCTTCTTTTCTTCCTCCCTTCTCTTCCTTCTCCATTTCCCATATGGCCTTCCTCCTCACTCACCTTTTCCTTATGGGAACTTTAGTAATAGATGCTCCCAGGCCTTCCCAGAACTGTCAAGATCGCTCATCTGTTAATAATGGTCCTCTGAGTATTAGATCGAGAATTCTAGTGTCCAAGAGACAGAATCGTATTTCCCCAGCTTTGGCCAGCTATCCACCCCAGAACAATCAGCCACAGCACACCGTGCAAAGTTAGGACTAGTGGAGATCTAGTCCTATGTATCGAGACACATTGATGAGATGCTACTATACCCTGAAACACTACAGCTCAACCAGTCACAGGTATTTTTGTTGTTATTGTTTTCTGGAGCTTTCCATAAAAGAGACTCAGTTCAAAGCAATGGGGAAAGGTCAGCCTAGCCCCCTCCTACAATTGCCTTCCTACTGTATCTATGAAAATTATGACTTACCAAAGGTGGCTCAGATTCAAAGCGGGAAGGAAATAAAGAGTAAACTTTATTTACTGTTATTGCCAGGAGGATGACTTAAAAGTGCTACCTGGAAAATGACATGACATCCATAACTCTGTCTAAAGGGAGATCCATTTTCAGTTTAGGCTTCATTCTGACAAGAGGAAGAGGCTTTTAAAAACCATCTCCATGACCAAAGTCCAAGTAACACCACACCAGGGAACACAAAACAAGCACAGCAAACAAAGAGAGAATGTGAAGAGTGTTGAAATAGAGCAGGAAGTCGTTAGCAGGGAAGATAGAAACATAATAAAAATGATACTGCAATTTTTCACTTGTTAAATGGCTAAAAAATACATAAATAGTCCTCAAGGGAAGAGGGGACATTTGGAACCTTGTATATGGGGAAATTTCTAAGGTCTTATGCTTTGGCCTGGAGCTATCTGCTAAACTCATTGCATGGATAAACTCAGAAAGAGAGCACTCACACAAGTAAATTCACAAAGATTGGGAAAGGTGTGTCTTTCTTTCCTTTGTTAGCTCCTGGCATTCAAGGAAAGCCCTGTCATAACACTAGCTGGATACAAGCTTAAGGAACCTCAGAGTCCAAATTCCAGTGCTAACATATTAGAATATCAAAATGGCCAGGTTTCAACAGATAAAGACTTTTTAAAAAATGTTCTTGCTCAAAGAGTTAAAGTAAAATATGTTCCAAGAACTAAAGGAGACCAGGAAAACAACAGATGAACACAAAGAGAATATCAATAGAGAGATGGCAATCATGAAGAAGAACCAAACAGAGCTGAAGACCACTGTAAAAGAAATTTAAAATTCCCTACAGCAATTCAATAGCAGACTGCAGCTAGAAGAAGAATCAGTGAACTTTAAAATAAGACCACTGAAATAATCAAATCTGAGAAGAAGAATGAAGAAAAATGAACAGAGCCTCAGGAATCAGTGGGACACATCAAGCATACAAATATACACATAGTGAAAGACCCAGAGAAGAAAAGAGAGAGAGGGGGAGAGAGAATATTCAAAGAAATAATGGCTGGAAACGTCCCAAATTTAACAAAAGACATCAACATACACATCCAAGACGCTCAGTGAACTCCAAACAAGATGAAACCAAATAGACCCACACCACACCATGTTTTAATCAAATAGTTAATTCAGAAGATAAAGACAGAATTCCAAAAGCTGCAAGAGAGAAGCGAGGTGTCATGTACAAGGGAGCCTCAATAAGATTAAGTGCCCATTTGTCATCAAAAACCATGGAGGCAAGAAGGCAGTGGGAAGATATATTTGAAGTGCCTAAAGCCTAAAATTGCCAACCAAGAAATCTGTATCTGGCAAAACTAACTTTCAGAAATGAAGGAGGGATTAAGACATTCCCAGATAAACAAAAGCCAAGGGCCTGTGTCCCCACTAGACCACCCATACAAGAAATGCTAAAGGGAGTTCTACAGGATGTAAGGAAAGGACACTAGACAATTGACTGAAGCCATGTAGAGAAATACACATGTCTGGTAAAGATAATGGCATGGGTAAACATAAATACCCAAACTACTGTATTTTTGATTTGTAACTTTGTTTTTTACTTATAAAAGGCAAATGCATAAAATGTAATGCTAAGTCAATGGTTTTTGACTCATCATGTATAAATATGTAATTTGTGACAAGAACTGCAAAAGGTGAGGGGAGGTAGGAGTGTAGGGACATAATTTCTGTATGTAATCAAAGTTAAGTTGGTATCGAAGCAATTGAGACCGTTATAAGTTTAAGCTCCACAGTTACCACAAAGAAAGTATCAGAGAATATGCAAACTCATGGAGGAAAAACAGTAGAGTACAGGTTACCAGGGGTGGGGGACAGAGGCAATGAGGAGTTAATGGAAAATGAGTATAGGGTTTCTGTTTGGGGTAAAAGGAAAGTTCTAGTAATGGGTAGTAGTGAAGGTACTGCAAGAGTATGAAGGTGATTAAACTCACTGAATGGTAAGCTTTGGAGGGGTTTGTTTGGGAAGATTTATATATATGTTCCTACAATTTAAAAAAGAGAAACTAAAGAGATAACAAATACACGATGAATACAATATACGATACAGGATTGGATCTAAAAAAGGAGAAAAAGCTCAAAATGACATTATTGAGACATAAGAAAAACTTGTAATATAGAATGTAAACTTTATATCAATGTTAAATTTCTTGATCTTGATAACTGCACTTAAGGTGATAGGATAAGTGAATATCCTTGTTTGTAGGAAATGTACATATGTACATGGAAATTTTATGTATTCAAGAAATGTGATATATGCAACCTGCTCTCTTATGTTCAGAAAATAGAAAGATGAGATGACAGATAGATTGGTAGACAGAATGATATGGAAAGGTGGGAAAATGTTAAAACTGTTGGATCTGGGTGTCTGGGGGAGGTGGGGATATGTTGGAGTTCTCTGATGGGATTTGTATTAGTTTTGCAACTGTTTATAAGTTTGAGATTATTTCAAAATAAAGTCTTTTTTAAAAATACACATTTTCAAAATAAGCATTATAGCAGAACTGATGATATTCTGACTCAGGAGGTCTAAGGGGCTCTGTATTTTTAAAATTTCCTTAGGTGATTCTTAGGTGCAACTATACCCACTATTGAAGCAGGGTGCTAGGTTCCTATCCGTAATGGGCAGGGCCCAGAGCTGCATTGAAAGCAAGTCATTTGCTTGCTTCAGTCGGCGAGGTCAGCCCTCCAGCTACCCATCCAATATGGGTTAGGGTGTCAATTCATTGTGCAGTTACCTAGTACAAATTCAGGCAACTGGCAAGTTGGTCAAGTTGAAGTTCGGTAAGCAATTTAATATGGGATAGCAGGAAGAGTCAAATCAGGAAAGAATGGAGTTCACATCTCATGTTTTGGCTCAGCACCCTAAACCTAAAGCATGCTAAGAGAAGAACCTCTCACAGGATTTACCATACTCTGTGTATTAGAGTTATTTATACATGTTTCTGAACGTATAAATGTGATCAACAGGAACCCTGTGTTACTTGTCCTTGTATCCTTAATAGCAACTAGCACAAGGCTTTATTTAGATACTCAAACTGTTTACTGAATGGAATTGCAGGTGATACAAAAAAGCAAAATGGGTTAGCTGAATAAACATATGCTAATCTATTGGGTCAGATGGAAAATTCCACTCCAAATGGCTTAGTAGCACCATGCAGCAATAGAGCGAAATGAAAATTGGACTACCACTTGTTCATTAAGATTCTCCAGAGTTAAGTGAAACCACCTGGTTATTTTTCCCTCCTTCCCCAGCATTCTATTTTACATCACATACACCAAGTCCGTGGCTTAACTGCCTTAGCTTTCCATCTGCAAATGAGACAACTCATACTGGCCTCTTCACAGGCATCAAGTAAGCCTTGATGATTTGCTTATGCACACATCACTCGATTTTCTTTCCCTACACTTGTCAGTGGAAAGGGAGTAAAGCGCTCCCTTCAAATTAATTTGCACTCCTTCAGGTGCGTTGAATATCAACAGCTGTCCTGGAAAGCTAGTCCCTGAAAGAGTTAAAGTACCTTCTTTGAAACACAATCATGGAGGAGCAGATGGCACATTTGCTAAGCGAGAAGATGCCACTCTCACTTGGGTCTAAATTCCCTCACTCCACCTGGGATCCCAGACAGCTGTGTCAGCTCCATCTGCCTACCTTGAATCCATCAGATGAATGCTCCGTTTCCTTAATTGAGGTTAAGCTAACCCAAGTAATCAAAGACAGGTATGTAATGTTCTCTGTCATTCCCACGCCTGATATATATGATACCAACAGTGATTCCTGCACAGTGAATGAAAGATAGGTAAGGTTGACAGGCAGGCCACTTTTCAAGGGCTCATGGTGGTTTGCAGATGTCTTTCTTCCTCTTTAAAGTAGAGCTTCCACTCACTCTTAAGGACCTGGAGAGGTAACACCCCCCAAATCCTGCCTAGGCTCCCAGGCCACCCTTACCCATGCAAGCCCTGCGGGAGTCAATGACCCAGCTTGGCCAGTGGCAGATGCTAGGGGCTCTGCTACCTGGTGCTGGGTCTCCAGATCCCCACGTCCAGCCCGCCATTTATTCATCAAGTGCTCCGTTTGTCAAGTGCGATCCAGGCATAAGAGAGGAAGTCCCCAGTCTCCCAACATTTCAGATGAGAGAGAGATAATTAAGAGGCACTCAAATAAATAAATAAATGACAAGTCAATTAGTGATAAGAATTTTGAAGAATATAGACTAGTATAGTACTGACTGAGGATAGGATGGGAGAGTAGAGATGTGGAGAGAAGCAAGGACCCATGCAAGCTGGGGGACAGAATGGAACAACCCAACTCTGGGGGCCATGGTTCCCCAAGCAAATGCCATTTTGGAACAAGACTTTTTTCTTCTTTGGTCACCAGACTCTCCTCTTTAGTTGCTGAAAGTCATAGATGGTAGACCATAGATAAACAATGGCTAATCTGGCTAGAGCAAATCCCTTTCTTCAATATCTATGGAACAATAATAAAAGTAGTCCATAGATTAGTCCAAAGTGAAAAAAATCATATAGCCATCTCATCCAAACAAAGTAGGAAAAGCAAACAACCCAGAAAAAAATAGAAATTAACAGAATATTTTTAAAATTATCTTAAAAATGTAAAAGCTCTCTTCTAAATTACTCTTGAATTAAAAAGGAATTCAAAATGAAAATCCATTCCACAAATATTCATTGAGTTTCCACTAAGTGCAAGGCCATGTTCTAGATGCTGGGGTTACTCTATAAACAACAGCTAAAATTTTCTGTCTTCATGGAGTTTACATTTTTGGGTAATTCTGGTTGTTTAGAAATGAAGAAAATCACTGTATACCAAAATCAGTGGGGTGTGGCCAATACAATACTCAAACGTAAATTTATAGACTTAAAGTCATATGTTTTAAAAAAAAAAAATATTGAAAGTAAATGAAATAAATAAAAAACAGCCAGCATCTCTCTTCCCCTCAAGATCTAGATAAGGTTTTTTAGAAGTCCCATGGGGCTTTCATGGTATAAGGTGGAAGGTTTACCATGGTACAAGGCTCCGGCTTCTGTATAATTAACTCAGTTTCTGGAGCATCTCTTCTTCATTCATGCAGGTTGTCATAGTCTAATGCTGCATCAGCCTAGATATGAAATGCAGCCCTTTAATTTATACACATCCACACAAGACTTACACACACACATACACACACACACACACACACACACACACAAATACACACATTTAGGGAAGCTTACAAGTTCCTAGCAGAAACACTGAGAACTTGAAAGTCAACATTCAGACATATTTGTAATTAATAACTGTCTAGCCAATCCACCATCAGAGAATTTCTAATGCAGGCTTCATTTCTCTTCTTTCTATGCCCTTGTGCTATCTCGGAAGTTTTTCCTTCTTTTCTCCCTTCCATCTCTCTTCTTCACCATCCAAGTTTGGTGTGCCTCCCAGGAAACTAAAAAATCTCCCTCTCTTTTGCCGAACAATTCAACTCTCTCTAGGCTCCAGGACCAAACCCAGCTCTGGATTTTGCATTTCCAAGGTACTTAACGTATCAAAAGGATGCCCCATTACAGAATTCACCCTTTTTAGAAGCAGTTGTATTTGTATACAGCAATTTATTTTTCACTTTATACTAGCAGTCAAGTAAAACAAGTAGGAAAAGAGCACAATAAACAAAAGAAAGTACATATTAACTGTGAAGAGAGAATATGAAGAAACAGGAAGCAAACAAATAGACTTGATCAAGAAAAGCGTAGGATAAGTCTTCAAAAAGACCAACTAAAAGGACAAAGCATTGGCAAACCTAATGAAGGAGATGAGCAAACAAAATCATTAGGAATGAGAAAGGAAACTTTAGATTCAAAGAACATGACAATAAGAACATATCACATTCAAAGCATTTGGCAATAAATATGAAAATCTAGATGAAATGGATACTTCCCTAGGAAATAACCAATTACTAGACATGACTCAAAAGAGGTAAGAAACCAGAAGAAATTTAAATAGAGACAAAGGTTTACTCTCAACAGACAAATTAAGTGGTGTGTTAGCTGCAAAGCTGCATAATCAATCTATAAGGGAAGGCTAGTATCTAACTATAATAGACATATAATAGAAATATGGGATATTGAATTCCAGATTCCAGGTACATCTCCATATATGCCAAAGGTAAATTGCACCCACACGCATGCTCATTCCTGTACAATACATGAATGAATCCTTTGGTTTGAATTTCAACATGTTACAGGAAAAAAACAATATTTGTTATTTACAAGCCCCTACCACCTTCTAAGGAAGGTGGGTTCTGCTACCTGGAGGATCTTTTATGTGCTGAATGCAAACCTCATTCTCAGTGTAATGGAAAAACTTAGAGAAATTTAATTACTGAGTGGAAGACTGCAGGCAGAAAAAGAACAGCATGTTTGAATAGGCAGTTCATCCACATTTCTGGGGCACACCCAGACCTCAAAAATGGCATCTGGCCCAGGAGATTTTAAGATTTACAAATGATTTTAAGGATGAGTTTTATCCTATTCAATTGTTGCAAAGCATGAAAAATCATAGAAACCTTTCCAAGTAATTTTCAAGGTTAGCATATTGCTGAAACCAAAATAAAAGAATAGAACAAAAGAACAGTAGAGACATCTTAACATAAGAATATAAATGATGAATGCTAAATAAGATAGTAACAAATTAAATCTAAAATTATATTAAAAGAATAAAATAACCTGATCACATAGATTTTATTCCAGGAATGCAAGAATTGTTCAACATTAGGAAAGCCATTAACATTATTTCTAACACAGATCAAAAAAGAAAAATCATATCATCCTCTCAACAGATAATAGAAAAGAATTTGATAAAATTCAATATTTATTCCTTATTTAAAAAAAATTGGTGATATAAAAAGAGAAGAAAATGTCCCTACATTAATAAAAGATATAAACCTACAGTAAATTTCATATTCTGAAACTTGAGAAGCATACTATTAAATTCAGAACAAAACAAGGATGCTTAGAATCACCATAAGTAGTCCACGTTTTTCTGGAAGACCTAGACAATGCTATAAGACATAGAAAAGAAATAGAGATATAAATATTTGAAAGGAAGGGATAAAACTTTCTTTGCAAATGATAAAATTTCCTTTTAGAAAATCAAAATATAGACCATTTCTTTATACCTGACATAAAAATGAACTGTAAATGATATCTTAAATATCTTAAAATAGTGGTATTTGTATAATCTTGGGATGGAGAAGTCCTTGCTAAGCCAGACAGGAAATTCAATATCCATAAAGGAAAAGATTAACAAAATTTTAAAATTTTGAAATTTGTATACAGCAAAATTATAATACATATTTAATAGTTGCATAGAGGACCAGAAGAAAATGTTTGCAACGTAAGTGACAAAGGGTAAACGGTCATAATAATTTAGTAGACACAAGAGATTTTTTAAAATGGGCAAGAGTTACAGGAAGACAAGCCATAGAAGAAATAAATCACTCTTCAGTTTGGAAAATGACTAAAGGTTTGATAATATCCATTTTTGAGAAGACCATATGTAAAGATACATTTTTATACATTGTTGTTGAAAGTGAAATCAGCGAATCTTTTAAAGAAAAAAATCACAGTGTTTATCAAAATGTTAAAAGTGCATATTCTATGCCATTTGGAATAATTCTTTTTTCCAAGAGACTCCCTTGACCTCCAAGGAAAATTTTTCCCAATATTTTACTTGGAAGAAATTTCAAACCTAATGTATAGTTTAAAAACTAGTACCATCAACATCTGTATAACCTTCACTTGCATTTATCAATTACTAATTCATTATCTTACCAATTTCACAATATTCAGTATGGGGACACCTTAACTGATAACATCTTCAAAGGTCCTATTGCCAAACGGGTTCACACCCACAAGACAAGGGGTTGGGACGTGAACATGCCTTTTCTGGGAGATGCGATTCAATCCCCAAGCAAAGGAAAAAGGGGTGGAGAGGGAAAAAATAGATTAAAAGAGACTTAAGAGATCTTGTTTGGATCCTGAGTCAAACAGACTGACTGCAAATAATAAACAAACACTGACTGCTTATTCAATGCTATTAAGGAATTATTGGATTTTGGAGATGTAGTAATGATAATATTGTGATTACATTTAACCAAGTTAAAGATACATCCTTACATTACATTTTATGTAAAGATACATAAACATTCGAGTAAAAATGTTTTATCTGAAATTTGCTTCAAAAAATCCAGGGGAGAGGTCTGGGTACTGGGTGAAGGTATAGCGTAGTTATAAGCTGATAATTATGGAAACTGGGAGCCTTACACATATGGGGGTTCATTATACTGTTCTACTTTTGTATATTTTTAAAATGTTCCATAATAAGAGTTAGGAAAGGATAAAGCTACATGAAAGAAGTGAGGTTTTTGCTGATCCTAAAGAACAGTATGGACAGCACCCAGTGTACATTCTGTATTGTTGTTCTGGGGAAAAAAATAATCTTACATTTTTCACTTAACTCACTGTACTTTCCCTAAGTCTCTAGATTTTGTGTAGTTTCACTTCATTTTGGTGCATTAATTTTTTTCCTTATAAAGGAAAATCATTAGCAATGGATAGGGTCTTTCTAGTCCTTTTCCAGACTCATCAACAGTTTCAGCATCAGGAAGTTCATTAAGTATCCTCTTTGTTTTTTTTTTAATATATATTTCCCTTGAACTGGTTCTCTTAGTTCAAGACACACACACATCATTGATTCAGTATGGTCCAAATTCTTTAGTTAGTAATTTTTAATAATGTGATCAGCACCTGCAAAACTATCACCCAATACAAAAGCCAGGACCCTAAAGATAACCTACAAATCTCTTCATCTCAAATGCCTGCCTCCCCACCACCTACGCTAAGTAACCATCATCCTAAATTTTACATCTATCATTCCTGTGCTTGCCTTTTTACATAGTTCTCTTTATCCATTTGTTTTCAACTTTATAAAAAGGATATCATGCTTCAATATTTTGAGACCTACTTTTTTCACTTAATAGTACATCACAAAGACCCATCCATATTTTTTGTTGCTCTGTAGTTTCTTTGTTACAATACCAAAGGATACTTCATTGTGTGAATATTTTCCATGATTCATCCAGTCTCCCACTGGGGGGCATTAGGGTAGTTTCTGGGGCTCTGTGACCAGTTCCTGTGACCAGTCTTGTTCATGTCTCTAATTGAACAAACCTGAGAGTTTCTCTTGGGTATGGCCTCAAGAATATCACTGCTGGGTGACTGGGAACAGGAATGCATCAGCCTCACTTCTGATCTGAAAACCCTTCCCTGCAGGAACGTGAGACTCATGCTGGCACTGGGAAGATGAAACTATTATTTGCTATGGTTTGTCACTGGCTCGTCCTACCAGTTCTTGTTTTACCAGCCCTGTGGTATCTAAGAGATTTGTTTTTGCATTTAGTGCTTCAGAATAATTGAAGAAAGAGTATTAGAGGAATCCTTCTGAGCTTGGAGAGCTCCAGGCAACTTTAATTGGCACAACTTTTGCAGTCAAAGTGATGGAAATTAAAATGACTGCTAACTATCTGAATTTCTTTTGGATGTTGTAATCAAGAAAAAAAAAAGATACTACCTTTCTCTTCATAAACACAGATACAAGTTTATTCCAACTTTCTTTTTAAAACATAATATTGAAATAAATTCATTCTCATTTTTTTTTTTTAATCTATGTATTTACCATTCCCTCTTGCTCTTTCTTTTGAATGGAACAAGATTTTAAAATCAGAAATTCTTGGCAAGCTCCTGACATTTGTGAATCTCTTGAGCTAAACTCTTCTCATATTTCACAATATGAGCAAAACAACTTGAGGAAAAAATCATCTGCTCTCCCTGAATTGAATGACAAATTGAGTAAGGAAGATGGGATTTCTCCCCTAGACATTTGCCCACCTTAACTAACTCTCACCTTGAGAATCAGGTGCTCGCTGGCTGATGTGGGGGATTTTTCTTCTCTTCATTTTAATCAGGGAAAGAGTACATGAGTACTTGAAAATTCATAATATTAACTGTCTAATTAGACTGCCTTAAATGCTGTTTTAAATTAGGATAATTTTAAATTATTGGATGTGACAACTATATAAACATCAAATGCTTTAATTCGAGACTTGTTTGCGTGAAAAAAAATTAAAAACAGGAATTTACTCGAAGCATCAGTCTGTCACTCTGCATTAACTTCCAACTGCCACAGATACCCACTGGCCTGCAGAATTTTAGCAATAAGGCTGCATCCATTATCCTCTCTCTGAAATTTAATGCTCACCTGTTTACGGCCAGGCCTCTGCTCTTCAAAGAAAAAATCAGGGCAACAACCTCAACTTGAATTCTCATTCAAATTCATAGCAATTCCTGGTGCTTCTGAATTTTCTTAATGTATCATTGAGCACAGTCCTTCTGGGCCTTCATAAATATCATGCCATGTTACTGATGAAATAAATATTTTGTGAGTAGTTCCATCTTACAAGGCAATTAAAAAGAAACAAAAATAAAATCTCAAGTCTGTCTCAAGTATTTATTGCCCTTTTAAAAATACTTTCCTTTGAGAATCTGGTGAGAGCTATGGACTCTTTCCCTCAAAATCCATAAAACAAACAAGTCTGCATACAAATTCAGAAAACTTGTATACCTACTGAAGCCCACTTCTGTCTTCCCTCCTTGAATCCATAGAGCCAACATTAAAAACTATCTTAAGATTCAGATTCTAACTCTCATGAGATAAAATACTCATTAATTGGTAAGTATTTATGGCGTACCTGCTGTGTGCTCAACACTGTGCTAGACACTGGATGTACAGTAGAGAACCCAGTTAGACCCAGCCTGCCTTTATGGGGCTTAAAATCTCATGGAGGCAATATGTATTAATGAAATAATTACACCAACAAATGTAGAATAGAAAAAGGAGAGTATCAAGTGCTATGAGAGCCAAAAAGGTGTGTGTGGGGGGTGGATTTCACCTCATTGGGAAGGTCCCAGATGATTTCCCTGAGGTTGTAACAATAGAGTGGAGAGCTGACTTAACAGGTAGAGAGAGATGAAAAGAACATCTGAGGCTACTGGAACAGCAAGTCCAAAGGCCCTGGGGCGAGGGGGAACGTGGTATATAAGAAAGGATGACCACACCGAGCAAAAAAGAACTTGAGACACAAGCTGAAGCTGGAGGGATAGGCAAGGACCTATCATGCAGGTTGTTTCAGCTATGTTTTAAGACACTTTTTCTTTAAGTTGGAGTAACGAGAAGTCATTAAATGGCTTTATGCTGGAAAGTGGGTCACATAATCATATTTGAATTCTGAAAAGATCATCTTGCATGAAATGTGCACAACAGATTGACAAGGACCATAAAGGATCCTAAGAGATCGGTTTAAAGGTCTTTGTAGTAGTCTAGTAAGAACAATAACTAGACTAGGATGGAGATGAGTGTGCTTGGATTCCAGGGATATTTAGTTGAAACAATTAACAGGACACTGAAAAACTGGATTTTTTACTATTTGCCAACACATAGAACAATGCTTACCACATAGCAGGTGCTCAACAGACGTTTGTTGAATGAATGAATGAATGAATGATCAAACATGAGGTGGTAAATAATAGATAAATATAAAAATATAAATAGGTAAAAGATGTTTATATACATTCAAGGGCTGAAAGAATGTGAGGTGCAGAAGTTGCTAAGCTAGCAATAAGTTAATAAAAACATAATGTGCAAAAGAAGAATTTGAGTTGGTTTGACCTTGAATAGGTGGAGGGGAGGTCTGTTTTGACTTAAATAGGTTCTGTGAAGTGAAAGTGAGCTAGTAAATAACGGGCAACATAAGGCCTAATAGAACAAGGAGAGATTGACTTTTGCTTGATGTCAATATTCAGTGGATGTTTAATTTCCTTAAGATGCAGCAAAACAACACTGATTTTGGATGAAAATCTGAATAGAAACACAGCTTTAATAATAGGTCCAGTGCACCTCTCAGCAGTTCTAAAATCTTTTAATTTGGCAAGCTTTTCTTTCATTTCAAAGACCAGAAAACAGGTTGCCATGTGGAAATATTTGTACTCTAGATATTTTTCAAAACGAATAATTGATGTGAAGATAAGATTCTGAAGTTTCGTGTCTCTGGCCACCGGAATCTAATATGGGAGATTTTTCACTGAGGAAAATAGCCCTTTATAAACCCAAATCATTCACCTTGGTTCTACCACTTGGAAAACAGTATGCATATGAAAAAACAGGACAAGCTCTGCTTCTGTTTCCCAACCTGAATATATATAAAAATTCCCATGAAATTCTATTTGGTTAATAAGAATGCAAATGAAAGCATACATAAGGGGGATTGCTTCTCACTTCTAGATTCTGTATGTGGTGAACAATTTGAATCTTTATTACCTTTGTCTTTTGCTCTTGGATGAAAAGTTAAATTAATGGCCACTTTGCTACGTATTTTGAAAACAACCTTCCAAATTTTAGAAAGAGAGTAGATTATATTATATGGAGGCTCCATTCTCCCAAAGAACCTCCCCATCAGCAGCTGCTGTTTAATGAGATTTGAAGCCAGTCCCAACAATAAGGCTAAGGGTACTGGAAAGTCTCTGAATCTTTTAGAATAGAAAAATAGTGGATAAGGGATTCAGCATTCACTGAACATTTTAACTGAGAGCTGGTTTCTCTTCCATCAACATGAAACAGTGTAACTAGTTGTCTTCACACCGCCAGCCAGGCTGGGTCTCCCTAAATTCCCATGAGTGGGAACTGTTTTTAATTTCCCCCAAAGTCTTACGATTTATAGCATGGAAGACATGGTGACCATGTGGCTGGAGAAGTAATACAGAAATTGAAATCTCTGAATAAAGATGAATGTTTGGCTTCATAGTCCTTGAATACATCAGGGAAAGGAAAGACACTGTCAATTTTTCTATCACCCTCTCTGATCACTGATGGCTTGAATCAGGCAACTGGCTTGGAATTATACCAAACAAAACCTTAATGTCCACTGACCTATTGGCTGGAGATTCTCTAAGCTAAATTTCTTTGTTATCTGTTTGGGCAGTAGCTTGACTTTTAGGCAGGTGGGGAAAACCCATCCAGGCAAACCTTTATGATGAGAATTGATAACTATGGAAATATAAACTTTTAGCACCTTTGATGGTTAATTATACATGTCAACTTGACTAGGCTATGGTGAACAGTGTCTGGTCAAACACTAGTCTAGATGTTTCTGTGAATGTATTTTGTAGATGTGATTTACATCTACAATCAGTTGACTTTAAGTAGATTACCCTCAATAATGTGGGTGTGCTTCAACCAACAGGTGAAAACCTTAAGGGCAAAAACTGAGATTTCCAGAAGAATAAACTCTGCCTCAAGACTGCAGCATAACAATGCTGAGTTTCCAACCTGCCAGCCTGCTGTATACAGATTTCGGACTTGCCAGCCCACACATTCACATGTGCCAATTCCTTAAAATAAATCTCTCAACACTATATATAATAACATATATATATATATATAAATAAATTTCTCCAATTGGTTCTGTTTCTCTGGAGAACCCTGACTGATACAGCATCTAAATAGTACTCTTAGCAAACCACTTCTCCCATCTTTCCAAATGACATAGTCCTCAAAGGTGGTACAATCCTACCTATTGCAGATGCTCAGATATTCCTTACTGCATCCATCACAGAGATACTGCCTCCAAATATATTATGGATTTCAACAAGGTGAAGACTAAGGTTTATAGCATTCATAAATATACTCAACTCTTAATTATCCAAATTAATAATGGAAGGAAGGGAATGAATAGTTCAAAATAAAGAATAATACAAAAGTAATTTATACTTGGCTTGATACTTTTTCATTATATGATTTTAAGGGTGAGCAAATTAACTTTCTAATTATGTTTTGGATTTTCAGGATGGGTTTGTAATCTCAACTAGCTTGTGAGGAAAGCCAGGTCTAGTGGTATGCTAGAAGCCAGTTAAAATTTTACCCGGACTTTATTATTTTCTGTAAAGGACTCATCCATAAATTAAGTTGATTTGTTATGTCATTTTGAGAAAGTCTAGACTATGCCAATATTCTCTGGAGAGCAATGGTGTAATGAAATTGCATAGATACAAAATCAGATTCATTACCAGACATAATAGTACTCTTCAAGGCAAGAGTACTATTGAAGATAGTCATTCCAATGGCAAGACATAACAATCTTAAATTCACGTCTAATAATGGACCTCCAAAATACGTAAAGCAAAAAAGTCTCAGAACTTAAAGGAGACAAATCTTCCATCATAGTTGGAGACGTTAATAAAACTCATTACTCAGTAACAGAAAGAATAAGCAAACAAGAAATCAGTAAGTATATTGACAACTTGAACAACCTATAAACTGACTTGACCTACTTGGCAATTATGGAAGACTACATTCAACAGCAGCAGAACACACATTTCTTTCAAATTTCTATGAAACATTTACCCAACTGAATTCTAGATTCCACTCTATCATGTAATTTTAGGCAAGTCACTTTACCTCTGATTTGGTTTTCTCTATTATGAAACACAAAGAATAATACTTACTATGCAGAACTTCTGGAGAGATTGAGGAATATAAGCTAAAACACAATATAAAAACAAAAAGCACCATTATAGATGTTAATTACTGTTCTTGTTTACTAATGCTGCCTTTTTGCAATATACCAGAAATGGATTGGCTTTTATAAAGGGGGTTTATTTGGTTACACAGTTACAGTCTTAAGGCCATAAAGTGTCCAAGGTAACACATCAACAATCAGGTACCTTCACTGGAGGATGGCCAATAGTGTCCAGAAAACCTCTGTTAGCTGGGAAGGCATGTGGCTGGCATGTGTTCCATGTTCTGATTTCAAAATGGCTTTCTCCCAGGACGTTCCCCTCTAGGCTTCAGCTTCTCTCCAAAATGTCACTCTCAGTTGCTCTTGGGGCGTTTGTCCTCTCTTAGCTTCTCCGGAGCAAAACTCTGCTTTCCAAGGCTGTCTCCAAAATGTCTCTGTAAACTGCAGCTCCTCTCTCAGCTCCTGTGCATTCTTCAAAGTGTCCCTCTTGGCTGTGGCAAGCTCGCTCTTTCTGTCTGAGCGTATACAGTGCTCTGGTAAACTAATCAAGGCCTTTGCTGAATAGGTGGGGCCATACCTCCATGGAAACTATCCAGTGAAAGATCTCGCCCACAATTGAGTGATCACATCTCCACGGAAACATCTAGCCAAAAGTCTCCAACCCAATCAACACCAATACATTTCCTGCCCACACAACTGCATCAAAGATAATGGCATTTTGGGGGGACGTAATACATCCAAACCAGCACAATTACCAATGCAATAAGGGATCAAAATGTCTAAGTAGCTTAAAGAACACAACTAGTTGAAAGGGTGCACTAGAAAATTTGTTTTAATGCTGACATTTGCATAGCACCACCCTGTTTAACTTAGAGTGTAAGTTTATTGGGAGTGGTCGGGAAATGGGGACTGTTGATGGAGGTAACAGCACGAGATGGAGGTGCTAAACATGGCTATTTTACAAATGCCAATTTTTCTACCTCCTATTTGCATTTGTGAAACAGATAATATTTGAGATTCCTCATTTTCACCAGTTCACATCTATTTACTTACACCATTTGTTGAAGTAAGAATAGGCAGTCAAATAGTCTTTACACTATAGGTTCTTGGATCTTAGAAGCTATAAAAGACAATATTGTCAGGGTTTAAACCTAATTAATACTTTGCATTGGTCCAAACTCTGTTGAGCCTGGAAAATGAACAGTAAAAACTATTTCTTGATATTTTTCATTTTAATATTTAATAAACAGAATTACTATCAAAAAGTATATCTGTGGACGTAAACAATTTTGTACAGGGGAATGTTGTGAGGATAGAATAAAATAACATGAGAAAACTCTGGAAAGTGTAATACTCTAATCAAAATACAAGATACTATTATCTATACAGCTGAGTTGCCGATGTTTTATCAATATAGTTATTTTATCAGTTCCTCTGCTCAACACATAAACACATACATGCATACATTCAAAAATGCTCTTTGGAGTGGTAATCCACACAGTAGAAAATGCCCAGAAATGACTGGACAGAGTAAAGGCTAAGGGGACAACATAGAAAAGCCCTAGAAACTACTATTGTAGACAAGTTGGTAAAATTTTTCAACTCATTCAGCTTTACCAAAAACATAAAAATGAAAAAACTGTTTGACTAAACAGAGCAGCCAAACTTGATAAGGTAAACATATAGACTAAGACACACTGAGAAACAATAATTGGAAGGGTAGCAATTGAAGAAGCAGAATAGGGTTAAACTGATGGCTCAGGGTTTTCTTGGAAGGTCTAGGCACCTAAAAGGCCCAGCACAGCGATAGAAATATAGCAGGTCCTCCAGAAATGTCTGTGTGTTTGTCCTCCAATGAAAACCTGTTCAAGTCAATTTATTCTCCCCAGGAAATCAATGTTCTAACAAAGTTAGGAGACTTTTATCTCTCTCGATAATGTAAATTTATGTTGTTGTCTAAGATGGAATGTTAAACCAAATTCCACTTCGATCGTTTATAAAACATGATAGACTTTAGGGAGGCTATGAGATGCATTTGACAGATTTTTAGGAGTCTGATGATTTTTCTAAGCTTCCTCAAGCCTCAATCAAAATGTATCTAATCTTAGTCCTCCACATCCAAAGAATTACATTTGTAGTAGTAATGAAATTGTAGTTTCTGACTTACAGGATCAAACATAATTATCATACTTAACATCTTTACGGTGCTTTATAATTTATAAATTGCTTTCCAACAACCTATTACAATTTTTCCACCTTTCATTATGTTTTTAGTTGCTAGTTTTGTAATACTTACAACATAATATACCAAGCCAGAACTGATTATACCCAAAATGCATATTAAAAACTGAGGCTGAGTGATTAAATGAGGGAATTTTCAAAATTTTATGACTGAAGCATCCCTAATGTCAGAGAAAGATGAACCCTCAGAGTCTGGGAATATAACCTAAAGCAATCTAGCAAGGTAAAAGTTACTTTTTAAGTCTCTTGTTTTATCTTTACATTTCTTCCAACTTCTGTATCTGGAACTGGGAAAAATATAGATAAAACCAGGCCATCCAACGTGGAATATGACTCCCGGGGAGGAATGTAGACCTGGCATCGTGGGACGGAGAACATCTTCTTGACCAAAAGGGGGATGTGAAAGGAAATGAAATAAGCTTCAGTGGCAGAGAGATTCCAAAAGGAGCCGAGAGGTCACTCTGGTGGGCACTCTTATGCACACTTTAGACAACCCTTTTTAGGTTCTAAAGAATTGGGGTAGCTGGTGGTGGATACCTGAAACTATCAAACTACAACCCAGAACCCATGAATCTCGAAGACAGCTGTATGAAAATGTAGCTTATGAGGGGTGACAATGGGATTGGGAAAGCCATAAGGACCACACTCCACTTTGTCTAGTTTATGGATGGATGAGTAGAAAAATAGGGGAAGGAAACAAACAGACAAAGGTACCCAGTGTTCTTTTTTACTTCGACTGCTCTTTTTCACTCTAATTATTATTCTTGTTATTTTTGTGTGGGTGCTAATGAAGGTGTCAGGGATTGATTTGGGTGATGAATGTACCACTATGTAATGGTAGAAAGTACGATTTGTTTTGTATGACTGCGTGGTATGTGAATATATCTCAATAAAATGAAGATTTAAAAAAAAAAAAAAAAAGGTAGCCATAAGAGGGAATTATATATAGTGGTTTTTTTTGAGAAAAACTTAATTTAAAATGTTTTTCCTGTTATACCCCCTGTAGCCAAACCATTCTAGGATTCTGGAAAACCCAACATTTTGAAGTTAATTCTCAACTGTACTGGCTTCTTCATATTCTTAGAACCAACACACACATACACATATACGTACATGCATCCACCAAAACAAATAAAAAACAAAAAACAAAAAACAAAACAAAAAAAAAAAAACCAGGCCATCACTCCTACTGCAAAAATCATACTCCTAAAGACATCATATACCTATTAAAGCAAAGAGGACTAGATGAATTTAAAATGACAGAGGCTAGAGTCTCTCTTAGATCAGTTGATTGCTGGCTATTTTCTTCCATGAGGTTATTTGCCAAGATTGAGTATTGAATACTGGACTTCCTATAGGAGAGAGAGTCTTTTGGCAAAAGAGAAACAAGTGGAGTTTTTGATGACACCACATGGGCTGAAATGATTAATTGAAATCTAGAGGATCCCCTGGGCCATATCCCAGTTTTCCCCATGAGAAATTTGCTGAGTCCTGGGGTGGCATAGGAGGCTGGAGGGCTGGACTGGAAAGACAAAGTGAAATCAATAGCAATTTCTGATGTTTAGAAGACAAAATCCTACTAGAAGGAGGGACCCACAACAAACATTTAACATACCTCATCCTTGAGACATTTGGAACCAAAGGAAAACTGAACGTAACTAAAGCTTCAAGACAGCCTTAATCCAGAATTTACTGACTGGAACTTGTTCACCCCTTACCCTTTCTGGGGGAAAATAAACTCAATTTTGGCATTTATTCTTCTTTTATACATTATATACAATGTTCTGCACTTAATAAAAAAAAATATGAGATGTGAAAAATTAAGGAATATGACTGGATGTCAAGAGAAAAATTGGACATTAAAGGCAGACCCACAGATGATACACATATGAGAAGTATAAGAAAAAGACTGTAAAATAAATACCATAAAAATACTAAAGAAAACAGAAAAAGTGGATGAAAATATGGACAGTTTCAACATGTAACCGTAAGCTGAAAAAGAAAGAATAAAGTATACATTCTAGAAATAAGAAATACAATATATGAAATTAAAAATTCATTGGACATATTAACAGCAGATTGAGTACAGCAGAATACAGGATTAATGAACTCAAAGACAGATCAGTAAAAAATTCAAACTGAAGAAAAGTCAGGAAAAAAAATGGAAATAATAGAACAGAGAGTAAGAGACATACAGGACACAGTCAAATGGTCTGACATATGTGTAACTGGAGTCCCAGAGGAAAGGGAGCAAGAAAATGGGCCTGTCTTCATTTCCCCAGTGCTAAAACAAATAACGTACGATGGGTTGACTTAACAACAGGAATTTATTGGCTTATAGTTTCAGAGGCTTCCTCCCAGGCTTGGTATTTTCTTGCTGGCCAACAACCTTTGGGGTTCCTTAACTTTACTATCACATTGCAGTGCACATGGTCAGGCTTTTTTCTCCTCCAGGTTCTGCTGCCTTCCAGCTTCTGGCTGCAACATGTGGCTTCTCTCTGTGTCCAATCTCCTTTGCTTATAAAGACTTCAGCCATTCGGGATTAAGACCCACCCTCACTCAATCTGGGCACACACCTCAACTAATAACATCTTCAAAGGTGTTGGGACTTGAAACATGCCTTTTTTGGGGGGACATGATTCAATCCCCAACATGACTGAAGCAATATTTGTAGAGAATATAGCTTAAAAATTTCAAAAACTGATGAGAAATAGCAAACCAACAGTTCCAGATGTGTCATGAATCCCAAGAGAGATAAATACAAAGAAAACCACATGTAAGCCCATCATAGTATAATTGCAGATAACCAAAAATAAGTAGGAACATTTTAAAGGCGTCGAGAAAGAAAAGATGCAATACACTCAAATAATAAAATAATTCTGCAGCTGATTTTTCATTAGAAACAAGGAAACAAGAAAACAATGGAATGCTACCTTTAGGGTTCTCAAAAAAAAGCTGCCCACTTGGAACTCTATCTCTAGTAAAATATTCTTCCAAACTGGATATGAAATAAAAACATTTCCAGAAAAACAAAAAACTTACAGAAGTCATATCCAGCAGACTTGGCACTATAATAAATATACTAAGAAATTCTTCAGGCTGAATAAAATGAACCTAGAGACATATTTAAAAATACTGGAAGGCATGAAGAACACTAGAAAGGATAAATACGTGGGTAAATATAAAAGAATATTGTTGTTTAAATAACCAATATTAGTAATATCTTGTGGGGTTTTTAACATAGGGAGAAGTAAAATACATTACAATAATATCACAAAGAATGGAAAGGGGTAAATGTATTTAAACTGCTATAAGGGTCTTGCAATTTGAAGAGGAAGAGGTAAAAGTATTAAAAAAGTAGTGCTAATAAGGTACCTGAAGTCATACTTTAATCTCTAAAGTGGAGTCTACACACCATAGACCATGGGCTAAATCCAGCTTGCTTTTGGAAATAAAATTTTATTGGCAAACAGCCATGCCATGTCATTTAGGTATTGTCGACAACTGCTTTTACATTACCACTGTAGGGTTGCATAGTTTCACACGGAGACCTTATGGCCCCCAAAGCTGAAAGTATTCCCTAGACAGCCCTTTACAGAAGAAGTTTGTAAACCCCTGCCTTAAAGTAAAAATTTTGAAAAGATCATACAACACCAATCTAATAGAGGAGATAAAATGAAATAAAAAATACTTGATTAAGACAAAAAAGGCAGAAAATAAAGAATAAAGAAACAAAGGACAGACAGGACAGAAAGAAAATATGTGGTAAAATGGTAGATTTACACTGAACTAAAGCAATAATGGGTCAAATACTATAATTAGAAAACAAAGTTTTTCAGGCTGGATTAAAAATATAACAGGACAAAAGACACACTTGAAATATAATAGCACAGATCGTTTTGAAGGATGAAAAAAGATTTACCGTGCAGACACAAACCAGTATGGCAATATTATTTATCATCAGACACAATGGATTTACAGATAGCCATTTCAACAGAAAGACATAAATTTACATCTAATAACATACCTCCAACATATGTCAAGCAAAAAAGTCTCAGAACTAAAAGGCAAAATAAATCTTCAATCATAGTTGGAGATTTCAACACTCCTTGCTCGGCAATTGAAACAACAAGCAGACTAAAATTGAGTAAGAATACTGAGGAATTGAACAACCTATAAAACAAATGACCTAATTGACAATTATAGAAGAGCACATTCAACAACCATACAATACACATTTCTTTAGTGTTTCTATGGAATATTTACCAAAATAAACCCTATGCCAATCCATAAAGCAAGTCTCAGCAAATTTCAAAGAGGTGAAATCATACAAAGTATGTTTTCTGACCACAGTGGACATCAACTAGGAATCAGTATGTAAAAGCTAACTAGAAATAAAACAACACATTTCAAAATAATCCATGGATCAAAGACAAAATCTCAACGGAAATTTTAAAATGTTTTCTGAAACTAAATGAAGATATGGCCTGTCTAAACCTGCGGGATGTAACTAAAATACAAGGAAATTTGTAGCTTTAAATGCACTTATTAGAATAGAAGAATGATTGAAAATCAAATATCTACGCTCCCTTCTCAATAAGCTAGAACAGCACATTAAATCCAAAGAAGGAAATAAACATTAAAAATAGGAGAAGAAATCAAGGAAACCCAAAATGATTATTATCCTTACTATTCCACACCGGTGTGGAAACTGAGGTACAGAGACGTTAAGTAACTTGTCCAAGGCACGTAATCAGCAACGGGCTGAGCCATGACTTGGAAAGACAGTCTGATACCGGAGCCCACGCTTTTAATGACTACCCAAACAGACCCCCAGGAAGCTCCACCCAGGTTCTGAGCAGGGCAGATAAACAGCCATGCTCCACAGTCCACTATTGAAGCCAGAAGATAGACCCAGAGAGAGCGCCAAGGCTCCTTCAGGCTCAGACTGAGCATCGGTCCCTTCTGCTGCTCTGGCCCTGACGACTGATGATTCCCAGCTGCTCCTGAGCTGCTTCTGATCTGCCACTGCCACCCAGCCCCACACTTACAGGAGCCCCACCCGGACCCCTGGCTGTAATCAATGTCTCCGTTGTAGCCTTGACTTTGTTCGTGTCCTGCTGAACTCTGACCACACCCACACACCAAAAGCCCTGCCAGGGCAGTTCTCCATCTCCCACTGCAGCCACAGAAATGTCAACAAGACACAAAATCCACAGGGAAAGCAAAATAGGATTGCCACACAGGACTTTTAACTGTATACTGAGCTGTTACAAAGAAATTACAAATACACGTGGGTGGGAAAGTTACTCTAAAGCTGCTCATTGGCTTTTTCTTTGTGACATTTACGTATACGAAAAGATGGCAATTTGCTGCTAACTACCCAATAAAGTAATTAAAGAGTTGGCTTTTCTCTGGGATTTTTTGCACTGCACCATTATTTGGGATTCAGTAGATATTAATCAATGATATTATAGTCTGAATATTTGTAATTTTTCATACTTTCATATTGGAAGACATTGGTATCAGGAGTATGTTCCTGACGGAGACAGTTTCTGTTCTACTCCCAAGCCACGCTTACAGTAAGGCAAAATTGCAGTTTATTCCTGCCACTGTTTCATGTGATGAGTCTACCCTTTCATTTTTTCTCTTGTCCAGGCATGAGTTATAATAGTATCAATAAAATTAAATATTCTATTTCAATTGAGGCCCCTATCATTTTCATGAACAAAAATAAAAGTCTCCCCCCAAAAAAAGATTAAAAAAAAAAAAAAAAAAACAAGAAAATTTGAGCCTTTTCAGTGTTCTGAAGGTCCCCACTATCTGGTCATACCCAACTTAACTATCCACCTCCTCTCCTCTCAGACATTTAGATTTATTTCCACCAGTCTCCTTCCTGCCCTTCCACATTTTCGCCTCCCTCTGGCCTCGGTCTCCATCTGCACACAGCACCCTTTCCCTGAAGCCCTCCCCCATCCCCTCTTTTCATTCAATTTCACACAGCTTAAGTGACAGGATCAAGTCACCGCTTCTCCGTGAAGTGCCCATCAGTGGTGGTGCGGATCTCACAATGCTGACGGGAGAATATTTGTAAAGGACTCCTATTATTACTAGTTCTCCTGCTGTTGCTTCTACTATGATATTGATCTTTCCCTTTTTGACCCTCTATTTCATTCATAGTGTTTGCTACAGTTAAGCCCTCAACTACATGTGTAATAGTTATTTTCTAATTATTTTATGCCCATTAGCTTCTAGATTATTATGCATCGAGGGCCAGGATCCGTGGTTGTTATTTCCCTTATGGTGCTAGAGAATTTCAGGCATAAAGTAAATACTGAATCTTTTCAATCCAGTGATAAATCCTGAGAACAGAGGAATGATAACACCTAATCCATGCATGCAAATACAGGGACATAAGTCCCCTTATTCATTCAACAAATATTTGAATCCCTACGATGTGTCAATGTGTTTCATTTGCTCCCGAGAGTCTTGTGTTTTAGAGTTTTATCATGATTTGTGATTTACTGGCATGACAATTTGTACTTTTATCATACTTGTGATTTACTGGCATGACAATTTGCAAGGTAAGAACAGTAAAGTAGTAAAAGATGTTGCACTCTGTACTTCATGTTCAATCTCAATATGTAACACTTGACTGGCATCCACCAGATTCTTCTCTACTCCTTACACACATGTGGTTTTGAGTAACTGAGGTTTAGGAGTTAATTTGTTACAGCACCATAACCTGGTCTCTTCTGACTGGTGCACTAAGCAAATAAGAATAACAACTTCATGCATGGTTGGGCCATAATTCTTAAAGCAGCAGAGAACCTAGCTAATCTGTTTTTCTTCCTAAGGCCTAGTTCTAGTTTCATTTCATTTTTATAAATATTTTATCATGAAATTTTGTTATAAAGATATTTAAACGAAAGTTCAAAAACTTGTGCCATTAACATATATGTGCCCACCCTTAAATTCTACAATCAACATTTTGCTATTTTTGTTTTATCATGTATCTATGCATCTATCCATCCCTCTCTTTCCCCAATTTATCTTTTATGTTTGATGCATTTCAAAGTAAGTTGCAGATTTCCGTGTATAAACTCAGATTATAACTCCTAATTCTCAGCCTCCCCACTGCATAAACCATGACCTCAGATCAAATACCTGAGGAGTAATGAGTGAAGATTATATACAAATAGCTATTATTGAATGCCTACTATGTGCTATATACCACAGATACAAATGTATGAGTTCTAAGGCCAGTACAGCAAGATCTCCAATACTTCCTAATAGCAAAATGTTCTCAATACCTGAATTTCAAAGCAGTGAAGATGCTGAGCCATCCAATTGTAGCATCATTTGTTCTTTCACAATTGGTTGCAGAAAGTGCAGTCCTCAGCTTCAGACACTGAAACCCAATGAATCAAACATAATGAGTCTGACATGTCATTGAACAAAACCCAGGAAAATATTGTGGTGTGGTATTCCACACCATTGCCTTCGTTAAAGCCATATCTTAGGTTTTCCTTATTTTGTTGCTATAGACATTTTGACAGATTATTAGACTTTGAGCTCCCATTAAAAGTTTTTCTTTGTTCTTTTTCTATTTTCTCAGGATTCACCTATAAAATACCCACTTTAATGATATCATCTCACAGAAGTAAAACAGGCTGTGAAGAGTGACAAGAATCACTTAAAAAATTTAACATACACTATGTAGACACAGATTCATATAATATTAACAACGCTATTCCCCTTAACTCTACTAGGTATATAAGGCAAGTGTATTTAACATCATTTTACAGATGAGAAAAATGAATCTCCAAAAGAGTCTCACGGTAATAAATGGGAGATCGGGGTTTCACACTCCAACTTCCGGTTTCAAATTCAATAATTTTCCCACTGCATTTGATGTAAGCATAAAATAAAATAGCGTTTGGGGAAACAAATAGTTCAGCATTATGTGAAATAAATTGTTTTGACACATTCACTCAAAATGTTAAAATATGCCTTGCTTACAATATGCATTTTGTACATAAATATATCTATATACGTATATTTTTGCATGTATGATATATGTGCATATGTATGTATGTAAACAGATTGAGAGAGAGAGAGATGATTTGGAGGGCATTTTCTATTTACAAGGTTTTGTGCTAAGAGCTCTGCAAATATTCTCATGTGACACTCAGAGAACTCTTGTAAGGTGACTATCAGCATTCCTAATGTACAAAGAGGACTGAAGCTCAAGGCAGTTAGGTAACATTCTCAATGTCACACTGGTAATATTCAGAGCCGCCTTTCAACCCAAGATTGTCTGGTTGTAGAGTCCATTCTCTTAAATAAGATACTATAATGAATGGAATAACTTTAAATCATAAGCTAAAAGAAAAATGGATAAGTATGAAATTAATGTATTAGATTGATGTTCCCATTGCCGAAAATATCTGTTAAATTCAATTAAAAATGCATTGTGCGAGAGAGGGGCAAGATGGCGGCATAGAGAGGAGTGGAAGCTAAGCAGTCCCCCTGGAACAACTACAAAAAAACCAGAAACAACTAGCAAATAATCCAGAATAACTGCCGGGGGAGAAACGAGACCATCCACTCATCATACACCAACCTGAATTGGGAGGAATGCCTGAGAACACAGCATAAAATCTGTAAGTAAAACCTGCGGAACCAGGTCAGGAGACCCCCTCCCCCATAGCCCGAGCTGCAAAGCCCCGTGGTGCCAGAGAGAAGCTCTCTCCCAGCAAGCGAATATAGCTCAGCTGAGCTCCAACTGGGGTTTTAAGTAGCAAGTGTGAACTGCTCACTACAGGTATGCAGCTCCAAAAAACACACAGAGGCTTTGGGTGACAACTGACCTGGGAGAGCCGGAGGGTCACCTTGACTGGGTCTGAAGGGGACTATCTGTTTCTTTCTTGGCTCAGTGGAGAAAGCCCCAGTCATTTTAAGTTTCCAGGGCTGTGACTCGGGGAAGGGCGGAGACAGCACAAGCAGAGAGCAAGACTATTGAAATGCTAATGACCTCCATCTGGGGGGTCTGTCGTCTCTAGGAGGAAAGGGGTGGGACCCTTTCCATTCAGAACCACACCCCAGAGCCTGGGGGAACACGGCCACACCTCCTCACACCAGTCAAGAATTATAGGCTAACAGGCGCCACCTGCTGGGCAGAAAAGCACAGTGACCCGAGGCATCAAAGGGTGGAGCAATTTTCTAAGACACACCCTCAGGGAAACCAGATACTGAATATTTCTTCCCTCTGGGACCTGAGCCTGTTCTGGTCTGGGAAAACCTGATTTGGATAACCAAGGAAACCATGCCTAGACAACAGAAAATTACAACCTACACTAAGAAAAACAAAGTTATGGCCCAGTCAAAGGAACAAACGTACACTTCAACTGAGATACAGGAATTTAAACAACTAATGCTAAATCAATTCAAAAAGTTTAGAGAAGATATTGCAAAAGAGATAGAGGCTGTAAAGGAAGCACTGGACCTGTATACGGCAGAAATCAAAACTTCAAAAAACCTACTAGTAGAATCTATGGAAATGAAAGGCACAACACAAGAGATGAAAGACACAATGGAAGCATACAACAGCAGATCTCAAGAGGCCGAAGAAAACACTCAGGAACTGGAGAACAAAACACCTGAAAGCCTACACGCAAAGGAGCAGATGGAGAAAAGAATGAAAAAATATGAGCAACGTCTCCGGGAACTCAAGGATGAAACAAAGTACAGTAATGTACGTATCATTGGTGTCCCAGAAGGAGAAGAGAAGGGAAAGGGGGCAGAAGCAATAATAGAGGAAACAATTAATGAAAATTTCCCATCTCTTATGAAAGACATAAGATTACAGATCCAAGAAGCGCAGCGTACTCCAAACAGAAGAGATATGAATAGGTCTACGCCAAGACACTTAATAATCAGATTATCAAATGTCAAAGACAAAGAGAGAATCCTGAAAGCAGCAAGAGAAAAGCAATCCATTACATATAAAGGAAGCTTAATAAGACTATGTGCGGATCTCTCAGCAGAAACCATGGAGGCAAGAAGGAAGTGGTGTGATATATTTAAGATACTGAAACAGAAAAACCACCAACCAAGAATCCTGTATCCAGCAAAGCTGTCCTTCAAATATGAGGGAGAGCTCAAAATATTTTCTGACAAACAGACAATGAGAGACTTTGTGAACAAGACACCTGCCCTACAGGAAATACTAAAGGGAGCACTACACGGTGATAGAAGACAGGAGTGCGTGGTTTGGAACACAATTTTTGGAGATGGTAGCACAACAATGTAAGTACACTGAACAAAGGTAACTGTGAATACGGTTGAGAGAGAAAGATGGGGAGCATGTGAGACACCACAAGAAAGGAGGAAAGATAACGACTGGGACTGTGTAACTTGGTGAAATCTAGAGTATTCAACAATTGTGATAAAATGTACAAATATGTTCTTTTATGAGGGAGAACAAGCAAATGTCAACCTTGCAAGGTGTTAAAAATGGGGAGGCATTGGGGGAGGGATGCAATCAGCATAAACTAGAGACTGTAACTAATAGAATCATTGTATTATGCTTTCTTTAATGTAACAAAGGTGATATACCAAGGTGAATGCAGATAAGGGGGGGATAGGAGAGGCATGTTAGACACTTGACATTGGTGGTATTGTCTGATTCTTTATTCTACTTTGATTTAAGGTTGTTTTTCCTTTTGCTGCTTCCTAGCTGTCATTTTCTTTTTTTCCTCTTTCTTTTGCCTCTCTACCTTCTTTGACTCTCCCTCCTGCCTTGTGGAAGAAATGTAGATGCTCTTATATAGATAGTGGTGAAGGTGGTGAACACATAAATGTATGACCATGCAGAAAACCATGGAGTATTTACTTGGGATGGAATGTATGGTGAATGAACAAAACCATATTTAAAAAAATGGGTCGATGACAAAACCTCGAGGGCAATATACTGAGTGAAATAAGCCAGACACATTAGGACAATTATTGCAGGGTCTCACTGATAAGAACTAATTACAATATGTAAACTCATAGACATGAAATATAAGGTACCAGGATATAGGACGAGGCTTAAGAATGGGGAGTGGTTGCTTAGTATGAGCAGAATGTTCAATTAGGATGAACTTAAATGTTTGGAAATGAACAGGGGTGTTGGTAGCAAGACGTGAGAATAACTAACAGCACCGAATGGTGTGTGGATGAGGTGGAAAGGGAAAGCTCAGAGTCATATATGTCACCAGAAGGAAAGTTGGAGGTCAAAAGATGGAAATGTATAAAACTGAATCCTATGGTGGGCAATGTCCATGATCAACTGTACAAATACCAGAAATCACTTCATGAACCAGAACAAATGTATGATGATACAATTAGAAGTTAATAATAGAGGGGCATATAGGAAAGAACTATATACCTATTACAAACTATATACTACAGTTAGTAGTATTTCAACATTTTTTCATAAACAGTAACAAACGTACTATATCAATACTAGGAGTCAAAAATTGAGGGGGGTTGGTTAGGGATAGGGGAGGATTAGAGTTTCCTTTTCTTTTTTTCTTTTTTCATCTTTCACTTTATTTCTTGTCTGGAGTAATGAAAAGTTTCTAAAAATTGAACAAAAATTAAGTGTGATGGATGCACAGCTGTATGAGGGTACCCAGGGGCAAGTGATTGTATACTTTGGATCTTTGGATAATTGTATGGTATCTGAACAATCTCAATAAAAATGAAAAAAAAAATAAAATTAAATTTAAAAAAAAATGCATTGTGCTTATTTTTGGATCTCATTTATTCATTTACACATTTATTCAGCAAAAGTTCCTACTATGTGCCAGGCACCATGCTTCAAGCTGGGGATGCTGTGATGAATATAACTGACATTGTCCCTGACTTCAAGGAGCCTGAAGTCTAGTGGGGAATGCTAGCAATAAACAAGGCTAAATTTATCTTCTTTCTCTCCAGACCCGCTCCACATACTATCTTT
Source organism: Choloepus didactylus (assembly GCF_015220235.1). Classification (NCBI taxonomy): domain Eukaryota; kingdom Metazoa; phylum Chordata; class Mammalia; order Pilosa; family Megalonychidae; genus Choloepus; species Choloepus didactylus. The sequence goes on along the minus strand of NC_051322.1, from coordinate 26,468,940 downwards.
TCCATAAGAGATGTTGGCAACTCTCTTTACAGATGCTCTGGTCAAACACTGTGTGACTCATCATCTCTTTTTTTTTTTTTTTTTCCAAGCCCTACATCCAATTTGTCAACAAATCTTTCCAGTTCTATTTTCAAATTATACCAAGAACCCAAACATTTCTTGCTGCTTCCACTGCTACTACCTTAGTTCAAGTCACAATAATAACTCAACTGGACTTATTGTAATCTGATCTCCTCACTTCCACCCTTCCCTCCATACATCCCATTCAACACAGCAGTCACAGTGATCTCATTAAAACTATAAATCAGATGATTCCAGTCTTCTGCTCAAAACCCATGTCTCAGAGTAAAAGCCAAAGTTCTCAAGCCAATGAAAAAGTGGAAAGGATCTCAAAAGTTATTTCTCCAAAGAAGATAAACAAATCGCCAACAGCACATGAAAATATGCTCAACCCCATTAGCCATCAGGGGATGCAAATCTAAACCACAAGATACCACTTCACACACACCAGGATGGCTAGAATCAAAACAGACAGAACACAAGTGAGGGCAAGGATATGGAAAAAATTGGAACCTTTAGACACTGGTGGTGGGCATGTAAAACAGTGCAGCTGCTTTAGAAAAAAATAGTTTCTCAAAATATTAATCATGGAGTTACTGTATGACCCAGCAATCCCATTCCTAAGTATCTACACAACAGAAACAAAAGCATATGTCCACACAAAAACTTGAACAAGAATGTTCACGGTAGCTTTACTCATAAAAGCCCCAAAATGGAAGCAACCCCAAAGTCCATCAACTGATGAATGGATAAATAAAATATGGTACATCCATACAACGAAATATTATCTGTCATAAAACGGAATGAAGTACTGATACTCTACAGCATGGATAAACTTTGAAAACATTGTGCTAAGTGACAGAAACCAGTCACAAAAGTCCATGTATTACATGATTCCATTTATATGAAATATCTAGAATAGACACATCTCTAGAGACAAGGCTGGGGAGGTTGGTGGGAAATTGTGTAGGACTGCTATAGGACACATTTGGGGATGAAGAAAAAATTCCAAAATTGATTGGGATAAAGCTTATACAACTCTACAAATGTACTAAACACCAGTAACTGTACCCCTTAAACAGGTTAGTTATATGGTATATGAAATATAACTCAAAGAGTCAAAGTCAAAGTCCTTAAAATGGCTTCTGAGGCACTACACAATCTGACTCCCCCCACCGTTAATTCTCTGACTTATATTCCCTATCTCCTGCTCACTCAGCAGCAGCTTCATCAGATCCATCAGGCTTGCTCCAGCCTCAGGAGCTTTGCAATGGCTAGTCTCTATCTCTGGAATGACCTTCTCCCATATACTGGCATAGCTCACTCCTTCACCTCCTTCAAATCTTTTCTCACTGTCAACTTGTCATTTAGGCCTACACTGACCACCCCATTTAAACTGCAGTATCCCTCAAGCACAACAAATTCTCATTATCCTGTTCCATTTTTTCCCAAGAGCACTTAGCACTTAGCTTGTGCAGTAAAGACTTCAGGTGCTCACGATTATCTGGTTCTCTCCCGATTTCAAGCATGCAGAATTAGTATTCCCAGCTCCCTGGCCCATCCACACCCCTTGCCTGATATTAAAAGGAGTCATACAATTAGTTCTGGCCAACGGATTATCAGATTTGACACGTGCCATTTCTGTGCCCAAGAATTTAATTATCTGTACATCTTCCAATACTCTTAGTGTGGCAATCATGGACCAGACCTCTGGTTCAGAATGAAGTGCAGAAGATCAGAGCATCCTAGATGGTAGAACCACTGCATAGGGGAAAGATTCCCTGGAGAGTCATACAGACCCACAGCAGATTTTATACGAGAAATAAATCTTTATGCTTAGCCACAGAAATTATGTGCTCATTTGTTACCACTGCACAACTTTGCTTTTCTTGACTAATACATCTTCTAATATTATTTACTTTTTATGCTTGCTTTTTATTGTCAAGTCTCTCCCAAAAAAATGTAAGGATATGATGGCACGGAGTTGTGACTTTTTTGTCACTAATATGTCTCTAGCCCTGAAACATTGCCTGTCACATAAATCAGTGATCAACAGACATTTATTAAATGAACAGAATAAATTAATATAAAACTACAAAAGACAAGTGCTATGAAAGAGAAACACTAAAGAGCACGGAGCAGGGTGACCTCACCTACTCAGTGGCTTATAAAAGTCTTCTCTGGTGAAATAACTTTTTAGCTGAGTCCTGAAAAAAGAAGAGTGGTAAGTCAGAGGATGAGAAGATCTAAAGAGCCAGAAGGCATATCATTCCAAGCTCTGAGCGGGAAGGAGTTCCAATTTCATTTAAAAGAAAAGGCCAGTATAACTGGAGTTTACAGAATGAGGGAAAGAACACAGGACATGGAGGCTGCAGGGATGGGCAGAGACCACATCACGTGGGACCTTGTACAACAGATGCCTCAGAGAGGGGCCAAGGACCTGGACATCAACCAAAAAGGAACCAAAGGCCAAAGGTGGAGATAAAGGACAAAGCAATGAAAAGCAAATGATTATGGGGAAAGGAATGTTCAACTGGAATGCAAAAGGAAATTGAGTAAACATTCTTGGGAGGAAATAAATCACCTGGGCCCAAGAAACTAAAAAATATTCTCAGCAACAGTAAAAAAAGATGAAGTGTGACATTCCAGAAGAAGGGTTAGACATTTTTCCAAGGTCTACTATGGAAAACTCAAGGACAGAGTGGTGATAATTGATTAAGTTAAGAAATATTCAGTGACCATTCACTGTGTATTTAATATTATTGGCAACTCAAAAAGAAATATTCTACGATATGATCAGCCCTCAAATAATTTACTCACAATTTACAGTTTTAGAAACCTACCGTGAGCCAGGCATCATGCTGGGTGTTAAGAATAAAGTGTGAGTAAACAGGTACAGGCTCACCTGGAGTGCCCATCTGCCTGGCCTCGGGGAGCTTGCAGTCAGTGCAGGAGGCAGTTAACAGTGAAATAATCACACAAGCAAAAGAACATCACAACTTGGCCCAGGGCTAGGAAGGAGGTGCACAGTGTTATGGAAAACTCCACTGGAAGGATTTGACCTCATCAGGGCAAGCAACAGTGTGACAAAAGCCATTGGTAAGAAGAAAGCAAGGCCAAAATTAGAAAAAAAAATACAGGATCACATGTAATCAAGTAAATGTGGCATACAAATAATGTGTCTTAACAGTTATTCAAAGGATATAATAGCGTGTATCAAAGTTAGTGACGTATTTACCTAAGGCATCACAGAAGAAATGAGAACTGAGCTGGAACGTTAACTGCAGCTGCAGATGAGATACAGTGAAATAATACAGGAGGGCATTGATGGCTGGGGTCTGATACTGGACAGGGGGAAGTTCTCACATAAACACAGAGGAAGGAGTAAGTATGACATGGATGGGAAACAACGGGGAAAACAGCATATGCAGAATTCAAGAGGGTTTTGACATAAGATCCCATTGGAAAAGGGGATTGAATAGAAAAGATGGGGTCAGAAAATTGTGAGCTGTAAGTGCCTGGATAGTGAATGTGGTCAGAGATGTGTAATGAAAAGTATTTTATGGCTCAGGCAGCAGTGAACAAACCACTTACATAAATCATGCCCAAGAAGTTTTATAGAGAGAATTGCTGAATGACCTAAATCATTCCATCATTCAGTAAATATTTATTGAGCAGCTACTATATACAAGGTGTATTTTTAAATGTATAAAATACAGTCTTTAACTTTCTGTGTCTAATATTTGTAATATTAATAAAAGTAATAAATTCATATGTACAAATAATTACTCACACAATCCAAATGTTTAGACAGGCAGTCCAAAATATAACAAATTTGCTGGGCAATTTAATTTCTTCTACAGTCTCTTTATGTGAATAGATGCTTACCTAGAATTTTTTGCTTTGAATTAATTGGGACATGAATTGGTTGCCTCTAGAAGTTGGACCTTTAGAGGTCATCTTTAGAAAGATTTGTCTTTGGAAAGGTCATCTGGACTAGGGTCCAGCTAAAAAGTTTCATGGCTGAAGCTAATTAATTTCCTTAGTATAATTTTATCAGACCTTCACTAATCACTGTCTCTAATAGGCAAATTCACTGGAAATTACTCCAATTCTATGAAATAGGAGCATTGCTGTGCTTTGATGGAAATAAAAAGCTACAAGGAAAAAGAAAACAGTGAATCTGAACATAATAAAAACAAGGAGTAAAATAATGTATGCTCAATATTACATAGTCTTAATATGAAAGAAATTTCAAATGAATTATTATGTAAGATCATAAAATATCTGAGTCCCTTCCACCTAGAAGTATCACAAAATTACTCTATATTCATAAGCAATTCTCTTTTAAGTCTTCTAGAATGCCAAAAATTATTTATGGTTTCTATCAGCAGACTGCCTGAGAGTAATGTTTTGAAAAATAAATATCTGAAGTAACACTTATAAATTATGAGACAATTTCAGAAAGAACTACACACTTATTTTTCCTGTAAGCTGACCTATCAAGTCATCCTTAAATACCTACCCTGAAGAGAGTCTTATTTTAAAGAATTTGAAACAGATTTGTCTCATATACAGGATATGCTGAATGTACATACAAATTACACACTTCAAGACAGAGATGAAAATTAATATCATGTGTCAAAGTTAATAACTCATAAAGGGCACTGAAAAAATTGTTTGGAATTCTTTTTAGAAAGAAGATTAAGAGATGTCCATTTTTGCTAAGATGAAACAGTTCCACTCTTCTAGGTTCCTCCCTCTTGCAACTGAAAAATCCTGAACATCACACAATGACAAACATAGGTTAAAAAGGTAAGAGGTAGAAAGAAGGTGAACTGCCTAAGGACCTAAGGACCTCAGGACTTGAGGTCCAACAGGGCAATTATTGGGCTCCCTGGGTTCCCTTATTGCCTCCCATACAAAAAAATAAATAAATAAATCCAAATAAAGCCTGCTCCCCCTAGCCACAGGACCGGGAAGAAAAGGTGACATGGCAACAGTAACCTTTTATGGCAATACCTGTCCTGCTCTAGCCAAACATCAATGGAATAGGCACACACACACACACACACACACACACACGGTGTGTTTTAGCAAGGCCAAGCAGGAGGCCGAACTTCCACACCCTCCACTCCATCTCCATGCATGGAAGTCAACGGCATGATCCAGCTCCCCCACTGGGTTACGAGGGCCAAGATGAGATATAGCCCTTCTTCTCTCACCCAGCAGAACCAGGTGATGATTCAATTTCCTTGTCCAGGTATTGTCAGAGGGGCTGAGCTGGGGGCATCAAAGAAGTGTTCTGATTTCTCCCACCAGGGCTGTGCCCATGGGCTCTAGCAGCAAGCTCAGCCTCCCCCTCCACCTGACAGCAAGATACTCATTGAGGTGGTGCAAAACAGGGCTAGTAAATGCTAGGCTTCACACTCCCCATTCCCTATCTGCTAACCATCCATTCCCATATCAATGGGGCCCAGTGTGAAGCTGAAACTCCACCTACTCCTGGAATCAAGGTAAAATGCCATAATGCAAGGCAGGGTAGTCAGCACTCCCACTGGGGTGAGCAGGACCCAGCAAGGAGCTGAGCTTCTATTCTTACTCAGAGGCAACAGCCAGTCTGAGCTGGTGTTTCATTTTCTGCAGGAAAGCATCATCAGGGCTGAGAGGTCTGTAAGAAGGCAGTGTGTTAGTGGTTCATTTTTGCTGGGGTGGTTTCAGCAGGGCCTGCCATAAAGCTAAACATACAAATCTACCCACACTTCACGTTACACCTCAATATGGGACTACCTGCTAAAAAGGATTAATTGGTCTCATAACATAACCAAAAAGTCCAAGAAACAAACAAAAATTCATCATATCAAGAACAAGGAAAATTACAACGTGAATGAGAAAAGATGGCCAGCAGACCTCAACACTGAGATGAATGAGATAATGTAATTAACTGGCAATGATTTTAACACAACCATTGTAAAAATGCTTCAACAAGCAACTACAAATTCTCTTGAAGAAAATTAAAACTGAAAATGTGAATACATAAATAGCAGTTGTAAAAAAGAATCAAATGGAATTCTAGAGTTAAAAATTATACAACTGAAATGAAAACCTTGCTGGATAGGCTCAATAATGAGTGGAGATGACAGAGGAAAATATCGGTGAACTTGAGGACATAAAAGTAGAATTTGCCAAATCTGAACAACAGTGAGAAAATAGAACATAGCCACAGCCACAGGGGCCAATGAGACTATAACAAAAGAGCTACAATCTGCATCACGATAGTCCCAGAAGGAGCGGGAAAAGAGTGTGGGACTGAAATTCTCTCAAAATTGAAGCAAAATTAAAAACAGAGTTTCAAGAACCTGAGTGAATCTGAAACAGAATAAACCCAAAGAAATCCATGCCAAGACACATCATAATTAAACTTCTGAAAACTAAAAACAAAGAAAAAATCTTAAAAGCAAACTGGGAGAAAATACTTGAAAACCACAGTATCATTACCAGCAAAAAACTAGTAACAATTATATATAAAGAACTCTCAAAACACAACAGGACCAAAAAAAAAAAAAAAAAAAAAAAAAAAAAGGAAATTCAAAAAGGGGCAAAAGAACAAAAGACATGAAGACACATTTCTTCAAAAAGGATATGCAGAAGGGTGGGGCAAAATGGTGGAGTGGTGAGGTGTGGAATTTAGTTACTCTTCTAAGCCAGCTGACAAATAGTGAGGAACTGTATGGAACAGCTGTTTCAGGAACTTCTGTGACTAGACATGCACTGTACACCAGTCTGGAATGGATGGAATGGCTGAGACTGCAGTGAACAACAGTAAGTTTCCCCATCCGGGGGGCTGACACCCTTCCCACGCAGGTATGACAGACAGTCTTGGAGCTGGTTCCCCAAGGGAAAAAGAAACAATCTGTGCTGGGAGTAAGGAGCAGGGTGCTCAACCAGACCCCAAGTGCAGAATTAATTAACAAATTTGGACTACTGAACAAAAGCTTCAAGCACAAATAAACGAAGACTAGGCACAAGATAAACCAAGGGCAGGCATAAAAGGAACCAAGAGGATTCAGCCCAGCAGAGAGGAGGCAGGGCTAACAACAACAACAACAACAACAAACAGAATTTTGGAATTGGAAGTGTGCTCAGAATACTAGAAAAGGGGTGGGCTCCAATAAAAAGGGGCATACACAAAATCCAGTTCCTGTTTGCAAACCTAGGGAGTGGGAGTCTGGCTCTGAAAAGGATTTTTTCTTTTCCTCTCTTTTATTTCTCTCTGACTCTATTTTTTTACTTTTCAATAGCCCATCAGAGCTGCTAGAGTTCTCAGGCTTCAGCACTGCCCTGGGCAAAGGCAGAATTAAAGTTGTCTGAGAGTAACTACTCAGGTAAAACAGATAATTCCCTAACTGGTATATTTTCAAATCGTCTATCCTGGAACTGAAAAAACTGGGGTCTGGGGAAAGACCGAAAAGGGATTTCTTTTCTCTTTTTTTTAAAAAAACTATTCTAAGTAGCTCATTAAAAGAGCCTCAGTTATCTACAATTGGCAGCTGGACCCAGGCAAGAACAAAGCTAAGATACGTGTGAGAGACAAAACAGTAAGTCTAGCAGGAGAAATAATTCCTAAAGGAGATAACTTCCCCAAGATGAATGGGAGTGGGGCCCAGCTAAACTGGTGGCCCTTATTCAGAGAACTCAGAACCCAGGGGCTGGATGACAGAAACCCCTTGAGTCAGCCACACCCCTTTAGAGACAGGGGCTACTGAGAATTGAAGCACTGCACCTCTTTACACTACTGGGTAGCTGCAGGGTGAGAAGCATCACCTGTTAGATAAGATAGGAACAGCACAGAGTCTAGAGGCTTCAGAGGAGTGTCTGATAACCTGCAGGGTCTCATTCTTAGGGAAATATCATAGCAATTACACTCTCCTCCTGAGATGTGGCCCTGTCAGGACTGAGAAAATGTGACTGGGATCGATCATATATGGGGACATCCTCTCATGAAAAGTTTACATAGAAGCAGGGCAAGAACCAGAAAAACAAGAGCTGAAAAATTCTGAAATAAACAGAAGCTGTGTTAGAGATCCAGAATAAGTTGAACTGAAGGCCAAAGGATAGAGAACAAAGCCAACCAACATGAAAACCCAAGGTAAAAGAGTGAAAACAAACTCCAGAATAAACCAATCAAGAAAATCAGATGCCTAGACAGCTAAAAATAATGAGCCATACTAGGAAACATGAAAATATGGGCCAGCCAAAGGAACAAACTAACAGTTCAACTGAGACATAGGAATTGAAAAAATTAATTAAAGGTTTTCAAACAAATCTAAATCAAATCAACAAGCTGGAGGAAAATGTGGCAAAAGAGGTGAAGGAGATAAAGAAGACATGATGACCATAAAGAAGAATTAGTAAGCTTGAAAAAACAAATGGCAGAACTTATGGGAATGAAAGGCCCAATAGAAGAGATGAAAAACACAATGGAGACTTACAACAGTAGATCTCAAGAGGCATTAAAAAAAAGATCAGTGAACTAGAATACAGGACATCTGAAATCCCACATACAAAAGAACAGATAGGGAAAAGAATGGAAAAATATGATCAGGACCTTAGGGAACTGAATGACAACATGAAGCACATGATTATACATGTTATGAGTGTCCCAGAAAAAGAGAAGGGAAAATGGCAGAAAGAATAATAGAAGAAATAATCACAGAAAATTTCCCAACTCTTATGAAAGACATAAAATTACAGATTCAAGAAGCACAGCATATCCCAAACAGAATAGATCCCAACAGACCTACCCCAAGACACTCACTGATCAGATTGTCCAATGTCAAAGACAAAGAGACAATTCTGAAAGCAGCAAAGAAAGACAATCAATCACATACAAGGGAAGCTCAGTAAGACTATGTACAGATTTCTCCACAGAAACTATGGAGGCAAGAAGACAGTGGTATGATATATTTAAGATACTGAAAGAGAAAAACTGCCAACCAAGAATTCTATATCCAGCAAAACTGTCCTTCAAAAATGAGGGAAAGATTAAAATAGTCTCAGACAAACAGACACTGACAGAGTTTGTGAACAGGAGACCAGTGCTACAAAAAATGCTAACAGGAGTGCTACAGGCTGATGGGAAAACACAGGAGAAAGAGATTTGGAGAAGATCATAGAAATGAAGACTATCAGGAAGCGTAGGAGAAAAAGAAAATAAAAGATATGACATATAAAATCCAAAAGATAAAATGGTAGAAGAAAGTACTGCCCTTACAATAATAATACTAAATGTTAATGGATTAAATTCCCCAATAAAAAGACACAGCCTGGCAGAATGGATTAAAAAACAGGATCTATCTATATGCTGTTTACAAGAAACTCACTTTAGACACAAGGACAAAAATAGGTTGAAAGTGAAAGGTTGGGAAAAGATATTTCACGCAAACAATCAGAAGAGAGTAGGGGTAGATATAATAATATCAGACAAATTAGACTTCAAATGTAAGATAAATAAAATAAACAAAGAAGGACACTATAAATTAGCAAAAGGAACAATTCAGAAACAAGACATAACAATCCTAAATGTTTTGCACCAAGCCATAGTGTCCCAAAATACATGAGTCAAACACTGACAACACTGAAAAGAAAAGTAGATATCGCTACAATAATAGCTGGAGACTTCCATAAACTGCTCTCATCAATGGACAGAACACCTAGACAGAGGATCAATAAGGAAACAGAGATGTTGAATTGTACAACAAATGAACTAGACTTGACAGACATTTATAGAACACTACACCCCACAACGGCAGGATATGCACTTTTCTCAGGTGCTCAGGGATCATTCTCTAGGATAGACCACATGTTGGGTCACAAAGCAAGTCTCAACAAATTTTAAAATATTGATATTATACAAAACAATTTCTTGGATCATAATGGAATGAAATTGGAAACCAATAACAGGCAGAAGGTCAGAATATTCACAAATAAATGGAGGCTAGACAACACACTCTTACACAACCAGTGAGTAAAGGAAGAAATTGCAAGAGAAATTAGTAAGTATCTTGAGGCAAATGAAAATAAAGCTACAACACATCAAAACTTATGGGATGCAGCAAAGACAGTGCTAACAGGGATATTTATGCCCTAAATGCCTATATTAAAAGAGAAGAGACAGCAAAAATTGAAGAATTAACTGTCCGCCTGGAGGAACTAGAAAGAACAGCAAAGTAACTCCAAAGCAAACAGAAGGAAAGAAATAACAAAGATTAGATCAGAAATAAATGAAATTGAGAACAGAAAAGCAACAGATAGTCTCAAAAAAATAAGAAGTTGGTTCTCTGAGAAAAATCAATAAAATCAATGGACCCTTAGCCAAGCTAATAAAAAAAAAAGGAGGGCAGATGCAAATAAATAGAATCAGAAATCGGAAAGGGAACATAACTACTGACCCCACAGAAATAAAGGAGATAATGAGAAGATACTATGAGGAACTATATGCTAATAAACTAGACAACTCAGATAAAATGGACAACTTCCTAGAAAAGCATGAACAACCAACACTGACTCAAGAAAAAATAGACAACCTCAACAAACCAATCACAGGTAAAAAGATTGAGTCACTCATCAAAAAGCTCCCAAAAAAGAAGAGCCCAGGACCAGATGGCTTCACATGTGAATTCTACCAAGATTCAAGAATTAGTACCAATCTGCTTGAATTCTCCAAAAAAATAGGGAAAGCTACCTAACACATACTTTGAAGCCAACATCACCAAAACACCAAAGTCAAAGACACACACATAAAAAAATTATAGACCAATCTCTTTAATGAATATAGATACAAAATCCTCAACAAAATACTCACAAATCAAATTCAGCAGCACATTAAATGAATTATTCACCATGACAAGTGGGATTTATTCCAAATATGCAAGGCTGGTTCAACATAATAGAATCAATTAGTGTAATACACCACAAGAATAAATCAAAGTGGAAGAACCACATGATCATCTCAATCAATGCAGAAAAAGCATCTGACAAAATTCAGCATCCTTTCTTGATGAAAACATGCAAAAGGATAGGAATAGAAGGGAAGTTTCTCAATATGATAAAGGCAATATATGAAAAAAACCACAGCTAACAACACTCAATGAGAAAAGACTGAAAGCTTTCCCTCTAAGATCAGGAACAAGACAGGGATGCCCACTGACACCAGTGTTATTCAACATCATGCTGGAAGTTCCAGCTAGAACAATTAGGCAAGAAAAAGAGATAAAAGGCATCAAAATTGGAGAGGAAGAAGTAAAACTTTCACTGTTTGCAGATGACATGATCCTATACATAGAAAATCCAGAAAACCCTACAGCAAAGCTACTTCAGCTAATAAATGAATACAGCAAAGTGGTAAGGTAAAAATCAACATGCAAAAATCAGTGGTGTTCTTATGCACAAGTAATGAGCAACATGTGGAGGAAATAAAGAAGAAAGTTCCATGTACAATAGCAACCAAACGAATCAAGTATTTAGGAATAAACTTAAGGCCAAAAAAGAACCAAACACAGAAAACTACAAGAAATTGGTTAAAGAAATCAAACAGAACCTAAAAAATTGGAAGAACATACTGTGTTCATGGATTGGAAGACTAAATAGAATTAAGATGTCAATTCTACCTAAACTGATTTACAGATTCAGCGTAATACCAATTAAATCCCAATAACTTACTTTGCAGAAATAGAAAAACAAATAAACAAATTTATTTGGAAGGGCAGGGTGCCCCCAAATAGCCAAAAACATCTTGAGAAAGAGAAATGAAGTGAGAGGGCTCACACTACTGGACTTCAAAGCATACTACAAAGCTACAGTGGTCAAAAGAGCATGGTATTGGCATAAAGATAGATATATCGACCAATGGAATCGAATTGAGTGTTCAAAAATAAACAATACAACAGAGGAGCCTCTTAAATAAATGGTGTTTGGAGAACTGGATATCTACATCCAAAAGAATGAAAGAGGTCTCCTATATCACATTTTATACAAAAATTAACTCAAAATGAATCAAAGACCTAAACATTAGCACTAAGAGAATAAGTCTTAGAAGAAAATATAGGGACACATCTTAAAGATTTTGTGATACGAGATGGTTTCCTAGATCCTACATCCAAAGCACCAACAATCAAAGAAATAGATAAATGGGATCTCCTCAAAATTAAACATATTTGTATATCAAAGGACTTTGTCAGAGAAGTAAGAAGGCAGCCTATGTAATGGGAGACAATATTTAGAAACCATATATCAGATAAGGATTTAATATCCAGAATATATAAAGAGATCATATAACTCAACAATAGAAAGACAAACAACCCAATTGAAAACTGGGCAAAATACATGGACAGACACTTTTCTGAAGAGGAAATACAAATGGTTCAAAAACATATGAAAAGATGCTCAACTCACTGGCTATTAGGGAAATGTAACTCAAAACCATAATGAGATATCATCTCACACCTATGAGAATGGCCATTATGACAAAAACAGGAAATTAGAAGTGCTGAAGAGGATGTGGAGGAGGAGGCACACTTATTCATTGTTGCTGGGAACAAAGAATAGTGCAGCCACTCTGAAAGACAATGTGTTGATTCCTCAGGGAGCTAAGTATAGAATTGCCATATGATCCAGCAATTCCATTACTAGGTATATACTCAGAGGAACTGAAAGCAAAGACAGAAACGGACATTTGTAAACTGATGTTTATAGCACCATTATTCATGATTGCGAAGAGATGGAAACAGCCCAAATGGCCACTAACAGACAAGTGGATAAACAAACTAGGATAGATCCATATGATGGAATATTACACAGCTGTAAGACAGAACAAAATCATAGAAAATAAAGCAACATAGATGAAACTTGAGGACGTTATGTTAAGTGAAGTTAGACACAAACATAAGGACAAATATTGTATGGTCTCACTAATATGAACTAACATTAATGAGCAAAGTTTGCAAGTTCAAGCTGAGAACACAGGTTATCAGGAGATAGAAAGAGGGTCGAGACTGGGCATTTGATGCTGAAGGAGCATAGAATGTTGAACAGGATTGACTGTATAGAACCAGAAATGGATAGCATAATACTGTGTGATGGTAGCACAATACTGTAAGTACATTGAACAAAGATGCCTATGAGTAAAATTTGAAAGAGGAAGGCTAGGGGCATATATGACACCAGAAGGAAAGATAGATGATAAAGCCTGGGACTGTATAATTTAGTGAAACCTAGAGTGGCCAATCACGGTGACTAAATGTACAAATATAAAAGCATTTTTACATGTGGGAGAATAAATGAATGTCAACGTTGCAAGGTGTTGAAAAAGGGATGGTATTGGGGAAAATAATATAATCCATATAAAGTAGACTCTATAGTTAACAGTAACATTGCAATATGCTACCATTAAATGTAACAAAGGCAATATACCAAAGTTAAATGTCTATAAGAGGGGGATATAAGAGAGGGGTATGGGATTCTTGGTGGTGGTAGTGGTGTCTGACCTTATTATTGTATTTTACCATATTTTTTCTTTTATCTTTTTTATTATTTTTTCAATTTTTTTGGAGTAATGAATATATTCAAGTGCTGATTGTGATGATGAATGCACAACTATATGATGATACTGTGAACGATTGTACACCGTGGATGATTGTATGGTATGTGAATATCTCTCTATAAGATTGCAGGGGAAAAAAAATAAACAGAGGGATACAAGCACTGGAGAAAACATGGAGAGAGGGATGTACCTATTCACTCTTGGTGGGGAAGTAGAATGGCATAGCCCCTCAAGAGGACAGTGTGCTAAGTATATGGGTACCATAGGTCCTACAACCTTATTATGGGGCATATAATTGGGAGAACTGAGAGCAGGGACACGAATGGACATTTGCACACTAATGTTTATGGCAGCAGCATTCACAATTTGCAATGGATGGAGGTGGCCTAAGGATACATCAACTGATGAACAGAATCGTGAACTGTGGTGTATGCATAGAATAGAATATTGAGTGGCTACAAGAAACAATGAAGTTGTAAAACATGCAACTAGGTGAATGGATCTTGAAGACAGCATTTTGAGTGTATGCCAGAAACTAAAAGACAAACATTATAACGCCTCACTAATACGGACTAACTGTAATGTGTAAAATCTGAGAACTGAATCTTAGGGCACAGTTTATCAGGGAATGCTTACTGTAAAAGTCCCTAGATTGTAAGCTCTTACAGCAGTCACATCTGTTCCTGAGTTGTAATGGTTATCTCTAAATTCTGAGATGCTGAGCTCTTTGTGTATAACCTGGTTGGTCTCTGGAACTTCGAGTATCTGTGTGACACCTGAGACTCAGAGCCAGAGTTCGGCAGCTATGAATGTCAATATTACCTCATACGACAACTGCTTAAAAAACCAAAAAAGAGTTCAGACTTTAATTAGAGACATGAATGAAGCAGATCTGGTTAGGACTACTAAGGCAAATCAGGCCAAACGGTAAAGGACGATATTGACTGTGTTTTAAAACTTCAACCTCTGTGTGACACCAAGGGAAGAGATGTTTATTTGGTGCAGGATCTATATCTTCTTTAGCCCACTAAATAATTTAACTTGAACAGTTTATTCAAACACCATAATTACATGGAACTTTTAATAGGGAGTGAGATCTAGTAGGTTTGTTCAGGTTAGTGTGAAATCCTGATACATACCAAAGTAATTTGGGTAGAGAAAAAAAATGTATTTGCAGGGCCCCCCTGAGGAACTGGGCAAAATGCAGAAATATTAAATTTCCCCACCTGGGGAATTACTGATATTCTCACAAGCATTGAGTACTACCAAATTAGTAGGCCAAGCCCTTGATCTTGGGGCTTGCCCTTATGAAGTTCATTACTGCAAAGGAGAGGCTAAGCCTACTTATAATTGTGCCTAAGAGTCTCCCCAGAGGACCCATTTTGTTGCTCACATGTGGCCTCTCTCTCTAAGCCCACTCAGCATGTAAACTCACTGCCCTCCCCACTACGTGGGACATGACTCCCAGGAGTATAAATCTCCCTGGCAACATGGGACATGACTCCTCAGGATGAGCCTGGACCTGGTATTGTGGGATTAAGAAAGTCTTCTTGACCGAAAGGGGAAAGCAAAATGAAACAAAGTTTCAGTGGCTGAGAGATTTCAAATGGAGTCTAAAGGTCATCCTGGAGGATATTCTTATGTGCTATATAGCTATCCCTTTGTAGTTTTTAGTGTATTGGAATAGCTAGAAGGAAATATCTGAAACTGTTGAACTGCAACCCAGTAGCCTTAATTCTTGAAGACGACTGCATAACTACATAGCTTACACAGTGTAACTGTGTGATTGTAAGATGCTTGTGGCTTATACTCCCTTTATCCAGTTATGGACAGATGAGTAGAAAAATGGAGACAAAAATTAAATGCAAAATAGGATGGGGTGGTGGGATGGGATGTTTTAGGTGTTTTTTTAACTTTTTATTTATTTATTTATTTATTTATTTTTGGAGTAATGAAAATATTCAAAAATTGTGGTGATGAATGCACAACTATATGATGATACTGTGAACAACTGATTGTACACTGTGGATGATTGTAGAGTATGTGAATGTATCTCAAAACTGAATTTAAAAAATAAATACAAAAAAATTTTAAAAAGGATATGCAAATGACAAACCTATGAAGAGATGTTTAACATCTTTACCCCTTGGGGAAATGCAAATTAAAACTATAATAGGATATCACAACACATGTATCAGAATGGCAAAAATTAAAAATAGTGACATGACCTAATGCCAGTTAGGCTGTGCAAAAACCAGATCACTCATACATTGCTGGCGGGAATGTAAAAGGCACACTCTGGAAAGACTTTGGTGGTTTCTTAAAAAGCTAAACATTTAACTTCCATAGAACCCTTCAGTTATACCCCTAGAGAAATGAAAATTTAGGTTCACACAACAAATTGTTAACAAATATTCATATCAGCTTTATTAGTAATATCCAAAAACTGAACTCAGTCCAGATGTCCTTCAAAGGATGAATGGTTAAACAAACTGTGGTATATCCATATCATGGAATACCACTCAGCAATAAAAAAGGACAAACTATTGATGCACACACCAAAATGGATGACTCTCAAAATTACACTGAATGGAAAAAAGCTAATCCCAAAACATTACCAACTGTAATTCTATTTATATAACATTCTTAAAATGAGAACATTATAGCTATGAAGAACAGATCAGACAGGAGTCAGAGATGCGGGTGGGGTTGGGGGTCAGAGGGTGGCTGTGGCTATAGAAGGGCAACAGGAGGGACCCTTATGGTGACAGAAATGTTCTGAATCTTGATTGTGTCTATGACAATATCCTGGTTGTGACATTGTACCACAGTTTTGTAGAATGTTATCACTGGGGAAAATTGAGTATAGTAGGTATCTCTCTGTGTTAATTCTTAAAATTGCATGCAAATCTACAATTATCTCAAAATAGAAAGTTAAATAAAAAGAGAGAGAAAGAAAGCACACTTCATTTAAGAGACTTGGGACCCATCTGTTTAAGACATCTATCCTATAATCGACAGATTAAATCTTATCGTTGTCTTTTGCATTTCAATTTGAATCTTCTAGGTTGTCTTCCCAAACCAAAACAGTAGAGGAAGTTATGATAATTTTCAGGAGAGTAGGAAAAAATGTATTTCTTCACCTCATAAATAACCTGGATATTAAAATTCGGTCACACTATTATTCAATAATTTTTAAATAATCATGTGTTTGATTATTACATTCATTCCACAGTCATTCACCAAACACCTACTACAAGCCCTATGAAGAATGCAAGGTTGATTCTGTCATGAACTCTTGCCTCAACAAGCTCATGGTCTTATGTTAGTTAACTAATCTGGGGCAGGGTACATGTGTGTATCGAGCATGAAAAGATGGCCCACAAGGAACCAAATGGACAAAGTCTGATTACCTTTCCTAAATGTTATCGGTCATGATGTCCAATATAGTCCCACAACATAGTCAGAGGAAAATATGAAAAAGCAAAAAATATTGAAGTCAGAGACATCACAATATTTGCCACAGTGCTAAAACAGCAGCTTCTTTATCGCATATATTTACATGTACTTTGCCATTTTATGCATGTCCTAGATAAGAACAATATGAGTGTATGGCCCATTACCATTCAAATACCAACTGGAGACCTTACAAATTCTATCACTTTGTAGAGAGGGAGCATAAACAGAAGAAACACTTAAACTTTTCTATTTCCACACTGCAGCAATAAAGAGATTGTTTATCCAGCTAAAACCTTTCATGTGAGAAACAAGAGCACTATAACCAAATATCCAAGCCCAATGGCAGGGCCTGACTCTTCATAGAAATATGGTAATGAGCTAACAAGCTAACCTAAGCTTAGCTATTCCATGAGATAAATCAACCACAGGACTAAGTAGAAGCATCCTCATATTTACCCTCCTGCAGGGAAGATCCTTAGCAGTTACCCGAATTCCCCCCAGGTATCCATCCTGTCTCTATTACTTCACCCCTTTAGAGTTAATCACCCCAAAAGACAGAAGTTGGGATTGATCAATGGTAGTTATAAATGCACTAACTCCAGGAATTAAGAGAAAATTTAACTTGCTATTTTGAATTCTTACTCATTTGGGTTAGTTTAGAAATGGCTGAAAGTAAAACTAATGAAACCAAATAAAAATTGTACTGGAAAAAACATCATAAACAGATAATACTATTACATGTGTAAAATATATTATAGTTATACTCATTTTGACAATATACCCACCATCCATTTTTACATATCTTTCAAACTATAGCATCCAGTTTCACTGTTCTCTGATTAAAGTAGGATATAAAAAGTAAAGTCACTCAGACATACTTGATCCTGCTCCAGCAGCACCCCTTTGAAACTACCTGTAACTGTCTTTGTGATAAATTAGGTCTTGGACCACCTGAATGTCAAAACTGTTGTGATAAGCATCATTAAAACAAGCAGAAACAAAATTCTGCTTTTCTCTGAAGACTGTTTCTTTGTAGTATTTGAAACGACCATTTTCATCCAAAGACCCGAAAGAGGCTTCAATTATTGGGTTAAAAAAACATTCTTGTCACCTCTCAGACACCGCTGCTACAGACATCAGTCAGAGTATCCGGCACGGTCTAAAAGGTAGAATTTGGCTCAGTTTGAAAGACCTCTGAGCACTTTATTAGATGACAACCCAGAGAGCACAGTGACAAGTGGCATGCGGGGGCCACACGAAAGCAGCAGCAGAGTTGGCTGAGCCAGGGAAAGGCCATGGCTGATTTTGCTCTTCTCCTAAGATGAATTTGGCCCATTAGCTATTCTGGGGAAAAAGTATTCACTCTCCTCCGAAGCCACTTGGATAAGGGTCATAGCTTTTCTAGAAACACTATGTGATAAACGGGGTGGGGTCGGAAAACCACACTGGGATTTGAGGGGGCACATGAGGTCTTGGGGTGGAGACAGGAAATTCCCAGTTAGAGAATTTCAGGTGCTAAATAGGCTTTCTCAAGATCTGGGGACATAAAAATCAGAGTGTTATATGGGGTTTGGGGAAGTCGGGAAGAAAAGGGTTAGATGGACTCACGTACAGCAAATTATTACCCCAGGCTGGCTGTGAATGAGCCATTTCACTGGACAGAGGCAAGTAGTTTTGAGTTACTGTGAAAGAATCTAAGAGCTGACTGAGCTGTCCTTCCTAAAGGACACAATGATGGGAAGAAGTTGCACTGCCTTAAGATTCCAGTACTTTGCCAGCAGTAAAGAATGTGGATTCCCTAGACCTAGAAAAACAGACGGTGAAGATGCAGATTGCTTAGCGGTATGATGCATCTCGGAGATCAGTACAAGTACTTACCCTACAGACAAAAAGGACACCCAAGCAGTGAGTGATGGCTTATCGGAGAACACCTGGAGAGTGGCAGAGACAAGTCTAGAACATTCATGTCTCCCTCATGCCAAACCCCGTGTCCCTTTCTTCATAATTGTTTCATTATTTTTCTTTTTAAAAAACATTACAGAAGGAGAGACATCCAGGAAGATGGCAGAATAGTTTAGGCAGAGCTCACTCCTCCACCGTGGAACTGGAGAAAAGGCAGAAAATGACTGGGACAGCAGTACCGGGGTTCAGCTGACCAGAGAAGGACCTCTGCCTTATATAGGGAAGACCTGGATGAAAAGCAGAGAAACTACAACTGGGAAGTTGGGGAGAGTGTGCTCAATTGTGACCACCCCAGGGGCCCGACACTGGGTGTCAGCCAGATCAGGAGGCTAAGGAGTGGTGCACTCCCACTTCAGCTGCAGGCTGGTGGAGTCAACCCTCTCAGGCCGCAGCCTGGAGTTGCATCATGGAAACCCGGGAGCCAGCAAACTCATTTTATCCACACAAAGAGACCTTGTTGCAGTGCCCAAGGCCCACCCCCCATCCCTGAGGCAGGCCACTGTGGGCATCTGGTTTTAGGGAGAAACTGCGGGACCCTCCCCGTGGGAGAAGAGGGGGATGCAGAGCAGAGCCGATCTGATGGTTGGCTGGCAAGAGAGACACCCTGGGTCCTGCTGCCTCCATCCTTTCTCCACAGAGACCCACAGTACTCACAGCATGCACGAGCAGAGAAGTGGGGGAGAGGGAGCTGCTCTGCAATGCAATGCAAGGCCCTTGGGTACACACCCAGCCTGGGTCTTGCTGGCTGGTGAAAAGCAGGGCACTCCTGGGCCTGCTGCTGGCTGGGGAATTTGAACCTCTCAGTCCCATAGCCCAAGGTCTTTCCACACAGTGGCCTGCAAATCAAAAGACCCATTTGTGTCCACAAAGCAGGGTCTTGGCTGAGGTGCACAATGCTCACCCACTCTCCAGAGCCAGAGGCTTCCAGCACACACAGAGGCCTGCAGCCTTGACTGGACTGTTGCCTGATTGGGTCCCTTCCCAGCAGGCTGCTACAGTCAAGGAGGGACTGGGTTGTGGGGAAGAGGCAGTCAAAGGCCATCCACTGGGAAGACAGGGATAGTGCAATCTGACAAGCTGCTTTTATGCCCAACATTTAAGACTTCTGAAAAGGGTTGCACCCCCTGCATGAGGCCCTAACCCTGGTTTGGTTGGGAATTCCTGACAAACTAAGTGCCAAAGGAGATCTTCCACACAAACCCAAGCAACTACAAAATCTTAGATGAGCAAGAGAAATCATTTTTTCAAAATAACCTGATCAAGGGAATTAAATGCCAAGAATCAAGTAAAAAAAATCACAAAACACATGAAGAAGCAAGAAGATATGGCCAGGTAAAACAATCAAACTAAAAAGCCAGAGGAGACAGAATTTGGGACAACTAATCAAAGATGATCACAAAAATCTCCTAAATAACTTCAATGAGGTGGCTAAAGAGATAAAGGATGTCAACAGAATACCAGAAGACCATAAAGAAGAATTTGAAAAAATAAAAATAAAAATAGCAGCTCTTTCAGAAATGAAATGTACTGTGGATCAAATTAAAAATATACTATAGACACACAACAGATTTGTGAGGAAAATAATCAAAAAGTGAACTACAGGATGGAGCAACTGAATTCAAATGCACAAAAGAACAAATGGTGAAAAAGATAGAAAAATTTGAATTGGATCCCAGAGAAATGATGGATAACATGAAGAACACAAATTTAAGAATTACTGGTGTCCCAGAAGGAGAATAGAAAAGGACTAGGAAGACCATTTGAGGAGATAATGCAGGAAAACTTCCCAACCCTTATAAGAGGATTATAAATATGCAAATCAAAGAAGCCCAATGAACTCCAAATAGAATAAATCCAAATATACCCGCTCCAAGCCACATAATAATCAGACTGTCAAATTCTGAAGACAAGGAGAATTCCTGAGCAGCAAGAGAAAAGTGATCCACCACATACAAGGAAAGCCACATAAGAATAAACACTGACTACTCATCAGGCACCCTAGAGGTGAGAAGGCAGTGGTAGATATATTTAAGATTCTGAAAGAGGAAAATTGCCAAACAATTCTTTTTTCCAGCAAAGCTCTCCTTCAAAAGTGAGTGAGAGTTTAAAATTTTTCATGAATAAACAAAAGCTGAGAGAATTGTTCACAAGAGACCTGCCCTGCAAGAAATACTAAAGAGAGTTCTGTCAGCTGAAAAAAAAAGACAGGAGAGAGAGGTCTGGAAGAGGATACAGAATTGGAGAGTATTAGTAAGGGCTTAAAGGATAAAAAGAGAAAGAGAAAAGATAGATCTGGCAAATAAAACCAAAAGATAAGTGAATCAAGAACTGCCTTTACAGTAATAATTTTGAATGTTAACAGATTAAACTCTACAATCAAAAGACACAGATTGACAGAATAGATTTAAAATGTGATCCATCTATATGCTGTTTACAAGACTCATCTTAGACCCAACGATACAAATAGGTTGCAAGTGAAAGGATGGAAAAAGATATTCTATGCAAGTAGTAATCAAAAGAAAGCTGGGATAACTATGCTGATATCAGACAAAATAGACTTTAAATGCAAAGATGTCATAAGAGACAAGGAAGGAAACTATGTATTAATGAAAGTTGAAATTCACCAAGAAGAAATAACAATCATAAATGTTTATGCACCCAATCAAGGTACTCCAAAGTACATAAGGCAAACACTGACAAAAATGAAGGGAGTAATAGAAATTTCTATAATAGTGGGAGACTTCAACACACCACTCTCTTCAATAGATAGAACAAATGGATCAATAAGGAAACAGAGAACCTAAATAATATGATAAATGAATTAGACCTAACAGACATATATAGATCACTGCACCCCCAAACACCAAGACATACATTCTTCTCAAGTGCTCATGGAACATTCTCCAGGATAGATCATATGCTGGGGCACAAAACAGGTCTTAATAATTTTAAAAAGATTGAAATTATTCAAAGCACTTTCTCTAATCATACTGTAATGAAGCTGGAAATAAACATTTAAAAACGGGAACTTTCACAAATACATGGAGCTTAAACAACACACTCTTAAATTGCAAGAGAAATCAGTAAATATCTGTAGATGAATGCAAACAAGAATACAACATATCAAAACCTATGGGATGCAGCGAAGGTGGTGCTGAGAGGGAAATTTATAGCTCTAAATGCCTACATTAAAAAGGAAGAAGACTTAAAACCAAAGACCTAACCGAACAACTGAAGAAACTAGAGAAAGAGCAGCAAACTAACTCTAAAACAAGTAGAAGGAAAGAAAAAAAGATTAAAGCAGAAATAAACGAATGGAGAAGGAGAAAAAAAAAAAACAATAGAATCAATAAAACTAAAAGCTGGTTTTTGAGAAGATCAAGATTGACAAACCCTTAGCTAGACTAACAAAGTCAAAAAGAGAGAAGATGCAAATAAATGTAATAAGAAATGAGAGGGGGGTCATTACCATGGACCATGAAGAAATAATAAGGGATATTATGAACAACTGTATGCCAACAAACTAGACAACTTATAGGAAATGAACAATTTCCTAGAAACACACCAACAACCTATACTGACTCAAGAAGAAACAGAAGACCTCAACAAACCAATCAAAAGTAAAGTGATTCACAAATGTTGGGGACTGACGGCTTGATGTGCTGAGCCCTCTGTCTTGGGGCTTGCCCCTGTGAAGCTGGTTGCTGCAAGGAGAGGCTAAAACTGCTTATAACTGTGCCTGGGAGTCTCCCCCTAAGTGCCTCTTGCTCAGATGTGGCCCTCTCTCTCTAACTAATTCACCTTGGTGGCTGATCTCGCTGCCCTCTCCCCATACATGGGACCTGACTCCCAGGGGTGTAAATCTCCCTGGCAATGCAGGATATGACTCCCGGGGATGAATCTGGACATGGAATTGTGGGATTGAGAACATCTTCTTGATCAAAAGGGGGATGCAAAATGAAATGAAATAAAGCTTCAGTGACTGAGAGATTTCAAATGGAGTCAAGAGGTCACTCTGGTGGACATTCTTCCGCACTATACAGATAACACTTTTTAGATTTTAATATATTGGAATGGCTAGAAGTAAATACCTGAAACTACCAGACTCCAACCCAGTAGCCTTGACTCTTGAAGACAATTGTAAAATAATGTAGCTTACAAGGGGTGACAGTATGATTGTGAAAACCTTTATCCAGTGTGTGGATGGATGAGTAGAAAAATGGGGACAAAACCTGAATGAAAAATAGGGTGGGATGGGGGGGTGATTTGGGTGTTCTATTTTTATTTTTTATTCTTATTCTGATTCTTTCTGGAGTATGGAAAATGTTCAAAAATAGATTGGGGTGATGAATGCCCAGCTATATGATGGTACTATGACCAGTTGATTGTACACCATGGATAATTGTATGGTATGTGAATATATCTCAATAAAATGGAATTAAAAAAAAAAAGTGATTCAGTCAGTCATTAAAAACCCCTCTACAAAGAAAAGTCCAGGGCTAGATGGCTTCACAGGGGAATTTTACCTAGTTTCCAAGAACTAATAACATTCTTGCTCAAACTCTTCCAAAAAATTGAAGAAAAGGAAACACTACTTAACTCATTCATGAAGCTAACATCACTCTAATATGAAAACCTGATAAAGATACTATAATAAAGGAAAACTACAGGCCACTCTTCCTAATAAATATAAATACAAAAATTATCAACAAAATACTTAAAAATGGAATCCAACAGCACATTAAAATAATTATATACCACAACCAAGTAGGGTTTATTCTAGGCATGCAAGGGTGGCTCAACACAAGAAAATCAATCATGTAATACAACACATTAACAAATCAAAAGGGACAGATCACATGATCATCTCACTTGATGCTGAAAAGGCATTTGACAAAATTTAGCATACTTTCTTGATAAAAAACACTTTAAATGGGAGGAGTCAAAAGAAACTACCTCAATATGATAAAGGACATATATGAAAAACCCAGTCAACATTGTACTCAATGGTGAGAGCCTAAAAGACTTCCCCCTAAGATTGGGAATGAGACAAAATTGCCCACTGTCACCGCTGTTATTCAACATTGTGCTAGAAGTTCTAGCCAGAGCAATTAAGCAAGAGAAAGAAATAAAAGGCATCCAAATCAGAAAGGAAGAAGTAAAACTCATTATTTACAGATGACATGATCCTATATTTGGAAAATCCTGAGAAATCTATGACAAAGTTACTTGAGCTAATAAATTCAGCAAAGTGGTGGGATATAAGATAAATGCACAAAAATCAGTAGTGTTTCTATACACTAGTAATGAGCTAACCAAGTAAGCAATTAAGAAAAAAAATCTCATTCACAACAGCAACTGAAAGAATCAAGTATAACCAAGGAGGTAAAGGACCTGTATACAGAAAACTACAAGACAATGCTAAAAAAAAATTTTTTTAAAGACCTAAATACATGGAAAGACATTCCATGTTCATGGATAAGAAGGCTAAATGTCATTAAGATGTCAATTCTACCCAAATTGATCTACATATTCAATGTAATACCAATCAAAATTCCAACAACCTACTTTGCAGAATTGGAAAAGTTAGTTATCAAATTTATTTGGAAGATAAAGGGGCCCTGAATTGCCAAAAACATCCTAGCAAAAGAAGAACACAGTGGGAGGACTTATACTTCCTGACTTTAAAGCTTATTATAAAGCCACAGCATCGTATTGGCACAAAGATAGACATATTGATCAATGGAATCAAATTGGGAGTTCAGAAATAGACCATCAGACCTATTGTGAGGGCCCCCACATCTACTGAACTGGGACAGAATAGTCTCTTCAATAAATGTGGCTGGGAGAACTTGATAGCCATATAAAAAGGAATGAAAGAGGACCCCTACCTCACACCCTATACAAAAAGTACCTCAAAGTGAATCAAGGAACTAAATATAAGAGTCAGTACCATAAAACTCCTCGAAGAAAATATAGTGACTTAGAGATAGGAGGTAGCTTCTTAGACCTTACACCCAAAGCACAAGCAACAAAAGAAAAAAATAAAAGAATTCCTCAAAACTGCCAAAAAGGTGAAAAGGTAGCCAGCTCAATGGGAGAGAATATTTGGTAACCATGTATCTGACAAGTGTATGATATCCAGTATATATAAAGAAATCCTACAACTCAACAGTAAAAGGACAAATAACCCAATTATACAATGGGCAAAAGATATGAATAGACATTTCTCCAAAGAGGAAATACAAGTGACTAAAAAGCACATTAAAAGTTGTTCATCTTCATTAGCTACTAGGGAAATGCAAATCAAAACTACAATGACCTATCATCTCACACTTGTAAGAATTGCTACCATTGAACAAACAGAAAATTACAAATGTTGGAAAGGATGTAGAGAAACAGAACACTTACTCACTGCTGGTGGGAATGTAAAATGCTACAGCCACTGTGGAAGACAGTTTGGCTGTTCCTCAGAAACTAAATATCCAGTCACCCTATGACCTGACAATTCCTCTACTTGGTATATACCCAGAAGATTTGCAAGCAGGGACACGAACGGATATTTGCATACTGATGTTCACAGTGGCATTATTCATAATTGCCAAAAGATGGAAACTATCAAAGCATCCATCAACAGATGAATGGATAAACAAAATGTGGTATATACATACGATGGGATATCATGCAGCAGTAAGAAGGATTGAGGCTCTGAAGCATGTGACAACATGGATGAACCTTGGGGACATAATGCTGAATGAAATAAGTCAAACACCAAAGGACAGATACTATATGATTTCACTAATATGAACTAACCAGAATATATAAACTCAGAGTCTTAAAACGTAGAATATAGGGTACACAGAGAGAGACAGAAGGTAGAGAAGGGGAAGCAGTTACCTAACATGTATAAAATTTTTAATGAGGTTGAACTTAAATGTTTGGGAATGGGTAGAGGGGAGGGTAGCTCATTACTGGGATTATAAGTAATAGTGCTGTATTGTAGGTGAATTTGGCTGAAAGGGGTTGTTTAGAGTCATGTATGTCACCGATTAACACTACAAATATAATTAAGTTCTTGTATGAACTACTACAAATATATGACACTTATACAAAGAATTAATAACAGAGTAGTATATGGGGGGATATTACCTTTTGCAAGCTACAGATGAGAGTTAAAGTAATACCTTAATATCCTTTCATCAACAGTAACAGCTGTACCACACCAATACTAGGGATCAATAATAGGGGAGGATAAGGGATAAAGGGTGTTTGGAGTTTTCTTTTTTTGTATGTGTCTATCTGATATTTTTCTTTCTGGAGCAATGAAAATAGTCTAAAATTGAGTGTGATGATTGCAAAATTGAGTGATGATACTGTAAGACATTGTATACTTTGGATGCAATATACGGTATGTGAATGTATCTCAAAATCTGAAAAAAAGGAAAAAGTTACAAAAGTAATACCTGCAAACCAGGCAGACATATATACAGAAAAAGGTAATATCCTGCCTCTACCCTCTGCATTTGTTGTGTTAGCATTTGGGGGTGTATCTTTTCACCTTTTTTTTTCCATATTTGTGCATTCACATGCATACATACAACATTCACACACATACTTACAACACTCACAATTTTTACTGATTTTTAATTGAATTATCTACTACATCACTCTGATATATATATTTATTTTTAGCTATTAATATCTCTTGAATGTACTTCTAGATCAATATGTATAGCTTTATGTGATGGTTAAGTTCATGAGTCAACTAAGTCAGGTTATGGTGTCCAGTTGCTTGGTCAAGCAAGCACTGGCCTGATTGTTACTGTGAGGATATTTCATGGACTTAAGTCATCAGCAAGTTGATTATGTCTATAGCCGATTACGTCTACAATCAACTAAGGAGATTGCCTTCAACAGTGACAGAAGTCTCATCCAAACAGGTGAAAGCTTTAAAAGGAGAAATGATGATTTCAGCAGTCAGGAGAGAGAATTTCCATCCCTACTTCAGCCAGCCAGCTTCTTATGAGGAATTCATCAAAAACCTTCATCAGAGTTGCCAGAGCTTGCAACCTGCCCTACAGAATTTGGACTTGCCCATCCCTATAGTTACGTGAGACAATTCTACAAAAAATCTCATTATATATGTATACATACATATATACCTGTATACTCCTGTCACTTCCGTTTCCCTAGGAAACCCTGACTAATACACTCTCATTCGCTCTTTTGAATAGCTGCATAATATTCCATCTTGGGTATGTATCCTACTGATTAACAATTAGGTCATTTCTGGTTATACAGCAATACAAACAATGCTGCAGTGAACATCTTGGTTCATATATACTTAAATATCTTCAATTTTAAAGCACAGACTCCTTAATAAGATTTGCTCATTCAATAAATATGTGCATTACCAATTCTTTCATTTTTCTTTCCCCAACATATCACAACATTCTCATAAGGTGAAATGTAAATTTCAACATTGGGAACACAAAGCTATTTGGAGAACAACTATGGTTAAAAAGAGTCCAATTAGTCCTTTATAGAAAGGTCTTTGCATTTTGGTAGACTAGGAAAAATACAAATCATGAGCATTCTGCTCTCAACCACACAGAGATAGAGCTCCCCCCCAGGTCCCTTTTATCCTGCTTTCTATGAGATGTAGCCCAATGATACAATCAGTATCCCCCAAGCTCTTTCCATCACTACTTTATACACTTTTAAGGCTTAAAGAAATGCCAGTGCCAAAGGTCAAACTTAGACTGATAGCTGCTAGCAGGTGATTCTTTCAACTAGAGAGTATTTCCTAGTTCTAGCAAAAACCATGGGGAAGGTTTCTTTTCTGCCATACCCACAGTCAATTAACCAGATGAAGCTGTGAAACCTCGCAGTGGGGTAGATATGGCCAAGCCCTGCACCTTCCCTGGACTCCACTGGTGAACTTGGGGGAGAGCTGGCAGGAAGTGGACTGCAGCCCATGGAGATAACAGACATATTGAGATTCTGAAGTTACATTATGAGGCTATTATTGAGGCAACTCTGCTGAAGTCAGGGCTCTTGGGAAAAAGGGGCATGTGGAAAGCATTGCTATTACTGGGCAAATCAGCCACGACTTACTATGCAGATCTCCAGGAAAATAAATGAACAAAGTTGAGCTTGAAAAATGCACTCGGCTTGCAAATGCTTCTGTCACATCAACACAAGCTGAGATTGGCACTTCAAGAACAGTGGTTCATCTCTGACAGATTGCTCATGTGTTCCTTAAGAAAATGAGAATTTAGAACAAGATTCAATCATAAATTATTCCTTTGGAGGCTTTTTTCATGTTACTTCAGAACATTTTCCTGGTCATTTCTTAAGTGATGCTCTCCCTGGTCCCGTCGTTCACAAAGGCAGACAATTTTCAGTGAAGGAACCAGATCCTAAGCTGGGATTTGTGGGGTATCACCTTAAAGGAAGTTTCTGGTCCTCAGTTGTCACCCCCTCTCTTGGGCCAGTAACACCATCAGCCCAATTAAGGCTGTAAAGCTTGCCTTCATTAACACCTGGGGATAAAAGTCATTTCACATAAAATTTGCATGGGCAAGTATTTTTCTTTCATCACTGCCAAATCTCAAACACATCAAAATTTTCCACTGTGAAATGGCTGCATATATTATACGCTGTATTTATATCCTCTAGGAAGCATCGCAAATCCTTATTATACCCTGATATTAAATTTGGTGTTACAATCTCTGATATATCTGCCAGGCTAACTCACATGTAAACAGACATCTCTCTTAAAAATCTCTACTTCAGATTCAAGTGCCACAAATAATAATTCAGCTTGAAGTTCATTGCATCAATAATATTGACAATGGCAAAGATGATAGTGGTGATGAAGAAGAAACTGCTTTTAGTTAGTTCCTTCTTCATTTTGTTGACTTTCCCTTACACACAAAAACAAAGATAGAGACCAGAGAATTAATTCTGGAAACCTTTCCAAGATAAGTGTAGACTTTCTATGCGACTAGAGTATTCTTCTTTTAAATGAAAGAATGAGTCAATCAACATGAAGTGACTGTGAAGTTCAATAAACAAGGCAATAAATGACGATGATCTAAGGAATGCAGGTTAAAGACTCAGTGCAAAGGCATTCCTCCTTATAAGTTCTCACCTTTCCAAAGTCCGAAAATATTTAAAACTCTCCATATGAGTTTATGTTGTGATTTTTTTTCTAACTGCTACACACAATTATTCTGTTGGAAATTTGTATAGAAAAACATATTTGGTCATTCAGGTATCTTTTGAGAGAATCTGATTACCTAGGTGTATTTCCAAAGTTTTTGAAGGTGTCATTCTCACAACTATTCTCCTCTTAAAGATTTTAGGTATCAAGACATGGCCAACTACAAAACTACTTTCCACCTCCGACATTTTCATAATTTTGAAATACTTAGGCAGATGATGTAAGAATGATTATAAACTACTGAAAATACATTCTAGATATATATGCACCTTATATGTGTGAAAACCCAATCAGAATTAACTTTATTCTCCTTCAATACAATTTACTAAAGCTTTATTGTGTCCCTATTATGTGCAAAGCACAATGCCAAGTAATGAAGAGGACGTTAAATATGACATGGCCCCTGCTCTAGAGGATCTTCCAAATTAACTGCCTTTCTTTAATATGAACTAAATAGTCTTTAATTTTCAAACCAGAAAGATATTTTGGATGGTGCTTTAAATATCAAGGCCTTCAACAATCACAGGGCAATACTCATGTTCAAGAAGAAAATAACTACTAAAAGCAAGACATATATTCTTAGATGTGTGTGCACTTGTTTAGATTAGCCAAAATGATACTTTTTAAAATCAAGATGGGATAATATATTTAGAAAAGATTATGATTTGGCTTAATCTTGTCTCTTGGTTCTATCTAAAAAGTATTTTGAAATTACTCTAGAAATGATATTGCAAGGAAAGAATTTGGCAAAGTTTATCTATTAAAAGAATCACAAAGAGCTATTAATTATGCAAGTTTTCTTAAAAAGATATAAAAAGCACACAAATGACAAATATGGTTAAATTGTAGAATATCAAATACCACTATATTTCTGTTTTTTCTGGAAAGTCATTTTGAACAGGATATATAATATTTTATTTACAGTATTTATGGGATTATCTTTTATAAATTTAAATTATGAGGCCAACTATGAAAAGTTTATTCCAGGAATTTTCATAAATGAATTAAAGACATATTCAAGAAGGGTGGTTATAATTTATTTTCCATGTTTGTAGACTTTCCAAGGCTTTGAATCCTGTGGTTTCATAGACTTTTATGTCGACATTTGTGAAAAATATGACTTAAAAATAATATGGTTCAGTGGATTTGAAACTGCCTGAACAACAGTACCCAAAGAGTATTGATTAGTAGATCAATTTCAAAATAAAGGGTTGTTGTTCATATTATTCTAAAGGAATCTGTGCTTGGTTCTACTATGTTCATTATTAGGATGACCTGGATGAGGACACAGATGATCTGCTTATCAAATCCATAAATGACACGGAGCTGAGACAGACGGCAACCCGGCTGGCTGGTCAAGTCAAGAGTCAGTTGGTCTCAGTAGGGTGAAATGATGGATTGTACTTGCATGAAAATAAATAGGCTAAATGTAAAAGTCTGGCACATTACTTTATGAAAATGCATGAGTACTGAAAGAGATACTGTGGCAAAATTATAGAATGTTCTCATAGACTGCAATTTAATAAGAAACCAGACAGTCGGGTTTGGTCAGGGAGTCACCTCCCGGTGAACTATGTCTTATGCTCACTGAGTGTCTTATGCTCCTAACGGCGGGCTGGAGAGAAATAGGCATTATCATTATTCCCATTTTACAAAGGTACAGGGACTAAAATAATTTCCCCGATATCCTACAAATTACAAGAGACAGAGCTGGGATCTGAACCTATAGCAGTCTTGTAAAACCTGTGCTCTTTCTGATCCATCATCATGTAAACAGCACAGTAAAGATACTGCGGTAACTACTGCAATCTTAGCACAAAAGAAACGTGACCCTAGAGCAAAGGAGTAGTAGTACTCTTCCACTAGGCACCAGTCAGACTCTTATGGAAATCTCACGTGAAGAGTAATGCATAGGTGGCGCCAGGGAGGACAAGTCCTCATGGCAGCTGTGGGTTGGGCACGAACCCCGGCCTGGCCTCCGCATGCCCCCCGGGCTCTGCACCCGTAATACTGCACGGGTGCTGAGCACGCTCCGGCCAGGACGATGGTGAACTATTTCCTGGGCCACAGCATGCTCTGGAGTTCCTGGGACCAAGTGTTCAATGCCTTCTGGCAGTGGTACCTGGATCCTTATAGCAAACATGTCTTGAGGGAAGACACAGTTCACCGGGAGGTGACCCCTGACCAGAAGCTCCTGTCCCAGCGACTCCTGACCAAGACCAACAGGATGCCTCGCTGGGCCGAGCAACTGTTTCCTGCCAATGTTGCTCACTCGGGGTACATCAGGAGGACTCTATTGTGGACCTACAGAATCAGACCATGACCACTTTCACCTGGAACATCAACCACACCAGGCTGATGGTGGTGCAGAACGATGTGTTTACTGTGTGAACTCTGATAACAGCAGCTGGACGGAAATCTGCTGGGAAGCCTGAGTGTCCTCTAGCTTATTTGGCCTCTCCAGGGCTGTCCAGGAATTTGGTCTGGCCCGGTTTAAAAGCAATGTGACCAAGACTATAAAGGGTTTTGAATACATCTTGGCCAAGCTGCAAGGTGAGGCGCCTTCCAAACATTTGTGGAGACAGCCAAGGAAGCCAAGAAGGCAAAGGAAACTGCCCTGGCAGCTACAGAGAAGGCCAAGGATCTTGCCAACAAGGCAGCCACCAAGAAACAGCAGCAGCAGCAGCAGCAGTTTCTGTAGCCAGCCTGGGCCCTCCCACCACCACCACAGCACAACAGAGAAGCCAGCTCAGCTCTCTCCACCCTTTCCCCATTGTATCTTTTTGATTACTTTTTATATATTTATTATATAAATATATATTTTTTATATATTTTTATTATCAAAAAATCAACTTTCAGCCCTGTCTGGGTGGTGGGTTTGGGCGGGTGTCCTGTCAGGCCTCTACCGTACCCCAGGCCCATTACCCACACCTGAGCTGGGCCTGCTTATTTCCCCATTAGGCACTTGAGGACACTGAGGCACAGAGAGACACAGGCTTGACCAGGATCACGGATAGCATGCAGGTGAAGAGGCAATAATCACTAGACTGTAAGCTCCACGAGGGCAGGAATCTTTGCCTTGTTCACTGATGTGTCCCAAGTACCTGGAACAATACTTAGCACATAATAGGCACTCAATAAATACTTGTTGGATTCAGTTAGCACCACCACCCCCCAAAAAAAGAGTAATGCATACACCAAATGCTCATCAACAGAGGAGAGAAAAACAGATATTTGTACCATGAAACACCAATCAGCAATAAAAAGGAACAAACTACCGACACATGCAAGAACACGGACGACTCTCAAATTTCATGTTGAACAAAAGAAGCTCAACACAACAGAGTGCATACTGTTTGATGCCACTCATCTGAAGTTCAAGAAAAAGCAGAACTAGTCTATGGTGACAGAATTGAGAATAACAGTTGCCTCCAAGAGGGTTGTCTGGAAAGGAACATGAGGGAATTTTCTGGGGTGATGGAAATGTTCTCTTGGTTGGAGTGGTGATTGCACAGGTATATATTATTGTTAAAACTCAAACTGTGTTCTTAAGATCACTGCATTTTATTATATAGAAAGTATAGTTCAATTTAAAGAAAAAGTAATACAAACTAGAGACTGTGGAGAAACACTAAAGACAGTTCCGTGGAAATCATGGCCGATGTGAAGCCCATGATCAAGGAAGTATTATTTACAAATGTTTATTTTATTAGTGAGAAGTCCAACAGAAGGGAGATGGAATAAGATATGATGTTCATGTTAAAAAATGATGCCATTCCATCACAGACAAAGAGAAATAGTCACACGTACTTTTGGGGGTATATGATTACGACTAAAAAGTATAAGTTTTACCTCAGTATAACAAAGAATTTTCTATGATTGGAGCAGTTCAAAAAGGAAATTATCTGCCTATGAAGAAGTAATTCCCTCACTGCTCAAGGTACCAGGCGAAGCTGGCCAGCCTCCTATCAGAATGCTGGCAGAGGACACTCGGCACCTAGTGGCATTCTCCTCCAATCCCATGCATCTGCATTCTGAAACACACTTTGGGCCTGCCTGGAAAACACTCACATCCTGTACATCATCCAAACTCAACCTCCCTCCCAATCTACTCCCAACCCCCAGAACACAACAGCACCCTATGCCTAAAACTCCATGTGCTAATGATTAACAGAAACACCATCCACCCAGTTTCTTCCAATTCAACACCCATGGCTTCCAAAATCTCAGGTGCTGAAGGAGAACAGCTATAAAATACCTTTACACTTTTGGAAGGCAGTGGACACTCCATGACCTTTGCTGAGCCAAAACAATATTCTTGATTCACTTAGGACAATGTTTATTATGGAGAGTTTACTATGTATCCAACATTGAAGATATATCAGAAAACAAAAAGAGTCAACAACCCGCATCTTCGTGGAGCTTACGTTTATGTTCCTCTTAGTAGATATCAAATTGCTCTATTCAGACCTACCTCCCAGTATTTAACTCTGTTGGACACATAGTAGGTGATGAGTATAAAACTATTAACTGCACTTGATGTGACAAGCTCACATCGTGTATAGAAGCCTCAGGGTAGCACTGGGCTGACTCAAGACTTGGACATGGTGTTTGCTACTCAGTCCAGTAAAATCTCTGTTGGATGTAAGATGGTTGAGGGAATGCTCATTTTCATCAGTTTCTACACCTCAGTGATAAACCAATGCACTATGGCTCAATGGGTTTATTTCTGCATTTACAAATAGTCTAATAGTATGCCCCAGAGGGACTCAGAGAGCCTTAGTGGAGCTTAACAAAACTGACATCAATCAAATAAAGAGTGATGTTACTGAGCTATATCCAATAAATCACAGAGTCTATTAGCTGACATTAATGTATAATTTCAGGCACAGGGATAAAATTATTCACAATGGATACCTTTAAATTGGGTGAGAAGCATAGGTAGTAAATTCTGAATACAACAAAACCATCTAGAATAAAAACACAGAAAACAGTTTCTGCAGCAATAGCTTCTGGGGAATTGCCTTTCACCTTACTTAATGAGCCAATATAAAATGTTTTAAGTGTTCACCAATTCAAGAAGTTAAATTGATTGGACTCACATTTTAAGACCTGCTGAAACACTAGCCCCAAACTTTGAGACTGCTTCTCAAAGGAAAATGATGTATTTTTTACACATATATCAGAGATGGGGACTTCAGAATGGAATTATACATAAATTATGCATATAAGAGGATAAGAATCACCAACTCTATTAGATCTCTTTCCATCCACTTCCTCCAGGTGTAATAAATCTTTGCTACCTTCAGTCTCTTTCCCCTTTTATCTACGTATATTCTTTTATACATCTCCAATTACTGCCTGCCATGTGGAGTCATGTTACATTTTCAACATCAACACATAAAAACACATTTCCTCAAAGCAGGGCCATACAATCGTCAGGGAGGCGTGGACGGGTATATCTGTGTGTGTGCAAGTCCACATACATTCATCTGGAAGAGGGTGGAAAGAGTTGTTGTTGGAGGATGAGGAAAATATGTTGAAAATTCTAACTCTAAAGGTGATTCTAGTGAAAGGGGGACTGTACTGTCAAAGAGAAGTGAAGTACAGAAAAGTACAATGATCACTTGGAGAAAGGAAAATTTGGGGGAGTGATGGCAAAACAGGAGAAAACAGGTTGGGGAACTATCAGAAAATCCTTATCTACTTACTATTTGGGAAACCCTACATAAGGCTCATTTGTTGGACTCAAGTTAAATATTTAAACTAAACTTCATGGTGGGGGAAAAAAATAGCAAGGTGATAAAGCTTTGTTTCCTTAGTGTAAGAATAGGAAAAGACTTTATTCACCTCTGGTGATTACCTAAATCACCCTGTAGTATCTAAGTTACCCTGTAGCATACAAAATGAATCCAAGTAAGTAAGATGGCTGGAGGGAACTGTCATCTGCCCCAAGGACTTCCCCTGGGCTGGTGATACTCTGATAAGATGGCAGCATCAGTGACTGGCCAGTTCCAACATTAATGTTTTACATGGGGAAAATTTGTAAATAGAAAATAGGTAACAAAAAGTATCTATTCAAATAGAAAAGGGAGAGGCATGATGGAAAATGTGACAATAGGTCAATACAGTATCTATAAATAAATACTTGGAAGAAACTGAATAGGGAGAAAAAGGCAACCAACTAGAACTTTTAACTGTCATTTTGGTAGAGAAGGGAAAATAATCACTTACTCTCACACTTAACAATGACTTTTCACATTCTGAAAAAGAGCACTGTTTTAATATAATTTGACACATATCTGAATGTTATGTGTACGGCACCTTGTGCGGTGCCATTCATATGTATAAAGAGATTTTAAACATAAAATATGCCTTCAAGGATTTTACAGTATGGCAGGGGAAATGAGACTCACAAACAGATCCTAGCTTTCAAAGAGCACATTGATTCCAAAAGGTCAATTATAAGCTAGCTCTTTGAAACATGGAGGAGTCCCCATGGAAACAACTGTGGAATAGAGGAAAGACTGCACTATTTTATATCTGAGGGCAGAGTTGAAATCCAAGTTCTTACATTAGCCATAGGAAG